>NC_056079.1:31940000-33190000 GCF_016772045.2 Ovis aries
GGAACCCAAATGTACTGGGTGCTTTTGTTTTTAAAGTTTCTGGCGATAATACCTAAAACTGGTGGTGTGTTCAGTATTTCCCTCCATCTTTTCTATGCATCTATAAATATCTCAACAGATTCATAGTGATATGCCTTCATATTCTGACTGATTAGCTTAACAATGTTATCTCATGACCATTTTCCTTTCTGGGAAGCAATGAGGTATAGTAATTAAGCCCACAGGCTGGACTCTGAGAAAACTTAGATTCAAATCTTGGCTCTAGCACTCTGCAACCTATCCATTCTGGACCTCAACCCTTTGATTGACATAATGGCATTTTTAAACAGCTTCTTTGAAAATTGATATATAAGGGGGAAAATCAAATGTTTATGCTGCCGTTCCTATATAAACTCTTGATACTTTTCAGAAGAATTCCAACTATTAGGTGCAGAAGGAAAGGTAGAATTTTATTTTTTTTAATTTTTATTTTTACTTTATTTTACTTTACAATACTGTATTGGTTTTGCCATACATTGACATGAATCCACCACGGGTGTACATGCGTTCCCAGATATGAACCCCCCTCCCTCCTCCTTCCCCATAACATCTCTCTGGGTCATCCCCGTGCACCAGCCCCAAGCATCCTGTATCCTGCATCGGACATACACTGGCGATTCGTTTCTTACATGATAGTATACATGTTTCAGTGCCATTCTCCCAAATCATCCCACCCTCTCCCTCTCCCTCAGAGTCCAAAAGTCCGCTCTACACATCTGTGTCTCTTTTGCTGTCTCGCATACAGGGTCATCATTGCCATCTTTCTAAATTCCATATATATGTGTTAGTATACTGTATTGGTGTTTTTCTTTCTGGTTTACTTCACTCTGTATAATCGGCTCCAGTTTCATCCATCTCATTAGAACTGATTCAAATGTATTCTTTTTAATGGCTGAGTAATACTCCATTGTGTATATGTACCACAGCTTTCTTATCCATTCATCTGCTGATGGACATCTAGGAAAGGTAAAATTTTAAAATCACCAACAGAGGACTTCCCTGGCATCAGATCCCTCAGTCACTTTGATGACCTTTTCTACCTTTGCTGGACAAAATTCTCTGCTCTTAAAGGGCTGACAAGTTTGGGTTAGGCCCACTTGGATAAGGTGGCTCAGTGGTAAAGAATCTGCCTGTCAATGCAGGAGACACAGGAAACGAGGGTTTAATCCCTGGTTTGGGAAGATCCTCTGAAGGAAGAAATGGGAACCTACTCCAGTATTCTTGCCTGGAGAATCCCATGGACAGAAGATCCTGGCCTGGTGGGCTACTGTCCATGGGGTTGCAAAGAGTCAGACACAACTGAGCCCGCATGTGACTGAAAGTGAGATCAAGCACCTGGATTATCTCCCAATTATAAGGTCATCTGATTAGTAAGCTTAATTACACCAACAAAACCTCTTTTTCTGCATCCCATAACATGGTCATGGGGATAACACCAAGGGGTGAAGGTCACGGGGTCATTTTGGAATTCTGTCTACACCCCCTCCTCCTCACCCAACACCGCTCCCCTCTTTCCTGGACAAGAAGTTTCCCACCTTGGGTTTGGGAAGGTTGTTTGGTTGTTTCTTTGTTTACTTGGAGGATGGCAAGGAATTTAACAATACGGGGGAAATGCTTTATTTTCCTCTATATTTTACATCTTCCTTTTCGTTTTCTTCTACTGGGAGGGGACAGAGGAAAGGAGACAATCAAGGCCTGAATGGCCCGTGCAACTTCAAATAAGTTATTTATCTTCCTCATGCCTCCATCTCCTGGCTGGTCTCCATGAGGAATAAGTTAGGTGATATATAAAGTCCTTAGAACATGCCTGGCACCCAGTTAATCTAAATAAGTGTCAGCTATTAACATCTGTAAAATGTGAATAATTACGGTAAATACTTTATTGGGTTGTTATGGAGATTAAATGAGTTCTTCGGTGTTAAATACCCACTTGAGTCCAGAGCCAGCCATGCAGTACGTGTTCAGTAAAAGAGAGATGTTACGGTGCTGACCCAAGGCCCCAGATGGGGGTGCTGGACCACAGGAGAGAACCCTAGCACAATTTGAATTCCAGAGTAATCTGCAGCAAACTCATCAAGGGTTCTTGTTAACCTCAAGGTAAAGCCCAAACACTATAAGGAGTTTCAGAAGGCCCTAGAGCATCTATCTAGCCACCATGGGTCTTCCCCGGTGGCTCAGCGGTAAAGAATCCACCTGCAGTGCAGGAGATTCAGGAGACGCTAGTTCGATCCCCGGGTCGGGAAGATCCGCTGGAGGAGGGAAAGGCAGCCTACTCCAGTATTCTTGCCTGGAGAGTCCCATGGACAGAGGAGCCTGGCAGGATACAGTCCAGGGGGTTGCAAAGAGTCGGACACGCCTCAGTGACTAAGCACGCACAGAGCATCTAGAACCTCTTCAGCCTCATTTCCACACTCTCTGCTCACTCTCCAGGCAGCCTTCTGTAACAGACTGAATGTCTCCTGAATGAGGCGGACACCCCAGCTCGCCCCCACCCGCCCCCTCCCCGAGTCCCCAGTCGGCACCTGATTCCTACTCATCGGTTCGATCTCAGGTGGAAAATAACTTCTTTAGGAAACCACCCTTGGCCACCACCCCCCTCCCACCCCCTGACACACACACACACACACACAGAGGTGTGTCATCCCTCCCTAGGTCTACCTATGCTGCTGCTGCTATGCTAAGTCGCTTCAGTCGTGTCCGACTCTGTGCGACCCCAGAGACGGCAGCCCACCAGGCGCCCCCATCCCTGGGATTCTCCAGGCAAGAACACTGGAGTGGGTTGCCGTTTCCTTCTCCAATGCATGAAAGTGAAACGTGAAAGTGAAGTCGCTCAGTCGTGTCCGACTCTTAGCGACCCCATGGACTGCAGCCTACCAGGCTCCTCCGTCCATGGGATTTTCCAGGCAAGAGTACTGGAGTGGGGTGCCATTGCCTTCTCTGAGGTCTGCCTATAGCCTCCTCTATTTCTCCTGCCCCCCGCCATCAAAGTGTCTCAAACTGTGATGCAGCGGCCTGTTTACTCCTACGCACCCCTCCATGCCCTCCATACTCTCTAAGGCCGACTGTGAACATACAGATCCCTGGACATATTTTAGCCCTTCTTTCTGGAGGAAAAAGGAAACACATTAGATTAAGCTTCAGAAGACAGGGCTGGTCCCAGAATCGACTCTAACAAACTGTATTCTGCGGACAAATCACTCCCCTTCCTGGGCCTCAGTTTCTGCATCTGGGAAATGGGGATTTGACCTCGTGGCCTTTAACATCCCTTCCAGCAGTGCCGTCCTGGGAACCGATTGCCACTAGTCTCTAGCTGGACCTGTAACATGGCTGGGTTTAGAGATGGAGCCCCTTTTCCAGCCTCACCACTGCCTCCTGGACTCTGGGTGACCCTACTCCTGGGACCAAAGATGAAGACTCGTGCCCTTTCGAGTTCAAGTCCCAGGCCAGGCCCTGGTAGAAAGAGGGTTTTTCCCCCCCTTTAACAGCGTTATTGAAATATAATTCACATATGATACAGTCACCATTTAAAGTGTAAAATTGAATGGTTTTTAGTATATTCAGGGATATGTGCCACCATTAGCCAATTTTAGAACATTATCATCATCTCAAGAAGAAACTTCATATTGTTCAGCTATCACCCCAAAGCGGATTCTTCTAAGCGTACTTCCTCTGTGTGTGGGGGGGGGGGGAGGGGTGCATTGTTTGTTTTGATTTGTACGTTACAGGAAGAGGGAAAGGCTAATCAGGAGAAGAAATACAGCTTTTCCTATAAATCTCACTCATCATTTTCCTTTCTTTTTTTTTACTCTTTCTTTCTTTTTTTTACTTTCTGGCCTCACCCCTCAGCACATGGGGTCTTAGTCCCCAGGCCAGGGATCAGACCCACACCCCCTGCAGTGGAAGCGTGGAATCTTAACTGCTGCACCTCCGGGGAAGTCCTCATCTTTTTATCTCCCCTGTCCCCCATTTACTTTCTTTTCAAAACTGGGGTCTTTCCTCAGGGCAAGGACATCTGTGTTCCTTCACACAATGCATACAAGATTTTCTCAGGAGCTAGTTTCTTCAAAGGTCTGTCCAGCACAAAATGTTTTGAGAACAAACTCTTGACTGTTTCACACTGGGTGCTACACAGGTTACGGGGTGGGTCGGAGCTGGAGCAGAAGTGACGTCAGGCAGGCAGAGCTGGAGGGTGCTGGTCTGGGGAAGGAGCTGGAGGGTCAACTCGTGTGCCCCCAAGGGAGGCCCTCCAGCACCAGTGCCCAGGAAAATGGAAAGCCCAGCTATCTCCCATCAGACGTTGGAGGAAGGCTCCAGACGTTGCTAGAGGCCCAGCCACATGGAGATGCCCGAGGGGACCACTAGCTTTGGAATCTCAGTGTGAGATTCGCTCACGTGTTAGTTAACAGAGCGCTGCTGTGTCCCTCTCAGGCTCACCTCTCCACCGCGCCTGGTGTCAGGAACGCAGGCCGACCTTGGAGACACTGGGAGTGCAGCTGCAGACCTCTGCAATAAAGCGAGTATCACAGCCAGTCACCCGAATTTTTTAGTTCCCCAGGGCACATAAAAGTTATGTTTATACTACACTGTAGCCTAGTAAGTGTGCAGGAGCATCCTGGCTAAGAAAAACAGTGCACACGAAGGAGGGCGTTGACTGTACATAGGAAGATGGAGACAGTGAGCCAGCTCTCCCATCAGAGGACAAGATCAAAATATCAAAGGGGAAAAGCTGGAATAAGTTTCCTGCTACGAGACGGAAGATAACCGTGGGAACTCTGGTTATAAACATATATCTAAACACGTATCTTTTAAAGGAGTAAATGTATGTCTTTGGTGGGGGGGGGGGAATAATGCACATAGCTTAATTAAAAATTACTTTACTACTAGAAAAAAAAATGCCACCCATCCTCTGAGCCTTCAGCGAATCATAGTAGCAACACCAAGGATCACTGGTCACGGATCCTTATGACAAATATAACCCTAATGAGAAAGTTTGAAATATTGCGAGAATTACCAAAATGTGACGCCAAGACACGAAGTGAGCCAATGCCATTGGAAAATGGTGCCAACAGACTCCTTTAACGCAGGGTCACCCCAAACCTCACAAACGTGCGTTTGTAAAAATCACAGTATCTGCAAAGCACAATGAGCTCAAGTGTAATAAGATGAGGTCTGCCTGTATTCATTGCTTCCACTCACCAGAGAATAATTCTTCCTTTCCATGACACAGATCACCCCAAGTCCAGGCTCAGGGGCTCCTGGGGGCTCCCAGAAATGAAGCCTTTATGATGCTTTGGCCACGACACTGTGCTTTCCCATTGTTGCCTGATCACTTGGTCTAAGAAGCATGGAGTTTGCTGGACTTTTCTGGGCCCACCCCGCTTTATGTGTGTACCCCAACAAGATGGGGTCCCCGGAAACACAGTGTGTGCCCTGCACACCCAGGACCCATGCAGACTGCCCCGTAGTGCATTGACTCAGATTCATTTGAGGACATGGCACTCAGATCTCAGGGAAGGTATGGGGTCTTGAGGGAGCATCAGGGTTGCCCAAAGAAATGAGGGTGGGGAGAATGAGGATGGAGATAGCCAACAGGAGGACAGGGAGCGGGAGGGTAGGAAAGAGGAGGAAGGTGCCAGACCTGAGGCGGGCTGAGCGTGAGTCTCCAGAGACACAAGGTTCATGTCCATTCCCCACCAGGAGCTGACTCTAGCTGCAGATTTCAAAGGGTTCTCAGAACAAACGTACTTCCTGCCACAGCTCAGAGCTCTGGAGCTCAACTGGTGTGGGGGCAAGGAAAGAGCCAGAGAGTGGGTGTGTGCAAAGCCAGGGAGACAGACTTCCCTGGTGGTCCAATGGTTAGGATACCATGCTTCCACTGTAGATGATGTGGGTTCAACCCCTGGTTAGATAAGTTAGTTCAACTCCCTGGGGAGTTAAGATACCACCTGCCACCCAGTGCAGCCCAAAGAAAAAAAAAAAAAGCCAGGCAGAGTTTACTTATAGAGAGATGATCGCCGTGATGCAGCCAGCATCCTACAGAGAAGGCTCTGGTCCTCCTGCCAGCCACCTCCCTCTCCACCGCCTGCCTCCCCAGGATGGGGAGGGGGGTGCGGGGAGGGGTACCTTGGTTACAAGCAGCGGAACTGAGTTCCAGGAATCTGTGAAATGTTAGTCCGTCACAGGGTCGTACTTTCCCCCGTTTTTTCCTTTTCCCACTCTTTTCCCCAAACAGGGCCTGTGAATCCCCGCCTCTGTTACACATATTGGTTCTGACAGCTCAAATTAATATGTCAGATGCTGTGATCCTCGCTGGCGACAGGCCTTTTGACCCTATCAGTGCAATCTGCCTCCCTGATTGAAAATCTCTGCGCCTCAAATTGATTCCGAGTTTTATAAACATCCTGCAGCCATGATCCGAGGAAGCCACCAGTGGAAAACCTGGGGGAGCTTAATTTGCCCTCCCCTGTCTCAACTGCTCTGAACAGCAGGGCAGCGCAGCGGGACTAGCAAAGGGGTTAAAAGGAAGGCCTTAGACTGGCAACCTCGTAAGCTGAGAGTCTCAGGAAAAAGCCCCCTCGACTCCTTCCCCCACACCCCCAACTACCGCCTCCCCTGCAACCCCCCACTTGCCCTGCCTGCATCCTAAAATGCAGTTAGAATGATCCAGTGAGAGGGAAACTGATTAGGCATCAGAAGTCCTGGGTTGTCTAGCTGTGTGACCTTGAAAAAGTTCCTTAGCCTCTCTGAGCCTTGGTTTTCTCTTTATAACATGAAGATCATAATAATCACTGTTTAACTCAACAGGATTGCTGTAAGGGCGGTGTGAGATGATGCATCCTGAAGCACTGATGGAATGCAGGGACTTGTGACTGGTTTTTATAATACGCAGGGGAGGTCGATGAAACACAATTGTCAAAATGCTGATAACTGCAGATGCTGGGAGATGAGTTCGTAGGGATTCCTTATGCTCTTCTCTCAAATTTTATGCATACGTGAAATTTTCCAAACCGAATTTTTTTTAAATAAAATGCATTGAGCCAAAAAGTATATACATTTTAGAAGTATGTGTGTGAGTGTGCAGATGAGGGGTGTGTGTGTGTGTCTGTACAGAAAGGAGAAGTCATTTCCCAGTGAACCCTTCCCATCTAACACATTTAGGAGTCCCCAGACCTGTCCATTGGAACAGAGTCTTAACCAAAAAATGCTGATGGAGATGAATTTGGGTCAACATGAAAAGATGTTTGTGATACACTGTTGGTTTTTAAAATAGGTTATCAACGACTTCCCTGGAAATCCAGTGGTTAGGACTACTCATTTTCACTGCCAAGAGCCCAGGTTCAAGAGCTGGTCCAGGAACTAAGACCCCACAAACTGCTTGGTGCACTAAAAATAGTTCCTTAAAATAAAATAGGTTTTCAAACCTCCAGGGAAGGGACCAGGGCTTCCCAGGTGATGCTAGTGGCAAAGAATCCGCCTGCCAATGCAGGAGATGTGAGAGACTTGGCTTAAATCCCTAGGTCTTGAAGATCTCCTGGAGGAGGGCATGCCAGCCCACTCCAGTATTCTTGCCTGGAGAATCCCACGGACAGAGGAGTCTGGTGGATTATAATCCAAAGGGTCACAAAGAGTCGGACAGGACTAAAGTGATTTAGCCTGCACACAGAGAAGGGACAAATTCCTGAAAACGGATCAGCAGTGGGCAGGACAGATGTCTCTGCACAAGGGCTCCCTGTCTGCGAAGACTCTTCCCTACAGAGTCCATCTGACCTCCTCTGCGTGCACCCAGCGACGACTCCTCCTGCCCCCAGCCCCCAGCTCACACGAAGCACCCAGGATGATCGGTCATCATTTACCTGCCTGCTCCTGCAGCCCTCAGAGCTCAGGGCTCCAGGGTGCTGCCGAGACCTGGGTCCCAGGCACCCAGCTCCACACAGAGCAGCATGTCACTGATGGAATCAGCAAGTCCTCTGCTCACAACTGCTCTGCTGCGACCTCCCTCCAGGTTCCAGCACCTTCTGTCTTCTGATGGCTCTCCCTGCCACGCAACCTCTCAGGCCCAGCTCCCACAGGCTGCCAGCTCCGTCACAGGAGACCAGCATCTCTACTAAGCCTTGTCAGAGGTTTGGGAGGGTTTCAGGTCCCGTTGTGGCCGAGTATGCTCACATGACCCTGACAGGTGCTCCCATGGGGGGCAGCCCAGCCTGCCTGCCATCAGCAGGAGGGGAACTTGTCCTCCTCTCAGGACAGGTTCTGGGAGCGGTAGGATCGAACAACCAGGCCCCCTGCCCCGATGTCAGCTGGCCATTTTCTACCCCATGTTAATGATGCCACGGAAGAAACAGAACTTCCTTCAAACCTGTGCAGGGCTTCAGGGCAACTCCCAGGGGTCCTTCATGCCCACCACCCACCCCCCGGCCCCACCCCCCGCCACAGGGAGAGCACTCTCTCCATCCCATGACTGGCCTGACCCAGCCGTGCTTGGGGGAGGGGGAGCAGGTGGGCAGGAGAAGAGAGATCAGAGGAAGGAGAAGGGGAGACTGCCTCTGGGTGAACCAAGAGACACCAGCCAAGGGCACACCCGCAGAAGGGCCCCAGCTTTCCACGCCAGAGTCCATCTTGAACCGCAGGGGAAGTTCTGGACAATCTCAGTTCCTCCTGGTGGAGGCTGTCGGTCAAGAATGTCTTGGGGAGGGAGGGGGCAGGAAAAAAAAGAATGTCATGGCTCAGCATCCTAGCAGACACTCCCTCCCACCGGTCACCTCCCCAGGGCCCTGGAGAAATAATGAATGCAGGCGCCTCCCCCTCCCTTCCTCACCACCCCACTTCCCAAGTTGTCACAGATGAAAATGTTTTCCAGCTGGTCTCCTTGACTGTAAGCAAAACTACTCACTCACTGCAAGTTGTCTCCAAATAGACGCTGACTCATAAACACAGCGTTTGTCTTCAAAGTCTGTCTGTCTCAAGCACTCTGGCTTTGCAGCTCTTCTGAGCTCCTGTCTGGTCCCAGGTATGTGGAATCTATGGAACCGTGTGGCCTTGGGCTCAAATCCTAGCTCCCTCATTTACCAGCTGTGTGACCTGGAGCAAGTTGGTTAATCTTTCTTCTGTGCCTTGTTTGTCCTCATCTGTAAAATGCGAATGATAATTGTATTTACCAAATAGGGATGTTTAGGGGATTAGTTGAGTTCATACTTGCAAAGCTCTTAGCACATTGACACATAGTACATGCTCTGTATTAGCTGCCATCACAATCATCACCATCAACATCACCACCACCATCACCATCATCACCGCCACCATCATCACCATTACCACCATCATCACCATCACCACCACCACCATCATCATTATCACCATCATTATCATCACTATTACTGTTTATTAGGAGCCCTTGTTTCTGGCTTCCTGAATATTCATCTTGTTCTTCTCTCCTACCAAATCAGGCTGCCCCACCTCTTTACTCACCAAGAAGTATGTTCTCAAAGTCCAAATCATTTCTCAAAACTAAAATGATTTTTCTTTCTCAAGCTCTTCTATTTCCTATAGACCAGACTCATTCATTCATGGTGTTTTATGATCCTCAAGACATTGGATTTTCTCCTGCCAAAGCAACAAAATAGCCTCTGTTCATCCATGAGTTTGTATTAATAACTGCTGCCAGTTTCCAGAGCTCTTTTTTACTTACACTCTGCTGTTAATCCTTTATGGAGGCCTGGAAATGATAAGTGAGTCACCCGGGGTCTTTTCCCTTCCTGATTACAGCTTGTACATGGCAAAGCTGCAGCTGGACTCCTGGCCTATCTGACTCTAAGTTCAGTGTTCTCCAAACCTCACCTGCCTCCAGGGAGACTCAGGAGATTGCGCATCTGAGAACAAACACTGGCCATTGCGGAGAAGTCACTTCTAGGTCACCCTTTTTCCTCTCAAGGGTCTCTGGAGCTGCCCATCAGAACAAAGTCTTATAAAGGGTGCATGTGCTAAGTCGCTTCAGTCGAGTTCGACTTTGTGCGACCCTATGGACTGTAGCCTGCCAGGCTCCTCTGTCCATGGGATTCTCCAGGCCAGAACACTGGAGTGGGCTGCCATGCCCTCCCCCAGGGGATCTTTCTGACCCAGGGATTGAACCCATGTCTCTTACGTCTCCTGCATTGGCAGGCGGGTTCTTTGCCACTAGTGCAAACTTAACAGGGTGATGGAGATGAATTCTGGAGGAAAGGGAGGTTTGTGGTATGCAGTCGATCTTAAAAATAGATTATAAAACATTACATACAATGAGATTTCATTTTGGTGAAAATACCCACGTGCTATGCTTAGTTGCTCATCCATGTCCGACTCTTTGCGACCCATGGACTGTAACCTGCCAGGGTCCTCTGTCCATGGGGATTCTCCAGGCAAGAATACTGGAGTGGGTTGCCATGCCCTCCTCCAGGGGATCTTCCCAACCCAGGGATTGAATCCAGGTCTCCCACATTGCAGGCAGATTCTTTACTGTCTGAGTCACCAGGGAAGAATTTTTAGAAGACCCTGCAATGGGAAGGACCTCATAGCTATGAGTCAAACCCAGGTTTGCTCACTCACACCAGGTCCCATTGGCCCAAGAATACTGGAGTGGGTAGCCTATCCCTTCTCCAGGGGATCTTCCCCACTCAAGAATCAACCCAGGGTCTCCTGCATTGCAGGTGGATTCTTTACCAGCTGAGCTACCACCCATACCTACACACACAAAGAAAAGAAACAGAGTTCCTATACACTTGGTGTCAACCATAGTAGAAATAATACATTTTTACAATTCTTTTGCCTTGTCTGTATTTTCTAA
The DNA here is from genome assembly GCF_016772045.2 of Ovis aries. Taxonomy (NCBI): domain Eukaryota; kingdom Metazoa; phylum Chordata; class Mammalia; order Artiodactyla; family Bovidae; genus Ovis; species Ovis aries. The sequence continues at coordinate 31,950,856 of NC_056079.1, forward strand.
TTTTTCCCACAAAACACACTATCGTGTTTGTAATTTAGAAAAATTAAGACTCGGAGGGAAATGGACACAGATGCACACGTGCTTCACTGTCTGCCCGAGGGAGGCTGGTTTGGAACTTTCTCCTTAATGAAGAGAAACAGACTCACAGGAGGAGTCTGGCCTCTACTTGGGCTCTCTGCACGAGACCTGGATGCCACACATGACAGCCGTCCCTGAGTTTTCAGGAGAGCCTTCTTTCCTCCTCCAAACCAGAGCGAAACCAGAGGTGGGTACCAGCATTGCGGGTCAGAAGGGAAACAACCATCACCTTCAAACCATCCCTAACGTGGGCGGAGTACTTACACGATTTCCCTTTAAATCCACACCCCAGCCTAGGAGGTAAACTGGGCAGGCATTATTCTCTCTCTGCCACAGATGAGGAAACTGAGACCCACAGGCGTGAAGGAATCTGCAGAAGACCCTGCAATGGGAAGGACCAGACAGCTGCAGATCAAGCCCAGGTCTCCTGGCACTCAGTTTGCTCACGCACACCAGATCCCACCGGCACATTCGAAGGCCCAGGCTATTGTGCCCAGGATTTGAGAAGCCACAATGGCCTTCCTGTTACCCCAAACCTTCTCCCTACCTGGGAACTTCCTACCCTCTACCTGGTCTCAGAACTTCCTGGCGGGACCCTCTCCCAGCCAGGTGGCTGCAAAAGAGGTCAGGTGTATTAGCTAGCTAGGGTCGCCTTAACAGCATATTATAGATGGGTGAGTGACTTACACAACTCAGATGTGTTGTTGCATAGCTCTGAAGGCTAGAAGTCCAAGGTCAAGTGTGGGGAGGGTTGTTTCTTCTGAGGCCTCTCTCCTTGGTCTGTCTTCTCCCCGCATCTTCACACAATCCTCTCTCTGCACCCATGTCTGAATTTACTCTTCATATAACAGCACCAGGACTATCGGATGGGGGCCCACCTAATAACTACATTTTTTTTTTTTTACTTTATTTTACTTTATAATACTGTATTGGTTTTGCCATACATTGACATGAATCCACCACAGGTGTACATGCGTTCCCAAACATGAACCCCCTCCCACCTCCCTCCCCATAACATCTCTGTGGGTCATCCCCATGCACCAGCCCCAATGACATCTTTAAAGACCCCCTGTCTGCAAATAGAGTCACCTTCTGGGGTACCCAGGGTTAGGACTTCAATATATGAGTTTGAGAAGGGACACCATTCATCCCATAACACCAAGTGAAATCTCTCTAAACTGGAAGGCTCCCCAAACTTCCCCTGTTGACACTTTAGCAGGAACTGATGACCACTGATACTGGTAACCCTTTGAGTCCCAAGAGGGATGAATTGCCAAGAGGCAACCATGTGGGGAACCAGAGTGCAAGCCCTAGGACTGGGGGCAAGGGGGTAGAACACGAGGGAGCAAGGAAGATGGGTGCTGAGAGGGCAGGTCCTCTGCAGACTCCATGTGAAATGAGGAGGCCGGACCAGAACTCTGATAGCCCAGGAGTCCATGTAAACACTTGTGCAGCTGACAAGTGGGCAGGGGAATCACAAAACATTTTTGTCTGTAATGAAGGATTATTATAGGGCAAGGCTTTCTTTCCTAGAAAGAAAAAAAAAAAAAATAGAAAGTTCTGGAACTTTGGGCAAGTCTCTTCCTTACCAGGAAGAGAAGGAGTTTAGAGTTCAGGGTACCTAACTTCCCTTCTAGCTCAAATGCTTTCAGATTCTAAGGCAACAATTCTTTTTTTTTTTTTTTGAGGTTTTTTTTTTTTAATTTTTAAAATCTCTTTTAATTTTTAAGTTTTTTTATAGATGTATAGAAGTATAGCTGGTTTGCAATGTTATGTCAATTACTGCTATACAGCAAAGTAATTCAGTCATACATATATATATATACATTCTTTTATAAAATATTCTTCTCCATTATGGTTTATCATAAGATATTGAATATAGTTCTCTGTGCTATACAGTAGGACCTTGTTGTTTATCCACTCTATATATAAGAGCTGACATCTGATAACCCCAACCTCCCTCCCCTTCCTTCCCTCAATCCCCAGCCGTTGGGAACAACCAGCCTAAGATGATGATTCTTCTTCATGATTTCTCTGGAAATACAATAACATTTTTTCTGGACCCAGCACATTGTAGGTACCCAGATAAATTCAGCTTCCTTCCTCCATCTGTCCCCTTTCATTCCTACAGCTGTTCTCAGCTCCCAGTTCCTCCTCCTGGGTTACATAACAGAAGAGAGAGAGAGCGGGGGAGGGGTGGGGGGGCAGAAAAAAGCCCCAACAATTTACACGCGAAAAGGCACATCTAAATGAAAGAAAGGAAAATATCCATGCGCGCTGACATCGCAGAACGGCCTGTCAATTTCCAGAGAACCTGCGCGACTCTTCGGAAGGTTGCCAGCACAAGTATAACCGGAAAGTAAACACGTTCCTGACCCCGAGACCCCAGCAAGCACTTCCGTTTCTCACACCCCCAGGGTGAAGGCTCTGCTCCATCATCAGACCCTAAGGAATCTCTGTCACTCAGCCACCCAGGCTGGGCAGGGATCAGGGGCTGCCTCTGATCTGCCCTGCCTCTGGGCTGCCTTGGCCAAAGTAGGTCCGAACGGTGACCGGAGACATCCAATCTGGGATTCACTAGCCGATGACTCTCCCGACGGGGGCATCTGGGCTCCTCTCACCCCTTCCCAGAGCCAAGGAGGCTGGGGAGAAAAGGCCCTTCCAAGCTTGCCCGGTGAGCTGGACTTTCTGTCCCCAGGCCAGGCTGAGCCTGCCACACACAACTCACAGCGAGGGGATGAGCAGCTCGGAGTTGGGGCGGAGGGGTGCCTAGCAGGAGGGGTGCCTAGCAGGAGGGGAGAAGGTGCCCAGCTGCTGCTGCTGATCTGGGCGCCGAGCAGGATGAGGAAAGAGACTGACTCCCGGCACCAAGTCCAGAGTTTCCCTCCAGGTGAAGCACGCCTCTCTGAGAACCTGATGACAAGGTGGTTTGGTCTTCAAAGGGTTTTTTCCTTACATCATCTAATTTGAGCCCCATTGTAATTTTCTGGGATACTCAGGGCAATTATCATTCCCATTTTACAGAGAAGGAAATTGAGAGTGCACCCTGCCTGCCACTCTAAGAGGCATTGCTCTCAGCTCTCACGCCCTGAGATTCTGGGTTTGGAAACAAAAACAAATCAGCAGCCCAAAGCCCCGAGCAAATGCATTCCTGGTTCCTATTCTCAAAGAGTCCATATCCCACCCGTTACCTAGGAAGTCAGTTACGATGTGACAGAGAAAAAAAAAAAAAAAAACAGTGGAGTAAAGTCACTCCTGTTCAATGGACATGAGTTTAAGCAAACTCTGGGAGATAGTGAAGGACAGGGAGCCTGGTGTGCTGCAATCCATGGGTTCCCAAAAACTCAGACACAATTTGGCAACTGAACAACAACAAAAGTCACTTGGACCCAGGCTGCGAAGCCACTGCCTACTAGCACGTAACCTAGGACAAGTCAATATCCTTTCCTAAGTTTCAGTCTCACCCAGGATTACGGGGAAGGAAGGTGCTGTGATTTTACAGCAAGAGTCTTTGGTGTCAGCCTGACTGGCTTTGAATTGCAGCTGACGCGTCTGAGGTGTGTGACCTCACACAGATCACTTTACCTCTCTAAACTCCAAGTCCCTCAGTGATACGATCAGGACGAACAGTTCACGTCTATTTGCCCTTGTCTGTGTCCAGTGCTTTACACAGATAAACTCATCTAATCCTCATGGCAACTCTGATGTTTGTGCCTTCACAGCTGAGGAAAGGTGGCTGTGAGAGGCAAAGACACTTGCCTGATGTCACACAGCCAGTAAGTGCAGCAAGAAATTCAAACCCAGCCCAGACCCTGGCCTTCGCCTCCCATTGTATACACAGGCAGACCTTCTCCTGGATGGCCAACACTGGACTGAATAGTAGCTGCTATTGCCACGATGAATGTGCCGTGCTAACCTACAAACCACTTATCCACCTGGTACATGGAATGACTGTCTTGGTGACCCAAGAGGAGGCAGATGGGTTACCCCCGGCTTGGTGGTATCCCCTTGAGCTTAAGAACTGGACCTTATGCACCTCTGTCCCACCACCATGACTAGTATTGTGCCACCTTTCCCTCCGTGACCTTCTCAACCACCACCCTCCAGCCATCCGCATCAGAGCCCCCCATCCTATTGAAGTCTCAGGCCCAGTGGCAATCTCCCCCCATTCCCCACCGAGAGCCATCATTCAGGGGGCTTCCCCCTCTGCTCAGATGACCCGTTCTCCAACCTGGCCCCTCATCTCCTTGACTCCATCGCATCCACTCTTCTTTAGCTCCTTTTTCTAAGACATCACTCTGAAGTCAAAAACTCACAGAGCACCATCCTTACCGTGATCTTTCCAAAGCCTGCAGATCTTTGACCCCATCATCACTCCACGAACACACACAAACTACATTCTCCCTAATCCCCCCTCTGACTTCACGGTCCACTGCAGCCCAGATCCCATGGGCCACTGCTTCAGCCTCTCCAGCTGACACACTTCCCTGGGACATCTTGGCCTTACCCAAGGTCCTCACATCATACACACCCGGCGGAATCCCATGCCACAGCACCCAACTGTCTGACCTCACCATTGTTACACTGGATCACCAAGCACAGATAAGAGGAAATTCTACAGCATTATAGACTGGCTTTCCATATTGCCCTTCAGGTAAAATCGAAAATCCTTACCGTGGTCTTCAAGGCCTTGTACAATTTGCCACCTACCTCTTCAAGCACATCTCTTTAATCCATGTAACAGACAATTATCAAGTACCTACTCAGTGCACTTACGGGGCACTGTGCCCCCCTCTTTGCACCCTCTGCCCAGCCAGGATGAACTGCTTTCGGTTCTTGAATTGTGATCCCTCTCACCCAGGCCTCCCTTTGCTTAGAAGACACCCCTCTCTTTCCCCTAAGACACTCTCTCATTCCCTCTGAGGGTCTCAGCTTCAGGGAGTCTCCTCTGGGCAGCTTTGTCAGCCTCCTTACCTGGAGTTGGTGGTGCTGCCAACGGGCACACAATAGCATCTGTCCATTTCTCAGGGTGGCACTTTTTGATAAGATATAATAATTATATGATCTGGACTGCTCACTATGGTATATCCAAGGCTCAGTAAACATTTTTTTCAAAGAAGGGAAGGAGACATATATACATATGTGCTGTGCTGTGCTTAGTCGCTCAGTTGGGTCCTACTCTTTGTGACCCCCCCAGATTGTAGCCTGCCAGGTTCCTCTGTCCATGGAATTCTCCAGGCAAGAATACTGGAGTGGGTTGCCATTTCCTTCTGCAGGAGATCTTTCTGACCCAGGGATTGAATCCAGGCCTCCCACATTTCAGACAGATTCTTTACCATCTGAGCCACCAGGGAAGCCCAAGAATGCTGGAGTGGGTAGCCTAGCCCTTCTCCAGGGAATCCTCCTGACCCAGGAATTGAACCAGGGTCTCCTGCATTGCAGGAGGATTTTTTACCAGCTGAGCTACCAGGAAAGCCCATATATACATACATATATATATATATATGACACATATATAGCATATATATAATATATCTATATAGCAGGGTTTTAAATTTTATTTATTTACTTTATTGTTGGCTGTGCTGGGTCTGCATTGCTGCACATGGGCTTTCTCTAGTCACAGCAAGCAGGGGCTCCTCTCTAGCTGCAGTGTGCGGGCTTCTCACGGCGGTGGCTTCTCTTGTGGAGCACAGGGTCTGGGACGCAGAGTCAGTAGTTGCAGCTCCCAGGCTCTAGAGCACAGTCTCAATATAGTTGCGGCTCATGGGCTTAGTTACTCCGAGGCATGTGGGATCTTCCTGGACCAAGGATCAAACAGGTGTCCCCTGCATTCCAAGGCAGATGCTTATCCACTGGACCACCAGGGAAGCCCAGCAGGTTTTAATAAATAGCTACAGAAACGAAGACTTGGCTGCAAAATCACTGCGCCTGCATCCTGGGCCACCCCATGCGTCACTGGGGTCGGCTCACCCGGTCTGCTTTTGGTATTAGCCCAGCTGTCCAGTTCTGAGCTCCAGTGTGTCCCTTCCTCTGTAGCCTTTACAAAGTGGGGGAGACCATTTCTCTGTCCCTCGAAAGAAGTCCAAAACCTTTCAGGGCCCCTCTGATAAGCATGTTGAGAAGCTCCACTCCCACCCTCCTTGGGTTCCTATGGGGCCTGGATGGTGGGGCTCCCAAGACCAAGAGGCCAGAGGATGGCATGTCTGACCGTCTCCTTTCTGGAAGGCTAAAACCCAAGAGAAGCGCCCTGGAGCCCACCTGTCTCACCTCCCTCTCTTTCTTTCCCTGCCCATGAAGTTCTGCTCAGTCTCGCATCCACATGGACCCCTGCTCTCTCACTCACCCACCTCTACTCAGCTTGACCCCCCACCCCACCATGTTGCCATGGAAAAATGCTAGACTACGGGTCAGAAGGATGAGTGCACTGAGTGTCAGCCCAGGGCCAGCTGTGTAGTTGGGGACAAGTCACTCAGCTACCCTGATTTCTCTTCTCCTCTGCGAACGAGGAGATGGTCGTCCCCACCTTGCCCAGCTGTGTTGTGGGGGAAATGGAGTTATGAGCTGCAAGACTGTGGGGTATATCCTTGCCATCCTCCCCAGCCTACTTCCTCTGTGAAGTCTCCCCCATGACCGTGGCCTAGCCTCTTCCCTAATCAGCATTGTTGTTCAGGGGATTTTTCTTTTATATCAGGACTTGCTGTTGTTTGCTGTGTAGTCACTCAGCCATGTCCAACCCTTTACTACACTATGAACTGTAGCCCACCAGGTTCCTTTGTCCATGGGATTTCCCAGGCAACAATTCTGGAGTAGATTGCCATTTCCTTCTCCACGGGATCTTCCCAACCCAGGGATCGAACCTATGTCTCCTTCATTGGCAGGTAGATTCTTTACCACTAAGCCACCAAGGAAGCCCTTGGAAAGGTATAAATAAGTGCCTCCAATGGAAAAAAAAAAAAAAGATGTTTAATTATATGTTATATGTTCCAACAACTAGTGATAACAATGGTACCCACCTTATAAGCCATTATTGTAAGGATTAAATGAAGTCATATGTTCTGTATATGAATATGAATGTATAAATATAAATATGAGTTAATCCATGTGCATATGAATTAAACAAATTAATATAAGTGTTTAAAATAATGCTGGGCACATGGAAAGTCTAAATGAGTATTAGCTATTTTTATCATCGTCATCATCATTATGTGCTGATACCCCAGAAACTGGTGACAGCAGCTGCCTCTGGGAAGAGGGAATAGAGTCCTTAGGGGACAGGGAAGGCAGCAATTTGCCTTTTCTGTGCACAGTTCTTTTTAACTTTTAAACCACATGGATGTATATTACCTATGAAAATGAATTGGTTCTAGGGACTTCCACGGTGGTCCCGTGGTTAGGACTCTGAGCTTCCAATGCAGGGGATGTGAGTTCGATCCCTGGTTGGGGAACTAAGATCCTGTGAGCCACATGGCCAAAAATAAAAACCAAAGTTAAATGAACTCGTCCTAAACTTTTAAAAAATTGCAGATGAATGGTAGAGCCAACATACATGCAGAGAGCCTTGAATCTGCAATCTGGCTCCGTCACTGAATCCCTGTTCTCCGTCACAACCATGTCAGCAATGTTTCCTACTGAGCTGCTGACCCAGGATGCTATCAAGTCACTAAATCATGAAACCTTCACGTGAACCCAGGGAGCCAAGGAACATCACTGTCTCCATATTAGAGGTGAGGAAATTGAAGAGTCCAAAGACAAAAAACGAGCCCAGAATCCTACAGACAGTAAGTGACAGAGCCGGGATCCTCCAGGTGTGTCTGCCTTCCAAAACTAGACTCTAGACTCTGTTGTTACAGCTCCAGCCCCACCTGCCCCATCCCAATCCCACCCAGCCAGTCTGTGCATGGCCTGGCCCCTCAAAACAGGCCAGGGTTCTGCAGAAAACAGCTTCTGTCATCTTTCTTAATATGTTCGAGGCTTTTCCCTCCTTCCTTCCCCAAAATAATAACTGTAACTTTCCTCGCTGTAGGCAAGAATGGGTACTTGTTAAATATTTGTCAAACTGAATTAAATTAAACTTGTCAAAAACATAGTCCTGTTCCAGGCCATGCCATCTTCATCATCATTTTCATGATCAGAGATAAATATCCCAGGAGGTGTCTGCACTCTGCTATGCTCTGGAGGAGATCCATAGATCTAGAAATTCTGGAAGATCTAGAAAGAGCTTCTGGATAACACTGTAGGGAGGGGAGAAGGGCTAGGAATGTCCTGAGAAGCTCTGAAAATGTGCTCAGAGCTGTCTTGTCTCCCTTCTCATCCTCAACACACCCATATACACACACGCAACACACCCCGAGCTCAGATAAGGTGTTTCAGCCACCATTCTATCATGGTAGGGGCAGAAGCTTTACTGAGCAATCACAGAGCTGCTGTTGCACTGCAATTATCCACTCCAGGAGGAAAGGAGCTTAACTGGGCTATCTCCCTCACCTCCAGGCTCCGGCTGGTACACCTGGCAGACACCTATCAGCTCCAGAGCCTGCAGGGCCAACAGGCTGCCTTTCAGGTCTGACAACTCCAAGGCCTTGCAACGTGGGGCTGGCCCCAGGGCCAGGCAAGGTGCTTCCACTCAGATGGAGAAGAGATGGTGGGGGCGGGGCGGGGGGCGCACGGTTCTCAGAAGATCCTCCCAAAGACAGCATTCTCCTTCATCACCTGCATCCTTGGAAGAAGAAGCCCACCCTGCTCTGTAAACCAGGCACCTAATCCTTCGGGGCATCTGAGGACAGGAGCTTCCCCAGAGGAGGCGGGGCAGCCTTCCAAGTGTTCCAGGTAACAGAATGGGAGACATTATCGTGGATCCAAACAAATATTGCTGCAATTTATGTCATAAGGTTCTCTGTCTACATTTTCCTTTAGGAGTTTCACAGTATCCAGTCTTACATTTAGGTCTATAACCCATTTTGATGTGGTGTGCACATACAATGGAATATTACTCAGCCATAAAAGAATGAAATAATGTCATCTGCAGCAATACAGCTGGACCTAGAGATAACTTTACTAAGTCAGACAAAGACAAGTATCGTATCAATTGTGTGTGGGATCTAAAAAATGATACAGATGGCCTTATTTACAAGACAGAAACAGACTCACAGACGTAGAAAACAAGCTTCCAGTTACCAAAGGGGAAAGGGTGGTAAGGATAAATTCAAAAGTTGGGATTAACACATACACACTGCAGTATGCAAAGTAGATACACAACAAGGACCTACCGTATAGCCCAGGACCCCATAGTCAACGTCTTGTAATAACCTATAATGGAAAAATTTTGAAAAGAATTGATGTAGATATGCTGATAGATATATTGACATAAATATGTGTGTGTGTAACTGAATCACTTTGTTGTACACTTGAAACACTGCAAATCAACTATGCTTCAATTGAAAAAACAAGAACCTTCATCATGAGAACTAGCCTGTGCAGCTAATAAAGTTTACAGAACACCTGCTGTCCATAATCCTATTCGCTATTATTTCACAACAATCCATCAAGGTCCACAGGACAAGTGCAATGTCCTTATTTTCAGGTGAGTCACAATGAGATAAAGTGTCCAAGACCATATAATTAGCTACTTATATATATTAGGTCTGTCCATCCAAAATTGCCAGTAATGGTGAGATACCACAGGTCTTCTCCATCTGAGTTCAAAGGGCGAATGGCGGCCTTGACCTGGCAAAGCCCCAGGGGAGTCAGAGAAGTGTTTCTCGACAGGACCACACACAGACGGCAAGAACACAGGTCCCATCGTGGACTCAAGAGGTGGGGAGGATAGTAGCCCCGCCCTGGCTCTCCTTTATTTCCTGCTCTTCTCTGTGCACAGGACTGACCAGGCAACTGGTCAACCTCAGCAAAGTCTCAAATGCCCATGGAACAAGGAACTGAGTGCAGAGTACAATGCTCCTCCCCATCCCAACTCAGGCTGTACTTGCAGTCTCAGACTCAGGGTTGCAACCTCCTTCTCCCCACAGAGATAGCAGCTGTTCTCCTGGCTTCAGGCACTACCTATCTCCTCTAGGCTGAAGCCTTGCGTGGCCATCTCTGCCCTCACGTCAGTCTCCGGCCCCATCTCTAAAGCCATTAAGGACGTTTGCATCGGGATGCCTTGCCTTGTGGTAAGCTACAAGCCTGAAACAAAAGGGATTCTGGTATCCTTTTGGGTGTTTCTCTCTCATCATCTCAAAATCCTCTCTGGCCCTTTGAATTTCCAATTACCAAAATTTGCAGACATCATTTTCTCTCTCTTTTTTTTTTTAAGATTTTTTTGATGTGGGCCACTTTTAAAGTCTTTACTGAATTTGTTACAATATTGCTTCTGTTTTATGTTTTGTTTTGTTTTGGTTTGGTTTTTTTGGCTGCAAGACATGTGGGATATTAGCTCACCCACCAGGGATTGAACCCACACCTCCAGCATTGGAAGGCAAAGTCTAAACCACTGGACCACCCGCAAGTCTCCATTTTCTCGATGTCAGATCTCATCACATTCTACCAAAGTTTCAAGGTGACCTACAGAAAGGGCATCACTGCTCCCTTCATGGGCAAAAACAGAAAAACCAATACATTCGCCACAAGGAGTCCCTACTCCCCTTACCTGTGGCCCTGACTTGAGCTCTATGAGGTTGATGTTATCTCTTTTCCTTGCCACCCTGCACACAGGATATGCCTGGCACACAGTAGGGACTCAGAAACTGTCCCCACACTGACCACTTGGAATTTAAAAGTCTTTTTTTTAATTGGAATATAGTTGCTTTACAATGTCGTGTTCATTTCTGCTGTACAAGAGGAACTTACAGGTCTTAACACTGGTCCATTTCTAGCATTTTTCCAACTATGGGAAAGAAACCAGGGACAAACAGAAGGGGCAGGGCATTTAAGGACCACTTCCGCTCGGTCTGGCTTCTTTCCATTTTTAAACCTGTCTGACTACATCCATCTACCCAACCCTACTCTCTGACAGGTCCTGACAAACACGCTCTGAACTCTGGACACATAGATCTTGGCCAGAGCAGCATAATTCAGGAAGCAGGGCCCAGCCATGGCTGCCCTGCAGAGAAAGCAACTAAGATGATTTCAGGGGGTGAGAATCACAAGTCTCTGCCTCCGAAAGGCACTGCCTCTCTTCTCACTGGCACTAGAATCCCTACTGACAGGGAACAAAGCCCAGCTCTGTATAACCAGGGATGAGGCTGCAAAAGCAAATATTGAGCTAAATATTGACTTAAATTCATACTAGGGTGTAAAAGACTACCAGCAGATCCTTCCCTGAAAGCAAATTGATGAGGATACCTGAAGAGACGGGTGAAATCTCCTGACAGTGGAAGAGAAAGAGCAACCAGAATCAAGGTCATTAAGAGGCTTACTCCTTGGAAGAAAAGCTATGGCCAACCTAGATAGTATATTCAAAAGCAGAGACAGTACTTTGCCAACTAAGGTCTGTCTAGTCAAGGCTATGGTTTTTCCTGTGGTCATGTATGGATGTGAGTTGGACTGTGAAGAAAGCTGAGTGCCGAAGAATTGATGCTTTTGAAGTGTGGTGTTGGAGAAGACTCTTGAGAGTCCCTTGGACTGCAAGGAGATCCAACCAGTCCATTCTGAAGGAGATCAACCCTGGGATTTCTTTGGAAGGAATGATGCTAAAGCTGAAACTCCAGTACTTTGGCCACCTCATGCAATGAGTTGACTCATTGAAAAAGACTCTGATGCTGGGAGGGATTGGGGGCAGGAGGAGAAGGGGACGACCGAGGATGAGATGGTTGGATGGCATCACGGACTCGATGGACGTGAGTCTGAGTGAACTCCGGGAGATGGTGATGAACAGGGAGGCCTGGCATGCTGCGATTCATGGGGTTGCAAAGAGTCGGACACGACTGAGCAACTGAACTGAACTGAACTGAACTGAAAAGGCTTCTCCCAGTGAGAAAGAACTGGACTGGGGGTCAGCAACTTTAACCCTAGTCCCGCCTCTGCTGTCATCTGGAACATGATTCTACCTCTTCAGCCTCAGTTTACAAGTCTATAAAATGGGCTAATTAAACTAGTCATTCCCTAAGGTCCTTATAAGATCTGCCAAACTGCAATCCAGTTATGTCCGTTTGGCCACCTGCCTATGTGGTTCTGTATTCTTAACCTAGCACTGTATACAGAGCAACTGTTTGTCAGGAAGGTGCCTAAAAACCCCCATTGTTCAGACTATGAGCTCAACAATGACTCCCAAGTCAATTTAGAGACCAAGGTCATCACAACCTTGAAGAACAAGAAGAGAAACTGAAGACTGATCCCCCCATGCTAACAATCCTTTGGAATAGCAGGAGCTGAGGCTTAATGAAACACAAAACAAAATGCTGTGATGGCACATTTGAAATTACAGTAATCCCCCAGATTTGTAGAGTGATTTGTTATTAATCACCCTCTTTCATACCCATTATCTGATTTGATCTTCTCTAAATCCGAGTGAAGTAGACAGGGCAAGAACACCACTCCCATTTTATGGACTTGGAAACTGAGTCTCGGAACTTCCCTGGTGGTCCAGTGGCAAAGACTCCACGCTCCCAATGCAGGGGGCATGGGTTTGATCCCTGGTGGGGGAACCAGATGCTGCTTGCTGCAACTAAGACCTGGTGCAACCAAATAAGTAAAAATTTTTTAATAGTTATCCATTTTAAATATAGCAGTGTGTGTACATGACCTTCCCAAAGTCCTAACTATCCCTTCCCCGCTAGTGTTTAGCACATGGAAGTCCACTCAATGTTATGTGGCAGCCTGGATGGGAGGCGAGTTTGTGGGGGGAAATGCATACATGTACATGTATGGCTGAGTCCCTTTGCTGTTCGCCTGAAACTACCACAACACTGTATATCAGCTATACATACAAAATGTTTTTGGTATAAAAATAAAAATTAAAAAATGTTAAAAAATCAAAAAAGACTAGAAACTGAGTCTCTGGCAGAGGAATCGCAGCAAGAAAGTGGCATCCAGGACTCAAACTCCATCAGTCACCCTACCGTGACCTCCAGATCCGAAAGTGAGCTGGAAAAGGGCAGAGGGAGACAAACCCTGGAGAGAAACCCAAGTGACCTGCAAAAGCAATGTGTTCCAAAAAAAAAAACCCCCATTCGCTGGAGCCTGAAACCATCCCGCTGCCTCCTGCTTTTCTCTGCTGCCTGCCTACTGCTCCGAGGGGCTGGGACAGCTCCCTGTCTCCCCGACCCGGTCTGTCTGTCCGTCTCTCCATCGGCTGCAGCCAGCAGCAAGGCAATGAGCTGCCATGCTCTGCTTCCCCTCGAGCTCCGCCCAGCCAAGGCCAGGGTCACTGCGATCATTGCAGAGCAGGAGCCTCCTGTCCGTGACTAATCGAGCAGGTAGCACAGAAGTCAGATCAAACCCAACCAGGAAAGGAGGTGGAGGAGAGAGAGAGAAAGCAAAATAAAACAAAGAGAAAGAAAGCAAGCCGCTTTAATAACAGGGTAATTGCCCTGTTTAGGATTACAATCTGCCAGCGTTTCACTAAACTTTATGACACCCGATGACAAGTTAATAGGCCAGAAACCTCACCGTGTGTGCGTAAAACAGAGGCCCTAGCCTCTCTGCATTGGGAGGTCACCCCCCACCGGCTCCCCCACCAAAAAAAAAAAAAATCCAGCCAGGTGTGGGGGAGGGGCCAAGAAGGTGGAGAAACTGGTTATTTCTGTTGTCAAAGTGGCCCCAGCAATAAGTCACCATGCATAACACTGTCATCCATCAAAGAAGAGCTCTGGCTGCCAGGGCCTTTGAAGTGGCAGCACCTGTAATTTCCCACCTATAAAAGGTAGCTTTGTGCGTCTGTCACGCTGGAAGCTGACAGGAGTGAGACACACGAGGTTCGGGCCTTCCCCACGCCCATCCCAGCAGCCAGCCCGTGAAGCTCCCCGCCTGGCGTGGCCGATGGCCGCCACGCCTCCAGCTGCTGGCAGACGGGGGAGGTGGGGGCGGGGAGAGGCTTCCGGCGACACCTGCCCACGTCCCCTCAGCGCCGACCCCCAGGGAGGCAGGCCTGAGTGGGCCTGAGGTGGGAGGCGGCATCTCCAGGGACGCAGGCCCTGTCATCAGAGCCGCCCCTGGGAACCTCCCCAGGCAGGGCGCCTCCCCAGACATAACTGGATCGGGCTTGAGGTGGGGGTGCGGCCATGGACTCTGAGGGCCTCAGTCCTGTCCAGGGATCTGGGCGCAGGGGAGGAGCAGCCGTCGCTGCTGCTCCAGCCTCAGGGGCAGGGCTGGGTGCACGCCCAGTGAGTCAGCCCTGCCTGCCCTATAACCAGGAGCCACAGGCAGAGTGGCCTCAGCAAATGAACCGTATTTTCTCATAGTTCCCGGGTCTGGAAGTCCAGCACCCCGGGGTCGGCGGGACTGTTTGTGAGGCCTCTTTTCTGGGCTTGTAGATGGCTGTCGTCTTCTCCCTGCGTCTTGCTACGGTCTTCCTATGAGTCTGTGCCAAGTGCCCAGATGCCCTCCTCTCACTAGGACCCACCCTAATGACTCTGCGCTAACTTAATGGCCTCTTCAAAGACCTCCATCTCTAAACACAGTGCATTCTGAGGGACTGCAGGTTGGGACTTCAACATACAAATATGTATTACACAATCCAGACTGTAACGGAGCCCCAGAGCTCGGCCCAGGGGGTACCCACCCCACTGCCAAGATGGAACAAAGACCCTAAAAGCCACCCATTCCACTGCAACTGGGATAAATCTGAGTTAACTGAACCCAGCCCTCTCATGCCCCATGTACCTGGAGGGGGATCTGTCCCTAAGCTTCCACAGAACCTGCGTGCCCGCATCCTAACCAAGAGCCGCCTTGTTTCTGCCTCCCACTGTGAGATTATTTCCAGTGTGACCTGGACCAAGATCCCAAGGTGTCTCTACAAAGGGACACATACTGGGCGCATATCAGGCCCCAGTGCTGCTCTAAGAACCGGCACAGCTTCATCTGTAGGACCACCTGTGAAGCAAGTACATCAGGAAACCATGAGGGAGCCTGCCCACGGCCACAGTTCACTAGGGCCCGGCCTGGCCTGGAACCTGAGTCTCTGAGACCCCCCCGATCCCCTGACTCCATCCCCTTCGCTTCTCAGCCTCCTCTTCACAAGCCCAGATACTCAACGGTTAACAGTGTAGCTGACACCTCCCTTGCCTCTGAAAGCCTACTGAGCGGCTGGGAGTTAAGGACTCACCTTTAACATTTTATAGGGGATTTAAAGTCACTTTTATCTGTGGGGCATTTTCCCAAAATCGTGGCTGTATACATTTATGTGTTTTATATAAGCACATCTATGGTTTATCAACAGCAATGCTAGCATGCATTTGTTTGGTGAGCCAGCTCAGACTTGAGTTCCTGGGAACCCAGGCCAGTCCCCAGGGTCTCTGGGCTGATGGCTTTCCTTCTGCCAAAAGTCTCTTCCTTTCTCTGGACTCATTTTCCTGGGGGATAAATGAAAGGGTTGAGCTAAGTTGTTTCTACAACCTCTTTCTCCACTGGCATTTCTGATTCTTAAGAAAACCCCGAAGAAGACAGAAAATGGTGCGTTTTGCCTAAAAAAGTCCTCTACCCCTTCAAAGAGAGCTAAAACTTTAGACCAAAGCTGCCAGTGTCAAGGCAAGCAGAGGACCATCAAGGCCTCCTACATACCCAGGCAAGAAAGTTCCATACCCGTGACCAGCTGGACAAGAATCAGTCCGTCCAGGGAGGGGGCAGCAGCCCCTCACCGTCTGACGGTGTCTGAGATCCTCCAGCTTTATTTCATATTCTCCTCCAACCTCATATTCCTCATGGGTGTCACGGGTTCAATCCCTGGGTCGGGAAGATCCCCTAGAGAGGGCCATGGCAACCCACTCCAGTATTCTTGCCTGGAAAAATCCCATGGTCAGAGGAGCCTGGCGGGCTACAGTCTGTGGGGTCGCAAAGAGTCAGACACGGAGTAACTTAGCACATCAGCCCCACGCCACACAGCCCCTGAGGCGCCTACAAAACCCACAGTCATGGCCTCTATGAACGCCAGAGAAGGGTGAGGCGGGGTTTCCCGGAGCTGAGGGGCTGTTTCTCGAGGTTTTGAATCCTGACCACGATTCCCGAGGCCTCGATGCTCTGCTCCTGACAGAGAACCGGGGGCACGGATTCGTGGTCTGGTTTCCTGAGGAGCCCGGCTAGGGGGACTGTGAGCGAGTGAGCGTGTCCTCCTCCTGGGCCTCTTCTGTAAAGGGAGGGCTTTGGGCTCCAGAGCTCTGTCTCCCTCTCCCCGATCTGGCCGCCTGTGGAGGTACCCTCCACCATCTCACAGCCACCCTGGTGAAGACACACAACACCCCCACGTGTGCACACTCAGACACTCAGGGGCCAGCCGCCTCACCCCTCACCCTCACACACCCCATCCCCAGAGCAGCTCCCGGGAAAGGAAGGGCCCGGCAGAGGCTCCGCTGAGGACAGCTTCTTGGCAGAGACGGCAGTGGGCGGAGTGGAGCGAATTTTTTCCTTTGAGGCCCAGAGGGCCGTCAACCCTCCTCAGCTGCCCTGGGGCCTGACAGCCACCGAGATTTACGACCTGGACAGCTTTGATCCAGGCCTCTGATAAACATCAGGAACAGCCCGGCTCTAACCCCACACCCTACCCCCACCAAGGAGCTTTGTGGATGGGAATAAAACAGCCCCCAGAGCGGGTGGCTAGGGCAGGCCGGGCCTTGAAGTCCCCTCATCAAGCAGAGCCCCTGGCCGGGGTTAGTCCCTGACGTTTGGGGAGAGGATGCAGGGGCCGGGCCACAGACCACCAGGGACACTCCAGAGGGTCGTGGAGTTCCCATCAAAAAACGAACCTAGGAAGAGAGGACACATTGGCCCAGCCCAGGCCACTGAAATCCCCTCACATGTGCTCACCTGTTCTTCCAAACATGTTACCAACAGTTTCCCTAAACAGAGGCCAGAGAGCACGCCAGATAGGACACGAGCTGAGAAAAGCACTCTTCACTCACCAGGCCCGTGGGCCCCAGTCTTGCTGGTGACACTGTTGTTCTTAGCGATGATGCAGGTGGCAAAGCACTGGATTAGAGGCCATCCCTGCCTCCTTGCAGAGGGGACAGAGGCAGGACAATAGCCAGGTGACCACAGAACCCTCGTGGCCCTGAGTGGGGCCCCCTAGGAGCGGGGGAATCGTGCAGCCTCATAGAACAGCCCCAGCTTCGCCCAGTGGGAAGATTTCCCCAACACAGGGCCACGTACAAGGCAAAGGAGATGCCCAAGAGTGTAATCTGGACATTTCCTCGGATTGGTGGCTCAAGTTTTCATTTTCAGCTATTTCCCTAAAACTGCTCCCCTCGGGAAGGCAGGATCATCCAGCGTGGAGAGCAAGAAGGGCCTTCATAAAGCCAGCTGAACAGGCAGCAGCTCTGCCCTCAGAATCCGCAGTCCATCTGGCTTCACCCCTAACCAGCTGTGTGACCTCCAGCAAGTCACTGAACTCCTCTCATCATCAGCAGCCTTGCCCCCAAGATGGGAATATTATAAATGTTAAACCTAATATGCGGGACACCATCACCAGTTCTAGAACTCGATAGCTCTAAACATGAGACCTCGCTATTGTTATTTTCAATGTGTGAACCTGTTGGTCTGGCTACCTGGAACAATATCAGGAGACAAGCCTCTTAAGAGACACGCCCCAGAAACTGACAGCCACTCCACGGCCCACCAAGCCCATTTCGGGCCGTGTGAGCAGGAATAGATACGTGTGCGCTGAGCACCAAACTGGGCCTAATGACCCTGGCCTGCCTCACAGGGTCATCTTGAGAAATAGCTGATGTCAGAGCCTGAGCCGGAGCAGCTGTTCCCCATTTGCACTCAACAAGAGGCAAGGGCCTTGAGTTACAGCGTGAGGGATTAAGGTTCAACATTAAGAACAGCTTCCTGGCAAGGATGGTTGGGAAACACGGCTGTATGTCTCAGGGCCTGCCACAGATATGCCTTCTTCAAGGAGGCTTGAAAGAAGAAGGAAGGCAAGGGATCTGTCCAGGTCAACTGGTCCATCCTACTGAAGGCAAGGGCTTGGACTCTACACCCACCCGGCAAGGCCCTGCTGGACACAGGATGACCTTGATGGCTCCTCATAACCAGAAATATTGATCCTGAAAATCTCCCCACACCCTGCATGATGAGAAGAGAATCTGGAGGCATCTTGGGACTAATCTTCAGGGCCTACTTTCCAGCCTCCACTATCAGAGTAGGAGAAGGGACTTCCCTGGCCATCCAGGGGTTAGAACTTCACCTTCCAAAGCAGCTGATGCAGGCTTATTCCCTGGTTGGGAAGCTAAGATCCCACATGTCTTGTGGCCAAAAAACCAAAACATAAAACAGAAGCAATATTACCACAAAGTAAATAAAGACTTTTAAAGTGGTCCACATCTGAAAAAAGAAAAAAATCTTAAAAAGCAACAACAACAAGAGGAGGAGATTTTGGAGATTTCCAAATGCTCTGGAGACCAAGACAGAAACATATCAACCAGAGCTGAGAGAAAGCCCTGCTCTCCCAGGAACAGAGAAATCAGAAGATCATAACCTTTTATTGCCAGAGGGTACCATCCACCCATCTCATAGATGGGGAGACTGAGGCCCACCATGGGCAGTTACTTTGAATCAGAGCTGGGATGGGAAAACGCCGGTAAGGAGTTTGGCTTTACCACTAATTAGCTGTGTGACCTCCGGCGAGTCAGGTAACGTCTGTGGTCCTCAACAGCCTCGTCTCCAAGATGGGAATTTTATGAATGCTAAACCTAATAGGTGGGGTATCATTACTCATTCTAGGACTCAATGGATCTAAACATTAGACCATGCTATTGTCATTCTCAGTTTGTGAACACTTCTGTTAGTCCAGCTGCCTTGCACAAAGACCTCTAACTTGGAAGTAATTCTAAATGTTCAGATGAGCGGAAAAAGATGTTTTGTCTAAGACCAGGGAAGGTATGTAATTAACCTTAGATGTCCTCCCATTCTGCAGGTGAGGAGATAGAGGGGTGTCCTCGGGCACTCAGGGAACATGGGAAGGAATGCTAAGGAGCAGTTCTGTGCCTACTCCAGTTCTGGGGGAGGGGGGTCCAGCCCACTCCCTGGTCCTGGGCGTGTTCAACGCATTATTAACTTGAAATCCCAGGTTGTCCCTTAGCAGTCCTAACTCCTTCCATAGCCCCCCGCTACCTGATCCTGGAGTTGGTACCCAGAGGGTCCTTCAAAGCCTTGACTAACTTGATGATCGCAACGTGGGGTATCGCAGGCCCTAGAGTTGGCGGAGGGATGGTCCAAGGGCCTGGCTTTCCCAGCCTTCGCTCCGAAGCCCTCCTGCCCCTTCCCTTCTCCAGCCCCTACCCCACACACTCCTCCTCCTGCTCTGAGGTCAATCCCCACCCAAGACAAGGGCAACCCAACCGAAAGGCATTCAAAGACACTCAATGTGCAGCTCTTGTTTGCAAGTCTCTACAGGAGCAAATAAGGGCTGATTTTATTCCCGCCGCCCCATGCAATCATCATAGCAAGGACTTATCATTACCCACCTCTCAAGAGAAGGAAACTAAGGGTCAGAGAAGTTGGCTATGCTGTCCCGGTCACACAAACAGCAGAAGTGGCAGGTCTGGGGATCAGAGCCCGGTCTCTGTGCTCCAAAGCCGGCCCTCCTTTCCTGGGCAGCTGACCCAGCCCAGCCCTGGGGCTCCACACCAAGCCCTCTTCCTGAATGCTCCCGACACCACTTGCCAGTTCTGACATCATGGTCTTCATCTTGTCCCCCAGCCTGAGTCTCCTTCTCAGTGAAGTCCCCTGGGATTGGCAGCACCCCTTCCCTGTTCTCAGGTCCTAGAACAGATGTCCTTCAAGCCCCTTGCCTACCTGGGCTTCCAAGCAGTCAGGTTCTCTGATGCTATGAGCCTCCTGCTTCAGGGGAAGGGCCATCTCCTCTCTGTTACCTGGATGACCACCCCATCTATCACGCCATCCTACAGGTTAAAAGACATGCCTGCAGGAAAGGACTCCTCGCAGAGCCTGCTGCTAGACTTTGTCAGATGCCCCTAGCCATGCCTGGACTCAGATACCACAACCTGGGCTCCTGGAAACACCCCAGACGGGACCACAGCAGCAGGGCAGGCAAGGGAACAGACTCTGGAGTTGGACTGACAAGTCGGAAACTCCTGGGCCAGCTTCTTATCTATGTCTCAGTTTCCTCATCATGAAATGGAAATATGAGGCCCTACCTCATGTCCAGGCAAGCGCGAGTCGCTCAGTCCTGCCCAACCCTTTGCAACCCCACGGACTGTAGCCCACCAGGCTCCTCTGTCCGTGGAATTCTCCAGGCAAGAATACTGGAGTGAGTTGCCATTCCCTTCTCCAGGGGATCTTCCCAACCCAGGAATTGAACCCAGGTCTCCCATGTCTCCTGCATGGGCAGGCAGGTTCTTTACCAGAGGCACCACCTGGGAAGTCCAGTTTCTTCATCTATAAAATGGAAATATGAGGACCTACCTGGTGGACCTCATTAATGAAGTGAGTTAATACGTGTACGAAATTAAAACAGACCCTGGGCTGTGCTTAGTACAACCTACATGTAATTAAGTGAAAGTAAAAGCTTATCCCTTTCAGTTTTAAAATCAAAGACCAGGAATCCAGTGTCAGGCGTGGAGAATCTCAAGGTTGGAAAGAGCCATCTCCCTCCCAGCATGAATCCTTTCAACCACAGCCCCTGAGGGTGAGCAGCAGGTTCTGGAATACCTCTAAAGATGGGAAGCTCATGACCTCACAGAAGCCTATCCCAGTGTTAGGCCATTTTTTAAAAATTGAAATACAGCTGATTTACAACATTTTAGGTATTCAGCAGTGATTCAGTTATACATATGTATATGTATTCTTTTTCAGATTCTTTTCCATGATAGGTTATTATAAGATACTGAATGTAGTTCCCTGTGCTATACAGTCGATCCTCTTGCTTATCTGTTTTATATACAAAGGATTTCAGTCCTGAATATTCATTGGAAGGACTGATGCTGAATTTGAAACTCCAATACTTTGGCCACCTGATGGGAAGAACTGACTCATTGGAAAAGACCCTGATGCTGGGAAAGATTGCGGGTAGGAAGAGAAGGGGATGCCAGAGGATGAGATGGCTGGATGGCATCACGGACTCGATGGACATGAGTCTGAGTGAACTCCGGGAGTCGGTGATGGACAGGGAGGCCTGGCGTGCTGCGATTCATGGGGTCGCAAAGAGTCGGACACGACTGAGCGACTGACCTGACCTGAACTGAGTGCATCTGTACATTTTGTTTTGCTTTGTTTTTACCTTGAGTTAGAAGCCATCTCCCTGGAGGGTGCACCTCCCAGCCTGAGCCCAGAGCCTGCTCCCACCCACATGACAGTCAACGTCCCCTCCTGACCCCTGCCCCAGGCACCGGCAGCTGCGCACCATGATTTATGGGCAGTTTCCATGCTGGCAGGCAATGCAAAGCAGCCTGGCACATTCCTGCCTGCCTCCCGCACCTTTCCTCCCGAAGCCCCCAGGCCAGCATTCCAGCACGCACGCCCATGCTCACAGTTCCGAGGATGGCTCAGCTGGGCCAGCCATGTCCAGAGGCAGTGGACGGGGCCCAGGGACACAGCAGAGAGTAGGCTCTGAGCAAAGCCTTCAAGCCCAGGTCTAAAGACACAGAAGGGAAAGGCTCCTCGCATAGGCAGAATCAATAGGTGGGGGGACCCTAGGAGGCACCAGGGTGACTCTTGCCTTTTTTAAGGTCTCGTGCTTTGCAGTTAGAGAGGGTTTCCCAGGTAGCTCAGCGGCAAAGAATCCGGCTGCCAGTACAGGAGATGCAGGTTCAATTCCTGGGTCAGGAAGATCCCCTGGAGGAGGGCATGGCAACCCACTCCAGTATTCTTGCCTGGAGAATCCCATGGACAGAGGAGCCTGGCAGCTACAGTCATGGGGTCACAAAGAGTCGGACACGGCTGAACAACTGACCACACGTGCACACTTGGGGCTAAGCCTGGCCCTCTTCCTCTTAACCTTTATTCAGTGCAAAAACTGACGATAGGGCTGTTGCCTAAAGCCTGTGATCCTTTGATGAGGCTGAAACTGACATTTATATTGAGTAAATGACAGGACAAAGTGCCCAGGACGAGAGAATATTCTGGAAAATGGAGGAAAAAGCTTGCCTGGAATGATTGAAAAGGTGACGATAAATAATGTTTGTTTTTGAGCCAACCACATGCTAGGCATTGACCTAAATGAACATATTTAATCTCGATAACAACACTGTGAGGTAGACACCATCTCCATCTACGAATAAGGACATCAAGACTCAGAGAAGTCAAGCAGACTGCAGAAAGTCACACAGCTCACAAGCAGTTGAGTCAGAGCTCAAACTCAGGTCTGGCTCCAGGCTAAGCCCTTTCCATTTTCCACTATGGGACAACCCCACAGCCTCCTTGGTGTCACTCAAGCCCTAAGAGCTCTCTCCCTCTCTCTCTCTCTGTCTCTCTCTCTGTCACACACACACACACACACACATGCACACATACAAATATATCCCCTATGCATAGCCCTAGGCTCACAGGGCAAGAGTAACTCCCAGGCCTCTGGCTAGCACTTCTCTGATCTGGGGGAAAACAGGAGAGTGTTAAATATTAATACATAGGCATCCTTACTGGGGCTTTCCCGGAGATTCAGCAGTAAAGAATCTGCCTGCAATGCAGGAGACGCAGGTTCAATCCCTGAGTGGGGAAGATCCCCTAGAGGAGGGTATGGCAACCCACTCCAGTATTCTTGCCTGGAGAATCCCTAGGACAGAGGAGCCTGGAGGACTACAGTCCATGGGGTCGAAAAGAGTCAGGCACGACTGAAGTGACTGAGCACACACACATGCATGCATCCTTATTACACACACACACACACACACACACACACACACACGCGCGCGCGCGCAGAAAGAGAGTAGAAAGTACAGGATGGTAAGAGTAGCCATCTTACATAGTAGGCTGACGGGTTAGTTTTAGTTCTTTTTTACACAGGTGCATATATTGTAAATTTCTTACCTTCGGTGTACATTATTTCCATAATCAAAGGAAAATTCGTGATGCCTCCTAACATGCACGGAGATATGGGCAGCCCTCCCCATAGGTGTGCCGTATGCAGGACTGGCCTCCCAGGCACTGTCTGTGGCTTGTGCACGGGTGTGCAGATGACCAGCCTCTACCAGCCTCCAGCCGCAGCACCCCCTGAGCTCCTTTGAGGCTGCCCACCGTCCAAGGCCAGCCCAGCTCCACTCGGAGCCTGGTGGCAGATGTTTGAAGTCTAATTCTCAACAGGAATAGCTGATCTCACTGAGGGGTCTTGGCTTCCTGTGGAGCAGCCCATAATACAAGTCCAACAGGAAGTAACAGCAAAGTCATAGAGGCTGAAAGGGCATGATCCCCCTGTAGCCCCCGTGGTAGGTGGCAGTGGGGTCTCCCGATGGGCTCTAAGGGTCTTATCAACCTCCTGTGCTTTGTCTGCAGGCGGAACCCCAGGCTTGGGGCCACATCCCAGCTTCCCTGCCATCTGGGTGGAGCCAGAGGTAGGTCCTGGAGAAGATGGCTGGGAAGAAGGAAGCCGGCTATCCTTCCAACTCTGTCCCCCAGGCTGGAGTTCAGAGGACACAGTCTACAATAGGGACTCCAAAAGGCCCGAAGACCCCCGCCCAAGCAGTCAGGAGCTTGGGTGGGCTCTGCTGATGGTGTGAGCTGGGAGGCACCCTCCGTACTCCCAGGGAAGCAAATTGAGCTCCCTCGAAACACGCTGGTAGGAAGGCACTAAGGAAACGGGGCGGGGGACCCCAGGAAAAAGTGTCTGTCTGCCTGGCAGGGGCTTCTCCAGAACACAGGGGCCCCAGCTGCGCTTGGAGGGGCCCCTTCTGGTTTCTGGAAAAAGCCACAGCAGCTGGAAGAACCAGCACACCCCAGTTCACATCCAGACTCTGTTACTAGTTTTAAACGGTTACCACATTTTAAAGACCTAAATGTTAAGACCGGATACTATAAAACTCCTAGAGGAACACAGAGGCGGAACACTCTTTGACATAAATCGCAGCAATATTTTTTTGGCTTCATCTCCTAAAGCAAAGGAAATAAAAAGCAAAAATAAACAAATGGGACCTAATTAAACTTCGAAGCTTTTGCACAGTAAAAGGAACCATTGACAAAAATAAAAGACAAGTTACTGAATAGGAGAAAATGTTGGCAAATGACATGACCAATAAGGGATTAACATCCAACATATATAAACAGCTCGCACAACTCAACATTAAAAAAAAAAAAAACCAGATTAAAAAATGGGCAGAAAAACTGAATAGCCATTTTTCCAAATAGGAAATGCAGATGGCCAATGGGCACACGAAAAGATGCTCAACATCACTAGTGATCAGGGAAATGCAAACCAAAAGCATGATGAGATGTCATCTCACACCTGTCAGAATGGCTAATATCAAAAAGAGCACAAAAAACAAGCACTGGCGAACATGTAGAGAAAAGGGAACTGTTGTACCCTGTTAATGGGAATGTGAATTGGTGCAGCCACTATGGAAAACAGTATGGCGATTCCTCTAAAAGCGACATTTATTTTTATTTTTATTCTTTTGGCCGCATCACACTGCTAGCAGGCTCTTAGTTCCCTAACCAGGGGTTGAACCCACACCCTCAGCCTGAAAAGCGCAGAGTCCTAACCACTGGACCACCAGGGAATTCCCCCTAAACTAAAAATAGAGCTACCATATGATGCAGAACTTCTACTCCTGGGTACACGTTCAAAAGAAAACAAAAATACTACTTCAAAAAGTAACAAGCACCCCAATATTCACAGCATCATTATTTACAATAGCCAAGATACGGAAGCAAAGTAAGCGTCCGTCAACAGATGAACAAATAAAAAAGATGTGTTATATACGTATATGTGCTGCGTGAGCTGAGTCGCTCAGTCATGGCCAACTCTCTATGACCCCACAGGGTGTAGCCCGCCAGGCTTCTCCGTCCATGGGATTCTCCAGGCAAGAGTATTGGAGTGGGTTGCCATTCCCTTCTCCAGGGGGTCTTCCCAACCCAGGGATCAAACCCAGATCTCCCACATTGCAGGCAGATTCTTTACCATCTGAGCCACCAGGGAAGTCCATATATGTATATGTATTTTCAATGTGTGTACAATTTACATACGTGTGCATACAATTATTTATATAATGAAGAAATACTACTCAGTCATAAAAAAGAATGGAGTTTTGCCTTTTTTCAGCAATGTGGATGGATAAGTCAGATAAAGAATGACAAATGATACCACTTACATCTGGAACCTAAAAAGTACAATGAACTAGTGAATATAACAAAAAGAAGCAGTGTCACAGATATAGAAAACAAACTCGTGGAGAAAACAAACACTGGAGAGAGGAAAGTGGGGAGGGGCAATATAGCGGCAGGGGAGTAAGAGGTACAAGCTATTATTTATTTTTAAAAATAGCTGCAAGGATATATTATATAACAGGAGGCATATAGCCAAAATTTTATATTAACTATAAATGGAACATAACTTTTAAAAATTGTGACTCACTATATTGTACACTTGTAACTTATATAACACTGTACAACTACATTTCAATCAATATAAATAAATAAATAAATTTTAATTAAAAAGTTAAATGGTTATCATGGCATATCTTAAACTTGTACAGTGCTGTATGTCAATTACGTCTCCATAATACTGGGAGGGAAAGAACAGTTACAATGGCATTACACTCACAGGGCTATAGGGAGACTTCAGATCATCAATGGGGCCACTGTGCCCAACACACATAACCACATGGCAAAGGGCCGTCTCTGTGGGAGTCTGTTGCTAGGTAACGCTGTCTAGGTGACGTTCCAAAGACCAAAGGATGTACACACACACCCCCCACCCACATAGTTGCCAGAAGTCACATCTATGCAGACATAAATCTAGACATAACCACTGAAACTCACAAATGCTTGCGCAACCTGTTTTACTCACAAACATTCCTGTAGTTCCATTTAATTAATAATCCTAACTGAGGAAAGTTCGTAAATTATAAAGTGCTTCTTACCCGAACCTTATCAAAAATGATGGTGAGAAGTAGATAAGCTACCTGTTACCATCCAGTTTTCACCGACGATAAAACTGAGCTAAAGGTTCTCCCATGGAGAAGGCGATGGCACCCCACTCCAGTACTCTTGCCTGGAAAATCCCATGGACAGAGGAGCCTGGTAGGCTGCAGCCCATGGGGTCACGAAGAGTCGGACACGACTGAGCGACTTCCCTTTCACTTTTCGCTTTCATGCATTGGAGAAGGAAATGGCAACCCACTCCAGTGTTCTTGCCTGGAGAATCCCAGGGACGGGGGAGCCTGGTGAGCTGCCGTCTATGGGGTCACACAGAGTTGGACACGACTGAAGTGTCTTAGCAGCAGCAGCAAAGGTTCTCCCAAAGACACACAGTAAATAGCAGCGTTGGACTTAAACTCGGTTCTAAGCTGGAAGCTCTTTGACTCTGCCACCCAAGCTTCCGTGACACATAACACACCCTTATCTCCTAAATCAGCAAACTGACACTTGTGAGCTACCAAAAAGGAGGCTTGGAATCAACTGATTGGTGAGAGTCAAATAGGATGGAAAAGCTGAAAGTCAAATAGAGGAGGCTCCCTCCCCCATCAAACAAGTACACACAGCCACTCAATTTATCCTTCTTACTTCCCAGCTTGTATCCGGGATATTCTTTTCTCCCAGGACACCATCCCTGGTATCTCCCTAACTAAAATCAAAGCCCAGCTCAAGTCCCATCTCAGCTGAGGAGCTCCCCTCTCCCCAGCACCCCCACCCGACACATACACGCAGGCACACACACATACACACACAATCTTTCTCCTCTCTCTCATGTCCATCGAAGAGTTGGGTTGCACCTGAGGTTCACAGTTGTTTTCTGCATTACAAGTATGAGCACAAAGTCTCTGTGCTCAGCCAGTCATGGGGTTGAGTGACTCCTGTCTCCACCTTGCTAGCTGTATGACACTGGAGAAGTTGCTTACCATCTCTGGGTCTTTCTCCTTGCTATCAAACAGGGATAATGACAAGATAAACCTCATACTTATGAGAGCTAAATGAAAACACGTGCCTGACACCCAGCCAAAGCCCAATAAATGTGACCTAGGAGCACAGTTTGATTTTTCCAGCAAACGGCAGCTCATGGAGTTTTGGACATATTCCTTTTGGGACCCACCTCAAGTGTCCAGCACAGGGCTGGGGACAACCATGTCATCCTCTGGCTAGTAAAGAAGAGTGCCAGCTCAGCTACCAGCCATCTGTGGGCGCTCACCTGTTTAGCCTCAGTTCTCTGATCTGTGGGGCTCAGCGTCTTTCCTGACCCAGGGCACAGAGGGGGTGACAAGCTACACTCTCAACAGCACAGATGGTCCCCAACCTATGACAGTTCAACGTACAATTTTTCAACTTTACGATGGTGTGAAGGCGAGACGCATTCGGTAGGAGCCGTAATTCCAGTTTTGCATTTTGAGCTTGTCCCAGGCCTGCGATCTGGGCACGATGCTCTGGTGGTGCTGGGCAGGGCACGCAGCCACAGCTCCCCGCCAGCCCCGCAGACATAGGGGAGATAGTTGATGTGATCACCGCCGTACCCATACAACCGTTGGCTGTTCTCCATCTTCAGTACAGTGTTCCATCAATCACAGGAGAGATTCAACCCGTGATGATAAAATAAGCTTGATGTTGGATGATTTTGCCCAACCCTAGGCTAACAAATGGAGAAGGCGATGGCACCCCACTCCAGTACTCTTGCCTGGAAACTCCCATGGACGGAGGAGCCTGGTAGGCTGCAGTCCATGGGGTCGCAGAGTCAGACACAACTGAGCAACTTCACTCTCACTTTTCACTTTCATGCATTGGAGAAGGAAATGGCAACCCACTCCAGTGTTCTTGCCTGGAGAATCCCAGGGATGGGGGAGCCTAGTGGGCTGCCATCAATGGGGTCACACAGAGTCGGACACAACTGAAGCAACTTAGCAGCAGCAGGCTAACGGAAATGTTAGCCTTGAGGCAGGCTGGACTCACATAGGATGTCCAGTAGGTTTTTGCATTTTTGCCTTACAGTATTTTCAACTTATGATGAGTTTATTGGGACATGACTCTGTCATGAGCTGAAGAAGGGGAGGGGACTAGCTAAGTGCGCCAGGGGTCATTTGGACCTGGGTCTGGACCCTGGCTCCACCTTGAGCAAGTGGAACTTCCTCTCTGAGCTTCATCAATAAAGTGAGGGTGACGAGACCAAGTTCCCAGCAGTGTTACCACAACTCACAGAGCTCCCAGCACATAGTGAACAAACGTGCAATAAAATCACGGAGGTGGACGTTGTCGCCATTTCCATTACTATTATCACTTATTAATCCCCAGAGTGAAGGACGAAGGAGATATAGAGAATTCAAGCCACAGCTGCTGGAACAGAAATGATTTAGGAAACCATAATTCAAAAAGATACGTGCACCCCAGTGTTCATTACAGCACTATTCACGATAGCCAGGACATGGAGGCAACCTGGATGTGCATCAGTGGAGGAATGGGTAAAGACGCAGTACGTACATACAATGGAATGTTAGGGTGTTAGTCATTCAGTCGTGTCCGACTCTTTGTGACCCCATCGACTGTAGCCCACCAGGCTTCTCTGTCCATGGAATTCTCTAGGCAAGAATACTGGAGTGGGTAGCCATTCCCGTCTCCTAGGGACCTTCCCAACCCAGAGATCGAACCCTGATTTCCTGATTCTTTACCACCTGAGCTAAAAGCAGTCTTCAGTTCAGTTCAGTCGCTCAGTCATGTCCGACTCTTTGCAATCCCATGAACCACAGCACGCCAGGCCTCCCTGTCCGTCACCAACTCCCAGAGTCCACCCAAACCCATGTCCATTAAGTCGGTGATGCCATCCAACCATCCCATCCTCTGTCTTCCCCTTTTCCTCCCTCCCCCAATCTTTCCCAGCATCAGGGTCTTTTCAAATGAGTCAGCTCTTCGCATCAAGTGGCCAAAGTACTGGAGTTTCAGCTTCAACATCAGTCCCTCCAGTGAACATCCAGGACTGATCTCCTTTAGGATGGACTGGTTGGATCTCCTTGCAGTCCAAGGGACTCTCAAGAGTCTTCTCCAATACCACAGTTCAAAAGCATCAATTTTTCAGCGCTCAGCTTTCTTCACAGTCCAACTCTCACATCCATACATGACCACTGGAAAACAATAGCCTTGACTAGACGGACCTTTGTTGGCAAAGTAATGTCTCTGCTTTTGAATATGCTATCTAGGTTGGTCATAACTTTCCTTCCAAGGAGCAAGCGTCTTTTAGTTTCACGGCTGCAGTCACCATCTGCAGTGATCTTGGAGCCCAGATATGCAGAAGAATGGATAAAGAAGATATGGTGCATATACACAAGGCAATATTACTCAACCACAAAAAAGGAATGAAGTAATGCCATTTGCAGAGATGTGGATGAACCTAGAATAAAGTAAGTCAGAGAAAGACAAATAACACATGATATCACTTATACGTAGAAACGTAAAAGGAGTACAAATGAACTTATCTACAAAACAGAAATGGAGTTACAGATGTGGAAAACAAACCTATGTTGACCAGAAGGTGGAGAAAGTGAAAGTGAAGTCGCTCAGTCACGTCCAACTCTGCGACCCCATGGACTGTGGCCTACGAGACTCCTCCATCCATGGAGTTTTCCAGGCAAGAGAACTGGAGTGGGTTGCCATTTCCTTCTCCAGGGGATCTTCCCAACCCAGGGATCGAACCTGTGTCTCCTGCATTGCAAGCAGATGCTTTTATCACCTGAGCCACCAGGGAAGCTGAAGGTAAAGGAGGAGATAAACTGAGAGATTTGGATTGACATGTACACATTACTATATACAAAATAGATAACTAAAAGGAACTTGCTATATAGCACAGGAAACTCTACTCAGTCCTCTGTAATGACCTGTGTGGGAAAAGAATCTAAAAAAGAGTGGATATATGTATATGTATAACTGATTCACTTTGCTGGATACCTGAAACTAACCCAACAGTGAAAATCAACTGTACTTCAATAAAAGTTTTTTTAAAAAGAAATAATTTAGGAGAATTGCTTCTGACAAAGTGGGTGTAAAAATTTGAGAATTCATGAATTTCATGAACCCCAGATCACGTTTGTCTCTAATACTCAGCGTCAGTGGATCAAGCTTCATGCCTTTCCTGGACCCCCCAATCCCCAAAAGGTACTGAAAGAAGTTAAACACACACTTGTCCTCTGCTGTGTGTTAATCAGAAGACCCTTGGCACCACCCAGGCTTTACCCCAGCTTGTCCAGTCAAGGCCCCCAGGGCAGG
This sequence comes from Ovis aries, assembly GCF_016772045.2. Classification (NCBI taxonomy): domain Eukaryota; kingdom Metazoa; phylum Chordata; class Mammalia; order Artiodactyla; family Bovidae; genus Ovis; species Ovis aries. Next base: position 31,981,429 of record NC_056079.1, read on the forward strand.
CAAGGCACACACACCCAGGATGGCACCTGCAAAGCCTGGTCCCCGCGGGGCTGAGGTCACAGGCTCCTCGCCCCTGAGGGCACCCCCCCATCTGCCCAAGGGCCATCACTAAAGAGTGGCACGGCCGGCAGCAGAGTGTCCTGGGCTTGTCAAGGACCGCGGTGACCCTCTGGACAGGGCCTCAGATGAGGAGGAAGGACAAGAAGAATCTCTTGGGGACCAAGAGGGGAGTCAGGCCTGAAACCCTCCTCCCAGCAACGGGCACCCCAACTCCCAGAGCAGCTCTGGTCCCCTCTAGCCTCCCCTGTGGTCGCTGTAGCCAGCTTCAGCCTGGCCACGTGCCAGCCCTCAAGCATCACCTTTACGTTGAGGACTAGACAGCTTTCAGGGTGATGACCATCCTGCCAGTTTTGCTAATAAACACCTGTCACAGGCATGAGTACCAATGACAGCTCCCAGCCAGTGGCAATAAGGGGACACTGCGTTAGTGACATGTTTCAAAGGTCAGAAGTGCGTTTTGAAGCAACCAAGGGGAAGGTGGGGTGGGAGGCACCAACCACCTTGCCATCAAAGCTGGGGGCCCCGTGACTTGCACTAACGTTCTCCCGGAACCTCCCTGGAACGAAAGGAACTCGGGGAGTTTTCTCCCTCACCCTGGAGCAGAGGAAGCATGGACAGAGGATGCTTTGTCCCAAGCAGCCCTGCTCACCTCTGCTGGGAAACTGGGCTCTCTCTGTGCTGCGGGAGGGGTTGGGGTGGGGTGTTGATGCCGAAACCGTAGCTCCTTCCCTTGACTGAGAACTGAGCCTGAATCCCTGCATGAGGCCAGATTCACCATCCTCTCTGTTCAGCCCAGGACCAGCTCACCTCTGCCCCTCTGCTGGGACAAACCTTCTGCTCTTGGGCTCTCCCTGTTCAATCTCGCTGCTCTCGCAAGCCTTTTCACCCTCGCTGCAGCGTCCTCCCCTTCCACCCACAGGGAACCTACCTGGCTCCACCTGGGGACTTTGAGACGGCTTGTCCCTTCTGGAGAACCGGAGGGATTTGAAGCGAAGACTTACCTAAAGCAGGACTCATCACCTGCAGGCAAGCCTAGGACTTCTCAGTGGGAGGAAGTGAGGGCAACGTTAGTAAGCGCCAGCTTCCACAGAAGCAGCAAGGCATGACCACTTGACTTCTAGTCATTAAACAGTCAGGAAAGGTGCAGGAAGGCTCTGTTTGGTGCCAGACACTGAGCTAGGTTTGAGAGGCAAAAAAAACATAGCCCCCCAGACAGGAACTAACAGAGAGTTGGGTAGATAAGGTATGTGTACAGATCTCTGCTGGTAAGGAAAAAAGTGAAAGATGCTGAAAGAGAGGGGCAGGTAAACAGCCATGGGAACAAAACCATCGCCCACAGGGAGAATGAGGGAGGGCTTCCTGGAGGGGGTGGTATTGGAATCCTGAAGGATGAGAAGATTCGGATGGGAGGTGACGGGGGCACACATGTTCCATGGAAAGAACAGAAAATACAGGGACTCAGGAGAGGGAAAGCGTGACAGAGTGTTCCCAACAACAGCACACCCTGGATGGGCCAGGCATTGACCTAAAAGTCGGGAGGAATGTGTACAAAGATAGCTGCTCCATTTCAAGAAAATGGAACAGGTGTCCCAGAGGGAAAAAAAAAACCCGACGCTGATTTTTAAGGGGTCTGTGCATGTGATACATGGTGGGTGGTGTTATTATTGTAAAAAGATGTCAGGAATAAACCACAGGCCCCACTACAGATGCCACAGCCAGATGGGAAGACTGGCAGGATTTTGACCTCACTTATTCTCTGTGTCCCAGGTTCCCCCCAAAACCCCGCCAGGGGGCCTAGATACAAAGTGCTTCCATCAGCAAAATAAAGATGGAGGGACGATGGCAAAGCATCACCCAGAGCTTTAAGGACCACCCTTTGCCTCCCACCAAGGCGGGTTTATGACTCACCCACATTTTCTATTTCCCTTCCTCCTGCAGACCTGCAACTCACCTCAGGAGGCCAGTTGGTGGGGGCACTTCCCTCATGGTCCAGTGTGATTAAGGTGGTGCAGGTGTAGTCCCTGGTTGGGGAGCTAAGACCCCACACGCCTTGCAGCCGAAAAACCAGAACATAAACAATAGAAGCAAGAGTGAAACAAATTCAATAAAGACTTCAAAAATGGTTCACATAAAAATTGTTTTTAAAAAAAAAAAAAAAAGGAGGCCAATTGGGGAAAACTGAGGCCCCAGACATAGAGCTTAGCTCAGAGCAAAAACCAGAGGTGCTTATCACAGTAACAGGTAGGATTTACCACCCTAGCCTGGCACTAGATGCACGCTACAGCTATTAAGTCCTGCAGTCCTCCTTATTATTCATATAATCTCCACTTGATAGATGGAGAAGGCGATGGCACCCCACTCCAGTACTCTTGCCTGGAAAATCCCATGGACAGAGGAGCCTGGTAGGCTGCAGTCCATGGGGTCACTAAGAGTCGGACACGACTGAGCGACTTCATTTTCCCTTTTCACTTTCATGCATTGGAGAAGGAAATGGCAACCCACTCCAGTATTCTTGCCTGGAGAATCTCAGGGATGGGGGAGCCTGGTGAGCTGCCGTCTATGGGGTCGCACAGAGTCGGACACGATTGAAGCGACTTAGCAGCAGCAGCAGCCACTTTATAGATAGAAAAACTCAGAGAAATTGAAGGAATTGCCCAAAGTCACACAGCTAGTTACAGGGCAGGGGCAACTCTCAGACTCGCCCATTTTGATCCAAAGGCAGTTTTAAACTGTTATGCACGCAGGCACACTAAGTCATTTCAGTCATGTCCAACTCTTTGCGACCTTCTGGACTGTAGCCCACCAGGCTCCTCTGTCCATGGGATTCTCCAGGCAAGACTACTGGAGTGGGCTGCCACGCCCTCTTCCAGGGCATCTTCCTGACCCAGGGATCGAACCCGGCGCTCCTACGTCTCCTGCATTGCAAACAGATTCTTTACTGCTGGGCCACTGTGGAACCCCTTAAACTGCTGGGCCCAGATGCAAACAGTCTTAAGGTCCAGGATCAGACTTGGGGTAGAGTGGGAGGGACAGAGCTCCTGGGGAGCCTGCAGGAGCAGTTGGAGAGCCCCCACTCTTCTGAGATCACCCCCTTTCCTTGCCCAAGAGGGAGAGACGTTCCCAAGGGCTGGCAGGGAGGAAGGCCCCAGGGTTTAACCCTGTACTGATCTGAAGACAGATTCCCACGTGGGGAGGGCAATAAGGAAGAGAAATTAGAGACATAGAACTTCCCTGCCACCTAAGGCAGGTAACGGGGAGGGAACGAGGCCGGCAGCCGTGTATCCCTCGATCCATATTTCACGGGAAAGATGATAACAATTGGACATGTCACTCCCCAAAACCAGAAACTCAAAGCAATTTTAGATGAACTTTCAGAATGATGAAAGAAATGGCCGTGTTCGTGTTATACACCAAATAAATCACACCAAAATGATAGTTGTAATTCCCAAAAGTACACAGAGAATTGATTTTACTATGACACTTATCATGATGAACGGGTTCACCCCTGCAAGGGCCCATCTGAAGTGGCTCCAGCTTAACCCTTGCCCTGCCAGATCCAGCTCATCTGCTCCCTGAGCCTGGGCTGGGGGCAAAGCTGCTTCCTGCAGCCAGGCTTCAGCCTGGCTCCACCGCAGACCCCGCCGTCGTGGGTCACCAGTAGCTTTCAAAGCCCTGAGCAAACCCGGGGACAGCAGATGTCTGAGGCTGGCCAAGCTCATGTCTGAACTAGGAAACAGTCTGTTGTGTCTGAGTCTGAATGAAGGAAGGGAAGAACTGATGTTTTTCATGGTGACCTGCTTATTCTTCACAATTACCAGTGCACTGGGGGTCAGGACTCACTCCCTTTATCAGATGAATTAATTGAGGCTCAGAGAGGCCAATTTACCCAGAGACTTGAATAAAGGTTTTAGTGACTCCCAACTGGTTAAATTAAAAGATGCTTGCTCCTTGAAAGAAAAGCTATGACCAACCTAGACAGCATATTCAAAAGCAGAGACGTTACTTTGCCAACAAAGGTCCGTCTAGTCAAGGCTATGGTTTTTCCAATAGTCATGTATGGATGTGAGAGTTGGACTTTAAAGAAAGCTGAGCACCGAAGAATTGATGCTTTTGAACTGTGGTGTTGGAGCAGACTCTTGAGAGTCCCTTGGACTGCAAGGAGATCCAACCAGTTCATCATAAAGGAAATCAGTCCTGAATATTCATTGGAGGGACTGATGGTGAAGCTGAAACTCCAATACGTTGGCCACCTGATGCGAAGAGCTGACTCATTAGAAAAGACCCTGAGGCTGGGAAAGATTGAAGGCAGGAGGAGAAGGGGACAACAGAGGATGAGATGGTTGGATGGCATCACCAACTCGATGGACATGAGTTTGAGCAAGCTCCGGGAGTTGGTGATGAACAGGGAGGCCTGGCGTGCTGCAGTCCTTGAGGTCGCAAAGAGTTGGATGTGACTAAGTGACTGAACTGAACTGGTTTCTCTTCCCAACACATCCTGCTGGCAATTGCACAAAAATGTTTCCCCAATTTCATTCATTCTTTCAGAGCTCAGCAGTATCTTTCTATTCATCATCATCACTTTTTGGTTGGCCTGGGTCCTTGTGGCTGCACGGGCTTTTTCTCTAGGTGCGGTGCTCAGGCTTCTCCCGGCGGTGGCTCCTCTTGTGGCGTGCAGGCTCTAGGGTGCTTGCGCTTCAGCAGTTGTGGTTTCCCTGGGCTCTAGAGCACAGACTCAATAGTTGTGGCACATGGGCTTAGTTGTTCCATGGAACATGGGATCTTCCCGGATCAGGGATCGAACCCGTGTCTCCTGCATTGGCAGGCAGACTCTTCACCACTGAGCCACCAGGGAATCCCTCAGCAGGTATTGTTGAGCATCTATAGAGGCCAGATGCTGAGATGGGGATACAGTTGAGAATAAGCCTCTGTTTCTGCCTCATGGGCCACACGTAACACAGATGCATGAAGCTGCATGCATTACGGCAGTGGTGCAGCGCTTTAGGGGGCATGCACAGTGCTGGGGTCATTGTTCAGTCGCTGAGTCACGCCTGACCCTCTGCAACGACGTGGGCTGCAGCACGCCGGGACTCCAGCATGCATAAGGCTGTCCCACCTTAAAAGGGGGCTGCCTGGGTCAGCAGGGCCGCAGGAGGCTTCCCTGAGGAGGTGGGAGCCCAAGGATCGGATGGTGCCAACCAGGCAGAAGGATGACTGCATAAGGGGGACCAGGGTCTGGAGGCAGGTGTGGCCAGAACGGAGGAGGAGGGAAGGGAAGCTGCTCTCCGAGGAGAGCAGAGAGAAGGGACGGCTAAAGCAGCAAGTCAAGGCACATTTCTCTGTCCACAGGAAGCCATGGAAAGCCATGGCAAGGATTAAGCAGAGAGGTCAGGATTTGATCAGATTTGTGTTTCAAAAGTTCGCTTCATGAAGTATGTCAAAAAGAGAAAAGCAAATATCGTCTATTAATGCATATGTGTAGAATCTATAAAAATGTTATAGATTAATTGCAAAGCAGAAATAGAGACACAGACATAGAGAACAAGTATATGGATGCCAAGGGGAAAAGGGGATGGGGTGAGACATACTGGGAGATTGGGATTGACGTATATACACTACTGTATCTAAAATAATGAGAGCCCACTTTACAGCACAGGCAGCTCTACTCAATGCACTGTGGTGAGCTGAATGGGAAGGAAGTCCAGAGAAGACGAGATATACGTATACATACAGCTGACTCACCTTGCTGTACAGCAGAAACACATTGTAACACAACGTGTTACAATCACTCTTCAGTGAAAATTAATTTTAAAAAAGCTTACTCCAGTGTCGATTCGAGGACGAGGCTGAGCTTAGGTGCTGTGGACGCTGAGTTTGTTTTCAGATTGGTGCCCAAGAAGGCATCAAGCATAATGTATCCTTACAGGAATATTTGCATATCAGAATTAAACTGCTCACCATCAAAGGCTGCTATCAGACTTCAAGAACAAAGACTAGACAGAACAAGTTCTATAAAATAAGCCAAAAAAAATCAACTCAGGACAAAAATCAAAGAGCGTTTCTGGAAATAAAAATAGATGACTTTTCAGAGTTAATGTCATAAACAGCAGCCTTAGCTCTGTACTGCCGTGTGTTTCTATGCTTCTAACTTCAGTGCGGAGATGTCTTCAGCCATTTTGTTTGTCAAGGGTTTTTTCTAGTTTGATTTGGTTTGAGTGGGGGGCAATTTTCGCTTGTTTTCTAAATGCAGCCAGTTCGGTCGCAGTTTTGCCTCTTACTAGCTTTGTGATCTTGAGCAAAAGCCTTGACTTTGAACTTTAACTTTCCTCTGACTCTACAATATTATGATCCTATGACATATAGAGCCTCTATAAGTGACAGACATCTATATCAGATAGTGAATGCTTATCAAAGTCAAGCTCTCAAAATTTACCATCAGATACGCTCCAGAGAACAAATAACAGGAAAGATTTCTAGCCCCCAAGCCCCTAAAAACCTGTCCTCTGGGCTCCAGAAGTTTGATCAGAGCAGAAGACATTTTAAAGTATTTAAATTGATAATCCAAGGAGCGGTGGCTCCACGGGCACAGGAGGGCCAAGAGGAGATACTCCATGCTGAAGGTCAGGAGAGGCGGCCATGAGGAGATATCCCTCATCCAAGGTAAGGAGCAGTGGCTGCACTTTGCTGGAGCAGCCATGAAGAGATACCCCACATCCAAGGTAAGACAAACCAAAGTAAGACGGTAGATGCACAAGAGGGCATCAGAGGGCAGACACACTGAAACCATACTCACAGAAAACTAGCCAATCTGATCACATGGACCACAGCATTGTCTGACTCAGTGAAACTAAGCCATGCCGTGTGGGGCCACCCAAGACGGGTGGGTCATGGTGGAGAGGTCTGACAGAATGTGGTCCATTGGAGAAGGGAATGACAAACCACTTCACTTTTCTTGCCTTGAGAACCCCATGAACAGTATGAAAAGGCAAAATGATAGGATACTGAAAGAGGAACTCCCTGGGTCAGTAAGTGCCCAATATGCTACTGGAGATCAGAGGAGAAATAACTCCAGAAAGAATGAAGGGATGGAGCCAAAGCAAAAACAATACTCAGTTGTGGATGTGACTGGGGATAAAAGCAAGGTCCAATGCTGTAAAGAGCAATATTGCATAGGAACCTGGAATGTCAGGTCCATGAATCAAGCCAAATTGGAAGTGGTCAAACAAGAGATGGCAAGAGTGAACGTCGACATTCTAGGAATCAGTGAACTAAAATGGACTGGAATGGGTGAATTTAACTCAGATGACCATTATATCTACTACTGTGGGCAGGAATCCCTTAGAAGAAATGGAGTAGCCATTATGGTCAACAAAAGAGTCCGAAATGCAGTACTTGGATGCAATCTCAAAAACGACAGAATGATCTCTGTTCGTTTCCAAGGCAAACCATTCAATATCACGGTAATCCAAGCCTATGCCCCAACCAGTAACACTGAAGAAGCTGAAGTTGAACAGTTCTATGAAGACCTACAAGACCTTTTAGAACTAACACCCAAAAAAGATGTCCTTTTCATTACAGGGGACTGGAATGCAAAAGTAGGAAGTCAAGAAACACCTGGAGTAACAGGCAAATTTGGCCTTGGAATGCGGAAGGAAGCAGGGCAAAGGCTAATAGAGTTTTGCCAAGAGAATGCACTGGTCATAGCAAACACCCTCTTCCAACAACACAAGAGAAGACTCTACACATGGACATCACCAGATGGTCAATACCAAAATCAGACTGATATATTCTTTGCAGCCAAAGATGGAGAAGCTCTATACAGTCAGCAAAAACAAGACCAGGAGCTGACTGTGGCTCACATCATGAACTCCTTGTTGCCAAATTCAGACTTAAATTTAAGAAAGTGGGGAAAACCACTAGACCATTCAGGTATGACCTAAATCAAATCCCTTATGATTATACAGTGGAAGTGAGAAATAGATTTAAGGGACTAGATCTGATAGACAGACTGCCTGATGAACTATGGACAGAGGTTCATGACATTGTACAGGAGACAGAGATCAAGACCATCCCCATGGAAAAGAAATGCAAAAAAGCAAAATGGCTGTCTGGGGAGGCCTTACAAAAAGCTGTGAAAAGAAGAGAAGTGAAAAGCAAAGGAGAAAAGGAAAGATATAAGCATCTGAATGCCGAGTTCCGAAGAATAGCAAGAAGAGATAAGAAAGCCTTCCTCAGCGATCAATGCAAAGAAATACAGGAAAACAACAGAATGGGAAAGACTAAAGATCTCTAGTCTTTAGAGACCTCTAAATTAGAGATACCAAGGGAACATTTCATGCAAAGATGGGCACAATAAAGGACAGAAATGGTATGAACCTAACAGAAGCAGAAGATATTAAGAAGAGGTGGTAACAATACACAGAAACTGTACAAAAAAGAGCTCCATGACCCAGATAATCCCGATGGTGTGATCCCTCACCTAGAGCCAGACATCCTGGAATGTGAAGTCAAGTGGGTCTTAGAAAGCATCACTACGAACAAAGCTAGTGGAGGTGATGGAATTCCAGTTGAGCTATTTCAAATCCTGAAAGATGATGCTGTGAAAGTGCTACACTCGATATGCCAACAAATTTGGAAAACTCAGCAGTGGCCACAGGACTGGAAAAGGTCAGTTTTCATTCCAATCCCAAAGAAAGGCAATGCCAAAGAATGCTCAAACTACCGCACGATTGCACTCATCTCATACACTAGTAAAGTAATGCTCAAAATTCTCCAAGCCAGGCTTCAGCAATATGTGAACTGTGAACTTCCAGATGTTCAAGCCGGATTTAGATAAGGCAGAGGAACCAGAGATCAAATTGACAACATCCTTTGGATCATCAAAAAAGCAAGAGAGTTCCAGAAAAACATCTATTTCTGCTTTATTGACTATGCCAAAGCCTTTGACTGTGCGGATCCTAAGAAACTGTGGAAAATTCTTCAAGAGATGGGAATACCAGACCACCTGACCTGCCTCTTGAGAAACCTATATGCAAGTCAGGAAGCAATAGTTAAAACTGGACATGGAACAACAGACTGGTTCCAAATAGGAAAAGGAGTACATCAAGGCTGTATATCGTTACCCTGCTTATTTAACTTATATGCAGAGTACATCATGAGAAACGCTGGGCTGGAATAAGCACAAGCTGGAATCAAGATTGCCAGGAGAAATATCAATAACCTCAGATATGCAGATGACACCACCCTTATGGTATAAAATGAAGAGGAACTAAAAAGCCTCTTGATGAAAGTGAAAGAGTAGAGTGAAAAAGTTGGCTTAAAGCTCAACATTCAGAAAACAAAGATCATGGCATCTGGTCCCATCACTTCATGGGAAATAGATGGGGAAACAGTGGAAACAGTGTCAGACTTTATTTTGGGGGGCTCCAAAATCACTGCAGATGGTGATTGCAGCCATGAAATTAAAAGACACTTACTCCTTGGAGGGAAAGTTATGACCAACCTAGATAGCATATTAAAAAGCCAGAGACATTACTTTGCCAACAAAGTTCCGTCTAGTCAAGGCTATGGTTTTCCAGTGGTCATGTAGGGATGTGAGAGTTGGACTGTGAAGAAGGCTGAGCGCTGAAGAATTGATGCTTTTGAACTGTGATGTTGGAGAAGATTTTTGAGAGTTCCTTGGACTGCAAGGAGGTCCAACTACTCCATCCTAAAGGAGATCAGTCCTGGGTGTTCATTGGAAGGACTGTTGCTAAGCTGAAACTCCAATACTTTGGCCACCTCATGTGAAGAGTTGACTCATTGGAAAAGGCTCTGATGCTGGGAGGGATTGGGGGCAGGAGGAGAAGGGGACGACAGAGGATGAGATGGCTGAATGGCATCACTGACTCGATGGACATGAGTTTGAGTGAACTCCAGGAGTTGGTGATGGACAGGGAGGCCTGGCATGCTGTGATTCATGGGGTCCCAAAGAGTCAGACAAGACTGAGCGACTGAACTGAACTGAAATGGATAATCATGACAAGGTGCCCCATGGTTCCAAGATTAGGCATAATGGGGACAGTAATCAGAATCCAGTCATCCTAAAATCATTAAAAGATCAAAAAGCAGAACTCAAGTAATTTCCTTCCAGTAAGTTTCTTGTCTCTTGAGTTCTCCAAGTTATAAGGTAAACACTTAATGAATTAAACTAGAGAGATGTTTTAGTGATACCATTCCCCTGCCCAAACAACTTTGTAGGATAACAATTAACAGTGACCACGGTATAACTTAACAAAACCTGGATACAGGCTCCTACCAGATGCCTTTAAACCAGTAATTTTCAAACTTAAGTAGTCAAGGATGAGAGCACATTTAAAAGGAAGAAAAAAAATCTCAGCAATCCCCATGGGGTTGACTTAAGTTATTTTATAGTATATAAATGTGATACATACAAACACTAACCAAGGAATAAATTCTATGCTTCTAGCTCTCTTTTTTTTTTAATTGGAGGATAATTGTTTTACAGTGTTGTTTTGGTTTCTGCTGTACAACATGAATCAGCCATAAATGTGTGCATATATGTATATATATGCTGTGCTGTGCTTAGTCACTCAGTCGTGTCCTACTCTTTACGACTCCATGGACTGTAACTCTCCAGGCTCCTCTGTCCATGGGGATTCTCCAGGCAAGAATACTGGAGTGGACTGCCATTCCCTCCTCCAGGGAATCTTCCCAACCCAGGGATCAAACCCAGGTCTCCTGCATTGCAGGGGGATTCTTTACCATCTGAGCCACCAGGGAAGCCCAAGAACACTGGAGTGGGTAGCCTATCCCTTCTCTAGGGGGACTTCCTGACCCAGGAATCAAACAGAGGTCTCCTACATTCCACATGATTTCTTTACCAGCTGAGCTACCAGGAAAGCCTTGAGCTTCCTCCCATTCCCCCCACCTCACCCCTCTCAGTTCAGTTCAGTTCATTTCAGTTCAGTCGCTCAGTCATGTCCAACTCTTTGCAACCCCATGAATCGTAGCACACCAGGCCTCCCTGTCCATCACCAACTCCCGGAGTTCACTCAGACTCACGTCCATCGAGTCCGTGATGCCATCCAGCCATCTCATCCTCTGTCGTCCCCTTCTCCTCCTGCCCCCAATCCCTCCCAGCATCAGAGTCTTTTCCAATGAGTCAACCCTTCACATGAGGTGGCCAAAGTACTGGAGTTTCAGCTTCAGCATCATTCCCTCCAAAGAAATCCCAGGGCTGACCTCCTTCAGAATGGACTGGTTGGATGTCCTTGCAGTCCAAGGGACTCTCAAGAGTCTTCTCCAACACCACAGTTCAAGAGCATCAATTCTTCAGCGCTCAGCCTTCTTCACAGTCCAACTCTCACATCCCTACATGACCACTGGAAAAACAATAGCCTTGACTAGACGGTCCTTTGTTGGCAAAGTAATGTCTCTGCTTTTAAATATGCTGTCTAGGTTGGTCATAACTTTCCTTCCAAGGAGTAAGCGTCTTTTAATCATCATAAATCCCCAGGCTGGCTCCCTATGTTATATTATGCTTCTAGCTATTATGTACATATAAAACAAAAACAAATTTATAGAATAAATACAATTAAAACTACCAAACCAATAAAACTCAAATTAACAACATTAACTTACTATGATGGATAATGGTGCCTTGCAGCAGCTAGGTCTTGTGCTGGGCTGGCCAGCAGAAAGCTATCATTATTTTGGCCTTCACCTCCGTGGTCAGCTTGATTCTTTGTACTTTAACATGATGGACCATCATTTAATCCAGAGGTCATCAAACATTTTCTATAAAAGGCCAGATTGTAAATACTTTCTTCTTTGCAAGCCATACGGGCTCTGTCACAAACTACTAACTCTATCACTGCAGCATGAAATCAGCCGTAGACAATGGTTAATGGATGGACCTGGCTGTGTTCCAATAAAACTTTATTTACGAAAACAGGTGCCGGGCAGGATTTGGCCTGAGGGCCAGAGTTTGCTGACTCCTGATTTCATCCATCATCTTTATTAGGTCATCATTTGGCCTTTTGCCTTTTAACAACGAATTTCACTCTTAACTATTGATTTATTGTTTTTATGGACCAGTCAATCCAATAATTCATTCCAAAATTCAACCTTGAAAAAAAAATAAACAGAACATATTTCTTGTCAATTTACAACTTAACCACTAGTAGAATTGATATGAAAAAAAGCAGGATCTGAGAAACACACTTTCTAAAGGGGGTACATTTTGGTTCTGGGTGTCTGTGGTCCCCTGGACTATGTGTCAGTTCTGCCCCTTTATTTCTTTTCTCTATTTGAGCTACAGATTGGACATCCAATAGTGCTATCCTCCTATCTTCACTGGACCTGAAAGTGAAAGTCCCTCAGTCGTGCCTGACTCTTTGTGACCCCGTGGACTATACAGTCCATGGGATTCTCCAAGCCAGAATACTGGAGTGAGTAGCCTTTCCTTTCTCCAGGGGATCTTCCCAAACCCAGGGATCGAACCCAGGTCTCCCACATTACAGGCAGATTCTTTACCAGCTGAGCCACAAGGGAAGCCCAAGAATACTGGAGTGGGTCGCCTATCCCTTCTCCAGCAGATCTTCCCAAACCAGGGTCTCCTGCATTGTGGGTGGATTCTCGACCAACTGAGCTACCAGGGATGCCCTGGACATGAATATATCAATAAGATTGTCAGTCTCTGCTGATTTATCTTTATTTTATCATCTGGTCTTTCAAACAAACAAAAAATCAACAATCACTGAGCAATTAAAAATGTCGGGCACCATTCTGAGCACTTGAGATCTTAAGTGGGAAAAACAGACCCAAGAACTCAGCCTTCACAGATCTTACATTCAGACTAGGGTGTGAGCAGCCTACAGCAAAAATTAGTTGAAGGCTTCCCTGGTGGCTTGAAGAACCCACCTGCCAATGCAGGAGACATGGGTTTGATCCCTGGTCTGAGAAGATCCCACATGCGATGGAGCAGCTAAGCCTGTTCGCCACGACTATGAAGCCTGTGCTCTAGAGTCGGGGAGCCACAACCACTGAGCCCACGTGCCACAACTGCCGAAGTGTGCACACAGCAGAGACCGTGCTCCGCAACAAGAGAAGTCACCGCAGTGAGTGACGTGCACAGCTAGGGAGTAGCCCCCGCTCGCCGCGACCAGAGCAAGTCCATGCAGCAGTGCAGACCCAGCACAGACAAAACTAAAATAAATGAGTAAAACTGTTTAATCAGCCTATTAATGTATCACCTGTGCTGTTTGAATGAAGATCTATGTTCCGTAACTAAAGAGACCAGCAGCTTCATCTCAAAAAGTGACTCCCAGTTATGAAAGCATCCCAAAGAGAAGCGTTCTGTGTTTACCCACTATGAGAATTCAGCAACGGCAGACAGAGCTTTGTTTTGTTTTGCCTCTAGGAGGGGTCATCCGAACAGGACCCAGGCTGAGCTTGCCAGCCGGTCAGGAGCCCCCACGCTGCCGCAGGTGGGGCTCCTTAGGTATCACGTGGACAAAGCACAGAGGCTTCAGAACTGTAACCAGGGGGCGGGCACTGCCGGGGACTCATGGGTGACCTTGCCTGTGCTGGCGTTGCTGGTTAGGCGGTCTCACCCCCTTTGCAGCCCCTCACAGATGGCCTGGAGGTGACGGAAGTGGAGTGTGAAAGCCCTCAGCCAGGTCTTGGCTCTGCCACCGGCGGCCATGGACAAGTCAGCCCCCGAGTTTGCATCTCAGGTTTCCTCGTCTGTCATTCTGAAATGACGAAAGTGTCTTTTCTGTCTCCCTCACAGTTCTTAAGAAAACCAAATGAGATAAACTATGAAAGAATTCTGAATATTAATCAGCTGAGAGCTAGCTGACCCCAGAAAAAAAGTTAGAGGGCCCCGGAGAGGGGAGATTTGTATTGATAAGTAACAAGGCCTCAGCCCCTCTGGCCCCCTGGGCCCTCTTATGTGCACTGGGTCCATCCTTTTGTTCGGCCCTGTGCACAGGTGATTTATAAAGGCAATGTAGCTAGGTTATTACTATTATTATTATTAGGATATCAACGTGTTGGAAGAACTACTAAAGTCTGCATTTCTAGAATGCTCACATAGTTAAATCCTCGTTACAAAGGAGGGACCCTTATCTCTACTCACCTTCATCTTAACTTCATGAACATAATTAGCTAGCAAGCGTAAAGATTTTTTTTTTCTTCTTTTGCTTTTTCTGGTGAAACCTTTTCCAGGCTGACAGTATGTATTATTCCTATTATCTTTTACTTTCATCGGTTTCAAAAAACTATCCCCCAAGCCCCATTTCTATTGCATTTTCCTCCAGACTTGGAGAAGAAAGCAAAGCAAAATAAAATTCTCTGGCCTGCAGACTGTATTTCTGCAGGGTGGTGGAGAAGAATACGAATGAATATTCGGATTTGCTGAATATGAGGGGGGTGGGGGTAGATTTCTTTCCTAAGAGCTCCAAATTGTCTGTACAAACACCCTCCCTCATCCTATCCACGCCCTACAGTGTGAAAGCACAGAATCAGAACAAAAAAGCGTCATCACTTACGAAGCCCTGATTGTGTGGATTGCTCTGTCCTTCAGACATTAATATCAACCCAAGTGTTTAGTGAATTTCTACTGGAGGAAATCATTCTACAGTCTTCACCCATCTAAACACAGACTTACACGCTTCTGTTTTTCTGCATCTCTCTCTCTTCAACTGTCTCTTTCTGCCCTGTATCCTCTGACCACAGGACCAGTTGTCCTCTCTCAAAGGCTACCAAAAATCATAACTCACAAGCACCCAAGGCAATAACCTGAGATTTGCAAAGCAAAGCCTAATAATAATGTGAGGCCCATCACACACTCCCCACCTCCCAGCCAGAGGCACCCCACTCCCAGGAGGCAAACAGCACAAGCCAGACTACCCCCAAAAAAACCAGCCCCCAAGATGACAACATTTTCAATTCACAGTCTGATTTTTTTTTTTAATATGAGTGTTGTGTGCTTTTCCCTTTGTCCAAAGAGCACAAGCCTTTCATTTTGCCTTTTATTTGTCTTGCTGCCGGTACTGTGAAAATGTATTGGCTTTTCAGTTAGTGATTACACATCATCACATACCCAATTTATAACACCATGCCCCAAAGAACAGATGTAATAAAGCGAGGGCAGGAAGTAGCAACCTTATAAAACAGAGCTGCCGACTCAAAGGTCTTTGCGTGTGTGCAGGACAGAAAACAGGGCCGACACGAGGCCCAGGAACTTGTATTTTGAGAATGATTGCAGATGTTACAGACACAGCTCCAGTGGGTGGGTGGGATGGGGAAAAAAGACGATAAAAGACACAGACATGGAGAACAGACTTGTAGTTGCCACGGGGGAGAAGGGCTTTGGTGGGAGTTTGGGGTTAGCAGAGGCCAATGATTACATTTGGAATTGATGGACCACAGGTCCTACTGTACAGCACAGCGAAATCTACTCAATAAAGCCATAACGGAAAAGAATATGAAAAAAGAGTGTAGATATATGTATAACTAAGTCAGTTTGCTGTATAGCAGAAATTAACACAGCAAATTTCAAACAAAGTAAGTGTGAGACCAAATCTCCTGGCCCAGTGGATTCTATAGTCAACCCAGCACAGCTCCAAGGCCAGTCCCTGAAATCAAGGAAACTTTGGCGGGGAGGTCGGTGTACTCTCTCATAGCTTGGAATTCTATTCTGCTGTTTGAAGAGGCTTCCTGGGCCTAGGCCTTTTGAGGGTCACTTACTAGTATCCTCTACCCTGGGCCTTCCTCAGAGACCCCCCCAGCCTGCAGAAAGGCTTTAGCCGAAGGACCCAGGAAAGATGTCCTTGGCTCCATGACCATGTGAACAGAAAGCATATCAGTTGTCTCTGATTTTACAGCTAATGGGATGTCCAGCTCTATGTAATGTGTATGTGTGTCTGGAGTAAATTAGGAAACAACTCTTTCATCAAAGGAAGGGCCCTTTGTTGGAGGGGGAAGTCAGAAACTGTGTTCCCTCCAATCAGGGCTAACAGGCCTCACCTTGGCCCCATCCACCGGTTCCTCGTCCCCTCCCCCAGGTGGCCTCCAGGTCAGAGGTGGAGCCCCCTCCTCCTCCAGGCTCTGACTTGTTTGACAGGCACTTAGCCCTCAAGCCCAAAGGTCCAGTTCCTTGATAGCCAACTGGGCACATGTCTGCCTGGACACAAGGTCAGAAGGGACTGTGACAAAGACACCCTCCAGACCTGCAAACACTCAGGTCCTTTCCTTCTGTGTTTTCTCCAGAGTGACCTCCCTCAGCTTTGATCTCAGCCGGGGGTGGGGAGGGACCATTTCCCAGGCCCTGGGCCGCCCTGAGCTTTGGCTTCCCTGCCTCCACTTCCGCCACCCCGCCCGCCAGGACTCCTCATCCCTCTTCCTTCCTTCACTTCCCAGGAGACCAGGGGGCACCTTACAGTCTTCTCTCCAACCCAGGGCCCTCTACACTCAGCCACACAGTAACACACATTCATACAGACACACCCACTCACACACACACACACACACACACACACACACACACACTCATAAATACACACTCCCATTCCCATGTTAACACTCACACATGCTCACGGCTCACTCACATACGCACATTCACACACTCACACATACTCTTACACACAATCACACATAGTCACACAGCTTCCCTTGTGGCTCAGATGGTAAAGAATCCACCTACTATGCGGGAGACCTGGGTTCAATCCCTGGGTTGGGAAGATCCCCTGGAGAAGAGCACGACAACCCACTCCAGCATCCTTGCCTGGAGAATCTCCATGGGCAGAGGGGCCTGGTGGGCTACAGTCCATGGCTCACAAAGAATTGGACACGACTGTGTAACTAAGCACAGCAACATACACGTAGAGAATCCTCTTCCAACCTCTCCATCCCCACTGGTCTCAGAATCTAAACCCTGCATCACACTTTCTACCCTTCATTATTGTCTCATCATTTTGTTTTTGTTGATCACACGTAACACCCCTAACTCTGCCTCAAAACTGCACAAGGATAGGACAGAAGCATGAGTATTTAGAGCTCTGTAAACTTTCAGAAGCACTGAACTGAGCGAGATCCCGGAGATCATCAAGCTCGAAGTTCCCCACTCCAAACTAAACCCAGTGAAGGATGGAAGCACACACACATGCCCACACACACGCATGCACACGCTCACACTCACATGCACTGAGTGATTGATGCATTAATCTGCAGGATCGCGACAACAGTGTATGAACTCCAGCATCATGCTTGCTCCCCTGTCCTTGACATTCCGGTGGGGGACTGGGACCAGGGCCCTGCCACTGGAGACTCCGCCCTGGCCTTAGCTCCCTCATCCCCGGGTAGGAATAGGGGTATCCCTGGAAGTCCCAGTCAGAATTCTGGCCTGGCTTCAAATGGAGCTGGGCTCCAAGACTGTGTCCACCACCTACTCCTTGTGACCATCAGCAAGTTCTTCCCAGGCTGGTTTCTTCAGTGTAAAGTGAAAACAATAATGGAATCTGTTCCATTAAGCTGCTGTAAGCGTTGAAGGAGATAAAGCAAGAAAAGCATTTGGCACAAAGCCCGGCACATAGTAAAGCCCATTACCTGATTATTCCAATTATTATCATCAGGGTTAAAAATGAAAAGGAAGGGTAGTTCCCTGTCCTGGACCTGCCTTCGCTCACCTGTGAATATTACTTTATGGTTCTAAGCCCGTTTCCTTGCTTTGTTTGCCGTTGATTAGGCTGCAGTCCATGCTAAGGGTCAGACACGACTGAGCAACTTCCCTTTCACTTTTCACTTTCATGCATTGGAGAAGGAAATGGCAACCCACTCCAGTGTTGTTGCCCGGAGAATCCCAGGGATGGGGGAGCCTGGTGGGCTGCCGTCTACGGGGTCACACAGGGTTGGACACGACTGAAGTGACTCAGCAGCAGTTTTCTCTTTGGCAAAATGAAAATGATTAAACCTGCCTTACTGGGCTATTGCGAAAGTTAAGTAAAATTCCAGCCAGGCAACACCATTCACCTGTGTGCACCCCTAGCAGATAGGAAGCCCTTGAGTCAAGGTGGTCATTGTCATCATCTCTAAGGCTGTGGCTTCTGAAGTCCCTGCCAGCTCTTGCCACCTTGTCCCTGTTGGCTGGCTCTTCCCTGCCGCACGTCCCACCCAGCCAGGCTCTTTGAGGACCAAAAGAAAAACCTCAAGAATGCCCTCCTCAGCCAAGGTTACTAGGGATGAGCTTTCACTCTAAGATCTTAAAGTACTTTAAAGCTCTTTGCCGCTCACTTCTCCCGTGTTTTTCATAAACCGTATCCCAGCTTAGTTCTCTGATTGTTGCACTGGAGTCTCGTCCTCTGTCACACCCTGGAGAAATGGAGCCACTCTCCTCTCCACATGTCCTGAAGGCTGTGTCCAACAGTGAGCCAGCCAGGGAAGGGTCTTCCAAGAAGTGTATCATCGCAAATGCTCCAAATCCCTTTGTCCTTGGAGAACAGGGGTTGGGGGATTTAGGACCAAGGATTAATGTTTGGACTCACAGACATAGAGAACAGATTTGTGGTTGCCAGGGGGAGGGAAGGTGGAGAAGGGATGGGGTGGGAGTTTGGGATTAGCAGACGCAAATTATTATCTCTAGAATGGATGAACAACAAGGTTCTACTGTATAGCACAGGGAACTATAAAGCTATACTCAGTATCCTGTGACAAACCATAATGGAAAAGAAGGTGTGTATGTGTATAGCTGAATCACTTTGCTGCACAGTAGAAACCAACACAACATTGTAAATCAACTGTTGGAGAAGACTCCTGAGAGGCCCTTGGACTGCAAGGAGATCCCACCAGTCCATTCTGAAGGAGATCAGCCCTGGGATTTCTTTGGAAGGAATGATGCTAAAGCTGAAACTCCAGTACTCTGGCCACCTCATGCGAAGAGCTGACTCATTGGAAAAGAGTCTGATGCTGGGAGGGATTGGGGGCAGGAGGAAAAGGGGACGACAGAGGATGAGATGGCTGGATGGCATCACCGACTCGATGGACGTGAGTCTGAGTGAACTCCGGGAGTTGGTGATGGACAGGGAGGCCTGGCGTGCTGCGATTCATGGAGTCGCAAAGAGTTGGACACGACTGAGCAACTGAACTGAGCTGAACTGATACTTCAATAAAGCAAATTTTTTAAAAAAATGAATGTTTGAAGAAAACTCCACAATGGGCTCATGTCACACTTGGAACGCCTGAGTAAACCATTTATTCACTTGATTTTAGTTTCAAACTATTTTTCTGATTATAGAAGTAATCGTAGATGTAGAAAACAAACTTATGGTTACCGGGGCGGGGAGAGGGGGTGCAGGTAAAAGTGGAAGAGACACATTGGGAGACGGGGATCGACATATACACACTACTATAAATAAAGCAGATAACTAATAAGAAATTACTGTATAGCACAGGGAACTCACTCAATACCCTGTAATGACTTATATGGGAAAAGAATCTAAAACAGAGTGGATATATGTACATGTATAACTGATTCACTGTGCTGAGCAGCAGAGACTAACACAACATTGTAAATCAACTATACTCCAATGGGGGGAAAAAAAAACTCTGAGTAATCATAGAAAACACAGGAAGGCAAATATGTATGTATATACAAGTTACATAATATATAAAACTACCGTTACCAGTTTTCTCATGTTTATTTCAGCATCCTTGAGATTAACCTGTATAAAACGTTTTACATCTGTTTTCCGGTTAATGTTACATATTATTATACAATTAATTTCCCATAGCATTAAAAACCTCTTTAATGACATCATCTTTAATGACTCCATAAACACACCCTCATGTGGAGACCACTAATTTATTTAACCATTCTCTGACCCTTGGCGATTGAGGTTGTAACCACTTTTTAATCCTAACAACCTTTGAAACTCCCTGAGGTTCACAGCTCCACACTAGAGGTGAGGAATCTGCACCCATGGGTCACAGGTGCCTCTGCCCCCACCTTCCCCATCCACCTAGGGGAGGACCCACCCATGCTAGGGTCCTACTTTAATTACAGGATAAAGACCAGAAAGCCACCTCTGCTCATGCATCCAGAATTCACATTTTAGTGGCTAAAGAGCAGCATGGTTATCCTCACAGACATAATTCTAGTCAATAAGATACGTGATCTAAATTGTAGGGAAATCAATTTTTACTAGAATTCTATAAGGTTTATTGAACGAAATGCAACCCATAAATCTTTTTTCTTTTCTTTTTCCCTTACCTTTGATCTGGTCTATCTTAGTCCAAACGCTTTTAATTGCAAGAATCAGAAACCCACTCCAAGGAGCTCAAGTGAAAGGTTAGGGTTATTGCAAGGAAACACGGAGATCCTGAGGGAAACCAGGAAGTGTTAAATCGGGCCTGAAGCGGGGCAGAAAACAGGGATTTTCTCTCCCTGTCTCCACGCACACGTGATTGCTCTGCTTTACTCTTTCCCCTTCTCCCTCCCGACTGGCTTCTCTGAGTCTCCACTTCTTATATGTTCAACAAGTACATAGACCCCAAAAAGGCTCCCTTTGACCCCAACTCAATAGGGAATGTCCAGCACATGTGCCCAGAATCAGCCAGAAAAAATCCTTCTGACGCCTGGTTCAGAATCCCCCGAAGAGGGAATCTTATTGGCTTAGGAAGACACATAGGCCATTAATAGCTCCCTGGCCAGCCCACAGTCAGGCTATTCCTGGCTCCCATGTCCACCCCTGGCTCAATCACCTGTGATGAGGAAGCATGTTCTCACAGGGCCTCCTCACCCAGCAAGGCCATGGGAAGACAGACGTTTCCCTGGAAAGGGAGTTTGGGCCAACAAGGAGCCCCTGTGTTTAATTCCTAGACTAAGGGCTATAAACCCAGTCAGAGGTTTTCTTTCCACCGAGGTTCTAGAAACACAGTCTTAGGAAAGTGCCAATTAATGCTAGCTCTTCATAACCGGGAAAATAAACACATGGTTCCTGGGAGCTGTGAGCCCTGTACACCCTTAATGGAGCCCCTGATTCCAGTCAGGAGCCTAGAGCCTCCAGCAGGTTCTTCAGAGCAGTTGTCGTATGGAGGTAAATCCGCCAGCTCGGGACTGCTCTCTGGCATTGTGGAATTGGGCTGAGGTTGTCCTGGCAGGTGGGCAGCTGTTTGGAGTTTTCCCCAGCTCACCTGCCCCTGGGTCGTCGATCTGCAGGAAGCAGAGGGTGTAACCGAAGGACACCAGACATCACACTCCAAACAAAGGCTTTCCAAGTGCAAGGCTAACATAAGAAGGCACTCGCAATAAGGTAAACATTGATATATTAAGCTACATTAAAATTAGAAGCTTCAGTTCATAATAAGATGAAGAGAGCAAAAAGGCAAGCCGCAAAGAAGATACGTGCAATAAAGATATACAATAATAGAGTGCGACTGAAATAGAGTAAGAGCTTCTACAATGTTTTAATGCAATAGAAAAATGACCAAAAGATTTCAACAAGTACTTTGCAAAAGAGGCTATTGAAATGGTTTATAAAGGTTCAAAAATGTGCTGAACCTCAGTAGCTACTGCTGCTGCTGCTGCTGCTGCTGCTAAGTCGCTTCAGTCGTGTTTTGACTCTGCGCGACCCCATAGACGGCAGCCCACCAGGCTCCCCCGTCCCTGGGATTCTCCAGGCAAGAACACTGGAGTGGGTTGCCATTTCCTTCTCCAATTTATGAAAGTGAAAAGTGAAAGTGAAGTCGCTCAGTGTGTCCAACTCTTAGCGACCTCATGGACTGCAGCCTACCAGGCTCCTTCGTCCATGGGATTTTCCAGGCAAGAGTACTGGAGTGGGGTGCCATTGCCTTCTCTGCAGTAGCTACTAGGGAAATGCAAGTGAAAAACCAAAATGAGATATTGCTTTACCTCATCAGAATAACAAAATGAAAAACAGTGCCAATACCAAGTGTTAGAGAAGATGGGGAGAAACAGAAAGTCACACACTTCTGTCTGGGAGTGGAAATGGACTTGTCTGTTTTGTAAACCTATTTGCAGGTATCTGATCAAATCGAGCTCCAGACACACTGTAGCGATGCAGAAATTCCACCCCTAGGCCTATGCCAAACAGAAATGCAGGCAACCATAACATTATGTAGGAGTGCCGAAAACTAGAAGCCACCCGAATCTTCATCAACAGTAGAATGGAAATGTTGAGGTATAGTCACACTTTGGAAATTATATAATGGTGCAAATAAATGAATGAATTACCAAGACCTGCAACAACATGGGTGAATCTCACAAGCAAAAAAGCCACTGCACATACTCCATGATTTCACTGACATGAAATTCAAAAACAAGCAACACCGTGCCAAATGATCCAGCAACCCCACTCCTAGGCATTTATGCGGACAAAACTATAATTCAAAAAGATACAGGCAACCTTATATTTAGAGAAGGCAATGGCACCCCACTCCAGTACTCTTGCCTGGAAAATCACATGGACGGAGGAGCCTGGTGGGCTGCAGCCCATGGGGTCGCTTATATTTACAGCAGCACTATTCACAACAGCCAAGACATGGAAGCTGCCTAAATGCCCATTGAAAGATGAATGGAAAAAGAATAGGTGGCATATATAGAATGCAATGTTGCTGTTTAGTTGCTGAGTCGATTCAGATTCTTCAGCAAATCCACGGACTTAGCCCGCCAGGCTCCTCTGTCCCTGGGACTTCTCAGGCAAGAATATTGGAATGGGTTGCCATTTCCTTCTCCAGGGGATCTTCCCAACCCAGGGATCAAACTCCAGGAGTCTCCTGTTTGGCAGGCAGATTCTTTATCACTGAGCCACCAGGGGAACCCTATACAGGGGAATACTATGTAGCAAAAAAAGAATGAAATAATGCCATTTGCAGCAACTTAGATGGACCTAGAGAGTATCACGCTAAGTGAAGACAGAAAGAGAAAGATAAGTACCAGATGACATCACTTATATGTGGAATCTAAAATAGGGCACAAATGAACCTGTCCACTTATCTACAAAACAGAAGTAGACTCACAGACAGAGAGAAGGCTTCTGGTTGCCAAGGAAGAGAGGGGGTGGGGGAGGAAAGGGTTGGGAGTTTGGGGTTAGTGGATGCAAACTACTGTATACAGAACAGATAAGCAACAAGTCCTACTGTATAGCATGGAGAATTCTATTCATTACCCTGCTATGAAGAACCATAAGGGAAAAGAATATGAAAAAGAATATATATGTGCATAACTGAATCATTTTGCTGCTACGGCAGAAGTTCACACAACATTGTATATCAACTATACTTATATTAAAAAAAAAAAAAAGACAACACAGGTCTAGGGTGTTCGGAGATAGGACTGTGGTCATTTGGGGGGAGGAAGGTGGAGTGTGGCAAGGAGAGGGCAGAAGGGATTCCAAGGTTCTGGTAACATTATAGCCCTTCATGTGGGTGGGGCTTATATGAGTGCATTTACTTTGGGGTAGTTCATCAAGCTGTCCTCATGATACAGGCAGCTTGCTGAATGCACATTAAACACAGATTTTAAAATATTCATGTTCTACAAAGGTTATTAGTATACAATGTGATATATGCAACTATCCCCAAATATTGTTCTATTCCATTACACATATGACTCTTGAGGGTTAAGGGATTTCCTTCAAAGTCTCACATGTAGCTGGTGGTGGGTCAACTCAGCTTAGGTTGTAAGACTCCAAGGCCGGTACTCTTTCTACTCTAGTCTGAGACTTCTATTTATATACTGAAGCATCAGCCATAATCCCTACTCCTGGCAAATAGGCCTGCAGGTCAGAGAAAGAGAAAGCAATTGATATTCAAGACTTTTGAGGAGCCATGAACTAACTCCAATGTTATGACATCCATCTAGTGGGCATTAGCCAAACTCAGCACTCCATTCTTCTGCCTATAAAAGCCATTCCTGCAGGAACACCTCATCAAGGAGGCACCAAACTAAGGTGGCCCCCTACTTCCACCGGTATTTCCAGATAGCTGTTGTGCTATGATGTCATGTCTGATACTGCAGCTTTGGTAGGAATGCTGGGCTGCTCTTCCCGAGACCATTGTGGCTTTAAGGATCTATTTGGTTCAAACAAAAATAAAGGGAAAAAAAGGAGAGGAAATGTAAAATTGGACTAAATTAACAGAAGACAGAGTGTCAGCTCACTGGATTGCACCTGGACCGGGGGCACCTCTTGGGATTGCGAGTGTCTTGTGGGAAGAAAACAGCTCTGTCCCAGGAAGAGATGAACATCACAGAATTCATCACATTTGAAAGCAACTTTGAAGTTCAGCTTTTGAGAGCAGAAAATAATACAGATAACTCTTGGAGAGCATTTTATAGGTTCCAAAGGCTTTTCATATTTCCTGGTTGATTTCCAGGCAATCATTTCAGATAAGATGGTATTATCTCCTTGCAGAGACAAAGAAATCAAAACTCAGGCCATCTGCAGAGTTGGCCTCCCGTGATTGGTCTTCAGGTTGGCAGCATCCAAACTCCAAGCTCATTCCACCCTCCCACACTATAAACCACATCCCACTCCAAAGGGACACCAGAAATTTGTCCTCACTAACTCTCAAGAAGCCCTGGAACCAGAGTCCAGCAAGGTTCCAAGAAACTCAACTAAAAGAGTGTTAGCCCAAGACCCTGGTTGGTTCTAGGCTGAATGTCTACGGATTTTCACAGACACAACCTTGTGCCCATAACAAACTGTATCTGTATAGAGTAGCCCCCAGCCAGTCCTCCAAGTCTGCAAGGTTGAACCACTTCAGAAGCCTTATCCAGCTTGGTTGCTGCCCAGGTCTGCATTAAGAACATGACAGAGTTCAGTTCAATTCAGTTGCTCAGTCGTGTCCGACTCTTTCCAACACCATGGACTGCAGCACACCAGGCTTCCCTGTCCATCACCAACTCCCGGAGCTTGCTCAAACTCATGTCCATCGAGTCGGTGATGTCATCCAACCATCTCATCCTCTGTCGTCCCCTTCTCCTTCTGCCTTCAATCTTTCCCAGCATCAAGGTCTTTTCCAATGAGTCAGTTCTTTGCATCAGGTGGCCAAAGTTTTGGAGCTTCAGCATCAGTCCTTCCAATAAATACTCAGGATTGATTTCCTTTAGGATTGACTGGGTGGATCTCCTGGCAGTCCAAGGGACTCTCAAGAGTCTCCTCCAACACCACAGTTCAAAAGCATTAATTCTTCGGCGCTCAACTTTCTTTATGGTCCAACTCTCACATCCATAAATGACTACTGGAAAAACCATAGCTTTGACTAGATGGACCTTTGTTGGCAAAGTAATATCTCTGCTTTTTAATCTGCTGTCTAGTTAATGGAGAGCATTTGGAATCAGCATAAAGGGTACAACCTAAACATCCTGAGTTATTTCCCTCCAGAGATGAAAGATCACCCTTGTTTTGCCAATATCTGCAGCCAACAGAGGACCCACTGGCTCCCAGGCTGACCTCCTCAAAGCCATGGAACATATTAGCTGGATGGCATGTCTCAGGGGATGAACAGTGAGCCACACACAACCAGCAGGTCCAAAAAAGCAACAAGAAGGTCCCACAAATCCCCTGTGTTTTCTCAGAGCACTCAGAGCCCAGCCACCAGCTTCCCAGCAAAGGGCTCACCAGTAAGAGCCTCAGAATAGAAGATTCTCTGCCCATATTTTTCCCAGAAGCAGAAGTAAAGCCATAGGAGCCCATCAAGAGGCCCCTTACCTCCTAGCATCATCCACCCTCCTGAGGCAGCAGCCACAGGACGAGGGGACCACCCAGTATTTATTGTACTGTGCATGTGTATATGTGCTTGCTAAGTTATTTCAGTCGTGTGCCACTCTTTGTGACCCTATGGACTGTAGCCCACCAGGCTCCTCCGTCCATGGGATTCTCCAGGCACCAGTACTGAAGTGGGTTGCCATGCCCTCCTCCAGGGGATCTTCCTGACCCATGGGTCAAACCTCCATCTCTTATATCTCCTGCATTGGCAGGTGGGTTCTTTACCACTAACACAACCTGGGAAGCCCAAACGACGCATGGTCCAATTTAAAAATCAATTGCTTGGACTTCCTTGGTGATCCAGTGCCTGCCTATGCAGGGGACAGGGGTTCGATCGCTGGTCCGGGAAGATTCCACATGCCTCTGGGCAACAAAGGCCATGCGCCTAAAGTACCAAGCCCATGGTCTTGAGCCTGGGCTCCGCAACAAGAGAAGCCACAACCAAGAGAAGTGCCCACTCACCACAACTAGAAGAAGCTGGGCACAGCAACCAAGACCTAGTACAGCCAAAAATAAACAAATAATTATTAACTTTTTTAAAAAAATCCATATCCCAAAAAAAGTCTTAAAAAAAACAGCAGTTGCTTTTAAACAGCGAGCTTTCCTGTTCATAGTCTGGTCCTCAACAACAACCAGAGTGAAGGAGGCTGGTGTTTACACAAACAAGGAAGCAGGTCCCAGAAAGGACCAATCTCTGTGTTAGAAATCTGGCTGCTCTAAACCACTTCCTGTTCTCAGCAGCACCTCTCTTTGCACACGTGTTCTGACTGTCCCATGACAAACCCTCCTGGCTAGGTGAGTTCGAGCGCGACCCAGGATGGTTTCAACACTGCTACTGCAGAGCTGCTGCTTCTACTTTAAAAAGCACGCCCGGGGAGCCCCTTCAAAGGGCACGGCCTGTTGGTTGGAGGCAGCTGCAGGCCGGGAGTCAAACCCCTGGTAGTCTCACACCACCTCTCGCCCTCCTCACGTTTCCTGAAGTTCTACTGATCACACCAGGGAGGCTCCAGCTCTTCCTGAAAGCACCATGAGCCCACGCAGGGGCCACTGGCACTCCATGGGCTTGGCGCAAAGGGCCACACTGAACCAGTGAGCCCACTCCCGTGGTCAGAGAGGACTGGGCCAGGCTGGCTTTCCAAGAAACCAGCCCAGAGAGCTTGGGTTCCCACCCTGAAAGTCCCTCCCTGGAGCAAGATGACCATGAGCTGGTCATTTCCCTGCCTGCTGCCACCTCTGCCATCAGGGAGAAGAAAAATCTGGGCCTGGAAGAGGAGCTGCTCAGGGCCAGAGCCCAGTGCTGGAGGGCAGGCACCCAGACATCCATCAAGAGCAAGTGTGGCCAGTTATTAACCATCTGCAAATGGAGGTGGCATCAGGCGCCTTAGGGGTTATGGAGGATCAGCCTCAGAGGAAAACCCAGAAATACCACATTGCCTGTGCGGAATACACCCCAAACCCCAGCCCTATGCAGAGGGTTGGCCTAAACCATACCAGGCACAACACAGTTCCCTCTACTGAGACAAGCATGTATCATGATCAAGGGATTCCCAACAGAACCCCCTCTCCGAGGCTATCTGGAAATTCTCGGGCTGTCATAGTGCCTAGGGCGGGCGGAGGGCGGGGTGGGGGGGGAACGGGAGGGGGCAACGGGGGATGGGGGTGGGGGTGGGGGATGGGGGTGGAGGGTGGGGGATGGGGGGGTGGGGGGCGGGGGGCGGGGGGCGGGCGGGGGGTGGGGGGCGGCGGGCCGCTAAGGGCCCTTAAAGGGCAAGAGTGGGAATGCTAAGCCTCCAGCAATGCAGGAGGTGATCCTGCACTGAAACGCATCTTTGCTGAGAAAACACGACACCTGCCGCCCCTCCCCTTAATTCTCAGCCTGAGTCTGTCTTGTCTCCCTTGGGGAAATTTCAATCTCACGTAGCACCATGCATGGGGACTCAGGAGCATCCACAGGGAGGCTGTTTCCTCGGGCGGGGTGCTGGTTGGCACAGGAAGACGGGTGGATCTTGTCACAAGTATGGGCTCAAGTGAGGATTCCAGGGTGAAATCCTGACTGTATGACCACTGTCGGTTCCCCATCTGTACGTGTGGTTACAAGAATTCAGTGAGATCGTATGTGTATAGAGCTGTTCTCCGTGTTGCTGTGTTCAGTCACTCAGTCATGTCTGAACTCTTAGTGACCCCGTGGACTGTAGCCCACCAGGCTCCTCTGTCCCTGGGATTCTCCAGGCAAGAATACTGGAGAGGGTATTGGGCCATGCCCATCTCCAGGGGATCTTCCCATCCCAGGGATCAAACCTGAGTCTCTTATGCCTCCTGCATTGCGGGCGGATTCTTTACCAGCTGAGCCCTCATGACTTCTGCTACTTAGGAACTGTCAGCCCAGGAATCTGGATCTCAGTCGTTCAGTGGCCAACATAGTGGGATAGCATAGTATGAAGACCAACTAGGGGGGACTTCCCGGGTGACTCAGTGGTCAAGACTTTGCCTTCCAGTGCAGGAGGTGTGGGTTCAATCCCTGGTTGGGGAACGACGATTCCACGTGCCTCGTGGTCAAAAAACCAAAACAAAACAGACGTGGTATTGTAACAAATTCAATAAAGACTTTAAAAAAGGTCCACCTCAAAAAAAAAAAAAGCTTAAAAATAAAAGACCAATTGGGTTGTAGAAATGGAGCTTCAAACCCCAAACCTACTCTTGCCCATGAGGTCATAGGCCAATCAGTTGAGCTCTCAAAGCCCCATCCTTTCACAGATAAAGACATTATGGTGTTTTGTTCACAGAGTGATTGTGAAGATTAACAGATATTAGGAAGTGAAAATGATTTTACCACTGGACAGAGAGGCACAAATATAACGTGTTCCATCCTTATAGATAGAGAAGGAAATGGAAACCCACTCCAGTATTCTCAGCTGGGGAATCCCATGAACAGAGGAGCTTGGCAGGCTACAGTCCATGGGATTGCAAGAGTCAGACACGACTTAGTGACTAAAACACCATCCACAAAGAACCATCTAAAGCTAAAATATCCATCCCTATGCTGGTATTTTCTCCCTCACTTAAGATGATATCATTTCCTCTGTGATTAAAAGTAATCAATGCAATGACACATAGAAAGATGTTCAACCTCACTGATAATAAAAGACGAATATTAAAATATCAAGAGCCCATTTTTCAGAGAGCATGTTGGCAAAGATTCAAAAGGCAGATGACACTCAGTGTTGGCAAGGGAAACAGCCTTCTTACATATAAACATTGTGGGTGGAAATATTAATTGATACAATATTTCTAGAAGACAATATGGTGAGACCTACCAAAAAATATAAATATATATGCATACATACATATATATAAAGGAAATAGTACTTACCAAAAAACTGTAAAAAAAAAAAAAAAAGTTTACTTCCACATTCCTCACAATGGATAAAAATTAGGAGTAGCCTAAAAGTTATTTCACTGGAGATTGGTTAGATAAATAAAACTACAACCATATATTGAAATACAAACAATCATTACAAAGCATAAGATACAGTCCTATTTAGTCTCATAGGAAGAAGTTTGTATTAAATTATTGAATGGCAAACAGCAAATTATTGGACAGTAGAGGGCTCAGCGATAAAGAATCCGCCTGTCAATGCAGGAGACAAGGGTTCAATCCCTGAGTCAGGAAGGTCCCATGGAAAAGGAAATGTCTACCCACTCTCATATTCTTGCCTGGAAAATCCCATGGACTGAGGAGCAGGCTACATACAGTCCATGGGGGTCACAAAAAGAGTCAGATACAACTGAGTAACTAAACAACCACCATTATACAACCCCACAGTTGCGAGTAAAAAGATACAAATATTTTATAGCTACATTTCAAAAGTCTAAAATAAAATACTCCAGACTAGGTTACCTCTGAGGAATAGATCATGGGTGAAGGAGAGAAAAAAATTCTGTTTACATCCAGAGGTGCATTATATTCAGAAAATACATTCCACCTGAATGCCAGGTGATCAGTTGCTTAAATTCAGCCACAGAGGAAGCCAAAGCCTATACATACTTTTATGTTAAAGCTTTATTATTGTGATTTCGTATTAAAACTATAGCAAAATTTTGAGGGCTGAAATAAAGTGCAGACATAGTTTTTCTTGACCATCAGCTTAAATGGATGTTCCTTAACCCTTGCACTACCAGTGCGTGTCACTTTCAACCAAGGTAGGTGGCAAGCAACACATTTTGAGGGAAGCCTCATTTTTCTCCAACAGTTTATTCTTTTCATATTTTCCGTTACATCTGAATCAAGGATCATTTATCATTAATGTTGCATGTGATTTTGGAGGACTTCCTCTTGAAACGTGGGCACGGTAAAGCTGACATCCTATCTTTTATTTGTCTTCGCCTGATGTGAAGAACTCTCAGATGAGGCTTTTTCCTTGAAAGACTCATGGCCTGAATAGAATTAAGCATTTTAAAAAATTCAAAAATAGTTCTAAAGGTTCAAAAACAAATAATTCTGAAGGTTCAAAAAAGGTTCTTGATTGTTTAATGTCATGAATGTTATTACAACAAATAATTCTCTAAAATGAGACTTAATGCCACAAGCTGATTGTCATAGTTGATTCAGGCTGCTGTGACAAATTACTGCAGACTTAAACAAGCATTTATTTCACATGGTTCCAGAGGCCAGAAGTCCAAGATCAAGGTACCAGCAGATTAGATATCTGGTCAGAATTCTCTTCTTGCTTTGCAGGCAACAGTTTTTATTTTGTTTTAAGAAATCTTTAGATTTATTCTTTTTAGTTATAAAAATAATAGATGCATACTATAAAAAAGCTTGGAGAATAAAGAAAAGTGAGGGAAATAGCATTACTTATAACTCAGAGACAATCCCTTCCAGCCTTGCCTGTTTGTTTATAATGGATAAAAGAGATTCAACAACTTAGTGCACTCTGACTTTTCACTGAACAGTATAACACAGGCATTTCTTAGGAGAGAACTATAAACTGCTGACCTTTTGCCACTTGCAGCAAAAACTCTTTTAGAAAATGTCAGAAATGCCACGTGCTTGTTTTTGGAGCCAGAGTCCAGAAAGTAGTGAGACCATCCCCATTATCAGTAGGCCAGAGGGCAGGGAAACTCTGGAGGACAGCCTGGTGGCAGTGGCAGAGAAAGCAGGATGCCAGCACCTTTGAGCACCTGGGGCTGAAAGGCCCTGGCGGGAAGTGGACCCCTGCAAACCCTAGCCCCTCACTCCCAGAGACCTTCCACCTTACATGCACCCCGTTTTTCCCACCCAGATCCTCATCAGCCAGGTTCAATCCCTCATCCCTGACTTCAAGAGCCTCCACGCATGTTCTGAAGCACCTGTAATCCTCCTGCTGACCGAGATGGGAGTGGCTGCTGGCAGAAGTGAAGGAAAGCCCTGAATCCCTGTAGCAGGGGAAAAGGTGTTCTCAAGTGCAAACTTAGAAGATGCATTTTCCTAGAACACTCACTCACATGCTGGATCACTTACTGTGGGCGTCTGGCTAGGTGACATAAAGATGCTCCCATGAGGCATGAGTGTCCCCACCCCAAGACTATTTGAGGACACAAACTGACAGCCATCCTCTTGTACACATACAGCAGAAAGAGAGCTGGCTCTCTGGTTTTCTTCTTACCAAGGCACTAATCCCATCATGAGGACACCACCCTCGTCACCTCATCTAAATCTCCTTGCCTCCCAAAGACCCTACCTCCAAATACCATCACATTGGGGGTTTGGCTTCAAAATATAAATTGGTGGGGGACACACTGAGTCCATAGCATTAATTTACTTTTTCATCTTATAATTTTTTAGGTTTTCATAATGTTTTTGGTTCCCCAAAGGAGCTGACAATATCATGGTTTTCCCAAAGCAGCCTAGCTAGCAGATTCTCTCCTATCATTCATATTAAGTCTCTCATTTCACTATGAGCTATTCCCTCATTTAACTGTTTGCAAGTTCATAATTTTGTGCATAAAATTAATAACTTTCACACATAGTAGTGCAGCATTTCCCTCTCACAATAATAAATGCACATATTCACTTCCTCTGATTGATAAGATTCCAACATATACAGCACAAAGGAGATTCCCACGCAAAGTTACATCTAGGAGGCCTGCCTCTATTTCAAAACAGCTATTAATAAGTCTGAATGCCACGCTTTATTCCTATCACTGCTGTCATTATGATTGGCTATGAAGCAATCACACAACCATTGATTACACACAGTTTCAGCAACATAGAGATAATGTTGAAGTCAGTCTCAACTACCTGTCCCTCCAAAGGCCACGCCCAAAACTGAGCTAAATATCAGATTTCAGCAGAATTCTGAGGCCAGAGTTGGCCTTCGGTCCATCTTGAACTTATTCTTCTCTACATTGTTTGATTGTTTTTTAATGAGAAGCATGCATTTGTTTCATGACTGAACAGCTATTTTTATTAAAATCACACACACACACACACAAACTTAAAAAATAATTTTAGATGGGTGGGAATATTGCCTTGAACCTCTAAGTGGTTCCCAAGCTTTTTGAATAGCAGTTGTTGTTTGATTGTTATCTGATACTGGAGCCTGCATCTGAGAGCTTCCAGTGCCCTCAGGGATCACTGTGACCCACCATGCCTCTTACTCAAGAGTTCCTGACGGAGCTGGCTCTTTCCCAGCATCAGACTCCCCTCCCTGCACTCCATGCTCTAAAGCCTGGCAAAGGCAGTGGCTCAAACACAAATCTAACTACCTCCAGTTCCCATGCACAGCTTGCTAGGACTTCTTTCACTGACAGGATAAAGCCTAATCCTTGGGGTGACATTTAGCATCTTCCAAAGGATGTCCCCTACCTCTTCACCCATCCTTCCCCTGCAAACCATGCTCCTGGCAACCTGGACTCTGCCCCTCTCTTCCCTTCACCTCAAGTTCTCTTCCTGGTGAACCTGAACTTGCCCTTCAAGGTCCAGTGTCAACACTGCCCCCTCCATGAAATCCTCTTCCCCTACATCCCCAGCAGAATTTGTTTGTCATGCTGTCGATGCAGACCAAGAAGCCCCCTCCCCAATCTGCAAATTCCTGAAAATAGTTACTACATCATTGTCACCCCAAGTCCCGTGCACATAGCGAACACATCCTTCCAGCAAACAGAAGGACCTTAGCAAATGGTGAAAGAAAGAATGAACGGATGAATATAGATAATTAGTCCCAATATTTTGTGTGTATTTTACGCCCACTCCTTGATATTCGAGGGAATGTTCTGCATAGATTGCAAAACCAAAGCTAGTAACCACTGGACCGTTGGATTTCAAGCCCCATTCTCTGGAGAACCCACGTTCACAGCAGAGGCTGCGGGCAGCTCTGCGGTCCAGGAGAAGTCCCCCGTCAGTTGGTACAGGTCAGACCCTCACTGGTCTTCACAGGCAGGATCCCAGGGAAGACATATACGTAGTATTCTCTTTCATATTCTTTTCCATTATAGGTTATTACAAGATACTGGATATAGCTTCCTGTGCTATACAGTAGGTCCTTGCAGGTTATCCATTTTATATATATAGTAGTGTGTATCTGCTCATCCCAAACTCCTAATTTATCCCTCCCTTTCCTTCTTCCCCTTGGTAACCATAAGTTTGATTCCTAGGTATGTGAGTCTGTTTCTGCTTTGCAAGCAAGTTCATTCGCATCATTGTTTAGAATCCACATATGAGTGATATCATGACATTTGTCTTTCTCTGACTTACTTCGCTTAGTATGATAATCCCTGGGTCCACCCATGTTCTATGTGAAAAGTGAAAGTAAGGGTCACTCGGTCGTGTCTGACTCTTTGCGACCCCATGGACTGTACAGTTCGTGGAATTCTCCAGGCCAGAGTACTGGCATGGGCAGCCTTTCCCTTCTCCAGGGGATCTTCCCAACTCAGGGACTGAACTCAGGTCTCCCGCACTGCAAGCAGATTCTTTACCAGCTGAGTCACAGGGAAGCCCAAGAATATTGAAGTGGGTAGCCTATCCCTTCTCCAGCAGATAGTCCCAACCCAGGAATCAAACCGGTGCCTCCCGCATTGCAGGCAGATTCTTTACCAACTGAGTTATCAGTGAAGCCAATACTGCTGTAAATGACATTAATTCATCTGTTTTGTGGCTGAGTAGTGTTCCATTTTATATATGATATGTGTATCATGTTTTCTTTATCCATTCATCTTTCAATGGACATTTAGGTTTATTCCATATCTTGTCTATTATAAATAGTGCTGCTATGAACATTGCGGTTCATGTATCTTTTCCAATTAAAGTTTTCTTCTTTTCCAGATATATGCCCAGGAGTGGGATTACTGGGTCATATGGTAACTCTATTTTTAGTTTTTAAAGGAATCTCCATATTGTTCTCCATAATGGGTAGACTAGTTTATTCCCACCAAAAGTGTAGGAGGGTTCCCTTTTCTCCACAAACCCTCTCCAGGGTTTATCATTTGTATACTTTTCATTATGGCCATTCTGACCAGTGTGAGGTGGAACCTCATTGTGGTTTCGATTTGCATTTCTCCAATACTGAGCGATGCTGAGCATCTTTTCATGGACTTGTTAGCCATCTATATGTCTTCTTTGGAGAAAAGTCTGTTAAGATCTTCTGCCCATTTTTTTTTTGATTGGATTTGTTTGTCTTTATTGAGTTGCATGAGCTATCTGTATATTTCAGAAATTATGTCCTTGTGGGTCCACTTTTGCCTGCTTTTACACTTCATACAAGTTGAATCCTAGGATATGTGTCCTTTTGTGTCTGTCTCCTTTCATTTAACCTCATGTCCAAAGTTTCACCCATACTACTGTGCTTTCTTTAGTTGTTAAAACAGCCAAATAAAATACCAGGGAAGAAAAGAATTTAGGAAACATGTGTAGTATTACTAGCTGTGTCTTCGGCAGTCTGTAGACTGTAAGCTCCCTGAGAGTAAATATGATGTCTTACTCATTTTTTGCTATTTTCAACCCTTGAAAGTATGCCTAGCTTGGGGGAGAATGGATACATGTATATGTATGGCTGAGTCCCTTCACTATTCACCTGAAACAGCATTGTTAATTGACTATACCCCAATACAAAATAAAGTTTTTTTTTTTAAAATTATGCCTAGCTCGTAATTGGGCCTTGACAATTTTTGGTTGAATTGGAAATTGTTATATTGCATAGACCATCTGGCCTCTTATGTCCTTTTTTTCCCTCTACAGCCTCATTGCCCCTCTAGCCCCATCTCCGCAACACCAGCCTGCCCGGGTAGACTCTGCCCTTTGTCTTTCTTCTCTGGGCCGTGCACAGGCTCTGTCCCTGTTTTCAACTCTGTTATTCCCTCTCCAGATGCTAAAATGACTCACTGGGGTGGAGAGAAGGAAGCTGGGAAGAAGTGGGGCTGAGTGGGGATCAAAGCTGTAGACAGAAAACTGTCGGGAGAGGATCCTGGCTGGGCCAGGAGAAGAGCTGGAAGCAGCCTAAATGCGGTGGTCAGACAGGAGACAGAGGCAGGCGCTGTGGGGGCTCCCCCCACCCTGCCTGGGCTCCAGACACCAGCTCTGTGGAGCCCCTCGGTCTGGGTCTGAGCCTCACCACCTTCCCTCCTGGACATGCATTGCAGCCAAGTTCAGAGCTCACCCCAGCTGTCGGGACACACTGTCACTCCAGCTGTTACTGAGCAATGGATTCCTGTTGCCAAGATATGGATTTGGTTTTAATAACAGTTAGTGCAAACACTGTAAATTTACTGCTGCGAGAGAGAGTTTTTGAAAACGTCCACTCTGGCTATAATTTTTCAGCCGCGCCAGCTGTTTGCGCTCAGCTCATACCTGACATGGTGCTTTGAAATAGCAATCACTGTATTTATAAGAAGGCGAGGACCCATAAATATGTCACAAGTGGAATATACAACGCCATATTTCACCATTTTCTATTTTAAAATTGTGAGTTATGGCTGCAGAAATGCACGCCCATTAAAGGTGATATGATGTATTTTCTGCCCTGTTCAGGAGTCCATCCATCATCGAGACAATAAAGAAAACCGCACTTACTTTTTTCCTGTCGTCTGTAATTTATGATCCCCAAAAAGCTGTAACCTTTTGGCAGGCTTTGCAGAAACCACTGCACTGTTAGCAACTAAATAACCTTTTATAAGGTTTTAAATGTGTTGCTACAGTCTCAATGCACTTGCTGTATTGATCCAGAAGATCTTGAGGAGGGGGAGAAAAAGGGAGTGGGAGGAATGGAGGAAGATGATCTATAACCAGATCGATAAAGGCATATAGATTGTTGAAAGATGCTTCTAATGATTTTTGCCAGCCATCATCTTTCAGCATGCCACGCCCTATCTCTTAGGCTTCGGTCTTGGCTAGAATTGATTGACCTTGCTTTTTCCTCCCTCTCCTCCCTCATTCCAGCTGAGCAGCCAGACAAGGGAGAAGCAGAATGCATTGGCCTCCACAGGCTATTTGCAGGAAAGCTCTGAGAATCGCACGGCTGGAAGGGGTCATCAAGGCTATTTCAGGGCCCAGATGAGGAAACTGAGGCCAGCCAAGCAGCCATGACGCGCACAAGGTCACGTGGCATTGGAGGAGCAGAGCTTTAAGGTGGATTTCTGGTTTTCTGTCCACCCTTTCCCCAAATCTTCCATCCGCTGGAGGTCTCCTGTTTGCCCCAAGGAAGAGGTTGTGCCTAGAACAGGTGAACGCATTTCTGTTGAGCTCTGCAAAGCCAATAAATCTGCCTGACGGTGAGGTGGAGCGCGAAGACAGCGAGCTTGGGAATCAGACAGAACCGAGCTGAATCCAGACCCCACCTCTCACTTCCATGGGCAGTCACCAGCCTATCTAGGTCTCTGCTACGCCTCCTGCAAGATGGCAATATAATCCACCTAAAGGTGGTGGGAAAGATTGGATCTGATGTCTGGACAACACTGAGCTCAATGCCTGTAAGTGACAAGGGAACAGTGAAAGTGACTGAGTCCCTGTCCTGCCCTGTTCAGCCCTCCTCCCATCACCAGGATTTTCGTGGCTCTCCTCCCACCCTCTTTGGCCCACCTTATTCTCCAGGACAACAGCAATGGAAACCCTCCCAAAAGAGCCAGCTAAGGGAGAAAGTTGGACGCCGTTTTCAACTGCAAAATCTGTGGTGCAGAGGCATTACCTTAATTGTCAACGATGAAAGCAGCAGAGGTGAAAATGATTACTTTCCTCTCCTGAACACAAATGGAGCCAGGCTCCTGGAGCTCCGAGACCACGCCTGGTCAGTTCCCTCTAGAGGGACCCACAGGAGGCCATGGGTAATGGAGCTTTTCACACTATATTCTTGGTAGGGAACATTTGCTGGGGGAAAAAAAGTCCTTGTGAAGCAACCGGACTGTGGTGCAGTGGATGTGTCTCAGGGGACCCTCTTTCCAGACAGCCCTGCATTCTCAAAAGCAATGCTTTCAGCTCCAGGAACACACTGCTTGGGAGCAGAAGTGGACAAATGACCTGCAGGACAAATCCGGCCATGGCCTGAGTCTGTAAATAAATTCCATTAGAACACAGCCACACCCATGCGATTATGTATTGTCAAAGGCTGCCGTCAGCTACAACTGCAGACATGAATACAGAGGTCCCTCAGGGTCCAACAGGCATTGGCTCCAGGGTCCCCACTCATGTCCCTTATATAAAATGATGTAGCATTTGCATGGAACCTACACAATCCTCTCAAAGACTTTAAATCATCTCTAGATTACTTATAACACTTGATGTGATGTAAATGCTATGTAAATAGATGCCTGTGTGTGGCAAATTCAAGTTTTGCTTTTTAGAACTCTCTGGAACCTTTTTTCCAAGTATTTTCCATCTCCAAAGATGCTGAACCCAATGGATAAGGAGGGCCAACTGTAGTTTCGATGGAAACCAGAAGACCCACCAAGTCTAAGGCAGTTACCAGGGTAGTAACCAGGGACTACTGCCTGGTAGTCCAGCAGTTAAGCCTCCAGGCTTCCACTGCAGGGGATGTAGGTTCCATCCCTGGTCAGGAAACTAGGATCCCGCAAACCTCGTGGCAAGGCCAAAAAAAGAAAGAACATTTACAAAATAAAACAGCTGCTAGCTCTTTCCCCAAAAAAGTTGCAAACCCCTGCTCTAAAGTCCACCCAGCTGTGCCACAAGCCAGAGGGGCATCCCAGCAGCAGGTGGTCTATAAATATGTGTGTGGTGATTTATAGTTTACAAAGTACTCTCAGGAACGTGATCTTAAGTGAACCTCCCAAGCAAGGAGATGGGAGATTCTGATTATTCCTGTGTTACAGAGAACTTCACTGAGACTCAGAGTCCAAGCACTTGCCTCTCCAGATAGTCCAAGGCGGAGCTAAGCCCTGAAGGCAGGCAGAGTGTCCTGAGAGGCCCAGCCTCCCCACCACCCCATCCAAACCAGGAAACCTCATGTCCTTTGTGTGCCCTTCCCACACCCCTCTGGTGCCCCAGCCAACCAGCTGGCGACTTGGGATGTCACTTAGCTGCTCTGGTTCTTAGTTTCCTTGCATCCAAAATGAAGTCATGAAAACACTCACTTTGAGGAATGCTAAGGGGCTTTTCCCCTGGAGAAGGAAATGGCAACCCACTCCAGTATTCTTGCCTGGAGAATCCCATGGACAGAGGAGCCTGGCGGGCTACATTCCATGGGGTCTCAAAGAGTCAGACACGACTGAAGTGACTTAGCACAAAGGGCTCTTCCATGTTGCAAGTACCCTACAAAGCATTTCCTGGAGGAGGCGGGACCCACTTCCTTGGCCCAGTCTGAACCACCTGTGGACAGGCCATAAGAGAAGCTAGTGAGGCAGACCGGAGGGTAGGAAGGAGAAGCCTTCCTCTGTGGACTGGGCACCCTAAAGCCCACATGGGCCCCTGGACCCCACAGGCCATGTCAGAGGATGGAGACAGTAAGAGTGGGCCCAGAGAGGCTGCCGGCACACTCAGGACTCCACCCTGGCTCTGGACAGAGCTCATCCCCAAGGCTGGAAAAGCCCAGGCTGCCCTTCTGTGGAGGAAGGGTGAGTCAGGGTGGGGAATAACAGGGATAAGAGAGGTCACCCCTTTGTCACATGCCCTGCCATCTCTCTGTGTCCAAGTCTCTCTCTCTCTCTCTTCCTGCTCTCTCCCAGAGCACCTCCCCCAAATCATTATTAACATTGTAAATAAAAAGCGAGAGGCAAGTTATTAAATGTAAAATATGCGGAGTTCCTCCCAGAACTCTCCGGGCAGTTCATAAACGTGACGGCTTAATTTTGCCGCCGATCCAGGCAGCTGATGAAGCATCGCCGGCTCCTGGGCTAATTGAAGCTGTTAACGAAGAGGAGGAGAGATGATCGCAGGCGCCCCCATCCTGCCCGCGGGGAGCAGCGGGGCTGCCGGGGGCCCGAACCACGGTCCGCATCTCCACCCTGTCTCAGCGGCCACCGCGCCGGGCCCCCACCCCCGGAATCCTCCTGAGCGAGCTCGCTCCCTGTATCCACAGCTCTGCAGCTCAGCCGAGCTCCCAGAGCCTGCATCTGGAGTCACTTTAAAAGCCGCAAGAGGTCCCCAAGTCTCCCCACGGAGAAAAGTGGTTTCAAACACAGATTGGGGTAGAGTCTGCACAGGGTTAGTCTTCCCATAATCTGAAGAATTCTGGCTCTCAGAGACCCTGGCCCTCAAACCTCAGGCGGAGTGGAAGCAACCCAGATGTCCATCAATGGAAGAATGGACAAACAAGCGCTGGCATGTTTATACAAAGGAATATCATTCCGGCACAGGAAACAAAATAAAGCACTGCCACCTGCCACAACGTGGATAATCCTTGAACATATTATGCTGAGTGAAATAAGGCAGGCACAAAGGTTACTTATGGTATGGCTCCATTCTATGACATATCCAGAATAGGTAATTCACAGAGACAGAAAGTAAATGGGTGAGCAGGGCCTGGGGAAGGGGAAGACGGGAAGTGGCTGCTTCTTGGGGCAGGTTTCATTTGGGGTGGTAGAAACATTTGGGAGTAGATAGGAATGGTAGTCACACAACATTGTGAATTACTAAATGCTACAGAATCGTTCACCTTATATGTATGTGTGCATGCGTGCTCAGTCATGTCCGACTCTTTGCAACCCCATGGGCTGTAGCCCACCAGGCTCCTCTGTCCATGGGATTCTCCAGGCAAGAAGACTGGAGTGGATTGCCATTTCCTTCTCCAGGGGCTCTTCCCAACCTAGGGACTGAACTCGTGTTTCCTGCATTGGCAGGCAGCTTCTTTACCCCTGACCCACCTGGGAATCCCTATGTTTATCTGTATTTTACCTCAATGAGGCCGATTTTAACTTCACACTCATCCAACTGGTTCCTCTTCAAGGGCTTTTGACTCCTTGATCTGAGCACTTGGTCAAGCCCTAACTCCACGTTCCTGGCTCCTGTATGACAAGGGGTGACCATAGGCCTCCAGCCTCTTCTTCAACCAACCCAAGTATCAAAAACAACTGCTCACCTTTTACCCCTGTTGAGGTTTGTGGGCCAGAACAAGAGAGCCTGTGGTAGGGACAGCTCAGTATAGAAGAGATAACTAAGCCTTTGAAGTTAGGAGAACTTTACTGCAGTCCTGATTCTGCCATGGTATAGATGTGAGATCTTGGATGGATTCCCTTAAATTCTCAGATCCTCAGTTTCCTCATCTGTCACACAGGGATGGCCACATCAGCCTTGCTTTCTTCATAGATTTGTTATAAGCCTCAAAGGAGACACTTTGTGTTATTATTATTATTATTGGTACCTGTTTAAAAACTCACTGACTCGATGGACATGAGTTTGAGTGAGCTCTGGGAGCTGATGATGGACAGGGAAGCCTGGTGTGCTGCAGTCCATGGAGTTGCAAAGAGTCAGACACAACTGAGCGACTGAACTGAACTGAACTTTAAAAACTAGTGTATTGCACTCAACATCACTAGTCAACAGAAATGCAAGTCAAAACTACAATGAAATATCACTTCACACCTGTCAGAATGGCTATCATTAAAAAGAATACAAATAACAAATGTTAGTAAGGATCTCAAGAAAAATAAACCCTTGTACCCTGATGTTGGGAATGTAAATTGGTGCAGTCACTATGGAAAACCGTATGGAGGTTCCTCAAAAAATGAAAATTAGAACTATCATATGATCCAGCAATCCCACTTCTGGATATATATTTGAAGAAAAGAAAATTCCCAATTGAAGAGATACACCCTCCCAGTGTTCATAGCAGCATTATTTACACTAGTCACAATATGGAAGCAAGTTGTGTCCACCAATGAATGAATGATAAAGAAGATATGGTATAGGGAATTCCCTGGATATTCAGTGGTTAGGATACAGTACTTTCACTGCTGGGGCCCAGCTTTGATCTTTGGTCAGGAAACTAAGATCCTGCAAGCTGTGAGGCCAAAAAAAAAAAAGAAAAGAAAAAGTTATAGTGTGTGTGTATACACCTACAATAGAATATTACTCAGCCATAAAAATGAATGAGATTTTGCATCTGCAATATAGATGGACCTAGAATGTATTGCTTAGTGAAATAAGCCAGACAGAGAAAGACAAATACTGTATGTTATCACATACACACGAAATCTAAAAAAATAAATGAATGAATACAACAGAACAGAAACAGATTCACAGATACAAAGAACAAACTAGTGGTTACCAGTGGAGAGGAGAATGAGGGGAGGGGCATGATAGGGTATGAGATTAAGAGGTACAAACCACTCTGTATAAAATAAATAAGCTACAAGGATATATTGTAACAGCATAGGAAAGTATAGGCGATATTTTATAACTTTACTTTGGGTATAATCTATAAATATTGAATCACTATGGTATACACTTGAAACTAATACAATATTGTAAATCAGCTATACCTCAATAAAAAAAAATAAAGTGTATTAACCAACAAGTATTTATTAAGCAACTGCTCCATTCCTAACTGTGTGCCAAGCTGTGTGCAGGAAGCAGGGGAAGGGAATCAGACGGAGACCAGGCATAAGAGATCATCCCTGCCCTCCAGGTTAGAAAGGCCAAACCAATACAAATGAAGCCACTGGAAAGCAAAGAGCAGCTTTGTACAGTCAGTACTGATATGCTGCTGGAGGAAACACCGTGAGTTCCTGACACCGAGAGCCCAAGGCCCCAGGTTCTAGGCATGATCGTGGCCAAGTCAGTGAACCATTTGAAAGGCACCTAAATATTTTATTTTTAATATTTTGACTTTCGTTTTCTTGCTTTCCTTTTCTTGGTCACACGACTCAGCTTGTG
Source organism: Ovis aries (assembly GCF_016772045.2). Taxonomy (NCBI): domain Eukaryota; kingdom Metazoa; phylum Chordata; class Mammalia; order Artiodactyla; family Bovidae; genus Ovis; species Ovis aries. The sequence continues at coordinate 32,023,570 of NC_056079.1, forward strand.
GGATCTTATTTCCCCAACCAAGGATGAAACCCACATCCCCCAGCAGAGGAAGCCCAGAGTCTTAACCACTGAACTGCCAGGGAAGTCCCTAGTTCTCTGACTTTCAAGAGAAAAGGTTCACTTTAAGTTCCTCAGAGATCCTTCCTGGCTTTAAAAATCTGATACTAAGCAAAATTAAAACACAAACCAGGAAAATTATTTGTCGTAGATATGTTAGAAGATGGATATTCTTAACATGTAAAGGGGCTTTGAAAATTCGATAGGAAAAAGATGAATATCCCAAAGGGAAAAAGAATTGGTAAACAACACAGGTTTTTGTACAAAAACTTCACTACTAATTATAATAAAGAAAAATTGGAAATATTCTAAATCCAAAGCAAAGTAGAAAATTTTTTATTTTCACCATGGCACAATCACATTATATAGTCATTGATAATCCATTTTTTGTAATATTCAATGACAAAGTGTTTGTAATAAAAGAGGAAAAAAGAATGAAAACTTTCAGAATTCCAGTTTTATGTCTTGTTTATCCAGAAAAAAAAGACACTATATGCATTCAAAAGTTAACAGTAGTTATCTCTGAGTATAGGTTAATAATTTTATTTCTTTTTTATTCTTTTATGTTTTTCTGAATTTCTATAATGAGCACATTATTTTCTAATTTAGAAAAAATATGTATAATCTATGATGCAACAGAACAGCAAATTCAGGGTTTTACATTCAGCTCCATTAAAATTTCATTCTAGCACCAAAGTGATAAAACCTTCACTAAAATAAATTTTTGAACGTTATTAAAAATGGCCTTTATTATTTTGCAACTGTTTCTCTACAACAGCATCTGTCTCACTCAGTGGTTGATTAGCCTACCTAAATTCTCAACTAGTCATAAAATGTCTTGAGGACAGGAATCTAGTCAAATTTATTCCTGGCACCAAATACCATAATAGGTGTTCAGGAGATGTTGGTTGAAACAAAGGCAAGAATTGAGAGCTCATAATTCTGAAAGAAATTGACCAAGGGGCAATAGAAAGTGAGGTGGAGGGCCTTGAAGGATGGCTTGTTGTTGATTCAGTTGCTAAGTCGTTTCTGACTCTTTCGCGACTCCATGGACTGTAGGCCTCCAGGTACCTCTGTTCATGGGATTTCCCAGGCAAGAATACCAGAGTGGACTGTCTTTAAATTCATCCATCTGTACAGTGAATGTGCCGGGTCCATAGGGCTGTGCTGACACTGAAGATCCTGAGTTAGATGGGATCCAGAGCCTTGAAGCTTAGGGATAGAGGAAGACATACCAAAAGCTGGTGGCGACAGAATAACAGAACTGAAACAGAGCACAAAGGAAGAAGCTGTTCGTCCTTCTGATGCTGGAAGGCAGGAAGAGAAGCAAGGAGAAGGTGCAGGACCGCGAGGACAGTCTTAGAGGGACGCAGAGAGGGAAGGCAGTGATTGGAACCAAGGCTGGGATTCAGGGGAGAGAGGTGGGCTTGGAAAACAACACTCAAGGACATCAAGGGACTCTGCATCCTCCCCCATCACCCACATGCACACAAAGCTCACATGTGGGGAGCCAGGGTGCTCGGAATAGGCCCGCCTTTTCAGGAGGGCTCATCCTACACCTAGACCCAGTGGGTGTCCCAGCAGCTGAGCCATTGCACCCTCCCTGTGACCAAGGTCTTGAGCCTCAGCATCCAGCTCTGCAGGGGTCCTGTCTCCCCATAAGTCAGCTGGGGTACCTGCCCAGCTCTATGTTGTTCAGTTGCTCAGTTGCGTCTGACTCTTTGCCACCCCATAGTTGCAGCATGCCAAGCTTCTCTGTCCTTTACCATCTCCCAGAGCTTGCTCAAACTCATGTCCATTGAGTCGGTGATGCCTTCCAACTATCTTGTCCTCTATCGCCTTCTTCTCCTCCTGCCTTCAATCCTTCCCAGCACCAGGGTCTTTTCCAATGAACTGGCTCTTCACATCAGGTAGCCAAAGTATTGGAGCTTCAGCTTCAGCATGAGTCCTTCCAATGAATATTCAGGGTTGATTTCTTTTAGGATGGACTGGTTTGATCTCCTTGCAGTCCAAGGGACTCTCAAGAGTCTTCTCCAGCACCGCAGTTTGAAAGCATCAGTTCTTCGGCACTCAGTCTTCTTTATGGTCCAACTTTCACATCTATACATGACTAGTGGAAAAACCATAGCTTTTTTTACTATACAGCTCTATGTGGGATATTATTTTAACCTTGAGAAGAGGCAGTTCTGAAACTGGGGAGCCCATAACCATGCCATCTGCATCACAATTCCATCACCTCTTGGTTATAAAGTACGAGTCTCTTTTCTTGCATGACTGCCCGGAGTTTAATGGGATGACCCTCCCCAATAAGCTGGTGAACATTTCCCAGGGAATGCCCAGAAAACACACACAGTCTACAGCATACAGGGAAGCGTTTGTTGTTTTTTATTTCCATCCAGGAAATGCCAGGATTTCCCTCGGGGTCGTCGTTGCCTGCTCTGATCTGGAATGCATTATTTGAACGCGGGCAAATGTAAATTAACGTCGTCTTCAAACTGAGCTTCTCAGCTAGGTAACAAAACGTTGACATCAGTCTGAAAGTCAAATTAGGCTCTGCGTGATGTGGTGTGACCTGAGGTGTTGACACCCTGGCCGGGTGCCTTTTGAGTTTCGGGAAAGCTCGTGATTGGGAACAGAGCTCATGACTTCAGCTGGTTCCCAGAACGCCCCTGGACAGCGAAGAACCCCTGGTGAGCAAATCCGGGATGTTGCTTCAGCCTTTTCCAGGAAATGCGCACGATACATTCATCCTTCACCCCGTTACCGGGTCCCTACGATGCATCTGACGCTGTGATGGGTACTCAGGGGCAGCGGGTGACCTCCAGCAGACGTAGACCCAGCCAACAAAATCTCCCCCAGACCACCGCCTCTAGTTCCCACCCCAGAGCTCTCCTCCCTTTCCTGTCAGGTTGGTTTTACCTCATGCTTTCCTTTCCTCACCTTCCAATCACCCCTCCGTCCACTGCAGGCCCCCTCTGGCCCCACCTCTCTGTGGAAACCTCTTCTACTGAGGACACTAGAAGTTTCCTCACTGTCCACCCAAGGATGGGGCGCATTCCTCCCATGCATGCGTGCAAGTGTGCTAAGTCACTTCAGTCACGTCTGACTCTTTGCAACCCTATGGATGGTCTCCCACCAGGCTTCTCTGCCCATGGGATTCTCCAGGCAGGAATACTGGAGTGGGTTGCATGCTCTTCTCCAAGGGATCTTCCCAACCCAGGGATTGAACCCACATCTCCTAGGATTGAACCCCATCCTGCATTTCAGGCAGGTTCTTAACCACTAGTGGCACCTGGGAAGCCCTCCTTCCCCCCAACTTCTTTCCAATGTTCACACACAAAGTTGATGCATCACTCCTTTCTGAAATTCTCCTCCCTCTTGACTGTCACTATTTCCTTATGGTTTTCACAAACATTTCTGACAGATAATTCTCCTTAGAGCCCTCAAAAATAGATAACGGATGAGAACCCACTGTACAGCGCAGGGAACTCTATTCAGTTCTCTGTGGTGACCTAAATGGAAAAGAAATCCAAAAAGAGGGGATATATGTATACATATAGCTGTACACTTTGCTGTACAGCAGAAACTAGCAGAAAATTGTAAAGCAACTGTGCTCTAATAAAAACTTAAAAAAAAAAAAGATCATGTCATCTGGGAAAAAAGTGCTCCCAGCCCTCCCTATTTCCTACAACTACAGAATCCAAGCTTCTTGGCATGAAAGATGTCTTGGGATTTAGGCCCTGACAGCCTCTCCAGATTCACCTCCCCACCACTCACTGCCTCTCCCCACACCTAATGCCACAGCAACTCAAAACCATGTGTGAGATCCCTTGAAGACCATGTTACCTCCCATGTGTGCTGTGTGAATGCTCTTCCCTGGAATACCTTTCTCCAGCCCACCTGGTCATCCACCTGGCGAGCCTGGACGCTTTTTCAGAAACTGGTCAGTTGTCACTCTCTTGGTGAGGTCTTCTCTGATCAGCTCAGTCCTACTTATTCCAAAAAGAGCCATCTACCCCTCCTCTGGACTACCCTTACTGTCTACACTCAGCTCCACTGTCACACGGACCACACTGTCTTCTCAGGGTGCCCTAGGGCACAGTTCAGACCTTGGCAGGGCATCCCTTCTGAGCTGCTGGCAGCCATCTGGGAGGAGCTGATCCACATGGATCACTTTGCCCTCTTTTCAACTCAGGAACACCACAACCAGGAAAGAGATCTGATCGCTGGGCACTCAGGTGGCGTTTCCAGGCTCTGCATGGAGGCTGAATTAAGGACAGAGCAGAGGGCTGCACCAGAGCTCGTCTAGAGGGGGCTCAGGGTCCTCTCAGTCCAGCCCCAGCCTCTTTGAGCAGCACAAGAGGGGACCACAAGGTCCAGGAAAAAGACAGGAATGCCCAGGAAGTGAGTTAGTGAGTTGGCGTGGAGTAAGCCCCAGCCCTGCAGTATCTGAGCGAGAGTGGTGAGTGTGGGTCACAGATTTCTCTGATGGGGTGTCACAGGCCTGTCCACAAGAGGGAAGGCTGAACCTCCTGTTGGCTGAGTTATACCGGAGGGCCCATGGTTTTTTTCTTAGTGACAATTTTGGTGTTTTGTTTTGTTTTGTTTTACACTGCCATGAGATAAAGAGAACAGCTTCTGTTTCGCAGTTTTCACGGTAATATCATGTGCATTTGAGAGTCGGGGCATGTGTCCTGCTGCTGTAATTTTTTTCCCATCTGGAAAGATGGAGGGGCGGGTGTTCACGCTCCCTGCGACCGTGGCCTTCCCAATGTTGTGGTTTGGCCGCTTGCTCTCTCACACACCTCCTAGCCCACTGAGGGCAATAAATCATTCCCTTGGGGTGGGTACCATTAAAAACAAAAGGCCCCTGGGTACAGAAGAATAGACCCCCTTGCCTTGGCCCTGCTAACACATCTTCTTCCAAACCTCCTTGAGAAGGAGAACCTTGAGTTCTGAGAAGAGGCCTGGCTGACTCAAGACACGAAGAAGGGCTTTCTGAAAATGTCACGAGAAGTGGGGGTGGGTGGAAGACAAACGCAGGAGTCCAGTGCATAATGGTGTGTTTTAAACCACATGCCTTTTTCCAGACTGGGTTATTAAATTAATTCAGAACTTATGCTCACACTTAAAAGATCTCTCTCATATTTTATGAACACGATGATCTCAGAGTAATTTGCACTGGAAATGTGTCATATTAAATCAGGGGCACTAATAAACTTTATGACTTAAACTCCACATGGATCAGACGTGGCAGATAAACCATCCTACTTTTGCACTCACGTTCATGCCATTGAAATATGGCTCCTCCTATAGGAAACCATAAATAAGCTTGATAACATTCCTTCTGCCCCACCATAAACGCACCCATCGGTTGGAGGCATCACCTGTCTGTCCTGCTCCTCCACTCCAAAGCGTGTGATGCTGGTGGAACGGGTTGACCAGGCAGAGATATTTCTTTGGGATTTTAAAGCAATTTGACTCCCATGGCCTTATGAGCTTCCATTCACACTGGCACGGCCTTTGTGCTGGACTGTGTATAACTGCTCAGGAGTGTTTTACAGGTACAAGTGTTGTATAAAAACTCCTGGATGGTGAGTTATGATATCTGAGCACTTCTGGTTCTGCTTCTGGCTGGCTCTGTGATCTGAGCACAAGTCAGACAGGATGGTCTAACAGAAAGAGTCCAGGCATGTGAATCAAAGGTTTATTTCCACTTAACAGATGTGTTTTTTTTGAAAACTTCATGTGATCCAGGCCCTGTGCAAGTCCCTAGAAATAGAAGAGTGAATAAGATTCTATTAGAACCCCAGCAAAATTATTGGGGAAGCTAAATTAAATTATCCGGGCTTCCCTGGTGGCTCAGAGTTAAATAATCTGCCTGCCAATAGAAGAGATGTAAGAGACACAGGCTCCACCCCTGGGTCAGGAAGATCCCCTGGAGAAGGACATGGCAACCCACTCCCATATTTTTGCCTGGGAAATCCCATGGACAGAGGAGCCTGGTGGGCTGCAGTCCATGGAGTGGCAAGAGTTAGACATGACATGACTTAGCAACTAAACAACAACAAATTACTATAGAATACATAAAGATCTGTACAAATTTATATAAATACTTTGCAATTTTGTTTGTTTTAAATTTTATTGAAATACAGTTAATAGTTTTAGGTGTACAGCAAAATGATTTTGTTATACATAATAAATATGGCACCCCACTCCAGTACTCCTGCCTGGAAAATCCCATGGACGGAGGAGCCTGGAAGGCTGCAGTCCATGGGGTCGCTGAGGGTCGCACATGACTGATCGATTTCACTTTCATTTTTCACTTTCATGCATTGGAGAAGGAAATGACAACCCACTCCAGTGTTCTTGCCTGGAGAATCCCAGGGATGGGGGAGCCTAGTGGGCTGCCGTGTATGGGGTCACACAGAGTCGGACATGACTGAAGTGACTTAGTAGCAGCAATAAATATATATTCTTTTTTAGATTCTTTTTCATGAGTTTTTAAACTCATATAAATAAGTGTCTGAGACTAGACAAGAAAATTCAGAAGAATGAGGAGGGACTCATCTCACTAGATATTTAAATACAAAATCAATATATTCAAAGTGGTGTGGTACTGCCAAGCTTTCACACAAACTTCCAGCCAACAAACCTGAGGGTGTGGGAGTCAGGGTGAAAAGAAGGGAAATGACTGGAAGCCTGTATTGGGAACACATGGACGTCCCAGGACTCTGCACCAAGGTGAATAGCCAAGCATCTGCCTTCCCTGCTACTTAAGGAAGCTAACAGTCTTTCTCCGAAAAAAATTAAACTAAGGAGATTACAAATTCACATCAAAGGACAAGAGCTAGACAAATGGTGAAAATAAGAAAATTCTATGAAAGTCGACTGTTTATATATGAAGGACCGTCCACCCATTCCTGCTCTATTTCAAAAGTGCAAGCAGCCAAGTACAACCTCACACACATCAACAGAATTCTGAGGCAAGAGACTGGATGTTACTTCTCTGGTAAGGAAAAAAAAAAAAAGACTTCTACATACTGACAATAAAAGAATGCTGTAGAAAAGGTCACTGGCAACCCAATCCTCCTCCCCCTCATCACAAACAACTCCAATTAAACAGGGACAGAGAGCTAAGGATCATCAGACCCCTAAGGAAATCCTTTCAGCAGAAGATGCAACAGAAAGGAAAATAATTTGGAAGGAAAATAGACAAGGCAATAATATTCTCAGAAAGAAAAGATTATTTTTCATCCATAAAGCAGAAGCAAGATGTTATTAAAAAGGTATTAGTGCTATTAATGCACAGCTTGAAAGCAGGAAAGAGCTCTTAAAATTAAAACTGATCATCAAAATAACATTATTCAAAAGGATTAAAATTATAAAGTAAAGAAGTCTCCCATAAATTATAACTAAATGGCAATAAAGTAGAAAATAGAAGCAGAAAAGATACAAATACTTGTAAATCCAAAGAATAAGAATCCAAATAATAAGAATTTCATAGAATAGAAGGGAAAATTCATGGGAAAGAAATTATGAATGGAAAAATTAAATAAAATTTCCTAGAACTAGAGAACATGAGAATTATCCGAGTGACTAGCATAGTGAATGAAAAAAAATTCACATCTAAGAACACCACTGTGAAATTTCAAACATTAACAATAAAGAGATAATCCATTAAAAGTCCATGGGTCAAGGTGGGGTTGGAGGGAGCAGATGCATATAAAGAATGGGTTGAATTTCTCAAAAGAAATCCTAGATGTCAAATGATAGTGGATCAATGTCTTAAAAGTTATGAAAGGAATGCAAAAATCCATTGCATTACCATACACTATCATAAACAATCTAAAAAAGAAATGAAAACAATTCCATTTACAATAACATTAAACATAATAAAATACTTAGGAATAAGCTTAACCAGAAGGCAAAATGCTTGTACACTAAACACTACAAAACATTACTAAAAACAATTAGAGAAGACACAGAATTGGGCAGATATGCCTGTTTGTAGACAGTATTGGTAAGATGTCAATACTACTCAGAGCCATCTACAGATTTAGGACAGTCTATTGAAATCCCAAAAATGTTTCTGCAGAAATGGAAAACTTCATCTTATAGTCATGTAGAATCTTAGGGGAACTTGAAAAGCCAAAACAATCTTGTAAAAGGATAACAAAGTTGGAGGAGGTCTCACACATCCTGATTTCAACACATACGACAAAGCTATGATAGTCAAAACAGTGTGGCACTAACATAAAGACAGAAAACTAGACCAGTGGAATAGAACAGAGAGCGCAGAAATAAACCCTAGCATATGGGAAAATGATTTACAACAAAGATGCCAAGACCACTCAACAGTTTTCAGCAAATATTTCTGGGAACATAGCCATGTGCAAGAAAATGAAGTTGGACCCTTACGTTACACCATATAGCAAAACTAATTCAAATAGATGAAAGACCTATGTGAAAAAACTAAAAATATAAAACTCTTAGAAGAAAACACAGAGGGAAAACTTCATGACACTGGATTTGGCAATGATTTCTTGGCTATAACATCAGAAACACAGGCAACAAAAGAAAAAATTGAGAAGTTGGACTTTATCAAAATTAAATTTCTGTGAATCAAAGAACACTATCAACAGAGTGAAAAGAAAACCTATGGAAATATTTGCAAGTCATACATCTGACAAAGGATTGATATTCAGAATATATGAAAAATTTCTACAAGTCAACAACAAAGAAACCAACACTCCAATTAAAAAGTTGGCAAAGGTCTTGAATAGACACTTCTCCAAAGAAGATATACAAGCGGCGAATAAGCATTTGAAAAGATGTTCAATATCATTAGAGAAATGCAAATCAAAACCCCAATGAGAAACCACTTCACACTCATTAGGATGGCCTGTATAAAATAAATTTTTAAAAAGCAGAAAATAAAAAAGTGTTGGCAAGGACGTAGAGAAATTGGAACCTTTGTGCATTGCTGATGGGAACGTGAAATGGGGCAGCTGCTATTTGGAAAAAAAAAAAGGTGGCAATTTGGCAATTCCTCAAAAAATTCAATAGAATTACAATGTGATATAGTAATTCCACTTCTAGAGATACACTCAACGGAAGTGAAGGCAGGGACCCAAAGAGATATTTGTGCACCCATGTTCACAGCAGCATTATTCACTACAGCTAAAAGGTGGAAATGACCCAACTGTCTATCAGCAGACGAACAGATAAACAAAATGTGGTATAGCCATATAACAAAATCCTATCTATAAATTCTGCAATAAAAAGGAATGAAGTATTGTTACCTGCAAAAATATGGATGGATCTCAAAAAATATATGTTAAAGAAGCCAACAGAAAAGAATAAATATTATATGATCTCATTTGTAAGACAGTTCTAAAGAGGGTAAATCTCTGGAAACAGAAGGTAGTTGAGTGGTTGCCCAGGACTAAGGCCGGGAGTCGAGATGCGCTTTAAATGGGTGCCAAGAGACTCTGGGGTATGCCCCACAGTGTGATGCTGGGGTGAGAGAAATGTTCTAGAACTGGATTGTCATGAAGGTTGCACAATAAATTTACTAAACTCACCAAAGTGTACACTTAACAAGCGGTGAATTATACCTCAATAAATCTATTTTATATATTTATAAAAAACAAAAACTGGTGTCATCACTCCTCCCCACACTTACCGTATTACCCAAAGAGCTTTGTTCTGAAATCCTGAAAGTGAACAGGGGACACCGGCAAAATGAAAAAGATGAAATTGTCCGCTGAAGCACTTCCTGACACCGGGAGAAAGACTTGCAGTCTTCACAAGCTGCTTGGTCACAGTCAACGGAGACGGAGAAGCGAGGTGGGACCAGAGTTCCTCTTCCTGCAAAGGGAAAATCACAGGCAGCAATGCCTTGTGAAACTGACAGGCAGTGTGTCCCAACGTCCCATTGGAGCATCAGAACCCTGGAAAGAGGGACTGTGTTTCTCCCCAGTCTCCGAGACGGAGGGAAGAGTTATTACTATCAGGTGTTTGGAGGAAAGGAGCAGGGCTGGATCTGTGTGTGTGTGTGTGTGTGTGTGTGTGTGTGTGTGTGTGTGTGCGTGTGTACATGCATGCACCGGTACACAGTTAAACCCCTACACAGACACAGACTCATTTGTAAGCACAATATAAAATACAAAGTTTCATCATCAGAATCATATCACAATTATTTTACACACTTTTGATTATAGGGAAATGATAAGGCAGTACACTCAAACACTACTCTTGGTTGGTTGCCCATTTTTAAGTAGGAAATGAAAAAGCTTTAAAAAAATAATCTCTTTTTACACAGGTTGGTCCTCATACAAATTGGCAGGCAGCATCTGCAGAAAGAAAGTCTCTATCTGGAAAGGTAAATGCTTAATTCAAGCTTCTGTGTAGTGAAATTACTTCGAAACAAGATTTTAAATGATAAAAGCAGTTTACGGAGTTCTGTGGGGTTTTTTTGGCCACACCTTGCATAGCATGGCGGGGGGCGGGGTAGTCCCCTGGCCAGGGAATGAACTCATGGCCCCTGTAATGGAAGCTTAGAGTCCTAACCACTGGACTACTAGGGAATTCCCAGATAAAATCAGTCTACAATGTTAATTTCAAAATGCACACTGTTCTTGAAAGAATGGACTAGAAAACAAGGAAACAAAAACAGTTGCATTGGGTTCAAAAGAAAACCTTTGCTAGCTTCATTAGGTTGGGAGACAATGTCCTTTATCATCACAGAGCCAGCTGTACGGTCGTTACTATCATTGTCATGGTCTCCAGTGTGTGTAAGAAGGTGAGGAAGACCATGAAGGCAAAAAGTAACTCTGGACAGAGAAAAAAAAACCTAAATAACACAGATCTCCAGAGATCATTCTTTTGCTTGAATTTCCAGCGTGGCTGGTTCTGTAATCAGATTAGCCAAATATTTATAGAATTTCTACTTTCCCATTAGCTTTACAGACATAACAAACAACATGATTCGTTTGTGTGGAGAAGTTCATTGAGGTCAAAGGTAGGAACTGCGTTTGACTCTGCCACTTACAAGCTGTCCACTTACACGTGTGCCAGCTTAAGCATGTTTAAGGATCCTTACTACCCTCAGGATTGTCTTGAGAATTGAATGATGCAATGGCTGGTAAAGCAGTAGCCATCAAGAGCCCACCCAATCAGTGGTGGGTCTTTTTCCAGCCCATTCACAACCCTGCCCATGCACGTGCACATACTCACACACAAAACAAGTTTACTCTGAGAAGCCTTGTTGACATTTCCCATGGAAAAATACAAAAGAAAATCATTTTCAAGAAAAGAAAAACTCAAACAGCACACAAGATGAAGACTGGAAAGGAATTCCTGCTCCCATGGAAGAAGGACTTGTGCCTGGAAACAGCAGAGACACCTATCCCCTGCCTTCTCCTATACCTGACAGGAATAGGGTAAGAGGACTCCAGAGCGCCCAAACCTGGCTAGGAATGTTCCAGGTGAAAGGCAGAGCTGGGTGGACCCGGCTGATTACGGGGTCAAGACTGCGTGTTCAAGCCGCGTCAGGAGATTGACCCCGGCAGCCATCTTCTTTTTGACCCTGACCTCCTCACGGCGCTCCCATCACCCTCACCACAACTCAGGAACATGGAACAAGGCACCAGGCAACTCATTGTCGAGTCTGACCAGCAGCTTCCTCTCAGAGCTCGGAAACAGAACTTCCTCACTCCAGATGTGCTGTTCCCACCACTGTGGCCAGCCCAGCATGACTTGGAAGACGAGGGGCCACCTCCTCCCACAGGGCGGCTACATGGGAGGATCTGCCTGCTCTTGAACGTCGTGAACTGCCCAGTCGTCTACCACAAATCTGACTAATCCCAGGATACATTTCATCCCACACTGGGCTCCTTTATTTTATAACCCGCGTGGATTTCAAATCTGTTATTTCCTAAAGCATTCGTTTCGACACATAAGGTCTGCAGGACCCATTTCTTAGGCTGACCAAACTCATCCTAGTTGGCCCGGGACCTCTGTGGCTTGGACACTGACACCCCTGTATCCCACAAAACCTCTCAATTTGGGGCAAACCAGGACAGTTGGTCAATGTTAATGATAAGGTTCATCATCCTCTGCTGACATTTACGTGGTTAGACCAACAAGATGAAAAGCACGGAAAAGAATGCCTAAGTAGCAATGGTAATTCTGGAAAGTTCTAGTAGGGTCCAAAGCCATACTCGGCAAGATGGACATAGGCATTGAATGTGGCCAAACCAGGTCCCCGTGGCGTTCATGGCAACCTCAGTGTGGAAAGGGGTGGCTGCAAGTCAGCCCCCTCTTTTCTGAGCTCCTTGGAATAGTCTCTCCCATAAATATTTCAAATGACTTGCCAAAGGAGAAAATGGACTCAGGCAGTGGTTCTCAAATCACAGTGCACTTAAGAATAACCTGAAAGGATTTCTCTGGTGATCCAGTGGTTAAGACTCCACACTTTCACTGCAGGGGACATGGTTCGAATCCCTGGTTGGGGAACTGCCACATAATGGGGCCAAATTTTTAAGAAATAATCATAATAACCTGAAGAACACATTAAAAATATGCCTTTCTGGCTAGTAAAAAGAATGAAAAAAAATCCAAACGTGAAAGAATGAAAGCTCAGACTGTTTTAATATGAAAATGAGAAAGGAAAATGATCCATGTCATATACCAAGTTCAAAAATCGCACACAATGTGAAAAAATAGTAGAAAACAAAGGTATTCAAGTTAGTAAGCCTGAAGAAAACTAGAAATAGGATACTGACTGCTTGAGGTTGGACAATTTGACGGATGCCATTTTAGGGTGGATTACCTCACAATTCTGTGACATTCAATTTCAGTTCTTTTCAGCCCTATGAAACAAGAAACACAGATTCTGGTTCCAGCTGGATTATGCTGCTTCAGAGAACTGTAAAGCAGCAAGAAAAGACTTCCTTCTATATTCTGTAATCTGCTGGGAGTCTTTGCTACCCTCTTCTAATGAAAGTAAAAGTTACTTAATAACAATCAAAAAATACGCCTTTATCAGTCCTATTCCCTAGGCCCCAACATAGAAAGTTTAGCTTGAGGGTGTCCAAAAAGCAGTCTTTTTAACAAGAACCCCAAGGGATTCTGATGCATGTAGAGTGTTGAGTATACTGTTCAAGGGTCTGGAGCGGGAGAGAAGCTGTGCGAATTACTTGCCCTCTCATAATAAGTAAGGCCAAACCATGCAACAAGGATCTCTTGGCATCAGGACTGCTATTATCCAAAAAGTGCTTTCTTATAAATCTTGAGGTTGTCAGATTATCTAAAGCAAAGCACATCTGAGTCAACCCAGATAACTATGGTCTACACGCACACACATGCTATGCCATGTATGGACCCATATAGCTCTAATGTATATATAGTTAACAGCATAAATCAGATCACAGCTGTTAAAGTGGCACTAAGAAACAGGCACTCAATAAGCCTTTATTCATGGGATGTTTAATGCTGTTGTTGCTCAGTTGCCAAGTCGTGTTTGACTCTTTGAGACCCCATGAACTGCAGCATGCCAGGCTTCCCTCTCCCTCACCATCTCCCGGAGTTTGCTCAAGTTCATGTCCATTTCAGTGAGATGCCATCCAACCATCTCATCCTCTTCTGCCTTCTTCTCCTTCTGTATTAACATGTACGAACACATCAGGAGTCCAGTTCTGAACACATTAAACATGAGATGGCATGACAGTGAAAGTGAAAGTCACTCAGTCGTGTCCACCTCTTTTCGATCCCATAGACTGTATTGTCCATGGAATTCTCCAGGCCAGAATACTGGAGTAGGTAGCCGGTTCCCTTCTCCAGGGGATCTTCCCAACCCAGGGATTGAACCCAGGTCTTCCACATTGCAGGCAGATTCTTTACCAGCTGAGCCACCAGGGAAGCCTGACAACCAAATAGAGGTGATACTGGGCAACTGAATACAAGAGCCAACCACTCTGGGATTTGGTCAGAAGTCAGATTGGGGGTAGAGATACAGATAATAGGGAGTGAGCCACCTAAAGCCTCCAGGTCTTCAGGAAAACATAAGCTACACAAGCTACAGAGGCTGAGGCTCAAATGCCAAGTCAAGGTCAGAAAGCCCACAAGCAGGAGCCAGGCTCCCTACCTGAAATTAGGAACTGGTAGAACCTGGGCTATCTATCCACCAACAGAAGCCAGACTGTCCACTCTTCAGCTCAGGCTACAGCTCAAAGGCCAAGTGTGGAAGTCCTTTGCCTCTTGAGCATAAAAACTCTAATTCATTACAGTACACAAACACATGGAGGAAAGCACAGGATTGTACCATGGGCACTCCACAACCCAAGGCATCAACAAGAAAAAAGACTCCCACAGACAACATTCCCAAGGGAAGATACACTGAGGCCACAATCACAGGCTACACATGGAAGGCCGAAAGTATGCCAGGCAATTGACATTACCCCCATCCCTCCAACCCTCATCCAAGGAGAAGGAATAAATCATACCTGCAGAGCTAGAGATATTAAGACAATCTGAAAGCGACTTTGAAATCGGTTCAGTGGGAAACAGAAAATCATTTCAGAGTTTTAAGAAAAAGCTGGGCTTGCTGAAAGGGGTATTTTAGAATGATTAGGGTGGCGATGACAAAAAGAATTAAATGGAGAAGGGTGAGATTGGAGGCAACAAGAATAGACCTCACACTATCCACCTACAGGTAATGTCTTCTCTTCTTCTGAACGTTTCTAAAATTTAACCTGCACATTTCTAATAACGTCATTAATTTATTTTTATTTATTTATGGCTGTACTGGGCCTTCATTGCTGCACAGGATTTTCTCTAGCTGCAGCTAGCAGGGGCTATTCTCCGGTTGCCGTGTGCAGGCTTCTCCTTGCAGTGGCCTCTCTTGTGGTGGAGAATGGGCGTTAGTGCATGTGAGCTCAGTAGTTGCAGTTCCCAGGTTCTAGAGCACACGCTTAATAGTTGTAATACGTAGGCTTAGCTGCTCCATGCCATGTGAGATCTTCCCGGACCAAGGATCGAACCTGTGTCCCTACATTGGCAGGTGGATTCTTTATCACTGGGCCACCAGGAAAAACTCATCTGCACTTCTTTTAGGACCTTATGACCTCACCACTTTATTCCATGTTTTATAGCTACTTTCCCATATATAAGCCATAGAAAGGAATTTGCAGAACTCAAGGCTCACTCCACATATATGCACATATATATCTTTCTGTATTCCCCACAGCACCTAACAGTGTGCTGGTCACATGGGAGATGTTTCATAAAAATGTTTCATGAATAAATGATCCAACACATGAACAAGCACGACGTTAGAAAATGATTGATCAGAACCTTGCTCCGTGGACCCCTGCCATGAACCAGAGCACAAAACCAAACTTGAATTGGTCCATCATTAGTTCATCTCCCTAGTACCAGGTAGGTTCCCTAAACTGGTTCTCTTCTTAGTCTATGCAGATATCAGCTGTCAATGATTTAAAAACCAGTTGGATTCAGTGACAGGCTTAAGCCCCATCCCATCGATGAAAATCTTCTGCCATGTGTGGATTTCCCCTGTATGAATGGTGGCATAACCTGTCTTCCTCTTCAACTTGATTGTCAGTTTGTAGACATTTGACTCTGTTATAGCAGGCTTTGCCCTAAATCTGATTCTCCCCATTCCTAATCAGTTAGAGCCCTTCTCCTTCCCTCTTTGTAAGGGACCAAGCCAATTGCCCAGGACCACAAGCTTACCAGATCGAATAGCAGGGCAGCGGAGATTGCCTGCCCCTGAGAGGTCCTAGAGCCTTGCTCATGGCCGAAGCTTTCCTGCATAATAATGGTGACAGTAATGATGAGTGACTGCAATAATACAGAGCTACCTTATATTGAACACCTAATATTGCCAGGCATGGGACATCTTTGGTGGTCCAGTGGCTAAGACTTCATGTTCCCAGTGAAGGGGGCGCAGGTTCAATCCCTGGTCAGAGAACTAGTTCCCACTTGCCAAAACTAAGAGCTTGCATGCCACAACTAAAGTGGTGCAATGAAGATGGAGGATCCCATATGCCACACCTAAGACCCAGCACAGCCAATAAGTAAATAAATTTTTTTAAAATTATTTCCAGGCATTACACCAGTCATCTTTAATATGCGTGTGCACTAAGTCGCTTCAGTTGTGTCTTCGTGAGCCCATGGATTGTACCCCACCAGGCTCCTCTGTCCATGGAATTGTCCAGGCAAGAATACTGGACTGGTCTGCCATTCCCTTCTCCAGGGGATCTTCCCAACCCAGGGATCAAACCCAAGTCTCCTGAAATGACAGGTGGCATCTTTACCACTAGCACCACTTGGGAAATCCCTATCTTTAACATAATTTGGCATAAAATTCTCACAAGAATCCAGTTTAAAAGGTACCAGCATGCCCATTTTAGAGATGAGAGAATCAAAAAAGGAAGCTAAATAAGTCATCGCTGTAAACATCTAGTAGGGTTCAAATCCAGATCAGCGTGAAAGTTCTCTGCACTCTTTCTATCCCCCCACCCGGCCTCCACACTCCCAGGTTCCAACAAAACACCCAGCGTCTCCCTCAGACACTTTGAAAAACTGTCTCAAGGACTTTAGATGATATACATGAACTTTGGAGCTGGAATTGCTTCCCAGGAGACTAGAAGCATGCTCAGACACCAGCCTCCTAAGTTTTTATTCCAGTTTCGTTCATGGCCTCTTGAAGAGACTGACTAAATAAACCTGGTTCCATCAAGTGGCCTCCATCTTACCCTGCAGAGAATGAGCTGATCTGCCCAGCTCGTAATTTCCGCGCCCTCAAATTGAAGCCAACTACCCACCCACGTGGCCAACGCAACTGCAAATAAACAGTTTTGAAATTTTACTGGGCTTATTTGGGGATACAGAGTAAGACCATCATGGAGAAATAGTATTCATAGCACATTCTGGTACTTACATCACTGAAAGGGTCCATTGCCAGCGTGGTCAAAACACACTGCACGGGCTGGCTCTCTAGCTCAAAATCACTGCAGAATTAATTATTTTAAAGGGCTTCAAGAAACTTAAAGTGAATGCTTTTTTTAATGATTCTACAAACCACATGACCTTCAATGAGCCAACAGAAGAAACAAACTGTGATCCAGTCACACTGTGAACTATCAGAAATTAGTGAAAACAGATGAATTATATTACAGCTACTTGCAACAACACAGATGAATCTTAGAAACATAATAACCAGGTAAGAGATACGATCAACTGACTCAAAACCAAGAAGAAAAATAAATACATAAATAAATAGATAAACAGAAAAAACACTGGTGCAGATATTAGTTATCTAATGGGAAAATTTTAAGTTATTATTTATGCATTCCACAAAAAAAGGAAGAGAAAGGACAGAGAATATTACCCAAGAACTGGAATCTGTTCAGGAAAGAGTCAAATGGAAACACATTTGAAATGAAAACAGGAAAATTACTGACATTAAGAACTCAATAGGGACTTCCCTGACGGTCCAGTGGTTAAAACTTTGCCTTCCATCGCAGGGAGCACAGGTTTGATCCCTGGTTGAGGAGCTAAGATCTCACACGCCTCATGGCCAAAAAATAGAGACAGAAAATAACGAAACATAAGACAGAAGCAATATTGTAACAAATTGGGCCAAAAAATAAACAAGAAAGAAAAGAGTTGAATAGAGAGAATTCCCTGGTGGTCTAGTGGTTAGGACTCAGGACTTTCAGTGCCGGGACCCTGGTTCAATCCCTGGTCAGGGAACTAATATCCCACATGTCTTGGGCTTTCCAGGTGGCAGTACTGGGAACGAACTTGCCTGCCAATGCAGGAGACGTAAGCGAAAGCGAAAACGAAGTTGCTCAGTCGTGTCCAGTTCTTTGCGACCCCATGGACTGCAGCCTACCAGGCTCCTTCAGGGATTCTCCAGGCATGAATACTGGAGTGGGTTGCCATTTCCTACTCCAGGGGATCTTCCCAACCCAGGGGTCGAACCCGGGTCTCCCGCAAAGACGTAAGAAACGCTTTCAATCCCTGGGTCAGGAAGATCCCCTAGAGGCCATGGCAAAATCCACCCCAGTATTCTTGCCTGGAGAATCCAATGGACAGAGGAGCCTGGCTGGCTACTGTCCAGAGGCTCTCACAGAATCAGACACGACTGAAGTGGCTTAGCACAAAGAGTGTATTATGCTAATTGAAGTATTGATAAGTCAGACTGAAAAAGACAGGTGCAGTGTGATTTCACTTGAACACTAAACAAACAAAAATTATTCAACATGAACAAATCAAGCATAAACAAACACATATAAACAGAGAACAGAGTAGCGGTGACTAGAGGGGCAGGGGGAGGGAAGGTGAAATGAACAAAGTGGATCACCTGAATGCGGACAGATGGAAACTGAATTTTGGTGGTGAGCACACTCACATGTACAGAATCAGACATATAACACTGAACACGCGAGACTTCTATAATATTATAAACCAATGCTACCTCAATTTTTAAAATTTAATTTAAAAATGTTTTAATCTGCCATGTTAATCAGCTATATCCCAATATAAAATAAAAGTGTTTAATGTTTTAATCTGAAAAAAAAAAAGGGAAAAAAAGATTTTCTGCAAACTCCAAGCAAGATAAATACAGAGACTATTCCTAGATAATCACAGGAAAATTACTGAAAACCAAAGACAAAGATCTTAAAAGTAGCCAGAGGGAGGGGAAAAATCCACATTTTTTTTTCCCAAAAGAGCAACAACAAAGCTAATAGCTAAAAGCAATAGAAAAAAATACGAACTAGAAGACAGTTAAAGGAAATTTTTAAAGTGGTCAAAGAAAGTAATTGCTAACCTAAAATTCTATGCTCAGTGAAAATAATCTTCAGAAGACATACTACAGATATATTCAAGCAATGAAAAACTGAGAGAATTAATTAGTAGTATATGGAACACTAAAAGGATTTTTCAGGCAGAGTAAATAATTCTAGACAGAAATGTAATAATGCACAAAGGAATAAACAACACCAAAAATGTAAAATGGATGGGCAAATCTAAATTAATATTTACTTACCATATAAAACAATAATACTAGTGTTTTGGAGGGTTCAAAATATATAAACAGAATTAAATATATGTTAACAATAGAACAAAAGACAGAAAGGGGGTAATGGAGTTAGAGTGTTGTAAGATTCTTTTATTGTCCAGGATGTGAAACAAATATTCATTTAAGGTAGGTTATAATAAAATAATGGTACATGCTGCAATCTCTAGGGTAATCATTAGAGAATGATAAAAATAATGTACCAATAACAAGCTAATGGAACAGGGAAATTGAATAATTTTTTAATGCATGATTAATCCAAAGGAGGAAAGAAAGGAGAACAAATTTAATAAAAGACACATGGAGCAAATAGGAAGTAAACAGTAAGATCAGTTTAAACCTTAGTATCAATATTTACTTTAAATATACATGGACCAAAGTCTCCAATTAGAAAACAA
Organism: Ovis aries; assembly: GCF_016772045.2. Lineage (NCBI taxonomy): Eukaryota > Metazoa > Chordata > Mammalia > Artiodactyla > Bovidae > Ovis > Ovis aries. Next base: position 32,043,139 of record NC_056079.1, read on the forward strand.
AAATCGTGAGACTGGATAAAAATAAATAAAATCCAGCCATATGCAACACACAAGTAACACATCTTAAAATGTAAAAATACAGGAAGAAAAGTTGTGTGACAGTTTTAAAACCTAGTCACAAATCTTTTTGCACTCCTCTCATTAAGAAGTGGGGGTTTAACTCCCCTGCCTAGTCTGGACAGGCTTGTGACTCCTTCAATCAATAAATAATGGCAGCAATAACACTGCGATTTTTTCAAGGCTAGGTAATAAAAGTCTATGCAAATTTGTCTTTATTCAGTGAAATGCTCACTCTCGGAGCTTTGAGCCACTGTATAAGCAGCCTGACTGCCCAGAGGCTTCCAGGATAGCCCAAGTTACATAGAAAGTCCTCACTGAGCCCAGTCTCCAGTTATCCTGGTCTGAGTACCAGCCAGTAAGTGAAAAAGTCATCAGATAACTCCAGCCCACAATCATTCAGGTGTTCCCAGCCACAACTCCAGACATCGTAGAACAGATATGAGACATCTCTGCTATGCTCTATCCAAACTCCTGACCCAAAAAACCTATGACAGAGACAAAAGAGGTGTTGGTTTGTCCACCAAGTTTTGAGGTGCTCTGTTATAGAGCAATAGATACTTGGAAAAGATTGAAACTAAAAGGATGGATGGAGAAAGATACTCAAAGCAAAGATTAACTAAAGAAAGATGGTGTATCTAGACAAGTATCAGATGAAGTAGAGTTTAAGGCAAGGAGCTTTACTGAATAATATTTCCTAATGAAAAAGGGGTTGATAAAACAGAAAAATATAGCAATTCCAAATTTGTACACATATAATAAGATAGCTTCAAAATATATAAAGCAAAAACTGACAGAATCAAGGAAGAAAATGCACTCCACAATTTGGAGATTTTTCTTATACTTCTACGAGTGCACTTTAAAGGGTAAATATCATTCGGATACATTCTCTGATGACAGTTAAATTGAGCAAGAGACTCAAAACAGAAACTTAAACAGGAAACCCCCAGATGTCCAGAAATTAAGAAATATACTTAATAAAAATAACCCATTGATCAAAGTAAAAAAAAAAAGTTACAGTAAAATATCGTGTTGAACAAACAACAAAAATTACATCAATAAAAAGAAAAGGCAAACACAGAATGGGAGATATTTGCCATACATAGAGAGATTAGAAAATATTTTGAACTGAATATCAGTGAAGCACCAAAATTAATAGATGCAACTGAAATACAGATCAAGAAAAATAGCTCACTCCACTCACCAAAATGACTAAAAAATTCTTGCTTAAATAACAATACCAAGTACTATCAAGGATATACAGCAACTAGAAGTCAAACAGTCCTGGTGGTACGGTATGTAAATTGGTACAACCACTTGGGAAAATTGCTTGGAAGTATCTATTATAATATGTTCATACTTTATGACACAATAATTACACTCCTCTTACATCTAACAAAAATGAGTACAGACATGCGCCAAAAGACATATGCAGGAAAGTTCACGGACACCTTATTTATAACCACCAAAAAATGGACACAACACAAATGTCTATTAACAGTAGAATGAATGAATAAACTGGGTGGTTTATTCACACAGTGGGATATCCCTCAACCAGTGAAGAAGAATGAGCAACTGATACATACGGATAGATGAACATGGATGAATCTCGCAAATGCAATGCTGGCTGAAAGGAGGCAGACACAAGGATAAAGTAAGTGAAAGTGTGGTTCAGCCGAGTCGTGTGCAGCTCTGTCACCCTGTGGACTGTGGCCTGCCAGGATCCTCTATCCATGGGATTCTCCAGGCAGGAATACTGGAGTGGGTTACCAGTCCCTTCTCCAGGGGATTTTCCCAACCCAGGGATCAAATCTGGGCCTCCCGTATTGCAGGCAGATTCTTTACTGTCTGAGCCACAAGGGAAACCCAGACATAAGAATACATACAACTTCTGGTGACATGATTCAGAACAGTGGTTACCTTATGGTGAAAGAGGGTGAGAAGGGATGTCAGAGAAACTGTTAGAGTATCAGTAACAGGTCATATCTTGAACTAGGTATAGTTACATAAGTGCATACTTTCTAAAAAATATAATAATCAGGTTAGACACTGAAAGTTTGTGAGGTTTACTGTGATGTATGTTATACTTTTTTTTTTTAAGCAAAGGGGTAATAAACACGAAATTCAGGATAGTGGTCACTTTTGGAGGACAGACCAGAAAATCGGATAGGAAAGCACACAGATGCTTTAAATTTACATACCGGATGCAAACCTATACCCTTTTGTATGTACCATATATTACATTAAATGTGAACAAAATTATTTTAGTAAAAAAAAAACTACTCAGATATTTAGAATGCATGTGCTGCACTCAGGAAGAATTTGTAAACTAAATTCATATAAATGACCTTCAGAGATATTTAAATACAGGAAGACAGTTGCATTAATTGAATAAGTGTCCTCCGAGCATCACGCTGATTGTCCCTTCAAGAATCCACTTTGTATGAGGCTGAGCAATAATAATGACAGGCATTATTGAGTATACATGCCACTGTCTGTCGAGCACTGTTGTGAATGCTTTACATGCATTTAATTGTCGTATAACCGTATGAGGCCGGTACTGTGATCACCCCAATTTAACAGATGGGGAAACACACACAGGGAGTTCAAGTGATTTGCCCGTGGCCTCACAGCAGGCAAGCGTGAGAGCCAGCCTCGGAAGGCAGGTTTTGAATTGCAGTCTGGTTTCAGAGCGCACTCAGTTAACCTCTGCAGCGCTCTGCCTCCTGCGAGAGGCACATCTCCAATTTCTGGGAGTTCTCAACCATACCCAACTCCCAACAAGGCCTGAAATGGAATTCCAGGGTTTTAACACCTGCCTCCTAGAGAAGGGTATAATGATGTATCCTCAGTAACAATGACAATCAACCATGTTGTCATTACCTTCAATAACACCAGCAATAAATAATAAATAAAGCCCACACTGTACCATATTACGGAGTGGATGTGAAAGTTGCCATGATGGGACAGTTAAGATGTGCCTGCATCCCAGACCTTCACTAAGAAAGGAGGAACCTGGATAAATTATCATTTCTCTCTGAACTTTCTCCTGTCCCTTCTTGGCTTATAGCACCTAACACTTTAAACTATGCACTCAATTTATTTGTGAGGTGTATCTTACCTCTCCTCTGGGAGGACAGAATTAGTTTCTGATTCTTCCTTGCCTTCCTTGTGGTCCACATTACATAGACATAGTACATGCTCAGCAAATATCTATGTGATGAGGGCATCAGTCAGTTCAGTCACTCAGTCGTGTCCAACTCTTTGCAACCCCATGGACTGTAGCACACCAGGCTTCCCTGTCCCTCAGTAGTAGCTCCTGCAGCTTGCTCAGACTCATGTCCATCGAGGCGGTGATACCATCCAACCATCTCATCCTCTTCCAGTCCCCCCCCCCCCAACCCCATCCTCCTGCCTTCAATCTTTCCCAGCGTCAGGGTCTTTTCTAATGAGTCAGTTCTTTGCATCAAGTAGACAATATAAAGATGAGTTCAAACACTCCAGTTCTTTTAAAAAGCATGTACATATCCCTTGACCTTGCCCATCAAATTCATTGCTATATTCCTGGGACGTAGAAAAGGACCTGTAAGTTGGTAAATACCACATTTTGGTTGAATGAATGAAAATATGAAAGACAGACAATTCTCCCATACTATAAAGTATCTATATCCAATTTCTCAACTGTGCAAATGGTCTGGCTGACACTTACAATGGGTCAACATGTCTATCAACTCAAAGGAATAAGGAATTTGCTGCTGTACTGCTGGGTCTTGGTGACAGAAGGAAGAGTTTACGGTAGAGTGATGGGCAGCTGCCTTGAGAGAAAACCCTGCCCACTGGTCCAAGCCTGTGGCTGCAGTGGTGGTGGCCTGCCTTTGGGATTTGCAGCGAGCACTTCCTATCATGCAGTCTGGGGTTGACTGTAAATATCTTGAGTATGTTCAAGAATTTTCTTTTCCCCCCATCCAGCTTTATTGAGATGTAACTGACGTATGAATGCTAAGTCATTTCAATTGTGTCTGACTCTTTGTGACCCTATGGACTGTAGCCTGCCAGGCTCCTCTGTCCATGGGGATTCTCCAGGCAAAAATACTGGAGTGAGTTGCCAGGCCCTCTTCCAAGGGATCTTCCTGACTCAGGGATTGAACCCACCTCTCCTGCGGCTTCTGCATTGCAGGTGGATTCTTTACCACTGAGCCACTGGGAAGCCCATATATCTTCTATATATACCTATATATCTTATAGCTAATATACCTATATATTTTACAGATAAAAATATATAGATACAGATATCGTATCTGCTTTATCCATTTATCCACTGATGGACCCTTAGGTTTCCTTGTCTCAGCTATGGAGAAAAGGGCTGCAGCGAACATGGGAGTTCAGGTATCTGCTGAAGATCCTGTTTTCATTTCCTTTGAATATACACCCAGAAGTAGAGTTGCTGGATCACATGGTAGTTCTATTTTTAACTTTTGAGGAACTTCCATACTGTTTCCATTGTAGCTGCACCAATTGAATTCCCAGTAAGCATGCACAAGGGTTCTCTTTTCTCCACATCCTTGCCAGCACTTACCTCTTGTCTTTTTTATGACAGCCACTCAAAACATGACTTTTCCTTGTGGTTTTGATTTGTACTTCTCTGATGATTAGTGATACTGAGCACCTTTTCATGTACCTGTTGAATATTTGTTTTCTTTGGAAGAATGTCTACTCGATTTCACTGCCCATTTTTTTAAATCAGATTGTTTGAGTTTTTGCTATTGAGTTGTATGAATTCTTTTATGCTTTGGATATTAACTCCTTATCAGTGGGTTGCTTTGGATATTAACTCTTTATCTGTGGGTTGTCTTTTCATTTTGTTGATGGTTGCCTTTGCAGTGCAGAAGCTTTTTAGTTTGTAGTTCTCATTTGCTTATTTTTGCCTGTTTTTGGCTTTGCTTTCCAGGTCAATCCCAGAAAATCATCACCAAGACTAATGTCAAGGAATTTACCACCTAGGCTTTTTCTAGGAGTTTTTCAGCTTCAGGTCTTAAGTTCAACTTTTTTTTTAAATTATTGAAGTATCGTTGACTTGCAAATTATATTAGTTTCAGGTGAACAATGTAGTTATTCAATATTTTTATAGCTTACACTCCATTTAAAATTATTATAAAATACTGCCTATATTCTCTGTGCTGTACAATATCTCCTTGCAGGTTATTTATTTTATATCTAGTAGTTTGTACCATGTTCAAATCCTTAGTTCAGTTTGAGTTGATTTTTGTGTAGGGAGTAAGATAGAGGTCCAGTTTCCTTCTTCAGGATTTTCTTTTTTTGTCTTGTAAGAAATCACCACCATATCCTCCAATTAAAAGTAGATTAAAAAAAATTTAAAAAAAAAAAGTAGATTAAAATTTTTTTTTCAAAAGAAGTCACCACCAACATCCAGCTTTGTGGTGGGAAAGGGAAGGAAGTTCCCCTCCTCCGTCTCCCCTGCTCCATGTCCATCTCCGGTTTTCCTTGGGGAATTACTCCTCCAGCAGTGGGAAGGCACATGCTGGCCCTTTTCAGATAGGCAACATCACGAGGCAGGGTGAGGGACGCCTCGAGGCACCTTCTGGAACAGACGTCTGGGGAAAGACTGTCCTTGCCGTCCCTTAAATAGCAGGCCTTGTTCCTCCAACCCGGACGCTAACCCCCTTCCTCTCTCCTCCCCAGTCCGTCTCCTACCCCGCGGCTCCTTCAAGCTCAAAACACAGCTGTCCTGTCCTCTCTTTTTCCTCCCCGCCTCCTCCTCCGGGTCTGCCCTGGGGAAAGCCAGAGCCTGATCTCAGGAGCAGAGTCTACAACACAGCCCACGGAGCCTGGAAGAAATGCCCTGGAACGAAACTGGTTCTTGGGGGCCTCGCTCACCAGAGCATCAGAACTCGACACTCAGCCCAGCTTGTCTGTTCAGATCCTTTCATTGCACAAAGTCCACTTCTGGTCACTGCATATTGAGATGTCCCCTACAGGGCATCCATCCGTCAGCAAAGCACCCCCCTTCCCTTGGCTGAGCCACATTGTGGGGGAGGGGGAGTGCCCTGGGGATGGGAGGAGCCTAAACCGGATCGCTCTCTGACACTGAGGCTCAGAACCCAGTAACTGAGAAGTTTCCTCCAGACGCCTTGTCTTCTAGAAGCACCTATTCATTCTTAATGCTCTGGGTGAGTTTTTATGGCACCTATTTCAACCCCTCTGGGTGTCTTCCAATGATGTCTGCCTGGGTCCGTTCTCTCGGGCGCTCTCTCCATCTCTTTTTTTGGCTCCTTCAGTTTATTTTTGCCTCTCTGTGTGTGTCTCCCTCTGTCCGGCTCCAGGCCTCTGCACGTTGCCCCGCGTCCCTGCCTCCTTTTCTGTCCCTGGGTTCTCCTCTCTCCTCCATCCTCCAGGAGACCCTGGGAACGGAGCTCGTGGCGCCAGCGCTTTCATCCCGATCCAGGTGGCTACAATCCAGGACAGGATTTACGGTGCCCTGACCCTGAGCCGTCAAGAAGGAACTGCCAGATTAATGGGGTGGGCGGGCTGGGGTAATAATCGTTTGTTTGATGTGACAAGCCTGATAGGCGTTGATTTACTTACAGACTGATGGGCTTTTAATTGAGCACCTCCATCCCAGGCACTTCAAAGGCGGGGGAAGTTGACAAGGGGCCCCTTTCAAGGAGGGCTCCCGGTGATTGACAGCCCCCCTTCTGCCCGCGCTCCCCTCGCCGGAGGATTGGGCCCGGCAGCCCTGACCCGGCCCTGCTGGCAAAGTAACACGTCTTTCTGTGCAACTCAGAAATGGCCTTTTGTCTGCTGCCAAGGAAGGCAGGCCCTGCTCGGAAGGGCCGGCCGGTCTCCCAGGAGGATGAGGCGTGGAGGGGAGTCTGAGATGCTGAGAACCGGTCCACAGGACCCGGTTGGGGGGTGAGGGGGGGGGCGGTGGACGGCGGGGCCTGCGAACCGGAACCGCTTCTTTGTTCTTCCGATTGTTGTTGGGCCCGCTGGCTTCCGCTCACCTCTTCCTCCTGTCCTCACTTCCTCTCCCTGTTGCAACTCTCTTCTCTTTGCTTGGGGAGAAGGCAATGGCAACCCACTCCAGTACTCTTGCTGTCGCTAAGAGGCGGACACGACTGAGCGACTTCACTTTCACTTTTCACGTTCATGCATTGGAGAAGGAAATGGCAACCCACTCCAGTGTTCTTGTCTGGAGAATCCCAGGAACGAGGGAGCCTGGTGGGCTGCCGTCTATGGGGTCGCACGCACAGAGTCGGACACGACTGAAGCGACGCAGCAGCAGCAGCAGCAGCAGCAGCAGCCCTTGCTTGACTCCCCAGCTCATGGACTCTGCCTACTCCTCCTCTCTTCCCTCGCATTCTTCCTTCTGCTGGGAAAGGCCCCACGAGGTGGAGTTGGCTTTTGCTGTCCCCTGGCCTGACCTCTTGAAACCAGTCCCCGCTCTCCCGGGACGGCCGCCCCTTCCCTTCTCAGGCTGCAGGTGGCGAGGCCTCAGCTGGCAGCACCCTGGGACCCCTCCTCCCTACACTGCTGTAGGTGGCCATACAGTGACCAGGGCCACAGAGGCCTAAAGGCAGGGACCCAGGTCCAGTGGGGTTTCCATCCCATTTCTGTTTGGGCTAGAAGCTTTAATCATAGAGGTTTTATTGTGTTAGAGATTTTGAGTACTGAAGGCTAGGACTTCATCCCCACCCATGGGGCAGAGCCCCTATACTCCCGAAGGGTTTCCTCAGGCTTCCTCACTAAGTCAGGGGTCAGTGAGACATCCCTCCCGGCACCCCCCACCCACACCCCAGCCAGCTTCAAGTTCTAAGTCAAGCTGCTTAGTGATTGTGGGAAGCCCTGTTCCCTGTGTTTCTCTTCTTCCTCTGTAGTAACTGAACCAAGATCACTGGGCCAGGAAGTGAAAGAGTAGATACCTGGCTAGAAAGGCATCATAATAACTCACATTTGCATAGCATTGTGGAGTTTGGAAAGTAATTTCACATATATTATCTTAATTGGTCCTTTAACCACCATGTGAGTTAGTAAGTGGCATGTTGTTATGGCCGTTAGAAGGTGCTAAAATTGAGACTCAAAGGATAACACATTCCCAAGAGGCAGAATTGGCTCTCAAACTCAGGTATCTCCCTCCAAGTCTGCTCCTTCCTTCGCCACCCCCGCTGCAGCCTGGAGACTATTAAACTGTTCCTTTGTTGTTTTTTTAATTATTGTTAAATAATTAAAGGTCTTAGTTTTGGCACTCCGGATCTTCCATCTTTGTTGTGGCATACAGAGTCTTTAGTTGTGGCATGCAAACTCTTAGTTGTGGCATGCGGCATCTGGTTCCCTAACCAGGGATCGAACCCCAGCCCCCTGCATTGGGAGCATAGAGTCTTAGCCCCTGGACCACCAGGGAAGTCTCTGAAAATAATGTTTTATCATAGCTGATTCACAATATTATACTACTTTCAGATGTTAAACATAGTGATTTAATACTTTTATAATTATACTCGACTTGGTTGTAAAATATTAGCTATAGTCCTCCTCCTTTATAAAATATATCCTTGTAGCTTGTTTATACTTAGTAGTTTGTACCTGTGGGTCCCTACCCCTATCTTGCCCCTCCTCCCTTCCCTCTCCCCACTTGTAACCATTAGTTTGTTCGCTATGTATGTGAGTCTGTTGCTGTTTTGTTATATACATTCATCTTATTTTTTAGATTTCACATATATATCACAATATACAGTATTTATCTTTGTCTGACTTACTTCACTAAGGATAATACCCTCTAGGTCCATCCATGTTGTTACAAATGGAAACATTTCACTCTTTGTTATGTCTGAGTAATAGTCCACTGTATAAATGTACCATGTCTTCCTTTATTCATTCATCTGTTGATGAATACTTAGGTTGCTTCCATATCTTGACTGCTGTGAATAACGCTTCTGGAAGCATTGGGTTGCATGTATATTTTCAAGTTAATGCTTTCATTTCCTTCAGATATACATCCAGGAATGGAATTGTTGGATCATACTGTAATTCTATTAACAGTAAAAAAAATATTTTCACGAATGAATCATTTTACTCTATAATTGCAGAGTGGAGACCTTTCTAAAGTATAAAAATCAGGGCCCAGAAGTCATAATAGAAATGATGGATAAATTTGTCTACGTAATTTATCTTTACATATTTTACAAGCAAAGTCAAGTGACAATAAACAGGTATGTAAGGAACATTTGTACAAATAAATGTGTAAGAATAGTATCAGCATTACTTCATATAACAATAGAACATTTGGAAAACACAGCCATTAAGAGGGACCAGGTAAGTACATTCCAGTACATAATGGTGAAATTTTTGTTGAAATGATTCTTGCTGAACTACTTGAAGAAAGGCCACAGTATTGTGTGACAGTAGAGTCAAACAGCCTAGGATATATTCCTAGTTCCACTGCTTGCCCTTGGTCAGATCATTTAAATCTTACATTGCCTCAGCTTCCTCATCTGTAAAATGGGACAAAAACACCACCTACCTCATAAAGTTATTGTAAGGACTAAATGAGTTAATAACACATTTCATCTAGTCATCGACATTACACCCTTATTTCACATCCAACAACGAAAGAAAAAATGCTGCAAAATAATCTGTGATACAATGCTCTTTTTAAGAAATCAATGTCAGAGACATTAAAATGCAAACCAAAAAAAAACCCTTAGAATTGATTAAACTTGTCTGTGCAAAACACTTAGAAGAGAGACTGCACAGTCCACGCTAAGGGAGCGACTGTCCTCATCACTGAATTGCATTCTCTCAAGACTGCTCTCTGGAGAAGGAAATGGCACCCCACTCCAGTACTTTTGCCTGGATAATCCCCATGGATGGAGGGGCCTGGCAGGCTCCAGTCCATAGGGTCGCAAAGAGTCAGACACGACTGAAGTGACTTCACTTTCCTTTCCTTTAAGACCTCTATCGTGGGCAAGTGAATCTTCATTTTATAGGTGAGGAAGCAGAGACTTCAAGAGATGCAATAGCTTGACCAGCTCACAGAGCACTGAGCCCCCAGTAGGCATTTCAACCTGCCCTTAGAGTGCACTCATCCAGTTATTACAAGAGCTGACCACGGCCCACCAAGGTGCCGGGGAGTTAGGAGCTGAGTGTTGTTCTCTATCACCTTTGCTTTCCTAAACTGAAGCTTTCCCTCTCTGGTGCAATTACTCTGCTTCTCCCTCCCTCTTCCTCCTTTGTCCTTGGCCCTGATCCTGTTACTTTTCTGTTTATGGCTTTGGGTTGTACTGTATCTGTGTTTTGGATAGTAAGGGATCTCCAATCTTTTATGGAGGCAAGAGAGGTACAAATAAGTATAAAGGTAAAACTTAGCTTTTAAGGATGACATGTAGCAAGAAAAAAGGAGAGAGAAACATGTCCACGATAACACACAAGGGTACATAGGCTCAGTACCAACACGTCAAAAAAGTGCTTACAGACCACCCTCCAATCCTACAAGGGACTGTGATGCCAGATGTCCTCAGAGCTCAGCTCACCCCCTCAAGCTAGGTTGTCTGCCACAACAGACTCTTTTTTCCCATGACCCAGTGAGACACTAGGAGGTCAAGAGGGTAGCGGGGAATTTTGAGAGGGAATGGGAGGGCAGCTAACTTTAAGATCTTCTCTGGCTCTGCTTGGCACATCCCCTCCCCACCTCAAAAAAAAGGAACATATACCTGAAAGAGTGTGAGTTTCTAGGGAACTAGTGCAGTGAGTCTGAGGCAACCAGAGCATCCCACGAGCTCCAAATGGAACCAATGTCTATCGGTGTTTTCAAGGAGGCCTATCAGTGTTTTTAAGATCAGAAAGAGAGACTTCAGGACCCATTTCCTTTGGAGTTTTGCAGGGCCTCCCCACAACCCTAGTGGCAGCCCAGGACCCATGACTCTTTAAGATCACAGACAGATGCCACTTGCCACTTCTGCGTCCTCATCCCAAGTGAGGAATCCCAATATTCTACCTCTTCTTCCAAGCTTGTAATGTTCATGTTAAAAGATAATGAACAGGGCCTTCTGGTGATCCAGTGGTAAAGAATCTGCCTGCCAATGCAGGGGACATGAGTTTGATCCCTGGTCCAGGAAAATTCCACATGCCACAGGGCAACTGAGCCTCTTTGCCACAACCACTAAGCCTGAGCACTAGAGCCTATGAGCTATGACTACTGAAGCCCTCTCACCTTACAGCCAGTGCTCCACAAGAGAAGCCACCCCACTGAGGAGCTCACACACAGCCTGGGAAAGTCCATGCACAGCAACAAAGACCCCACACAGGCATAAATAAAACAAATAAAAACTTTTAAAAGATAATGAATACCCAGGTTCCCAAGGACTGACATAATCAAACTGAATGTAACTCAGCTTAATGTTGAAATTGTTAACCATCTTGAGCTACTAGTTAGTGTGATATCCAAGAAATGTATTTCCTTTAAATTTTAGAACATCTGGTGGAGCTCCTGTGAGTTCTGGGCACCTTGGTGCAAGGGAAGCTAACTGGTATATCAAGATGGTTAACAGATAAAGAAAAGAAGAAAATTAATAAAACAGGGCATAGGATTGCACTGGGCTCTTCGCTCCCATGTGGAGAAGCCGCCAGTTGTCTTGGGCATTGCATTCTTGAATTTCCATGGGGTTTTCAGGATGGAGAGGGTTTTTCTAGAACTTCTGTTGACTGTCCCACATGCCCTAAGATCCACAGAGCACTGAGTAAAGAGTGGAGGTGAAAGCTGGGTAAAGTAGTGAGTTTAACAAGGTTAATTGCATTAGGGAGCTTCGCCATGGGCCACAAAAAGAGCACACCATCCCTTGGGACTCCTGAGTGGAGCCTCCTATTCTTCCTCCAGGTTGGAAAAAAATGTACTTTAGGCTCCAATCCACCAGAGAAAGAAAGGTATATCAGCAAAGGAGGGGAAAGAGGAAGATGAGTGTTTGGCTATTTATTCAAATACATGCAGTTCATCTCTGTTTAGGGGCCTCCCTGGTGACTCAGATGGTTAAGAATCTGCCTGCAGTGCAGGAGACAGGTTCAATCCCTGGATCAGGAAGATCCCTTGGAAAAGGGCATGGCAACCCACACCAGTATTCTTGCCTTGAGAATTCCATGGACAGAGGAGCCTGGAGGGCTACAGTCCATGGGGTCGCTTCTCAAAAAGCAGGTTTGCACCAAATCCCTTCCAATGTCTTCTGTATCCAAGCCTCCTGTGAGATAATCCTCTTAATGGAATATTTAAGAAATCAGATATAAATCACCAACCTTTTATCTCACCGGAAGACTCATGTGCCATAGGACGTCTGGTGTATACATCTATCTACACACAGATGGTTGCAGGTGTCTTTCTGAGCAGATGTCACTGTATTTTTAGGCTGTATATGTTTTCCAATATCTAAATCTATTTTTTTTCTTGGTGCAAAAATTTTAGCAATTTTAGAAAATCAGAGCCCAGAAAATAGAGGCACCTGGAGACATTTCCAAATTAAAACACACATCCCTCAGAGAAACCTTTTATGTCATTTGCAACCAACAAAAGTGCCTATTGTTATGACGTGCTCATAAATAACTTGATTTTGGCATACACTTTGGTACCAAACAGAAGATGAATAAATTAAATGTGATTTACAACCTTTTTCATTTTTATTAGCACTGCTCTGAAGAGTTTATGTAAGGGACATGCCATAGCAGTTATGCCAAATGTTTTAAGGCGTTGGTATTGATATTATATAAATTAAGGTGTTTTAATTTGCATTCTTTAATTAACTAAATACTGGCAGAAAAATAAAACACAAGGGCAGCCCTGACTTATTGCCTCTATTAAACTGCTGACGTCTCCGAAAAGATGCTTTAAGTAATCCAATTCATTCGGAGAGGGGGAGGGAGGCATATTAACACTCTCTTATTTGGCAAAATATATTAGGGTTTAAGAAACCAATGTTCAGCTTTGTTTGCAGGGTGGTTTGGGGGGGTGGTGTTTTAAGGTCTGAATTTATGTCCCTAAAGAAGGAGCTGACCCGATGCTTTAACCATCCATCCTATGCAAGTCTGAGCTAAAGAAGTGGGGGCAGCCTGGCCCCACCACTGGGCACGGGCAGGCTTCTTGATGCAGGGCCCTGCCGACCTGGACTGCCTGCCCTTGTCGCCCAGAGCTGTATCACTGCCAGTCTCAGAAAAGAAAAGCTGGCTGAATTAGCCCAGTGGTCCAATGGATCCCGTATCAACATTATTGTTGTTCAGTTGCTGTAAGTCATCTCTGACTCTTTGCAACCCTATGGACTGCAGCACGCCAGACTTCCCTGTCCTTCACTGTCTGCCAGAGTTTGCTTAAACTCATGTCCATATCATGCCCATATCATGTCCATATCAACTTAATCACGTCCAGAAATCAAAGAGAGAAATAGCTAACAATCCTCCAGTGGAATTAGCTGCTTCTGGTCAACCCTTCCCTTCACACACAGAACCCCCCAACCACACACACACACACACACACACACACACACACACACACACACACAGATTCTAATAAGATATGCCAGGAGTACTCTAATTCCTTTCCACAAGCCCTGATTCTGATCACTATCTCCAGAGACTTAGTTTTTTCTTTTCCATTATGGTTTATTACAAGACACTGACTATTGTTTCCTGTGCTATACAGTAGGATCTTGTTGTTTACTTACTTCACAAGAGTAGTTTGTATCTGCTAATCCCAACCTCCTAATTTGCTCCCCCACCCCCATCCTCTTTCCCCTTTGGTAGCCATAAAACTGTTTTCTATGGGAGACTTTTTTAAAAGTTACTCTTACCATGGAGTCATTAACATCTTTCTCATCCAAATTCTTCCTTTCTCTTCACTTTCTAGATCATTCTTGATTTTTGCTGTTTCTCCTCTCCTGGTCAGGCTTCATCTTTTATCATTTTCCCCTCCAGACTTTTAGTGGGGAACAGCTCTAAGGAGAAGATTGCAACTCCCAGTGGTTGGCCAGAGGAAAGAGCCAGCTTCTCAAACACAAGTGAGAGCACTGTATTTCTCTTCCCTAAACCCACAGGGAAAGGAGCCATCTATACAAACTTCCCTGTTCTCCCACGATTCCCAGGGGCTCTGGGTTCACTTCTCTGCCTGGACTGGGAGTCAGCACGTCAAGGGCAGACCTCTAGGGGCTCACGGATGCTTGCTGAGCTGACTGGAGACATCACCCAGGGAGAGGTGGGCCGGAGAGCGGAATTCACCTTTCTCCTCTGTCCACACTCTCTCTGCACCTTCATACACATGGTCCCTTCTGACACCACCCAATCAGAGGCAGTTCAAAGGCCACCCAAGGCCCCTTGTCCAGACCTCAGAGGACTGTCATTACATTACGTCCCCACCCCAGCGTTCTTCCTGGACACCATTCCTCACTTGCTCCACAAGGATGGATTCCAGCTTTTTAATCAAGAAAATGCCATTCTCCTTCGCCAGACTCCTACCCGCCTCCCCCAGCCCCCGCCCCACCCACCCACCCACCCAATCGCACTTTCTTGTCGTTCCCCATCTCGCAGCTCTGTCAGTTGTTTTAAAACAAAAACATGTCTCCTGTCATAAATAAGATTGTCATTATGCATGTCGACTGCAGTGGGGGAAAAATTCACCCGGGGCCTGATGTGGAACAGGCATAAACATCATAAGGAAAAGGACAAGGTCTCCTCAGCATTTTCAGCTACCATTCTGGTTTGGATTGTTTGGGTTTTTTTCTTTTTCTTTTTTTTGGTTGTTGCTGTGGTTTTTATCATTTATGCATTGATTTATTATTTATTTCAGGAAATGAATAAGAAAAACAAAGACAGCCTGGCAGAAAGTGGTTGTGTACGATGTATCAAGATGGACCTTGGGAAACGTGGAAGGGGTACCCTCAGGATGCCTGAGAAAAGTCTTCAAGATGGTACAATTCTTTTTTTATATATAAGTATTTATTTTGGCTGTGCCGCACATGGGATCTTAGTCGTGGCATGTGGGACCCAGTTCCCTGACCGGGGACTGAGCCCAGGTCCCCTGTGTTGGGAGCATGGAGTCTTAGCCACTGGACCACCAGGGACACCCCCTAGAATTCTACTTTAGACGGTCTGGAATGAACATTTATCCTGATTCCATGGCCCATCAATACTCCATGCAGTCCTGACTCCTCCCAGTGTTACAGGGTGAAGGTCACTCACAAAAAGTGAGCTTGGACGCAGCAGACCAAGGAGGCCCAGCCCTGGGCCTGAACTAGAGGAGACAGAGGCTTTCCTGTGCATCTTTGCCACGAGAAACTAAAGTGTCCAAACACCTGCAGAACGGCATCGTCTGCTGCTCTTTTTTTAGTTGTTTTTTTTTTTTTCCCTTGGCAAATGGTCAATAAAGCAGAAAACTCTTATCATCTCAATCCTTGTTGAGAAGTTACATACCCATGCCCTTGGTGCCTCTGAATTCTGTAGGCAATGCCTATCCAAAAATACAATATTCAAATAAGAACAAAGTGAAGACTGCTCAGCCGCTTTGGCAAGCACTCTGCTAATAGTAATTACTGATGTCATGATTTGATGTCTTCAGACACATCGCAAGCCTCGTGCTGGAAATTCGCAGTGAGAACCAGATACAAACCTCCATGGATACAACAGCAGTTTACGTATTATCTTTGGCACGAACTTCTGCCTTCTTGTGAGCGTGAACGAAAAAAGGTGCAGACAATCCAGCGTTTCTGTTAGGGTTCACTGATTGGAAAGTTGGCAATGTTAAAATGTGTATTTATCAAAATCATGGATTCCTTGAGGCTGGACGTAATTTTTCCTCTCCTCTTTCTTCTGCTAAACGAGGGAGAAGGTGGGACGAGAAGGCAGAGCAAAGCAAGAGAAGCACGCACATTTTCTTAAATCCAGAGATGGAAATGGAGCCCTTCTTACTGAGCCTTCTCCAGATGAATGCGACCAGACATTCCTGGAGGCATTGCCCTGGCTTTCTTCCCTGAGTCCCTCGGCTGAACTTCTAACTCACTCCAAGGGTGTGTTGGGTCCTACCTACTTTCTTGAAAGGGGCTTGTTTTGAACGCATATAGCTTTCAGCCCTGCAATTCTATTCCTAGGAACTTACCCTATAGTTTTATTAGCACACATGGAGAATTATATATATTATATATACAGTAAGACTCCTAGAGGGTGTGGAGAAAAGGGAACTCTCCTACACTGTTGGTGGGAATGCAAACTAGTACAACCACTATGGAAAACAGTGTGGAGATTCCTTTAAAAATTGCAAATAGAACTGCCTTATGACCCAGCAATCCCACTGCTGGGCATACATACCGAGGAAACCAGAATTGAAAGAGACACGTGTACCCCAATGTTCATCGCAGCACTGTTTATAATAGCCAGGACATGGAAACAACCTAGATGTCCATCAGCAGATGAATGGATAAGAAAGCTGTGATATATATACACAATGGAGTATTACTCAGCCATTAAAAAGAATATATTTGAATCAGTTCTGATGAGATGGATGAAACTGGAGCCGATTATACAGAGTGAAGTAAGCCAGAAAGAAAAACACCAATACAGTATACTAACACATATATATGGAATTTAGAAAGATGGCAATGATGACCCTGTATGCAAGACAGCAAAAAAGACACAGATGTGTATAGCGGACTTTTGGACTCTTGAGGGAGAGGGAGAGGGTGGGATGATTTGGGAGAATGGCATTGAAACATGTATACTATCATGTAAGAATCGAATCACCAGTCTATGTCTGATGCAGGATACAGTATGCTTGGGGCTGGTGCACCGGGATGACCCAGAGGGATGTTGTGGGGAGGGAGGTGGGAGGGGGGTTCATGTTTGGGATCGCATGTACACCCGTGGTGGATTCATGTCAATGTATGGCAAAACCAATACAGTATTGTAAAAGTAAAATAAAGTAAAAATAAAAATTTTAAAAAATAATAAATACAAAACAAAACAAACAAACAAAAAGACTCCTACATACGAACAAGTTCTGTTCCAAGAGTGCTTTCGTAAGTCCAACTTGTTCATAAGTCCAGCAAAGTTAGTCTAAGTACCCAGCTAACACAATCAGGTATTAGGTTTATAATACTGTAACAGTTTTAATACTGTACTGTAATAGGTTTATAATAGTTTTCACACAAAAGATACATATAAAACAAACACACAAAGAGATTTTTAACCTTATAGTACAGTACAGTAGGACAGTACAATGACTGGCATCCAGGGGCTGGCATCGAGGGAAGAGGAGAGAAGAGTCACTGACTGGAGGAGAGAGAGGAGGTGGGAGATGGTAGAGCTGAAGGATCACCACCAGCGATAGGAGACGGAGGGCAAGCTGCAATTTCACTCACACCTGATGTTGATAGAACGGATGTTTGCGTCTTTGAAAGTTCGAAACTTGACAGTTCATATGTAGGGTACATAAATACACACGTAAACAAATATATGGTTATTCACCATAGGAACAAACACTGGAAACCATCTAAATGTCCACCAGCAGGGGAATGGTCAAATAAACTCATCACACATCCATGTAACAGTGCGGTGAAACTAAAAAAGTAAAATAAAATGCAGAAGCCCATGATGCAATCTCCAAACTATATTAATTTTTAAAAAAGCAAGTGCAGAACATTGTATGTAGTATGTTGCCATTTGTGTATAAAAGGGAGAAAGAATGCATATGTATTTGTTAATATATGTACAGAATACCTCTGAAGGATGGACAGTATACTCATAGCATTGATGCATGGGGGAGAAGACCTGAATTGCGAGAGGGAGGCCTTTTTCAATGTGCATTCTCATAGTTTGGGAATTTGGCGCCATGGGAATCCACTTAATCATAAATAAATAAGTGCATGTTTCCAAAAAAAGTAATAGCTTAAATCATTTTTAAAGGGGGCTTATTATGGAAATCTCCACTCTGAATGGACTACTATATACTTGGATACTTGCAGCCAGCGGCTTGGTTGGGACCCCGCCTCTTGGATTTCCATCTCCCAGCAGAGGCTGGCAGAGGGCCACGGAAATAAACACTCCTCGAAATTGTTCTGACATCTTGGAATTTGGTTTTATCAAATACAAGCAGCGGTAATTGAGCCACTGCCTGAGCGGCTCTTCCCTTTTCTCTAATCATGTTTGTTGAAATGAATTTGAAGCTGCACATCCCTGCTAATTGGGAGGCCAGCCTAGCAAAGGGCCTGCTTTGGGCAAGTTGAGAGGCTTATCCACCAGAAGGGAGGGGTGGGCATCAGAGAACTATCATCACCTTCATGGCTG
This sequence comes from Ovis aries, assembly GCF_016772045.2. NCBI lineage: Eukaryota > Metazoa > Chordata > Mammalia > Artiodactyla > Bovidae > Ovis > Ovis aries. The sequence continues at coordinate 32,061,514 of NC_056079.1, forward strand.
AAGCCCATGGGTGTCAGAAACAGGTGTGACATCTGTCCCGTGCAACTGAAATAGTCGGTTTGCTACCAGGATCTCTGGGGGCCCAGTGGTTCCGGCTGGGAGGGTGTGCTTAGAGCACAGGGGCAGGACATCTGAGGAACCCTGGTCCCCGCTTCCCTTTCTGGGGCCTCCGCCCTGCTCTTGGACTCCCCTAATACCCAAATGAGAGATGGTGCATGAACGCACCTGAAATGATGCATGCTAGCACCCAGAGGCGCTCAGTAAATGTGGTAGAATCTGAATTGAACATGAAGCAAATGCTTTTTAGAGCAGTGAGCAACTAGAACCAACTCCTGTGTCTAAAATACATTAGCCACAAGGATGTATGGTACAGTGCAAGCAATACAACCAACATTTTATCACAACTTTGAATGGAGTATAATCTATAAAAAATTGTGAATCACTGTTGTACACCTGAAACTAATATAATCTTGTAAGCCAATTGTACCTCAACTTTTAAAATTTAAAAAAAAAAAAAAGACTACTGGGCAACTAAAGTACAAGGTAATGAGCACGATTTCAGTTACAGCCACCTGACTTTTTCTTTTAATCTACAAAAGAAGCCCACAGGTGCCCAAAGGAGAAGATTGCCCTGCCTTTTAGGAGCCAGCAATGTGCATGTCTTGGCGGTGACCAGGACTGGCCGGCCTGCCCTGGTCCTTATCTCCCCTGGGATCACCTCAGGCCTGTACCTACCAAGTAGCCAATAAACAGTACTTGAATGAATTCGTCCAATCCAGTTCAATTAACGAAATGAAAGTTTACCTTGCTCCCTTCTCTGTGTCAGCTTCCTTTCTACCATATTCTCAGTCCTGGTGTGAGTTCTCAGTCGCTTCAGTCGTTTCCGACTCTTTGTGACCCCATGGACCATAGCCCGCCAGGCTCCTCTGTCCATGGGATTCTCCAGGCAAGAATACTGGAGTGGGTTGCCATGCCCTCCTCCAGGGGATCTTCCCAACCTGGGGGTCAAACCTGTGTCTCTTAGTCTCCAGCATTAGGAGGCGGGTTCTTTACCACTAGCTGGAGATAAAAATTAAAACCTGGTTGTGAAGAGCAGTATTCTGGAAAACGGTTGAAGTCATTTGTTATTTTTTAGACCACATTTTAAAAATCTTTGCCAACAAAGGTCCATCTAGTCAAGGCGATGGTTTTTCCAGTAGTCATGTATGGATGTGAGTTGGACTATAAACAAAGCTGAACGCCGAAGAATTGATGCCTTTGAACTGTGGTGTTGGATAAGACTCTTAAGAGTCCCTTGGACTGCAAGGAGATCCAACCAGTCTATCCTAAAGGAAATCAGTCCTGAATATTCATTGGAAGGACTGATGCTAGCTGAAGCTCCAATACTTTGGCCACCTGTTGCAAAGAACTGACTCATTGGAAAAGACCCTGATGCTGGGAAAGATTGAAGGCAGGAGGAGAAGGGGATGACAGAGGATGAGATGGTTGGATGGCATCACCGTCTCAATGGACATGAAACTCCGGGAGTTGGTGATGGACAGGGAGGCCTGGCGTGCTGCAGTCCATGGGGTCACAAAGAGTAGGACACAACTGAATGACTGAACTGATACTGATAATGAGGCTGTGCCATACAGCAGGTGGGATCTTAGTCCCCCATGCAGGGTTCAAACCCACACCCCTGCATGGTGAGCATTGAGTCTTAACCACTGGTCCCTCAGGGAAGTCCCTGAAGTCTTTAGCTTTCCTGCTGCTCTCTCATGCTGCTCTCTGAATGCTAATCTGCATTCAGATTAGCTCAGAAACAGATACTTGCATTTGAATCCTGGTTCTACCACTTTTGAGCTGTGTAATTTGGGCAAGTTACTTAACCTCTCTGAGCCTCAGGGCCTCACCTATAAAAACAAGCATACTCCATACCTCATCAGTTTGTAGTGAGAGGTGAATGAGTTCTTACAGGTAAGGAGCTCAGACAGGCCGGCATACCGTAAGGCTCCATAAATGTTATTATTACCCAGGGTCAAACACTCTCTGCTAATCACAGCCAAGGTGTTGGCAGATTACTAAAGGATGATTCCTCCCAGCAGTATCCGCAACTTAAAAGGGGAATCTGGAAGAAACCTGAAGGCCCAAAGGAACAAAGTCGTCAAGGGTGACTGCCCAGGGCTAAGGTTGATGTCTGGGGCGGGGCTGGTGCAGGGAGGAGAACTTCAAAAGCACACCTCCTGGCACCCCCCTCCTTGCCACCGCCCCCTACCACCAGCCGCCCTGCCTATCTCCCCGAGGGCTGATAGGAGATAAACGAAACCACTTCTTCAAAGCACCCAGCTCAAGGACCATGATCAAACACAGGGCTGGAAGATAAGCTTCAGTCTACATTTCCTTTGTCCGTTCCTTCCCATAACTTCTCCAAAGGAAACTCCAGGTGGGGGAGGGAAAGGAGGCAATTCCTCCTTCTTTCATCAAAGGGAGTCACCTCCCCGTCCCCGTGGTGGTGGGGCTGTAAGAGGAGACCCAGGAGGCCCTCTTCTGCCAGGACTACCACGTGGCTTCAGGCTCCCCCAGAAGCTCTGGGGGCCCCGACTTTATCTGTCAAAGCCGGGGGTGGGGGGGGGGAGGGGCGCCAGACACCTGCCCAAAATAACTCAGAAAATTGCTGCAAGATGATGAATGCAAACAGGTATATGGGGAAAGATCCTTTAATAGGCTCACACAGTTGACATTTTGAAAAATACTAAGTCATCCACCTTTTTGTTTACATGGAGAGGGGAGACAGAGCTAAATAACCCTCCTACGTAAAGTTCTTATTCATTCATCAGCAAACTAGCACTGGACATGGATGGCATTCAGACTGCATGGATTCAAGCCCCCATCTCCTACCAGCTCGAATTGGCGGCAGGAGTACTTAACCTCTCTGTGCCTCCACATCCTCCTGGTGAAATGGGGTAACCATACGACCTACCTCCTGGGGCTCCAGTGGGGACTAAAGAGAAATCGTGCAAAGCGCTTACACATGCTTGGCTCTTGTGTTAGCTGCCGTGACCACGATGGTTAAGCATCCCTCTAGGCAACAGTAAACAAAGAGGATGAGAGCTATAGGGAAGCATCCGCAGTCCAGCAGGAGGATGGACAAGTTAATAAATACTGGCAGGTGCCGGGTGATGAGTGTAATAACAGAACAGAATTGGAGCTGTGAGAACCGAGAAGGGCCACCAAAGTGGGCTCCCCAGCAAGGCCGGTCCTTCTAGCTTTGCCCGCTTGCTCTTACAGTGCCCCGGGCTCCTCTGGCCTGCCCGTGCCCGGGGCTGTGTCTGAAGCTAGGCAGACGCAGGTAGTGCTGAATCAGGGCTCCTGGCCAAGGCAGTAATTGCCAGCCGCTGAAAGATATTAAGCGCCAGGGAGGAAAACCAAGTCCTCTATGAGGCAGACTTTTCAGAGTTCTTACAGCTTGTAAAAAAAAAAAACCAAAAATGTAAATAGTTACCCAGTGCGATATTATTTCCTGTTGTTGCCATTAGGGCTTGAGTGTCATGTAGAGAGAACCCATCATTCAGGCAATTCGGCCCCACGACGATGGAAAACTCCGCATTAACGGTACACAACGCACCTCCCACCGCTCCTCCCAGCCTGATTCAGGCAGGGTTTTTTTTCCTGGGTATCGAGTTTTATGTAAATTGAAATCTTGAAAAAAAAAAATCTATAAATATTCAGAATTTCCTAAAGGATTTTCGTGATGGCTTCTAGAGGTGTTTTTTTTTTTTTCAAAGACTTGTTTGAGTGGAGACCGGGGAAGGGGTACCCTCACTTGGGTAGGGGGCTGGGCCCTAGCCTCGGATCCTCCAGGCCTGGGGCGACTGTTCTAAGCAATCACCCCACAGATGCTGAGGACGCTACTGGTCACAGCTATCACTGACTCGGGACTTCCCTTGTGCCAAGCACTAGATGTGTGATATGCATTGTCTGGTTTGGCCTGCTAACCCTGAGGCGGTCACTGCTAGGCTTTTTTTTTTTTTTTTTTGCTTAGTTTTAAATATTTCTATTTTTTTATTTGGCTGCATCTAGTCTTAGTTGTGGCATGTGGGATCTTTAGCGGCGTAATGGGTGATCTTTTTTTATTAAGTTGTGGCATGCGGGTTCTAGTTCCCTGACCCGGGATTGAACCTGGGTCCCCTACCCTTAGAAGCATGGAGTCTCAGCCACTGGTCCACCAGGAAAGTCCCACACTCTTAGGCTTTACAACTGAGGAACTCAACGCTCAGCAGGGTTTCCTTGCCCGGGACCACTGCAGGATTGTGATGCAGAGGCCTAGTTCCCAGAGACCTACCTCCATGAGAGGACTTTGTCACCCACTGGTCACGGACCTTTGGGTGAGTGACTCACCTCTCCATGCTATACATGGGAATGACAAAGGTACCCGAAGCTTATCGAGAGCCTGAAGCACAGAATGTGACTCTTCACCACGTTGGCAGGGGTATGCTCAAGCAGCCCCACCCTGCCCTACTGTCACGGTGCCCTCCCTCGAAGGGCAATCTGGGAAGGGCCTCTTAGCCACGCAAGAGCCACTTTTCTGCAAGGGAAGCACTTGGGCCCTGAGCAAGACAGTGTCTCATATGGCCTTTTCAGCCACACCCTATCAATAAACACAGCCCAACTGAAAACTTCTTTTAACCTTTTTCTCTCCCAGGTGACAAGTCATTCCGTTGAAAATGGCCCTTGCAATAGGCTACTAGGACCCCATTTAGGACTCTGTAGAGGTTAGCATTTCAGCTAAATGAATATCAATTACCGATTGTAATAATCCTCTAGCATCCAGTGGTAAAGAATCCACCTGCAATGCAGGAGATGCAAGTTCAATCCCTGGGTTGGGAAGATCCCCTAGAGAAGGGCATGGCAACCCACTCAAGAACTCTTGCCTGGAGAATTCCATGGACAGAGGAGCCTGGTGGGCTACAGTCCATGGAGTCACAAAGAGTCAGACACGACTTAGTAACTAAACAACAATCTTTTAATTAGGCCTCTGGCCTGGCTGAGTATGATTTTTCATTTTCCCAACTAAGGTGATTGGATGGATCCAGCCAAAGGGGCCCCACTTGGCTCATCAGCATCCCAAAGGGAAGCATGGCCCTAATCCCTTGCTAGCATTTTCCAAGAGAGGGGAAATAGGGCTGGTCTCCACCAAAGTGCCATCTGGCACCCCCAGTTCCTAGTGATGACTGTGAACTACGGGAGCAGGGTTTTTTGAAGACAATATGTGATTCCCTGGGCAAACTCCCCACCCTTCACCCCAAGCCTGGTCACCTCCTCCTCACCTCCTCCTCTCCCCGCCCCCACTTTCATTCATTCCTTACCTTCTTCTTCGCCTTTCCTCCCCAAGTAGACAGTAAATATTTTATCACCTTGCATTCTTCTCCCCTCTTTCTGTTGCCTCCTGCCCCCCTATTCCTTCCAAATTCCTACATGCCTTTGTCTCTCTCTCCCCTCCTCTTTGCTCCTAACTGATTCCCCATTAATCATTCAGAACACACATCTGCATGGGTCGGAGCAGGAGCCCTTGGCTGGCGTTCACAGCTGGGCCGGTTGTGATCATCAAGAAGGGGTCTTTCATCTTTTCCTGTCTCCTAGGGTTCCCCTCTTGCCAGATCTTCCTCCTCCTCCAAAGTGGCGTTCCAAGGCCCACCATCTTCATTCTGGAAGGTTCTGCACTCTCTCTCTGCAGAGAAGTCTCCCAAAGGCCAAATCACCTGGTAGATTGAAGCAGCCTTGCAGTGGTCATTTAAACTTGACACTGGCAGTGGCAAGGATGTCAGAGTGCTCAGAGGCTGGTAGGAGAAGGAGGAGTGGGTAGGGGATAGGGACCACCACAATAAAATAAATGGGGTCTCCCCCCTCCTTCTTGTACCCCCCTTGCTGCGGTATGGAATACATCACCCAATCAGGCCATCCCTTGGCATTCATTGTAACCTAGTTTTATCAGGATTAAAATCGGGGTAGGGAACGCCTGTGTAATTTCTTAGAGGTCTAGACATCCTGTCCAAAAACCAGACCGATCCAAGGAGTACACTCAGTTTAGTGTTTGATTGACGTGGCCTGGGAGTGGTGCCTGGTGCCTTCTCTACTGAGCATCGTAAAGACTGCCATTTGTTATTTCTGTGATACTCGTTTCTGTTGGAAGAACGCCTTTGAAATCGTCTCTGCCCTTCTGGGGATCTCAAGGCGTTGATCAATGAGCAGCAGAGTCAGGGACCGGCAGTCCCGGAACAATATGCCCCGAGTGACAGGCCCGACAATCCGAGTGACAGATGCGGGCTGGGAGAGGGGTGCTCAGAGCAGGGCAGTGACACCAGCGCGCCTCCACTGGCCGCCGAGAGAACCGGGAAAGGGTTCTCCCCAAAGGCCTGCGTACAAAGGGCCAACTTCACCCTCTGATCAGCGGACGGGGAACTCTAACGCCAGGACAGGGACTATGTGAAATCTCTGTCGGGTGCGAAGCTGGCAATGCATACTTTATCTGAAAGGCACGGGAGGAAGGAGACAGGGGGATACTGTTATTTTCATTTAAAAGTTTTTAACTCCGAAATTCCCTTGGGAAAACCTAGGGCATCTTCCCCCTCGAGAAGAAAAGGGGGGCGGGGCGTGGAGGGGCCGAATCTCTGGCGCTTACAACGACGTGCAGTGTTTACAGAGACCCGCCTCTTCTAGGATGCAAACCCCTCCACGTCCCTACCCACCCGCTACCCCTGAAACAGCAGTCAGGCGCGGTGCCATGAGAGAATTGTGTGCCCTTAAGCAGCACGCCGTAAGAAACCCGGAACACACCCAAGCATCGAACCTATAAATCGGTGCGCAGGCACCGGGCGCCAGGCGCGTCCCGGCGGCGTGCACCACAAGCGGTGACCGCGCCTTATCGAGACCATCTCACCCCGGAAGGGGAGTCCTCAAACTTGCAGGTTGCGGACAGGGCTGGCTCAAAGTTGCTGGAGCGGTTTTCGCCGCGTCGCAAGAACCGTGGCTGCCTCCGAGGTTCGGGCGCTTCCTAGTGAGCACACCCGGGAGGAAGCCAATTGGGGGGGAAAGAGCTGAAAACCCGAGCCGAGCTGGGGTTCTGGAGGAGCGGCCCGCCCCCAGGCGGCCTCCGGGAGCGGCTGGGACTTGGCAGTCCCGGAGCCGGCCGCCAGGGGCTCCTACCCCATCCCCCAGCCCACCCAATTCACCCCACCCCAGAGACACATGGACTGCGGGTGACCTGTCCCCCTTCCCCGACCAGCACCACCCCACCCCACCCCAGCCGTGCGAAGGGAGAGAGCGCAGAGCGACAGGAAAGCCCGCGGAGGGCAGGGCGCAGAGCCCAGGGTCCCCGGGGAAGCCCTGATCTCGCCGGGACGCCGGGGCCCGGGCCGGCCCGGTTGGGGGCAGGGGAGGAGGCCGGCGGTGGGGCCAGGCCGCGGCGCGGCGGCTAGCGGGCGCGGCCCCTTTAAGGTTCTCCCCGCCCACCGGCTGCGCCGGGCGCTCTCCCCGCCCCGGGGTCCCGGCGAGATCGGCGATTGGGCGGGCGCGGCGATCCCTTTGAAGTGTGGCTGCCGATCGCGGCTATTTGACGTGCGGCTCGCGGAAGGCGAAGGTTTTTGTGTTGCTCGCCGGGGCCAGCGGCGGCGGCGGCGGCGGCGGAGGAGGAGGAGGGGTGGAGACGCGGCGACCGCTGCAGCGCACTCGGAGCTGCGGAGCGAGCCCACCCGCCCCGGGAGCTCGCCTCCCCGGTGCGCCCCCGCCCTCCCCGCCCCCCCAGCGGCGCTGCCTCCTCCAAATGAGCGATTCGCCCGCTGGATCTAACCCAAGGACACCCGAGAGCAGCGGCAGCGGCAGCGGCGGCGGCGGGAAGAGGCCGGCGGCGGTGTCCCTCTTGCCCCCGGCGGACCCCTTGCGCCAGGCGAACCGGCTCCCCATCCGGGTCCTGAAGATGCTGAGCGCTCACACCGGCCACCTCCTGCACCCGGAGTACCTGCAGCCGCTGTCCTCCACGCCCGTGAGCCCCATCGAGGTCAGTCCCCTGGTCGCTGCCCGCCGAGCGCCCGCCCCATTCCGCCCACCACTGCCCGGCTCCCTGTGCCCCGCGGCTCGGTGCGACGCTCGGGTCCGGCCCCAGTGGCCGACGGAGTGAGAGGAGGGACGGAGATACAGAGGGATCGGAGCCCACTGGGTTCTCTCCTCCGGGCTTCTCCCCGGGGGAGAAGGTTCCCCTTCCACGCTCGCCCTTCGGAGCTTCGCGTTTCCTCTCTCGGATTGGATTTGCTCTTGGAGTGTCCACTGGGCCCTTTACTTTTCCTCGGCACCCAGTCCCCAGGCCATAGAGTCTGTCTCCTGGGCTTTTTTCGGCCCCCCCCCCCCCCCACCCCCACCTCTCCACCCAGGTTTGTTCTCTTTGAAGCCCGATCGCCCCCCTCCCTCCCCGTCCCACTCCGCTTCTGCCCCATCCGGTTGGAGCGCACGACGCCCGGGCACTCCCGACCCCGGCTCCTTCTTTCTCCCGCTCCCCTGGGGGCCCTCCCCGGGAGGGAAGGGGGCTCCGAAGAGAGCGCCTGCGGCCGCCCAGGCTCAAGCTCCAGCTTCTCCCCTGCTCCCACCCCGCGGCGACACCGCCAGAAACCCGTCCCAAGCGAAGTTCCCCAAACTGAAGGCATAAGTTTTTAACCCAGGCCTAGAGAGGAGGAGGAGATGAGAGAGCAGGGGGCGAGTCACGGCCCCTCCCCCAGCCCCGACTCCAGAGAAGTCACCTTCCCCCGGGATGGTCTTCGGTGGACGCCTTCCACGGCCCGTTCCCCAGGGCCTGCGGCGCCCTCCGGGACCCGGGGCAGCGAAGGATCCCACCACTACCAACGCGCAGTGTAAGCGCAGTTGCGCTCAGCCCCCGCGCTCGCAGCAGGTCTCCCCGAGGCCCTCCTTTCCCATCTCACCCACCCTGCCCCCCAGGTAAACCCCCTCCCCCCGGCCGCTCCGTGGGTCCCTGGTCTCATCCCCTTCTCCCTCCCCTTGCCGCTGTCTCCCACAGCTGGACGCCAAGAAGAGTCCTTTGGCGTTGCTGGCCCAGACTTGCTCGCAGATCGGCAAGCCGGACCCGCCGCCCTCGTCCAAGCTCAACTCGGTAGCGGCGGCCAACGGGCTGGGAGCGGAGAAGGACCCCGGCCGCTCGGCCTCGGGCGCCGCCTCGGCCTCTGCGGCACTCAAGCAGCTGGGGGACTCCCCGGCCGAAGACAAGTCCAGCTTCAAGCCCTATTCCAAGGGTTCCGGGGGCGGCGACTCCCGCAAGGACAGCGGCTCCTCCTCTGTGTCCTCCAGCTCCTCCAGCTCCTCCTCCTTGTCCCCGGGAGACAAGGCGGGCTTCAGGGTGCCCAGCGCCGCCTGCACGCCCTTCCCCCCGCATGGAGCGCCGGTCTCCGCGCCGTCGTCCTCGTCCTCCCCTGGCGGTTCCCGGGGCGGCTCCCCGCACCACTCTGACTGCAAGACCGGGGCCAGCGGGGAGCTGGACAAGAAAGACCAGGAGTCCAAGCCCAGCCCGGAGCCGGCGGCCGTGAGCCGTGGCAGCAGCGGGGACCCCGGCCCGCACGGCGGTGGCGGCGGCGGCGAGCCCGGGGCCTCCGGGCGCAAGTCGGAGCCGCCCTCCGCGCTGGTGGGGGCCGGCCACGTGGCACCGGTGTCGCCCTACAAGCCGGGCCACTCGGTGTTCCCCCTGCCTCCCTCCAGCATCGGCTACCACGGCTCCATCGTGGGTGCCTACGCCGGCTACCCGTCTCAGTTCGTGCCTGGCCTGGATCCCAGCAAGTCTGGCCTCGTGGGAGGCCAGCTGTCGGGGGGCCTGGGCTTGCCGCCGGGCAAGCCCCCCAGCTCCAGCCCGCTCACCGGGGCCTCCCCGCCGTCCTTCCTGCAGGGATTATGCCGAGACCCGTACTGCCTGGGAGGTTACCACGGCGCCTCGCACCTCGGCGGCTCGGGCTGCTCCACGTGCAGCGCGCACGACCCGGCCGGGCCCGGCCTGAAGGCGGGGGGCTACCCGCTAGTGTACCCGGGGCACCCGTTGCAGCCGGCCGCGCTCTCGTCCAGCGCCGCCCAGGCGGCTCTCCCCGGCCACCCGCTCTACACCTACGGCTTCATGCTGCAGAACGAACCGCTGCCGCACAGCTGCAACTGGGTGGCGGCCAGTGGGCCGTGCGACAAGCGCTTCGCCACCTCGGAGGAGCTGCTCAGCCACCTGCGGACTCACACGGCCCTGCCCGGCGCCGAGAAACTTCTGGCCGCCTACCCGGGGGCCTCGGGCCTGGGCAGCGCCGCCGCAGCCGCTGCGGCCGCTGCCTCCTGCCACCTGCACCTGCCCCCGCCCGCCGCCCCCGGCAGCCCGGGGTCGCTGTCCTTGAGGAGTCCACACACTTTGGGGCTAAGCCGGTACCACCCGTACGGCAAGAGCCACTTGTCCACAGCCGGGGGCCTGGCCGTGCCGTCGCTGCCCACAGCTGGACCCTACTACTCACCGTACGCGCTGTACGGACAGAGACTGGCCTCTGCCTCGGCACTCGGGTACCAGTAACCACAGCCCTGCCTCCTCCCCGCGCCCTCCTGCCCCACCCGCCGCCGCTGCAGCCCCCCGCCGCCGCCTGCCCCCGCCGCCGGAACCCCCCCTCCCACCGCCCAGATCCCTCCCCTCCCCACCGGACTGTGTATTTATTTACTATAATGTTAGCTTACAAGCTGGGAATATAAGTGCATTAACGACCCACAAGAGTCAATGGTATGCAAAGAGTCTGTTCGCCCCTTCCCTCCCCGAATAATAATATTAATCACACCAGTAACTACATGCCCCCGCCCCCCACCCCGCCTTTCTTTTCTGTTTTACTTCTTCTTAGATGTAAGTTTGCCTTTTTTTTTTTGTTTTTGGATTGGTTTGGTTTTATCTGGAGGAGGGGGCAGCGTGGGAGCTTCTTTTTGTTTTCCCTCCAGGGGGACTTGCTTGCATGCTTCCTAACGTTCAAACTACGTTTCCTCCTCCCCGCCCCGCCCCTCTGCCCTTCATTCCTTCTTGTTTCTGTCCATTCGAGGTTCTGGTTTGTTGGATTTTTTTTTTTTTTCTTTGTACAAGTAACAGAGAGGAGGTATTTTTTTGTAACGCATTCGGAGGTGTTGGGAGCGACCTTGGGGGCTGAAGGTCTTGAGCTCTGTGGACCGGGGACTCTGCCCTGTGACCACTCCCTTGCCACTCTCTCCCCTCTGGGCTCCTTGGTCTGCTCCCTGGTCCCCCAGATTAGAGCCTTGCTCCCCTATCTTGCTCTGAGCACGAGTCAGTGGCTGGAGAGTCTTCCAATAGCCTTTCCCCTTTCCAGACTCTGAAAGGCCCCAACCACTCGGTGGTGGTCACACCACCTGCTGGTGAGGGGGCTGGCAGGGCTCATCTCGTTCAAGTAAAAGTCCTAGAAGGCCCTGCTGGCATGAAACTTTGCTGTTTATAGTTTGCAAAGTGCTATTATAGTCATTGTTTTTCTCTGATAATTGGGGCAGGGGTCCCTGTCCTGGCGATGGGGGCTGGGTTGGTGATTCTTGCTAGATCCTTCCAAAGCAGACCAGTGGCAGTATCAGCTGGCAGTACAACCCTTTTAGCACCTTTGGGGGGTGTGGGAGGGGAGTCAGGGAGCACGCGGATCACAGCAGAGCCCGTCACCCCTTCCCAGGCCTGACCCAAGAGTCCCCAGAGTTGGCCGTGGGCTCCCTCAGTTACTGGGATCGAAGACTCGGCCCAGGGTCTTCTCCCGACCCCCTCCCTCCCACCCACCCTCTGGGCCTGATGCAGGGGGCTGCGGGGCCCATTTGAGATGAATAGAGCTCTCCCTTGGTAAGACTTATTTTGTTAATAAATGGAGTACTTGGCTATATTCACACCGTGGTGTGTTTCTGTCTTGCCTCACCCAACGGCCCACTTCCAGACACCTAAGCAGATGCCCTTCTTTTATTCTCATTGAAAACACCTTATGGTTTCCTTCTCGGATTTCCGTTCAAGAACGAATTTAATGCGTTTTCTCAAGAAAGGGGGAGGAAGGGGAATGCGGGAGGGGGGAGAAAACCAAACTGCCAGCGCGTTACAAATACTAAAATGCCCCCCGCTTCCCCCCCCCCCCCAACTCGGTTATTTAGCTCCCAAGCTCACTTCAAAGGCCTTGACATCACCTGGGAAGGGGGCGGGGAGAGTGTGTGCATGAGGACTTTTCCTCTAGATGAGGGTCTAGATTCGAGACCCAAGGGGCGGAGAAGGGACCCAAGATCCGGGGCTCAGAGACTCTGGGCTGCACCGTTCCTGGGACCCGCGAGCAGGCGAAGACGACGTGCCTCTGGCGCCACCTGGTGGCAGAAAGGCGAACGACTGGCGCCCGCCGCAAACTCGCCTTCCGCGCTTCGCACTCAAAAAATGAGGATATCCTCTCCCTGGCAGTGCCTTACATGCACCTTAAAGTCCAGGGGTATACGCACCTGCCGCGAAGGGCGCTTCTCACGGCTTGGGGACTCCCTAAGTCTAGCGCTGGATAGTGGGCCCCCAGTTTGCGTTTTGCGGAGAAGGCGCGGCAATGACTTGGCATGTAGGAGCCACCCTCGGTTTCCCCGTCTTCTTGAGCCGGCACGATAGATACTGGCTTCTGTATCCTTGAGCAGGCGACAGCGGGGATGCTGTTTTTCAGGATGATGAGGAAAGGGCCGGAGCACCCCTCTACTGTGCTGGGAATCTCCGGGGTCCGAAGGGGGGGACCATGGGGGCCCCGGGGCCTGCGCGTCTTCCTTGGTGCTTTCTCGTTCCCACCCCACCCTCCCCGGGGCAGGGGGCGCCCCTTGCGGCTGGCCCCTCTCAAGTTCCCGATGCAGGACGCCCGGCACCCACCTCTCGGGTTACCGCGGGCCACGGCGCTCGGATGCTCGGCCTCCTGCGCTAAGGCGTGGAGCCACCTGTTGGGCGCGCTGAAAAATGCCCCCCTCGTCCCCTCCGAGCCGCGCTCCTCTGCGTCAGGCGCCTCGCAGCTTTGGGAGCTGCTGCTGTTGCCATTCGTGTTGTTTTGCTTGACGTTCTCGGTGAGGAATGCGACTTTAGGGCAATTCCTGCTCCACAAACTGTGTGCTTTAGAAACGTCCGGAGACCCAGAGGTCAAGGGGGTCTCTCTCTGCTGGCGCTGATTCATCCCACAAATGGCCCCAAACTCCTTTAGAGAATCACAGGGTGGGTCTTGGCCTCATCCGGCGTCAATCAGTCGGGATTTGACAGAACTTCAGCGTAAGATGTTTCATGGGGTTTGGGACTTGAGGGGTTGCCCCTACAGCTTTGTTTCCAGGCAAAATTCCTTCCCTAGTCAAGAGAACCTGTCATCTGCAGAAAATAGTACTCCTGGAGTAAGATCCTATATGTGTCCCCAGGGAAGGAACCTGGTCTGCTGGCATCCTCCCCCACAGTGATAAACAGGGTACGGGAGAGGCTGGAGGCCCTGAAGAAGTCGCCCCTGAGGGCAGCTCAGAGTCTTCCTGAGGGACCATCCTTGCCAGACTTCTCAGAGTTCAAATTGGCCCGAAGCTTGAAAAGAACTGAACTGTAGTGACTTGCTTTATTTTTTTATCTCTGTTGTTTTGTGTGCTCTTGGTTAAACTTCCCTTCCTCTCACATCTCCCTTTTTCTTTCAGGTACCTTTGTCTGTGCGTTTGTTTCTAATGCCTGCTAAAACTGCTGGAAATTGCTCCCTCTGCAGGGGGAGTTAAACTTTTCTCTTACACTATGGTCAGGGGCTTCCCTGGTGTCTCAGGTGGTAAAGAATCTGCCTACAATGCAAGAGACCTGGGTTCGATCACTGGGTGGTGAAGATTCCCCTGGAGAAGGAAATGGCAACCCACTCCAGTGTTCTTGCCTGGAGAAATCCATGGACAGAGGAACCTGATGGGCTACAGTCTATAGGGTCGCAAAGAGTTGGACACAGCTGAGCAACTAACACTATGGTCTTCAGACCTTCCTAAGGACCACAGGCTCCCCTTGTTGGAACAGGAGAAAGGAAGAGACTTGGTATCTCCCCATATAGTGAAAGTTCTCTCCAGGTACTTGGCTTCCACGAAAGGTGTGAGAATGCACATTAGACCTCCTCAGAGGAGATTTCCCCCAGAAAATGTATCATCGGCTTTTGCAGACCAGGAAGGATGCCTTTGGCCTGATTGGAAAAGGCTGGTGCCAGCTCCCACTGTGACTCATAAGGGCAAGCAGGCATTGTAGCCTGGAGTGGCCCAGGTTTCACCCTCCCACGTCAGCCCTCCCCACCATAAAAGGGTGAGGGTCCCAAGACATGTGGCTGTTTTCATTCACTGGGGCTGGGGGTGGTGGGGCGGGGGGAGTGTGTTGCTTGCAGGAGCTACAGAAACAAAGTTACTGTTTTCAGAGCCATAATGCTGCCCACCAGCTGCTCATTTGCATAATTAATTCATCCAGCAACTCTGTGCTCCAGCATCACCTCCACCTTCCATCACTCCACCTCCTCTTCCTCTCCCTAGCCCTCCTCCCACCCCTTCTCCTAATCTCTTCCAGGCGCCAGAACCGGGGGCCTGTGTTCCCAAGGCACTGGGAAGGGTGACAGCCACACAGCTGGGCCTTTAGACACTGGACGTTCCTGGCTCGGGGTCATAATTTCACACCTCCTGCCTGGTTATTTTTGTGGCCTCATGGACAGCAGGGAGAGGAAGAGAAGGGGGGGAGACCTCACTCACCCTCAGATATTGCTCAACAGAATTGCAAGGGGTTGTTTTTAACTTCCCAGTCACCCCTCAAACCCATCCTCAGAGAATTTGCAGCCCACGGGGGAGGTGTGGGGTGCAGGGGCCTCCATCCTTTGCAGTCCTAGCTGCCCTGGCCTCTCCAGCATCTTGGGATGTGTCTCAGTACATGAACTAACCCCTTCCTGATGGATGTCTGGGTTTCCGTGGAATCTGTCTTCCAATAATGCCGCGACTCTGTCCTGTATTAATCATTCTGCAGGGGAAGCTGCACTCCAGTTTTCTGTTTGACTTGATTTCATTCATCCTGTCTTTTTGCGAAATAGATGGTTGAGTGCATCCGATAATGTATGGTTTAATTTGGAGCACTATGGGTTTGAATTACCATTTTCATAATGCGCTGTGCATTAATGTGTTACATCATTTATAAAGAGGAATGTCCCAGGTTTCAAACTTTCCTCCTGAAAGCCAAAGTCACCTCACGGAAACAAAGCCAGATCACATGGACCCAGCTCCTCGGCTGGCTGCCTCCTCCCCAAGCCAGGTGAAACCTGCCAACCCCTCCCCGCCAAAACCCCACCCCCGCCTCCTGAGGCTTTTATGTCCACAGAATGCAGGTGGGTGTCAAAAGTTTGGGGAGGAACTTGCACATGGCTGCCCAGGAGCCATCAATGGCAGCACAAAAGCTCCCCCTCATTATCACATGGCAGCCCGGCCCCTTAGAGGAGACCTCCAGTGGTTGGCTCCCCCTTGACCCTAAACCCCACACCCCCTCCCTGATGGCCCGTAATAACACCAGCTGTCTGTTACTCAAACTCTGACTGAGGAGGAAAAAGCACTGATTATCCAAATACAGTCATTAAAGGGGAAATGTGTTTTTAGGACTGTCAGAGTGATTAATGAGAGCTAGCCGTCTTTGCAAATGCACTTGTTTAGTCTAACTGGCAGCTTCTATTTTCCTATTGATTTATTGCAGCCGTTGCCGGGCCTCGGTGTGTGCAGTCAGGGCACTTCACAACTGTGCCCTGTTTAAACAGGAAAAGCATGCACCGGTTTTGTCCGAGAGGGAGGGAGCAGCCGAAAGTCTCTCCCCTCAGCGCAGTCTCCAGGGCCCCAAACCAACAAAGAAGACATTAAAAACCTGCAGCCCAGAGAGAGAAGGAAACTGCCTCCCCTCAGTCGTCCTGGTTCCAAGGTCAGCGGAGGCGCACCCTGGCCCCTGGACAAAGCCCGCCCTATTGTCACACTCAGCATGCCCGCATTCTCTCCTCCGGTCCCCCCAAACCAGCTGTCAGCCCCTGAGTCCAAGGACAGGAAAGGCACCCAGCAGAGCAGGGAGGCCAGGGAGGGGGCCAATGGGCTCGGCCAAACTAAAAACAGAATCGAAGCCACCCTGCCATTCAGGGGTGGGAACAAGGTCGGGGGATTTCGGGAAATTGATGGAGCTCCATGGTTCATTTGGGGGTTTCCCTGGTGGCTCAGTGGTAAAGAATCCGCCTGCCAATGCAGGAGACTCAGGTTCAATCCCTGAGACGGGAAGATCCCCTGGAGAAGGAAATGGCAACCCATTCCAGTATTCCTACCTGGGAAACCCCATGGACAGAGGAGCCTAGCAAGACAGTCCAAGGGGTCACAAAAGAGTCGGACACAACTTAGCAACCAAACCACAACATGGTTGATTTCAACTTTTAAAAGGTGGGTGGCGGACACAAGAGTGCTATTGACTTCATTCCACTTGCACAGTTTGTTTTGACAAATGATGTACCTAATGACCAGCATGGAAATGGCAGCTTGAAAATACAGACCTGGTGTTGGAGAGTCAAACTTCCAGGAGGTGGATCATCAAGGCAGACAGAGGTTACAAGATTCCTGTTACGTGACCAGCGCAATGCCGGATGCCAGGAGACACAGAAGAAAACTGAGACCAGATTCCTGCCCAATTTAGTTGGGGGAGACAAGACACACCCATGAGATGGAGAATGAGATAGTATTCTCTACCACTGCATTTATGCTGATCTAGTAAGCGTTTACTTATGCAGTGCAGACAGTGGGGAACTTGACCATTTACAATAAGGGGCTAATCGTGCAGATCAGCAGTTGGGCTGCAGCAGCTGGAGGGAGAGCTCGCTGGGGCTACCTGCCCACGGGAACCCTGATCTGTTGGGAGGCTCCCCAGTTCCCCTCAGGCACGTCCTCTTCTGAAAGCTGGAAGATGGATGAGGCCTTCATTCCATGGTGATGAGCAGGCTGAGCCAGAGCTCCAAGCCGGCAAATCAAAGAGCAGGCTCCCCAGAGTTCCCTGGGGGCCTAGTGGTTAGGATTTGGTGCTTTCACTGCAGAGGCCTGGGTTCAATCCCTGGTCTGGGAACCACCCCTTGGAATACAAGGAACAGGCTTCCCTTAACCCGCTTGCACCTTCCAGACCTGGAAATGGTTTATGCTTCTTCCTAGATGAAGTGCCTTTACAAGTTTTTCCCAGGGGCAGTGGCCTATCGCCAGCTTTATTAATACTTCCCAAGACAGGAAAAGCTGTCAGTGGGTTTGGATCACAGAGGTGCTAGGAAACCTCTTAAGAGAAAAGAAACGGAACCTGCCAGCTGAGTGGAAATGAAGTGACTGTATGACTCAAAACAGAGACCCAGGGTGTGAGTGTCCTTTGGTAGCTTGAGGGAGAAACTGAAAGACTCTCCCCTCAGCACAGTCTCCAGGGCCCCAAACCAACAAAGAAGACATTAAAAACCTGCAGCCCAGAGAAAGAAGGAAACTGCCTCCCCTCGGTCGTCCCGGTTCCAAGATCAGCGGAGGCGCACCCCTGGCCCCTGGTAAGTCCAGAAAGTGTAGTCATCATACATATAGTTAGAAACAGCTCTGAAGCAGGGGCCAGAAAACCTGGGTTTTTCTCTGGTTCTGAAGTTTATTGCTGTGCGACCTTGGAGAAGTCACTTAATCTCTCTGAGCCTCTTTTTTCCCATTTCTGAAGTGCAACTGTTGGTCCTCATCATCTTTAAGCATTTTTTTTTTTACCGTGAAGTATTTTATTTATTTTTAGTTGAAGTACAGTTGATTTACAATATTATATTAGTTTTGGGTATACAACATAGCAATTCGATGTTTTTATAGATTGTACTCCATTTAAAGTTATTGTCAAATAATAGCTATATTTCCCTGAGCTGTAAAATATATCCTCATACCTTATCTGTTTTAATACATAGCAGTTTGTACCTCTTACTCCATTACCCCTCTCTTGCCGTCCCAATTTGTTCTCTGCCTGTCTGTTTTGTTATACATTCATTCATTTTTTTAGACCCCACATATAAGTGATAATAGAGAGCATTTTTCTTTCTCTGACTTCTTTCACTAAGCATAATACTCTCCAGGTCCATTCACATTGTTGCAAGTGGCAGGATTTTATTTCTTTTTCATAGCTGAGTAGTATTCCACTGTGTGTGTGTGTGCCTGTGCCTGTGCGTGTGCGTGTGTGTGTGCGTGCACACGCGCACCACATCTTTATCCACTCTTCATCTGTTGATGGACACTTAGGTTGTTCCCACATCTTGACTATAGTAAATAGAGCTGCCACAAACATTGGGATGCATGTATCTTTTTGAATTCGTGTTTTCATTTTCTTTGGATATATACCCAGGAGTGGAATTGCTCCATCATACGATAGTTCCACTTTTAGGTTTTTGAGGAGCTGCCATACTCTTTTTTAAACAGTGGCTGCACCCATTTAATTCCCACTAAGGGTGCACAAGAGTTTCCTTTCCTCCACATTTAAGCTCTTTCTAATCGAAATAGTCTATGAGTTTTTAAATGTTTCAAGGGTGATGCACTATGCTGGTCGGAGTTAGCTCTGACAGTGGTCCTCAGTCTAATGCGATTCTGAAATTCCTATCAGGACAGTAAATATGGAAGATCCAGAAAAAGATACCTTGTGACTTCACCTCCGTGATGGAGGGCGGGTGGAGGGTCCACAAAAATACTGTAATGCGAACTTTCCATCCAGGGAAAGAAGGAAGCATTAAAATACTTTGTTCATTTGACAAAATACTGAGGATACAGTGATGCCGGTATTTCAGAGGCTGCTTGGATGCCTAAGTGGGTCAAACATTATTATTTTAAATAGCGTTGAGAATCCTGTGAGGTTAAACCAAGGTCTACATAAAGACTCTTATTTTTCTCAGCCTACAGCCAATTGCTTTTGGAAAATGGAACTGGCGAGGGAAGAAATGAAAGGCAAAGGAAAATCAAACCACAGTGGGGGACCGTTCCTCTGAGTGGGCAGTGGGGATCTCCATCGATCTTTGAAACATAAAATAAAATGATCCCCCTGGAGTTTGAATCAGAGGCCAGATTTTAGAATGGAAACAGTCATTTGGAAGATGTTGCTGTACATTCCCCATGTCGTTTGTTCTCCTGGGTAGGTGGATGTGTGAGTGTGTGTGTGTGTGTGCTGTGTGAGTTATGCACAGGCTCGTACCCAGTCCATAAAGGGAATAGTATGACTACACAGTCACACTTATCCTTCTCACTTTTGACAACTTCAAATACAGGCAGCACCAAACACACACACAATAAGCCAGGCACACCCAGGAGCAGGGTTCCCCAGCCTCCGGGATCCAATGCCAGATGATCTGAGGCAGAGCTGACGTGATAGTGATAGAAACAGTGTACGGTAAGTCTAACGCACTTGAATCATCCCGAAACCATCCCCCCAACCTGGTCCATGGAAAAATCGTCTTCCATGAAAACGGTCCCTACTGCCAAAAAGGTTGGGGACCGCTGCCTTGTGGCATCTCTGTAAGCATCATTTTGTGTATGCCATGGCACAGTTAAATTTTTAATATTTACAACAAACCTGCCATTCACTCTCATGAAAAAAACGGATTTGGAGAGGTTAAGGGAATCGCTCACGATTTCACAGTGAAAGAGCTGTGGAGTCAGGACACAAACGCAGTCCTGACTATAAAACTCTTTGCACTGAGCCAGTAGCTTCCGACTCTGTACCCAGGTGGGTTTCAACGTTGCAGATGGATAGAATAAGGGGAACTGTCCCATCAGAATGTCTTGGCCTGTGTGTCTACATGTGTTGGGACCCTGCTGGACACCGTGCAATTGAAGGTCCATGGGTCATTCCAAGAGCTGAGACTGCTGAGTGCAGTAGTTTGCACTTGTTAAACATTACAGAGTGCCCACTGCATATGAGGTACTATGGTCTCCTCTGGGCACTAAAAAGATGAGAGACACCCTGGCCCTAGCCTCAAGGAGCCTCAGACTAGTAGGAGATAGATAAATAAGCTAATTACGATGGACTCAGGATTTATTAATGCTATTGCAAAAGTCGGTATAGGCTAGATACTGCAATGGCACCCCACTCCAGTACTCTTGCCTGGAAAATCCCATGGACAGAGGAGCCTGGAAGGCTGGAGTCCACGGGGTCACTAAGGGTCGGACACGACTGAGCAACTTCACTTTCACTTTTCACTTTCATGCATTGGAGAAGGAAATGGCAACCCACTCCAGTACTCTTGCCTGGAGAATCCCAGGGGCAGAGGAGCCTGGTGGGCTGCCGTCTATGGGGTCACACAGAGTCAGACACGACTGAAGTGACTTAGCAGTAGCAGCATGCTGCAGTAACAAATTAACACAGAAATCTTGGGGGCTTAACACAACAAAAGCTTATTTTTCAGTTATACTACATCTCCATCATGGGTTGACAGGGATCTCGTATAAATTAGAATTTGACCAGAGAAGCAGAACCAGTAATATATTAATAGCAAGGCATTTATTGTAAGGTGTTGACTTAACACAATCATGGTGGCAAGCTAAGCAAGTTGGAAATTCTTAAAGCAGGCAGGCAGTCAAGATCACAAGTAGGCTGAAACTCTACCAGCATGATCTCTACAGCGTCTCTGAGCTCAGAGAAGCATCTTTTAATGGACTCAACTGATAAGGTCAGGCTCACCCTGAGTCATCTCCCTTTAGAGATACTTAAAGTCATCTGATTAGGGACTTCAATCACATCCACAGAATTCCTTTGGAAGCAGAGTTTGATTAAATAACTAGGACTCTGGTTCAGTCTAACCAAGGTGAACCTCAGAAGCATCACATTGTTGCACATAATTAACCAGGCCCCCGACATCCCTGCCAGTCTCAGCACGGGGAGAGATGGCATGAGCAGTCACACAGCTCAGGCCAAAAATGGCACATATAACCTCTGCTCTTAATCCTCTGGCCCCTCCTAACTGCGAAGGCAAGTCACTGACCCTCCTCCCTTGTGCCCACAAGGAGAGGGGAGCAGGAGAGGAACCCCCTCCAAAGGTGCTTTCTGAGCATTCTCACTGGCTTTCACCCTGCCCTTCCCATAACCAGGGCAAAACTAACTCTTTGGCGAGATGAGGGCATGCAGACACTGCCACGGGCCACAAAGTGTGTTGGGGGAAAGCCAAGACAGAACTCACCTCCCCCTCTCTCCCTCACCTCCACCTGCTTCCCCAGACCTTCCCCAACAGAAGCCCTTCCAAGCTCACACAGCCCTGTTCACCTGGAGAAAGTTCACGTCGAAATTACAGGAAAGCCACTGGGATGGAATGCTTTAGCCGGACATGGCTGACCTCACTCCAGTAGGACAGCCATCCCAGGGCTAGGAGATCCTGAAGTTCAAAGAGGCTCGTGACCGTCCACATGCCCTGTAATCTTGAAGCAGAACCTTTTTTTTTTAATATCTATGTATTTATTTATCTGGCTGCACTGGGTCTCAGCTGTGGCGGATGGAATCTTTGTTGTAGCACAGGGTCCCTCTGGTTGTGGTATGCTGGGTTAGTTGCTCCAAGGCACGTGAGATCTCAGTTCCCTGACCAGGGGTCGAACCCACGTCCCCGGCATTAAAAGGCAGATTCTTAACCACTGGACCACGAGGGAAGTACCCTGAGGCAGCATCGTAACATCCACTCCCGACAAGAGGGGTAGACGTGCGCTGCACTTCCGGGCACTGCATTCAGCCAAAGCTTCCATCTATGAAACTTACAAAAAACTAAGGATCAATTCAGAGTGATAAGAATTGATGGTCACTAACAAACACGTGCCATCAACAGGATGTCCTTTAAGTTCAAAGGGAAAAGGTCTGGGCAACAGGACCAGACCTGGCCTTCTTCCTTCTCGAACATTAATTGAGTGCTTGCTGTATGCCAGGCACTGTGCTAAGTACTTTCCATACATGATTTTATGTAATCGTAGCACCTCTTCTCTACAGTAAATCTACTCTTAAGCACATTTGCCCAACGTCACCAAGTCAGTAAGCAGAAAAGGCAAGACCCCCTAACAAGTCTATCCGATTCCAGAAACCTATGTTCCTGCCACCAGAGCTGTCCAGCCACAGGAGCCTGAGGGCGCTCCAGGGGCCACCCATGACCACCAGCCTGGGCTGCATCAACCTGGAAGGGAGCGTCTAAGTCCTCCAAAGGCCCCAGGTGGGCAGGGTCAGGATACGGAGAGCCTTGCTGACCTCTGACCCTCTCCTCTGAAGACCAGAGGTCAGATAGGAAACTTGGACCCCCTGATCCCAGGCTGGCTTCCTGATGTCACCACTGAGCCTTGTGGAGTCTCCTGTGGGAATCTTTCTTGAAAACCTGCTAAGTGTGCTAAATGCTATCAGAGGACAGAAGACGTGTCAGACACATACCCCCAACCCTCACACCAAACTGGTTGCAGTCTGGTAGGAGAACCTGGACAAACACATGCTAGGAGGGCTTCCCTGGTGGCCCAGTGGTTAAGAATCTGCCTTCCAGTGCGTGGAACGTGGGTTCAATCCCTGGTCAGGGAACGAAGATCCCACATGCCTCAGGGCAGCTAAGCCCAGTGTGCCACAACTGAGAGAAGCCCCCCCACACCACAACTAGGAGCCTGAGCATGCACGCTGCGTCCTTTCAGTCCTGTCTGACTCTGCATCCTCTGTGGACCATATCCCTCCAGGCTCCTCTGTCCATGGGATCATCCAGACAGGAATACTGGAGTGGGTTGCTGTGCCCTCCTCCAGGGGCTCTTCCCAACCCAGGGATCGAACCTGCGTCTCCCGCATCTCCTGCGTGGACAGGTGGTTTCTTTGCCACTAGTGTCACCTGGGAAGCCCCCAGTTGAAGAGCCTGTACAGCCAAAATTTAAAAATTAAAATAAAATTAATTGAAAATAAACACATGTTGAAAACATGACATAAAGTCTGACATTAACAAACGAAGGGGCGCCGCGAAAACTGCGAGGCATTCGGAGCGCTCTGGGGGGTCTGGGAGGACTGCCTTCTTCACTAAACCCCCCGGAAGGAGGAAGAAGGGGTCTTTGCAGGCCAGCGGGGCAGCCTGAACGAAGCCAAAGCCGGACTGTGCCAGGGGTGCAGGGACATCCTCCAGCCCACGCCAACCAGCTGCCATCTGCAAGGAACACAGAGGCACCTACAGATGCAACCTTCAGGAAGTCAGTGCTGGGGGCCACCCGCAAGCCTCAGCTCGGGGCTCGGAACTGAGACGCGCCTCCCACTGCTGGCCCACATCCCAGCATCACAGCCAGTCACCCTGGACTCTCCTGCTCCAGGGCCAGCTTCCTGGCTCCAATTATAGCCTCGGGACCCGGAGCCCCCCAGAAGGGGCTGGGGAACCCCTCAGTGTGACCCTGATAGGTGGAGGTCTCCACTGCCAACCCCCTTTACTTGAAACTCACCTGTCTCCCCCTGACCCCGCCCCTTGCTCCGGGGGTGCTGCAGGAGAGACTGCTCTTGGCAGCATCCTCCTTGGCACCCCCTTGCCCCTATAACCATGGCCCTCCCCCATCGCCTCCCGGGTGCCATCCGTCCCCCCAGCACCGCACACACTCGCCCCTCTCCCCTCAACCTCCCGTCCTTCCCCCACCCCTTCCCCTCCATTTGTTTCAATGAACAGCCCCTTTTATCTATTCTGTAGGTACAAATGAAGCTGTCAAATTTGATCAGGCGCTTGATATGACAGGCTGTGGGAGTCAGGACCCCTGCAACAGAGTGTGCCTTGTCCGTCACAGCCCGCCCGACACTTTCCATAATGCCCAGACTGATGGGATTCTGAGTAGGGCCCAGCACATTTTCAACTCTATTTTGGGTGAAAACCCTTCTTGAAAGATCTTGAAAGGAGCTGGCAGTTCAGCCGCCCGGATGATTAATGAGGGTTGGCTCCGCTGGATGGATTTCTCCGGGTGCCAACGGCGTCCTCCCAACAGGCCAGAGGCTGGCCATCCACTTCCCCCAGCCCCGCCCCCTTCCCAGCAACATGGCCCCCAAAAAATAGCCTCTCCCCAAACCCTCCGACACACACCCCCCACCACTACCTCACCTCCGCCCACACCCACCTCTAGCTCTCCAGGCCGTTTTCCCTTTCTCTGATACTGGAGCGGCCCCGCATATGGAAAAAGTTACACGGCACAGCCGGTGAGGCCTGGGGCGGGGTGCGCAGGGCCTGCTGGGGAGCCCTGCGGGCCTGCAGGATGCAGACGGGATGAAGAGGGGGGATGAGGAGGCGGTGACCCAGGCTGTCCTTCAGCGCCATGTCACACTCCCCCGTGGTCAGGGGTGGGCCTGTCCACTCTCCCCTGCACCAAGGATCTCAGGAGCTCTGGGGATGGAAACCATAGGCATCCTATACCCCCAAGAGTGAAGCATCAAAGTCCTTATCTTTCTCTCATCTCAGTGTTTCTCAGATGGGACCCTGGGAACAAGACAATTCCCGATTGGGAAGACATCTCCCATGTAGAGCAGGAAGGTTAGCATCCTCGGTCTCAAGACACTACCTGTTAGATTGGGAAAGTAGCATTTATATATGCTGCTGCTGCCAAGTCGCTTCGATCGTGTCTGACTCTGTGCGACCCCATAGACGGCAGCCCACCAGGCTCCCCCGTCCCTGGGATTCTCCAGGCAAGAACACTGCAGTGGGTTGCCATTTCCTTCTTCAATGCATGAAAGTGAAAGTGAAAGTGAAGTCGTGTCTGACTCTTAGCGACCCCATGGACTGCAGCCTACCAGGCTCCTCTGTCCATGGGATTTTCCAGGCAAGAGTACTGGAGTGGGGTGTCATTGAATTTATATATACACACATATTAATACCACCACATGTAAAATAGATAGCTGGTGGGAAGCTGGTGAGAAGTTGCAGTATGGAAAAGGGAATGGCAACCCACTCCGGTATTCTTGCCTGGGAAATCCCAGGGACAGAGGAGCCTGGCAGGCTACAGTCCATGGGGTCGCAAAAGCTTTGGACACGACTTAGTCACTCAATAACAACAAAAACCTGTTGCATAGCGCAGGGAGCTCAGCTCACTGCTCTGTGACGACCTAGCGGGGTGGGGGGTGTGGGAAGGAGACTCAAGAGAGAAGGGATTTACGTGTACTTACAGCTGATTCATGCTGCAGTGCAGCAGAAACCAACACAACATCGTAAAGTAACTATACTCCAATCAAAACCAAATTTTAAAAATTGACACTACTTGCTGGTATTCCTCACCCCATGCCCACCAATCGTAGAGACAAAATACAATCCCAGTGCCCCCGGGGTGGTACCAGCCCTGGCTGAGGACCACCTTTGGAGTCAAGGGTCTCCTCCCCATCTCTCATGCCTTGAGGGCTTTGCCCACTGCCCTGCCTTCCTCAGCTTTCATACCCTCAAGCCCGCTCAGCAGGGAGACCCCATGAAAGTGGGGAAAGAGGAAGCGGGTGCGCCCCCACCCACCCCCGACACTAACACCCCCCACGCTGCTCCCCTCAGGCCAGCCCTGCTCTGAACTGTTTTCGTCCCTCCTCTTCTCCTCTCCCACCTCCCACACTGTGGCTTGTCCACGGGTACAGCAAAAGAATGGTCCCCAAAACATCTTTGGGGGTTCCAAGCTCAGAAGCCGTTAAGAACAGGCTGGTGGAGGACGGTTGGGATCAGGAATGGGCTGTTTGGTTCTTTCTGGAACTCCATAGCTGTCTTTTTCAAGCCAGGCTCCCAGGTCTAGGGACTCCATCTAAGGAGAAGCTGGTCCCTGAAACCAGGGCCATCTCCCAGCGTCTCTTATTGGAGAAGCTAAGCATCCTCCATGGGGCCAGATCATGAGCGGGGCGGGGGGCGGGTCCCCAAGAATGCCAAGTCATGCTTACCCTCCCCTCGCCTCCTTTCTTTATTAAAATATAGCTGATTTACAATGTGGTGTTAGTTTCAGGTATGGAGCAAATTGACTCAGTTATATATACATACTCCTTTTCAGATTATTTTTCATTATAGGTTATTCAGTTCAGTTCAGTCACTCAGTCGTGTCCGACTCTTTGCAACCCCATGGACTGCAGCACACCAGGCCTCCCTGTCCATCACAACTCCTGGAGTTTACCCAAACTCATGTCCATTGAGACGGTGATGCCATCCAACCATCTCATCCTCTGTTGTCCCCTTCTCCTCCCGCCTTCAATCTTTCCCAGCATCAAGTCTTTTCCAATGAGTCAGTTCTTCACATCAGGTGGCCAAAGTACTGGAGTTTCAGCTTCAACATTAGTCCTTCCAAGATACTAAATATAGTTTCCCGTGCTATACAGTAGGACCTCGTTGTTTAGCTATTTTATATATAGTGGTGTGTATATGTTAATCCCAAATTTCTAACTTACCCTTCCTCCACTTCCCCTTTAGTAACCATAGTTTGTTTTCGATGTCTGCGAGTCCATTTCAATTTTGTAAATAAGCTGACTTGTATTTTTTTTTTTTAGTTTCCACATATGTGATGTCATATGATATCTGTCCTTCTCTGACTTAATCCACTCACTATGATCTCCAGGTCCACCCATGTTGCTGCGAATGGTACTATTTCATTCATTTTCATAGCTGCTCACTTCCCATTTTCTGCTCTCCCTTTCCTTCTGAAAAAGAGAAAGAAATCCCATAGTTTCCCTACCCCTAGGCCACTGTGTAGAGAAGGAAATGGCAACCCACTCCAGTACTCTTGCCTGGAGAATCCCATGGACAGAGGAGCCTGGGGGGCCACAGTCCATGGGGTCACAAAGAGTCAGACATGACTGAAGTGACTTAACAGCAGCAGCAGCAGGCCACTGGGTAAATGCCCAACCAGCTCTGAGATCATCCAGCCACCAGACGGACCCAAGGCATTCATTCCACATCACCTCCTGAGCACCCAAGACACACCTGGCACAGGGCTGTACAACTGGACAAAGACACTCAGCGCCTGCCTTCATGGCGCTTACAAACTAATGCAGGGGAAAAATGAAACAGAGCAATATATAATTATAAACTGAGGGGCCTCCTTAGTGGTCCAGTGGTTAAGAATCCACTTTGCAATGCAAGGGATACCGGTTCGATCCCTGGTCCGGGAAGATCCCACATACCAGCGGCTCTAGGGCCCGTGCACCATGACTCCCGAAGGCTGCACACCCTAAAGTCTGCAACAAGAGAAGCCCCTGCAGGCAGAAGCCTGAGCAACGCACCCAGAGAGTAGCCCCCGCTCCCCACAACTAAAGAAAGCCGGAGTGCAGCGACAAAGACCCACTACAGCCAAACAAACAAACCTCTGAAAAAACAATTATAAACTGCGGTGGCAGCAGTGACAAACTGTTTCATGGTGCGTACAAAGAGCAGGTAATAAGGAGTCCTTGTTTAGTACTAAGATGGCCAGGGAGAGTCTCTAGGAACATGACCTTGCAGCTGAGCCGTGAAGGCTGAGTGCAGTCAGGCAGGTGAGGTGGGGAGAGTGTCTCGGGCTCAGAAGTCCACACCCGATCAGCAGCCAGGTCTTCCCCTGTCGTGCAGACACTATCTCCTGTAGCTGTGCCCCCACGGAAGGACAAAAATGCAGCCTGGGCCCTGGAAGAACCAGGAGGGGATGAATTGGGAGAAGGGATACTGGGGCTAAGAGACCAGACCGTTCAGTCAGCCCGCGCCCAGGGCCACCAGCCACAGGAGCGAGGCAGGGCTGCGAACCCACGCAAACCAGAGGGAGATGGAGGTAGACCTGGCACTGCCAGGACCTCTCAGAGTCACAGGGACACCCCGGTACAGAGCTTCGAGGTTTTTCCAGCTCCCAGAGCTGTGGCATGGACGGCTGCTAATAGAGACCAAAGTTCAACTGGTGATCACTCAAATCAACCTATAATTACATGGTTCTGGCATGGAATGTAAAGCCTGAAGGGGAACTCAGCCTTCTCTCTTTCTGAAAGATATATTTTTGATGAAATAGGCAAGGGTGTGTTTCTTACTCCTGGAAACCCATGGGCCTTATCTACCTAAGGCCAAACCTTTAATCCAGCTTTCAAGTCTGCCACAAAATGGCCCACACAGACCAGTCCACCCAGATGTTCCTTCTTCCCTTCCCCACGAGTTCGATGGTCCTTTGACCCCAGCCACTTGTCGGTTTCCCTCTCTCTGAACCCCTAGAGCCCCTTATTTTATCCTCTTTCTAGTTCTTCTCTATAAGAGGACCCCTCATCACCCTCCATAGGTGCTAAGTCATGCTAAGTTGCTTCAGTCATGTCCAGCTCTTTGCAACTCCCACCAGGCTCCTCTGTCCATGGGATTCTCCAGGCAAGAATACTGCAGTGGGTTGCCATGCCCTCCTCCAGGGGATCTTCCTGACCCAGAGATCCAACCTGTGTCTCTTAGGTCGCCTGGATTGGCAGGTGGTTGGTGGCTCAGATGGTAAAGCGTCTGCCTGCAATGCGGGAGACCTGGGTTCGATTCCTGGGTAGGGAAGATTCCCTGGAGAAGGAAATGGCAATTCACTCCAGCACTCTTGCCTGGAAAATCCCATGGACGGAAGAGCCTCATAGGCTAGAGTCCATGGAGTCGCAAAGAGTCGGACACGACTGAGCGACTTCATTTCACTTCACTTCACTTCTTTACCACTAGCACCACCTGGGAAGCCCTCTGCCAGCCCATAAATTCCTTAAAGGCAAGAAGGATCTTTTATTCATCTTGTGTTCCCTAGTGCCTGGGACAGCTCCAGGTATGTGGTGGACAGTCAGTGAAAGTTTGCTGAATTCTATGTAATTGGAAAACAGCGAAAGGGTTTAAGTATTGCTCAGCATCTATGAACTGAAGTCCTTAGTTGGCTGAGAGAGGAGACCCAGGGGTGACACTCAGAGGAGGGACCACAGACAGAGCCAGAGAAGAGAACAGAAGGCACGCCCTGCACTGATTCCTGAAGCCTTTCCCTTTCGTCAGCACAGAGGTGGTCCTGGGACAAGGCGGTCACCTGGGGAATCCTGGTTGGAATGGCGAACCCTCAAGGCAGGCAGAGGAGACCCACGTGGGGATGAGGCCGTCACTGACATGCTTCTTCTACCAACTCGCCACGGTGGCTGAAATTCCCCCCACTCAACTCATTCCTTGGAGTTAAGGAACAAAATCCTGAAAAGACATCATTAGATGTGTTTGTGAAAGGGGTCCAGAGAGAAGAGACATGTCTGAAGACATCGGTGCTCACCTGTTGGGAAGCAGCCCCCACCTGGGTAGGCAGAGAGCGGGGAGCTGCTGGGAACGAGACGTCAGCTGGGAAAGCTCTGGAACCTGACCATTTTCCCAGATGCTCGTGTCCGAGGAGGAGCCAGCAGGCTCGCAGCACACGCACCAAGAACGCAGAGGAAGAGACTTCCCGACAGAGAGCAAGCCTGGGGCCACACAGACTCTGTCTCTGAGCCCCGTCTCACCCGCTCACAGCCGCCACCCCGAGGCAGGGACCCCGGTCTGTGTTCAGCGCTGCCACCCCAGGGTCCAGCCCATGCCTGGCTCATCCGAGGCACTCAGTGGATATTTCTGGAACAAACAAATGAATGAGCAAGGCTGTAGAGAGGTGTTGAGATTGGACCCCAAGGAGAAACAGTCCTCGGCCTCAATTCTGCAAAGAGACCCAGAAGACCCGTGGAAATTCAGACCCAAATGGCTGGAAGCGACCCCCCAAATTCGTCAAGCTCCCCCCTCCCATCTACCAGACACGGGTCCACACCTGAGGACGCACTTGACGAACTGACCCCACCAGCTTTTGGAACAGAACCGAGCTCCCTGCTGTCTTTCAGAATTTCTTCAGGGAGAAAAAGAATTTTCCTGGCCATGGGACCAAAATAGAAAAACAAGGCTACATAAAACAGGCCTAAGAGGGAAAGGGTAGGCCAAAAACAATATGCTCCTCTCTCCCCTGTTTTTTTAGGACTGGGCTCCTTTCCGCAGCTGGAGGAGGAGAAGGAGGGGAAGGGGAGGAGGAAGAAGGGGAGGAGAGGGACTCAGCCTAAGGACCCCCGCCCCCTCGCCAGGACAGGGGCCCTCACAGGCAGAGAGTCAAAGAAAAGTTTTCCGAGACTGAGAGGGTAACTGGGTCCACGGAGCACATGTGAACAGACTCCTCGTTTCCAATTCAGGACTGTCAGATGGTGATTAATGACTAACAGCCACAGAGCAGCCTTGATTGCCAAGTGCCGTATTGTTAATGCTGACATTTAATGATGCCGGACACGACTCCGGCACAATTCCACACCATCATCCGCAAATAGCGCCCGACAGACTTAATTGGTTAAGTGTTTGTGAGTGAGTGTGTGTGTGTGTGTGTGTGTGTGTGTGTGTGTGTGTGTGTGTGTGTGTGAGTGAAAATGAGAGGGAGGTATAAAAGGCAGAAGAAAGAGGTGAGATGTCTATGTGAATTCACCCTACACTCACGTCTATGCTTTCATAGGCATCACCAAGTTGTCGCAGGAGCCAGAGAGTCCAAACGACTGTATCTGCAGACCCACAATATCACCTCAGTCCTGACCACGAAAAGGTCTCGAATACAGCAAGATGCCCCCAGCCCGCCCTCCCCTCCGGCCCCTCCATCTGACCCCTGCTGTGGTCACCACCAGCACCATCCCCGTCTCTCAGGGACAGCTGGGAACCGGCGTGCTTGTGCAGTTAAAACACATGAAAGCGCGTTGAAAGAAGAAGTTGTCTGGAAGTGGGCCTGGATCCAGGGCTCCCGAGAAGCCACTTTTTCACTGGACTCAGATCAATGGTCCCTTGGCCGCCTGACTGGGCCGGCCCAGCTCTGCCAAGAGGGAACTCTTACCCCCATTCCGGAACTCAGCCCTCTCTTAGGAGAGGAACACACTCCATCCTATTGTTCTAGAAACAGAGTCCTGGGCAACAGGGACAGAGAGATGGCGCCCACCAAGGATTCTTGGGGCCAACTGAGCAAGGTGACAAAGGGCACAGGAGAGAAGATCCAGGCTCCAAGAGGGCAGATCAAGTCAGGGCTTCTGGGCTCATGGAATCCTGGCTCTACCGAGACAGGGCGGGGGAGGGGGAACCCAGGTAGCTGCAATCGAGTTGGGGAAATAACAAGTATAGGAGAACTGTGGGCCACGGATGCTGAGGCCCAAGGAGCAGCACAGATGCTCAGGGGCACCAGCCTTCAGAGGAGAGGTCAGTTCAGAGGAAGGGCTGGAAATGTCTAGAAAAGGCGGAGAATACGCAAAGTACTCTGAAAGATGGCAGCCCTCAGGTAGAAAGAGCTGGGAAGGCCGTTCTCCAGGCGAGGGTTTAAAGTTGGACTCACATGAATTCCCTTTGAAAGGCTTGCTCCTCAGAATGTGGGCCCTGGGACTGCCCTGGCAGTCCAGTGGTTAAGATTTCACCTTCCACTCAGGGAGTGCAGGTTTGATTCCTGGTCGGGGAGCTAAGATCCCATGTGCCTCGGGGCCAGAAAACCCAAACATAGAGTATGTGCCTAGTAGTGGGACTGCAGAAGACACATGCATCCCAGTGTTCGTTGCAGCACTGTTTACAATAACAAGGACACAGAGGCAGCCTAGATGTCCATCATGACGGATGAATGGATAACGAAGCTGTGGTACGTACATGCAATGGAATATTACTCAGCCATAAAAAAGGAATGCATTTGAGTCAGTTCTGATGAGGCAGATGAACTTAGAACCTATTAGAGTGAAGTAAGTAGGAAAGAGGATAATAAATATTTTTGTGTATTAATTAATACATTATTAACTAATAAGTATTAATTAATACATTAATTGTATATTAATGTATATATATGGAATCTAGAAAGACAGTACTGATTAAACTATTTTCAGGGCAGTAACAAGTCCCCTGGCAGGGCTGTTCACAGGGCTGCTCATCGTAAAAGACCCGGGTTCCCACCTCACTCTCGTCTCACTCCCCGCAGCCCAGTGAACCATGGCCAGAACACTGCAGAGAATCACCAGCGTAGGTCCTGCTGCTTTTTTTCCATTTGAAGCAGGGACTTGAAATGGACAGCCAGACAGACTCAGTTTTCAGGCTTTGCTACAATGGGAAAGTCCCGGCTGGATGGCTTTGCAAGGCTCATCCACATCTGATCCCCGCTGTGAGCAGAAGCGTGTGGGTCACGGGAGTAGGTGAATCTCTCTCTTGGGTGTCCCTGGTCTGGGGTCTTTGTTCCAGCTCAGTGGTTGGGACCGAAACACCCCAGCTGAAAAATCCCATTTATCACTGAGGCCTGCGCTGTGTCATTACCACCCAGCTGGCCTTCGGTGGGTCTGGCACTCCTGACCTCTCCAACCGCCTCCTCAGCTGTGGAAGGGTCAGCCTCAGCAAATAATAATCAAAAGCTAATGTTCTTGTGACTCTGGACCGAGGGGTCCCCCTGCTGTGAACCCCCTCCCCTTCCACATCCCTCAGATGAACCAGTACATCTTCCCCGCCTGGACCCCTCCTCTGTGAAATGACAAACAGTTATGCACTTTCCCCCCTAGCTGCCTGTTCTTTCTCCTCCTGCCAAATCAAGCTTTTCTCCCAGCTTCATCAAGCTTCCTCTCACTCTGAACTTTAGGAAAGACTGCGAGTCCAGAGACCTGGTTCCAGCCCCTCCTGCTCCCTGGGTGACCCAGGGTGACGCACTCCACATACCTGGGCCTCGGGTTTCCCACTCACAGAGGGAGAGGTCTGGACAAGATGGGTTCTTAGCAGGGTTCTTTCCAGCTGGGACACTGTGATCTTGTTTCAGAGGATCGTTACGGGGATAACAGACATCGTGTTATTGAGGGATTTACAATGATACATGCACATTTGGCAATAAGGAGTCTCCTTCCTGGAACTGCCCACCAGCGTGTCTTTGTAAATGTCCTTATTGCCTTCATGGTTCCTGGTTTCCTTGGCAGATTGGGAGCAACACAAGGACAAAGTGGACCGTTTCTATTTCTTTGGTATCCTTTCTTGGTGACTAATACTCAGAGAAACCACTCAACAATGTTGCTGACTGGGTGACAGACTGGTTACCCCCCTGGTTGCATGTTCATTTAAATGGACTTGTAAGAAACTGAACAGAAAGTGGTCACCTTGGCTTCTTGTTGGTGGGTGGGAGGGGAGGGCAGGGAAGGCGGGGTGGAGGTAAAGAACTTCTTTTAAATATGCAGGTCTCACTTCTCTTTAAGGGGGAAAAAAAAAAAAAGACGTTGCCCCGTTGAAACTAGCTGGATTTGGAAATTCAAATGGAATTTTTAATACTGCCTTGCAATTGAGCACATATCAACATGCCCAAGGCTTAATTCCATTCCCCAAGTGCTTACTGAGAGTACTGCATGCTGAGTGCCAAGCCCCTCCCTGCTCAGTAAAAGAAGGGAGTACAGAGGAAGAAATACTATAAAGTAACAGAATTTTTTTTTAACAGACTTAACAGGGCTTAGACATCAAACTACTGTCCCACTCAAAATGGATGCTTTGGAATGACATACATTTTATTCTATTCTCTTACCTTCCTTGAAATGCTGTGAACCTCTTTTAAAATCATCTTCAAAGCCCATCACATACCTTACTGGCAATGACAAAGTTGTGTGTGTTGATTAGGGGAGACAAATGCCCCTTTTGTGGATAGAGGCGCTGCGTTGTACAGCACATGGAATCTTAGTTCCCCAACCAGGAATCGAACCTGTGCCCCCTGCAGGGGAAGCTCAGAGTCTTAACACTAGACTGCCAGGCAATTCCAAGGGAGAGAACTGTCTCTTGAAGCCAAGCTGGATGGTCAGGCTTATTCAGTTTGGTCAAGAATCTAAATAATGTTGTTATGTTAGTCGCTCAGTCGTATCCAACTCTTTATGACCCCATGGACTGGAGACCACCAGGCTCTTCTGTCCACAGGATTCTCCAGGCAAGAATACTGCAGTGGGTTGCCATGCCCTTCTCCAGGGGATCTTCCCTGGGATCGAACCCAGGTCTCCTGCACTGCAGGCAGACTCTACCATTTGAGCTACCCTGGAAGCCCAATAGAAATAATGGGCATCTTCTAATGATGCTCCTGATCACACATATGATAATGCACCGCCTTCCCATGTGAATGCTTTGAAGGTCCTCTTTCACTTACTTGCGTGGGCTCAGCCGTGCCTGGAAACACTGATCTCATGATGGACTTCCTGGCTTATACCTTTGCCGACACTCTATCCCCAACCCCCATTGTCTATTTCAATCCAGCAGCCCAAGACAGCTTTTAAAAATACCACTCAGATCATGTAACTCACCTGCCTGAAATCCACAAGGGCCAAAGCCCACAGGGTGGCTTCTGAGACCCAGCATGGTCCAGATCTCTATGTCTCTCTGGCCTCCCCTCCCATCACCGTCTCCTCCAACACTGGGCCTCATCCACATGGCCTCTGCGCTTCTCCTCAAGAGGCCAGGCCTGGGGCAACACAGAAATCTTTTTGCGGTCTAGGGCTCTTTTTCTCCCAGAGATCCACTTGGACACACCCCTCATTTCCTCCAAGTCTTTGGTTGGTACTCACCTTCTCAATGAGACTTTGTCAGACCTTGCACTTAACACCTTCCATTTAATAACTTTACCCACAAACACACATGTGCACACTCACCTGCTTGCTCCTGATTCCTCTTACCCTGTTCTTTTTCTTTTTTCCCTGGTACTTAATAACCATATAAGTTATAAGTACTGTAAATTATTTATAGTGTTTATTGTTGTCTGTATCACCCCCGCCTAGAATCTCAGCTCAAAAGACGTAGATCCTCTGCTTGGGATTAGTTGAATCCCAAAAGCCTATAACTGGCATTCCATATGTGATATGTTGAACTGAATTGCAGTCCCAACTTAAATACAAGTTCCCTGTTGCTTACAGATCTGTTGGCGGGGTCTAGAGACACACACATGAAACTGACCAAACGTCCTTTTTCTTCTTAGCACTTGCCACTGACCGCCTGAGCTCCTCTCTTCCTCCACTGCTGCCCAGGCCCCCGTCAGCCCACGCCTTGGGTTTTGGAAACCTGAGAGCCCCCATCGGCCTCCAGGTGCTCAATGACTTACTCGGCAGACAAAATCTACATCAAGAGACATACACCATCACAAGCCAATGCGGCGGTATTTGAAGCCATCTCGGACCTACCACCTGTCACCTTGTGCCATGACCTGTGGTGGTAGGTCACAATCACATCAAATCTTACGAAAAGGAAAAGGGCAGCCTGCCAGGAGTGAAGAAAGCTTTGGGCAAGTATGGCCCTACTAGTGCGGAAGACACCACAGAAAGCGGAGCTACAGATGGTAAAGACGGTGATGACGGTGATCTCTTTGGGTCTGATGAGGAAGGAGAAAGCGAAGAAGCCAGGAGGCTAAGAGAAGAATGCCTTGCACAGCACGAGTCAAAGAAAGCCAAAATCCCAGCCCTTGTTGCCAAGTCTTCCCTCTTACTAGACGTGAGACCTTGGAGTGATGATACAGATAGGGCAAAACTAGAGGAGGGCGTCAGAAGCAATGTAGGCAGATGGCCTGGTGTGGGGCTCTTCTAAACTAGTTCTGGTGGGGTATGGAATTCAAGAAACTTCAAATACAGTGTGCAGTTGAAGACGACAAAGTTGGAAGAGATATACTAGGGGAGTAGATCACTGCTTTTGACAAGTATGGGCCGTCTATGGACGTGGCTGCGTAAAACAAGATCTAAAATCCATCGTGGATCAGTGCCCTTAAATAAAAGCCTAAAAGAAAAGAAAGGAAGAGAAAATGAGCAAACAGTACAAAACAACTCGGGATGAAGTGGAATCCACAGTGACACTCCAGGAAGCCTGGTGGGGACGAGTGCAAGGCTGAAGGAGGGGGAAGGGCTGAACTTTCTGTCTAGTCAAGCAAATCTTCTCCTTGTCCCCAGCACATGCCCGGATCATTTCAGCTTCTACCCATTCGCTCATGTCATCCCTCTGCCTGAAGTCCTCTATCCTCCTTGCCTCCTTCCCCAAACCCCAATACCCATGGGCGCTCAGTGCAGCCCTTTCCTCTACACAAATTTCCGTGGCTGCTCCAGCCCTCCCTGACTTCTCCCTCCTCTGAGCTCTGACTGCACCTACTTCTGCTATCAGACCAGTTAGTCTTCACATAGAAACATTATGTGCATCTGACTTGTATTATTTCCCCAGCTCAGGACCACATCTTTTGCTGCTTTCCTCTCTCGAATAAGACTGTGCTTCACAGTAGAAGCAGCTGACTTGAGTGGCACAGCTGGTTGGTCAACAGGCAGACAGAAAAGAGGAGGGCATTCCAGGCGGAGGAAACTCAAAAGCAAAGACCTCACAGTAGGAAGCGACATGATAAGTGTAAAGCTGTTACACCCATAGTTCTTAGCCCAACCAGAGATTTTAATCACCTGAAGGTATTTCCATGGGGGGACCCCATCCCACACCAGCGTTATCAATAAGAATATCAGAGAGGACTTCACTGGTGATCCAGTGGTTAAGAATCCACCTGCCAATGCAGGGGACCCGGGTTTGATCCCTGGTCTGGGAAGATCCCACATGCCACAGGGCAACTAAGCCCGTGTGCACGGCAATGACTTAGCCCACATGTCACAGCTACCAAAGTCTCAGCACCTAGAGCCTCTGCTCTGCAGAAAGAGAAGCCATCGCAATGAGAAGCCCTCACACCACAGCGAAGAGTAGCCCCCCTCGTCACAACCAGAGAAAGCCTGCAAGCGGCAACAAAGAGGATGCCGTGCAGCCAAAAATAAATAGGCAAAAAAAAGTTTAATGTCACTTGTTTAGGGGAAAAAAAAGTATCAGGGAATGTGGCTTAGGCATCACTACTTTTTAAAGGCTCCCCAGTGATTCTAATGTGTAGGTAGAATTAAGAACAACCATATTATTAGAAGAAAAAAAAAAGAAGGAAATAAAAGAAAGAGGAATGTAAAGAAAATTATGAAACAGACCTTAAAAACTGCTCTTTTCCACTTTGTTCCATTTGGTAGTCGATCATGGGAATTCATCTCTGTCACAGCAGTCTGGATGGATCAGCTGGGGACAAACGCTGCTATTCTCTGCTGTGGGCAGAACAGACGGTACCAGCTAATGTGGGCCAGGCCAGGTCAATCTTTGCCCACGGGAGTCCGAAAAGTATGAGGAAACTAGAGGATCAATTCGGATCACTTGCAATTTTATGTTGTAATTTCTCCCCATCCTAGGTTTTAGAATTCAGTTTCCTCTCTCTCGTGCCTGCCCATCCTAACAGCCAAAAGAAGCATTCAAATTAAAGTCAAGCTATCATTTCAGAAAGTCCTAGCTAATTCTTCACACCTTTCTCCCTCTGTTGATGTTCTGTTGCTAAGTCACAGTGGGGGGGGGGGGGGAGAATCTCTTTGTCACCCCATGGACTACAGCCCACCAGGTTCCTCTGCCCATGGGACTTCCCAAGCAAGAATATCAGCGTGGGTGGCCATTTCCTGCTCCAGAGGATCTTCCCCACCAAGGGATCGAACCTGCGTCTCCTGCTTGGCAGGGGGAATTCATTACCCCTGAGCTACCAGGGAAGCCCTCCTGTTCCTCTAGGTCCTTTGAAATGGAGTCAAAGTTGTACCGCCTGGCTCTAAAATGTCACGTGGCTCAAGCGTACTGATGAGCAGGCCAGGAACTTTGCAGAGCTGGCGAGTCCTCACCTGGCCTGGCCCATCACCTATCCCTATCTGGTCACTCCAGGTCCACTCCGCGGAGCAGGAGACTCAGCTGCAATTCCCGAAAGCTGCCTTCAGGGGGCGCCGGGACAGACCCGCCCGGTCCTCCCACGCACAAACCATCACTGTCAACCAAGTCGCCTGTCGCCAAATGCCACGGTTCAGGACGAGGCTTGACCATACAAGTGCCTCTGGGAAAGGACACGGGGCTAACATTTAGAGCAGGGCGCAAAGGATTGAGATGAAAGCTTTTCCCGAGGGGAGATCTGCCTGGGCGGGGCGGGGGGTGAAGGGTGGGGGGTTGGCGCGGATCAGAGGGTAAGGGGTGGGAAGACTAGAAAAGGAAGAGAAGGGGAAATAATGTTGGCACCCGGTGGCTGCAGGAGGGAGAGAAAGAGGGGGGGTGCCAGGGAGAGCGAGGGGGTGTGGAGAGACGAGGCTGGAGCGCTGATGACAAGCTTTCCCCAACCCCATGCTCCTGCTGGCCAAGTTCCAGCCTGGATCCCAGGGGGCCGACCTGGGAGGGGTGGGGGGAGCCTCCCTGCACCTCCTTGCTTCCTGGTCCCCGGGCAGGAATCTGCTCTGGCCGACCTGTGGCCTGTCCACGCGGAACCCGGCCCCTGGAAAAGCGGAGGGGGATGGACCAGCCCCCAGCAGCGAACCCCATATATACCAAGAGGTAACCTGAAACCCCAGAGCTGGGCCAGGCGGGGAGGAGGATGGAGGGGGTGCGGGATGAGGTTTTTCCACTTCCATTCGCAACTGTCAGGCGGGTGATTAATGACCAACAGGTTTGGAATCGCCTTTATTGCCAGATCAGTATTGTTGCCCGTGACAGCTAATGAGGTTGGACAGGCTTCTCCACACTGAGCTTTATGGGGCCCGGCTCCCTCCCCTGCGGAGCTCACAAGCCCTGCCAGCTTTTGTGCTCTGGAATGTTCCAGCCCCACCACCCCCACTTCATTCTTCCAACACCACCTCCCCCCAACAAGTGTCCTGAACCACCATCTCACCCAGAATCTGCCGTGGTCGCAAAATGGGTACCAGGAGGTTCCCATCCCAGCCTGCTCAGAGAGACCCAGCTGTTACACCCACTCCCCCAGGAGCCCTCTCCCCACCCCTGCTGGAGCTGGAGCCCTGGGTGCTGGGGGAACTCAAGAAAGAAAGGAAGGGAAAGGAACAAAAGCAACCCTTTACCTGAGCCAGGGAGATCCCCTGGAGGAGGGCATGGCAACCCACTCCAGTATTCTTGCCTGGAGAGTCCCACAGACAGAGGAGCCTGGCAGGCCGCAGTCCACAGGGTCGCAAACAGTCGGACAGGACTGAGCGACTAAGCACAGCAACATAGGGCCCTTAGGTTGAAGACAAGAAGAGGCTTCTATATGCCTGCTCTATAGACAGTCTGACCAGCGATCTTCACAAGCCGTTCTCTGGACAGCTGTAAAACCCAAGAAGGGTGTTACATACTTACCGCTTGAGTCTAGCAAATGTGCTGGGGTGAGAATGGAGGAGTTAGAGGACTTAGGAAAGGAAGTTTAATAACAGTTACTAATGATTTTTAGCCAACCACCATAAGCCTAGATACACAAAGCCTGTTTCGGTGCAGAAAGCAACTTGGTCTGAGGTCTCCAGGTCAGGAAATACTGGCTTTGTTTTCTGCTCTCCTTCAAATAATCTTTACCTTTGTGCTAGTTCACATCTTGATACGGTTAAGCACGTGTTTGCCTGGGGTTTAATATTTGAAGGAGTTGGAGCAATGTAATAAGCAAACAGCTTAAAAGGCCCAGAAAGACCCCCTCAGCTTAAAAATCTATTACTTTCCAATGTGATATAAATGTATTTTGCTTCTGCTCAGAGCAATTTCCGAGTTTACTCTTATTAAACCAGGAGACGGCTTAGCAGAGTTCTTGATTTATGAAACACATACTAGATTCATTAAAACCTTAAAAGATTTAATACATTATATCAGGACATTAAATCTGGGCAGGCTTTTTAAATCAAATACCTGCCATATTTCATCCCCCACACCCTGCACACTTACTCAAGAACACTAAAATGTGAACTGACAAACATTATGGGTGTTTCAGGCCTGATTTCTAAGTGGCATTAAAGTCCTCCCCTCTAAGATTTACAGCCCGGCCTCTCCCCATGTCTCATCTTCTGAAGAACAAGCGATCTCCCTCTTTGGAATTCATTTCAGTAAGATGAGCTGAGATCTACATTCCGAGCATATACACCAATAGTTCTGTGGGCTTCCCTGGTGGCTCAGTGGTAAAGAATCCGCCTGCCAATGCAAGAGACATGGGTTCGATTCCTGGGTGGGGAAGATCCCCTGGAGAAGGAAATGGCACCCCACCCCAGTATTCTTGCCTGGGAAATCCCATGGACAGAGAAGCCTGGTGGGCTACGGTCTATGGGTCTCAAAAGAGTCAGACACGACTTAGTGACTGAGAACATGGATAAATATATGCAGAACAAATGCTATACAGTCTTTTAAAAAATTCCTAATATTATTATGGATTCGAAGATTCAAATGAAGAGGCACCCCAGGCAAACCAAGCCAAGCCAAGCCACACTTCATGCCATCAGGCCTCCATCATAGTTTCCCAGGGTTGCTGACTCCTTTCTTATCACTCCATCACTCCCTAAAGCACTGTGGACATTGATCAAGCCGCCTCTCTGAAGACATCCTCCCCTTTGCCCTTTGTTTTTCCAGAAGTGAAATTAAAATGTTGGATTAAAATCACAGGCAACAGTGTATATGTCCATTAACATCTGAGTGGCTAAAACAAACTGTTGTACAACTGTGTTGTGGAATATTACACAGCAATGAAAGGGGAACCTTTTGATCTAGTTAACAACCTAGATGACTCTCCAAGTAATTATTCTGGGTTAAAAAAAAAAAAAAAAGCTAGACATCCCCCTCCCTCCAAAAGGAGTACATACAGCACATTTCCATACATACATAATTCTACAAACTAAGCTAGAATAACAAGGAGATGAGTTGGCTTGGGAACTAGGGGTCATGGAGAGGGCTGGGAGAGAAAGATTACACAGGGCATGAGGAAATTTGGGGTGTGATGCATGCGTTCATTATCTTAACTGTCGTCATGGTTTTGTGGGTATGTATGGATGTCAGAACATCAAACTACATGTTTTATGTGCATTTTATTGTATGTCAATTATACCTCAATAACGCTGTAAAAACATATAGTCACAAAATGATCTCTAGGGGACTTCCAACTCAATTTTGTTTTCATGATTTCTCTTTGATCCTTTTACAGAACTCCCTTGAAGAAATGTCATTAGCCCCAAGCAAATATCCTTTTGTTGTCACAAGACAACCAGCCCTAGGTTTGCCAGCTGGAAAAGTTCTGAGTAGCCCTCGTAATGACTAAGGTTGCCGTTCTTCACTCCTCTTCCCCAACCAAAATCTTACTGGGATCAAATGTCCTAGAAGATGACCTCTATTCTCTGTTTAGAGCATTAGCTAAAGAAGAAAATTCAAATGTACAAAAAAACTTCTTCCAGCAACTTCCACCCTTGTGATATAGTTGAACTGAAGCCAAAGATTTTAAGAGCTGCCTGGTTGCTCCAGGGCTAACCCACTTATTGATGAAAAGGGTTCTAATATGGAAAGAAGGTGTCTCTTCCATTGTCGGAGTAGCACCCTCATCAACAATTAACTTGTTGGAGGACTAAACAGCCATCCAGAGATTGGGGGACGTGGATGGTTGAGGTGAGCGTGTTTTTTCAAAACCCTTCTTCAACTTCCAAACTGAACCAGCCCAACTTAAAGTTCCACAATATCTGACCACTGATCTACATTCCTGCAAAGTTACACTTGAAATAAACATGGTAAGTGTGTGTGTATGTGTTTTAAGTTGCATCATTATTTTCTAATTCATTTACTATAATGAAGAAATAGACTTGGGGTCATTTGAATTAATGGGCTTCGCTGGTGGCTCTGAAGGTAAAGAATCCACCTGCAATGCAGTAGACCCAGGTTAGATCCCTAGATCAGGAAGATCTCCTGGAGAAGGGAATGGCAGCCCACTCCAGTATTCTTGCCAGGAGAATTCCAGGGACAGAGGAGCCTGGAGGGCTACAGTCTATGGGATCACAAAGAGTCGAACTCGACTGAGTGACTAACACTTTCACTTCATTTGAATCTGGCCTTGGCAACTTAAAAGCTTTGTGATTTGGACACTCCTTTAACTTCTCCAAGCTTCAACGTCCTTCTCTAAAATAGTTGAACTCAAAGGGCTAAGCCGAAGACTATAAAATGGGAAAGGCACAGGGCCTGGTATGTGGAAAACATTCAGTCATGCTTTATGAAAACTGTATTGTAAACATTTATGGAGGTATCATTTTGGAATCCCTTATCACTTCCTCTGATAAGCCTTCATCTAGTTACAATTCAAAACCATAGACCTTAGAGCTCATCCTTCTCTCACTTTCTGTCATATTAATAATCTGAATCCAGGACTTCTCTGCTCCTCCAGTGGTTAAGAATCCATGCTTCCAATGCAGGGCATGCTAGTTCAATCCCTGGTGAGGGAAGTAAGATTCCATGTGCCTCGGGACAACTGAGCCCTCACTCTGAAACTACTGAGCTGCCAGCTGAAATGAAGATCCCATATGCGGCTGCAACTAAGACCCAATGCAGGCAAATTAAAAAATTTTTAATTACAATAATAATCTGAATTCACATATAAGAATACATTAAGGAAATTTCCTATTTAAACCAGCAATAGCTAATGCTTACTGGACACTTAAAATTGGCCAAATGTTGTTGTACATGCTTTTCTCAGTCTGTCATTTAATCCTCACAATAGTCCCGTAAACTTGACCCCCATTTTACAGATGAAGACACTGAGGCACAGATGAGTCATTTTCCCAAGGTCCCACAGCTAATAGGAGGCCGGGGAGAGGACGGGGCACAGGATTTAAATACACACAGTTTCACCGTGGAGTATCTG
This sequence comes from Ovis aries, assembly GCF_016772045.2. Lineage (NCBI taxonomy): Eukaryota > Metazoa > Chordata > Mammalia > Artiodactyla > Bovidae > Ovis > Ovis aries. Next base: position 32,104,189 of record NC_056079.1, read on the forward strand.
TACTTTGCCTCTCCTCTCTACTGCAAGTTTCTTTTTAAATGGATTCTTAAACACAGACCTACCTCTTTGGTTATGTTGGGTATGGAGTCATAAAAATCACAGGCCTCTTTAGGACTTTTCAGAAATACTGTGTCGCTCTCAGTCGTGACTGACTCTTTCCGACCCCATGGACTGTAACCCACCAGGCTCCTTTGTCCGTGGAATTCTCCAGACAAGAATACCGGAGTGAGTTGCCATGCCCTTCTCAGAAATATTAGATCATCATTTAGTTATGGTTGTAGGCAGGGCCATAAGTAAATAACCCAGACCTGGTAAAAGTCTCCTGAGAAAGAAATCCCACCACTTCCATTCATAGATCATTCCAAAGTTTAATAGTCAGGAAATTCTTAAATGACAACTAATTTAACTCTCTTATCTGCAAGCTAAGTCCCGTTCCTCCAGCTGATAAACCCCAACATTTCCATTTCTCTTATTCATTCACTCAACTGTTAAGGAAACATTTGTTAAGTGTGAACTATTAACAAAACTTTTATTAAGTATGCGGGGCCCAGTTTTATCACTGAACTTGGAGAGGAAACACTCTTAAGTTCTGACAGGATCAATCGGGAAACTGGCCAAGCCTATGTGCACCTGTGTGTGTTGGAGGCGCGGCTGCAGTGACAGGGTTGACAGGAGACCCTCACTTACCGAGGTGGGCACACAGATCCGGGCAGTGCCGTGCAGCCCATTTGTGGCCTTAACATACAATGAAACCTCTCAACACAAACTCACCCAGTGCAATCCCCGAGGAGGTGGCAAGAGAGGAGTTTAGAAATGGGCCAGTCCCCAGCAGCCATGTCTGGAAAACCTACACTTTGCCTTTCCTGCGTCCTAAATCTGTCCAACACCCCCAGCTTGCCATCTTCCCTGTCTAAAATGCTTTCCGAGTACAGAAGACTGTAATTAAGTGGACTCTCTCTTCCACGAACACAGTAACTTCAGTGGCTGAATTAGAAAGGTCCTGGTGTGATGCTGTTGACCAGTGAAGGCTGCAGACTGGGAGACACGAGGTCTGGATGTTGGCTCTGGGTCCACTGTGCTGCAGTCTGTTTTTACTCAGCACCTAAGTACCTGGGATGCTGAAGGAAGACCCTGTCCCCACCCTCAGGGAACTTACAATCTAGCTGGAAAATTCAAGTGCAAGACCCTGTGAGGAGCCACATGAGTTACAAGGAGGTTGGAAAAGACTCTGACGCTGGGAAGGATTGAGGGCAGGAGGAGAAGGGGGCGACAGAGGATGAGATGGCTGGATGGCATCACTGACTCGATGGACGTGAGTCTGAGTGAACTCCAGGAGCTGGTGATGGACAGGGAGGCCTGGCGTGCTGCGATTCATGGGGTCACAAAGAGTCGGACACGACTGAGCGACTGAACTGAACTGAGCTGAAAGAAGAGTTAGCAGATGACACCACCCTTATGGCAGAAAGTGAAGAGGAACTAAAAGCCTCTTGATGAAAGTGAAAGAGTATAGTGAAAAAGTTGGCTTAAAGCTCAACATTCAGAAAACGAAGATCATGGCATCTGGTCCCATCACTTCATGGGAAATAGATGAGGAAACAGTGGAAACAGTATCGGACTTTATTTTTGGGGGCTCCAAAATCACTGCAGATGGTGACTGCAGCCATGAAATTAAACGATGCTTACTCCTTGGAAGGAAAGTTATGGACAACCTAGATAGCATATTAAAAAGCAGAGATATTACTTTGTCAACAAAGGTCTGTCCACTAAATCTATGGTTTTTCTAGTGGTCATGTATGGATGTGAGAGTTGGACTGTGAAGAAGGCTGAAGAATTGATGCTTTTGAACTGTGCTGTTGGAGAAGACTCTTGAGAATCCCTTGGACTGCGAGGAGATCCAACCAGTCCATCCTAAAGGAGACCAGTCCTGAATATTCATTGGAAGGACTGATGCTGAGGCTGAAACTCCAATACTTTGGCCACCTGATGCAAAGAGCTGACTCATTTGAAAAGACCTGATGCTGGGAAAGATTGAAGGCAGGAGAAGGGGACGACAGAGGATGAGATGGTTAGATGGCATCACCGACTAAATGGACATGAGTTTGAGTAAACTCGTTAGCGATGGACAGGGAGGCCTGGCATGCTGCAGTCCATGGGGTCGCAAAGATTTGGATACGACGGAGCGACTGAACTGAACTGAACTGAAAGCCGACTATGATTCAGTTACCCTCGCACTTCATTCAACCTAGATTTTGTTCATTAAAAATTGAGATAATTCCTGCTTAATCTACTTTACGGTGCTGTGGGGACCTCAGAAGCGAAAGCTCCTAGAAAAGCATAAAGGGGAGTTCACAGTAGGGACTGTTGATTAGCGACGTAATGGTGCTAATCTGCACATTTAAAGGATGTTCCATTCAGCGGTGCTACAGGTTAAGTGGAGCTGAGAGCTAGAACGGTTGCAATACGCTGGTAACCTGCTCCGGCGTTAAAATTTAAAAAAAAAAAAAAAAAAACAGGCTTGATCTAATGTGGAGGGGGATCCGGAGCAGACTCCAAACTCAAATCCTCGGAAACCGACGTCTCTGTCTGAGCACCCACGGCCACTCCGCTGGTTCCCGGGGGTCACCCGAAAATCCCAGATCGGGGTCCAGAGCGCCCGGACCGAGCCGCGGGCGCCCCCTGGAGGCCATCCGCGGACACTGCCCACTCGGGGCGCAGGGGCGGGGCCGGCCATCGCGGGGTGAGGGGTGTGGTCTTCTCGCGTGAACAAATAGCGTCATCGAAGCGACGGGCCCGGAAGGAAGTAGCGTGCGGAGGGGTGTGGCGGTTTCTGCGGTCGCATTGGGGGTTTCGGCAGAGTACGGAGCGCCTGGAGGGACAGACAGCGTGGTACGCGGCCCGCGCCCCTTCGCGCGCGCGCTGGGCCTCGGTGAGGCCCCCGGGCCGGAGCTGACTGACGAGAGGCCCTCCCGGGTCGCCTGCACAGCGTCCTGTGTCCCTCGGGAAAGAGCGAGCAAGCCCTTCCCGTCTCGTTCCTGCCCCGCTGTAGCCTCTCGGCGGGGCCGAGCGGGGTCTCAGGGAGGGCTCCGATCCTGCGGCTCATGAGGGGCCGCGCGACCCTCTCTCGGAAGAGGGCAGGGAAGGGGCGCGCGGTGGGGCGGACGGGGGAGGGAAAGGCTTTTTGCCGCCGCTGCCGATCGGTAGCCGGAGGCTGCGAGGGGAACGTCGGAGAGCCTCGCAGACCGACGTCCGCGCCCGAGTTCAGTCAGACCCGGGGGGCAGAGTCCACGCCTCGCGCGTGCGGGCCCCAGGGCGCGCAGAGTCGGGAGCCTCGCTGTCAGTGTGGAGGAGGAGACGGCACCCCCACTCCTGCCTTCTTGCCTGGAGAAGTCCCATGGACAGAGGAGACCGGCGGGCCACGGTCCGTGGGGTCCCAGAGAGTCGGAGACGACTGAAGCGACTGAGCACGTAGCGCTCTCTCAGTTACTGTCGTTTCTTCCAGATCATTCGGGGTTCAGGAAATGAGCTTCTGGATGCTCATTCTTTCGCGTCCTGGTGCTTGAATGCTGTCGACCCAGAAGCCCCAGTCTTCCCAGCCTGGGGACCCCCTTACCCTCCCCCCGCTCAACGTGGGCTAGGAGAACATGCCAAGTGCAAAGTGCCAGTCAAGCACATGGGCGGGAGCGTGGCTTCATCCTTACCCAGAACCCTGTATCTGGCTAGGGCCAAAGGAAGAACGGAGAAGGTGGAGGAAAGGCCAGAGAATCCCGCCCTTCTGAACTCTGCTCTCAGGCTGTCTCTGTGGCTCCAGCACCCGAAAGGAGTCAATAATGGTTTCCTTTGAAATGGCAGGCAATTAGGACTGGGAGGCTCTGACCAGAATTACACAGCCGCAACTGCTTGTCACTTGACATCCTCTGTAATTTGGGGCCAACGTAACTGCAGCTGCCTCTTTCCCTACTGCTAACATGAGTGGCTCCGGTGACAGCCCGTTGATGTTCACAGGAAGAGAGGGCTGTGTTCTGAACACTGCCCACCTGGCACTGGTTCTCCCTTGGGCCACGGGCTGTGTCTGGAGCCACTGCCTCTTGCAGAAGTGGAGAGTGTAATTCCACAGCTGAGGCTCAGGGGTGTCGACTGAGAGCAAGGAGGAAGAGGTGTAGATCTAGCCTGGTGTTCACACTACAGGTTGGACGTGAGCCACTTGCAGGAGCTCAGCTTGGGGAGCTACTCTGGCTGCCAGAGCTCGCCTCCCACAAGTCAGGGCACACACGTTTTCCTGTATCTTTTCCCCCAGGGTAAACGTTCGCTGATGGCTCAGTTGGGAGCGGTTGTGGCTGTGGCTGCCAGTTTCTTTTGTGCATCTCTCTTCTCGGCGGTGCACAAGATAGAAGAGGGACATATTGGGGTGTATTACAGGTAAGGCAGCAACAGGGAGAAGGTTGCAACTTCCTGTTCGATGACTCTCTCTTAGTCAATGTGTAACAGATTCTACTGGCCGGTTGCATTTATATTGTGTTGAATAGGGAAGTCTTCAGACTGAGCTTTGTGTCGGTGACTATGGAAGAGGGATACACTCATGCACGTAAATATAGGGAAATATAAATATGAAACTTGTCTGATGCCGTGGATGGTAACTGATACACATGTTAGGTTTAGAGACAAATGTAAAGGCAACCTTGCTCCTTGAAGATCATCTCTGAAACACTGTTTTCTCCTACTTCCCTCTGGGCACCTTAATACCACAAGCTCACCTCTGAGGAGTGCCAGTTCTTCATGGCAACTTGAGATATAATTTGGACCTACGCCTTAAAATTAACATTTCAGGGAAAATGAAAGAGCCTACAGGTTGATTTGTACCCATCGAGGCAAGCTCTAGAATAGTGGTTCTTAAATGACCTATTCCGTCACTTTATTTTGATTGCTCTTTAAAAAAAAAAATGTATCTGTGACTTAAATAACACAAAGCAAAGAAGCGCTTATAAATCTTGGGTTGCCCTTTGAGTAATGTCCATAACCAAGTTTTTGCTTTAAATCTTTGTGAATTCCTTATATGCCTTTATGAACTCTTTATTAAAGCCCTTTGATGCTTTTCCTCTGGCTGCCAATAGCAAGTTCTGGAAGTCTGATTGGCTTCCACTCTCCCCTTTAATTGTGCCATCAACACCATCTGCTTCTGTGTCTTCCAAAGTGAAAGTCACTCAGTTGTGTCCGACTCTTTGACACCCCATGGACTATACAGTCCATGGAATTCTCCAGGCCAGAATACTGGAGTGGGTAGCCTTTCCCTTCTCCAGGGATCTTCCCAACCTAGGGATCAAACCCAGGTCTCCCAGGTTGCAGGCAGATTCTTTACCAGCTGAGCCACCAAGGAAGCGTGTCTCCCAAAATGAGTTTTAATTCTATTACCATTCACATATAGCATGACTACAAAGGTAACTCCACTGCCCCTCAAAAAATATTTAGATGGTTTATAAAGTTTCCTTAAAATTATTCTTTTGGTTGTTTGTGTCACTGAACTCCAACATTAGTATTGTTAATTGGTCACTGTATTAGTGAACTTAACTGACCTTGTGGATTCTCACAAGCTTAACAGATGTGACAAAAATAAAACACACCTCCTCTCTTAGCTAAGAATCCGCCTGCCAAAGCAGGAGTTGCAAGAGACACAGGTTTGAATCCCGGGTCAGGAAGATACCCTGGAGAAGGAAATAGCACCCCACTCCAGTATTCTTGCCTGGAAAATTCCATGGACAGAGGACCCTGGTGGGCTACAGCCCGTGGGTTCACAAAGAATCAGGCATGACTGAAGCAACTGAGCACACGCACCTTGCTTATCTCAAGTATAGTCAGGGATTCTGCTGTCTTGATTCCACTTTGTCTGTGTGCCATTTTTCTATGCAAAAACATGAATAATGGTTTTAGGTTTTACCATCAGGTTTCTTAGACTATTAGGGTTGAGCTGAGAGGAAGAAACGGATCCGTGGACATGGCTCTGGCACGTGTCCCTCTGTCTTAAATGCTTATGGAGCTGCAGAGAAAGTGGGCCCAAACCGTATTGATGTAACAGACACGTCTTTGCTAAACTGAGCCTGCCTCTCTCTCCCTCCACTGCAGAGGTGGTGCCCTGCTGACTTCCACCAGCGGCCCTGGCTTCCATCTCATGCTTCCTTTCATCACATCGTATAAGTCTGTGCAGGTATACTGGGCTTGGGGGGCAGGGTTGAATGACTGCAGATTTGGGGTGGTGATTAATGAATGATTTAGCCCTTGGATGAGCGCATAAGTATGATGCCTTTTCAAGGAATTCATTTAATAGATCATATATGTAATACAGATAAAAAGTCTGAGGCTCCATGAACCATCTACTCTGGAGTTTTACTTAATTGTTGAAATAGCTGAATGGGGTCATTGCCTTGGCCCGTTGGTCCCAGATGGGAATTGTCTCCACTTCAAGACAGCCAAAGAAGAATCTGTTCTGAATGCACAGAAGGAAAAGTAGGGTGTGTGTGTGTGTGTGTGTGTGTGTGTGTGTGTGTGTGTGTGTGTGTGTGTGTGTGTGTGTGTGTGAGATAAACCACAGGCTCCCAAGATACATGGAAATAAAACATGATAATTTTGTTGGTTCTTATTTGAACATGAGCGATGTGAACATAAGTTGTAGGGGGGTGCAGGTTGTTGAACTTAATGAAGGGAAATGACATCTAAAATAGGGATAGGATTAGCTACGACAGATCTAAAGCCAGGCTGAATTAGACTAGTCATCTTTGAAGTACATCCAACAAAAGGAATAAAAAGATTTAGAGAATGACTTTTAAACTAACCCAGGAAAGTGCCCTGGGTTACCTCATCAGCATTTGCCCGGTAGGTTTCTTCTGCCATTTACTATGCTTTATGGTTTTCAAAGTGCCTTCATGCACATTACCTCGTTTGAGTCTCCCAGTAATCCTGAGAATGAGCTGAACAGGTTTTACAGGCTGAGGGGTTAAATAATCTACTGTTTCCAGACTGGTAAATGGAAGAGGTGAATGTAAACACAGGTCGTGGGACTCCTAGTCCAGGGTCTTTTCCACTAAACCATTATTACTCAGCTTGTTCGTGTGGTGGTCCATTTACAGCGAAGCTGGGGTGGTACTTTTGCCTGATTTAGTCTCACACACTGCAAATAAGGAGGATTCACTGGGGGTATTCACATGTAACAGAGGCAAAAGTAAAGTCAAGTCACTCAGTCGTGTCCGACTCTTTGTGACCCCATGGACTGCAGCCTACCAGGCTCCTCAGTCCATGGGATTCTCCAGGCAAGAATACTGGAGTGGATTGCCATTTCCTTCTCCAGGGGATCTTCCCGACCCAGGGATCCAACCGGGGTCTCCTGCATTGGAGGCAGACGTTTTAACCTCTGAGCCACCAGGGAAGCTTCACCCAAATAAGTATTCAAGACCAAGGTCAAGGGATTCCCAAAAGAAGTCACTTTCTCGGTCACTTCTCACCTTACAACATCTTCTGTCTCTCCTATTTCCAGACCACACTCCAGACAGATGAGGTGAAGAATGTACCTTGTGGGACAAGGTAAGGTGCCCAGAATAAAGCTGTGAAGACCAGATAAGAAGAAGGGCCATCTGACTGGCTGCAATAAGAGGCAGTGGAAAGGGATACCTCCCTGAGTGGTTTCAGCAAGTTCTCTGGCCCCAAGCTCCCTATGTTCTAAGTTGAGTAGGCGGTGGAGACAGGTTTGGAAGGGCCTTGAAGGCCATGATGAAGGCTTTTGGCAGGTAAATAACTTGATAGAGAAGGATAACTTTAACAGCACTAAATATGGAGAATGTTGGAAAGGTAGTAGGAGAAGACTGCAGGGCAGGGAATTGAAAGAACTGCTGCAGTGGTCTGATTGAAAAGTCAAGGTGGTCAGAACAGGGACAGAGCAACAAAGTAAACCACGCACTCGGACAGATACAGAATCGGAACTTCCCACAGGATAGCTGGCCTGATCTCATCACAAAGGCTTTGTATTTGGAGAACTTGGGTCGAAAAGGAGACATAAAGACATAAGCAGTGCAGTGGTGAACCTTGATTAGAGCCCGGTTCCAACAGAACAGCTCTAAAAGATGTTACGGAAACTGTTAGTCATCTTGGACTGCCATAGTGGAATACCATCGCCTGGGTGGCTGAAACGATAGACATTTATTTTTCTCACGGTTGCAGAAGCTCAAAGTTCAAGATCAGGGTGCCAGCAAGTTGGTTCCTGGCCTGCAGGTGGCTGTTTTCCTGTGTCCTCACATGGCCTTTTGGCTGTGCATGTGTGGAGAAAGAGAGATCTCTGCTGCCTTTGTCTTCTTTGCTTTACCAGTCTGGTCAGTTTAGGGCCCTATCGTTACAACCTCATTCAACCTTAATCACCTTTGTAAAGGCCCTGTCTCCAAATGCACTCACTTTGGGGGCTCCAGTTTCAGCATGTGGATTTTGGGGCGCACACAATTCAGTCCATGATGGGAACTTGTGGGAAAAATTAGAGAAGGGCTCGTTAGATGAAGAGGAATTATCGCTAATTTCTCTAGCTTTAGGAATGGTATTGTGACTCTGTAGGGGACTGTCATCATTCTTAGGTGATTGGTGCTTGCCAGGTGTTGGTGGGTAAAGTATCCTGACTACAGCTTGCTTTGAAATGTTCAGCAAAAAAAAAAGAAAAAGTAGATAAATCAATAGGTAATAAAATGTTCATGATTGTTAAAGTCAGGTGTTGGTATATGAGTGTTAGTTGTACTGTTCTTTTCTGTATGTTTCAAAGTGTTTCCTAATGAATATTGAGGGCAAAGTAGGGAGAGGGCTGAACTAAAGTGATGGTGAAAACCGTGAGAAACACTGACCCAAACATTCCACGTTTTAAAGTTCTGAGAACCCCGTGACCTTGCTTAGTCTTTCCCCTGCGATTGGTAGCTTTATTCAAAAGTCATTGCAGAGTTAAAACATACAAACTACACTTCTTGTATCTCAAAAGTTTCACTTTTGTCCTCGTGGAGATGTTTTTAGGAAGTATGATTTCTCAGGAGATTATGATAGAAACTCAGAAGGTCTCCTGCCTTGAGATCCACACACCTGTGACCCCCATGAACCCTCCTCCTTTCCTGCCAAGTCCCACGCACGCGCACACATACATAGCACCACCACCCCGGGAGAGGCCCAATGTTCCCAAGCTCAGCACTGACCACGCTGTCTGCGCTTCCTCCAACAGCGGTGGTGTGATGATCTACTTCGACAGAATCGAGGTGGTGAACTTCCTGGTCCCACACGCAGGTACCTCCCCTAGCACACCTCACCCCCTCCCCCGAAGCCCACTCTCCCTGGCATCATCCCCGAGTCTCCCCCCACCCAACCCCCATGTCTGTCATAGCATCTCGGGAAGGGACAGCCCGTGTGTCTGAGCGTGGCAGGTCCTGCCCTCCTCACTCTGAACGTCTCCTTCCCCGCAGTGTATGACATAGTGAAGAACTACACAGCCGACTACGACAAGGCACTCATCTTCAACAAGATCCACCACGAGCTGAACCAGTTCTGCAGTGTCCACACGCTTCAGGAGGTCTACATTGAGCTCTTCGGTAAGAAAATCTCTTCGGATGATCACCTGCTGCCTGATTCAGCTGCCCACAGGGCAGGGTGGGTGTCAAGGGACCGGAGTGTTGAAGATCCAGTGCCCGGGAAGCAGGCAGTCACACGGGGCACTGCCAGGAAACACAGGTGCCGATGGAAGAAGATGGTGAGAGTGGCTGAGTGTTGGACACGGGAGTCATAGTGAGCGATAGGACTCGCTCCTGCCCTGCGTCAGACCTGGGATGGAAATATGTTCCCATGTCCCTGAACTTCCTTCTATAATGAAGAGGGGTCAGTTCCAGAAGAACCTTAGAGATTACCCAGCCCAGCATCCTCCTTTCAAGATAAGGATACCAAGGTCCCGAGGGAGAAAGTCCCAGGGCTGGCTGGGAGCAGAGGTGAAGTCCAGACCCCCCTCCTCTGGCTTCTGGCTGCATCCACCTCACCCTGGATGAAGGGCGCCAGGACAGGGTGATGAGAACCACGGGGTTACATTTTGTTGTTTGCTTCAGTGTGTTTTTATTTTGGCCGCACCACAAGGCATGTGGGATCTTAGTTCCCCAACCAGGGATCGAATGCACACCCCCCACACTGGAAGCATGCAGTCTCAACCGCTGGGCCTCCAGGGAAGTCCCAACGGGTCACATTTAATTCTAGAAGTGGGACAAGGACTGTAACTACTTAAGAGTCCCTAGAACCTGTGTGGCTTTCGGTTGTTGTTAGTGATGGTTTTTTACCCTGTACCCATAGAGAAGAATAGGAAAACACTTAAAACAGAAAGGACCCACTTTGGTCTTAAGTTGACACTTTCTTTCCTTTTTTCCTGATCAAAGAAAACATAGCCTGACTTCAGCAACAATGAAAAGAGGCATTTCAGTAATTGTTATAGCTCATTTGGGATAAAGTGTTCTGTTAAATTCACTGCTAGGAGTGTTCTAGAAGCCAGGGCTAAAAGCAAATGAACTTTGCAACCAGTGGTACCACTGTTCTTAATGCCAGGACCAGACAGTGGTTTTCCCCAGGATTCTTAATTTAAAGGGCCTGGAGTGAGAATATCCCATAGACAGAGGTGGAGTCGTTGGCGACACCAGTGATCTTAACTAGGCAAACAGCCTTTGGCCCTCTGTTACAAATTTGGAAAGTCATCAGAAGCCATTTTAACTTTTCTGCAGAATAAAATGGGTCTAAATTCACTTTATGGACTTTGAAGTCTCTTCCCATGTTTGGATTTGGTGTGCTATTGAGAAAAATTCAGTAACTTTGCTATTTTTTTGACCTCAACCCGATAGAATTTCATAAAATATCCTTAGTTTTCTCTCTAGCCATCGTTTTAGAACTAGTGCCAGTAAATGAACATTACAAAGCGTTTGCAACAGCGAAAGATCTCTAATTTCTATGCAGAGAGAATTAAGATGTGAAATTGTTCTGCATTGGAAAACTCACTGTCTTGTCTTGCAGATGAACTTGGCAGTGCAGTAAAGTAAAGCTTTGTGTACGGAGGAGCTTGGGATTTATGTTTGCGTTGGAATATTTTCCTTTTTAAAGTTCCTTCTTGCCAGCTAGCACTGTTTTGCTTAGCATCCATTTGCATCTGCAAAGGAGAAACTCGAGTCTCTAATCCTGGGTCCTGATAATGGAAGGGTTTTCTCTGGCCCCCTCCTCCCAGTACTCATAGGCCTAACTTTCAGCTTGATGCAGTTTTTATCACCGCTTACACCGAGGCATCCATGTTTCCCGTTTGATGAAAGTGTTATCCAGTACTTTGTGTTTACTTAGTTCAGTTCAGTCACTCAGTTGTGTCCAGCTCTTTGTGACCCTGTGGACTGCAGCACACCAGGGCTTCCCCGTCCATCACCAACTCCCGGAGTTTACTCACAGTCATGACCATCGAGTCGGTGATACCATCCAACCATCTCATCCTCTGTCGTCCCCTTCTCCTCCCACCTTCAATCTTTCCCAGCATCAGGGTCTTTTCCAATGAGTCAGTTCTTCACTTCACTTAATCAGTTCTTAACTTAATCAGCGTTGTCAGCATAACCATCACACATAAACAACTTGGTCCTGATGTAAATTTGTTAGTAAGGTATCTTGTAAAATATTTCCTCTAGATTTTCCTGGAAAGTTACTAGCCCAGGGCCATGGGTATCTTCCTTGACTCAGATAGAATTTAATCTGAGAAACAACCATGTTATTAGCTTATGGAGGATATGAGCTGTTTCCCTTAAAGTTTGGCCAGTCTCTTATTTAAAATAGAAAATATGGAATGTCATGTTCATCTCTAGCCATCAAATTGTTACACCCATGTCAGGTGTGAGGTGCTGCCCTTATGGTCTGCCTCAGTGCTGAGAGGCTGGTGGGAGCATATGCATATGTAGAAACATTAATACCCCTTGCTTAGTGATATGACTATTGAAGAAAGTACTGTTCTAAACCCTAACGATCAAAGCGTAATAATTAAACAAGTTCTTTATCTTGACTCTTGATTAGCTTAAGCATATCCCCAAACCTCTGTGGGCCTCAGTTTGAGCATTTATAACAGGCAGGGAGTTAGACTTGCTGTTTCTCAAAGGCTCCTGGACCAAGAATGGCCACGTAAAGCAGCTGGCCGCTGACAATAAAGGAGGTGGTTCCATGTAGGTGTCCCAGGCTGGTTTCAGGGTGTCCTCTTCTCAGGGCCCTTCAAGAAGCTTATTGATCTTGTGGGTGGGGGCAGGGAAGGGAAGGCCCAGGCCAGCGCTGACAGCCTGTTCTGGGGTCACAGCTAGAGCGGCGATCAGTTGCAGATCTTCTGACACTTACCCATAAAATGACTCACAGACAGAAGAATCAGAACCAAGGCAAACAACACATCAAAAGACTCAGGCTCAGGACTTCCCTGGCAGTCCAGTGGTTAAGACTGCGCTTTTAGGGCAGGGGGCGTGGGTTCAATCCCTGGTCAGGGAACTAAGATCCCACAAGCTGAGTGGCTCAGCCAAAAAAAAAAAAAAATGTTTTAATGTTTAAAAAAAAACTCAGACTCCTTTCCAGAACTGTACATTGTCCTTTTCCCCTTGATTGATGGAGTACCTGATGGAATTAGTCTTCCTTGGGGCCTCTCTTGATGTCAGAGTCTGTTTTTGTTTTAGAAATTTATTAATAGATTTAGTGTGTTTGACTCCTTTCAAAATACCTGACGTGGCCGTTCCACCTTCCTTCTTTGTGAAAGATGGGTGGCCACCTTCTCTGCTGCTGTCTGTAGGGAAGGGCTGCTTCCTGACTCAAGAAATGTGCTGGAGTTGTTGTTTGTTCTTTTAAAGCTCAGTTCCCTTCTGGGCGAGGTTGATGTTTTCTTGAGGCCCCAGGGAAGGGACACTCCCTTCTGGCCACGTAGCGGGCCCAGTGGGTGTCCGCCGTGAGAGTCTTCCAGGGAGTCTTTGGATGTTCGAGCTCTGAGGAGCGCTGTGCCTCGGGAAGAGCTTTGGCCCGTTGGGTGCATTCCTGAGCTGGTGTCTTGCCTTGCTCTCTACCCCATGCTTCCCTCCACCCCTCCTAGAAAACATCTCAGCTCTGTGTTCTGTCTGTCTTGATTCCAGATCAGATTGATGAAAATCTCAAACTGGCTCTGCAGCAAGACCTGACCTCCATGGCCCCCGGGCTCGTCATCCAAGTGAGCACCACCCTGGTGGGACACCCCCGCCCCGCCCCCACCCCCAGGAAGGCACAGCCCCTCTTCAGAGGGTGTCCTGTCTGTGCAGGAAGACCAAGGGCCCGTGGGAGCTGGTCGCTCCACACCCCACGCCCCAATCAGGTGCTGTCTCTCTCTCCAGGCTGTGCGGGTAACAAAGCCCAACATCCCAGAAGCCATCCGCAGGAACTACGAGCTGATGTGAGTGCCCACCTGGGCGGAGGCACCGCCCTCCCCGCCTCCTGCTCATCCCCTCCCAGGGCTGACCAAGCCTGGCGCGTGTGTGGTCCCCTCTGGAGTGTCTGGACGGCCGTCACCCTGGAAGACAGGACAGGCGGGCCGGGCCGCTCACTGAGCTCCGTGAGCAGAGGGCACGGACGCTCTTCAGAGGGTGGGGCAGTCTTGTGTCCCCTCACGGCTCATGCCGGATAGGACAGGAAGGTGACTGAGTGGGCAGGGGGGTGCCTTTCACTCAAGTCACTTACGCTTTATTGCTCACAAGTGGGTTTTGAAGGAGAAGGCTAGCCGTGTTAGTGTCTGCAGCATATTCGCCTTCACCTGGGACCTTAAGGAGCCTTCCAGGGCCTTCTCTGGCAGTCAGTGGTTAAGACTGCACTTCCAGTGCAGGGGCCGTGGGTTCAATCCCTGCTCAGGGGACTAAGATTCCATATGCCGTTCGGCACAGGCAGATTTACAAACAAGACCAGACCTCCCAAGGGTGGAAGGAATGACAGCTTACCTCTCACGACAGGGCAGCGGGCTTGGCTTCCCCGGGGGCCAGGGAAATTCTGAGGAAGCTCGTCCCCAGTGGCCTCACAGCTGCACGGTTTTTTCCCCTTCAGGGAAAGCGAGAAGACGAAGCTCCTGATCGCAGCCCAGAAGCAGAAGGTGGTGGAGAAGGAAGCCGAGACAGAGCGGAAGAAGGCCCTCATTGGTCTGACTTTGCTTCTGGGGTCCAGGCGACAGAGGGGCTGGCGGGGTGGGGAGGGCAATTCAGGAATCCCGGGACACGGCCCCCCGAAGCCTTGCCCCACGCAGGAGCAGCCTTTGTCTCCCGGGAGCAGAGCTGAAATTGTCAGATCATGGCCGAGGGTCGAGCTTTGTGTTTCCACAAGCCTCATAAATGAAAGGAGCCCTTCCTGCTAACCCTTCATGCACAGAGATAGTAGCACTGATGAGCCCTTACAGTGAGCCTCGGGCTTTTCTAAATACTAGTGTGCAATTCATCCTGCTCCTCGCACCCCTCTCCCCAGGTGAGGCAGCCACCGCCATAACCTACTCTCACTGAGCTGACGCTCAGAGAGGCTGAACTACTGCCCAGGGTCACGTGGCAGGGGAGCGAGGGAAACAGGGCTCAAATCCAGGGACTCACCTCCCGGCCCCGGGTTCCCCACCACTGCTCCAGACTGCCAGCCACAGCCCTGGCCACTTCCAAAAGTGCAGGGGCAGGAGGGAACTCGCACCTTAACCTGTAAAATATTCCTTTGGAAGGAACACCCTGTGACTTACGGGAGAGGTCGGGGCCGGCTCCTCACTTTGGTCAGAGGAGTGACTCCCCCTGGGGCCGGGCGCCCCCACTCACAGTCTTGCACTGATACTCGGGCCTGTGCTCCTTAGGTTGTCCCACCCCGGCCCGGGGGACCTGCGTGAATGCCCGCTGGGCCAATGGCCCTTCATCTGGGCCCACCCACTGCCCTGCCTCAGGGCCGGAGATCGGGTGAAAGGTGCACGCTTTGAAATATCAGAGCTCTGAGGCTTTTCTCCACTAACACAGAGGCAGAGAAGGTGGCGCAGGTGGCCGAAATCACCTTTGGGCAGAAGGTGATGGAGAAGGAGACGGAGAAGAGGATCTCGGAGATCGAAGGTGAGCGAGCCGAGATCCCTGCCCCGCCTCCTCAGACCCCGCCGTGCAGCGGCCCAGGAGGCCTTTCCTTTGCCCTGCCTTCTCTCTTCTCAGACGTCACGGGTTCTTTGGAACATCCCTCGTTCTCTGTGCTCTAACTCAAGTTTTGGGGAGATGCAGGCCAGTGTGGGATTAATTTTCCACTTCAGTCATTCATCAGATTTGAGTCGGGTGCCTTCAGGAGTCTTCCGCTGGGCTGGGCTTTGGAAAAAGGAGAAGCACCGTGGTCCCGGCTGTCCTGGGCCCGCAATCTGGCCCAGAAGTAAACCAGGAAGCCAGGGCGGAGCAGCAGCCCACTCCTCTCCGCCTGCCCTGCCCCCCACCCCCACCCCCCACCCCCGTCACAGGGGCCTGTGAACCCTGTTGCTTTGGCCTCTCGGCGTCCCTGTGGATGTTAAGCCAGGTGTGAAGAAGACACCTGTCACCACCTGTATCACGAGCTGGAAAAAGGTGTTTCCTTGCTGGCTTTTCTGGTATCACTCACCTTCAGGCCCCTGCCCTCAGCCCTCCCCTCATCCCACCACCCACCTCCTCCTCGAGCAAACTGTAGGCCGAAAACGACCTCAGGGCCCAGCCCCAGGCTCCACAGCGCCAGTTACACTCCTGACCTGGCCTGTCGGGCTTAGTGGGCACATGGAGGAGCCAGTGAGGATTTCACGGATCAGTGGTTCCTCACGGGGAGCTCTTAGCCAAGCAGCACATTTTTGTTTCTCGTAAACACAAGTCACCAGGTGCTGAGGCCAGTTGAGTTGGCCGCTTGCTCCCTGGCTGCCCTGCAGGCCCCTGCCACCCGGGGCCTTGCTGAGGCTACACAGTGAGAACCCAGCTTGCTTCCCGGGTTTTGGTCCAGGTGTTGCTAACATGAGGTTGGCCTCATCCCCAAGGACAGGGAGGAAATATCAACAACTTTGTATCAGTTCTTGACGGAAAGCTGGTCTCAGCAGATTAAGGAAGGGGATTGTATACCTAGTAGAAGTTTAAATCGGTCTTAGTCCAAACAGGTGTTAGTGTGGACCATGGCCTGTAATGCTCTTTGAATCGGGCCAGCTTAACTACTGCTAACGAGAGCCTTTCTGAAATGACCGATGGAAATAGAGAGAGAGATGAAGTTGGAAACGAACTGTACTGTTTTGTTTACGCCAGTTGGTTTCAGGGCAGCTCCACGTCGGGCCACATCCAGAACCTTCTTCAGGCTTCTCTGGCTCTTGCTGTGTGACACGGTGGGGAGAGAGCCAGGGCAGAGAGCTCAGAGACGGGAGGCCGAGGCTGTGTCCCAGCCCTCTCCTCCCTGGCCCCAGAAGGGGTAAGCGGGTGGAAAGAGGATGTATGTTTCCATGACACCATCAGAGAAACCGCCGTCAGGCACAGCGACACACTTGCACGTGGTCAGCTAGTCCCCGCCACTAGGAGACGCTGGCACAGCACTTTTGCATCCTGGTCAATTTTCACAACTCGCGAAACAAGAGGAAATGCCTTTTCCCCAGTTTCATAAATAAGAGGATCAGAGCCCAGAGAAACCAGAGCAGTGTGCTCAGGATCACAGGGCCAGCTGGGCACAGTTGCAGGGACCCGCTTTCTGATGGCCTCTGTGCTTTGATTCTCTGCGTTCTTTTCTTAAGATGCTGCGTTCCTGGCCCGGGAGAAGGCCAAGGCTGACGCCGAGTGCTACACTGCCATGAAAATAGCCGAAGCAAATAAGGTAAAGGGCTGGTGCTGCCTGGCGAAGAGGAAGCGTGTTACACTGTCTGCGGGAGACCACTGCCTCCTGCCCACCTGGCCATGATCGAGGACTCCGTGCCGTGTGGGCCAGGGCCTTCCCTTTCCCTTGGACCCTGATAGAAGTTTAATTGTGCTGATTTTTTTTAATATTTGTTTATTTATTTGACCGCACCAGGCCTTAGTTGCAGCGCTCAGGCTCGGTAGTTGCCGTGAGTGGGCTTTTTTGCCCCGCAGCATGTGGGATCTTAGTTCCCTGACAAGGGATTGAACCCCATGCCCCCTCATCCCCATTGGAAGGCAGATTCTTAGCCACTGGACCATCAGGGAACTCCTTAATTTTGCTGTTAAACACAGAAATTCCTAAAATTCTCACAGTTCTTACCTTGAATACCTAAGATTAACGCTTTCCCAGAGTAGTGGTTATGCAATAAGTTGTTCAGTCACTCAGTCATATCCAACTCTTGGCAACCCCAAGGACTCCAGCACACCAGGCTTCCCTGCCCTCCACTATCTCCTGGAGTTTGTTCAAACTCATGTCCATTGAATCAGTGATTCCATCCAACCATCTCTTCCTCTGTCGCCCCTGTCTCCTCCTGCCCTCCATCTTTCCCAGCATCAGGGTCTTTACGTGGTTATGTGGTTACTAATATAACAGCGAGACCAGGGAGAGGAGACGGGGTATGGTTCTCATGGAGACCCTCTCCCTGTAAAAAGTCAAGGAATGGCCCCCCAGGCTTTTCCTTTGGCCTCACCACCATCTTCTTTCCTGTTTTTGCTTCCAGCTGAAGCTGACCCCTGAGTATCTGCAGCTGATGAAGTACAAGGCCATTGCTTCCAACAGCAAGATTTACTTTGGCAAAGACATCCCTAACATGTTCATGGACTCTGCGGGCGGCGTGGGCAAGCAGTTTGAGGGACTAGCTGACAAGCTGAGCTTTGGCTTGGAAGATGAGCCCATGGAGGCAGACTCCGAGAACTGAATGTTTCCGTCCACAACCTCCGATGACACTCTGAGAGAGATCTTTATCTTTTAATGAGGAACCAGGATGTCCCCTCCCTTCCACACTACCTTCTTTGACTCTCTTCCACATACCGTGGTGAAAAAAGAAGAAACGGACCTAAATCTATTTTCCTTCCTGGGAAGGGTAGGGCAGGGACTGATGAACTGGGGTTTTATTCAGGTAAGTAGGTTACGTGACTAAGGTTAAGCTTTGAAAAAGGTGAATTAGAGCTCTGACCTCCAGGCACTGATGTTTGCCCTTCTGAGGCTGGCTTAATTAGGGATGCTATCAACAAGAAGTGGGAGAAGTGCGAGAGGTCACCTCCAGCTCTGCCCTGGAGTGGGAAAAGGCAGCAGAGCCTTCGAGAGCCGCCTCCACAGTGAGAGATGCCTGTGGGTGAGGCCCAGCTCCTGAGCAAACACGTGCTTGTGAGTTTGCCAGCAGAGTAGAGAAGTGGACTTGGAGGATGTTGGCTCTCCTGGCCAAGTGTCCGTGAGTCACCACCCGGGGCGCCGCCTCAGGCTCGGGTGAGGGTGATCTGGTGCTAGCTTTGCCAGCTTTTCTACACACCACCCTCCCTGCCCCAGGGCTCAGAGCATGGTGGCTTCTGACCTCATTTCTGAGTCAGAATTTGGCCACCACCCCCAGTCCTCTTTAAAACGTTTCACCTATTCCGTGATTAGGTTTTGTTTTGCTTTTTTTCTCTACCTGTTCATTGGTTCCACTCAGCATAAAGAATACAGGAACAAAGAACTCTCCAGTGTCTTAGAAGCTGCTGAAGTGGGACCACAATACCCGTTCACCTCTGTGGTCCCTGCTTGGCAAACTGTATCTGTTCCCTGAGATCAAGTGTCTTTTTTTATTGTTGTGGAGATTCTGCATTGAAGAGCTCCTCTGGGTGAGAAGGATGGGTTGTCCAAAAGCTGTCCCAGTCCCAGCGCCTGTGACTTGTGCTGAGAGTTCATCTGATACAGTGATAAGAGGGAGCCCGTTCTCTGAGCGACTCCTGTCTTTTGATCCAGGGTTCAGGGGTCACAGAGAGACAGCTGTTTGGGTTCGAGTCAGTTTCTGCCCGAGTCCCTGCGTCAGAAGGGCCACATCAGAATCCACTCAAATGTTTCTTCATTACTAATTTTGGGATTTGGTTGAGGGAGCACAAACCAGAAACAGAGGTTTCCTTGCGTTCTGGAGTTGGAGTTGGGCGGGGTCGTGAACCAGTTCACCAAGTGGAGGGCAGCTGCTGGAGTGAGCTTGGAAGCCTGTTGATTTCGTCCAGGACAAGCCCTGGCTTAGATTTGTTACTAGCTGCCCCCGCCCACCGCCCCCCCAACCCCCACACCAAGAGAAACTCCCACTGTGCCCCCCCTCTTCTTGGTGGAACATGGTGATGATATCTGGGACAGATTTCCATGTCACTGTTGACCCCACACCCAGACTTCTGATTTATCGGATGGTCCCAAAAGCCAGGAATTGGGGGAGCATTCAGCCGGCCTAAGAAGACACAAAGGGTTAACTTGTCTTAATTTAAATGTTGCCCTTCTCTGTTCTAATTTCTGGAACTTTGAATTCTCAAACCACCAGTCCTGGTCACACTTGTGCAGGGATCCAAAATGTCCGAGGAGTGATGGATGTTAATGTGCTCAGGCGTCTTTGCAGAAGGCCGTTAGTCTCCTAAGACCAACACAAAACATCCATCATTAAGATACACTCACCCTCCTCACTTCAATGCCATGAATCACTTGTCAGGAGCACCCTGTCACGTCCAGCATCCCTGACTTACGTATTTGTCTGCTCTTGTGCTCTGAGACTGGCTGCCTAAGCTCAGAGAACACTTGTTTCCGA
The DNA here is from genome assembly GCF_016772045.2 of Ovis aries. Lineage (NCBI taxonomy): Eukaryota > Metazoa > Chordata > Mammalia > Artiodactyla > Bovidae > Ovis > Ovis aries. The sequence continues at coordinate 32,123,900 of NC_056079.1, forward strand.
TGGGATACACAGCATGGACGTCTCAGCCTGTCCGAATCGCACAGTTCCTTGGGTGGTTAACCGGAACACTGCTCTAACACTAGCGTCCCATGGTGGCCTGTCCCTTACACTAGATCACAGGAGAGCCTCAGTGAAGTCCTGCTACACCTGCCCCCCCCATGTCAACGTCCCTTCTGTAAGCAAAAAATACAAGTACTGTAGTTCCCATTCGTTTAATTCCAATGGTTGTCTGTACCTGCCTGAATAGGAAAATAATGGGAATGGTCTGTTTCCTTGGCTTGGGACAACTAACCAGTCTGTCTGTGTGACTTCGTTTCAGTAACGCTTAGTAGAGAACCTGATGTGAAAACATTTGTATTCGTGAAATATGACAGCCTGCCATTTGGTAGGCAGTAAACTCATGGCTGCTATTGATAAATGGAACCTCTATCAAAATAAGGAACTGTTTCTAAAATTCAGCTTTTGTAGGATTTTCCAAGGAAAAGTCACCTTGGTTGAATGTTTCTCATTAAACTTTGCAGAAGTGATCCATATTCAGTACCTGTTTTTAATCACTTTTTAAGTATCAGGACAGAATGAAAGGAAGCCACAGTTTGTTAATCTTTATCTGACTAAATCTGGAGGGATCTGTGATCATAATAAATTGAGGGGAGGGCAGAAATTACCGGAAGAACTTTAGCAATATCGTCATCCCTCGGTATCCATAGCGGACTGGGAGCCCCAAGGGTAAAATCTGTGGGTGCTCAAATCCCTTATATAAAACGGTGTCATACAACCACCCTCTGTACCCATGAATCCACAGCTACAAAGGGCTGACTGTATTGATCTAAAAAAAAAAAAGTGGATTTTTTTTTTTAATGATCTGTTGCAGTCTGTGGATCTCTGTATCTTTCAACACATAGCTTCACCATTTATAGAGTAACTGGTAGAAGTGAGATGGATGTATTTACTGACTTACCCAGGTTGGACTGAGGATAAGTGGATCCTGGCTAGTGGCTGCTCTGTCCACCGACCACTGCTGCTTTAGTTCTGTTCAGTAGGTTCTAGTCACCGTTTCTGTTGTTGCCTTTTAAAAGAAGTGATAGCCAATCACTTTGTATTTTCATCCCTATTGCTGCTTTTGTGCAAGCTGATAATTGAACAGTCAAAACCAATTCTACTGGCAGAGAGCCCTGAGGACTGAATGACCCCCTTTGTAACTGAGAAATGATTCCTGTTATATTAATCATTCTACAAACAGTATGCTGGATTCATTTGCCCTGGGTTGATAGATGGAGGAACTGTTTTGGACAACCCTAAAGGTGTGATTTTATGTGAAAGTTTTATTTTCAGTCTTGCTAAATAAAATGAGTCTTTGTATTTATTTTTCTTTTATTACAGTGAAATTTAGCAGTGGCAGGTATTAGGCTAGGATACAAAGAGATAAAGCATCTCTGCCTAGTGAGTTAAGTCAAGACCCCAAAATATATTCTGATGAATATCTATTCCCATTATCAATGTAGAAATAATAAACACAGCTAATTTATGAAAATGGCACCACTGTACAACACAGGGGAATAACCAATATTTTTAAATGATTATGAATAGAGCATAGCCTTTTAAAATTGTGAATCACTTATCCTATACACCTGTAACAAATAATATTGTCCAACAACTAAAAGTTGCAGCAGCAACTTCCGTGATGGTCCAGTGGTTAAAACTCCGAGTTTCCACTGCAGGAGGCCTGGGTTGAATTCCTGATCAGGGAACTAAGATCCCATGTGACATGCTAAGAGTCCACACACACAAAAAAAGCTGCATCATGGTCGGCTAGGTGTCCTCTAGCTCTTCAGAGACCAAAGAAGACGAAACTGGCTCACAGAATACAGCATTTTAAAAGATTTTCTGAAGACTGGCTAAAATCGGAAAGCGTCAGACACACAACTTAGCGACTGAACAACAACAAAATTTGAGACAGGGAGAAGCAGTCACCTGCACATAGAAATCAAATCCAGAGACTAACACAGATAACATTGTCTTCTCTGATGGTCTGAGAAACTGGGGCCCATTCTATGCTGTTTGGCGGAGAAGGCCATGGCACGCTACTCCAGTACTCTTGCCTGGAAAATCCCATGGACAGAGGAGCCTGGAAAGCCGAGGTCCATGGGGTCGCTGAGGGTCGGACACGACTGAGTGACTTCACTTTCATGCATTGGAGAAGGAAATGGCAACCCACTCCAGTGTTCTTGCCTGGAGAATCCCAGGGACGGGGGAGCCTGGTGGGCTGCCGTCTATGGGGTCACACAGAGTCGGACACGACTGAAGTGACTTAGCAGTAGCAGTATGCTGTTTGGGATGGTTTAAATGTCCACCTCTCCATCGGAAAGACCACATGGTCTCTAAAGGTCCTCCCCAGGCCTCGGGTTCCAGAGTCTGTATTGCCATTTCAAAAGCCAAGTATGACACAGTGTTTGCTGAGGCATTGCTGTCACGGCTTCTCTCCCTGAATTCATTTAAACTGGAACATGGGCATTATTTGTCCGTTTCTCTTCAGCGTCAAGTAACCAGTCAACAACATTTTTTATTATGTTATCTTTTTTTTTTAAATCCTCCCAAAAGAATCACAGTAAACTCAAAGGGAAACGATTTTAAAATCCGTAAGTGTTTTTTCCCCCACAATTCAGGGCCTTAGACTACAGAGGTGAATGTTTTAAAAGCTTGATGGCATTTACGGTGAGAACGTATACTAGATTTTTAGAAAGTTGTTTATAAAATCTGTTTCTCTGGGTATTTGATTTTCTAATCTCTTTTCCTCTTTGTCCTTGCAAACCATTGGAGTGATTTAAAGACAGTTACTGGTGATGAGGTGACTTTCAGGGATCAGATAGTAGGGAAAAATGAAAGGTTAAATTAGATGGTTGGTGTCCCAGAAAGAGGAAGAGAAGAAACGAAAAAAAAAAAAAAAAGGAGGAAAAGGTGGAACAAAATTCACTCAAAAGTACAGCTGTGTTTAAAAAAAAAAAAGCAAACAAATGATAATGAGACTGGAATCCTCATTGTCTTTACAATCCTTTTTTGTCTTTAATTCTGTTTTCATAAGGTCACAAAATATTAGAGATGAAAAGTCCCCTAGAAATGAATCTGCAAGAAATCCTGTCCTACTTCACCTTGGTCTCCTCCGGCTCCTCTACAGAGAACATGTCTCAATAAAGGTTGTGTAATGAATAAGGTGTAGGGGCAAGACGCATGTTCATTGAGCACTTGCTTGGTGGGGTCACTCTGCTAAGCTTGTGTCATGGGTCACCGTGACTGGTCCTGATGGCAACTCTGAAGAAGAGACGGACTCCGTTTTATCCACAAAAAAACTGAGAAGTTCAGTTGCTTTCCCAAGATTACAGTTTAGTGATGAAACTAAGACTCAACTTGGGTCAGCCTTGTGCCGCTGCCACCCAGTCTCGCCACCACTCTCCTCATTAACTCGAAAGATTAAATCTCTCTTCTGATACTTTTGGGGGGAGCCACACTCACATACACCATTGAGGTGGGGAAGCTGTCCTTGCAGTTCAAAGACCTCACCTATTAAATGAAGATTCTTCTACTTATTGTCATAATGACCTATCACCCGGTCCGTTGAGTATTTATGGTTTTTAAAATGTTTTCTAAAAAGCATAACTTCAACTTCCATGATGGTGCAGTGGTTAAGAATCCACTTTGCTATGCAGGGTGCTTCAATCCTTGGTCAGGGAACAAAGATCCCACATGCTGCAGGCCAACTAAACTCACACGCCACAGCAAAGACCCAGAACATCCCCCCCAAAATTTTGTAATAAAAAGCATATCCATTTAAGTATGTTATGCTCACTCAATCCTTCCTCTATACAACCCTTCACCATAACCCTTATCATGTTTAACCTTGCTCCTCCCACCACCGACTGCTGGCTAGCACCTTCCAACTTGGCTAGCACCTTCCAACTTTGCATCTCTACAAGAAGCATCTATGAGTATATTCACACCGTGAAGGGCTAGTCATGTTTTAATTTTTATCACTCTGGCAGGAGGAGAAATTATCAAGTCCAGAGACATGTTACTTGAACACATTTACTGCAACCCCAGTTTACAGGAAACCCAGTTTTGTGTGCCTGGTAAATGGAAACTTCCCCAAAAGAAGTCGATGACAAGGACCCTAGGTTTTGTTCAAAGTAATTTTCCCAGAGCAGACGTGAAACTATCTTAGTCTCCCAGGGTCCAGGAAGACAGTGAGAAGAGAATGAATGTTGCCCTTTCTTTCCAGAAGGCTCAAGGTAAGCCCAGTCATAAGACAACCTGGAGAGCAAATTTTGGACCCTTCTCCAACAAAATAGCATCTCATTCATTAAGCAGTCTAGCCATACAGCCAAGAGTATTTTCCTTAACAAAATCCAGCTCTTTCTACTTGCCCAAAGCACCTAGCATTTCATCATCCAACTACTAAACTCAGTAGTTTATGGAGTCAACTTCTGTGTTACTTGGCACCTCATCCTGTCTGTGACCTTCATATAGCCCAGATGTGGACACACAGACCTAAGAAATAGGCTAAATGTGTTTGGGGCCCAGGCTGGGCCCTCCTTCCAGAAGTTGGCTCCTGCCACTGGGGAGACTGTGGTGTGGACAGTCAGATCCGAGCCTTAAGTCCTAACTACACACTGGGATTTGTAAATCAAGTACAATAAGAAAGAATCCAAATATCTCATTTTCTATTGGTTATATATTGAAACCTTACTTTGGATTTGCTGGACTATGTAAAATGTATCGACTTAAAAAGACGCACAGGCTGAGAGTTGCCAGTTAAGTTTTATTTGAGGCAAAATGCGGACTGCGTTAGGGGAGGCATCATCTCAGACAGCTCTGTGAGACTGCTCTAGAGAGGTATCTGAAGTGCTGCCTCCCCAACTACAGTCCGCATTTTGCCCCAAATAAAACTTAACTCGCAACTCTCACGTTGTGCACCTTTTTTTAAGTCAAAAGTTAGAGCAACAGACAAAGCGACCTGTGGGGCCCTAAATGGGAAACCTTGAAAAAGAAGGGCTAGCTTTGCGGTTTAGAGCTAAGATGGCGCCTGGCGGACAAGATGAGGGCGTGGCCTAAGTTGTTTGTTATAACTTTTGATTGGCTCTCTTGATTTCCATGCACGTGGACAGCGCGTGATCACCATAGACTCTTATTACTATGAAGCGCATGACGACTTGACCTTTAACGTGATTGGTGCAACTATGGCATATTACAATTTGACCTTTAACGTGATTGGTCCAACCCTCGAAAACCCCCCCATACACACCTTGTTTGCCTTTATAAACCAAAAGTTTGTGGCAATAAAGAGGAACTGATTAGAGGGAACCCCTGTCGCATCTGATTGTTTCTTGCTCCCTGAGGGGCTGGGTTGGTGGACAGCAGGCTCACCTCTCCTCGCGACCCCTCGGCTTTGCTGAGGGAAGTTCCACTCCCTCTCTCTTTCTGCAGAGCGCCCCCCGCAGCGACCCAGAGTGGACTTCCTTCCTTGGCCTGGACTCCATGAGGAACTGGAGCTTTGGTTCCAGCAGCGGCCCCTTGCGCCCAGCCGCCTCCTCGGGGAATCCAAACAAATTTGGGGAAGTCTCTCCTGGTTCTCAAATCTCACATATTGGTTGAGATGCTGAGTTTCATTTGGCAGTGGAGCAAGTTACCTGCCCCCTCCCAGCTGGAAAAATATGGGGGAGCGGGGAGCCAGTGAAACATCCAGGGCTTACCTACTATGGTCTAGACACTGAGTGGGGCTCGGCTGAAAGATGCCAAGAAATTCCCACCCAGTGGAAAGGTACTGCGTGGGAGGTTGGCTGAAAGATGCCAGGGGAATTACCTGTTAGGGACCAAACGACGGTCTCTAATGACGGTCTCTAGGACCTGAGTCATGTTTCCCAAAAAGAGACAGGATATGCGCTCATCCTGCCTGGCCAATCATGTAACGCCAGCTACTCCTGTAACTGAGACAAAGAACTGCCTGTATATAAGCCGCCATACTCCTTTGTTCGGGGCTCTTGTCGGATTCCCTTGTGTGGGATGAGACTTGAGCCCTAGCGCGCTAGAGATAAACTCCCTTCTTGTTTTTGCATTACTGTGGTGGACTTGCTCTCTCGGTCAGTTCGGAGATACGGGCTCGGAGCATAACATTACCCACCCAGTGAAAAAGTACTGGGTGTGTGTATGGGGAGGGAGGGTGTTGCTCGACTGAAAAAAAAAAATCGAGGAATACCCAGGGCTCAGCTGAAAGATGCCGAGGTCACTCCTTTGTAGGGGACTAAGTGGTCTTGGCTGAGTAGTGAGATAAGAGGCTGACCTGACTACCTCAATTCGACTGCCTTTATAGAATCTGTCGGGATAAAAATGAGAATGTATGAGAGCTTTGCTGTGAAAAAAAAGATAAGACTCCTCTTGACTGGTTGCGCTTTTCTCAGGGGACTGAGAAATTTATGGGGATGTTGGAGGCCTAGTCCTCATATCATGCAGTGGTCCCATAAGGAAACCCACTCACTAATTAAACTACTTGCTGGTCCAGGGGTGACAAATAAGAACTGACCATTCAGCCATCAGAGCAGCCACAGTGGTCTTGGACTGCTGGAGGCAGAATCCGAGACACATAAGACAGAAACGACTCTGGGGTGACCCCTGGGGGAGTTAAGCTCACAAGAAGCCCACGGGCCCACCATGCAGTTTCACTAGTGACTTTTATCCCTGATCAACTTAAAGTGGGAAACAAAATCTCTCAAAAACAGAAACGAGAGGCATCAGAAAACCAACCACTGACTAACACTCCAACCAGGTTCACGTACAATACATATGGTGCGCATACTTGCAAGTACCTAGTTAACTGGGGAAATTATACCTAAAAGAGATCTCAACCTAAAATGGATAAATTGGGGCTCTTTTGATATTTCAAAATTGATACTTTTGCACACACAATTAGAAGAGGCTGGCCCTGCTTACTTTGATATCTAGAAGTTGCCAAAACAGGAAATGATAGAGTAACATTTTTGAAGGAAACCAACTTCCCCTATAGTTCAGCAGTAAAGGATTGGCCTGCAATGCAGGAGATCCAGAAGTCATGGTTTCCATCCCCTCATCAAGAAGATCCCCTGGAGGAGGTTAATGACCAAAAAAAAAAAAAAAGATGTAAAACTTGAGAGTTGCAAGTTAAGTTTTATCCGGGACAAAATGAGGACTGTAGCCTGAGAGGCAGCAGCTCAGATAGCTCTGAGAGACTGGTCCAAAGCAGAAATGGGGGAAAGTCAATATATAAGGTTTTGGTGAAGGGGGAGTTTAATACCATGAAGCACTCACTTTACGAAAGGGTTTTTTTTTTCCTTTTTTTTTAGTCATGAGGATCTGATGTCACCATGAAGGAATTCATTGCTTCTCTAGATATGAGAAGATGAAAGGATTGAGATCATAAAATCTGTTACAAAAAACAGCCAACTATTTAAAGACCTGTCCCACCAGATTCCCTGGAGCACAGAGTGCCTCACTCCACCCTGAACTGCCTCCAGGGTTGTTGAAGGTCAACAGCTGTAGCAGCATGAGGTTCAGTCTCCATAGAGGCAGATGGCAAATGCCTTTGTTGTTCACTCCCTGGCAATGCTGTTCAGTTCAGTTCACTTCAGTCGCTCAGTCGTGTCCGACTCTTTGTGACCCCATGAATCCCAGCACGCCAGGCCTCCCTGTTCATCACCAGCTCCCGGAGTTCACTCAGACTTACGTCCATCGAGTCCGTGATGCCATCCAGCCATCTCATCCTCTGTCATCCCGTTCTCCTCCTGCCCCCAATTCCTCCCAGCATCAGAGTCTTTTCCAATGAGTCAACTCTTCTCATGAGGTGGCTAAAGTACTGGAGTTTCAGCTTTAGCATCAGTCCTTCCAAAGATATCCCAGGGCTGATCTCCTTCAGAATGGACTGGTTGGATCTCCTTGCAGTCTAAGGGACTCTCAAGAGTCTTCTCCAACACCACAGTTCAAAAGCATCAATTCTTCGGCACTCAGCCTTACTTCACAGTCCAACTCTCACATCCATACATGACCGCAGGAAAAACCATAGCCTTGACTAGACGGACCTTAGTCGGCAAAGTAATGCCTCTGCTTTTGAATATACTATCTAGGTTGGTCATAACTTTTCTGCCAAGGAGTAAGTGTCTTTTAATTTCATGGCTGCAATCACCATCTGCAGTGATTTTGGAGCCCCCCCAAATAAAGTCTGACACTGTTTCCACTGTTTCCCCATCTATTCCCCATGAAGTGATGAGACCAGATGCCATGATCTTCGTTTTCTGAGTGTTGAGCTTTAAGCCACCTTTTTCACTCTCCTCTTTCACTTTCATCAAGAGGCTTTTTAGTTCCTCTTCACTTTCTGCCATAAGGGTGGTGTCACCTGCATATCTGAGGTTATTGATATTTCTCCTGGCAATCTTGATTCCAGCTTGTGTTTCTTCCAGTCCAGCCTTTCTCATGATGTACTCTGCATATAAGTTAAATAAGCAGGGTGATAATATACAGCCTTGACGTACTCCTTTTCCTATTTGGAACCAGTCTGTTGTTCCATGTCCAGGTCTAACTGTTGCTTCCTGACCTGCACACAGATTTCTCAAGAGGCAGGTCAGGTGGTCTGGTATTCCCATCTCTCTCGGAATTTTCCACAGTTTGTTGTGATGCATGCACTCAAAGGCTTTGGTATAGTCAATAAAGCAGAAATAGATGTTTTTCTGGAACTCTCTTGCTTTTTCCATGATTCAGCAGATGTTGGCAATTTGATCTCTGGTTCCTCTGCCTTTTCTAAAACCAGCTTGAACATCAGGAAGTTCATGGTTCACGTATTGCTGAAGCCTGGCTTGGAGAATTTTGAGCATTATTTTACTAGCATGTGAGATGAGTGCAATTGTGCGGTAGTTGGAGCATTCTTTGGCATTGCCTTTCTTTGGTATTGGAATGAAAACTGACCTTTTCCAGTCCTGTGGCCACTGCTGAGTTTTCCAAATTTGCTGGCATATTGAGTGCACCACTTTCACAGCATCATTTTTCAGGATTTGAAACAGCTCAACTGGAATTCCATCACCTCCACTAGCTTTGTTCGTAGTGATGATTTCCAAGGCCCACTTGACTTCACATTCCAAAATGTCTGGCTCTAGATTAGTGATCACATTATCATGATTATCTGGGTCATGGAGATCTTTTTTGTACAGTTCTTCCGTGTATTCTTGCCACCTCTTCTTAATATCTTCTGCTCTTGGTAAGTGCCAATTTGTAGTTGACAGGGGCATGGCAATTCACTCCAGTATTCTTGCCTGGAGAATTCCATGGACAAGAGGAGCCTGGTGGGCTATACAGTCCATAGGATCACAAAGAGTCAGATATGACTGAGCATGCACGAACCAACAGAAATTGCTTAAAACTATATCAGAACTAAAAGGGCTGCTAGCACTGACTGCCAGGTTGCAGGTCTAGTGAGACTGGAAATCCATGTTTGGCATTTATGCCTTTTGACTTTTGATTTCTGGGCATCACTTTACCATCTTTTGGGAACACTCTTGCCACTTGGGTTTTGATTTCTGGGCATCTTTTTGCCTTTTGTTTTATTTAGAGTGTGACTCCTGGCAGGTGAGGTTCTGGTTTGGTTTGGTATGAGTGTGCAAACATCTGGTGCAAACTTCTCGAGCCAATGTGGGAAGCACTTCCTCTAAGGTTCCACACTCCACCTGGGAACCCCTTGGGAAAAAAATTTTTAATGAGTGGTCACCCTAGCTATGATTCAGTGACAAGAAAACCGGCCTAAAAATATTAGCTCTCTATTGACACAGGATAGGAAAATGGACCCAAGTTCCCTTATCTCTAGGGTTTTCTCCTATAATCAACAGCCTGGGGCTGATCAAACTAAGACCCCCACCCCCCCACTTCCTGAGAAGGACAATCCCTACTGGAACCAATCTGCCCTTGTTATCAGAGCCAATTTGAGCACTCTTTGGTCTAAATGTTGGCTATAAAACTATGACCACAGAGTGGGGAGCTTGCTCAAACTCATGTCCATTGAGTCAGTGATGCCATCCAACCAGCTCATCCTCTGTCATCCCCTTGTCCTCCTGCCTTCAATCTTTCCCAGCATCAGGGTCTTTTCCAATGAGTCATCAGGTGACCCTTCGCATCAGGTGGCCAAAAAAAGATTTTTGACAGTGTGGTCACAATATTCTTTAGACTCCAGAGAAAGCTTGAAGAACTTATCTCTTGCTCTGAGGTAATAACTCCTTCTATGCCTTGAGACCAGAGCTCTCTGGATCACTTATTTAAACCATCTAATTCCTGAAACCAAAAGAGAAAAAAAGGGAAGGAAGCATTTAAAAAATTTTTTTGTTCCAACTGTTATTCACAACTAGTGAGTTTAATATTGTGATATCTGCTTCATAACTAAGTTCGGAAAACAAAGCTGTGAAATATCTTTTGAATCTATTTGTACGTCTCTTTGCCAACAAAGGTCCGTCTGGTCAAAGTTACGGTTTTTCCAGTAGTCATGTGGATGTGAGAGCTGGGCCATAAAGAAAGCTGAGGGCCAAAGAATTGATGCTTCTGAACTGTGGTGTTAGAGGACTTTCGAGAATCCCTTGGACTGCAAGGAGATCCAACCAGTCAATCCTAAGGGAAATCAGTCCTGAATATTCATTGAAAGGACTGATGCTGAAGCTGAAACTCCAATACTTTGGCCACCTGATGCGAAGAACTGACTCATTGGAAAAGGCCCTGATGCTGAGAAAGACTGAAGGCAGGAGAAGGGGATGACAGATGAGATGGTTGGATGGCATCACCGACTTGATGGACGAGTTTGACCAAGCTCCAGGAGCTGGTGATGGACAGGGAAGCCTAGTGTTCTGCAGTCCATAGGGTAGCAAAGAGTTGGATACTTAACGACTGAACAGCAACAATGAGCTGTTAGATAAACTCTATTAAGAATAATTATGCTTTAGGAATGTCTGTCTAATACAGTCGCTCCAGATTAGGGTAACTTTTATTGACTATGCCAAAGCCTTTGACTGTGTGGATCACAATAAACTGTGGAAAATTCTGAAAGAGGCAGACCACCTGACCTGCCTCTTGAGAAATCTGTATGCAGGTCAGGAAGCAACAGTTAGAACTGGACATGGAACAACAGACTGGTTCCAAATAGGAAAAGGAGTATGTCAAGGCTGTATATTGTCACCCTGCTTATTTAACTTATATGCAGAGTACATCATGAGACACGCTGGACTGGAAGAAACACAAGCTGGAATCAAGATTGCCAGGAGAAATATCAATAACCTCAGATATGGAGATGACACCACCCTTATGGCAGAAAGTGAAGAGGAACTAAAAGCCTCTTGATGAAAGTGAAAGAGGAGAGTGAAAAAGGTGGCTTAAAGCTCAACACTCAGAAAATGAGGATCATGGCATCCGGTCTCATCATTTCATGGGGAATAGATGGGGAAACAGTGGAAACAGTGTCAGACTTTATTTTGGGGGGCTCCAAAATCACTGCAGATGGTGATTGCAGCCATGAAATTAAAAGACACTTACTCCTTGGCAGAAAAGTTATGACCAACCTAGATAGTATATTCAAAAGCAGAGGCATTACTTTGCCGACTAGTCAAGGCTATGGTTTTTCCTGTGGTCATGTATGGATGTGAGAGTTGGACTGTGAAGTAAGGCTGAGTGCCAAAGAACTGATGCTTTTGAACTGTGGTGTTGGAGAAGACTCTTGAGAGTCCCTTGGACTGCAAGGAGATCCAACCAGTCCATTCTGAAGGAGATCAGCCCTGGGATATCTTTGGAAGGACTGATGCTAAAGCTGAAACTCCAGTACTTTGGCCACCTCATGAGAAGAGTTGACTCACTGGAAAAGACTCTGATGCTGGGAGGGATTGGGGGCAGGAGGAGAAGGGGACGACCCAGGATGAGATGGCTGGATGGCATCACGGACTCGATGGACGTGAGTCTGAGTGAACTCCGGGAGTTGGTGATGAACAGGGAGGCCTGGCGTGCTGGGATTCATGGGGTCGCAAAGAGTCAGACACAACTGAGCGACTGAACTGAACTGAACTGAATTGAACTGACTGTCTAAGGGTTGTGATTGTCAACTAAAAATGATGCACAACTTTAGAGCTACAAGTTGAGTTTTATCTGGGGCAAACTGAGGATTGCAGCCTGGGAGGCAGTACCTCCTCCGATAGCTCTGAGAGACTGCTCCCAAGAGGCAGTGGGGGAAGCTCAATACATAAGATTTTGTCGAAAAGTGAAAGAAAGTGAAAGTGAAGTCGCTCAGTCGTGTCCAACTCTGCGACCCCATGGACTTCAGCCCACCAGGCCCCTCCATCCATGGGATTCTCCAGGCAGGAGAACTGGAGTAGGTTGCCATTTCCTTCTCCAGGGGATCTTCTCGACCCAGGGATCGAACCCAGGTCTCCCACATTGTAGGCAGACGCTTTACCATCTGAGCCACCAGGGAACTCCCTTTACAAAAGATATTCAGCCAGTATCTGTTGTCCTCATGAAGGGATTTAGTGCTTTTCTAGATATGATGAGATGCAAGCAGCTGTTGACCTTCAGCACCCCCTGAGGGAGTTCAGGGTAGTGAGGTACTCTGTGCTCCAGGGAATCTGATGGCACAGGTCTTTAAATAGGTGGATATTTTCAGGAACAAGTTTTATGATCCTGATCCTTTCATCTCCTCTTATCTAGAAAAGCATAAAATCCCTTCATGGTGGCATCAGATCCTCCTCACTAGGGGAAAAAACTCTTACAAAGTGATTGCATTGAATTTCCCCTGCACCAAAATCTTATATATTGACCTTCCTCCACTACCTCTTTGGAGCAGTCCCTCAGCTATCTGGGAGAAGGAAATGGCAACCCACTCCAGTATTCTTGCCTAGAAAATCCCATGAACGGAGGAGCCTGGTAGGCTACAGTGCATGGGGTCGCAAAGAGTCGGACACGACTGAGCGACTTCACTCACTGATTCGAAACATTTAAATTATATATGCGGCTTACAGCGGGCAGCACAGAGTTGAAGGATAACCAGAGGAAACAGCCATGCATGTAAATCCTGCCGAGTTCTTTAGTAACAGCTTTTTCTCTCTTAACGGTTCCTCCCAAGAATCATCTGAGATAAAAGTCACGTCTCCCCGCTAGAGGAGTAAGACCTTGGCAGCACGCTAGGTTCTCTGCATCCCTCGGGTTCCGCGGGGGCGGCGGGCGGCGGCACCCGGAAGGACGCCAGCGGCACCCTAGAGCCTCGCACGGCCCCGGCGGCGACCTCCCCAAGATGGCGTCCCTGGGGGGGGCGGGGCTACCGCCACACCACCTTCGTCCCACCCCGCGCTGGCGATTGGCTAAAACGACCCGGTGCTTAGTGGTGATTGGGCCTCACGGAAACCCGCGCTGGGCGGGACCGGAAGGGGTCTCTGCCCGGGGTGCGCGGGCCCGGGGCTCCACGTTGGTCCCTGGGGGATGTGGAAAGCTGGCAGCATGTCGGCGGAGCTGGGGATCGGCTTCGCTCTGCGAGCAGTGAACGAGCGCGTGCAGCAGGCGGTGGCGCGGCGGCCGCGGGTGAGGAAGGGGACCGCGCGGGGACTGTGGGCGGCCGCGCCGAGAAAGGGGAACACCTGCGTGGGAACGGGTCGTCACGGTGACGCAGAGGGGTCTCCTGGAGGGGCGGGACCTGCCCGCTGCCTTGGCATTGGCGCAAGCTGCAGAGCCCCCCCCCCCCGAAGGCTAGCGAAGGCTAAGGGGGTCCCCCATTTCCTGTCAGGTTTTCTGAAGGTTAGCGATCCAAGGAAAATGACCAGTCTCTAGGCAGCGCGACCATTGTCCATCCCGCTTCGTGGTAGGGGTCAGCAGCCTTGGCAGAGGGGAGAGGGGCCAGGCCTGTATCCAGAGACTGCAGGAGAAGACGCCCACTACAGGAGCACCCAAAGGAGGCCAGGTCTGCCGGGGGTCACGTGTGTGGCAGCGTCTCAGCCGGTAGATTGCTCATGAAGTAAATGTCAGCGCCCACGCCAGCAAAGGAGAGGGTGAATTGACCCGACTTGAGGAGCACTCAGAGCTGCTCTTGCACGTTTGAGGCAGCAGCGAACTGACATCCAATGCCAAGCAGTTTACGGGGGGAGATTTTTCCTCCCTTGTTTATATTTAGTCTTCTCTTGGAATTTATTTAGACTAAGGTCAGTACCTGCCTCAAGTGCAAGTTTTACATTGAATGGTGAGGAGTGAGCCAGGATTGAATGGAGAGAGGTCAAAGTTCTTTTTTTTTTTTTTTTTCTTAATTTTATTTTTACTTTATTTTACTTTACAATACTGTATTGGTTTTGCCATACATTGACATGAATCCACCACGGGTGTATACAAGCTCCCAATCCTGAATCCCCCTCCCACCTCCCACCCCATATCATCTCTCTAGATCATCCCCATGCACCAGCCCCAAGCATCCTGTATCCTGTATCGAACATAGACTGGTACTTCATTTCTTATATGATAGTATACATGTTTCAATGTTCAAGCATTTATGGTGTCAGAGCTCAGAGTGCTGGCCCAGAAAGAGAAGACCTGCATTAGCGAAGCCTTTGCTTGGCTCTTAAGTAGATGTTTGCTTCCCTGGTGGCTCAGACGTTAAAACATCTGGCTGCAATGCAGGAGACGTGGGTTCGATCCCTGGGTCAGGAAGATCCCCTGGAGAAGGAAATGGCAACCCACTCCAGTATTCTTGCCTGGAGAATCCCATGGACGGAGGAGCCTGGTGGGCTACGGTCCATGGGATCGCAAAGAGTCGGACACGACTAAGTGACTTCACTTCTTAAGTAGATGTTAACCTTGAAAGAAAGTGAAGTCGCTCAGACCAGTCTGATTCTCTGGGACCCCACGGACTGTAGCCCGCCAGGCTCCTCTGTCCATGGAATTTTCCAGGCAAGAATACTGGAATGGATTGCCATTCACTTCTCCAAGGGATCTTCCCAACCCAGGAATCAAACCCCGGTCTCCTTCATTATAGGCGGATGCTTTACCGACTGAGGGAGGGAAGCTTCAGTTTTGCCACTGGTTCTTTTTTTTTTTTTCAATATTTTATTTATTTGGCTGCATCAGGTCTTAGTTGCACCACCCAGGATCTTCGTTGTGGCACGCCCTCTTGTCTCTAGTTGTGACCTCGGCTTAATTGCCCCAAGACATGTGGGATCTTAGTTCCCCTATCAGAGATGGAACTTCCATTGGAAGGCAGATTCTTAACCACTGGATCACCAGGGACGCCCCTCTGCCACTGATTCTGCCACATAAATTGCAGAGTTACCCTAAGGCTGCTTCTGAGAGGCGATATTGTAGACAGTATTGATAACTACCCCAGGATCCCAATGAGTTTCCAAAACTGTTGACCTTGGGGTTTTAGGAGCTTTAAGTGGCCTCCCTTCTAGTCAGAGAGTGATGCCTTTTCTTAACTGATTCTTAAACCTCCAACCTTGCCATGCAAGAGACTCAGCTGAAGAATTTGTTTTAAAGGAAACTCTCAGACTCCATCCTGAGATTAGGACTCAGTGGGTCAGGAGAGGACCCAGATGATACTGGTAATATTGGTTAAAGACCACACTCCTAGGAAATAAAGCTTTTACTTACCTGCCTAGCTCTCCTGAGAGGGAAAGGTGTTCTGCTAGATGTTTGTTTTTAATTTAGTTTTTTTACATGTATTTATTTTTTGGCCATGCAGTGCAGCATGTGAGATCTAAGTTCCCCGACCAGGGATCAAACCCACGCCCCTTGAAAGCACAGACTCTTAACCCCTGGACCACCAGGGTAGTCCCTTCTGCTCTGCTAGATATTAAGGTGGCTAACATATTAGATTTAGATGCCATGCATACAAAAGACATTTCATCAACATTATTTGATACTGATAGCCCTGCTGTATTGGAAAAGTGGATCTTATCAAATGCCAAGTAAAGATCTCTGCCGATCCATCCTACAGGATGCCCTACAGGACTTATCGGGATAATAAGTCCAACATTGACTCATCTGGCTCTTTTTCTCTTGGCAGGATCTCCCAGCCATCCAGCCCCGGCTAGTTGCGGTCAGCAAAACCAAACCTGCAGACATGGTGATAGAGGCCTACAGTCACGGGCAACGCACTTTCGGGGAGAACTATGTATGTGAGGGCCCTCTTCCTGCCTGTAAGCTGCCCTCAGAAGAGTCAGATGTGCCAGGCTTCTGACTTACTCTATTTTTTACCCTGTAGGTTCAGGAACTGCTTGAAAAAGCATCAAATCCTCAAGTAAGTGGAATCTGAATTCTTTGTATCTAAATCTTGACTGTTCAGTTGGAACATTAGACCCACCTTGGTAGTTGAGTTTCAGAGCAGGAGGTCAGGCTGATGGTAGAAATGCCTGCATTCTCTGTGAGCCCCAAATATTTATCATCTAGATTTTCTCTCTTAAGACCGTTTTCTTCTTTGTGGCTGTTTGAAGATGGTGATTTTAGAAGCTTGCTGTAACCTTGGATCCTTTTGAGATCTGAAAGCTTTAGTCAGTTTCTTCTCAAGGGGAGGTATCTGAAAGAAGGGGAGAGTTGACAGAAACAAGGAAGAGAAACAGAAGTCTTCAGTTTTTCTCTAAGTGTCTTTAAGGGCCTGACTGAAGATGCAATAGTGGTTTATCCCTTAGACCAGAAAGGTGAGACAGGAATGTGAGAAGTGTGTGAGCTGGCAAGCCCTCCACAGCCCTCCCTCTGAATTAAACGTGACCACCTCCTTCTCTTCAGATTCTATCTTCGTGTCCTGAAATCAAATGGCACTTCATTGGCCATCTACAAAAACAGAATGTCAACAAACTGATGGGTAAGATAAAACTCTAAATATGAAGACACAGTTTTTTTCATCATTGTATCACATACAGTCCCTTCTGTGGAAGAGAAAATATTTTAGATTATTCCTCATTTATGCTTTGGGGATTCTTTTGGGAAAGAAATCTTTGTTCTTGATTAAAGGGAAAACATCATGATAAGAACAAAATGAACTCACAGTTGGCTGGGTATTATATACTTGGAAACCTACCCTAGCACACATTATGTATTTTTGGGGCGGTTTTTGAAATAAACGAGAAGGAATTGAAGCCCATAAATTTTTTTTGGCTAGCATGGGAAACACTTTTGTCCTTTTCCTTTTTTTTTGTTTAAGGTTCATTTCATTGTGTAATGAACATAATTTTCTTTTTATCTGTTTATTTTTGGCTGTGCTGGGCCTTCGTCGCTGCAGGCAGGGTACTCTTCATTCTGTTATACCGGCTTCTCACTGCAGTGGCTTCTGGTGTGGCGTACAGGCTCAGCAGTTACAGCTACTATAACCTCACCTCCCTCTCGTTACAGCTGTCCCCAACCTCTCCATGCTGGAGACGGTCGATTCTGTGAAGCTGGCAGACAGAGTGAACAGTGCGTGGCAGAAAAAAGGTTCCCCCGAAAGGTTAAAGGTTATGGTCCAGATAAACACCAGCGGAGAGGAGAGTAAGTGAGCAGACGGGGTGTGGCAGACTTTTTCCCCTTAGGACATGGTGGAGCGCAGGACGAGTGGCAGGCCTAAACACCCGATGCAGTAGGTCACAGAAGGAGCTCACAGGGCCATTAAATAAGCTGTTGTATGTAGGGTCTTGGTGGCACAAGGACCTCCAAACCAGTCCACATCTAATTCTTTAATGCGTTCTTAGTTTCTGAAGAGGCCGGCAAGGAGACTCAAGAAGGGGCTTGTGTGACTTTGATCCTGAAAATTCCCGCAGGTCACCCTCCCTCCCAAAAGAGATTGTGAATTTACATGTGTAATACTTCTCAAACCTTAAAAAATCGTGTTTCCATTATTGGGAGAAAATCAAACAAAACTCACTGTGGGCACCAGTCAGGGTGCTTGGGTTAGCAGTGTAGCACAGAAATCAGAGCCTGGGCCTGGAACCAGGCAGACCTGGGGTTTGAGCTCCACCACGCTTCAGCGCTGGAACCTTGAGTGACGTACCTGACCTTCCTACCCTTCATTTTGCTTACCTGCCAGTGATAGCAGAGCGGTAGTTCCGAGGGTGTTGCGAGGCTTGAATGTGGAGATGGAGGTAAAGCTGTTGGTACAGGACCCTGTGCGTCTTACTTGTTAGCTGTTTGCTAAGAATCCGTGTTTACAGACCAGTCGTTTGCTGATGGAGCTTAGGCTGAAGGAACAGGCCTGGCCGGGATCCACATCCCAGTTCTGCACTTCCTGGCCCTGTGGCCTCGAGAAAGGCCCTTAGCCTCCCGGAGCCTCAGTCTCCTCTTTTTTTAGAATGGAGAGAGTGAGAGCACTTATTTCACAGAGCTGCTGCGTTAAATAAAAAAACTGTAGGGACTTGGCGTGTGTGCCTGGTACGTAAACATTCATTAAATCTTAACAATCAGCATTATCTGTACATGCACCTAGATTATACATTACTTTATCCTGATAGCTAAACCTGAAACGGATTCCTGATGGAGTCCATTACAGCATTTCTGGATCAATGGCTATCATTTGCCCTAATTAAAGATTGGAGTGTTACTAGCATCTCTCTTTGTTAAATGAGGGAAGGACAGAATCTGTCCTCATACCTGCATAACAAGTAATGTTTTGCCATAGGCTCCTTCTCTGGTTTTTTAATGAACAAGATCAGGTAAATTTTGCGAAGTTCTAGTCAAAACTGTATGATATATACTTCATTTTTATTTGTTTTTACAATTCCATTAATAATGAAACTGTAGAAGTGCCAGATTTTGAAAAATAATTCTCTGGTTAATCTGGCGTTTGGGCAATGTGAGTCTTCTTGGTGTTTTTTTTTGTTCTTTTTAAATGTTTTGGCTCCACTGCATATCCAACATGCAGGATCTTAGTTCCCTGACCAGGGATATCAAACCCGATGGCTTCCCGCCCCACCCTCACACTGGAAGCACATAATCTTAACCACTGAACCGCCAGGAAAGTTCCAGATATTTTTTTTTCTTTCTATTTTAAGAAAAGCAGTGTTTTGGGTTTGTTTTTTTCCTTTTCCCTCCACTCTATCTATGCTCAGATGCTGAGACAGAATAAAGAGAATCCAGTTTATAGCTCTTCCCTTGAGACACTCAGGACTGGGTCAGAAGGGGAGAAACACAGTCAGACACCTCAGTGTAAAGTCACCATTTCAGTCCTGAGGACAAGTTCTCCAAGAAGTCCTCTTGCCTGAGAGTCGCCTCCCCTGTCCTGGGGAAGGGTGTTCCTCTGGCTTCCTAGAGCCTCTCGGTCTTCTGTCTTTTGTGAAGGCAAACATGGCCTGCCCCCTGCAGAGACGGCGGCCCTGGTGGAGCACATCAACGCCAAGTGCCCCAGACTGGAGTTCGTGGGGCTGATGACCATCGGGAGCTTCGGGCACGATCTTAGTCAAGGACCAAACCCGGACTTCCAGGTACTCGGCCTGGGTGGGGGGCGCTGCTCACGTCCGCTGAGGGTATCCGGGGCTGGCTGCTGCCATCAGCCCCCACAGGCTTTCCAGACGCCTCTTGTCATGCTACTTCATAACCCGCTTCTTAAACTCCTCATACGGAAAACGGGAACAGGTCCCCCGAACCCCCACAGACCCTTCACTCAGTCTGAACCTGCCTGACACACGGTCTCCAGAGAAAAGGAGCTCCGGCTTCCTCTCCAACAAGTGACAGTTTCTTGAAAGAAGGAGAGTTCACTACAAACCCTTTCAGTGACTTGTGATTTTGACAGGCCTCAAAGCCACGAGGAATAAAGAAGTAGTCTCTGACAGAGGTGTTGAGATTCGGCCCCTCTCCACCATCCTCGGAGAAGGCAGGGGTAAAACTGCATCACACTTGTCTCCCGGTCAGGTGTTGCTGTCCCTCCGGAAGGAGCTGTGCAGGAAGCTGGGCGCCACCCCCGAGCAGGTGGAGCTGAGCATGGGCATGTCCGTGGACTTCCAGCACGCGGTGAGTCTCCCAGGCGCCCTTGGGTGCCTGCAGGATGGGTCCAAAGGCAACGCCTCGCCGTCGCGTCAAGGCACACGCAGCAGTGTCTCTCACCTATGCTGACGTCCCCGGCGGCCCCTTCTTTTTTTCAAATGAACTGTATAGAAATTATAGCTTGACCCCTCATTAAAAACAATAAAAATACCACAACTCAGTTTAATTCCCTAAGTGGGATTTAAAGGAAAATTGAAAGAAGTTAAACTGCAGCTTTTTAAAAAGGCGTTTCCCTGTGTTCATGCTTGGGCGTGGTCATATGACACCGAGTCCTGACAAAGTGTCTGATCGTACGCAAGCATAGATCCCCCAGGATGCAGCAGCTCTGAGCACACACTGGTAGATGTGCTGTGTTAGCAACTCACATACACGATCTTCCAGAGCGGAGGCTAATTTGATCAAGTTCCAAGAACCACACTGTAAAACCTTCCTCTGGATCTATAGTAGTCGCACGATTAGAAGATAGAGTATATTAACATGATGCAAAAATGGTTGGTGTTTCTACATAAAATGGAATTCGATCGTTTGCTCGCTCACTCACAGGGAGGCTTGCTCATCTCTGAAACCCCAGCATATGAGAAGGGCGTGTGGGCCACAAGATGGCTCTCTGTCATGCTGCTGTGTCCTACACGGCTGCCACCCCTGTCACCCAGCCCACTAAGTGCCAGTCACCTTCCTCAGTCTCTGCAGAAGCAGAGGGAATCCTTACCTACTTCGTAAACACCCCTTAGGGTGGACCACTGCCCCACAGTCCTTCAGCTGCATTGTCGTATGAGACACAGCTTCAGCATCTGCTGCACCTCATTTTTTTTAAACGTAGCCCCTCCTTCTTCCCCACAGATTGAAGTGGGATCTACCAACGTCCGCATCGGAAGCACCATTTTTGGAGAGCGAGATTACTCCAAGAAAGCAGCCCCGGACAAGCCCACTGCAGAGCTGAAGGCCCCGGAGGTGGCGGCCCAGGCACACTGACCTGAAGCCGGATCCTGGAATCCGGGTCCTCCCACGGGCCCCAAGTCACCGCATCTCCACGCTCTCCTGGGGACCTGGCAAGAGCACGCCCAGGGTGATGTGTGTGGATGGAAAGCGTCTTACTTAGTGTCTGACACAGGAAGCTCACTGCAAGCAGTGGCTTTGGACTAGATTTGAGGAATCCAGATGTTCCTGCAGATTCCAGGCCACAGCCAGGAGTTGAGTTCAGACTTGAACTTTGCCCAGGAATGCATTTCCCAGGTGTTGCCTGTAATTGCCACAGTTAGAGGGATTCCCACTCATCATCCACTTGGATAGAAAATCCCTGTTGCCATCTCCATACAGACCCCACAGAGCAGTCGCCTCTGCCACGCTGGAGCAGCATGGCTTCTGTCCCCCCAGTTTCCATCCCACCCAGTTAACATTGGTCTCCACTCCAGATGGTAGTTCGGGTAACTTCAGGACCCAGCTCGAGTTAACCCTGCACACCCACATTGTGGCCGATGAGAGTTGTGTCATCCATCAACCACCCTGTGACTCTGAAAATTACAGGGCAACTACCATGAGCAGGCCTTGGGCCTTCCTACCATCCCCTCCAGAGACAGGACATTGAGCTTTCACCCAGGGCCCTGTGGTGATGAGTCCAATGATACGATTTTTCCCCCACCGCGGTCCTTGCTGTGGTGATTTCATATCAAACACCAGTGGATCTCCAGTAGCTTCCCAGAGATTAAAGATTTCCCCCAAAGCCAGTTCAGGCTCACAGTTTCACAAGACTTGGCTTTGAGGGTCCTACTCCTGGGAGTACTTTTTAGGCGCATTTATAGCTTCCCCTCCCGACAGTATTTATAAGCCAGGATTTTGCAACTCTAGATTGTCAATAGAGTAGCTAGCTCTTCAAAACCCAGAAAGCACAATTCTCGGGCAGTCTCGACAAACAGCTGTAGTCTGGGTCGTTGTTTGTTTTCTAGGTGGGTTTTTCTTATTTATTCAAACCCCAGTCTTTTATTGTATGAAAACTCCCATGATGCTGCTGCCGAATGCAGTTTTATAAAACTGAAACCATTACAATTCCTATACTGTTTCAATCAAAGCTCTTGTGTGATAATTCAGCATCTGTTAAATAAAAGTATGAGTTTAAATTACACCTGTGCTAATTACAGAGCAATTAAAAGGTTTATTTTCTACGATCTGGTGTAGTGGAGTGAGTCTTAACAGGAGGGGGCATTGGACCCAACTGGAAGCCACCACACCCATCCTGGCATTGCACAGCTTGTGAGGAGGGTGCGCCTTAGGCCAAAGTTCAGTCACTCAGTTGTGTTCAACTCTGTGACCCCATGGACTGCGGCACGCCAGGCTTCCCTGTCCACCAACTCCCGGAGCTTGCTCAAACTCATGTCCATTGAGTTGGTGATACCATCCAACCATCTCATCCTCTGTCATCCTCTTCTCCTACCCTCAATCTTTCCCAGCATCAGGGTGTTTTCCAATGAGTCGGTTCTTCTCATCAGGTGGCCAAAGTACTGCAGCTTCAGCTTCAGTGTCAGTCTTTCCAATAAATATTCAGAACTAATTTCCTTTAGGATTGACTGGTTGGATCTCTTTGAAGTTCAAGGGACTCTCGAGTCACAGATGCAGCCAAAGCCACACTGCAGATAAAAGGAGGGATTCTGAAGTTCAAGGCCAAAGCCTTTGACTGTGTAGATCACAATAAACTGGAAAATTCTGAAAGAGATGGGAATACCAGACCACCTGACCTGCCTCTTGAGAAACCTGTATGCAGGTCAGGAAGCAACAGTTAGAACTGGACATGGAAAAAGACTGGTTCCAAATAGGAAAAGGAGTACGTCAAGGCTGTATATTGTCACCCTGCTTATTTAACTTCTATGCAGAGTATATCATGAGAAACGCTGGGCTGGAAGAAGTACAAGCTGGAATCAAGATTGCCGGGAGAAATATCAATAACCTCAGATATGCAGATGACACCACCCTTATGGCAGAAAGTGAAGAAGAACTAAAGAACCTCTTGAAAGTGAAAAAGGAGAGCGAAAAAGTTGGCTTAAAACTCAACATTCAGAAAACTAAGATCATGGCATTCAGTCTCATCACTTCATGGGAAATAGATGGGGAAACAGTGGCTGACTTTATTTTTCTGGGCTCCAAAATCACTGCAGATGGTGATTGCAGCCATGAAATTAAAAGACACTTACTCCTTGGAAGGAAAGTTACGACCAACCTAGACAACATATTAAAAAGCAGAGATATTACTTTGCAAACAAAGGTCCATCTAGTCAAGGCTATGGTTTTTCCAGTGGTCATGTATAGATGTGAGAGTTGGACTATAAAGAAAGCTGAGTGACAAAGAATTTATGCTTTTGAACTGTGGTGTTGGAGAAGACTCTTGAGAGTCCCTTGGACTGCAAGGAGATCCAACCAGTCCATCAAGGAGATCAGTCCTGGGTGTTCATTGGAAGGACTGATGCTGAGGCTGAAACTCCAATATTTTGGCCACCTGATGCGGAGAGCTGACTCATTTGAAAAGACCCTGATGTTGGGAGGGACTGTGAGCAGGAGGAGAAGGGGACGACAGAGGATGAGATGGCGGGATGGCATCACCGACTCAATGGACATGGGTTTGGGTGGACTCAGGGAGTTGGTGATGGACAGGGAGGCCTGGTGTGCCGTGGTTCATGAGTTTGCAAAGAGTTGGACACGACTGAGCAGCTGAACTGAACTGATTACTGTAAGTTCTAAAGTCCAGAAAGTTAAATGTTCACATTTCAGGAATTATGAAGACAAAGAGGTGGCCTCTTGCTGATAAGAGACTCAGAGCTACCTGTAGGTGGCGACATTGGCTAACCTGAGGGGCAAGCATTGGGGTGGCACTGTTGGCAAATTACCCTGGGAGAGACTCATCTAGCATCACCCTGTTTTTAATAAATGTATTTATTTATCGGGAGAATGGTTTCTAATGGAGATTATTTATTTGGCTGCGTGGCATGGGGGATTTAGTTCTTTGACCAGGGATTGAACCTGGTCCCCCTGAAAGGAGAGTAGAGTCTCAGCCACTGGACCACCAGAGAAAGTCCCATCCCTTCTCTTTTTCAACTTCATCTGAGAGGGTATAGATCTGAGAGAGGGGCCGGGGTCAGGGAGGGCACCCCGCCCACCACACTCACAGCATCTGCCACCTCCCCCTGGCTGCCCTCCGGGGTTCTCCAGTCACCCCTCACCCATTCTTTTTAAGTCAAAACAGAGGCCAGGAAAGACACGGTTTTCCCAAGCGATGTGGCTGACTTCTGCAGAGCCACAAGTTTCTTCCAGATACCTCTTTTTTTTTTGCAAACTTAGCTGAGGGTTCTGAGGGTTCCACGGAAACTTTTGGAGAGACATAGTTGGAACAAGAGACCCCTCAGGCTTGTGCGTGTCTGCAGATCAAGAAAAACTAAGGAGGGGATCCGGGGGGAACCCTGGGAGGCTGATTCAAACCCAGATCACTAAAGGAAACTGAAGTCCAATATGCCCACCGCAGGCCGGGACCTCTTGCAGAGACAGCCAAGTTGTGACTGTCTTGTGTTACGTGGGCCAGGCATGAGTATTCAGATTTCCGTCAAAACCCTGACAGTGTCCACGGCAAGTTTCCTGAGTGACAACCGCACACCATCCTGGATCACACCCACCCGTGCAGCCTGTCTCTGACGATGCTGTCCAGCCCCTGGACCCTGGTGGGCCTGGTACCCAGCCCCAGAAGGTCTGGACACGCAGAGATCCCCCAGTGAATCCTTCAAGGTTTTGTCTTGGGGAAGTTCCTCACAAATTCACCGCATCTCTTAACAGAGCAACCTCTTAATATTCAAATGGTTCTCCTCCATCCCCTTTTATAATCATTCATGTCACACAAATTACCATCCCTACATCCTCTGATTCTGCCCTCACGGCAGCCAGTAGGGTGATTTAGGCTGCTGGGCAGTGTCCCTTTGTGCATGGGGCACCAAGACCCAGGAAGCTTCTGTGTGCTCCTTCCCTGAGGTCAGAGTGTGTTGGTGGCAGGACAAGAAAGAAACTCAAGACCTTTGATTCCTGGTCCAGAGCTTGATCACCACACCAGCCTGGCCTCCTCTGCTGTCTCAGCCTTTAATAATTAGTGAGCGGCATATCCTTAGATTTATAAGCTTCATTTAGTTTATTATTGTTTTGATTTCTTTGGCTGCACCACTCAGCTTGTGGGATCTTAGTTCCCCAACCAGGGATCGAACCAAATGCCCATGGCAGTGAAAGCTCCGAGTCCTAGCCACAAGGGCCTCCCTAAAAATGTCATATAAAAGAAAATTCTTACCATGAAAGAAATGGATGTTTTCCAGCCTGCAGCCATTGTTGAGAACTGACAAGTCTTAATGCAGAACAAATTTTGGAACCCCAAGTAGAGGGGATGGGATGGGAGGGAGGGAGTGAATTAAACCCGGTCTGATTGGACTCACCCTTTGCTTTCTTTTACCCTGTTTCCCTCACGTAGATGCAAACTGTGTCACAGGCTGCAGGGCTCAGAGTGTGTGGATAGTGCCCTTTAGCCCCCATGGCCAGACAGGCGCTGAATTCTGTTCCCCAGGGCTGGGCCAGGAGGAAGGAGGTCAAGTGGGGCATTCGGAAAATCCAGGACATCCTTGTCCTTGAGATGAGAAGTGTCCCCAAAGCACCGAGGGTGGATGCCTCGCCCCCCTGTTCCTAGAGGGCTTCGATGAGACTAGAAGTGCAGCGGTGCAGTTGAGCTGATCTGGGCTGGGAGCCGTGGCTGTCTTTACCATGAAATCAGTTGAATGCTATTACATCAGCCTCGTGACTAAGGGCGAAAGCATCCAACCGTCCACGAGACAGTTTTTGCTAATCTGCCCTCCCCTCAAGCAGCACGTAGGTAGGGAGACGGTCTCGCTCTCTCTTTTTTTTTTTTTTCTACCCACTTTGCCTCAACCACACCCAGTCGTACCCGGCTTTATACCCAGTTTGTAGATATCTCAGGCCGCCTGTGGCTGAGTCTTGACTCGCAAGGTCGAGTCCCTCTCTGGAAAAAAAAATCATTTCAGGGTCCCAAAAGGGACCTCAGAGCTAACATTGTCTTCTGTCAGCTCCAACAGAGGGGGCTGACACGGCACACGGTGGGTACGGAGATGGGGTGTGGGGCGACGGTGGGGGGGGTACTGTAGGCAACTTTTCTTGTATTTAAAAATCAATACACTGTCCAGCTCCTGAGCTTTGAGACCCCAAAGGAGCAGAAGCCATCCTCCTAGTGCTGATGGCCTTCTGGAAGGTTCTCTCCGAGAGCTGGCTGGCTGCGCTCCTGCCTGGAGCTCCCCAGCTTCAGAGCTAGGCTTGACCCAGCTGCCAATCTCCAAAATAAAATCAATGTGTGACCTTATTCACCAGCTGTACCAAAGAAACTAGCGCAAACCAGGGCCAACTTTGAAGCCAAAAAGGGAAGATGAGAAGTTAGGGGAGAGAGAGAGAAAGAACGGGGGTTGGGGGGAGAGCAAAACTTGGCTGGACATGAAAGGTGTCTTGTCTGTCTGTTCCCCATTAGGCTCGATTCTCTTGCAATCTGCAGCCTCGACATAATTCTCTTGACCAGAAACTCTCCGGAGAGATAGTGTCAGAAGGAAAAACAAACAGAATAGCATCTCGGACAGCAAAGTCACTTAAAAAGCTATTGGGGGGTGAAGGGCGGTAGGGAAGAGAAGTCAGCTCCTAGGGGAGGGTGCTCCTCACAGCAGGCCGCCCGTGGAGGACCACTCCCCTGGGACAGAGACACAAGAGAGAGGGCTGGTGGGCCAGGCGAGGAAGCGAAACCCCAAGTCCTCTGCCCTCCCAGCCTCTCTGACACCTCAAAACCCACCTTGGCTGGCTTTCCCAGCTGTGCACTCAACACAAAACCCCACGGTGCTGGGCTTTTCACAGCCCGCAGTGCATGGAGGGGACTTCAGAAGGATTACCTGAGAAAAAAGTGGGCCCAGTTTGTCCTAACTCCACTTCTTGTTTCTGACTGCTGCCAGCAGCCAAAGGCTGAGAACTATAAGCTGGCAGCCAGCTCCCCAGGCTGCAAGGCCTGCTCCCCCAACCCCCTTCGACTTGCCTTTGAGCAAAGCCATCGAGTGTTCCAGGCCCCACCCGCGCCTGCAGGAGCCTAGAGGGGAGGTTAGGACTTTGGAGTCAGGGAGCAGTTCTGCACTCAAGTTTCTGGGGCAGGGATCCTGTGAGAGGAGAAGGTATTGGAAGAAAGACTAATCAGAAGAAAGTAAGAGCTTTTCCCTGCCTTTCAAACTTGTTTATTGCTAGGATATCTGATTTCAGCGGAGGAAGCCGGCACTGAAGCAAGATTTTTATTGGCCCCAAGCAAGAGGCATTCGGGGTTTGCCTTTGAATTGGTTTCCCCAAACCTGGAAGGACAGAAGTGCCCTCGCTGCTTTGATGGTACAGCTCTGTCCTTTGGGGGCCCCCAGACTCCCTGTTTTCCTTAGCATCCTCTAAATGCCCCTTGGAGGATGAGGCGGGGAGCTAGGGGGCCAAGAGTGGGAGGTGGCCTCATGGATATTTCAGAAAGGAGAGTAGAAGAGGGGACAAATAATTAAAAAGTTCAGTAATTGGCTCCAGGGCTGCGCTCTCTGCCCCCCTTCCCCCGAGCAGGGACCTGGAGGAGGGAAGGTCTGGTTTGGATGAAAGCTCAGTGTCTCTAGCTGATGGGGCTAGGCGGGCTGCTCGTAGGGCCAGGCCTGATGGTTTCAATGTGTGTGGAAGATAAAGCCAGATCTGCAGAGGCAGGCCCTGCCCACAGCCCTCCTCAGCTGGGCCGGGGAGGGGGTTTGCCCAGCTGGGCCATAGGCTCCAGAGGCTGCTGCTGACCCCCGCCCCCTCCCTGGACTCCCCACAGACACTTTCCTGCCCAGACAGCAGCTGTTTGCGGGCTGGAGGCCCAGCTCACCTGATCTACCCTTGGGCACAGGCTTCCTGCCTTTCTCTGGCTTCCCAAAGGGGCATCTCCTCCCCTGGAGAAAGAGGGGGGTATACCTACATTTGGGGGCCTCTGGGTGAGCCCAGCCAGCTCACCTTTTACCCTCTCTGCATCTGACAGCTGGCTTTCCCTGGGATTCCCCCTCATCACCCTTCCCCCTGCAAACCACAGGTGACAGGAGGGGCCCCGAAACGGAGGGCTCTATGTGTCTTTGCAGCTTGATCCCTCCACGGGTGGGAGCTTGCTTCTAGGGGTGCCAGGATTTTGGGGTGTGCGCTGATGGTGGAGGGCAGCCCTCTGCCAGGAAAGAGCCTCTGCCCTGGTATGGCCCTCTTCCCAGTCCAGGTTGGGAGCCAGGAGGTCCACAGAGAGCCACCTTTCCCCCCACCCCCCCAAGGGCTCACAGTGTCTCTGTGTCTGTGTGATGGGTTCCTGCCCGACCCCCCACCCCCACCCCCCAGCCCGCTCCCAGAGTGCTCTGCTCACCTGGGACACCCAGGCCCTCTTTGGCAGCCTCCGTGGCTTTTGGCGCTCTGAGCTGAGGCCCGGAGCCTCCTAGGGCAGGAGGTGGGGAGCAAGGAACAGGCCTCTCACTGTGTCCACTGCGAGGAACCCAGGGCCTCAAAAGGGTTTTATGGAGTGAGCTTGGGAACCAGCTCCCAGGGAGAGGAGCTGCAGGCATAGGAATAGAGGGACTGCACTGGGGGAGGGGAGCTGTGTGCGTGCACACGTACTCATACACACGCAGGCGCACGCGTGGCCACAATGCTTGCTCCAAGACTGACACCCGTCTGTCTGGGTCCCAATCCCCAATCTGTGCCCTGCCAGCCACATTCCTTCGAGCCAGAGACTAAGCACCCGTGGTGCCTCCGTCCCCCCAACCTGTAAATCGGGCCTCATGTGTGTCCTTGTGACGTTTAAATGTGATAAAGTCCGTCACGTGCTCTGCACATAGTAAGTGCTCATTGAGTATCAGGGGCCAACGGTGGACCCAGCCCGGCTCGGCTTTGCAGTCTGCTAGAATCTTTGCAGAGCAATGGGGCGAGCGGAGCGCTGATGGATGGAGCAGATAACTGTGGAAGAGGGGGGGAATCGAGGCGGGGGGAACTGCCACCTTCCTTCAGAAATGAAACAGGAGCCTCTGAGGCTGAGGAAGGGGACCCTCCAAGAGGTAATTAAAGCCCTGAGAGCCCGACCGTCTCCCCTTGGGCATCTGACACTGAGAGGGTCACGGGGGCCGTGGTAAGGCCACGTTCCCCTTCACAAGCCAGCCCAGAACAGACACCCAAGCCTCCCCTTCCAGTTCCCCTAGCTTGAAATGAAAGAGCCGGGGGGAGACTGGGGCGCAAAAACAGCAAAA
This sequence comes from Ovis aries, assembly GCF_016772045.2. Lineage (NCBI taxonomy): Eukaryota > Metazoa > Chordata > Mammalia > Artiodactyla > Bovidae > Ovis > Ovis aries. Next base: position 32,153,239 of record NC_056079.1, read on the forward strand.
GCTGCCCAGAATGAAACCAAAACTCCACACCATCTCACAGGAGAGGAAAGGAGAGAGAGAAGCACACAGAAGGGGACCTCCCTGGTGGTTCAGTGGCTAGGACCCCTGTTTCCCAAGGCAGGGGGCCCCGGGTTCAATCCTTGGTCAGGGAATGAAGGGCCCACATGCCAAAGGTCCCACAGACTGCAATGAAGATCTCAGATCTCGTGCGCTGCAGCTAAGACCCAGGGCAGCCAAATAAATACTGAAAAAAATAAAAAGAAAGAAAGGAAGAAGAGTACAGAGAGGAAGAAAGAAGCAGAGGGAGGTGACAAGACAAACACCAAAGGACCAGTTCCAGAGCCCCCTCAACCCCAGCCCCACGGGCCCACCAGGCGCCAAGAGGACAGCTGCTGCTGGAATCAAGGTTCCACGCAAAACCCAACTTTTCCAGCCAAATAGAAATCTACGGAATTCCCTGGAGGTCCAGTGGTTAACACAGCCAAGGGCCCCAGGGTTCAATCCCTGGTCAGGGAAGTTAAAAAAAGAAAAAGAAGTCCACTCTGCCAGGCTGTGTGAGTAAGGACGTTTCTCCGAGATCCCTTGTGACTGGAGGGGCTTCCCACGCGCTGCAGGCAGCGGGAAGTGACCTACGGGCAGGGGGCGGTGGCCCTGGGAGAGGGTGACAGTGACCCAGAGGATCGGGCTTGGGAATCTAAGGACCGCCTCTAGGAGGGGCCGCTCCAGAAAGCCTGCGGGTTTCCAACCCACCCCGGAGGCCTCCTTCCCAGGCTGCGCCTACAAAGAGCAGAGAAGTCAAAGGAAGACCAGGTCACAGCCGCCACTAGGAGCAGGACTGGAAAGAGGCCCTGTCTTGCTTCTCTTTACAAGCTCTTGCGCACTGCTCCACTTCTTCACCATATGCGTGTATTCCTTTGATAAAAATAATTCTTGCAAATAGTGGTGAGGGCTGGAAGCAGGCTTGGCTCTAGACAAATGTTTGAGGTTTGCCTCAACCTGGGCCTCCCTGCCACAGGCTTTGAAGAGGAAGAATCACCCCCCACCCGGCCCAGAGCCGCAGGGGGTGACCCCAGACGCGCCAGGCCAGCCTGGGTCGTCCTCCCCTCCCGCCTGCCAGAATAATGCCGCACCCTCCACCACCAGCCGTCTGCTCCTCTTCTGTTTGCCTCAGCCTCCCTGGGGTAAGACGGGGGGCAGATGTGCGAGCCTCGGCCCTGGGGTGCGGAGACTGACCAGGGACTGACACCCGCCCACCGCAGGGCGCTGGGCGGCCGCTGTGGGAGGGGTGTCCTGAGAGCCGGGCCCACCCAGCGGCTCCGCAAAGCGCCCCAGCACAGCATGGAGAGGCAGGTGGCCAGTGAGCCCTCCCCACCACACGCACACACACGCTCTCACACACACACTCATACACACCCAGTCACACATGCACACACACATATACTCACACACAGTCATACACACAATCACATACACACTCACATACACACACAGACATATATACACTCACACACACATACACTCACATGCACTCACAAACACATATACACACACTCAACACACATACACACACACACATACACACACACATAAACACACACACATACACACATACATTCACACACATACACTCACATACACACACATACACACACATACACAGTCACACACATTCACTCACACACACATATACAAACACACTCACACACACATACACACTCACACTCATACACACACATACACACTCACACATATATTCACAGAGTCACACACCCCGTCACAGACGCACACACATATATACTTACACACTCATACACGCAATCTCACACACACACACACACAGGCATACATTCATGCACACTCACACACACATACACTCTCATGTAGTCACACACATGTACACACCCATACACACACATACACACACATACACATGCACTCACACACATACACATACACATACTCATACAGTCACACACACTCAGGCACACACATACACTCACACATACACACTCACACACATTCATACACACATACACACTCACACTCATTCACACACACTCATACACACACATTCACACACATACACACACACCCTGTCACACACACACACTCACACACTTGTGCCCACACACATACACTCACACATATTCACACACACATACACGCACACAGACATACACTCACACACACACACTCACATACATACACACACATACATACACACTTACATTCACACATGCACTCACACACACACATTCACACACATAATAGACTCTCACACACATACACACACTTGCACACACATACACACACTCACACATATATACACACTCAGACACACACTCACTCACTCTCACACACACACACACTCACACACACTCTTCTGGCCAGAGTTGCTTCTCCCCGCTCTAGGCCCTGAATACTCTGACCCTGGTAGGGCTCCGGGAGGGGTTGCCGGCCTGGGACTGGGCCCCAACCTCTTGGCGCCTCTGAGGAGAAAGGCTGTGGCTGGAGCAGCCCCTGCCTGAGGGTTGGGGAGGAGGATCTAAACAATCGTTACGGGCCACAAGGAGCCCCAGCACCAGGTGTGAAGTGAGAAGTGATGGGCACCAGGAAAGCCCCCCGAACCTTGACCTGCCGAGAGGCCCCCTGGGAGATCCCGGGCAAGAGAGGCGCAGTGTCCCCGAGCTCTGGCGCGCGCAGGAGCTCACGGGGGGCTCAAGGGCTGGCCGGAAAGAGGCAGGAGCTGGAGGGGGCCCTCATCCACCCTCCCTGCCACTGCTCCCCACATGTCCTGAGCCCATGGCGCCACGCTCCTCCCTGCCCCAGGACTGATCATCCTCCAGGCCGCTGAGCTGTCACCTCCTCAGAGGCCTGTCCTGACCCCCTCAGGGTTCTCCGGCCCGTGGAGCTCCCGAAGGCCCCCTCCCCTCCCCAGCACTCGTCACGGTGTGTGATTGGATGCCCATTCGTGCCCATCCTGGCCTCTCCTAATGGGCCCATCGACTCCATGAGGGCACCAAGCTGGACTCCCCCAGCTCCAAAGAGTGATGGACCCAACGCTTGATTTTCTCCCCAAATCTGACCCTTTCTGAGGCTTCTCCAGTTTCATAAACAGGATTCCCTTCTCACAGCCTAAGCCAGACACCTAGGGGACCTCCTGGACAGGTTCTTCTCACTCTGCTCACTGTGTCAGGGATCCCAGTGGACGCACTTTCCACCCACACCCCACCTCCCTCACCACCAAGGACTTCACCCACCGAACTGTCACCCCGACCTCTGAGCGGGTCTCCAGGCCCCGTGGTCCTCCCACCAAGTCATCCTCCACACAAGAGGCAGAGAGAAGATGTGAAAGTCCATCTCGGATCAGATCATTCCTCTTTTCAAACCTTCTACACGTCTCTTCTTGTTCAGAATAAAATCCAACATTCTTCCCACGACCTTCAACGCCCTATGTGATCTATAACTGAAGTCTAGGATACCATGTCCACCGCCTTCTTGCCCTCCCTCTCACTGCCGGAGGGGCGGCCATGCTGGCCGCTGGCTCTTCTTTGATGGGTTACAGCTGGGGACCTCCTACCATGCTGCCCTGTCCCCCCAAATCCCTGGGCCACTTCCTTCATTCCTTCAGAATTCTGCTCTAAGATCACCTTGTCAGAGAGGTCTTCCTCACCACTCTTTTTTTGTTGTTGTTGAAGTATAATTAATGTACAATAGTATATAAGTTACAGGTGTACCATATAGTGATTCACAATTTTAAAGGTTATATTCCTTTTTTGCACGCATGCTCAGTCACTTCAGTCATGCCTGACTCTTTGCCACCCTATGGACAGTGGCCCACCTCCCCTGTCCATGGGATTCTCCAGGCGAGAATACTGGAGTGGGTTGCCATGCCCTCTTTTGCGGGGATCTTCCTGATCCAGGGATCAAAGGTGTGTCTCCTGCGTCATGCTGGCATTATCGATCCAGTTATGGGCCATGACCTCATCCACTGTTATCCTGGGTCTGTGTTAGGATCCTGTCTCTGGCATGAGAAGGCACAGAGGGAACTGGAAAAACTAACAATTAAATTCAGACATCCCGATTGGGGCCTCTGACGGCCGGGAGAAGAAACCAGGGCCTGGAACTGGGAGGTGCTGGATATTGTGAGCTCTGATTCTGTATGTGTTTATAATCTCTCATAGCCTTTATTGTTTTTTTTTAATTTATATATTTTTATCTTTTAGACAGGCTGCGAGGCATGTGGGATCTTGGTTCCCTGATCAGAGATCAAACCCAAGTCCCCCTGCATGAGCAACTCAGAGTCTTAACCACTGGACTGCCAGGGAAGTCTCTCTCATAGTCTTTAGAGACTATTCTCTTCTAGCCGTGGTGTGGAGCTCCTTGGGAAAGTCTCTGTCTCCCTTGACTCTGCTAGAAGAATAAGGACTGGGGATCCCTGTTCCACCACTAGCTATGGTTTGGGGGGGGTAGATGTCTGTAAAGGTTCAGCTCAGAGAGGGCCAGAAAATAAAAATGAGACAACCTTAAGCAGAAGTGAGGGGATTTCTTGGGGTGATTACTGAGGGCGCCTTCCTACCCCAGAAATTATAAAGCTCAGTGGTTAAAACTGGACTCTAGAACTTCCCTAGTGGTCCAGTTGTTAAGAATCCACCTGCCGGGACTTCTCTCGTGCTCCAGTGGCTAAGACTCTGAGCTCTCAATGCAGGGGACCCAAGTGCAATCCCTGATCAGGGAACAAGATCTCACATGCTACCGCTAAGACGTGGTGCAGCCAAATAAATAAAGTAAAAAAAATTTTAATTAAAAATAGTTAAAAAAAAAAAAAAGAATCCACCTGCCAATGCAGGGGGGCATGGATTTGATCCCTGGTCTGGGAAGATTCCACATGCCACGGAGCAACTAAATTCCTGTGCACAACTAAAGAGCCCGTGCTCGCAAGCCTTGGAAACGTAACTACTGAAGCGCCAAAAGCCCGTCCTCCACAACAGGAGAAGACACTGCCCCTAGAGAGTCGTCCCCACCTGCTGCGACTAGAGAAAAGCCCACGTGGCAGTGAAGACCCAGCACAGCCAAAACAAGTAGATAAATACATTCATATTTAAAAATCCTGATTTCCATCACTTCCGGGCTGTGTATCCTTGGGTAAGTTTACTATTCAGGGTGCCTCTTCCCCTTTTGTCCATTAAAACAGCCATCCTCACCCTGGTATGAGGACAAAATGAGCTAATTCTCGTAAAATGTAGTCGCAAGTGCCCGGCACATAACAAGCCCTCAGTAAACGCTGGCTGCCCTGTGCTAGCTCTGGTCTGCTCTGGGCTTGGAGGAAGGGGACACGGATAGTGAACCCCCCCATCTCCCATTCTCAGCTGCCCCCAATGGAGGGTCTGGTCAATCGTGGGAAAAGAGCCCCCCAGCCACTGCCTGACGAAGGGGAATGGATCAGCATTGCAGGTGGAGGCAAGAGAGAGGCTAGCCAAGCAGCTGGCACCCAGCAAAGGCACACTTTTTCTTTTATTTTTGGACATTTTTTTCCTCTATTTGTTTATTTGGTTGAGTCGGGTCTTCGTGGCAGCACGCAGAATCTTTGTGGCGCCTCACGGACTCTGTCTTTGCAGCACTCAGATTTAGTTGCTCTGAAGCACATTGGATTCTAGTTCCCCTACCAGGGATCAAGCCAGGAAGTCCCAAGGAAAGCTTCTTTAGAGAGGGCTTAGAGGATGCGAGCCCCAGGGCCCTTAAGGGGACAACAATGGTCTAGTAAATTCAGGTGAGTTACATTTCTGCCCTAGATTGGACTAACATTTTTGATCAGGCCTCCCCCACCCCCACCCCCCCATTTTGTTTCAGGCAGGATTAATTCAGCCTCCTCCCTGTATCACGCTACCTTATCCCGAGTTCACTGAAGAGGTTATCCCACACGATCAGGGCCCAGCTTCCTAACCAGATGTCTTGAGGGTGGGAACTCAGCTTGAGTCATCTTTCTATCCCAAACAAACTTCAACACATGCAGGCAACTCATTCATTCCAGGCCTGTATCTCTGAGAACAGATAACCAGGAAGGTTTTTCATGAGGAAAGCTTTGAGTGGCTCAGAGAAAACAGCATGCAGAAAAAGGAAGCGGAGGATAAGTCCCCAACCCTGTCTCTACCGCTCATCCATCACCTTTCTGGATGCAAAGAGAGATCAAAAGGGATGACCAGCAGGATAGGACAGCATTTTGCAAATGTTTCCTCCCCGTGCCTCATTCCCACCTGTGAGGAATCACTGCCTCATTAAATGTCATTTGGCCTCAATTCAGCCTCAGAAAGTGGCTGTTGCAGTGGAATTCCTTTCCGGACTTAGAGTGTCTCCGCTGAGCAAAAAAAAACAGAAAGAAAGAAATGACAGGAGAGCTGTGTGACCCAGGACTGAGGCGTCCCCTGCTCTCCTCTCTGAGCAGTTCCCTGGCCTGGGAACAGGAGGGCCGGGTGGCAGACCTGCCCGTGGGCCGTGGCTCTGTGATGACCCTTCCTAGGAATGCAGGCCTGCCCCTGCACCCGCCCTGCGGAGGGCTCCTGCTGGGGGGAGGGGGCCGTCCCCTTCTCCCTTGCTCCATTTGCAATCACTATTTATTTATCTTTGGAAGTTGAAGGAACCAGAGCCTGCAACTGGGAGAGGCTTGTGGAGCCAGAAGAAGTCCGTGTCTGGGCTCAGCGTCTGCCGCCCACACAAGGGAAAGAAACCCTTCCCAGGAAAGGGGGTGGGTGGGGGGAACCGGGCTGAAAGGCTACCGTGCTGGAAAAGGTACCACACATACCCGCCGGACCCAAGAAGGCGGCAGTCATCAGAGAGACCACTTTGGTGGCCCAATGGAGGAGGGGGAAAGGGGGCTCGCCTCAGGGGTCCCCCAAACCCCAGCAGCCTGCATCTCCACCGCAAAGGTGCTATTAAGTGGCAGAAAAGGCCGCCTTCGTGGGGAAACTGAGGAACTAGGCACACTGGGCCACACCTCACTCTACCCTCTGTCCCCAGCCGTGTTCCTAGCCTGCATTCCAGCCCATCTAAGACCTACTGAGAGTTTTCATAGCCACCGGAGTGGCCCCCGCCCACTCACTCATTCTCAGGCCAAAACTTACAGTCATAAACTAGGGGGTGGAAGGGCCCCTTTGGACTGCGGAGATTTGACATCCCAGAATGTTAGGGACTGTGTCCTTAGTCAGAGCCGCCCAGACTGGGCCCTCCTGACTCACTGCAGCGCTCTTCTCACAGCCAGTGGGAATCCCTGCTTTTGCCTTCTCAGTTCTGCTCATTCCCACCCACCCACGCCCCCTACACACGCGCCTGCTCGTGTGGATGTGGAAAAGATAGGCCCCTAGATCAGATCTGTCTCGGCCTTTGACCCTTCCTGGCCCAAAGACATGCAGCCCCCGCTGGGCGAGGTCACCCGGAGGGTCCGAGAGCCTCCTTCGTCGCCAGCTCGTTTATATCCTGCACTGACTGGAGCAGGGCTGCGAGAGTGAGCGCCGGGCTTCTAGCCTGGCCCACCAGGTCAGGGGTCAGGGGAAGCCGAGCCTCAGCAACCCCAAAGAGGGGTACAAAGTTCATTCCCACCCAGGGACATCTCTGGTCAAGCCCGCGGGTCGATGAAAGCCCCAGAAGCGTCGGGGTGCAGGCTGGACGGGCAAGAGTGAGGCAGGATTCCGTGGGAAGTGCTAGCGGTTGGCTGGGGTTGTGGAGAGGAAGAACCTCGGCTCCGGGGAGAGGGGCGGCCGGGAAACGTCCAGGGGTCAGGGCGGGCGCGGAGGACGCGCGGTGCCTCCCGCCGGCGGGCCGGCTGCGACTTGGAGGAGGGAAGCGGCCTGGCCGCGCATCGGGAGGCGCTAGGGCCTCGCGGACGGACGAGCTGGCAGGAGGCGCCCTCTCCGGAGGGCGGGCGGGGACTGGAGGCGGCGGCAGCGGCGCCGCGCCGAGCTGCCTCCATCCATGGCACGGAGAGGCGGCGGCAGCGGCGGCGGCGGCAGGAGCCCGGCGCGATCCGCTAGGTCCCAGCCCCGCGCAGAGCGAGCAGGCGACGCGGAGGGGCCCGGCCTCATCCAGCCCGGGCGCACGGCGCCGAAAGTCGGGCCGCGCCGCCGGGAGCCGCCAGCGCCTCGCTGACAGCCGCGCCCGCGTCCTCCCCGCCGGGGCGCTCGCCGGACATGCCCCCGGGGCGCGGCGGCGGGGACCCCGGGGCTCGCCTCCGCCCAGGGCCCCCCGCCCCGCCCTCGGGCGCCCCGGGCCCCCGCTGAGCACGCCTCCCGCCCGCCCGGATCCCTCCGGCCGGCGCGCAGACGGGCCCTGGCGCTGTGGGTCCCCGCGGGGAGATGGGCTGATGGGCGCCGCGGGACGCAGGATGCGGGGGGTGCCCGCGCGCCTGCTGCTGCCGCTGCTGCTGCCGTGGCTGCTGCTTTTGACGCCCGAGACTCGGGGCGCGCCCGGCTGCCCGGTCCCCATCCGCAGCTGCAAGTGCTCGGGGGAGCGGCCCAAGGGGCTCAGCGGCGGCGCCCCCAACCCGGCACGCAGGAGGGTGGCGTGCGGCGGCGGGGACCTCCCGGAGCCTCCCGATCCCGGCCTTCTGCCGAACAGCACCGTTACCCTGTGAGTACCCTATTCGGCCCGGCCGGGCCCCAGTCCCGACGAGGGCACGACAGGAGACCAGACGGGAGGGCTGGGGAATGGGGGACAGAGACGATGCCACCACTTCAGAGACTTCGGGCCTGAGTCCAGAAGCCGAGAAGGGAGGCTTGGGAGAAGCAGGGGAAAGATCAGGGCTCCAGGCGTGGAAGGAGAGAGGAAGGAGCACTGGGGACGGATGCGCCCCAAAGAGAGGCACCAAGGGGCGCCCACTCACCTGTACAGGTGAAGGGGAACGCGCGCTGCCGGGACGCCCAGACCCCTTGGCTTTCTAGCCCGGGCTGGTGTTGCGGACTTTGGGGACCTGAGATGGGTGGGATGGGAGGAAGGCTCAGCGGAGATCGACGCCTGCGGCCCAGTAGGTGCCTGTGGTCGTCACCACCGCGGACGCGTCCCTGGCCGCACTGGGGGAGTTTCCCGGGTTCAGCCCGCCGGCCTGGATCCTCCAGATGGGGGCGCCCCATCCGACCCCGGGGCCTGCCAGCCCCGCTTGCAGCCCGTCTCTCTAGCTCAGACAGCAGGGTGGGTTCGGAAAAATGTCTATCCTTGGGGTGCAGGCGCTTCTGATGTGAACGAGACCCCCCGGCGTCCCAATTCCTCTTGGGCCCCTGTCCCGCCGCGCGCATCTGTGAATTGACCTGTGCTCCTAGTCCTGCATCCCTTCCTCCTCCCTTCCTCCTCGGATGTGAAGACGAACTTTGGCCGTTTCTCGATTGACTTCTTCGCGCAGATTGCAGAGAAGGAAACCTGGCGGAGGGGAAGGAGGCTGCCTCCCAACCTCCCTCCGTCATCCCGTCGTTCCCTTCTCAGCCCGGGCCTTATTAAGCCCTCATTGGCAACCGGCTCTGCCCGCTGCGCCACAGCCCGACCCCCAGCCTCCCCAATGAGGGTCCGAGATCCCGCCAGCCCGCAGGAGAATTACGGACCGCTCCCCACCGCAGCGATTTCCTGCGCGGACCACGTGCTCGGAGCCCCACGCATGCCGTGGAGTGGGGGGCCCGGCCCTGGCGGCGGCCCCTTCCTGTCCTGTCCTAGACCCAGCCTCCAAGCCGCTTCCCCTTCCCTGTCCTCCTGACCCCGGTGGCGACCGTTTCCCCACCACCCCTTGCCCCGGAGTTGGAGCTGGCTCAGGGTCTATCCGATTGTGTCCAGAACAATACAGTAACGACTCTGGTTGGGTGAGTTCAGAGGCTGTGCGCTTCCTGACAGGACACGACTGGTCAGCCTCTGACGTTGGCCGCCTGGCCTGCATTCTCCCCAGCCTGGGGTGGGTGTGTGCCTGTGTGTATTAGTGGGGTGGAAGCCGTGTCCCTCTGCTCTCTCCCGGGTTCCCGCCGCCTAGGGGACAGGGCCATGGCCTGGGAAGACAGCTGTGGCATCTGATTCCCATCCCCCTGAGAGTCCACTGGTGTGGAAGTGTCCAGACAGGCCTGGGCATTCCCCAGCCCACTCAGTTCTGGAGGAGAAAAATGCTTGCTGTGTGGAATGATTGGGCCAGTGTGTCTGTGTGAGTCCCTGCTGGGCAATGAGAATTGAGCTCCAAGAGGGGTGTGTGTGTGTGTGTGTGTGTGTGTGCGCCCTGGATCTTTCAGCCCTGCTCACACACATATGCTGAGATTAGGACATCCTAACGTACTGACGACGGCAGAAAGAAGGGGAAAAACATTAAAGGTGGTTTTGCAGTACATCTTAGAATGATTTGGCAACTAATGCTTTCCAGCCACAGCTAATTCCCATGGATGCCACTCCAAGGAGACAGAGTGGGGTGAGAAGATACATTCTCAGCAAGAGAGACGCTGGGTGAAAAGATATGAGGACAGGGTGGCAGCCAACAGGACCCCTAGCTCACCTTCCCGTCCTTAACCATCCCCAGAGGAAGGGCCGCCCCCCTTTTGTTCCAGGCCACTGACCTACCTGGCCCAAGATACCTTCCAAAGAACAGCCCTCCACCCCTCAGCCTGGCCAGACATCTCAGCAGGGACAACAGACAGGGCAGGCCAAGCTGGAGCAACCCCCTGAGAGCCCGCTGGCCCGTCAGCCCGCCCCGGGGTGAGACTGGGACCTGCCATGGACATTTGCTTCAGAGACCACCCAACAGACTCCACCTAATCCAGATCCAGACTGCAACCCGTCCCCCAAGCTGGCTTCTAAAGGGAAAGAGCCCACATTCTCCTTCAGCAGAAGCTGTGCACGGATTCTCTTCTGGGGGCTCAGTCCCCCCAGTAAACCCATCCCTAGCCAGCATGCATCTCGAGGGAAGAAGGGCTGGGAAGGGGCTTCGGCCACTCCAGTCTGGCTGCAAATGGAGACTGAGAGTGTGGAAACCACACCCTTCCAAACACTTCCCTCCTTTATTATTATTTTTTCCCCCAAAATTTCTCCTTTCCCCATTCTGCCCATGACCTAGGGCAAACAATGGACGCGGGCCAGTAGCTTTTGCATTATAGCTTTCCCCTCTCTCCTCCTGTTTTCCTCCAGAATGGGCCGCCAGCTGTCAGTCCCCTCCATGCACCACCCTGCCCATGTGGGTCCTGGGTGGGCAGGGGGAAAGTCAGGCCTCCACCTTGGGAAGTCTGGCAGGCTCTCCAGGCAGAGAAAGTGCTAGATAAGGTGCCCGTCTGCAGCCAGCCTCCAGGCTGATCAGGGGCAACCCTGTCAACAGAGCCGCTCACCTCAGGGAAAACCCTTCCGCTCCCACCCTGTTATCTGCAGTCCCGCCTTCTGTTTTGCAGGCCCCTCTCTCCACCCTTGGCTTTTTTTTTTTTTTTTTCTTTCCTCTAATGGATTTTCATTCGAAGTTTTTCCAGGAAAGTAGAACTCTTGGCTTTCTTCCTGATCTGTCTGCCCACCCCACCCCCTAGTCTCCCAGCTGGTCCAGGGGGCAGCTGTGGGCATGTCCCTGCCACCCTACCCCCTCCCCAGCCCAGAGCAGGAGCCTTTATGGGCCTCCCTTGAGGGGCAAGTTCTCATGGGGGAGAGTGGCTTATCACAGGCAGGGGATGAAGACACAGACCACTGTGAGCCCCCCACTCACCCCTGAGCAGCAGCTGATGGGCCTGTCCTCTGATCCTGGGCTCTAGGAGTTACAGAGATGGGGACAGTGGAGAGGGGATATTCAGGGATTCCACAAAGAGACTGACAATGGGTAACTCTAGAAGGAAATCTCCCCTGAGGACCTCCCAGGACCTCTGAGCAGGCCCTCAGAGGATACCGGGCAGTGTCATAAGTTTCTGGGCCCCCTGGGCCAAAAAGGGCCTTAGAGACCAGCGGGTCCAGCCTCTACATGAATATCTGACAGCTGAGCAAACTGAGGGCAGATAGGGAGAAGGCCACGTCTTGCTCCAGAGCCGCACAGCTTAGCTGACTGATGCCAGCGTCAGGATTAGCTGGTGGGGTTCCCCTCGTGTTCCTCTCAGGTAAGAGAGTCAGTGTTCACCTGGCTGGACTTGGGAGCCAATGGACACAAAGGCTGATTTAGAAAACCCGGTTCCTTCCCAGCAGGACCCAGGCCCCTTTGACCTGGGAACATTCCAAGGCTGGGTGGGGATGGGAGGCAGGCATGGATGAACCCTCATCCACTCAGTCTGGGGGGCTGCCCACGACATAGGCTGCCCCCACAGGAGAGAAGGAGCTTGGGCCCTTTGCTGTGAGTTTGGTGGTCTTCAGAGCACCATGGGGGAGGGAGGCCCCTTCCCAGCCCTCCCCCCACTCCCCTTGTGCCCTCCCTTCAGCGTTCCTCGCCCCAGCTGTGGGGTCCAGTTGGGGGAGCTGGGGGCAAAGTGTGCCAACGGCCTGCAAGGAGGGGAGGGGAGAGATGCCGACTGAAGGGGCGGGCCCACGCAGCCTCCCCACCCCCTTCCCTTCCACCCTCTTTCCCCCATATGGTTCTCATAAGGTCTGGGCTCAGAGACAGCAGCCAGAGGAAGTGGCTGTGTACAGAGAGCTTTTGTGCGGGAGAGGAGGGGGAGGGGGAGGGAGAGAGGAGAAAGGAGGGAAGGAAGGAAAAGAGGGAAGAGGCCGGGGACTCCAGCACACTCTTCCCCTCAGCGGGGCTCTGGGACCCCCCGCTTGTCTGAAGTGAGGAGCCCTGAAGAAATCCACGTGCCTCCCTGACTCCCCCGACCACCTCCTGGCGTTGCTGGAGGCCACCAGAGCCCAGGTTCCTGGACTCATCAGCCCTTCCTGGAGGTGTTAGGAACCCTGCCCATAGGTGCAGGACCCAGGGTTTCATCTCAGAAGCTCTAGGCAGACAGCAGAGCCCTCCATGCTTCCCTGGGTTGAGTCCTTCTTGCACCCGAGACAGTGGACCTAAAATTCAACCCCCATTCATCCCGAGTCGGGCCAGGACCCAGAATGGGTTATTTGCAGAATTATTCAGAACCCATGCAAGAACCCAGCCACTCCTGACCCCCCAAGGAAGTCTGTTTTTGCTACTACAGCTCACCCCTCTGGGCTGGGCTTTGGGGGAGTGGGGAGTGGGCTGGGATGCAATCTTCAGTCCCGGTAAGTCTGAGAATTTCCCGCAAAGGCACAGGCAAACCAGTGTAATTTGAACCTCACCATAAATTGACCCTTAAATTTGGGGTCATGTGTTTAAAGGGAGCGAGTGTTCCTAAGTTTATGCCACATGGGAGTCATTGGGGTAAGAACTCTTTCCTGAAGGAGAAAAAGTTCCAGCCACCTCTGAGTTGATCTCCATCCTTCCATTCTGGCAAGCATGTCATCCCCAAAGCCCAGAGAGGGGAGGCGAGTTCCCCAAGGCCACACAGCATGGACTAAGACCCCTCCTTCACTCCCCCATTCCACCCTCCGCTCCCCACCCCGAGGTAGAGCCTTGGCCTCCAGGGGCCCAGACGGAGAGCAGGGGAGGGGAGGGGAGGGAAATGGCCCTGGGCTGGGGAACCAGAAGGAAAATCCGGTTGACGGCTAAGACGGGGCTGTTCAGAGGGGCTGTTTATTTTCATTCCCCCAGCCCAGCCGCTCTGTTCTATTTAGAGCTCAGACACTGACAGGACAAAGCTGCCTCCTCCCCTTCCTCCCTCCTCCTCCTCCTCGGGGTGGGGGTGGGGGGCCCATCCTTCCCAAACTCCAGAACATTCCTTTGCTTTTAGGACTGGGTGATGGGGGTGGGGGAGCAGAGACGCTGCGGAGTGTAGCTAACGCCCGGCGGCCTCCCAGGACCCCGCTTTCCCAGCCCTGGGAGTGGGGAGAGACCGGCTGGGGGAGACGGGTGTGCAAGATGGATGGGGCCAGGTGAGGGGCAGGGGACAGTCTGTCACGGTGGAGCAGGGAACCGGCTGGAGGGAGCAGCCCGGGAGGCAGTTCCAGCCTGAGCTCGAAGGCCCAGACGTCTCCCAGCTGGAAAGCAAAGAGGAGGTCGAGAGCCCCCACCTCCCGCTTCTCTCCCTCCCGCTCCGCCCCCCCCCCCCCCCCCGCCCCCAGGGCGCTTCGCCTGCTGGGAGTTGTGTGTTGGAGCAGAAATTCTAGATTTCAGGAGACTCAGGGTGGGAAAAGCCATCACACTAAGGAGTGGGCTTTTCCAGTCCAAACCCTTCTTTTCCTAAGAAGGCACCCCATTGCGGCTGACCTGCCCAAGGTCACCCAACTCCCAGCCAGATCCCTTGACTCCAGCTCCTGGTCAACCCCCTGTTCCCACACTGACCAATCAGAGCCGTCCTCCCTGGGGACCGGGCAGGGAGATAATCAATCCGCTTCCTCCACGTGGATAGTGAGCAAGGAAGAGAGGCCTCCCCCCACACACTGATACACGTGTGCTTAGGGGACCACTGTGCAACATCACTGCACAGAAGACTTGGTGGGGAAGTGGAGGCAAAGAGGAAACTGCCTCCTGACTTGGGAAAACTGGGGGTTCATGGACCATCCCCACTTCCCCTGGAGCTGTACCCCACCAGACTCCCGCGCACCCACCCAGTCCGGCAGTTGCCTGTGTTGTGTGTCTTGCCTCCACTGCCAGGAGGCCATAGAGAGCTGGTCTCTTCCCTCAGGGGGCCTTGCAGTCTCTTGGTGGAGGCTGGATACAGGCTCACAAAGAAGGAAGGAAGGGGAGCCTCCAAGTTCCCAAGAAAAATCTCGAGTGGAAGGATTAAAGGACTAATTTATGCTTAGGTGTAAAAGATTGATAACAGATCCTTTCAGGTTTATTTGTATTTAAAAAAGAAAAAAACACTTTCTTTGCCTAAAAGTCTGAGTCCCCAGTGGTGAGATTTTAGGCCGTGTCTGCAGGAAGTGTGACTGGGAGTAAGTTACCAGCTTCCTGAAACCAGGTGGACACAGCTACACAAATAGTCCACCCTGTCTGACACACGTTCTTCCACCTTGCCTGAGTGGGAAATGGTAGACACCAGGTTTCATTTGTGTTTGCAGTGCTGGTGTGTTCCCCAGGGCCCAGCACACAGTAAGTGTCCATGTAGGATTGAATAATGAGTGAGTGGATGCCCAGGGGTGAATGCTCACAACAGACTCAATTCCAGTGCTGGGGGCTCCCACATCCCAGTCAAGGCATATCAACTACCCACCATGAACAGCTGCAGGTTCGCCTTCTCCAGTTTCTTGGTTTCTGCCTGCTGATCGCCCAGATGCAGTGCCCCTGCAGAGAGGGCAGGTTAGAGAAGAGGACCGCGGGAAGGCCCCGTGTGTAGGAGCCATTGCAAGGCAATTTTCCCTCTTTACCTTGACCTCAGGCCCTGCCTGCACAGCTCAGCTTCAAGGCTGAGGTCAGAGGCTGTCTCAGGACATGGCCCTCTAAAGCCTGGGGAGAAGAGGCCCCACCTGGGTAACCTCCTAACCAGTAGGTGTTCAGGGCTGACCGGACAGTCTTCCAGCCAAGGGAAGGATGGCAGGAGGTCTGGGAGTGCTGTGTCCTCTCCAGCATTTCTGTGCCCCGCAGTCAGGCTCAGTGGACATGGGCACAGCCTTTAGGCAAAGGTGTGTGTTAGAGCCAGGCCCGTGGACCAGAGGCAGTCTCACGTTTGGAGGCCCCATTGTCCTAACAGTCATGCTAAACTGCACCCACATCCTTCATGAAACTGAACGATGATTGCTAATTGGCAATAATATGACATTTAGTAGTTCTGTAGTTAAACTTTCATTAATTTACACTTGCAGCATCTATATTCAGTAGTGATTTTTTTTTTTTTTGGTTTCAGATGCCCTTGTGGGCCTGGAAATGCTCCAAGGCCCTGGGTACTGTGCCCACAGGAGGGGGCTTAGGGGAGAACAGTCTCACATTGATGGTTATGAGCCTGGGGCTCTTCTTGCGTCAGCAAGGAGACCACCCTGCTCCCCACACTGACAGTCTCCCAAAGACACAGCCAAGGTGCCAGCAGCAGGTGTTGGCGACAGGGCCCTCCCAGCCCAGAGGACCCTGGCAGCAGCCTGCATTCCAGGCTCAGGATTCCTGGAGAGCGTGGGGCCCTGGCATGTGTGTGTCTGCTGGGTCGGGTGGGGGCTGGGAGAGCGACACGTGTGACTCTTCCAGCACGTGTGAGGCCCTTCGGTGCAGGCATGCGCTGGCCCCACGCCCCACTGAGCAGGTCCTGCGGGACCCCTACAAGGGTCATCTTGGACATCAGGCCGGGATCTGGCGAGTTCTTGCGGCTGCCTGGAGGCCACAGGGCCCCAGCCGATGCCAGCCACTCGCTCCTGTGGCCTCCAGCCTCGTTAGCAGTAACGCTGCTTGCTCCTCTTCCCTAAAATAGGACCCGGGCGCGAACAGAATTCTGGAATGGACGCTATGCGTCCCCTCTCCTTGGCCAGGTTTCAAATTCTGGAGTAGAGAACAGGGGCCTCCAGAGACTGCCCACCCCCCGCCACCCTTCCTGTGAAAATGTGACCCTGGGTGGTAGTCGGAGGCGGGGGGAGGGAGGAAGATGTTGAGGATGCTGGGCTGGGCCAGCTGGACAGGCAAGTGGCATGGTTGGGAAGAAAACCCACCTGGTGGGCACACTGTGCTGGGGCTGGGAAGGCTGCTGCTGCTGAGGCTCTCGGGAGAGAAGGGTGGCTGAGGGTATTAGGAAGAAGGGGTCAAGACTGCACCGTGTCTGCTACTCTGGACAGAAGCTTGGGGCCGCCCTGCCTGTTTGCCTCCCATGGGAGCCGAGTGTGGTGGGAACATTTTGCTTCCTAATGGATGAGACTGTGTGTGTGTGTGTGTGTTTCATTTACCCCCATGAGCAGCCTTGTGATTGCCAGCTTCCTACCTCCCCCAAACGCTGTCCCAAATTCCTGGCCAGACACACAAGGGGCACCTCCAAAGAACTGAACCCGCAGGCACCATTATTTCAGTCCCCACACTCTGGGACAGAAATAAAATCTCCTCAGCCCAGTCTAGGTTGTTAAGACCAAAAGATCCAGTTTTGGGTACTTGGGGGCTAAACCATAATGGTATCGGTGACATCTTTCCAAGAACTGGAGACGTGGCAAGAAGGGGTCCATTGGAGGGGGAAGATGCAGTGATGTTGGCCTGGGGTCCCCACTTCTGTGAGTGGCTTAGAGGGTAGGGGATCGGGAGAGCATGTTCTCAAACACAAGAGGAAAAAAAAAATCTCATTTCAAGACTCTCTGGGCTGGGAGTTTGCACTGGGGCCGGCAGCTGCGTGGGCTGCAGCCGACCCCTCTCCCACGCCGCTGTGCCCTCTCCTCCCCAGCCCACAGAGCCCGCTTCAGAGCGGGGCAGGAGCCAGGAAGGAGCTCTCCTAGACCAAAGGCTCAGCCTCACCTGCCTCGGGTGCTGGGCCCCATCCTTTGCGCTGCTCCCAGGCCCCATGCACACAGACACACACAGACACACAAACATACACACACATACACACACAGCACCCTGGCTGCCTCGGGATCTCCCCGGCAGCCTAGACTTCCTCATGGGGGGCACTGCTGGCTACAAGCAGACTAGATCAGGGATGAGGGTTAAGGTCGCCAGCCCCATGTGACATCCGAGTACTTGCAGTGTGGCTGGTCTAAATTAAGTTGTGCTGGAAGAGGACAGTGCACACCAGATTCCAAGATAGCACAAAAAGAAGGAACATAGCTCATTCATAATTTTTGTTATGTATATAATTTATATTGTGCATTTATCATATATAAGCATATATATGTAATGTTTCTATTTATAATATAATTATATATTTATAATACATAATAACATATGTATTACATGTTAAAATGATAACATTTTGGATATACTGGGATAAGGTCTATTATTAACTTAATTTTTAACTTCTAAAAAGTGTGGCTGCTAGAACATTCTGAATTACATATGCAGCTGGCTTTGTATTTCTGTTGAGTGACTCTGGGTTAAATTTGGGGTATATGAAAGGTGTTCAAGGGTTAAAGGCTAAAGAGTCTGGGGAATGTGGGGTACCTACTCCCCAACACTACCTCTAGACGTGTCTGGATGGGGTTCTCCAATTACGATCCTGAGTTTTAATATCAGGGATTTGGGAGTTGGAGACTTTAATTTTCTGTTTTCAATTCAGCGATCTGTAAACAAAAATCTTTTAATGATAATTTTGAGATAATTTTTTCTTAGAAGGTATTTATTTTCATTCCTGAGGTCAGTGTTTCTCAAACTGGGATCCACAGATATATTTGCAGGAGATAAACCAGCTTTCCCCTCCCTTTAACAGGTCCATACGCCACTCAAGTTTGGCAGTGTTCTTAGGCTTCCCCCTTGGTGCTCTGGGCTGTGATAACCTGGCTCCCCCATTCCTCTGTCCTTCCATACCCCTGACCCCTCTCTGTGCCCCCCACCCCCATCAGCATCCTAATCTGTCTTCCTCCCAAGACCCAGGCACGAGTCATCTCTGGAGAGACCTTGGGGTAGGGGAGGCTGAAACAGATGCCCTTTCTCACCCTTCCTCCTGGTATTTCAGGATCTTTCCCCCACATAAGGATACTGAGGGTCCTCTCACCTTTTTTTTGACAATTAATGCAACCTCTGAGCCTCAGGCCCTGAGGCTGTATGAAGAAATGAGGTGCAATTGACGAGGGGCAGGTTTGGATTTAAAACTCACACCATCAGGAGCCTGTCACCACCAAGGGGGCAACCTCAGCCCCACCAGACCCTTAGAGCTGTAAGAACTGACAATATTATTTACAATCAGCCACCATAGGTAATGGGAAACAAAACTGTCCTCGGGAAGATCGCCTGGAGGAGGAAATGGCAACCCACTCCAGTATTCTTGCCTGGAAAATCCCATGGACAGAGAAGCCTGGTGGGCTACAGTCCGTGGAATCGCAAAGAGTTGGACACGCCTTGGTGACTAAATGGAACAAGAACAAAACGCATAAAATGAGAATAAAGGGGTTCAAGAAAGTTCTAAGTATTCATATGATGACTACTGTGATGTGCTTTTTGAAATATCAAGGGGCGTGTGTGTGTGTGTGTGTGTGTGTGTGTGTGAAGCACTTTGGAAACAGCACTTCCCCGGAACCTGTGCACACAGTCACTGTGGATGATGAGGTGGAGAGACAGTGAGGTGGGGTCCAGGAGGGGAGGAGGGGCCTCTCTGCAGAGCGGAGAAAGCGCAGAAGGAGATGAGCTGTCCACCTCTTTCCCTTGACCCACAAAGCCCTTCCCGTCCGTGCCTCCATCTGGCCACGGTCTGTCCTCCACGTGCCCCTTGAACTTAGAGTAGCGCAGGTGTCTGGGGTCCTCTCACTGTTGGGCTGGTGAGTGCACCCACCCACTTCCAGGAGGCTTTGCACAGAGCTCCGACAGCCCCTCTCATGCCCAGTCCCTGCCCCCTGCCCTCTCTCTTACTGTCCAGCCCTGAGGCTGCCCATTGGCAAGGAGGCTAGAGGCCTGCCCCTCTGGCCTTCCCAGGTCTGCTCTCCACCACGCTGAGCAAAGATGGGAAACCCTTTGCAAGAGCTTGAGCTGAGAGGCTCATTAAAGCCTTTTTTTTTTTTTTTTTTTGGTCTCACATGGCATGTAGGATCTTAGTTCCCCGACCAGGGATCGAACCCACGCCCCCTATAGTGGAAGCGCGAGTCTTAAACTCTGGACCACCAGGGAAGTCCCTCATTAAAGCTTTTTAATAAGCAATTAACTCAAGGGATGAGCCCTTTGACTGGTCTGGATCTCTCTCCTCCCAGCGGGGAGCCTGGCAGAGAAAGACTGAGTGGGTGGGCAGAGTGGGTTCCGTCAGGAGCTTGGGGCCCCCTTTCCGCCTCCTGCCAGTACAAACGAATAAATAAACAAAGACTCAGAGGCAGAGCCTGAGGCTTGGGCTCCCTGGGGGGGCCCAGGACTCCATCAGTTTCTGGTCAAGGTTGTAGATAGGGACACATGGGCACTCTGTTCCTCTGAGATGGGGGCCTTTGAGGGCAGGGAAGGAGGGGTCACCTTCTGGTGAGGCCCTGAGCTCCCAGAGTGATGAAGACCCCAAGGAAGGGCAATCCCTTCCACTTGCCCCCACACCTACTGGGTTTCTTGTTCTACTTGCTAGACCCTTCAATCCCCATCACTGTCCTCAGGTCAAGGCTGATAGCTTGAGCAAGACAGAGCTATGGGGCTGGGTATGGGGGGAAGAAAGGGCGGGCTGTGGGCGTGGCCCTGTGATTCCCAGGTAGAAACGGGGTGGCGTGCCTGCTTATATGGAGCCCAAGTCAGATCCAGGCGTGGGATCCCGGGCAGGTTGACACGGCCGAGCTGGGGCTCAGGGGGCTGACTATATTCTGCCTGAGCTATTGGCTGGCTCCTCCCCATGGTCTCCTGGAGCCCAGGGTGGGGCTGCTCCTTGCACAACCTCAAGGGGCGCCACTTACATGGAAGGCAAGTGTTCTTCTCCCATCTGTGTTCTCCCCGGTCCTCCAGGCTCTTGAGCAACAACAAGATCACCGGCCTCCGGAGCAGAGCCTTCCTGGGACTGTCCCTGCTGGAGAAATTGTAAGTGCTTGGGCAGGGTGGGCCGGGGAGGATGAGGGTTGCTAACTGCTGAGGGGCACCGTGACCCAGAACCTGCTGGCGGAGCAGGGCCCACAGTCAGACTTGACCACCAAGCGGAGGGGCTGGTCTGGGAAAGAGAGACCCGCTCCCTCCCCAGGGACAGCAGAGAGGCCTGAGGACACCTCGCTGGTCCAGGCAGGGGTGGGGCTGTGGGAAGCTCATTAACGCTCTTTAATGAGCAATTAGCTCCAAGGGCTGAGCCCCTTAACTGGCCAGAAGCCACCGCCCCCCCCAGCTGGGGGCCCAGCAGACCCAGCCGAGGGAGGGTTTAGTGTGACTGGGGCCTCTTTCCTGCTTCCCTAAACACAAGCAATAACCAAGCTCCCAGGGGCCAGAGTCCCGGCCAAGGGTGGGGACAGCGGGTCACATCCAATTCTTCTGCCCCCTGTTCCCCCACCACCCTGATTACTGTTGCATCAGCTGCCCTGTGGGGCTGGAGGTTGGTGGTGGGGCATTAGGTTGGCAAGGGTCCTGCTAGCCTGAGAGAAGCTCCTTCCCCGAGTTGGGGACCTGCCTCCATCACGGGTAAAGGAGGGGACTGAATCGAGCCCTCTCTCAGTTCCCCGTTCAGTTGGCAGCTTCTGATCCACGGCCTGTACAACAGCTTTGGGTCCTGTCTTCTCCACGGGACACCTGGGCCTCCTGTCCCCGCTGGAGCCGGACCCTCTCTAGCTCCCCCACCTCCAAGCCCTCCGCCGCCATCTCCCATCTCTGCTTCCACCCCCTGGGCATTCCCAAGGCCTCCAGCAGGGCCCTGTCCCCTCCAGTACCCTTTTGCCTAAAAAGCTTAGATCAGAGCGATGGAGTCTACTCAAGGATAAGGCGGACGCCTGCTCTCAAAGAGCCAAAGAGATTACCGTCTCGTGAGACCACAGACCATGCCATATATAGAAAAATGAAGCAGGTCAGTCAGGGTTTCTGTGAAGTCCAAAGGAGGGCTCAGGGAAGGCTAGAAAGTTCAAGGGTAGTAGAGAAGCAGTATCTACGTGACATCTTTAACCGGGACAACAATCTCATGAGGTTGTCTCTATGATGCCCACTTCCCAGGAGAAGGGCAAGCCCCTCTCCCAGTCCCCCTGGGGCTCAGGGAGAGCTTGGTGGCCGCCTGGCTGGGTTTGTTGGGGTGGCAAGGCAGAGCGTGTTCCGTGTGATCCGGGCATCTTGGAGTTGGGAGGGGTCCCGGGGTTGCTGGCCGTGAACACACACAGCCATGACCAGTCCTGCTGACCATCTGCTCCAACAGGGAGGCAGGGCTGCCACCAAACTCCTTTTTAAAAGACTCATTACCGACTTCCCTGGCAGTCCAAGTGGTTGAGACTCTGAGCGTCCACTGCAGGGGGCATGGATATGACCCCTGATCAGGGAAGTAAGATCCTGCATGCCAAGTGACGCAGCCAAAAATTAAAAATAACTTTAAAAAAAAACATTCATGGAGATAGAAATGGAAACCCACTCCCCTGTTCTTGCCTGGGAAATCTCATGGACAGAAGAGCCTGGCAGGGTAGAGTCCATGGGGGTCTCAAAGAGTTGGATATGACTTAGCAACTAAAAGATAACAACAAGTTTGCATTTTATAGTTATTTTTTCACACAGAGTATTTTAAAAAATGTTTTATTAATTAAAAAAAAAACTTTGTATAAAAGCAAAAAAAAAAAAAAAAACTCACAAAAAACCACTCGGTAGGTACAAACAAAAAGGGAAAGATTTTCTCTCCCAGGAGCAGCTAAGCACTCGGGAGCTATAATTCCTGCACTCAGCCCAGGTCTTAGAGGGCTGAATTGCCAGAAACCAGATGCTCCCTCCAGGGATCTTTTGGAGAAAGACTAACCGCAGAAGCCTCTGGAAGCCTCTAGGACATCCTTCCAGCTTTACCGTCTTGCCTCATCAGCCCCAGACATGCTAGGTCTGCCCACTTGCTGGGTCTGCCGGGTCATCCTTCAGTCCCAGGAGGGTAGATTTTCTGATGAAGATGAGAAGATGGCCCTCTCCCCCCTACCCCATGCAAACCTATAGTACCTGCAGGGACCTGAATCACTGCACTGCAGGTGTATTCAAACCACGGTGAAAGTGAAAGTGAAGTCGCTCAGTCGTGTCCAACTCTTTGCGACCCCATAGACTGTAGCCCTCCAGGCTCCTCCGTCCATGGGATTCTCCAGGCAGGAGTACTGGAGTGGGTTGCCATTTCCTTCTTCAGGGGATCTTCCCGACACAGGGATCAAACCCTGGTCTCCCGCACTGCGGGCAGAATCTTTACCGTTTGAGTCACCAGGGGCGCCTGTCAAACCATGGAGGCAGGCAGAGAACAGTGGGATGGGAGTTGGGAGTAATGACTAAATGCTCCTGCCCTGTTAGGAACCACCTAGTCGTCTGCTCCCAAGATGTTTCTTGAGCCCCCTCTGTGTGCCAGGCTGCACGCTGGGCATCAAGAATGAACACAGCAGGCCAGGTGCCTGCCCCATGGAACTCACCTGCCACGGACAGGACCCAGAAAATAGCCAAGAACTGAATAGTAGATCGGGAGACCAGGAATGCTGCAGAGAAAAACAACCAGCAGGGGAAGGGGGACAGAAAGCACTGGAGTGGAGATGCTATTTGATGTAGTGAGGTTAAGGCTGCGCTGGAGGTGATGGAGCCTGAGCGCGTGGGAGGGAGGAAGCTGACCTGCAGGTAGCCGTCTGGAGGCAGAGGCAGCAGCAAGTAGGAAGGCCCTGGGGTCCAGTCTGGCTGGTAAGTTTGAGGCGCCGAAAGAGGGCAGCATGACTGGGGAGTGGTGCGAAGTGGGGTCAGATGGAGCCTTAGGTTTGCTTGATGGTTAAAAGTGGAGAGACAGGGTGGTTTCTAAAGTGCCTTCTGGATTTTAAACTCTATGATCCTTGGGTGTGGGCGATACCCACGGTGTTACAGGAGAAGGAAAAAATATAAAAGAGCCCAGTGACACGGCCACCTGGGCTTTCAGAGGAGGGGAATCAGAGTGGGTGCTGCGTTCAGCAGGCGCCCGCACTTCCCCGGGATGGAGAGGCAGTGCAGGGCTGGAGGAGCCCAGGGCCTCGAGCCTGGCTGAGCACCACTGTATCAGTCAGCCTTCTGCAGAGAGACGGCACTGAAAGGAGATGGATGTGTGTGTCCGTCTATAAATAGGCAAAGAAATTAGTCAGTTAGTTGGACTTCCCAGGTGGCACTAGTGGTAAAGAATTCACCTGCCAGTGTAGGAGATGAAGAGCCACAGGGTCAATTCCTGGACTGCGAAGACTCCCTGGAGAAAGAAATGGCAACCTCCTCCAGTATTCTTGCCTGAAAAATTCCATGGACAGAGGAGCCTGGCAGGCTGCAGTCCATGAGGTTGCAAGGAGTCAGACATGTCTGAGCCTGCACACATACATTTAGTTAGTAGTTACATTTTTAGCTGCACAGCAAACTTTCTAGATCTTAGCTCCCTGACCAGGGATTGAACTCAGCCCCATGGTAGTAAAAGTGCCAAGTCCTAACCACTGGACTGCCAGGAATTCTAAGAAATTATTTCTTTATCCACCTGCTAATGCAGGAGACTTCTGTCAAAGTGGATTCGATCCCTGGGTCAGAAAGAGCCCCTGGAGAAGGAAATGGCAACTCACTCCAGTATTCTTGCCTGGAAAATCCCACAGACAGAGAATCCTGATGGGCTACAGTCCATGGGGTCTCAGAGTTGGATGCAACTTAGTGACTGAACAACAACATAAAGAAATTTACTTTAAGAAAATGGCTCGTGTAATTGTGTGTGTGCGTGTGCATGTGCTCAGCTGTGTCTGACTCTGTGATCCCATGGACTGTACTGTTAATTGTGGGGGCTAGCAAATCCAAAATCTGTAGGACCGGTCAGTAGGTTGGAGAGTCAGGTAGGAATGAATGCTGCAGTCTGAAGGCAGAACTTCTCTGGAAAACCTGGGTTTTACTCTCAGGGCCTTCAAATGGCTGGACGAGGCCCACCCATGTTATCAAAGTCATCTCCTTTATTTAAAGTTAACTGATAGATTCATCGGTAGATGTTAAAACCACATCTTCAAAATACCTCCACAGCAGCACCTAGATTAGTGACTGATTAAGTCACTGGGTGCTGTAGTCCAGCAGTCCCCAACTCTTTTGGGTACCAGTTTTGTGGAAGACAAATTTTCCATGGACAGGGTGGGGGGTGGTTTCTGGATGATTCACATGCATTACATTTATTGTGCACTTTATTTCTATGTAGTGGCAATCTCAGGATATTCCACCTTGATTTTAGGGTGAGGGTTTATGCTCCTATGAGAATCTAACGCTGCCACCGCTGATCCGAGAGGAGGCGGAGCTCAGGCAGTAATGCAGGTGATGGAAAGCAGCCATAAACACAGATGGAGCTTCAGTTGCTCACCTGCTGCTCACCTCCTCATGTGCAGCCTGGTTCCTAGGGGCCACGGATTGGTACCAGTCTGTGGCCCTGGGTTAGGGACCACGGCTACAGTCTGACACATAAAGTGATCATCACAGTCACTCCCCAGAGGTGGAGAGAGGCCCTGGGCCCTGGTCCTGGAGATGCTACTGATCAGGTCAGCAAGGGCCTGGGAATCGCTGACAAGGTAGGCAGGCGATTCTCATGCTCGTCGGGGTTGGGAACCAGCGGACCAGATGACCCCTACACTGTGGGCCTATTCATTGTGAATGAGACGCCGTGGCCTGGTGTGCAGTTGGTGCCAGGAAACACTGATCTCTCTGTCCTCTCAGACTGGGCCGTCCAGGCTGCCTCGGTGAATCCAGTGGCAGCTTCACATCCCACAGGCCGGGCAGCAAGTCCGATAACTCAGTTACATAACTCCCATAACTCAAGTCCTGTAACTCCACCTGGTAACTCAATCTGTGCTGCTCCAGAAAGTGCCAGAATTGCCTGCCCATGCCGAGTGCCCCTCTGGCCTCTGCGGATGGGTGGGGTGTAAGGGGCCCCTGTTTTGCAGTGCAGAGCCCGGAGGTAGGGGAGTGGACACAGAAAGGGCACCCCGAAGGAACGTGCCTGAGACGATCCCATGGGTGGACCTGTGGCCCAGGGAGGGGTAGGGTGGGGTGGGGTGGGGTTGGGAGACACACCTTTATCAGCTAGGCAGGCTGGACAGGAGAACCTGAAATAGCTTGGCAGAGTTCAAGGATAGTCCAGGCCTGTGGCTGAAGAGCCCAGACTTCTGACGCCCTGCCTCTGAGCCCCATGGCCCACCGCCCCTCAGCGTGGACTAGACTGTTGTCCAGGGGAAAGACCTTTGGGTGAAGGGACGGATGATGAAAGGGCACAGGACTTTGCCCTGGAGTGAAAAGAGACTGGGATGGAATTGCCCCTCCATCCTTCACCTTCCGGGTGCTTGTGCAAGCCGTGGGCTTCTCGCCTGGATCAAGGGGCCAGGCGCGGCTCCCTGATGGGCGATCACGGAGGTAAGAGGCTCTCACCCAGGAAGACAGCAGGGGGACACTTCGGGCTCTCAGTACAGGTGGTCCCCTGTTCCTCAGAAGAGTTATAAGTGGCAAGATGTAACACCAGCCGCCCCTGATCGCTTGATTCATCCGCAGCCCCCAGCCCCGGGCATGCGGTGGTGGAGACGAAGTGTCTGCGCGAAAAGGTCTCGCCGGCGATCGGATCATTTCTCGGGTCCCGCGCATCTCCGTGCGTTCAGCAGGGACCCGGCCACCGGACTTTCCCAGCAGACCCAAGCGGGCCACGGGGCAGACAGTCCCCCCGGGGGGTGGGGTGAAGGCCGAGGGAGCCCCGGACTGGGCGTGCGGGCCTGCGTGTGGGTCCGCGTGGATGCGCGCACGGCCCCAGTGGCCTGAGCACGCCTGGAGCCGAGGGCCGGGGGTGGGAGCCTGGAGCCGAGGCCCGGGATGATTTGTCGTTGCCTAATGAGATTAATGAGCCCCGGGGGCTGGTATGCGGCGGCGCTGGGGCTCTCATTAGACGCGGATGTTCACGGGAACGGTGGGGGCCGGGCGGGGGGCTGAGGCTCCCCAGCCAGGTGGCTTCCATTAATCTATGGGCGGGGCCGGGGGCCGGGCTCTGGCGTACCCCCGCTCCCACTGCCCTCCCGGCCGCGCTGCCGCCGGAGAGGAACGCGGCGCAGAGGCTGCCCGAGGGCCCGAGCAGGGAGGCTAATGGGTCCGGGGACAGCCCTCCTGCTCGCTGCTGTAGGCCCAAGGCCTGGCACGGGGTATGTGCTCCATAAATACCTATTGGATGAGGTCAGAGACAAGAGGGGCCCGGGGCGCGCGGGTGGGAGGGAGCCTCGGACCGTCTGGGTTTCCCTCCTGGCCGCCAAGACCTCTGCCTTTCCCCGCCCGCCTCCCCTGGACAACCTCTGTACCTGCGTGGGTGTCGTACCCACTCCGCAGCCAGCCCTCCCCCCCGCCCACTTTCTAAGGAACCCTGAAAGTCCTGGAGGGCCCAAGGGAGCTGCTCTGCGGCCTCCAAACCTATAATTTGGTTTTCAAACCCACAAGCAGGGAGGTCTGTGGGGGCCAGAGGGAGCCAGCTTCGTGCTGCCCCACCCTGTCCGAGTGTGGGTACACACTCACACACATACACACACACACTCAAATACATACTGTCATACAAGCTCACACACTCAGTAGTTTAGTGAGACCTAATTTACGTACCATAACGTTCATCCGTTTAAAGGGTAGGATCCAGTGGTTTTTGAGTACACTTACAGCTATGCATTCATCATCATAATCTAATTTTAGAACATTTTCATCATCCCCTAAAGCAACCTTGAATCGTTAGCAATCACTTCCCCCATCCTCCACCTTCTGTATTTCCCAGCCCTGAGCAAACGCTGGGCTTCCCAGGTGGCTCAGTGGTAAAGAATCCGCCTGCTAATGCAGGAGACTCTCTGGGTCAGGAAGATCCCCTGGAGGAGGAAATGGCAACCCACTCTAGTATTCTTGCCTGGGAAATCCCATGGACAGAGGCACCTGGAGGGCTACAGTCCATGGGGTCCCATAAGAGTCGGACACAACTTAGTGACTCAAACAACAAGGAACTACTAAGCTACTTTCTGTCTCCGTAGATTTGCCTGGACCACACCGTATGTGATCTTTGGTAACCGCATTCTTTCAGGAAGCATAGTGTTTTCCAAGTTCATCCATATAGCATGTATTAGCCAAGTTCATCCATATAGCATGTATTAGCACATCATTCTTTCAGGTTTATTTCATTATTATCTTTGGCTGCATTGTGTCTTAGTTGTGGCACACGGGATCTTTGTTGTGGTGCGTGGGCTTAGTTAACCCACGGCATGTGGGATTTTAGTTCCCTGACCAAGGATTGAACCTGTGTCCCATGCATTGGCAGGCAGGTTCTTAACCACTGGACCACTAGGGAAGTCTCTACATCATTCTTTTTTTATGGCCAAATACTATTCCATGTATAAAGATACCATATTTTATTTCTTCATAAGGTGATAGACATTTGGGGTGTTTCCACTAGGGGCTTATGAATAGTTCTGCTATGAATGTTCCTGTGTATGTTCTTGTGTGCGTGTGTGTTCACTTCTCTTGGATGTTGTGTGCCGAGGAGTGGAATTGCTGGGTCATGTAGGGCTTCCCTGGTGGCTCAGTGGTCAAGAATTCGCCTGTTAATGCAGGAGACACAAGTTCAATCCCTGGGTCGGGAAGATCCCCTGGAGAAGGAAATGCAACCCACTCCAGTATTCTTGCCTGGGAAATCCCATGGACAGAGGAGTCTGGCAGGTTCCATTCCATGGGGTTCCACAAGAGTCAGACACAACTTAGCATCTAAACAATAAAACAACAACAAACAATGGTAGCTTTAACTGCCAAGCTGTTTTCCAAAGTGGCTGTGCCATTTTACACTCCCATCAATAACATACAAGGATTCCAATCTCTGTTTTTAAATTATAACCATCTTAGTGGACAAGTATTTCTCTAATGGTGTTGAGCACCTCTTCATGCATTCATTGGTCATTTGATTTGCAAATATTTTCTCTCATCCCATGGGTTGCCCTTTCTTGGGTGATATACTTTCAAGAGCAAAGCTTTAAAATTTTCAAGTCCAACCTATCAATCGATCTGCTGTTTTATTGCTTGTGCTCACACAGTCTTACACACTCAGCTCCTTGCACTCACACACTCAGTCTTACACACACAGCTCCTTGAGCTCCTTTTTCCCAAGAAGGGTATAGGGTGAGATTTGTTCCCAGGAGTCCCCTGCCCCCAACTTCTGCCACAGGGGGATCCTGCTCCTCCGTGTGGGCACAGATAGGGGGAGATGGATATGTCTGGAGTCGGGGAGCCTGGTCTGGGTTAAGCATGGTGAGAGGGTGGGGAGGGAGGTTCCGCACATAAGCTGCCTTTTCTCCAGGTTCCAGGACCAGGGAGGGCCCTGTGGAAGCAGACAGGGGTGGGAGATTACAGAAGGACGCACATCATGGATGCGTCCGTGTGTCCTTGTGACCTCACCTAAGAGATGAAGGGGTCGGATGAGAAAGACCAGAGCAGGGGTTTGTAACCTGGGTTCCACGAGCCTCTGAAATCAGGTGCATAGTACTGGGGGGTAGTGCATTCTTCTGGGGTGGGACTCCATAGCCTGCAGCAGATACTCAAAAAAGGATTCTGCTCAGCCAGGAAGGTGCTGAACCAACTGGTAGGGGCCTCAGAGGCCCACAGAAATACCCAAGTTCTACATGAGCATCTCCTCCTACCTCTTGGGAGGGTACAGCCCCAGAGCTGTGCCCCTACCTTGGGGACCAGGAGGCCTGAGCTGCTGGGGGTGGAGGGGGGCAGCCCGCATCAGGCTATCAGTTCAGCGCAGGGAGCTGCCCCTGACCCTTGCTCCCCTCCCCCTGGAGAGGACCAGGACTGCTAGATCCAGGCCAACTCTGAGGGCACTCCGTCCAAGGGCTGCCTTGCCCACCCCGGAAGCTGCTCTGCGGGTGTGAGACTAGGGGGTCAGGACTGCAGATACTCGCTGGAAGCTCCCCTTTCTGAAGGCCCCGGTGGCTGGCGGGGGCTGCAGGAAACCTGGGGCAGGAAGGGGCTGGGCCCAAGCCGCCTGCCTTGCTCCCATCTGTGGAGCATCAGTGGGGCAGCTGGGTGGGGGTTCTTGGTGGGGGGGGCAGGGAGGAAATGAGAATAAACACAGTGAGCAGAGGGGGAAGGGGCGGGGGGCTGCGGCCGGGCCCCTTGGCAGCCCATGAAGGGAAGTGACACAATGAGGAATGTGTTTCCCCCGCGCGCGCGGGGTGGGAGGCAGAGCCCTGAGAACGGCCAGACCCCCAGAGGGGCCAGGGGGCACAGGCCGGAGAGGCATCGGAGGCGCGGGCTGTGCGGGTGGGGCTCTGGGCAGCAAGGGGGGCGGGGAGCGGGCAGGAAGGGCAGCTCGGGGTGGGGGCCATCCCCATCTCCAGACTCCACCCTGGAGGAGCCTTCTGGGCCCTGCGTTCTCGCACATTCCCTGCCTGCGCCCTGGGGGTGGAAGTCACCCCGTGGGACGCACCCTGGTGGCTGCCTCTTCTTTCTCAAGGGGCACAGGGTTAGGAAGCCAGGTCCTCGGTGGGAGAGGGCGCGGAGGTGTGAGGCCCCCGGGCCAGGGGCAGGGCTGGGCAGGGGACATGTTCCATTTCTCTGTGTTTGTCTCTCTCTATTTATGTCTTTGTCTCTCTGTCTCTCTCTCTCTGTTATTGCCTGTCTCCATCTCTCTGTCTCTTTCTGTCTGTGTCTGACTCCATCTCTCTGTCTCTCTATCTCTCTGTTATTGTCTGTCTCTGTCTCTCTCCCTGTCTCTCTGTCTCTCTCTGGGTGTTTTTGTCCCCAGCTGGGCTGGCCCATGTGAAAACAGGCCCCTTAGTGGGAAGGCGCCTCCCCATCCTGGACACCCATTTCCTCTCCCCCAGCAGGGAGCTGGCTCAGTTAACCCCCTCCTGCCCAGAATCCAGAGGTGACCCCGAGGCTTTGGCCTGCAAAGCCAAGAGCCCCTTCCTGGAGCTGGGGCTGGGGGTGGCCAGGCCTTAGAAAGCAGGTTGGCCCCACCTGCCGAGCTAGTTTGGTTACTCCAGGAACACCACCGCACCCCTGACTCCCAGCCATGCTCGCCTCTCTCCTGGGCGTTCCGGGGGGTCTGAGAGGATGCTGGAGAGCAGGAAGCAGAGTGGAGAGCCTGCAGCCCCCTCCCAGTGGGCAGTGAGGCCTCTTGGTGGGGTCTCTGTGAGCCCTGAGCCTGTGCTGGTTTGGTTCAGGAAAGCCCCAGGTGGGCCTCGGGGAGCGTAGGCAAGAGGCTGGTGCGGCCAGCCCCTCTCCCGCTGCTGTGACTGCACAGAGGATGCGGCGCTGACACAAGCTGGGGGCCAGCCCTCACCTTGGTGGTCCCAGAGGGCTGCTGGGTCTGGTAGGGGTGCTGGGGCCAGGT
This sequence comes from Ovis aries, assembly GCF_016772045.2. Taxonomy (NCBI): domain Eukaryota; kingdom Metazoa; phylum Chordata; class Mammalia; order Artiodactyla; family Bovidae; genus Ovis; species Ovis aries. The sequence continues at coordinate 32,184,270 of NC_056079.1, forward strand.
GGGCACTGGCTGGTCCCCAGGGATGGCCTCTTCAGTTTCTGCCACTCCTCTGGGATGTGACGGAGGGGAGGGAGAGTGACACTCTGGCCCTGCCGTTGAGTCTGAGCCACAGACTCGGCCACCCTGCAGGTCACTCCTCCTGGGGGAGGTGCCCCTTGGCCCTGGGGAGCCCCGGGGGCGGTCACCATCTTTCCTTCCGTCCAGTCTGTGACCCGCTGGAGGCCAGCCTGAGGTGACACTTCCCCTGGCGCCTTCTGTCTGCACTGGGGGCTCCGAGGAGACCTGGCGGAAGCTGGCCCGTGGCCCCCGTGGCCTCAGCTCCTCCAGCTGAGGGCTGAGGGGTGCGGCCGGGTGATGGATAGCAGGCAGCATCCCGCAGCAGCCAGCCAGCCGGAGACTCTTCCTCACCTGCCAGGAGGAGAGGGCCACAGGTTTAACTCCAGAATACCTCCCCGCAGCCAGGCTCGAGGAGACTGTACCTTTGTGTGGCAGATCCCCGTGGTCGGAGGAGGAGCCCGGCGGGCTACGGTCTGTGGGGTCACAGAGGGTCGGACGCAACTGGGGGACTGAGCGCGGCACGGCAGTCCACAGAGGACCGTCACGCCCATTTTCACATGCTACCACAGCAGCCCTGGGAGATGGAGAAACTCGGGGCAGCTCGTGGCAGCTGGGGCCTCCTGACAGCAGGCTCGGGGCCCTCCCCTCCCATTTCCACGGGGTTTGCCGCCTCGTTCGTCCATCCAAGGCCCTTCTGCACCCTCCCTGCGCCGGTCTGACCAGGGAGCCGGGGAGGCCGCGGGCACCCATCTGAGGGGCCAGGTCCTTCAAGCGGCCTCCTGGCCGCCACTGAGGACACCAGGGATTTCGAGGGCAATGGAGACCCCAGCCCCGACTAGGGCAAGAGCTGCCCACCCAGGTGGGCCATGTGCCCCCCGAGTGGGCGAGGTGTCAGGGCCCTCCGCTTGTCTTCCGCAGGGACCTGAGAAACAACATCATCAGCACGGTGCAGCCCGGCGCCTTCCTGGGTCTGGGGGAGCTGAAGCGCTTGTGAGTGGTGTGTCCTGACCACCGTGCCCCCAGGCCCCGCATCCCTGAAGGAGGTCCCGTGGATCCCAGTCACCCACCGTCCCTCTTCACCATACATTCGGTGGGGGGTGGGGGGCAGACGCTTCATGCCCCAACCCCATCCCCTTTTTCTCCGCTCCCCACACAAGCCCCAGCCTCACATGTGTGTCCCTCATGGGTGGACCCACGTGCTGCCACGTGGCTGACCTGCTGAGGGTCTGCATGTCTCTCCAGGGACCTCTCCAACAACCGGATCGGCTGTCTCACCTCCGGGACCTTCCAGGGCCTCCCCAGGCTTCTCCGGCTGTGAGTGCGGGCAGGGAAGGCGGGGGTGGAGGGTGGGGTGTGAGGGAAGGCTCCCCAGACCCTCATGGGCCCTGCATTCTAAGGGCTCACCCCAGCCCAGGGAGAACCTAAGATCCCGTCTCCCTGTTCCACTGCAGAAACATATCTGGAAACATCTTCTCCAGTCTGCAACCTGGGGTCTTTGATGAGCTGCCAGCCCTTAAGGTGGTGTGAGTATCCTTTCCCCAGGCCCTTGCTTCCTTCCTCCGCCAGGAGGGGGACACATAAACACTGCAACCACGTGGCCAGCCTTCTGAGGAGGTGGGGCTGGGCGAAGCCCCACCGTCTGCGGTGATGCAGGGCGCAGGCTCGCGAGCAGAGTTTGCCCTCTCCAGCCTCAGTCTATCCCTGGGGCTCCATCCCCACCCCGGGAGCCCAGGGAACCCCTCTGCTCTACCCTGGGTCCCTCCACCCTCTGCAGGGACTTCGGCACCGAGTTCCTGACCTGCGATTGCCGCCTGAGCTGGCTGCTTCCCTGGGCCCGCAACCGCTCCCTGCAGCTGTCGGAGCGCACGCTCTGTGCCTACCCCAGTGCCCTGCATGCCCAGGCCCTGGCCGGCCTCCAAGAGGCCCAGCTGCGCTGCGGTGAGCTGACCTGAGCCCTCAAGGCTCCCGAGGCAGTGGGCTTGGTCTCCAGGGCGTCCTCTCCCTTAGGCCCCACTGGGGACCCGTCCTCCATCCGATTTTCTAAACTTCCTGGGGGAGTGCTGCTTGGTTTATGGTTTTCATCTGGTCCCACCTCTTGGGGTGACAAAGCGTGCTATGGAAAGACGCACTTTTACTCGTTCAAAACCTGCCTGCTCCTCTCTTCTGCTTTAATCTCTGGAGACACTCCAGCCCCCTTCTTCTGAACTAGGGTGGGCTCCAGACAGAGGGGCCTTGTCCTCACCTGGCACTCAGGCTCACTCCCGGTGTCCTCGCCCACAGAGGGGGCCCTGGAGCTCCACACACTCCACCTCATCCCATCCCTCCGCCAAGTGGTCTTCCAGGGCGACCGGCTGCCCTTCCAGTGCTCCGCCAGCTACCTGGGCAACGACACCCGCATCCGCTGGTACCACAACCGGGCCCCCGTGGAGGGCGACGAGCAGGCGGGCGTCCTGCTGGCTGACAGCCTGGTCCACGACTGCACCTTCATCACCAGGTACAGGCCCTGCAGCCCCTTCTCAGCCCAGAGCATGGGCGGGGGGAGCCAGAACCCTCACCCACCCACCCACCCCCGAGAGGAGCTGGTCTGCTCCTGGGAATATCTGTGGGCGCGTTTATGCAGATCCAGAACTAAGTCAGAAATGGTCCGCGTGAGGGATACAAATTGAATTGTTGTTTTAGTCACTAAGTCATGTCCGACTCTTCTGCAACCCCATGGACTGTAGCTGCCAGGCTCCTCTGTCCATGGGATTTCCCAAACAAGAATACTGGAGTGGGTTACTGTTTCCTTCTCCAGGGGATCTTCCCGACCCAGGGATCCAATCAGTCTCCTGCAGTGGCAGGTGGATTCTTAACCACTGAGCCACCTGGGAAGCCCTACAGATTGCCTGATAGGAAAAAAGCTGATTAAATCTGACATTTCTTCAGTACCTTTACAAGGATACAGAGGGTCTCACCTATATTGTTGGACTTGCTCTCTGCAAACGTCTTGCAAGAGAGGTTTTATTACCTCCGTGATGAGGGTGGGGAGATTGAAGCCCAAAAAAACACTATCGTAAGGCCAGCATTAAGGGAGTATGAGCCTGTACCCTTGGCTCAGAGCCTGGGGGACTTCCTTGGTGATCCACTGCCGGGGGGCCCAGGTTCCATCTCCGGTGGGGCAACTAAGATCTTGCATGACTCAACTGAAAAAAAAAGAGAAAAGAGCCTGAAGCTGGCACCCGGGCGCTCAGGGAGGGTGGCGTGGCCGCCAGGAGCGCCTCCAGCCAGCCCTCGCCCGCCTGCCCGCCCGCCCGCAGCGAGCTGACCCTGTCTCACATCGGCGTGTGGGCCTCAGGCGAATGGGAGTGCTCCGTGTCCACGGTCCAGGGAAATGCCAGCAAGAAGGTGGAGATCGTGGTGCTGGAGACCTCGGCTTCCTACTGCCCCGCTGAGCGTGTCGCCAACAACCGCGGGGACTTCAGGTTTGGGACCACCCCTGGCCGTCCCCTGCCCCCAACCCAAGCCTCTGCGATGCGAGTGAACAGTGCCCCCACCTGCTCTAAGATGGAGAAAACACTTCCTCTTGTCATTCAGCTCCGAGTCCCGTTGGTGTGTTTAGAGAGACCATATATCCTTTTGTATAAAATCACCCTTCAAGATGTGCTGTGCAGAACAAACAGGGGTTTGGGGTTTCTTTTTTTGGGGGGGGGGTGCAGTTGCTTCCCTACGTGGATAGTTGACAAAACTCTCCCATGACAGATGTCACATTTTAATATCCCAGGGGCCTCTCCCTTAGTCAGGACAGGTGTTATTCTCCCATCCTACAGTTGAGAAGACTGAGGCCCAGAAAGTATAAGTGACCTGAAGTCAGGACTCCAAGGCCAGCCTCACAGCAGTGACAGCACTGTCCCAACAAACACAGCTTAAGAACTCAGGGGGAGCTTGGGAAGCCCTTGAAGTCCAGTCCACACGGCCTCTTCTGGACCCTGCCTCCAGCTCCCAAGGGGTCTGGCCTCACAGTTCTCAGGGCAGGGAAGGGACGGACCCTGGCCCTGAGGAGCCTGGGTCATCAGCAACTCTCCACCTCTGCCCCCAGGTGGCCGCGAACTCTAGCTGGCATCACAGCCTACCAGTCCTGCCTGCAGTACCCCTTCACCTCGGTGCCCCTGAGCGGGGGAGCCCCTGGCACCCGAGCCTCCCGCCGGTGCGACCGCGCTGGCCGCTGGGAGCCGGGGGACTACTCCCATTGTCTGTACACCAATGACATCACCCGGGTGCTCTACACCTTTGTGCTGGTGAGGCCGGGGCGGGGGTGGAGGCCATGGGGAAGGGGAAGGGGAGAAGCTGGCTGGCCCCACGGGGCTGGGGGCCCCTGCGTCCTTGGGAGGCACGGCGAGGAGCCACAGGGCCAGCACTGTGTCTCACACTCGTCTCCTCTTCCCGGGGATTCAGACTCCCCAGGGCCACACTCGGCACGGGAGGGCCACCCCAATCCTCTGTCCCCCAGTACAGCAAGGTCCGACTTAAGAGGAAAGCGTGAGGTCATCCCGTTGTCCTTAGGGGTGGCGCAGCCGGAGGGTGGCCCTGAGTCGTGCAGACCTCTCTTTACATCTGCCTCGCCCATCGGGATCAGACTCAGGCGTGGGCAGGAGCCAGATTGGATGGTGTCCTTTCCTCCCCTCTCCAACTCAGATGCCCATCAACGCCTCCAACGCACTGACCCTGGCCCACCAGCTTCGAGTGTACACGGCCGAGGCCGCCAGCTTCTCCGACATGATGGACGTCGTCTATGTGGCTCAGATGATCCAGAAGTTTCTGGGTTATGTTGACCAGATCAAAGAGGTGAGATTCAGTCGGGCCTCTGGGTCCCTTGGAAATCACCCACCCGCCTTCAACTGCTCAAGCCTTTGTCGCCCCAGCCCCGCTCCTGCCCGCCGTGACTCCCGCCCCTCCTGCCCCCAGCTGGTTGAGGTGATGGTGGACATGGCCAGCAACCTGATGCTTGTGGACGAGCACCTTCTGTGGCTGGCCCAGCGCGAGGACAAGGCCTGCAGTGGCATCGTGGGCGCCCTGGAGCGCATCGGGGGAGCTGCGCTGAGCGCCCACGCCCAGCACATCTCCGTGGTACCGTGGGCCAGCTGGGAAGCCACCCCAACCGGGGAGGCACAGGGAGGGGCCTTAGAGGTGACAGGGGTGGTCCTCCAGGAGCAAGTCCAAGTGTGGGCTGGGCGTGTGCCTGATTTATCAAGAACCTGAACATGACTAGGGTCCCATCCCGGTCATGTGGCATCAAATTCCAGCTTGTCAGGGGCAGTGCAGAGGAGAGGGAGGCCAGTGACACCACAGCAGTTACCCAAGGCTTCATGCGGGGAACCGAGTTGAAAGGCTGTGTCGTTGTTTAGTCACTAAGGTGTGTCTGACTCTTTGCAACCACATGGACCGTAGCCCGCTGGGCTCCGCTGTCCATGGGATTCTCCGGGCAAGAATACTGGAGGGGGTTGCCATTTCTTTCTCCAGGGGCTCTTCCCTGCCCAGGGGTTGAACCCACCTCTCCTGCCTTGGCAGGAGGATTCTTTACCACTGAGCTACCTGGGAAAACCCTGAGTTGAAGGGCTAGACGGATGGAAATACACAAGAAGGGGCAAGGAGGAGGAGAAGAACCAGGAGGAGGGTTTGGAAGCAGAGGGCAGCACTGGGATCGAGTGGGACCTAATGGAGACTTCAGATCCCCAAGAAGAGGGGACGTGTCCAGTGAAGGGTGGGGAACTATTAACAGTCAAAAAGGAGGCCACCACATCTTCTCTGGGCACCGGGGCGGGGGGGATACGAGGAGGTGGCACATGGCCCCTGCTCTCCGGCTTAGCTGGGGCAGGAGGACCAGGGCATGTGGGGAGCTGAGCAGGCTGCAAGGTGGGGAGTGAGTGAGCGGGAGGGAGGGCGGAGCAGCACTGGGGGGACTCCACAGCCGACTTGGGGCTCCCAGGCCCTGGGCGACGGGCAAGGGACCAGGGGTCGGTCGGAGCAGGTCTGTGGTCTCGAGCAGGAGCAGGCCAGGAGAGGGTGACGGGGTCCCTGTCCCTAGAACTCGAGGAACGTGGCCTTGGAGGCCTACCTCATCAAGCCACACAGCTATGTGGGCCTGACCTGCACGGCCTTCCAGAGGCGGGAGGCGGGCATGCCCGGCACGCGGCCCGCGGGCCCCGGCCAGAGCCCGTCGCCCGAGCCGGAGCCCCTGGCCGACCAGCAGCTCCGCTTCCGCTGCACCACCGGCAGGCCCAACGTGTCTCTGTCAGCCTTCCACATCAAGGTGGGCGCTGGGGAGGCAGGGTGCTGAGCAGGTGGGGGGCGGGTGGGAGGCGAGGTGCCTAGAGGGGGCAGGGGGGGTGAGGGGATGCAGGCAGGGGAGGGGACACGTGGAGGTGGCCCTGGGGACCAGCAGAGTCCCGGGGACCCCAGGCGTCTCTGAGGAACTCCCGTGTCCCCCCCAGAACAGCGTGGCCCTGGCCTCGATCCAGCTGCCGCCCAGTCTGTTCTCGACACCCCCGGCGGCCCTGGCCCCTCCGGTGCCCCCAGACTGCACCCTCCAGCTGCTCATCTTCCGCAACGGGCGCCTCTTCCGCACTCTGGGCAACACCTCCCGCCCCGGAGCCGCGGGGCCTGGGAGGAGGCGCGGCGTGGCCACCCCTGTCATCTTTGCGGGGACCAGTAAGGGCCTGCGCCCCGCCCTATGCCACTGTAGGGGCGGCCGGGCCCCCGCCCTGCCTGGCCTTGCCCTCACCCCTGGAGGCAGGGGACGGTGGCTCCCGCACCGTTTCTGAGGACGATGCTGGTCAGGGGCGTCCCGTGAAGGAAGGGACGGGTGGAGAAAAGGCTCTGGGCACCCAGGGTTTCACATCCCAGACTCGTCACATTTCCGAAGGGCTCCAAGCACAGACCTTCCACCCGCATGGGCCTCCCTCTCCTCCCCGTCATCACCTGGTGCCAGCTGCCCCCGCAGGGTGCCTGCCCTCCTGTATCCTCCCTTCACTCTGGCTTTAGCTCCCTCAGTGTCACCTTCCCCCTTCTTGTCCCCGACCCCGGAGTCCTCCCTTCCTAGCCAAGTCACCACTCCCTTCCTAGCCAAGTCACCACGACCCCTTTGGCACTAAAGAGGGCCACCAGCTCGCCATGGCTTTGTTTTGATTCATCTTTGCAGCTCCCCAGTTAGGCTGAGGCTCCGGGGTAGGGGGCGGGCCTGCATGTGGCATCTAAGTCTATCCCCCAGGTCCCCCCAAGCCCCCACACACCCACCCAGGCCTGAGTGGACCCCCTTCCCCTTCCCACCCTAGGTGGCTGCGGCGTGGGGAACCTGACCGAGCCGGTGGCCGTCTCACTGCGGCACTGGGCTGAGGGGGCTGAGCCCGTGGCGGCCTGGTGGAGCCAGGAGGGGCCAGGGGGGCCCGGGGGCTGGCGCTCTGAAGGCTGCCAGCTTCGCTCCAGCCAGCCCAATGTCAGCTCCCTGCACTGCCAGCACCTGGGCAACGTGGCCGTACTCATGGTGAGCCGAGTGGGCACTGGGGGTGGAGGGCGGCGGGGCACCCTGACCGCCTGGGGCCACAGGGAAATACGGAAAGAATGGTGGCAGGCTCGGGCCTCGTGATGGGGAGGACTCACAGGGACCTGTCCCTCTGGTCTGCCCCACACCTCTTCATCTCGCAGGAGACAGGGAGGTCCTCAGGCCCTCTATCAGGAAAGTGAACGTGTTAGTTGCTAACTCGTGTTTGATTCTTTGCGACCCCATGGACTGTAGCCCGCCAGGCTCCCCTGTCCATGGGGATTCTCCAGGCAAGAATACTGGAGTGGGTCATCATTCCCTTCTCCAGGGGATCTTCCTGACCCAGCGATCAAACCCAGGGGCTCCTGCATTGTGGGTGGATTCTTTACCGTCTGAGCCACCAGGGAAGCCCCAGACCCTTTTGTGGGGGGAAAAAAGGAAAAAAGCCCCACAGCCTTTTGGGGGGGGGAAGGAAAAAAAGAAGATAGACAGGGAGGCCCTCTATTCCCATGTCTAGAGAGAGAGAGATGACTCAGGAACCACCAGGCGGGGTCTCCACATCCTTCGCTCTGACACCCAGGTTGTTAAAGTGAAAAATGAACCTGGGCATGTCTGCCCTCTGTCCCCCTCCCCACCCAGCCCTGTCCAGCCCCTCACCTCCTGCACTACACTTTGTAGCCCGAACTCCCGGATCCTGAGCAGGTGTGTGGCTGTACCATGCATAGTACCTTCTTTCTCTTTCCTCATCTCTGATTTTCAGGCTGAGAACCTGCAAAGCTCCCAGAAAGGCAGGTCAGAAATGCCATCTAGACCAAATGTGGTGGTGCTTCCATCTTTGCTACCCGGATAGCAAAGGGCCAAAGTTGGGGCCTAAGGCTGACTGGGCTGGGAGGGGAGAACGGGCCTGGGGGACCGGGCCGGACCCCACAAGGGGGCCTCGCGGCCCCTGGCTTCCTGTTGCTCACTCCCTGTCCTGTCTTTCCAGGAGCTGAGCGCCTTCCCCAGGGAGGCAGGGGGCTCTGGGGCGGGGCTGCACCCTGTCGTGTACCCCTGCACGGCCCTGCTGCTGCTCTGCCTCTTCTCCACCATCATCACCTACATCCTCAACCACAGGTGAGCTCCTGCAGGGGGAGCGGGTGTGTGGGGAAGGCCAAGCGGGTCGCTCAGCCTTGGCGAGTGTCCCTTCCCCAGCCTCCTGCCCAGTATTTCCTGCGAGTGTTCTGAGGTTGAAAAACACGTCTGGGGCTTAAGGTGTCTGTCCCGTTTCACACACGCACACAAAAGTCTGCCTTCTTCTCTTCGACTCTACTGGTGGTCTTGAGGGCCCAAGGGCCCAACCTTGGGTTGTGCAGTCCACTAACTTGAGACTGTTTCTGCGGCAGCTCTATCCATGTGTCCCGGAAGGGCTGGCACATGCTGCTGAACCTGTGCTTCCACATGGCCATGACCTCTGCTGTATTTGCGGGAGGCATCACGCTCACCAACTACCAGATGGTCTGCCAGGCGGTAAGCAAAGGAAGGGCTGGGGTCTCCAGGATGGGTGCCATTAGCCTGGGCACAGAGGAGGGAGGCACACAGGCCGGAAGTGGGAGTGGGCCATGGGCTCCAGCTCCACGGTTCTGAGTCCAGCCTTGTTTTGGAGGGCGGGGGGTGAGAAGCAGAGACACTAGGAGCAGGGGTGAAGTGCAGGGTGGGGGGCCTGCGATGGAAGAGCAGTCGGGGACGAGGCCGGCAGCAACGACAGCCACCCTGGCGCATGGAGAGCCCTGGGCTGGAAGTAGAGAGGGTAACAGCAGGGACGCAACCCTGGGGAGGGTCTGGGTGGAGCGGGGGCGGGGCACGTGGGAGGCAGGGGAGAACACTGTGGGGGCTGAGGCTTCAGGGTGGCCGGCCCCCCAGCCCTCAGCCCTTGACCCCACAGGTGGGCATCACCCTGCACTACTCTTCGCTGTCTACGCTCCTCTGGATGGGCGTGAAGGCCCGCGTCCTTCACAAGGAGCTCACCTGGAGGGCGCCCCCTCCACCAGAAGGGGACGCTGCCCCGCCTGCCCCCCGACCCATGCTGCGGTAGGCACTTCCATCTGTCAGCTTTGCGGTGGGGAAGGGCTCCAGGGGTGCGGGAAAGACATCAAAGGCTGTTCTCCCAGGGTGGATGCAGGGTGGGTCCAAGGTCCTGGGAGATCACAAGAGGAGGTGGGGGGCTTCCCTGGCAGTCCAGTGGTTAGGACTTGGTGCTTTCACTACCATGGCCTGAGTCCGGTTGCTAATTGGGGAACTAAGACCCTGTGGCCATTAAAAAAAAAAGGCAGGAGAGGCAAGGGCCTAGGTGGCACCAGGTTTGCCCAGTGCCATGGAGGGGGTGCCCCCTTGGGGTTTTGAGGCATACCACGGCAAGGAAGTAAGCAACTTTGCAGGGCACTGGGCAGGGATCCTGGGAACCAGAGCGGCACTGGGTTCCGTGCCGTTTAGAGGGACAGAAAGCAATTCTGGCCTCTGTCTCTTAGAGCAGTCTTGGCCAAATCCCCTAGGGACCTATGACCTGCCCTAGAGGGGCCTTGCATCCCTGGAAAAAAAACTCGAACACGACTTTTCCGGGGAAGGAGAATGGGGTGGAGACCCCTCGGTGAGGGTTCTGAGTACCAGGTCCCCTCCTTGTTCCCCATCTCTCTGACCCCCAAACCCCCTCTCTCCAGGTTCTATCTGATCGCGGGAGGGATCCCACTCATTATCTGTGGCATCACGGCCGCTGTCAACATCCACAACTACCGGGACCACAGCCCCTAGTGAGCGTCTTGCCCCCCACTGACCTCCCTGCGTGGTGGGGTGCCTCCTACTCCTCACCACGGGGGGTACCACCCACCTGCCCAGCCAGTCACCCAGCCCCAACCCCTGCATGTGGCCGGAGCCGCCTCCCCACCCACCCGGCCTCGGGGCCCCACCTCATACACGCCGTGTCTCCCCACAGCTGCTGGCTGGTGTGGCGCCCAAGCCTAGGCGCCTTCTACATCCCGGTGGCTTTGATTCTGCTCATCACCTGGATCTATTTCCTGTGCGCAGGGCTGCGCTTACGGGGTCCCCTGGCACAGAGCCCAAAGGGGGGCACCGGCCGGGTCTCTCTGGAGCCGAGGGAGGAGCTGAGGGGTTCCACCAGGCTCAGGAGCAGCGGCCCCCTCCTGAGTGACTCAGGTTCCCTCCTGGCGGCTGGAAGCACAGGGATGGTGACGCCCGGGCCCCCGGAGGACGGCGATGGCCTCTATTCTCCGGGAGTCCAGCTGGGGGCGCTGGTGACCACGCATTTCCTCTACCTGGCCACGTGGGCCTGCGGGGCGCTGACGGTGTCGCAGCGCTGGCTGCCCCGGGTTGTGTGCAGCTGTCTGTACGGCGTGGCGGCCTCCGCCCTGGGTCTCTTCGTCTTCACCCACCACTGTGCCAGGCGTAGGGACGTCAGGGCCTCCTGGCGCGCCTGCCGGCCCCCGGCCTCGGGATCCCGCGCCTCCCCGCGGGCCGTGCCTGCTGGCCCCGAAGACGGGTCCCCGGTGTTCGGAGAAGGACCCCCGTCTCTCAAGTCGTCCCCGAGCGGCAGCAGCGGCCACGCGCCGCCCCCGGGGCCCTGCAAGCTCACCAACCTGCAGCTGGCGCAGAGCCAGGCATGCGAGGCGGAGGCGGCGGCCCGCGGGGAGGGGGAGCCCGAGCCCCCGGGTCCCCGGGCCGGCCTCGGCCAGCGCCATCCCAACAACCTGCACCACGGCCGCCGGGGCCACAAGAGCCGCGCCAAGGGGCACCGCGCGGGGGAGGCCGGCGGCAAGAACCGGCTCCGGGCGCTGCGCGGGGGCGCGGCCGGGGCGGCCGAGCTACAGTCAAGCGAGAGTGGCAGCCCGCACCACAGCCCGTCCGAGAGCTACCTGGGCAGCAGCCGCCACAGCCCGGGCGCCGGGCCCCGGCTCGAGGGCGAGGCCGCGCTCACGCTGTCCGAGGGCAGCGACACGAGCGCAGCGCCGCCCCCCGAGGCCGGCCGGCCGGGCCAGCGCCGCAGCGCCAGCCGCGACAACCTCCGGGGCGGCGCGCTGGAGAAGGAGAGCAAGCGCCGCTCGTACCCGCTCAACTCGGCCAGCCTCAACGGCGCTCCCAAGGGCGGCAAGTACGATGACGTCCCCTCGAGCGGCGCGGAGGCGGCTGGCGGCGGCTGCATGAAGACTGGCCTCTGGAAAAGCGAGACCACCGTCTAGGGTGGGCGCGGGCGCCGCTTCGGCACGAGTTGGCCGTGCGGGCTCCTGACCCCGCTTCTCGCGGAGGGGCGGGGGGCGCCCCAGAGACGTCGATCGGTACGCCCCCAGGTTGGAGTTGAGGTGCCTCGCTGCACCTGGGCTCTCCAGCTGTAGTTCTGGAGGCCGGGGGAGGAAAAGGCGCAGGCCCACCACTACGGGGCGGGCCTCCCCGGCGTAGCGACAGACAATCCCTGGACCGCGGGCGGGGTAGGTTTCCGTCCCGGCCCAGGCCGGTTTTCGGCAGCACCTGCCACCCAGGCTTGCGGGCTAAAGTCCTGCCAGTCTGCGGTGCGACCAAGAGTGGCGGGGACAGCTCGGGCGGGCCCCTTATAAGGTACACCCGCCTCACTGGCGGCATCCGCCTTACTGGGAACACTGTGATGGAGCCTGAGTGAGGCGTTCTCGCCTAACCGCCCTCCTCCGAAGTCTCCCCTCTGTGCCCACACCCCAGAGCCTCTCTCCCACCCCGACTCTGGCTAACTAGGGAGCCTAGCAGATGAGCCAGGTGACCAGGACAAGCCAGAGGGAACAAGGTGCTGCTTTTTGGAATTAACTATGCAAAAGGAGAAGGCGGGCCGCGTGAAAGGCAGCTGGGACCAACCAGCTCTCTGGAAGGGAGGGGGCAAGTGGAAGGAGGGGTACAGGATTAGGGCTGGAGGCCATTCCCACAGGACCGGGACAAGACCCACATGGGAGGGCTCAGGGGGCCTTTCAGGACAAAGCTAAGGTCTTACACCTAAGACGCTGACTGCCAGGTACCTGGGGAGGACAGCAGAGCTAGTACTTCGATTTGGGGCTGAAGGTAGTCCTGCCTCAAACCTAGTCCTACTGAAAAAAACGCTCTGAAGAGGGGCGCAGCTGCCAGGCTTCAGGTGGTGCTGGAAAAGCATTACTGTTAATGGCACAGCCTTCCACCTCCCAGGGACTAAGAGGCCTCCCCACCTCCATGAGGCCAGACAGGAGAATCATCAATGATCTGATGTCTAGGTCCCTATCAGAAACCTCCAAAAAAATAAAACCAGCTTCCTGCCCCACTGAAGCCCAATCCCCAAGGCAAAGGGTAGGGTCCCTGCCAATCACCTGGGACCTGTGCCTTCACTACTTTTAAACTCCAACACTCATATTTTCCCCAACCTAAAGAGCAACCACCAGCCTTTGATTACAGTACATGATCAAAGTGGAGGGAAACTCAGCCCAGTCTCCATATCATTCCAGCCTGATCGCCAAGGCGAGAGCAGACAGACAGGGGAAAGGGAGAAAACCCACACGCCCTGAGATGGATCCTGTTATTTATGCTTGCTGCACAGACAATATTAGAAGAAAAAAAAAAAAAGGCAAAAAAAGCGCTTCATATTATTCTTCCACGTATGCTGGCTGCTGTTTACATACCCCGCCAATGCCTTAGCACTGGAGAGCTTTTTGCAATACGCTGGGGAAAGGGGAGGGAGGGGATGAAAAGTGCCAAAGAAAACATGTTTTTAAAAGCTCGGGTTTTATACAATAGAATGTTTTCTAGCAGATGCCTCTTGTTTTAATATATTAAAATTTTGCAAAGCCCTTTGAGCTATGACCTTACTCCTCCACCCACGGTCCTTTTGTGATGAGAGAGGATCTGTAACACTGTACACATAAGCCCACAGGGTCTGTGAACAAACACAGGGCCAAGGGTTGCTCGGTTCCCATCCTCTGAGGGCTGGTAACGCTGGGAATACCCATGATCCACACCAGCATAGGTTCCACCAGCCCCGCGGCAGCCGTGTATCCAATCCAATCCGGGAGCAGAAGAGCCCCTGACGCTGCCCCAACAGCCCGAGAGAAAGCCAGCCCACAGAACCCGGACGGAGGCAAGCCGCTCTCTTGGACCAAGGGATGGGACTCTCTCCAACCCAGGTGTCCCCACGCTCCTTCTGACTTCACCTCTGGGATGCACAACCCCTCTTGGGTCCCTTAAATGAGAATAGAAACACCCGAGGGCTTGTAGACAGTGATTCCTCTGGCTGTGTCAGGCCAGTTAGCAAGTCATCAGATGAGAGGAAGCGCCCTCAATGCCCAATGTGCATCAGGTGGGGTTTGGAACACTCTGGGCAGCTTGTCTAGCTGCCTGGGCCTTCTGGAAGTCCCTAATTTCCTGAGGGGTACGCAAATACTGCTCGATTTCACTATCAGAAATGTCCTCATCTCCAGTGACCGTGGAGACAGGGGGGATGGGGCAGACTCGCTTTGGGGGCTTCAACATGCAGGGTGGGAGGAGGAGGGCGGGGCTGGCGGGCCGCTTGCCCACAGGCAGCTCTAAAGAGCTACTCCCCACATCCCTGTCTCCCAGTCCTTGCCCCTGCCCCTGGCCCTGCGGCTCCTTCTCCCCAGCGTCCATCTCAGCTGTTCCGTCCCGAAAGGCCTTGCGGACCAGCATGTGGCGGTGCTGGAGGAGGTCGCCGATATGCTTGACCACAGACCGTTTGTCAAGCTTCAGAACCTGCAACCAGGCCAACTGCTCGGCCATCCGCAGCAGCACAGCCAGCAGCTCCTGCAGGCGGGAGGAAGCGGGGTAGGGCAGGTCTACATTCGCCAATTTACAAAATCGGGCAAGGGAACAGGTCAGCCGATCTGAGGGCCGCAGGGACTGCCACGCCAGGAAAGTGGCGGCGGTGATGACAGGCAAGGGGTGCCGCCCAGTCACCAGCCACGTCTCATCGGCCAGCTCCACCAACTGCAGTGTTCGAGACAGCATCTTCTCTTTGTCTTCCACGTACTTGGCTGGCACAGATGGGGAGGCTTCAAACAGCTTGAAGCTGAAATAACCAAAATGAGGGTCTGGTCTCAGTACCTCAGGGAGACAGCTCTTCCAAAGCGCAGAAGATAGGCAAGCTATGCTAGTCTTTCGGGAACACACAAGCCTGCTGGGTAGCAACTTTATTCAGGTACCAAGAGAAGTCAGGGAGAGTCTCCTGCAGGAGAGGCGAAGGGCGAGAGAGTGCGGAAGGGCACTAATGTCTACCGACAACCCCGCCCGCCCCCAGCATCAGCCCTCATTCTGAGTGAGTGCTTTACAAGATGTTCTCTAATCTACTCAACAGCCTGTTATGTACATTTAAGAGTCGAAAAACTTGCCCACAGTCATCCAGCGTAGAAGTGACCAAGCTTCAAACTCAAGGTCATTCGACACTGACTGCCTTTGCTTTCTACCATATTTGTCAGAACAAAAAGAAAAGAACACAGCTACTTATTAAATAAAAAAATTACCTTCTAACTCCAGCTCTGTCAGTTTGCTCATACTCTTTCAGCTCTAATCACACACAACGTGATCCTGCTGAGGCAGGGCTGTGGCATCTAGTCAAGCAGGCCTGAGTGGTAGAACCCAGAAGCCCCGTGCCAAAGCTGATACTTAACCCTCCTACAGCATCAGGCTGCTATGACAGCGAAGGGGTTTGAAAATGATTCAACATTCTAGAAACGTAAAATGGGATTCACCCGACCAGCGCCAGGCATAGGAGGAGAAGTCCATCCTCGTAGAATGGACTTGCTCAAAAAGAGACAGCTGGAAGTAAAAGGATTCGGGTCTGAACCCATGCCACCCCCGTGTCTCCCCCAGGCAGGTACCTGCTACAGTAGGTCTTTACTAGATCCACCAAGCACAGAGATGGCACATCCAGCCCCAGGAGCTTCACTATCTGCATGTAGGTTCCAGAAAACACATCCAGATCTGCATACAGCAGGGTGCAGATGGTCCCCATGGTCAGGGGCCAGTTACGCTGCCGGCAGGTGATTAGGACGCAGCAACCAGCCAGCACCTCCTTCTTCTGCAGCCTGGCTGTGCGGATGCCAGCGAGCTGGTGTGCCTGTTGGTAGTAGGCAACTGCCATGTCCTCAAATGTTGGTGGCAGCTGCAGCACTCGACAGAGGTCTCTCACTCGGCGAAGACCTAGGAAAACCCACGGCAGGAGTTAGAGGCATTTCCAACAATATGTTAACAGGATCAGACAACTGGATTGAGTGGGGTTTATCCCAGGGATGCAAAGATCAGTGTGATACACCACATGAACAAACTGAGAATAAGCCTGATCATTTCAATAGATGCAGAACAAGTTTTTGATAAAATGCAACATCCATTTACAATAATAATAATATCTCCAGAATGTGGGTCTAGAGGGAACAACATATAATAAATGTCATATACGACAAACTCACAGCAACATCATACTCAATGGTGAAAAGCTGAAAGCATTTCCTATAAGATTAAGAACAAGACAAAGATGCCCACACTCGTCACTTTTATTCAACATAGCTTTGGAAGGTCTAGCCATAGCAAACAGAGAGGAAAACTAAAAGGAATCTAAATTAGAAAGAAGTAAAAATGTCACTTCATATCATGTTTGCAGATGACATGATACTATACGTGAAGGAGTCAAAGGAGCTCCCAGCAAGTTCTGTTAAACTCACCTCAGATACCACATGCACAAATAATGGACCTTTCTACAATGATAAGAGTGACACTTGGTAAGGCCATTTGAAAAGCACAAAGACATTTGTGGAAAGAAGTCAACACTTCAGTGCCTCATCTTTTGGAAGTTGGTTTGATTTGTGACCAAGCTTTGACCTGGGTTCCTCGAATCTACCTCAAACATACCCAAGCAGACTTAAACCTTCCACCTAATTGCTACCTCTCTTAGAACCACCTCAATCCTTTTACCATTCTCTTCTTCTCTACCTTTACATAATAATGCTGAAAACAGAAAAAACAAGCAGACGAGCTGGACCATAAGGAGAATTTTCTTTAAAGCCACTGTGTCATAAAAGGTTGATTCTCACCTCGTTGCTGGCTTCGACTAACTTGTTCGTTTTCCCCGGTGCTTCGAGAATATGTTACTTCTGTAAGACAATGGACAAAAAATAGCTTGTTTAGTCTCTATTCACGGACCCCTGCCCTCCCACCACACAAAACCAGGGAGCAGAATCCAAATCATCAGGTATCCGCTCCCCAGCTCACAGAAGGTGCTCATCTTTGCAGGTAAAACGTCCATCTGGTTTTCTATAACCACAAGCAGTACCAAATACACAGAAAGCTTTAGAAAATTAGGACTAGCATTAAAGCAGTTCCAAGTGTTCCAAATTTCCAGCCACCCCTCCTGTACATTCAATTCAGGCAATTTTCCTGCCTGTAGATTTTGAGGGCTGCACTGGTCAGGGACTTTGAACACAAATGAAAAAAAGAAAAATAAGTTTTTGCCAATTAATTTTCAAAACTGCTTTGGGGTAGTAGTAGTTTCCACATTCACACAACACTGACCTATTGATATAATGCTTCCAAATAGGCAAATTAGGTAAATTCAGTGGAACTTTGTTTCTCTCTGTTTCATTTACTACATGTAACAGATATGGTGCTAAGAAAACAGATAATGGCAGCCCCTGATCTGAAGTTCACTCGTTCACTTTCACTGTTTTCTCCCATATCTAAGTGTGCTCAAGACAGGGAGACGGCAAGAGATAAGAAGCATCTGACGTCAATCCCTCCATCGCCCCAGGCTGTATCCATGGCCTCCGAAAAGCCCTCACAGGTACCTCGAAGGTTGCCCTCGTCACTGAAGGTGGTCGTAAGAACGCCCTCGGTGACCACGCAGCCGCAGTCGGAGCACACCAGCTGGTTCTGGGAATAGTGCGAGTCTTCCACTAGCTCAGCGGAGCCGCAATCGGGACAGCGGCCTCCACCCGGCATCGCACAAGCGGTCCAGAGCCCAAGCAGCTAACCGACCCTACCGCCCACAACAGCAACTGTGCCGAAACAGGAAGTAGGAGCGGACTCTTGTAGGGTTGCACCTTCCTCTTCCGGCCAGCGTAACAGCCGTACTGTAGGTACCTTCTCCGCGGCTTCCGGTCCGTTCCTCTGCGGACTCGGGTAGAAACGTGATCGAGGAAAGGAGGTTCCTGGTCTGGACTGTCTCTTCGGATTCCCCGCGATCTGTACTTAGTTTGAGGTTGGCCGTCTAGGCTCGGGGTTACTCTTGAGTGAGCTTTCTATCGCTGTGGACGCACGTAACAAACAAAAAACTGTTGCCAGCCACAAACAATTCTTTCTAAAGCGCCAAGGGTATCGCCGACTCTCCTTTTTCTCAATTCAGTTCAGTTCAGTCGCTCAGTCGTGTCCGACTCTTTGCGACCCCATGAATTGCAGCACGCCATGCCTCCCTGTCCATCACCAACTCCCGGAGTTCACTCGGACTCACGTCTATCGAGTCAGTGATGCCATCCAGCCGTCTCATCCTCTGTCGTCCCCTTCTCCTCCTGCCCCCAATCCCTCCCAGCATCAGTCTTTTCCAATGAGTCAACTCTTCTCATGAGGTGGCCAAAGTACTGGAGTTTCAGCTTTAGCATCATTCCTTCCAAAGAAATCCCAGGCTGATCTCCTTTAGAATGGACTGGTTGGATCTCCTTGCAGTCCAAGGGACTCTCAAGAGTCTTCTCCAACACCACAGTTCAAAAGCATCAATTCTTCAGCGCTCAGCTTTCTTCACAGTCCAACTCTCACATCCATACATGACCACAGGAAAAACCATAGCCTTGACTAGACGGACCCTTAATAAATGTTGATTCTGGCCATAGTACAAAATTTGTGGCCTAAAAGGGAGAGTAGTGTATTGAGAGAGCAGGAAATTGTGTTCTTTCCAAAGCAGCTTCCCTACAAGCACGTTGTTTCCTCTCTTTGCAGAGTGACAACCTGGGAGGCTTCCAGAGACTAGGCAAGAAATGTCTAAGGGAGTTGGAGAGAAAAACTATGGAGGTTAGTGAGGCCCTTGGCAGTCTGAAGAATTTAAGCAAATTGAGATGTTTTTAAAACCTTAAGCTTTAAGATGCTCCAAGATTCTAGCTCCGAAGTTCCTGGCATGGTATAGTATAGATCAAAGAATCAAGCAAAAATGTGCCTCTAGTAATGTTCCAGAAACCAAGCTCACAAATGAGAGATTTTGTATGTCATGTTTGAATATAACATAAGTGTCAGCAAAGAGGATGTGTTTTCTCATAAGTAAATCCCAATTGCACTCATCAAGAATAAAGGTTTTCAGGAATTCCCTGGTAGCCTAGTAGTTAGGACTTTGTGCCTTCACTGCTGAGGGCCCAGGTTCAATCCCTGGTCAGGGAACTAAGATTCCACAAGCCATGTGGTGTGGCATAAATACATAAATAAATAAATGTTTTTTAACACTTGAAAGTTTTAGAATCAATTATGTTTGAAAAATAAGACAATTGAGTTAAAGTTACAAAGAACTGTGGCCAGTCCCTCTGACTCCAAGAAAACAGACGGGTGTTATTACAGCCCATGCTGAAAGTATGTGGGGAATTTCTGCTTCTCTGTTTGATCTTGGAGAATTTCAGGCAGTCTCTGGCATTAGCAGATTTTAGAAGATGTTAGTTTCAGACAGTGCAATCGACATCCTTACTGGGAGGGTAAAGTGAAAGTAAAGTCGTTCAGTCGTGTCTGACTCTTTGCGACCCGTGGACTGTAGCCCACCAAGCTCCTCTGTCCATGGGATTCTCCAGGCAAGAATACTGGAATGGGTTGCCATTTCCTCCTCCAACTGGGAGGGTAAACATGTCCCTAAAAGGAATATAACTGGCCCTGGGAGTATGTCTTTACATTACCATAGAGAACAGTATCTGACGCCGCTCATCCCAGTTTTGTGCAGATCATGAACTTAACTGCATTTTTTTTAAAGTGGGATTTCACTACAGAGTCATCTACCCATGACAGAAGCCCTGAAATTCTGCTTTCCCTGACATTTCTCATAGTAAAGTGGAAGAGCAGTTTTATGATCCAGCAACTCTGGGCCTTCCCAGGTGGCACAGTGGTAAAGAATCTGCCTGCAATACAGGAGATGCAGGAGACTCGAGTTCAATCCCTGGGTCAGGAAGATCCCCTGGAGGAGGAAATGGCAACCCACTCCAGTATTCTTGCCTGGAAAATCCCATGGACAGAGGCTCCTGGCCGGTTTATAGTCCATGGGGTCCCAAAGAGTCAGTCAAGATTGAGCACACACACAGCTAGCAACTCCAGGGGTGGAGAGGTAATTCTCTTCCAGCTGCAAGTGTGTGATGGTCTCAGAGAGCCTCACCCTCAGACGCAAACAGGCAGGGAGGTAGTCAGGACCCAGGCCAGAAGATGGCGCGCTCTCCTAAGACATGCAAGTCTAAGGTTCACGTTCTCATGAAGAAAACCATTTATTTAGGAAATTCATTTGTCTTCCTCTGGGAAATCAGGACATACGTATCATCCTTGGTGCCTTTCCTTCCAATACAAACTCTACTAAGACTTAGGGCTGCCCTGGTGGCTCAGACAGTAAAGACTCTGCCTGCAATGCAGGTGGCCCGGGTTAAGAATTAAGTGTCCTTCAGTGACAGTGATGATCTGTTTAACAGATGCTTCTCAAAGCCCTCTCCCCAGCTCCTCCCCAAGCCTGTGAGGCTGGAGCCATGTTTCTTGTCCCTAAAGCCAGAGCCCACAGGGTACTTGGCACATCAGCTTTTGGAATGCTGAGTGCCCAGATGGGCTGGATTAGAGCAGAAAGCTACTGAGGAGTGAAGGCCATTGGAAAAGATGCCTCAGACGTGGTCCAGATGTGAAATTCTGACCTCGAGGCCAGAGTTCTTTCTGGAGAGGAGGCCAGAGAGGAAGGCCAATGGAAGGCCTCTGGCCTGTCATCTCTGGTTACATGTGTGTGTTCGTTAGTGGTCTGCCTGTCTGACTTTGTTACAAGTCTCCCTGAGAATGACCTGGCTGTCTCATCCCTGTGTCCCAGGAATGCCTGTTACACCAAAAGGCTGTTCAGCTCCTGTGGACACCCGTCCTGGGTAGGCCTGTAAGAGGCCACACATAGATGGAATTCCTCAGTGGCAGGATCATTTTTAGTCTGGAGTGAGTAACTGAGGGGAGGTGGGGTTGGGCTTCTCTCAAGGCCTCACCCCGGGCTTCTTCCAGCTCAGATGACTCTCTAACCCAGTTTCACTCTGAGCCTGGAGGACCCACTCTCCTCGCCAACCTGGGCCTTGGAGCTTTTCTGACTAGGTTCTGGTCATCTCAGCTTTTCAGCAGATGCTGATTCTCCTCTGACAACAGTGGTGACAGCCTCAGTCCAGGGCACGACCAGGGCCCTCGCTCATATTCACTTTCCCTTTTCCTGTTGTTTACTCTCTCCCTCCCCCTGGCTGAGGATCACTGTGTTGGGTTTCTTCATCTCCCAGGAACAAAGGCACCTGGCAACTCTGAGGAGGTGGCCACAGGCCTAGAGCTCAATCACACCGGAACTTCCCTCCTCGGGAGCCGTGGCTTATAGGCCCTTGCTTGAGTGGGGTTGGGTCATGGGCTCCACTTTCCCTGCCTGTTCCCATCCTCCAGTATTTCAGGTCACTCAGAATATTGTCTCTTTGGCCCCCCAAAGTAATCCTAGACTGGGTGTCCACAGACATTTTCTTAAAAGGGCCCGAAAGCAAATATTTAGGTTTGGTGGATTCGAAAGTTTTTGTTTTAACCACTCAAGTCTGCTTTTGCAGGATGGACACAGCCATAGACAATTACTCAGACATAGACAATGAACTCAGCTGTATCCCAATAAAATTGTGTAGACACCGAAATTTGAATGTCATGAATTATTGTTATTTTGACTGTTTTAAAAAAATGTAAAAATCTCCAGTATTCAGTGCAATGCTGTTGACTACAGTCATTCTGGCCATTTGATCTCTAGACTGGTTCATCCCACATTAAAAAAAAAAGAGGAGAAATCATCCTTGTTTTGTTGTTGTTGGGGTTGGGTTTTTTTGTGTGTGTGGTTTTTTTTTTTTTTTTTTTTTTTGCGTATGGGATCTTAGTTCCTTGATGAAGGATTAAATCCAGGACCATAGGAGTGAAAGTGCAATGTCCTTCCCCTGGACTACTAGAGCACTGCCAGGAAAAATCACCCTTGGTTTGAGGGCCACATGAACAAGAGTGAGGTCATAGTTTGACACCTGTTCTAGAACCCCAGGTTGGATAGGTGAGTTCAAATCCTTTTTTAACTACCTGCTCTGGGACCCCAGGCAAACTCCAGTTCTGATGCCTCTGAAAGTCTCCGTTTCCTCATTTGCACAATGGAGATATTATCTACCTTGATGAGAACTGGAAACAGTGCTCAGCAGTGCTGAGTGAAATGCAGGAACTCAACAAACAGGCCTTCCTTTTGTGGTCAAGTTTTAGCCTGAAGTGAGCACTTGATGTACAAGGACGGAGCAGCTTCCTCTCAGTTCTGAGGACCTGCTGGTGTCACCAGGGTGACTGTTTCTAGGGCTCAGGATACAGGTGTGTGTAAGATAGTCAAACATCACAAGGCCACATGAGGACATCTTCCCTTGGAAGGTTTCGTGGCTTTGTGAACCGCTGGCCCCACAGAGCTCAGCTTAGAGCTTTGAACTTGAAGGCAAAGAGATTGTTCCCACCTTCTCAGGATGGGGAGACTGCAGAGTCCAAAAGATGGCGCCCCCGATCGGCTTAGAGACAGGGTCTGAGGGCTGGGAATGTGCATGGTGCTGATGCTTTGGCTGTGGTCAGAGTGGGAACGGTACCCTGTGATGTTTTCCATGGGGGGGTAGGTAGGGTGCCCCCCCAAAAAAAAGCAAGGGAGATGAATCTCAGGGCAGAATTGGGGCTCGTTTGTACAAACATTCCTTCCTTGGAGACCCTTTCCAGAGAGCTTTTTGATTGTTTGGACCAAACCTGGAAGGTTGTATGTTTTAAGAGAAACCAGCTTTGTATCATTTTACACGGTGGTTCCACCATCTACATCCGGTTGGGTAACAGACCCCTCCACCCAAACGGGGGAGGCCCTCAGGAAGCTTCCCCCACGCGACCTGGAAGCGACCAGGGTCCACCTGCGTCTGTCCCTCTACAATGTGACTTTCATCCCTAAGAGCATCCCCTCCACTCGGAGAGCTTGGGACCCTGGGTTGAGGCAGGCAGACCTCTCACTTCTTCGGGGAAGGGTTGGAGATTAGTAGAATGAGCTCAGGAGGAGTCTTTTACAGCCATAATCCCCTCTACTCAGAAATGAATGAGCTACATTTGTGGAACCAGAGACCTGGGTCCTAGATCTGGGCAGTCCTGAACGCAGGGTGAGTTCAAACGAAGCTCCAAAAGTCAGGATTTCACTCTTTGGGAAATCAGTGGGGCGGGGGTGAAGAGGTGTGTGTGTGTGGTGGGGGGTGGTGCAGGGTGGTGCAGGGTGGAGGTGAATCAAGAACGTGGCTTGTTCCTCTGCTCAGCTTAAGGAAAAGGTGTTAGCCTGTATCACTAGGGACAGGAAATTCAAACAATGTTCAGCTAATAAATGCTAGAGTCCCTTCCAGCCCAAAATATGGGTTGTGTCATAGGGAGGTCATCAGAGATACCCCAACCCCCGCAGGAGAAAGGGCACTGGGGCCCCTGGGCACCAGATAGAGTGGCAGCAGCAGGAACCCAGGCAAGAGACCCTCATGGGCTGAGAAACACTGGTCACCCCCTAAAAGAGATTCTGCAGGAAGCCAGAAATTCTTATCACACCCATACAAAACCACAAACACAAAACTTTGAAAGGTAGTACCAGTACCATTTTATTTAGTGTTGTAGGAAGTTTTTAGGTTACTTCTCAAAAACAAAAGCAAAGAAATTCAAAATTCCCAAAGTAACAAGGCAGGAAATAAGAATTCTATAATCCAGAAATGCTGGGTGAGCTTTCAATCAGAGGGAGGAAGAGGTCACGTCAATAGCTCACACGATAGATACTGAGAAAACCACAGGTTTGAGATTGGTGTAGAAACTGGAGGGGTAAGCTCTCCGCCCCGCTGAGGGCAACAGATCCTTCAGCCTTGAGGGACCATTCATCGGTGAATGGGTCTAAAAGAGAAGGGGCATGGGGAGTGAAGATCGTGCCTAATTTTATAACAAGTTGCCTCTGGCCTTCAGTCTGGCAGGTGGCTAAGGGTCGTGGACCCTCCCCACTCTGTGCCCTTCTGAGCCCCCACTGTCAGCAGAGCTGGAAACCACACATGTGTGCCACTCACTGCCCACACACCCTCCACTCCGGGTCAATGGCTGTTCATGTGGCGAAGGACAGACTTTCTTGCTCTTCCATCCCACTACCTGGGGAGGCTAACCCACAGGAAATAAAAGGGGTGGGCAGACATCTGTCAAAGTCCAGCGACAGAGATGATATGAAACAACTGGGCAAAGGATTGACTATTTTTTTCCTAGATGCTGACCTCCAGTGGAAGTTCATCACAAGGTGTTTGGTATTTCACTGGATGCTTCACTGAAGTACTGACTGGTCTTCTGGGGGTGGGAGGTGGGCAGCCAAGCAGGGCCTCCCAGGACTCATCAGTTCAGTGAGCATGAACTCAGCGGCCAGAGGCTAAACCAGACTCTCCTGGTGCAGACACGTGGGTGTAAGCCCTCAGACCCACACTGGCTGCAGGAGCTCCAGCCCTCCAGTCCACCTGCCCCTGTGAACAGCTCAGAGCTGTTGCTCCAGCTTTCCCAACCGAGTTCTCCCTCACAGCAGAGTCCTCAAGGACAGGTGTTAACCAGCATCCTTGAGAGGTGCAGGAATGCTACCTGTGGAATTTTTTTCCAGCAGTTGGTAGAAACCAGGCACTCTTGAAGTTGATTGTCCTTCATTCTTCAGAGTTCTCGAGTGGCATCTCAGAGCAGAGGAATTCACTCTTAAACACGGACCAGGTCCCATCCCCGAGGTCCTAGCAGCAGATCTCCCACAACAAAAAGCTTTTGGGAAGAACTCGGGTCTCCACGTGAGCTCTTCCTGGGAGAAACCACTCAGGGCCCCTGCCACCCAGTGTACGAGGGTTATCACAGTCCAAGTACACTGACATCAAGTACAAAACACTGCATAACAAATACATACACGTATATCTCCAGAGTTCAAGCAAACATCCAGTTCTCTTTATAGGGATGTAAATAAATCTTGTAGCACTATAAAAATACAAGTCATCTGAGAGGTTTACAGTGGTCCCCAGTATGTAGGAAGGTATTAAATAAAACAGCTATCGATAATTAAAAGTGAATTAGTTCAATCAAGTTACAGTATCATCCTTCAGATTAAAGTGCTGATATTAACTACTGTGGCAGCAGATGTGATCCTGAGAAGGAATCCCACTGCCAATCATCTTGCCTCTTAACTTCAATACAAGAATGAACACAGAGAGAGTCCCGTTTAATAACTGCTCTCTCCTCAAGCCCTACCCACGCCCTTGGCCTATGACATTCTCTCCCGAGGAGAGATGTCGGGATTTGATGAGATTCTGTCTCAACTGGAACAACAACAAAAAATGAGTAATATAGAAAACATTCTAATATCGGGTTACTAACAATGAAATTACCTGAAGAGTCTCCAGGGGATCTTCCCAACCCAGGGATAGAACCCCCATCTCCTGCATTGGCAGCAGGATTCTCTACCGCTGAACCACCAGGGAAGCCCTGAAGAATCTGAACTGGTGCTATTAGTTAAGGGGTCCTAGTTTAAAAAAAAAAAAAAAAAGTGTGTCAATCTAGTTTTAAAAACACAGCCATCTAAAAATAGATATCATCTTGCTCTTCACAATGTTATACTAAGGAGGGAAGAGGCCACGAAGAGCTGCCAAGGAAACCAGGGAGCCAAGCGAAGACATGGGGGGAGAGGGCCAACGGACCCCCTGCCATCGCTCCACACCTGGTAGAACCATTTTAGCAAGCGCCTGGGGCACTCGATGGCTAATCAAGGCACTGTCTCGGCCACTCCAGTCACAGGGGCTCTGTGATCACCAGAGGAGGGGTTTTGACCAATTCCCTTGAGTGCAAAGTGACTCTAAGTCTCCTGGTCTGCTTCCCTCCATAGACAGCCCCTCTCCATTGATAAAGAGCAGATTTTAAAGGCTACTGTGGTGTAGAGGCTGATGTCTGGAAAAAGCAGCTTGTTATAAATCTCAAAGGCACACTCTGCACTCCTCTGCTCCAGTCAAAACAAAAGACCAAGTCCGAGGAGTCAAGCACGTTTACAAGGTATCAAAAATTTAGCATCTGCAGCCAAAATGCCAAGCCTGAGCTACTCAAATGCCAAGAAGGTATGTGCAACACAGCCCCAATCGCCTGGTCCTTGTCATCTCACCTGAAGCTTTAAAGACCGGGGGGAGATGTACTTTAAAAATCTCAAATTCAAAGAAAGAAAATCCCAATGTTTAAAATACATTAATTAATACCCCCCAGTGCCATCTGAACCTCTGGGCCAGGATCAGATCTTATGACCATGTCTCCGGTCAGACCATAAAATATTTACAACGTGGTTAAAGGCACAGTGGCATTTAAAAATGAAACCCTGGGAATGGACAGTGAAAAGATCCATTGTAGTCATTGACCTGGCTTACGTGGGTGGGAGGGACTCCTGCCAGATAACCTAGGAGGAAGATGGCAATCTGTGCCCGGCTGTCGGGCACAGCGAGTCCTCGGCCTCAGGAGCTGGTGGAGACAGACTCACGGCAGAGTCTCGATGCTGGAGGCCGGCGGATCACATCTTTCCTGCTTTTTTGCCGACCTGAGAGGGAACCCGGAGGATGTTCGGGGTCTCCTCCATGACCCTGACCAGCAGGTTGTCGATGTAGTCTTCCAGTTGGCGCACCTGACATTCCTTCTTGCTGATCGTTTCCTTCTGTTTGAGGACCAGCTGAATGAGCTCGTCGTGGGTCAGCTGCACGTAGGCAAATGCAGGGTCCGAGGGCTTGTATTTCTTTGGCGGGAGGGCGGGAAGGGGAGACAACAAGAAAATTGACAAAGTCAGCCAAGAGGTCAAACATCTCAGAGAAATACCGGGACTTCCTTGGTGGTCCAGTAGCTAAGACTCCACGTTCCCAATGCAGGGGACCCAGGTTCAGTCCCCAGCCAGGGAACTAGATCCCACATGCTACAACTAAGAGTCCACAAGGCACAACTAAGACCCTGTGTGGCTCAGCTAAAACCTGGCAGAGCCAAGTAAATATTTATGAACAAATAACTAGTTATAAGTAAATAAAAGAAATACAGAAGAGGTAGCTTTTAGTGATTGAGTCTGTGATCTGAGTCTCCTGGGAATTCATTTGCAATTTCAGTGAAAATCTGTGCCAACGAAGCTTTCTGTAAAGGGCCAGAGAGTTAGTATCTCACGTTGCCCAGGCCACAGATGGCCTTTGCTGCATGTTCGTCTTTTGGTTTGGTTTTTTTGTTTCATTACCTTTTCTTTCTTTTTTTTTTTCCTTTTGGCCCTACCACGAGGTTGGTATATTTAACTTATATTTCACTTATATGCAGAGTACATCATGAGAAATGCTGGACTGGATGAAGCACAAGCTGGAATCAAGATTGCCGGGAGAAATATCAATAACCTCAGATATGCAGATGACACCACTCTTATGGCAGAAAGTGAAGAACTAAAGAGCCTCCTGATGAAAGTGAAAGAGGAGAGTGAAAAAGCTGGCTTAAAGCTCAACATTCAGAAAACTAAGATCATGGCATCCAGTCCCATCACTTCATGGCAAACAGATGGGGAAACAATGGAAACAGTGACAGATTTTATTTTCTTGGGCTCCAAAATCACTGCAGATGGTGACTGCAGCCATGAAATTAAAAGACGCTTGCTCCTGGGAAGAAAAGTTATGACCAACCCAGATAGCATATTAAAAAGCAGAGATATTACTTTGCCAACAAAGTCTGTCTAGTCAAAGCTATGGTTTTTCCAGTAGTCATGTATGGATGTGAAAGTTGGACTATAAAGAAAGCTAAGCACCAAAGAATTGATGCCTTTGAA
The DNA here is from genome assembly GCF_016772045.2 of Ovis aries. Classification (NCBI taxonomy): domain Eukaryota; kingdom Metazoa; phylum Chordata; class Mammalia; order Artiodactyla; family Bovidae; genus Ovis; species Ovis aries. Next base: position 32,211,923 of record NC_056079.1, read on the forward strand.
CTGTGGTGTTGGAGAAGACTCTTGAGAGTCCCTTGGACTTCAGGAAGATCCAACCAGTCCATCCTAAAGGAAATCAGTCCTGAATACTCATTGGAAGGACTGATGCTAAAGCTGAAACTCCAATACTTTGGCCACCTACTGGGAAGAACTGACTCATTAGAAAAGACCATGATGCTGGGAAAGATTGAAGGCAGAAGGGGACGATAGAGGATGAGATGGTTGGATGGCATCACTGACTCAATGGACATGAGTTTGGGTAAACTCCAGGAGTTGGTGATGGACAGGGAGGCCTGGCATGCTGTAGTCCATGAGGTCGCAAAGAGTTGGACACAACTGAGGGACTGAACTGAACTGAACTGAGGTTGGTGGGATCTTATTTCCCCACCCAGGGATTGAACCCGGGGCCCTCAGCAGTGAAAGTGCAGAGTCCTAATCACTGGACCAGTGGGGAACGACAGATTGAAAGTGTGAAAATCATACTTGACTCACAGCCTGCAGACCCTTGACTAGCCTCTAGGCCTGGGATTTAGAGACGTCACGACTAGAGGTCTGTGAACATCAGAACTGGCACAACCAGGTATCCAAGCGGATCTGAGCCCCAGGCTGGGGGGGACCCATGAAGAAATGCTAGCGGCAGATGACGCAGTAGGCAACACTCTCCTCCCAGTACAATACGTGGATGTTTATCCCAGACGGTCTGCTACTGCCTCCACTATGCTCAGGAGGCCTGGCGATTAGGAGGACAGCCTGGGAGACCCCAGTCTAAGTCATCTCACTCTCAAAACCTATGCAGAGTCAAAGCCAAGGGCCAGCACACAGCCATTGGTGGTGTCCTCTCAGGGTCCAGTGGCCGCAGCTGGAGCGGCCGCCCCTCTCCTGACAAGAGCAGGAGCCCCAGGGATTGCGATCATCACCTGGGAGGCCTGGAGTCTGACTGCAAACTGCTCAGGCCCCAACCACGAGGAGACACAAGATAAGCATTATGTAAACTAACATGTTGTACCAAGTCTCCAGAGAGATGGGGGAAATTAAAAAAAAAAAAACCTAAAATAACTTTTCCTGAAGTCTATGACTCAGGTTCGAAAGTTGAAAGAGATGAGGTTGTGGGGCAACCTCAAGACAGTTTTGCCTGCAGAGCTCTGAGGTAATCATGGTTTCGCCACCGTGAGGGTCAAATAGTTTCACTGAGGAAGGCCTAGAACTATCTGCTCCAAGAAGCAGTCACGTCAGGAGCAGGTGAACCTTGACACAACATGAGAGAAGCCCCTGTTCGGTCCAGGGATGCAAACTGCCTGCACACCAGCCAGAGTTCCAGAGAAATTGTGTCCCTCTTGTCCTGGCTACAAGGAACAGCACAATGATGGCTACTTAGAAACTCCTCACACTTCCACACATGCAGCAGGCCTAACTTCACACAGGAGGCCTGGAAATAGGTGAGATGGTGGTGACTGTTTGGTTGCTAAGTCACGTCCTATTCTTTTGCGACCCCATGGACTGTAGCCCGCCAGGCTCTTCTGTCCATGGAACTTCCCAAGCAAGAATACTGGAGTGGGTTGCCATTTCCTCCTCCAGGGGATCTTTCTGACCCAGGGATCGAACCCATGTCTTCTGCATTGCAGATGGGTTCTTTATCACTAGGGAAGCCCCTGAGATACTGGACTACTTGTCAAAAACGGTTTCTCTCTTTTAATCTTTCTTTTTTTTTTTTTAGCTTGTTGAAGGCAGACACTCACAGGGTCCCCCCCTCTGGACCTCCACATCCTATTTGTGACTTCCACAACAACCCTTTCAAAAAAGTTGCATGTCTGAGAAAGAACTCTGGAGATTGGTTGTGCAACAATAGGAATGTCCTTAACACTGCTGAAAATGGACACTTAAAAACAGTGGAGGGGGTAAATTTTATGTTTATTTTATCACTTTTTTTTTTTTTCAAAGTGGCATGTCTGTTTACATATCCTACCAAGAAAACAAGTAGTCTTTGTAAAAACAATAGCCAAGAATATATCCTCAAGGAGTTTTAGATTATACCTCTGTCACAGAAGGATTTTATCTGTTCAACAATATTGATTACAGGACTTCCCTGGTGGCTCAGTGGATAGGAAGGCAATGCAGAGACACAGGTCCCACCCCTGGTCGGGGAAGATCCCACGTGCCATGGAGCAACTGAACCTGCACACCACAGCTGCTGAGCCTGTGGCCGAGGCCCCACCAGGCACGACTACCGGAGCCCACACGCCCCAGAGCCTGTGCTCCCACTAGAGAAGCCGCCGCAGTGAGAAGCCACGAGGAAGAACAGCCCCTGCTCGCCGCAACTAGAGAGAGCCCTTGGGCAGCAACGAAGACCCAGGGCAGCTGAAAATAAATAAGTAACTTCCTCTTAAAAAAAAAAGAATACTGATTACAGAAGACGTTCGCAGGAGCGTCTGGGGGATAGAAGCAGAAGCTGACATCTGGAGGGAGAGTGCTCGTCGAGAGGAGGCACCAGGCCCCAACAGGGTCTGACACACCTGTGGTTTCACCTGAGGTGCAGGGCGTCAGGGTCCAGGGGGACAGGACGTGCTCCAGGAGCTGCACAAACCAGAGACCCTGGCTTCTGGGTGATGGGGGCAAGCTTCAAAGATGGAGTAGTAACCTCTGGCCCAGACTCTGGAGATGAGTTAACATTACTATTCTGATCATGTTTGACAGGAAAAAAAAACAAAGTTCTGAAGGCAATTATCTTTCAATTAAAAATTAAATAAATTTTTTTAAAAAATTAATTTTGCCTGCAATAACAGAATCGTGTTTCGAACAGTGAAAAACTATTTATTTATCATAGAAAATCTCAAATCTAGAAGAAGGGAAAAAATTATTACCCATAACTCCAACATCTAATACTTGGGTCTCTTATTGGTAACAGGTGTTCTTTGTGATAACTTTAGCCTCACACAGAATCAATTTTTATGGCTTTTGAAAGTTGGGTATTTTGTGAGCATTTTCCCATCATTAAATTTTAGAAAAATTGCTTTCTAAATGGATGTTTTAAACTTAGTTGTATTTTAACCATCTCTCTGTTGCTGGTCATTTAAGTTGGTTTCAGTTTTCACAATTATATAAGAACATATTCAAAGGCATGAACATAAATCTTTGGTCATATCCATAAACATTTCCTTAAGACCAAGACACAGAATTGAAATGGCATGCACACTTAAGGTACCTCCTGAGTGTTAGTCGCTTAGTCGTGTCCAGCTCTTTGTGACCCCATGGACTATAGCCCACCAGGCTCTTCTGTCCATGGGATTTTCCAGGCAAGAATATTGGAGTGGGTTGCCATTCCCTTCTCCAAGGGATCTTCCTGACCCAAGGATCAAACCCAGGTCTCTTGCACTGCAGGCAGACTCTTTCCATCTAAGCCACCAGGGAAGACTAGCGGGACCTCCTACAAACTGTCAAACAGCTCTTCCATTTGGATTCTGTAATCTGAAGAAGAAATGATGCAGGACTTTGAAATCATCAGAAATTCCTATTTATGTGATGACTAAAAAAATTAAAAAGCAATCCAGCAGTCACAGAAAGTGAGGAAGGGCCACGGAGAGGAAGAGGTGCAAAGAAAATACCCATTAACTCAGGAAACAATAGTGCCATCGTCACATATTTCCTTCCAGGACTTTCACATTGGACTTTTCCCCCATCGTTTTACCAATAATGACATATATTCACATTGGTCTCCCACTTTTCCCATATAATTTGACAGAAGACTTTTGGCTCTAGTTGGCTGTGTTATTTTTAAATGGAAGTGTGGAAGCCACCTGAATAAATAATACATTCCTAGTTATTAATCATCTATAAAAGATGGTGGCCCTAACACAATAACCAAAAAGAAAAGAAAAAGCCATTAAAGTAATGATTCAGCTAGGTTTCCATAACTTCAGCCATGCAGTTTCTTTCCCTAACCTCCCTCTCACTTTGCAACATTCCAAAGAGTAGCTATTTTCATAAGTACTGTTTATGCCTTAGTACAAAGCGCCTATTCTATGGCCGGCCAATGGCAGTCTCCAGGAACACTTCCATATTTATTCAGAGGAGTTACCAGGTCTGGTCCGGGACCAACAGCTCTGTTACAGCCAGGCAGAGGGGCAGCAGCGGGGCTTACAGATCATGAGCAACATAAGTAACGGTTGCCTTGGTTTTAAGGCAAGTTACTGTCAGTCGGGGCCCGGAGATAAGCCCCTGATTAAGTGAGCTTGGATGAGTAAACAGAGCGGGGGACCAAGGGTCTAGCTGACTTCCTGAAAGCTAGGTGTTTGTTTCTCTTTGGAGCCAAGATGCATTCCACTGTTAAAGGAAGAGGGGTGGGGAGCTGCGAAATGACCCTGGTTTTTGTTATTGTCCCATTCGTGCTGTTCTTTTGCCCAATTTCCTGGTAAATATCATCCATGCCAGGAAGACAAGTGCTGCTGCTTCTAACACAACCAAAGAAGCCAGCCGAGCTGGGCTGGTGAAGTTACAGCCAGTCCATCTTTAGGCTGGGGCTAAAAGACCATAGGTACACAATTCTGGCTACAGCTGATCATTTTCAGGCTGGTGCCCTGTTAGCACGGACTACAGGGAGGAGAAGGCAAGATGGCTAGAAGATGCTAAGTGGTTTTCAGTAACAGTTCCTTATTATCACTCTGTCTCTTGACCCGGAACTCAGATCTCTGGCTTTCAGGGGACAACCTTCAGCCCAGTTCCTAGAGTGGAAGGTGCAACAGAGCCAGAGGCATCAGCCCATCACCCCGCACTTAAAAACACCTGCAGGAGTGAAGGACATGTGAGCAAAAGTTTTGTTTTTAAAAAACACAAAAACTGGGACTTCCCTGGTGCCAGTGTTTTAGAGTCCATGCTTCCACTGCAAGGGGCACAGGTTCGATCCCTGCTCAGGGAACTTAGATCCTGTATGCTAAGTGGTGTGCTCCAGAATTGCCCCCAAAAACAGAAAAAAAAAAACACACAAAAAAACCACAAAAACTATTTGACATCCTGGAATCCGTGGGACTGTACAATCTATGATTGAGTGAAACTTCTAGACACCTGCAGTAAAACAGAAATGAAGTTTATGTCTCCCAACTATAGTCTGCAGGGTCAGAAACACAACACATCTCCTCTCATTAACAGTCCCCTGTCACTCAATAGATCATTCTTCTCTGTCCGTGTGACAATGAGTCAAAGACAAAGAGGTTGGTAGCAAGGCAGGACTCAATCCCTCTGGTTCTAGAACTGGAAAGGGCAGGATGGAGACACTCCCCAGCAGAACTCATGGGGGTGGGAGGTGGGGGGTGGCTTTGGTTTTTGGGGGAGGAGCTGCTTTTTTCAGTGGTAGCCACTCAAGCTTTTTTACAGAGCAGAGATCCTTTCATCAAGCAATAGTCTTCCTGGAAATTCAGCTTAAGGAAGTCAACTACAAGAAGGGAAAAGTCCTATGCAAGAAACTACGGACTACAGTGTTATTCATACCGAAAAACAGAGAATAAGCTAAATAGCCAATTACCCAACTGGGGAGTGGGTAAGTCTAGACTAGCATAACCATTTCAAAGAATAATTAAGTAGCAACGTGCAGAAGTGTGTATGATTAAAAACTAAGCGAACACGAGGATTTCAGAGGGTTTCCACGCAGGCGATGGAGCTGGAGACCCATCCTTCTGCTACATTCATCAGTCGACATTGAGGCCTATGAATGGGAGGTTGACAAAGAGCAGGAGGTTGCATGGCCTGAAATGAATTCCTCACACATTTCCTACTAACTATGAAGGGGAAAAAATAGCTACTCTGCACTGAATAACCCAGTGGACACCACCTAACCTAAGTCACCAAGTTAACACCCCACTAAGAGGACAGGGTGCCGTGGGCCCTTTACACGATGCACTGGGAAGGGCGTGTTTTTCCTATAGTTAATACTAGCCAAAAAGACCCAGCCTCCATCAAACCACGAGTAGACGTCAGGCAAACCCAAATGGGAAAATTCTACCAAACAACTGTTCTAAACTCTTGAAAAAGGTCAACGTCTCCAAAGACAAAAAAAGCCGAGGAACCGTTCCAAAATAAAGGAGATCCTTGAGACAAGACATCAGGGTCTCTTGGTGACCCTGGACTGGGAAACAAAGAAGAAAGGCCACCACTGGGACAAACTGGTGACGTTGAAATACAGATGACAGATGAGAAAACAGTGTGATATGCCTGTTAAATTTCTTCATTTTGATAAATGTCCTTATTCTTAAGAATTACACACTTAAGTATTTAGGGGTAAAAGGAGCATGACGTGGGCAAGTTACTCTCAAATAATTCAGGGGGGGAAAATGTATGTACATACAAAGAGAACGGAGAAGGAGAGGGTGAGCATGATAAGCAAATCTGGTGAAATGCCAACAAGCTGGTGGACTGGGGTGAAAGGCGTACAGGAGTTCTTTGTGCTACGCTTGCAACTTTTTTCAAGTTTGAAATCACTTCAGAATAAAGTTACAAAAAAAGGCTATCTGTGCCACAGTTACAACTACAAGAATTTTACCTTCTTGCCAAAAGATACGAAAGGATGCATGGGGAAAAGGAGAATGTCTATTTGGCATGACCCGGGGTGGAGGTGGGGGGTTGGGGTGGTGACATTTTCTTCTCATTAAAAAGAAGTACTGGTTGCCAATCGTGTTGCTTGAGACACACACACACACACACACACACACACACATCCAACAACAGCCGAATAACTACGAGGGGAAAAGTTGAGTATGCCATGGGAGGTGTAGGGGCTTCCAAAGATCGTCCAAAGTAGAGATGTGTGGTTGAGTCATCCCAGGGTTCCCCACTGCCCCCGGGAGCTGTCTGCCATGGAGACTCAGACTAACCTGGCTGCTCCCCAAGAAGACATACCTTCATCCCGGCTTCGTTGATCAAGTTCTCACTCACGATCGCGGCAGTTCCCGAGGTGGAGTTAGAGACCCTGGGGGCTGTGGTGTTCATCGGCTTCACGGGATGAAGTCTGGAAGAGAAGGGGGAGAGGACCCTTAGACCTGCGGGAACCACAACACGGAGGGACCACCTCTCTCAGGGGGTGGCAACCAGCGAGGCAGGCAGCAGGGGAGCCTGGAGACATGCGTGCTCACACCTCCGCCCTGGAGCCCTGCAGAGCTCCAACAGACAAGCCAGCTTCCCACCGGGCGGGGTTTTTATAGAGTAAGCTGTCTGCCGGACTGGCTTTTCCCACTCAAGTCTCAGCTGGTCTCTGAGACCAGGAAAGAAAACTCAGCTCCTGATGCTTCTCTGCAAGGAGAGCTCCATATCAGACAGGGCAGGACAATCCCCACTCTGCCTCTGAGGATGGCCGCTGCTGCGACTTTCTTGCTCCAAGCAAGAGGGGGAGGGAGGAGGGGCTCCATCCTCCAGCGGGGGGCCGTCCAGCCTGAGGGGGAGAGGGCGCCCAGTGAGGAGGCTGGCGGGTCAGCAGCCTCTCCAGCCCAGAGGACGGCCTTCCCAAAGACGCCCTGCTGTCAACACCGGGGCGGGGTGGGGGACATACACCGCCAGGACAGCTATGCGTGAGCAAGCCCTCACACCGGAGACAGGAGCAGGGGTGGGGAGTCGGGGCTGGGGGCTGGCGTACACTCCCGAGGACGGTCCCCCCGCTCCACACCGCTCTCACCTGTGCTTGGCCGGCCTGCTTCCAGCGCTCGGCTGTGTCTCTGAGGGGGAGACCCGGGCCTGAAGAAGCGGCTTCCTCTTGCCGGGATTTTCCACGTTACCCGCGGAGCCCTCGGCTGTTGCTTTTTTTTGAGATTCTGCTGTATTGGTGTGGGGGGTGTCAGAGTGTGCAGAGGGGGGAAAGGAGCGTGTGGCAGGAAGTGGGGGGAGGGTGGGGGAGCTGGACACAGGGGACCCCAGGGCAGCAGCTGGAGGCCGAGGCAGGCTCCCATCTCCGGCTGGTCCTGCCTTCCCACCATCGCCGCCGGGGCCTGGGGTCTGTTCTGCAGAAGCCGGGGCGGGCGCTCTGGGTGCTCCCAGCGTGGGGTCATGCAGGCTTCCTGCTGCTGACCCGCCAGCCTCCTCCCTGGGCGCCCTCTCCCCCTCAGGCTGGACGGGCCCCCTGCTGGAGGATGGAGCCCCTTCTCCCTGGCCTGACACCAGGGCCGCCCCTCCGCCGTCTTCAGGCTGATCGCCTCTCTCGTCCTCCGACTCGACCTCGGGGATGGAGGGCAGGGTCAGGTCCAGATGGGCCACGCCTGGGGGCTTGGCCTCGCAGGGGGCCTGGAGGCCCCGCAGGGGGTCGGACAGCAGACCTTCGTGGTCACTGGCTTTGCTCTGGTTCCGTGCCATCCGGGTGTCGTCTCCCTGACTCCTGAAGAGGGGACCAGCCCTCCCTGAGCCGGTCGCCCGCTGGGGACCCCCTGAGAAGCTCCCCTTGGAGGAGGGGCGGGGAGCACGAGTCGCCAGGGCCGAGGGTCCAGTCGCGGCCGCCCCCTCCTCGAAGTCTCCCGTGTCCATCGCGTTTCTGGGAGCTGCCCCTGGTGCCGTTGGCTCCTGTGGGGCCCCTTTGTCCCCATGGACCAGCCTGGGGGCCTCCTCCCCGGCCTCTTCCGCAGAGAGCTGCTTGGAAAACAGCGCCTGCTTCATGGTATCCTTTCCGCTGTCACGGGCATCCGGACCCATCTCTTCATGTCCCTGTGTTGTTGAGGAGTCGGGTGTGGGGGCCGACTCCCCCGTGTGGAGGAGGGGCGCCGCTTCTTTAACTGCAGGACTCAGCCTGCCACCGCCACCTGCGTCCTTCGCAGAGTCTGGGTCCTCCCTGCTTGGGGGCTTTCCAGCGGGGCTGCCCCTCCTGCCTCTCCCGGGCGCAAGAGCAGATACTACTTCTCGGGCCTCGTCCGATGAAGCGATATCACCTTGTTGTTCTTGCCAGGGAGACCCCAGAAGCCCTCCTTCTTGTCCCTCTTCAGGCTGTGTACGGAGAGACTGTGCCAGGTCGTTAGAACTGGTCTTCCCTGGTGAATAGTCTTCCCTCTCTCCAGTCACCGGAACGGGTGTCTGCTTGGAAAGTGAGCCCACAGCGTGGGGATCAATATTTGGAACTCGGGTCTGAGTCTCCTTTTCCAGCTCTAGTTCCAGGAATGAAGGCGGTTCTTCGGAGCCAGCTTGGCCCGGGTCTGCAGAGGGCCAGTTCTTAATTGGGGTGGATGTGGAGATGGGGGCCGCTATGGGAGAGGAGACAGAGGAGGAGCCCGAAGGGGACTCAGAAGACGGTGTCTCTGAGTCAAGCCCCGGTTTAGAAGAGACAGGTATCTGCCCAGAGCCGGAAGCAAGAGTGGAAAGAAAGAGGCCAGAGTTAGTGGAAGGAGGGGGCCTGGGTGCGGGCCGAGCCTCTGGAGACACTTCTGGCCTGCAAAAAGGACAAAATAAAACCTGCAGGTCAGTTGCAGATGCAACATGAGAGGCAAGAGATGTGTAAAACTATAGTCTTTCCAAAGACAATAACTTTTTTTTTTTAATTTTTTAATATATACTGGGGGCAGTACCTTCAGAAGTTAAAGAAGGAACACCAATATATATATTTTTAAATATATATTGGGGGCAGTACCTTCAGAAGTTAAAGAAGGAACACCAATTTTTTTTTTTTTTAATATATATTGGGGCAGTACCTTCAGAAGTTAAAGAAGGAATGCCAATACTTAACCCATAAAAGGCAAGCTTTTATCACCAAGCACATCTGCTACAGAAAGATCTGTTGCAATAGAAACAGAAAGGTCCTGGGAAAGCAACAGCCTGCAGTCTCTTCTGGTGATTAAAAAAACCATCTGAAAAAACTCAAAGCCATTCGAGGCGCACCACAGGGCAAGAGGCAGATTTTGAAGGGGAACTCTGTGTGTGTCTGTGTCTGTGTCTCTGTCTGTGTGTGTCTGTGTCTGTGAAATCAAAATAGGCAGAATCTCAAAAAAAAGTCTCTCCCACCCCAGCCAGTAGGAATATCATGACAGTGAATATGAGTCATGCCGAAAAGCAGAACCCCCAAGGCTCTTGCAACAAGGTGCAGAGTGAACACACAGAGGACCACCCAGGCACACTCGACAGGGGACCAAGGGGCTCTTGTATCAGCAAACCCACACCAAAGTGCAAGGAGGAGAGAATACATCTGCCTCCAATGAAATACGCAGGAAGAGTGGACTGATCCCCAGTTTGGCACACACCACCACCACGCAAATCTGTTGTTTTTCCCAGACCCTGACACTCAGAATCTGCTACAAAAACCTGGGTGCTCTACTGAGCTCTGCTTATCTCACTGAGATGGACAGACCAGTCCTGCGTACTTTTGCCAGAAGCAAAAAATATTTGCAGGGGAAACACTTGTGGCCAAGATATCTGGGGCAAAGATACTTACGGGGGATAGGCCAGACAAGGGACAGACCACGCCTGCTGGCAGAGGCCCCGGGCTGGGACACACAGGGGCTGGCTAAGAGCAACTTAGACTAATAAACCCCCGGCAGCTACAGGGACCACCATAGACCAACAAGCAAGGCCTGCTCTACAGTAGGCCTGGCTGCCAGGGCCCCCACAGGGAGGGCCGAGACTCACCGGGGTTTCACAGCTCTGGTCTGGGGAGCCCTGGGCGAGAAAACAGGTGGGACAGGTGCAGCCTTGGGCTCTGGGTCAGCTTCTGGTTCTGGGAGCTGCTCGTCTTCAAAGGGGTTCGGCGCTTGGCCTAGTCCAGAGGCAACAGGCACAGCCTCTTTGTCCGATCTCTTCACAAGGTCATCGGCAGGCCCCGGCTGGTGCTCCCCGGCCCTGAGCGCAGCGGGCACTCCCTCCCTCTCCTTCCCAGAGGCGGCAGCAGGGGGGCTTTCGCCCTCGCTGCCCTTGGCCGTGTCCTTCCTTCCCGGCACCAGGAAGAGCAGAGCCGGCTTCTTGTTCTCCTGTTTCTTGCTCTCTTTGGTTTCCTTTGCAGCCTCCAAGGTTGCTGGGGCCGCATTCTCCCCAAGGTCCCTGCTGACCTGTGGCTGGTAGGACGGCAGGGACATAGACTTGAGGGCGTCCTTTGTGGAAGACTCAGAAGGCACCGCGCCTACTTCCCCAGGCTCCCTCCAAGGCCGAGAGGCCAGGTTTTCCATAGATGAGAACCACCGCTTCTTCCTGAGGTCTTGAGGGGATGGGGAGGGGGAGGGGGAGTTGTCCTTGGTCTCCGTCTTGGCCTCGGGCGGCTCCACGTAGACGTGGTTCCCATTGATACAGACGTTCGAGCGGGAGAGGACATCGTTCTTAGACCGGAGGCCGCCCAGGAAGGAGAGGCCTTCCTTCTTGGGGAGACTGAAGCTGACCTGGTTCAGCTGCTTAGGATCCGCGCTTGCTGTCCTCTTGTGAGACAAGACTGCAGGGAGAAGACCCAAGAACCGAGGGGGTTAGAAATTAAGGGAAAGCAGCACCTGAGTCCTTTTTTTGGTTGTCACAGCTGAGCGGGGTGTGCTACTGGCATCCAGCAGGCCAGGATGCTGCTAGAGATGCCGCAAAATACAGGAAGGCTCCAGTAACAAAGAGCTATCCACCCCAACTGTTAGTGGTGCTGAGGTCAAGAAACTCTGCAAGAACCAGGGAGAAGGGCAGCGCTCTTGGCTGGGTTGCAGAATCTGGCCAGTAGTAGGGAACTGGTCACTGAATTTTAAAATACCTAGTTAATTCAGAGTTAATGGAACTGGATTCCTCAGCTTTCATTAGGAATGTATTTCATGGAAGCTCAATATAATACCTGGTGAACTGATGAACTATCAGAATTATTGTAAGGTTCTATGGTTTTATCCTTTATCTAAAAACAAAAAAGCAAAACAAAAATATTGCATGCCAGCCCCAAAAGCTTGTACGAATGCTCAACAGTTATAGAGCCAGACATTATGAGAAAGGAATTTACACATTCCTAGAAACTAGAGGGGAGAAGGCAATGGCACCCCATTCCAGTACTCTTGCCTGGAGAATCCAATGGATGGAGGAGCCTCGTGGGCTGCAGTCCATGGGGTCGCTAAGAGTCGGACACGACTGAGCAACTTCACTTTGACTTTTCAATTTCATGCATTGGAGAAGGTAATGGCAACCCACTCCAGTGTTCTTGCCTGGAGAGTCCCGGGGACGGCGGAGCCTGGTGGGCTGCCGTCTATGGGGTCGCACAGAGTCGGACACGACTGAAGCGACTTAGCAGCAGCAGCACCAGAAACTAGAGGACTTAGAGAAGGCTTCCTAACCTTAGTTAGTACTCTTAAGTACCCACCATCATCATCACTATGACCATTGGCACCAGCACCAGCATCTCCAGCACCATCAGTAAAAGCACAGTCCCCACCATTATCATCACCACTACTGTAACCACCACCATCTACACCATCCCCCAACATCATCCCCATCACCATTACTGTAACCACCACCATCTACACCATCCCCACCACCATCATCATCACCATCCCCCCGCCACCACCAAGATTTGTTCGTTTCTTCTCTCCCAAAGCAAAGGAGGGGGAGAAGCCAAGTGAGAAGGAGGAGGAGGAGACTCACCATCCGAGGCAGAGGAGGGCTTGTCCTCGTCATCGTCCTCCCACCGGGACTCGAAGTCTCCAGGACGAAGCATCACTTTGTCTGACTTTGAGGTCGGCAGGACGGACATGGACTGGGAAAGCGGTGTTCTCTGCAGGTTGGACTTGGAAAACAAGGTCTTGATCTTTGACTTCTTCTTCTTGTCTTTGGAAGGAGACTCGTCATCACTGTCAGCCAAGGGCGTCACGTGGGGGACGATGGCTGACACCGTATCAGACGCGCTCTCCTTATTCTTGCCCTTGATCTTGTCCTTCAGTTTCCCAAACGGGTTCCGAGACTTGTCTTTCATGGAAAGGTCAAACATGCTCGCAGTCATGTTGTTTCTCATAAACTGGATGTCAACCTCAATTTCTCCTCGCTCTTTATCCTTCTTCCCCGGTTTGGATTTCAAGGTGTACCACCTAGGAGGAGAAAGGCTGAGAGGTTACCTTTGAATTCAAGAGCCTAAAACAACACTCACAGTCCTTTATGTGGTATCTCCTCTCTGCTACTGCCAGCCTCATATAGAAACACATGCTATGCTCCCTTCTTTGGGGAATGGGGGGAGAGGGGAGGGGAGGGGAGGGCAGAACTCGTAGTTTTATTTCCAGGAAGACATCCACTAGGCAGTACAGGATCTGATTCTGTGCTTAGTGTATGAGTGACAGTCACTCAGTCACGTCCGACTCTTTGCAATCCCACAGACTGTAGCCCGCCAGGCTCCTTTGTCCATGGAATTCTCCAGGCAAGAATACTAAAAAGGGTTGCCATTTCCTTCTCCAGTGGTACTTAGTGTATAGTCACCTAAAATCCTGACTGAGTAGAGAGTTATTTTCAAGAATAATAGACACATTCCATCAGATCATTTCCTATGACTGGCTCTGACTGGTTTCTTCCTTCAAAGGGGTAAAACAGTTACAAAGATAAAGTGCAAATTTACAAGAGTATCTCAGAGAAAAGCAAGAGTTTGTAGAACAGTCCCTGCCAGGGAGTAATGGAAACTGCAAAACAGAGTGAAAAATAACTATTTTTTTAAAAAAGGGTGAAATAAGCCAGAAACAAAGTGGCAAACACTGCATGATGCCAGGGATGCGAGGCTTCCCCTGGGTGAAAGTGTTCCTCGCTCAGTTGTGCCCGACTCTTTGCGATCCCATGGACGACATCCTGTCAGGCTCCTGTGTCCATGGGATTCTCCAGGCAAGAATACTGGAGTGGGTGGCCATTCCCTTCTCCAGGGGATCTTCCCAACCCAGGGACAGAAGCCGGGTCTGCTGCACTGCAAGCAGACTCTTTACCGTCTGAGCCACGAGGGTAGCTTAAGGCCCCTCGACGAGCCAAAATCAGAGACAGGAAAGAGAACAGTGGGTGCCAGGCGCTGGGGGTGGGGCTGAATGAGGAGTTAGTGTGTCACGGGTACAGAGCGTCAGCTGGGGGATAAAAGGTTTTGGACCTGGGTGGTGGGGAAAGTCGCACAACAATGTGAAAGTAAGTAATGCCACAGAACACGAAACATGGTTAAAATGGTCACTTCTGTTACATGTATTTTACCACAATGGGAAAAAACAAGAACCTGAGAGGAGACTCTCATCTCCAGCTTAATGATCAGAAAAAGCAGTTTCAAGCATGATTCAAGCATTTCACTTGGTCCTTTGCAAGCAACCTCACGATACGGCAAATGATATTCTATCAGCCCATGAAAGACAAACTGCAGAGGAAGGAAACCTCTCCTTGGTGTGTTCCATCGGGTGAATTGCAAAAATATGAGCCCAGTAAATGGCACGATTTCCACTGAACAAACAACTCCAAATACAGGGCCTCCCCACAGCCACCCCCGGGGTCACGCTCACACGCTGAGAATCACACTCTGAGGCTCTTTTCAGTGACCTATTTAAGAGCTGAGGGCTATGGACTTTAAGGAAATGATGGTTTTGCCCAAATAAACACAATTTCCTCTTTCACCTTCAGCTTGTCTTACTCACCCGGTGGATTGCTGCCCCCACTGTCTTAGCTCATTCTGCACTTAAAGGCGCAGAGGGAAGCAGAAACACACTGAGAAATGTCCTCCTTTAAGTATCATGAGAATGGCATGAAGTGGACAGTATACCCACTTTACAGATATACCCACTTTACAGATGAGGAAAGTTGAGGCTCACAAGTTAGGTAACTTGTACAAGGTCTTGCAACTGTTAAAAGGCACAGCCAGGACTTTGAACCAGCTCTGCAATCTCCCCAAAGCTCCTTTCTCTACACCAAGATTCCAACTTAGCACTCTCTGAACTCATCCTGGCTGGGCCATCTTTTACGATACACAGGAAAAAAAAGGGCTGGAATTAACATTCTTTTTGAGGGAGGCTTAAGCTTCCAATTTAAATGTTCTAAGTCAAAAGACAAGAAGGGGGAAAGCCCCTATCGCCGACCTCAGCCCTAAGTCACAAGGCTGTAAGTAAAGGCCAGACTTATACTGGGTTGGCAAAATACAACCAAGACCTGAGAACATGGTGGGAACTGCAGTTTTGGATCTTTAGAAGAAAGCGTTTAGGATTTTCAAAACTACAGTTCACAGCTGGAGGGGAAGGGAGATGTACAGGCTTTACAGACAGCCTCGCCTGCCAGCCTGGTGTCTTTCCATTACACCTCCAGGGCCTCTAGGAGAACAGTTTGCATATCTGTCATTTAGATGTTGAGAGGATTATTTGTATCTTTCTCTCCTGACAGTCATGTGCTGACATGGTAGCCCTGGTGATGAGGAGTGGCTAGCCTTAGTAAATACCAAGGGTAGGCACCTGAAAAGGGGAAGTTGCTGAGAGCTGAACTCTGACGCTCAAATGACTACACAGGCTACAAGGGGAGACCTCACGTCTCCACCAGGGCCTCCTCCCAGCTCTTTCACACAGTCGCTCTGCTCACCCTCTCAGGGGATGCAGAGACTCCCGACCTTCAAAGAATACCACTTGCCCATTCCCCTGGATGGGGCTGCCTTCCCCAAAGTATCAACACCAAAGCCTGTTTATTCTGAATGAAACTGCAGCCAACCCCAGGATCCTCCCCGAGGGCCTATTACCACCTGATCCATGGGTTCAGTCCCTGGGCACAAGAATGGGATTTGTTTTGGAAATTTCCAACACCACCAGGAGGTGTGAACATGCACTTTTGACTGTTTCTGTCGCTTATTATCACCAGCAAACCCCAAACCAAAAGCCAGATAGCCAAGAACAACCACTGGGCTATTTAAGGATGTGAAAGGCAGGCTGAATCACAGGCAAGGAGGCAGCGCCCTCTCAATCTGTGCTGGATTTATCAAAGCTAGAAAGGAAGACAGGAACCGTTTCAGCAACATTATCCTGACCATTAAATCCACACAGCTGAAGCAAGGGAGTTTTGAAACAAGCATAACTTGATAGTTCATGAAAACCATGATCCAGAAATGTCTCACCCTAAAAAATTTCAAACCAGGACGTATTTGTGGGTTTCAATACTGAAGCATCGGTTCAGTTTTTCAGTGTTTCTGTGAGTTTGATTTTCAGTGCACTTAAGTCCAGCATGTCAGGGAAGTAATTCATAAATAATCAGGTCCCAGTGTGGCCACATAGCACGTGATGTCAGCCTGGGTAGGACCCAGTACCACCCTTCACGTCAGCCCAGAAAGTTTGAGTTATCTCAGAAATTAGGGCTGGGTTTTCCCAGTACAAAGGGCAGAGTACAGACAGAAAGCCATAATTCTAATGCAGAAGGTTTATTTTTAAGCCTCTATTCTTAAAAAAATCCTGCAACCTAGCAAAAAAGTGAAAAGTAAAAGGATCCCCTCTATAAGCAGTCATCTTTACTTATAATTAAAATTTAGATCTTCCAAAGTTAAGAGGATCTTTGAATATATAGCAAGTGATAGGACACACATATAAACTATATTTTAAAGTAATAACAGCAACTGTGATTTTACAATGATGCTTTTACAGAATGAAGATTTTCAAGAAGACTCGTAAAAAGAACTTTTCTTAACAAATGTAAGTTTCTGATAGCCTTTAGATAACACCACTAAACCAAGTAACAAATGACAAAAATTTTGCTGTGCTGTGCTCAGTCATGTCTGACTTTTTGCGACACCGTGGACTGTAGCCCTCCAGGGTCCTCTGTCCCTGGAATTTTCCAGGCAAGAATACTGGAATGGGTTGCCATTTCCTATTCCAGGGGATCTTCCTGACCCGGGGATCAAACTCTCGTCTCCTACATTGGCAGGCTGATTCTTTATCACTGCACCACCTGGGAAACCCAATAAATGACAAAACTCGACTGAAAAACCTATTTACTTCGTCCAGATCAACAGGAATCAATTACATGGAACTGAATGAACCGACGAGTATGGTTTACAACTTTATGACTTTGTGGAAACTATACTAACTTTAATCTTTGTTTCACAGAAAAACCTTTTCTCCTATGCTATGACCTACAACAAATTGATAAAGTATACCTCTGTAAACAAACAAATGAAAAAGTAATAACAGGCATAGGGTAAAAATCCAATCATACAAAATGGTCCAAAATGAAACTTTAATCTCCATGTCCCTCAGTCAGGCGAGGTGTCAGTAATGCCGCAGGAGCCGCGTTAGGCATTACTGACAGCGAGGGTCTTGGGAATAAACATTCAAGCCAAAAAATGCCTGTTATCCAAACAGGCTGCCCAACTGTTTGGGGGTTTTTTGGTTTGAGGTCTTCTTGGTCAAACATAAGGCTAAACAGCTAAAAATACAGAAAAGTTCATTTCAGGCTTTTACCCTTTCAAAAAGATGTCTTATGAAGAAAGCAGCAAGGGAATGTAAAAAAAGAAAATGAACAGAGTACAAGAAGGAAAGCATACAGAATGCAGGACACAGGGCCTGCCTCCCAAGGGGCCTGGCTGGGGGACTGGAGTCCAGACACGCGTTGTCAAATCTCCTGGGTGTTTAAACACTCAAGTTTTGAAACGGCTAAAACAACCCAACCATAAGCAATTCTCAGGGCTGGTTTGCCTCAGCATGTAGGTTTCTCAGGACAAGGAAAGCTGATCCCAGGGGCCCTCCATCGGAATGTGGGCAGTGTGGTTTCTGCTCTGGGGAAATGAAAGGTCTCGCAGTGCATCCCAGCAGACGTGCGGGCTTACGGTTGTGTAAAGGACGGGCCGGTACGCCTCCAAAATAATCTGTCTGCAGCTGAAGCAGACGTGTTTTTTCCTTTAAAACATTCCACAGGGTAGACAAAGAAAAAAAAAAAAGACAGCTTCAGAGATCCAAGGCGGAGACAGGGAAATAATGGCTACAAAGACGTGGTCCATGTGCTCTGGCACATCGGCCACTGGAAACACAGAGCCAAGAGGCCAGACAGTGGGAGAGGGGACCGGCTCACCCGACGGTCACGGAGTGTCTGTTACACTGAATCAAAGGCTGTTTTTTCTTTCTGATTATGAAGCGTGAGAAAATAATTTAACATGAAAAGAAATTCCTGCGAGCGTATACAATTTCATCACAGATAAGGACATGTGTGAAGTCACTCAGTTGTGTCCGACTCTTTGTGACCCCATGGATTGTATGTAGCCTGCCAGACTTCTCCATCCATGGGATTTTCCAGGCAAGAATACTGGAGTGGGTTGCCATTTCCTTCTCCAGGGAATCTTCCCGACCCAGGGTTCGAACCCGGGTCTCCCACATTGCTGGCAGACTCTTGACCCTTTGAACTACCAGGGAATCCCACAAATAAGGACTGTTATACACAAAGAGAAGGAAATGGCAACCCACTCCAGTATCCTTGCCTGGAAAATCTCACGGACAGAAGAGCCTGGTGGGCTGCAGTCCATGGGGTCAAAAAGAGTCGGGCATGACTGGGCGACTAACACTTACACTTATACACAAAGAAGTTTCTCAGCTAAGTGAAATCACAAGGGGCTATAAGAACCACCTACTTGGGGACCCGGCAAAATGAATTAAGGCTCTACCCTCCCATCAGACATAGGAAGCTCCAGGAAATACAAAGGCAAAGACGACCACCAGCTCCTTGTTTTAATGTGTTAGTGTTCGTTTCAAGGGATCCTGTCTATATGGGCTCCAGGGTCAAGGGTGGACCGCCTAGTTCCCTTCCGGTGCAATATCTCCACCCTGACTTGTAGCATGAGTCATCCCCATGGTAACTGAACTTCAAGACACAGGGGATTACGGCCTCGGGTGAGGGGAGAAGCAGGAAGAACAGAAGAGCACCTGAGTTTCATGTGTTTGAGATGGAGGATGCACTTGATGGAAAAATTTTAAAAATCAGTTCCTTCACTGTCTTCCCTGAGGAAGAAAAATAAGGCTGAGAATCTCGCAGGGTCAGCAGGGGAGGATATCTAAAAGGGGTTGTAAGAAGGAGTGACTCCACGTGGGTGAAGTGTCCAGACTCTTCTCTTGGTAGTACAGAAGCAATGCATAGCAAACAGGGACAAAGACGTTTAAGACCTTTAGAACTTGTGGGATGTACCTGGCAGAAGCTAAGCAGTTTAACAGGTTTTGTTACTAACTAAGATAGCTGGTCCTCATTACCTAACTCTGAATACAGAATCACTGATCAGCCATTCTTGCCGCCCCGCTCCCCTCCCCAGGTGGATTTTCCCATCTGCCCACCGCCAGCTACTTGGTGGTAAATTATGAAGATTGCAAATGGTTCGTTTTCGACCCTAATCCCTGAAACAGCCATTCTGCAGCACTGAAAGGCTATCTGTAGCCACCAAATTCAATCCTAAAAAGTTAGAAAATGATACGGGAAAGGAGAGATCATATAAAAAGCAGGTTGAAAACGCTTTTGATCTTCCCATACTATTTGCTCTACAGAAAGTCCCTTAGAAAGTAATTAAAGCAGGTTATAGGGAAAAAAAATTTAACTGACTCTCTCTAATGCTAATTCAACCATTCCCTTTTGATGTATTTTCTTGAAGTCTTTTTCCTGCATGTTTTAACTGAGAGACGTCAGACAAGTTGCTTGACTTCTCTGGCTCCTCTGAAACAAAGCTAAAAGCACCTACGATAAGGTGCTTACAAAGGATTTTACAAAGATTGTGTGTGCTTAGTCGCTCAGTCCTGCCCGACTCTTTGCAACCCCATGGAGTGTAGCCCACCAGGCTTCTCTGACCATGGGGATTCTCCAGCGAATAATACTGGAGTGGGTTGCCATGCCCTCTTTCAGGGGATCTTCCCAACCTAGGGATCGAACTCAGGTCTCCCACATTGCAAGGGGATTCTTTACCACCTGAGCTTAAATGGCTTAATATATGTAAAGAGGTTAGCATAGTGCCTGGCACTTAATAAACACTTGGTGTTAGCTATGATCATGACTTGGTAATAACCAGAGAACACATGCAATTCTATTTGTAGTGTGTTAAATATAGCTCTCATACAGTTCCCACATCCACCATTTTTAATGGCTGCATGATATTCGGGGAGTGCATGTATACCATTGTTCAGCCATGCACGTGGTTCTCAGAAGGGAATTTAAGATACCAACAGTTCAGACTGACGGTAGTCCTAGGGATCCAGACTGACACCATCAAACACAAACAACAATGATTTGCATTTGAAGGGAGTGGAGAAAAAACTCAATTATAAAATTAGTTTGTATGATACAATTTCCAAAATTAAAAAGCAGATATGATATTTCAAAATATCATGTTGTTGTTCAGTCGATCAGTCGGGTCCGACTCTGCAACCCCATGGACTGCAGCATGCCAGGCTTCCCTGTCCTTCCAAGTGAAGTGAAGTGAAGTGATCAGTATGTAATCCTGTAATTTATCATGAGATTTAATGACCCTCAGAACTCTTCAGAACTTCTACGGAGGTGGGAGAGAGAAGAAACAGAGAGTCCCCAAATGATTTCAGGCACATGCCAAGATGACCTAACTGGCTGAAGTGTAAGGATCAAGGCATATTTTCTAAGTTGAAAGCAATACTCCACTCCTTGTAGGTAAAGACTACAGGAAATAACCAAGCATCAGTATTTTAAGATTCGCTAAGAATTAGAAAAATTGACACATTTATAAACAGGCAGTCTGCCACTCCTCCTATCATCTAGTTACCAATGTTCTACTTGACCATATCGTAAAAAGCCACAAATGTTAATGTTCTAACACCAGATCGGGTATCTTGCCTTTTGCCTCAAGGATTTCTTTGGAAGGAATGATGCTAAAGCTGAAACTCCAGTACTTTGGCCACCTCATGCGAAGAGCTGACTCATTGGAAAAGACTCTGATGCTGGGAGGGATTGGGGGCAGGAGGAGAAGGGGACGACAGAGGATGAGATGGCTGGATGGCATCACTGACTCGATGGACGTGAGTCTGAGTGAACTCCGGGAGTTGGTGATGGACAGGGAGGCCTGGCATGCTATGATTCATGGGATTGCAAAGAGTCGGGCACAACTGAGCGACTGAACTGAACTGAACTGAATGTATTTTATGTGATCTGCCAAAGAAGGGTCTCCGTGGGGTCCTTTGTCACTCAGGCACAGAGACCCTTAAGGATGGAAAAAGGAAATGAGATGGTCTGGTTCACCACCCCCTGGCCAGGACGAAAGAAACAAACTTCAGCACAGTAGACATCAAAGAGCTTTCGGTCCTCTCTCAGCCCCCCAGACAGACTCACACTTCTTTCCTTGGGAACCCCTGGTGGGGAGGGTGTGTGTTAGTCACTCAGTTGTGTGCAACGACTCTTTGTGACCCCACGGACTGCGGCCCCGCCAGGCTCCTCCATCCATGGGATTCTCCAGGCAAGAATACTGGAGTGGGTTGCCATTCCCTTCCCCAGGGGATCTTCCCGACCCAGGGATCGAACCTGGGTCTCCCGCATTGCAGGCAGAATCTTTACCATCTGAGCCACCAGGGGAGACTCTGCTTCCTGGTGGGGAAGCAGAGCATCTGACTCATCTGGTTATCAAGGCGAGTCCCAAGGAAGAGGGGAAAAGAAAACACATACTGAGAGCATTTCAAAATCCAGTTCTAACAACAAACTTCAGTAAGAATGCCCAGTGCTATGGGAGGCGGCACCCTTGAAGAAACAGCCCTGGGGCCCACCTGTCCCTCACACAGGACATGGTACTCTGGATTACAAGAGGCCTTTTCAGACCAGGCCTTCTGGAGGCCGTGGTGGCTCTCCCTGGGCTAGCCACATCTCTTTTAATAAACAAGAAGTTTAAAAATGAAGCGTGCAGCCGTCACACCTCTAGAAAGTTTTTCTGGCATTTCTTATAAAACCTGTTCCCTCAGCTCCACTAGGGAGGGCAGCGTTCAGGAAAAGACACTTAATTCCAGCTGCCTTTTTTCTCCCCATGGGCACATTCCTAAATGTGTCCTTCAGGGACACCCTGGAGACGAAAGCCCTTGATTTCTCTCTAACAGATTATCTACACGCCTCTCTCTGCAGGAAAGGAATTTCTCATCTCATTAGTGCCTAAAAGCGGCTCCTTTGCCAAAGGCACCAGCGAGCCCCCGAGCTGCAGGTGACCTGCTTCTCTGGTGCTAAGCAAGCCAGACCCCAAGTTCACACCGAGGCCACCCTTCATCTCTAATCTACTCGGCTAAATGTAAGATGGCTTAAAACTCAGCTTTCAAAAACCGAAGATCATGGCATCTGGTTCCATCACTTCATGGCAAAACAGAAGGGGAAAAAGTGGAAACAGTGACAGATTTTATTTTCTTGGGCTCCAGAATCACTGCAGATGGTGACTGCAGCCATGAAATTAAAAGATGCTTGCTCCTTGGAAGAAAAGTTATGAGAAACCCAGACAGCATATTACAAAGCAGAGATATCACTTTGCTGACAAAGGTCCAAATAGCTAAAGCTCTGGATTTTCCAGTAGTCATGCATGGATGGATGTGAGAGTTGGACCATAAAGAAGGACGAGGGCGGCCGAAGAATTGATGCTTTCAAACTGTGGTGTTGGAGAAGCCTCTTGAGAGTCCCTTTGGACTGCAAGATCAAACCTGTCAATCCTAAAGGAAATCAACCCTGAATATTCATTGAAAGGATTGATGCTGAAGGTGAAGCTCCAATACTTTGGCCACATGATGTAAAGAGCTGACTCACTGGAAAAGACCCTGATTCTGGGAAAGATTGAAGGTGGGAGGAGAAGGGGGAGACAGAGGATGAGATGGTTGGATGGCATCACCGACTCAATGGACATGCAACTGAGCAAACTCCGAGAGTTGATGGTGGACGGGGAGGCTTGGGGTGCTGCAGTCCATGGGGTTGCAGAGTTGGGCACGACTGAGCAACTGAACGACAACAACAAATTTTTGAAATTAGAGCACTAATATTAAACTTCTTGTTTATTACAAGAGATGCGGCTACCCTGGGGAGAACCACCACGGCCAACAGAAGGCCTGATCTGAAAAGGTCTCTTGTGATTCTCTTGTGATCCTCTTGTGAGTACCGTGTCCTGTGTGAGGGATAGGCTGTTTCTTCAAGGGTGCTGCCTCCCACAGCACCAGGCTGTGGGGTTTCCTCTTACACGAAAGGAACTCTTCATTCTTACTGAAGTTTGTTGTTAGAATAGGATTTTGAAATGCTCTCGGTATATGGGTTTTCTTTTTTCCTCCTTGGGACTCACCTTAACCAGAAGAGTCAGATGCTCTGCTTCCCCACCAAGAAGCAGAGTCTTCCCTGGTGGCTCAGACGGTAAGGATTCTGCCTGCAATGCGGGAGACCCAGGTTCGATCCCTGGGTCGGGAAGATCCCTTGGAGAAGGGAATGGCAACCTACTCCAGTATTCTTGCCTGGAGAATCCCATGGACAGAGGAGCCTGGTGGGGCCCCAGTCTGTGGGGGTAGAAGTGTTTAACAAAGATTAAACACTTCTCCACATCCCACTGGCAAATGACCGCCTGCCCTATGTCTCCAAGGACTGTAACCACTTACTTGCCCGTTCAGAGATGTCAGAACACCTGGGCTGGGTCACACAGCAAATGAAGAGATGGAAGTGGGCCCTGGACAAGGGGAAAGAGGGCCAGCTGGCCTGGTCTCCTGCTGGGCCAGCTGCGGCACGAGGTCCGACCTAGGACACCTTCAGGGAAGCACAACCCGCTCACCAAGTATTTCCACACAGATGCTGGTTTTCTTCAAAGGCTGATCAAGGTTCTGGTTGTTAACCCTGCTGGAATTCAAAGGCCCTGAGGCTTAGAGATCCAAGTAGGTTCTGAACCAAAGGCCACCCAGGGCCTGGTTGTGAGATGAAATAAGGCCTTAAATGCCTCATCTAGAGCTAAACCACGGCCAGCATCCTTCCCAATGTACAGGGTGAGAAGCAGCTTTCTCAGACATAGAGCAATTAAAAACCAGAGCAGCGAAATGGAGACCAAAGATTATTGTCCAGGGGGATGGAAGGATGATGTCAGCAAATACAGGTTGGAGCTGATGACAGTTTAATAAGCACGTGTATTGTTTTTAATGTCATCATAACATTTTTAAGTTAATAACTACAATTAAAATGACAGAGATACTATTTATAAAAAACCTTCCTCTGATGGTGGTTGTAGATATACAACAGAGGTCTTTGTAACCAAAGGGAAGTTAAGCCAAACAAGGCTCTTTTGTACATTCACCTTCCCCTGATGAGAAAAACCTTTACATGGTTGGAATGGTTGACTTACTTGCCTCCAAAGCTGTGTTTTTCATTGACGGGTTTACTTCCCTTCGTGTTGTGTATCATTTATTTTTTCTTTTCTTGGTCCTCTGTTCCTTGTGGCAGTGACTCCACCCGCCGTGTTGGTGCAACCGGTGAGGTCACATCAGTTACGCTATTACAGAACAAAGACTTGGCCTGTGCTAAAACTGCAAACACTTCAGGACACACATGTACACGCCCTGGTTTCGATGGGGTTTCCTACTCATTTGCTCCAACTCATTTGCTCCAACGGAAGACTCGACACACAGGCATCATGGCCTATGTTGTCTTTGCCAAGACATGTTGACCTCACTCTTGTATCACGGTGACTGCTGGGGAAAGCAAGCCGTCACCGTTTCCTGGTTCACGTTCAACAGCAAGTTCTCCTTATTTTATTTGTTCGTTCTTATCACTTCCTCTCACTCTCCCCCACCCACATCCAATCCACCACCAGTAAGGCCAACTGAACCTCAGAAATATTTCTGAAAGCCACCCACCTCTGTCCGTGCCCACGCCTGTCACCCTACTCCTGCCAGAGCCTCCCAGCCCACCTGTCAGGTTCCAGGCTAAACCTGCTCCAAATCTGCTCTACATCAGATAGCCAGACTTTCATAAACTGGATCACGTCACCCCTCTGCTTTCAACGCTCCGCGGTTTCCATTGCTCTTAAAGGAGGCCCGGCCTTCCTCTTCAGCCTCAACCTAGGCAACCTCTCCAGCTTCCCAGGTCTTCCTGCCTCAGGGCCCTGCACAGGCTGCTCCCCTTCCTCTACTTTTCACTGGAAAAATTCCTCCAGGTCTCTGCCTCAGAGAGGCCATCTGCAATCTTTGCTCTTTTCTCTTATGATATCCTGCTCTCTTCCTCTACCACACTCATCGCAGCACAAGATTACTCATCTTTGTGTTCATCTGTGTTCAGTCGCTAAGTTGTGTCTGACTCTTTGAGACCCTGTGGACTGCAGCACACCGGACTTGTCTGTCTTTCACTATCTCCCAGAGTTTGCTCCAATTCATGTCCATTGAGTCGGTGATGCCATCCAACTATCTCATCCTCTGTCACTCCCTTATATTCTTGCCCTCAATCTTTCCCAGCATCAGGGTCTTCTCCACTGAGTCAGCTTGTCGCATCAGGTGGCCAAAGTATTAAAGCTTCAGCTTCAGCATCAATCCTTCCAATGAATATTCATGGTGTGTTTACTGTCTATCTCCCCAGAAGGCTCTGGGCTTCCTGAAAGCAGGGATCACTGTTTATGCTGTCTACCCAGTGCCTCAAAAATAGTAGGTATTAAAAAATAATTACTAAAAGTATGGATGAACTTTAAAAACAAGGGGGAGAAAGGCAGTGAGAACTTTCCGCATTGCTAACTGAATGCCTTGTAAATGAAATCACCATCAAATCATATCACAAAAAGCACACCTTTCACATCACAGGAACCGTGACTGTGATGCACCCTCCCCTTTTGAGTCACTCCATTCCCCCGCTGTGAACAGGCTGGAGTTACTTCTTCCAGAGCCCATAGATCACCCGTCCTGGACACTGAGCTATCAGTTTCCTATACTGGGTGGGAGGGGCCTCTGCCAGTTTGGAGGTGGGAGGGTTTCCAATAAAGCCCCAATGTCATCTTTAAGACGAATCTCAAAAAAAACAGAAATACTTAACCAGTAACAGCATTGCTCAAATTTTCCAGTCCGTTACAAAAAGCCGAAAAGTGCTTAGGAAACCCAGAGGTATTCTATAAGTGCAAACACTGACGGCTCAGAGTTGTGAAGCTGAGATCTCTGTGCTCATCTGCAACTTCTCTGCCTCCCACTCTCCCAGAAAAACAATGGTCTCACCTTTCTTCTTAATCACCTGAATTTCCTTTGGTAACATATTACACCATCTTACTACACTTACAGTTCTTCAAAATGTCTAATCTTTACAGTATCCAAATCCGTTCATATGCAACCAAATTCTCTTTTGAATCTTTGAGAAAGATGAGAAAATGACCCTCCATCTTTCACTCTCTCTCCATATCTGAAAGGCTATTGTGGTATCAAATTTCATCCTATCTGGTTACACAATGGCCTTCCAGTCACCAGCCTCAATATTTATTTTAATCTGTCTTTAAGCGATTACTGCCCCCATTTTTATTGCTGTTGGTATTCTTAAAAGATGCTTGGTTTTGAGTTTGGTGTTTTTGGTCCAATCTAGGACCCTTAGCTACTCAAGACCAGACAGCAGAGGAGACCACATGTTGATCCCCTTACTCTGCCTCTCAGAGTCATGTCTGTTTCATGATCACGGGACTTAACTGATTTCCATTTAACCAAAGCTCAGCTGAGACCACAGAGAAGTATGGATGAGTCTGCCCTCTGTATCCACAGGTCCTCAGATTCAACCAAAATATAAATATCTCAAAAATATTCAAGAAAAAAAACTCTAGAAAACTCCAAAAAGCAAAACTTGGATTCATGCACTGGCAACTATTTATATAGCATTTCCATGGTATTTACAACTACTTACAAGAAGCCTGCCATGCTGCAGTCCATGGGTTTGTAAAGAGTCAGACACAACTGAGCCACTGAACGACATGGCATATATATCATATTAGGTATTATAAGTAATCTAGAGATGATTTAAAGTATACAGGAGGATGTACAAAGGTTATACACAAATATGAAGCCATTTTATATAAGGGGCTTCAGCATCCACAGATTGTGGCATTGGTGGGGGAGCTGGAACCACTCACCCTTGGATATGAGGGACAATGCATTAATATCAGTGCAAAATCAGTTTATTTTGATTTCTTCTTACCTAAAGGGGCCACGCACTCTTCCCTATTAAGTGGATCGTATCTATATGTCCATCTCTGTCTAGTGTTTTAAAGATATGTATTATCACACTGCAGCCATGAAATTAAAAAACACTTACTCCTTGGAAGAAAAGCTATAACCAACCTAGACAGCATATTAAAAAGCAGAGACATTACTTTGCCAACAAAGATCCATCTAGTCAAAACTACGGTTTTTCCAGTAGTCATGTATGGATGTGAAAGTTGGACCATAAAGAAAGCTGAGTGCCAAAGAATTGATGTTTTTAAACTGTGGTGTTGGAGCAGACTCTTGAGAGTCTCTTGGAAGGCAAGGAGATCCAACCAGTCCATCCTAAAGGAAATCAGTCCTGAATATACATTGGAAGGACTGATGCTAAAGCTGAAACTCCAATACTTTGGCCATCTGATGCAAAAAAATGACTCAGTGGAAAAGACCCTGAGGCTGGGAAAGATTGAAGGCGGGAGGAGAAGGGGATGACAGAGGATGAGATGGTTGGATGGCATCACCAACTCTGTGGACATGACTTTGAGTAAGCTCCGGGAGTTGGTGACAGTCAGGGAAGCCTGATGTGCTGCAGTCCATGGGGTCACAAAGAGTCAGACAAAGCTGAGCGACTGAACTGAACTGAACTGATCATCACCCTAATCTGAGGTTGGCAAAATCTGAGTCATTACAAAAGCATATTCTCTTGATTCCAAATATGTGATATGTGGGGTCTTATTAGGAGAACAAATGAAAATATCAGCACAGTTAGCTCTTAACACCTTGAGTTTTAACTTCTGAATGGCAACTGTTTTCTGTAAAGATTAACATACATGCAGACACGCGCACACACACACACATAAAACTACAGGCCAAGATGTGAGCTTTTCTTTTGATTTTGATTTTAATGTCTAAGGTAAAGTCAAGCCATTAATAACCATTCAAATGATCCTCCTAGCCCAACCAGTTTCTTTCTGTTAAACTTCCACCTAACAGTGTATATCTCATGCTGCAAATCACAGCTATCTTGAGCACCCGAGTGACGTAGCAGGATATCAGACAGGCCTGGTTTAACTGAGTTCCCCCAGCATTTTGGAAAGTCCCAGGAAGCGACAGATGGAAAGCTTGCGATTTTGCCTACTGCTGGAGGAGCGAAGAAGGCTTCCTTTGTAGTTATTAAAAAATCAGCTAAGCACGGTTTTCCTACAAGCTGATATTGTGACTAAGTGGTCACAAGCTCATATAACAGGGACAGGAGTAATCACCAAGGTTTAGAATTACATCAGAGAGGATGAGAAAAATGAAGGCGCAGAGACTGAACCCTTCCTGAAATAGGGAACTTTGGGAGGTTTTCGTTCCTCCCAAAGCAGTAACAGGACCTTTTGAATCTACACATGGGGTTCCATTAATCCAGGAATCCAGAAACATCTTATAAATATCAGCTAAGTCTGGCCACAAGCTCCATCTGTACATGGGGAAACTTGGGTATTTAGAGACGGAGCATCCTGAAGCCCAACAATGAGTCAGGGCCAGAGTGGGCACCAGACCCAGAGATCTGGAATCCCTATCTCTATCAGGGAGATCCAATCTACTTTTCAAGGGAATAAGAAGAAACAGATGGTAGAGACAGACATGATATCCACACATTTGGGATGGGACAAGGCAAAGGACAGTAAATCCAAGGCCCCAAATGTCATTTAATCAAGCAGAAAGTTAGGACTGCTTCAGCCCCTGGTCAGCAAAGATGCTGCTGCTCACCTTACAGCTTGTAAGCTGATGCCACAAAAATACCCCATCCATCCTCACCTCTAGGCTCTCCCTTTTTATCTGATTCGAGCTCAGAAATGCCTGTTGATCTTTGGCTGGATAAAGGAAGCAGTGATAACATTTGCAAGAACCTACAGAAAAGAGAGTCTGGTAACATCAAATCTTCTGGCTCTTCCTGCTTCCTCCCCAAGGGAAAGTTAAAATACCATGTATATCTAAAACATACAGCGTGAATCAGAGTGCTTCATAAACCACAGAAATTAGGTGATAACATGACTAGCATATTTAAGGTCCAGCAAAGCAACCAATTAAGCTAAGCGAGGCTGTGTGTGTGTGTGTGCTCAGTCATGTCCAACTTTTGTGGGACCCCACGGACTGTAGTCCACCAGGCTCCTTTGTCCATGGGATTTCTGGGCAAAAATACTGGAGTGGGTTACCATTTCCTTCTCTAGGGGATCTTCCCCACCCAGGGATAGAACCTGCATCTCCTGCCTTGGCAGGTGAATTCTTTACTGCTGAACCAGAGAGGAAGCTCTAAGGGAGGCTAGCTCTGGGTATACCAGATGAGCATAATCAAATGTTCCATTCCAAACACTGAGAGAACACAAACCGGTAACAGTTCAGAATGCACAGGGGTTTGCTTTGCTTTCCCTAAAGGAGTGTGATACCCTAACACAAACATCGTAAGGAGGGAGGGGAGCTACAGGTGGGCAGCCATCCTGCCCCCTCAACCCCCTCCCCGCCCCACTCAGTAGGACCAGAGAGAACTTTGCAAACTCCAGAGCGAAATAAGGCCTACTTTTCAGTTCAACCTGGCCAACCGCAGGCCCTGGTTCCAGCCATCACTGGGAAATCCTTACTAATTTGGGGCCGAGGGCAAAAATGGTTAGTGTATTTCAGCCTGAAAGTTAAGACCAAACTGTTCTAGCATTCCTAGAGGAGGAGAGGAAGGAGGGAGGGGCAAATTCTCCCGATCGACCCTTAAGGCGTTGGTGAGAAGGGGGTAGGGGATAGCCCTCGCTGGACAGCCCCCGTTCCCCTTTCCCCACCCCTCACCCACACCCACCCAGCACAGTAACGCCCCCAGCTCGGCCCCTGAGCGAGGCTCTAGGGCTTTGGTGTCAGTGGATCTAACTGCTCCAGTTGGTTTTCCCAGCGCCCCGGCCCAGCCATTCACAGCTCGATGTCCAGTACAATGAAATACCCAGGAGGCTTTACACGTAAGCTGATGCCTACATCAAATATACACAGCTACTCAGCTAATAAGAGGAATTCGTCAGCCCACACATAGTTTCAATTCATCAAAAATTCATGAAGTGATTACTAAATGCCAGACGCTGAGCTCCGTCCAGCAGATTCAAAAAAAAAAAAAAAAAAAAAAATCCCCAAGTACCGGAACCCACCTACTGGGAGAGCCGGGGCAGGCCAGCCCAAGAAGAAGAAGCTAGGCGAGAATCCTAGAACCGGCCGAGCGGGTGGGAGGATTGGGGGGAGGGATTCGGGGGAGGGGGATTGGGGGGGGGGGTGGGGGGTGATTGGGGGGTCCCCCTCTGCAAAGGCGTGGCCCCGGCTGTCCCCTTGGGGAGACACATTCTGCAAGGGTCTCGGCGCTCCGGCCAGGCTTCGTGCTCGCTCCGCCCGTCTCCCCGCGCTCGCCACCCGCCCGCACACTCACTGGGTCCTCCGGCGGCCCTGGTCCTGGTGCAGCCCCCGCAGGTCCACCTCGGCGCGGCCCAGGAACTTGTCGAGGCCGAGCAGCGCGCGGTGCAGCACGGTGAGCTGCAGGGTGGCGGCGGCGGCGGGCGCGGCCTCAGCCGACAGCAGCGGCGGCAGCTCGAAGGTGGCCTCTTCGCGCCACACGGGCGCGCCCAGGCTGCGCTCCGACACAGAGGTGGCGTACTTCTCCTTGCCCACCTGGATCACCGCGTACGCGTCGCTCGTGCCCCCGGGACCCTTGGCCCTCAACCCCCGCGCCTGCAATACCGTCACCTGCACGTGCGTCGGGGACCACACGGCCCCGGGGCCCCGGCCCGCCGAGGCTGCCAGGGACATGGTGACGGTTCTGCGACCCAACCGAAAAGTAAGGAGGTGATCGCCGCGACCGGCGGCCTCTACCGCCCGGCCCAGTCGCCGCGGCCTCTTTAAGGCTTCCGGTCACGCCCCCTCGGTGCCCCGCCTCAGCCAGGCCCCGCCCACCGCCCCACCTGCAGGACCTGGCCGACTCCGCCCCTTAGGGCCCGGGTTGGGCCGCGCGGGCGGGGGCGGGCCTTGGAGACTTCTACCCTAAGGGGTGGTTGGTTGTGTTCGGTTCACTCTCAGTCGTGTCCGATTCTGCGACCCCATGGACTGCAGCAGCACGGGCGTCCCTGTCCATCACCAATTCCCGGAGCTTGCTCAACTCCTGTCCGTGCAGTCGGTGATGCCCAGAGTTGATGCTAAGAGGTGGAAAGGTGTCCCCAACGGCCAAAGGTCGCCCAGCCCAACCGGATCTGGCCGGAGCAGCGATTAGGCGAGGCAGACCTCATTTCCAGTCTGGTCTTGCCCTCTGGCAGGTGTTTGGCTTTGTACAGATTCCTTAGTTACCTTTGGGTCTCAGTTTCTTTATCTGTAAAATGAGAGAGCAACCACCTCAGAGATTGCTGTTAAAAAAAAAACAAACAGTCATGTTACCTGGCACAGGGCGAGTTCTCGATAAATGTTAGATATGAGGATGAGTGGTAAAGTATCCGCGTGCAGTGCAGGAGACGCAGGTTCGATCCCTGGGCGGGGAAGATCCCCTGGAGCAGGAAATGGCAACCCACTCAGTATTCCTGCCTGGGAAATCCTATGGACAGAGGAGACTGGAGTCCAAGGGGTCGCAAATGTGTCGGACACGACTTAGCGACTAAAGAACGAAAACAATGCGAGCGACTGCGAAGGCGATCCCAGATTCCTTGCTCTTCCTACTTTGGCCGCTGGGGCCATTACTCTGGGGGAAAGTCGGTCCGGGGAGGGTGTCAGGTGGGTGGCAATTGATGAGGATGTTCTGAAGCCCTGAAAAGGGGAAGCAGGGGGCACCTGTCGTGGCTTGGGAGCGTTCTACTTTGCCCTACCCTCACCAAATAAGGTGAGGCCGAGAGGCTAAGTCAGGGAAGGGGACTAAAGGAGGAACTGGAAATGGGATTGCCACACGGACCTCCTCGGGAGCAGAGGCCCTCCCTCCACCCCCACCCGCGCAGTTCCCCATTTCTCCTCGCTGGACCCTCTGCAGTCTCTCCTCGCTCTTTAACCCTGGGCTCTCGATCAGGCACTTCCTGGTTCGCAGTTTCCTTTAGATTGGCGATTCCCTTCATTTCCAATATCCTGGGGACTCAAGTATCTATTGAGCATCAGATTGCAGAGGTCGCAGAAGGTTTTTAGATTTTAGAGTTAAGGAAAGGCCCAGAAGTGATTTGTTCAAGGCCCTACAGCAGAACCAGGACTAGAGCCCGGGGTGTCTGACTTCCATCCAGTGTGTCTGCTGTATCCCTTACTTCTCCCAGATCCTCAGAACCCGAATCTTGGACTGCTGTCTGTAGGCTCCTTTCCTCTTGAGCCACACTGCACATTGCCTGCTGGGAATTCTGCAACATTACCTCCCCATCAACTGCCTTAACCTCAGACTTAACAGATATTCAAGGCATTCCTATGTGGGCCCCACCCTGATTCCCTCTCCTCTATCTCCTGAATAAACTGTAGCCCAGATAAACTTCCCGCTTCAGCCATTTACTCACTAGGCTGGCCCACGGCTGCCCGGCACACCTCTCTCTCTGGCCAACCCACATCCTATCCACTGCAAAGCTTCACTCAGGTTTCTCCAAGCTTTTTCTTCCAACAGTCCTCTTCAGGGCAGAACCAGGTGGTGACTTGTCTCCTCCAGCAGAAACCTGGACACACAGTAGGTATTCAGGAAGTGCTACAAAATTGAAGAGTTGGCAAGTTATGCCAGTCAACCATGTTGTGCTTGCTTTTTACCATGTAAGAAATTAAAAGATGGGGACTTCCCTGGTGGTCCAGAGGCTAAGGCTCTTGCTGCAAATGCTGGTGGCCTGGGTTTGATCCCTGGTCAGGGAACTAAATCCTGCATGCCACAACTAAAGATCAAAGATCCTGCTTGCTGCAACTAAGACCTGGTGCAGCCAAATAAATAAAAATTTTTTAAAAAGAAAGAGAAATTAGAAGACAGACATTTTGCCTCAGGTTTCCTCCTGAGAGGTGCTACAGTGTGGGAAAGGACTATTTAGTACATTGTAAATGTTTAACGGTGATCGGAAGGGGAAAGGAAAGGAGGTATCAGCCATCTAAGAGGCAGGAAAACCTAGCAGAACTCTGTTGTTTTAGTGCCATTTCCCCTGTGTGACAATCTGTTAACCTCATTCAACCTCGTGGCTCCATTCATTACTTTAAAGATTTATTGAGAACTTACTGGGCACCCAGCATGTGCTGGGTGCTACTGACTGAGAGCACACAGTCCTTTCAATGAGTCCTGGTCCCTCAGCTGCTGCTGCTGCTAAGTCGCTTCAGTTGTGTCCGACTCTGTGCGACCCCATAGACGGCAGCCCACCAGGCTTCCCCGTCCCTGGGATTCTCCAGGCAAGAACACTGGAGTGGGTTGCCATTTCCTTCTGCAATGCATGAAAGTGAAAAGGGAAAGTGAAGTCGCTCAGTTGTGTCCGACCCTCAGCGACCCCGTGGACTGCAGCCTTCCAGGCTCCTCCACCCATGGGATTTTCCAGGCAGGAGTACTGGAGTGGGGTGCCATTGGTCCCTTGGCACACCCTGATAAATGCTGTAAAGGGAGTCCTGTATCCATAAAATGCTTAGGGTATTTTGAGAAGGTCGTGATTTCTCTAAGCTAGTGCATTTTTTTTTAATCATAGTTTTTTACAATGTTGTGTTAATTTCTATTGTACTGGGAAGTAATTCAGTTATACACACATTCTTTTAAAAATATTCTTTGTTATGGTTTATCGTAGAGTATTGAACATAGTTCCTCATGCTACACAGCAGGACCTTGTTTATCCATTCTAGATATAATAGCTAACATGTATATAGTCAATTGATTTTTATGAAGGAAGTAACATTGAGCTGGGCCCTAAAGGAGATGGCAGATTTGACAGGCAGAGAAGGGAGCATGGAAGAAGGGCTTTTCAGGAGAGAACAGATAGTCAAAGCAAAAGTGTGGGGGCCAAGGTACCCCGCTGGGGCTGGACTGTGGGCTGCTTTAGGAGCACCCTGTGGATGGGTGAGGGAGATAAGACAGCCCTGATAGATCAGCCCAGATTGTGCAGACTGTGGACACCAGGCTAAGGAGTGTGCACAGAGTGCTGGACCAGGTGAGCAGGCCTCCAGGGGACTTTGAGCAGTGGCGTGATCAGCCCGTAAGGCAGTTATGAGCAGAAGCAGCCCAGCAGCCAATAGCAGAGCAGGTCACAGCCAGATACCTGCCTTTGGGACTTCCTGCCTCTGGCTGTATTTCACCCCACCTCTGATCCATCCATGGAGACGATTCTAAGTTGTGGGCGCGTGCCCGTCACACAGATGTGTCTGACTCTGCCACCCCATGGACTGCAACCCGCGAGGCTTCTCTGTCCATGGGATTTTCCATGGCAAGACTACTGGAGTGGGTTGCCATTTCCTCCTTCGGGAGATCTTCCCAACTCAGGGATCAAACCCCTGTCTCCTGCACTGGCAGATGGGTTCTTTACCACTGAGCTACCTGGGAAGCCGGTTGTACTGATTTAATAACTCATACCATGCTCCCCTCTGGTTGCCCTGCCTATCCCCTGCTCCCCTACATTGCACCTGGACAAAGAGATTTGACATCAAAACTGACCCTGATAGTCAAGATTTTCATATCCGGCCTCCCCTCCTCCCCCACCCTCATGAGGTTACAGCCCCCCCCACAGGAGACAGAATCAAGAATGAAACCCAGCAGGACAGCCCCACAGGCTGAGTAGGACTCCGAAGCATCGCTTCCCTTCAGGGAAAAGAGTCGAGGACAGAGAGAGGGGGTGGGGGAGGGGAGGAGAAACCTGATGACCTCATGTGTTTGGGTTTCTGTCAGACACAAATAGTCTCTGTGGTTAAACAGAAGCGGGAGGCTGGGGGAGAAGAGGGCAGCCGGGGGAGAAGAGGGCAGCCTGGCTACCCCCTAAAACTCCCCTCAAGATTCTTCTCTCTAGACGCCGGACACAGGCAGGGGTTAACTCAGAGGAGGGGGCCTCATGGGAGGCCGGAGTTGGAAACCCATCAGAGGAGAGATGTCAAGAGGTCCAGCCCAGGGTGTGCTTCGGAGCTGGCTTCCTGCCCTCCACATGCCTTGGGGTGACTTACTCCCCTCCTCCAGGCTGAGCGCCTTGTCGATCAAGGCCATCCAGAGTCCAAGAGGCTGTCTTCCTCCAGCTTAATAGACCCAGAGTCCAGGTGTGGAGGCGAGGGCCCCAGCGACAAGAGCAAGGCTGGCGTCAGGCCTGTGCCCCCCCAGTCCCCGGCCCGCTGACCCCTGGCCGGCTCACTGGATTCCTCAAGTGTTTGTAAACACCTCCCACGCCCGCCCGGGTGTGGAGGAGGGTTGGCTGCTCTTCCCTCTCACCCCGCCTGCCCTGGTGCTCTGAAGGGGAGAGGAAGGCGGTTCAACAGACAAGGTGCCTGGCAGGTTGGACTGGCCGGGTCAGCCGCTTGTGTTCCCAGAGCAGCAGAGCAGAGAGGCCCGGGGCCTCTCCCTGGGCAGCGCCAGGCTTTGCAATGGGTCTCCAGCACAGATCTGCTCTTCCGCTCGGCTGGAAGGCTCTCTCTTTGTAAGACATTGTGCAGGTCCGGGCCAGGTGGGAGGCAGGGCCTGGGAACCACAATCGTCACCACCCTGTTAACTTCGGCCTCCCCCTCACCCCCAACTCCTGTCCCCTCGGCATCCCCCAGCAGCAGGAGCACGACCTCAGAAGTCGTCCTGGGGACCTTAGATGCGCCAAGGTGCTTGCCCCCCACGGAGGATGAGGCAGGGGCTGGCAGGGCTGTGGGTCTTTCTCCTCCACCTCAGTCTCTGGGGTGTGGCGACAGCCGTCCACACACATGACTCACGCCCTGGGCGCTGCCCAAACAGCCCTCTGGCTTCTCCTGCCCACTCGGTGGACAGAGTTTCCTTCAGAGAAGCAAGCGCCCTTCCTGGAGTCAGTGAGCACCACACTCAGGCTCTTTTCCCTGTGCCCAGGGGCTGGGAGGAGGTTGAAACCATGGCCAAAGTACCATTTCCCTCCAATCTCCACGACAGTGGTACTTGGTTTAACAAAGCTTGCCTCACCGATAAAGCAAACGTATAGCGTTTCCAACTTGTCAGGTCCCTTCAAAAGAGGCCCCCAGACCCCGCCGCTGAAAGGCTACAAGGAATGTCCAGCCCTCCCCTTCCCTCTTTCTGCACAAAGCTTTCTTTCCATCCTGCCTTTTCTGCCCACACGAAGGCATGCAGGATCTTGGTGCCCAACCAGGGATTGAACCCCTGCCCCCTGCAGTGAAGTGTGGAGTCTTAACTACTGGATCACCAGGGAATTCTCTCTAGCTTATTTCAGGGCTTCCCTCTGAGTACAGCACCAGGTTCCAATGAGTTTCTCTCCTTAAAAGCCTCCTGCTTCCTGGCCCCCATCATACATACCTCTTACAGAGCTCTGTGCCTCTTTGGGAAATCCTATTCCTTACCCATCCTAAGATGTGTAACACCACTCCTAAGTCTGAATCATGCACCCTGGAGTAGCATTCCCACCCCAACTATCCACACTCCAGGTCTGGAGGATGCCTTTAGCCAGGAAGCGTAGTGACACTAAACTCTTAGAGAACAGTTGGGGAAACAAATTACAAAATAGTCTGTTCCATGGCACAATCAGATCCTCCAATTCAAGTTTTCTTCAAAACCTTTTGGACCAGAAATACATACACATGTCCCTTAAACAGACATTCCTGAGAGAGGGTACCACCTAAACCCATAATGAGAATGAAAATATTGTCATAACCATTCATAATTCTAATATACATATGTATTAAAATCTAATATATTCATGAAGGGCTTCCCTGATAACTCAGTCAGTAAAAGAATTTGCCTGCAATGCAGGAGACCCCGGTTCGATTCCTGGGTTGGAAAGATTCCCCTGGAGAAAAGAAAGGCTACGCACTCCAGTATTCCGGCCTGGAGAATTCCATGGCCAGTCCATGGGGTCGCAAAGAGTCAGACACAACTGAGCGACTTGCAACAACAATATTCGGGAAATGAAAGAAAGATGCTTATATAACATAAGAAGAGATTTTTTTTTTTTGCTTGCTTGTTTTCTATTTTTTTTAACTTTTTATTTTGTATTGGGGTATAGCCAGTTAACAAACAATGTTGTGATAATTTCAGGGGAACAATGAAGAGACTCAACCATACATACACCTGAATGCATTCTTCCCCTCCCATCTAGGCAAGAACAGATTTATTTTATTTTAGCCACACCTCATGGCATGTGGGATCTTAATTCCTCACCCAGGGATTGAACCTGGCTCCCCTGCGTTGAAAGCAAACTCTTAACCACTGGACCGCCAAGTAAGTCCCAGGAACAGATTTTTTAAAATAAACTTTATTATAACATTACAGCTGAGCTATAATCAAGGAAAGAAGAGGGAAACGTACTGTAAATGTTATACAGAGAAACATACAAAAAAGATGTCCAGCCTGGTGAATTTCACCACCCAGATCAGGACGCAGTACAGGGTCAGCCCCTGCGGAATGTCCTCTTGGCTCACCCCCAGTCACTTGGTGTCCTCCTTCCAAATGTAAGCATTACCCAGACTTCTGTCCCGCAGATCACGCTTGTTATTTTTTGAACATGACGTAAATGAGTCATACATTAGGTATTTATTTGGGGCCTGGCTTCTTTCAGTCAGTATTATGTTTAGGAAATTCACCAACGGTGTTCGTATAGCTGTCATGGGTTCATCTTTATTGTTTTGTAGTATTCCACGGTGTGACTATACCACAGTTTTTCATTCTACTGTTGAACTTCTGGCTTCCAGAACTGACAGCCAGAGAATAAATTACTAAAGCTTTAAGCCACCAAATGTGCAGCCACTGGAAACTAACACAGGCTTTGTTGCTGTTGTTGTTTAGTCATGTCCAGCACGATGCAACCCCATGGGCTATAGCCCACCAGGCTCTTCTGTCCCTGGGATTCTCCAGGCAACAGTACTGGAGCGAGCTGTCATTTCCTTCTCCAGGGGATCTTCCCGACCCAGGCATCCAACCTGCAGCTCCTGCATTGTCAGGTAGATTCCTTACCACTGAGTCACCTCCTCTAGTGGGAATAAATTCGCTGGACATTCTCGTATGTCTTTTGGTACATATGAGTAAACGTACACACACACCGAAGAATGCAATTGCTGGGTCACAGGGTGGATGTATGTTTAGCGCTAAGAGAGATTGCCAAATCATTTTCCAAAGTAGTGATACCAATTTGTACTCCCAGCCACAATGTCCGAGAGACCCAGTTTCTCTGCCTGTTTGTCAGCCTTCGTACTGTCAGTACTTTCCTACTTTGTCATTCTGGTGGGTGTGAAGTGGTTTTGATTTGTACTTTCCTGATGACTAAGGGGGTTGTGAGCTTGGTTATTGACCATATGGATATGGTCTTTTGTGATATGCCTGTTCTTTATATATATATATATGTAAATTTTTAAATTTTATTTCTTTTTGGCTGCGCTGGGTCTTCGTTGCTGCTTGGACTTTTCTCTAGTTGCAGCAAGGGGGGCTACTCTCTCATTGTGATGTGCTGGCTTCTCATTGCAGTGGCTTCTCATTGCAGTGGCTTCTCTTGTTGCAGAGCAGGGGCTCTGGAATGTGGGCTCAGTAGTTGTGGCTCCCAGGCTCTAGAGCAGAGGCTCAATAGTTGTGGCACATAAGCTTAGTTACCCTGTGGCATGTGGAATCTTCCCAGATCAGGGATTGAACCCACGTCCCCTGCATTGGCAGATGGATTCTTTACCACTGAGCCACCAAGGAAGCCCTGCCTGTTTATTTCTTTCGTCCATTTTTCTTTTCAGTTGTCTGTCTTATTGATTTGTAGAATATATAATATATATATGTGTACACTATACCTTTGTAAAAAAAAAATCTAATGCAAATATTCCCTCCCACTCAATGGTTTCCCTTTTCACTCTCTTCGTGGTGTTTCTGGTGAACAGAGATTCTTACATTTAATGAAATCTGAGTTAACAATCTTTTATAGTTGGTGCTTTTGTATCCTATTTAAGAAATCTTTGCTGCCTCAGAGTCAGAAATATCAGCTCCTTTATAGTCCTCTAGAAGCTTTATTGTTTTACTTTCACTTTAAGTTAGCAGTCCATCTGAGATTAACTTTATTGTAAACATAATTTTTCAAAATAAAAAATGACTCATAGAGATATAAAAATGAACAAATGTTAAAGGTTTACTTAATGAATTAAGAAGGAAAAGTGGCAAGGTTTTTCAACCTGTTCCGAGGTGAATCAAGAAGAGACACGTGTACACATCAGGAATGCTCTAGTAAACGTGCAAAACTGAAGCAAATCCAGTTTTTTTTTTTAAGATTGAGGGTGTGTCCCTCCACCAGATAGAATTCATTTTCATGGGTTTTGTATTTCTATCAGTAATCTACAAGTTGCAGAGTTTCTGTTTGTTTGAAGAGGGATTTTACTTGGCCGAGCAACACAGCGTGCAGGATCTTAGTTCCCCAGCCAAGGATCAAGCCAGTTAGTTCCCCTGCAGAGGAATTGTCCAGTCTTAACCACTGGACCACCAAAGAACTCCCTCAGAGTTCTAAAACAGCCACCATAAAATCAAAATCAGATAACCCAGAGAAGATGTTACAGAAAATGCAGTTTTCCCTGAAGCACAAAATTTTCCCTACCAGATCGTATCAGATAGAGGTCAATCTTCCATTGGTCTATTAGTCTATTGGTGGGGGGAGGTATTTTTATACATTTATTTATTTCATTGAATGAAAGATTATTTTAATTCTGTAGTGCTTTATAATTTTTAAAAGTTTCACACACATGATTTCATATAGTCCCATGATAACCCTTTTCTTAACCCTCTACCTTGTAGCTCAGTCGCTAAAGACTCTGACTGCAATGCAGGAAACCTGGGTTCGATCCCTGGGTGGGAACATTCCCTGGAGAAGGAAACGGCAACCCACTCTGGTATTCTTGCCTGGAGAATCCAATGGACAGAGGAGCCTGGCAGGCTTCCGTTTATGGGATCGCAAGAGTCGGACACGACTGAGCAGCTAAGCACACAAAGCACAAAAGCACTGCCTTTATACTGCCCCCTGTGCTTCCCTCTCCCGACTAGTGGCTACTAGGTTACTCTGAGTCTGCTTCTTTTTTGTTTTATTGACTAATTTGTTGAAATTTTTAGATTCCATGCATAAATAATATCTTATGGTGTTTGTCTCTCTCTGTCTGACCTATTTCACTTAGCATAATGCCATTTGCAGCAACGTGGATGGACTTGAAGGGCATTATCAGTCTACTCTTGAACCAATGCCACACTGTCTTAATTATCATAGCTGTTTAAATACATCTAGATGTATAGATACTTAGATTTCTAGGTATCTAGTCACATAAAGTCTCCAGCTTTGTCCTTCCTTTGTTTAGATTTCTTGGTTATTCTTGGCCCTTTGCATTTTCATATATATTTTGGAATCCATGTTTCAATTCTTTGAAAAAAAATTTTATTGAAATTGCATTGAGTTGATAGATTCATTTTGGGGAAATTTGACATGTTTACAATATCGAATCTTCCAAATAATGAACAGGCTGAACTACACCTAAACTATCCTATAGAGCATTTATGAAGTGAGGAGAAGGCTTCTCTGGTGGCTTGGTGGTAAAGAATCTACCTGCCAATGCAGGAAACACAGGTTCAATCCCTGGTCCAGGATGATCCCACATGCCACGGAGCAACATGCCAGGAAGCAACTAAGCCCATACAACTAAGAGTAGCCCCGATTTTCTGCAACCAAAATAAAGCCCGCATGCAGCAACTAAGACCCAGCACAGACAAAAATAAATAAATAAATAAGCATAAAGGAAGGAGGACCTCACAGTCTACCATCATGAGCTATTTTAAGTAAGCATCATTAAACATTCATATTGTACCAGGAATGATCTTTATAAATGTTAACCCAAAAACAGAGTACGAGTAAATTCTTCTCAGAATTTATGTCTAATAGAAAAAAAAGAGGGAAACATATTTGATAATACTTTCCAAAATTTCATAAAGAAAGGGAGAAATGGTTACAGCCTCGATGGTCCTTGATTAGATCTTTGGTCTCATGTCAAAAATTTACAAGTTGAAAAAACTTTTGGCAGGAAATAATTTACATGCAAACATTAAAATGAAACCACTATAAGTTCTATGAGATATCTCTTGCCAGCATTTTTCAAGATGTTTTGACTAGCACTTCTCCATAAAATACAGTCTCCTCAGGACCTACAGGACTTAATACCGTAAACTTCTCTGACAGTAACATCCAGAGGATGAATAGAAGTTAAGTTGGACCATGAAGAATGGTCCAAGCAGAGAAAGCAATATGTGCAAAGGCCCTGTGGCAGGAGAGAGCAGTGATGGGAGGCATTGTAAAAAGGGGCTAATTGATTGGATCTAAAGAACAAGAGCAATCATTGCGTGCAAGGAGGTTGGAAAAGTGCTCAGAAGCCATGGCAAGAACACTTGCCTTAGGATCAGATTTGTGTTTTGAAAAGATCACTGGCTAGAGTGGAAGACAGAGGTCAAGGGAGGTGAGTTAGGAGGCTACTGCAACAAGTCCAGTGAGAAGTTATGGGAGGTGGATTGAGTAGCAATGGTGGAGAGGGAGGGAAGTGAATGCAATCTAGAGACTGCAGGCAGTAATTAAAACCCACTCTGTTCCGTGCACTGTTGTAGGTCTTGAAAATACAGCAGAAAATAAGACAGGCCCAGGTCCCTACCCTCCAGGAGATTATAATCTGGCTCCAGGCTTCTGGCTTGCATAACTGTGTGGGCGTTGGTGCCATTACTGAGCTAGGGAACACGGGAAGAGGGACCAGTTTCCAATTTGGACTTGTTGAGTTTTGGGTACCTTTGAGACATCCAAGACGATGGTAAACAGACTGGTGGAGAGGAGAGTTCTGGACTGGAAATGCATTTCCTTCATCA
Organism: Ovis aries; assembly: GCF_016772045.2. Classification (NCBI taxonomy): domain Eukaryota; kingdom Metazoa; phylum Chordata; class Mammalia; order Artiodactyla; family Bovidae; genus Ovis; species Ovis aries. The sequence continues at coordinate 32,253,896 of NC_056079.1, forward strand.
GATGTACATAGAATAAAACCAAGGGTTCCTTATGAGGCTACTGTGTAAAAACTGACTTTAAAGTTTTTATAAGTCTGGCTTTTTCACAGAAAGGGTGAAAGTTGGCTTCATCTTTACCCTGAAGCCACATTTTCGTGACGGCACCATATAATTGATTTTCCCTCCCCCAAGCCCTTTGTACCAGAGAAGGTAATGGCACCCCACTCCAGAGTTCTTGCCTGGAGAATCCCAGGGACAGGGGAGCCTGGTGGGCTGCCGTCTATGGGGTCGCACAGAGTCGGACACTACTGAAGCGACTTAGCAGCAGCAGTAGCAGCTTCCCTAGTGGCTCAGACGATGAAGAATCTACCTGCAATGTGGAAGACCTGGGTTCGATCCCTGGGTTGGGAAGACCTCCTGGAGAAGGGAAAGGCTACCCACTCTAGTATTCTGGCCTGGAGAATCCCCATGGACAGAGGAGCCTGGCAGGTTACAGTTCATGAGGTCGCAGAGTCAGACACGACTGAGCAACTAAGCACAGATAGGCCCTTTATAACTCTTCGAACCCTTTGCTATCTGTAAACATTGTCATAGGGTTTCTCTAGGGGCTCAGCAGTAAAGAATCTGCCTGCAATGCAGAAGCTGCAGGAGACTTGGGTTCAATCCCTGGGTCTGGAAGATCCCCTGAAGGAGGAAATGGCTGGAGGAGGAAATGGCAGTCCCCTCCAGTAATTTTCCCTGGAAAATTCCATGGACAGAAGAGCCTGGTGGACTACAGTTCATGAGGTCACAAAGAGTGAGACACCACTGAGCAACTGAGTGCCCACACACGCACACAAACACTGTCATGAACTCTCTATATCTCCTTGAAATTCTACCTGAAATACATAACAATTGATACAATTAATACAGTGTGATTTTTTTACCGTTAATATGACAGATTATCTTCAATGAATTTTAAATATTGATCAAGCCCCACATCACTGGAATAAACTCCATTTGTTTGTAGTATATACATACATATATATATAATACATATAAAAGCTGAAAGTGACACAAGAATTCATCTCAGATGATGCCATCTCTAGAGATACTACTTATCTCTACACATATAACGATACACCCACTACATATTTATACACATTGTCAGCAGTAACAATGTTCATCAAAATCTGCTCTATGTTAGAATTATTTAAGCATGTCTATCCTTCGTGAACTTATAAAAGATAGGACCAAGGATTCTCTGATGGTCCAGTGGTTAGGATGCTGCTCTCTCACTGCCAGGGGCCAGGGTTTGATCCCTGGTTGGGAAACAAAGATCCCATAAGCCTTCGGGCATGGCCAAAGAAAAGATAAATAAAGGGTAGGACCACATCTAAATTTCATTGTTTTCCCTAATTCTGCATTTAGCTTTCTTCTCCTTCAGACACATTCATTCATTCCACCTACTAGTGATCTGGATTTGCTTCTGTGCATATCTTAAGACACCTGAGATGAGCAGTTAAAATTGTGTACATAACACAGAGTCATTCTTTGAATACTTTAATTCCTAATTCTATTATCTTGCATGTGTGTGTATATAGTATGTATTAAGCGTTTGTGTATATATATCATCTACTTCTGTAGAGAAAATTCCAGGCACAGTTATGCTTCTATTTAGACGTTTAAGAAACCAATATGGGCAGTGAGGTGAGAAAAGGAGTGGTCTGTGAATCAACAGCCATCAATCTTAATGTAGACACTTTAGCTCTGGAAACTTCAGCAGGTCCTCTAGTTGTTTCCAGCCTCAATATTCTGCAAGGATGGTATCCAAAGATCTCTATGATCTTGAGTGTGTGCGCGCTCAGTCGCTCAGTCATGTCTGACTCCTATGACACTATAGACTGCAGCCCGCCAGATTCCTCTGTCCATGGGATTCTCCAGGCAAGAATACTGGAGTGGGTTGCCATACCCACCTCCAGGGGATCTTCCCAGACCCAGGGATCAAACACTAGTCTCTTATGTCTCCTGCATTGGTAGGCGGGTTCTTTACCACTAGAACCACCTGGGAAGCCCCTCTATGATCTTAGTCTCAGAAATTCTTTGAAATCTACTTGTATGGTAAAAATGACTTTTCAACATTGAGATGTCTCTGACCACAGGTCTTTGGTTGAAATACCTCATTGAAGGCAGGGAGTTATTTCTAAGTATTTGATATGGCTACATTCATCTTTTAAGACTAGAAAAGCAAAATAGAAAGTACTGAGGGTATAAATATTGATATTAAATCTTCTGACAGATTAAGCTGATTAGAAAAGTGTCTCAACTCTTCTGTATTAGAAATGGAAAACTTACAAGTTTAAAAAAATATCCACTTATAGAAATTGTACCTTATTTGTTACCAGTTAAACTTTTTTTCTGAGTGGGAAACAAGCCATAGCTTTGTGGCAAATTTCTTATTTTGTGTTTGTTGTTTGGTTATTTTCTTTTCTAATGAGAAGTTAAGTTGGTTACCTTTGTATAGAGGAAGAATACTCAGTTTTGCAGACAATAATTAGCTTGTAAACCTCAGAAATAATTGTTTTTTTGTATTAATAACCAAAAAAAAAAAAAAATCTTCCAGTCCAGTTTAGAAACTTCCTTTCTAGTTCCCTACAAAGTTTAGAAAATCTCTAGATATAAAACATTGTTTCAATAATGCTGAAATATTGCATATTGAAGGAATGGATGACTTAAAATTTAGGAGTAAGAAGTAAAGCAAAGTAGTGTTAGGAATGATCCTAGTCTTTCAATATTGTAAGAATGTTGATTGATTCTGTTTTGTACTCGTAGTAATAGATTGTAACCTCTACCACTTGAACCACATGGAAAAGAAGGTGCTTGAATGAGTGAATAAAAATCTGGTGTGAAGAATAAAACAAAAGATTGGAGGAGAAAATTGCGAGTTAAAACTGAAAGCCAGGGCTGGTGCTGGAGGCTGTGAAGCATCATCTGAGTTGAAAGTGATTCTAGGAAAGGAAGGACCACCTGCGGGGGAAGGGGATGGGTGGTCTTACAGTTTGAGAATAGCTCAGGTTTGTTCAGTTCAGTTGCTCAGTCGTGTCCGACTCTTTGCAACCCCATGGACTGCAGCATGCCAGGCCTCCCTGTCCATCACCAAGTCCTGGAGTTTACTCAGAGTCATGTCCATTGAATCAGTGATGCCATTCAACCATCTCATCCTCTGTCATCCCCTTCTCCCCCTGCCTTCAATCTTTCCCAGCGTCGGGGTCTTTTCCAATGGGTCAGTTCTTCACAACAGTTGGCCAAGGTATTGGAGTTTCAGCTTCTACATCAGGCCTTCCAGTGAATATTCAGAAATGATTTCCTTTAGGATGGACTGGTTGGATCTCCTTGCAGTCCAAGGGACTCTCAAGACTCTTTTCCAACACCACAGTTCAAAAGCATCAATTCTTCAGTGCTCAGCTTTCTTTCCATGAACAGTATGAAAATGCAAAAAGATAGGACACTGAAAGATGAACTCCCCAGGTTGGTAGGTGCCCAATACGCTACTGGAGATCAGTGGAGAAATAACTCCAGAGAGAATGAAGAGATGGAGTCAAAGCAAAAACAACACCCAGTTGTGGATGTGACTGGTGATAGAAGCAAAGTCCAATGATGTAAAGAACAATATTGCATAGGAACCTGGAATGTTAGGTCCATGAATCAAGGCAAATTGGAAGTAGTCAAACAGAAGATGGCAAGAATGAACGTCGACATTCTAGGAATCAGCGAACTAAAATGGACTGGAATGGGTGAATTTAACTCAGATGACCATTATATCTACTACTGTGGGCAAGAATCCCTTAGAGGAAATGGGGTAGCCACCACAGTCAACAAAAGAGTCTGAAATGCAGTATTTGGATGCAATCTCAGAAATGACAGAATGATCTCTGTTTGTTTCCAAGGCAAATAATTCAATATCACAGTAATCCAAGTCTATGCCCCAATCAGTAATGCTGAAGAAGCTGAAGTTGAACAGTTCTATGAAGACCTACAAGACCTTCTAGAAATAACACCCCCCAATAGATGTCCTTTTCATTATAGGGGACTGGAATGCAAAAGTAGGAAGTCAAGAAACACCTGGAGTAACAGGCAAATTTGGCCTTGGAGTACAGAATGAAGCAGGGCAAAGGCTAATAGAGTTTTGCCAAGAGAACACACTGGTCATAGCAAACACCCTCTTCCAACAACACAAGAGAAGACTCTACACATGGACATCATCAGATGGTCAATACTGAAATCAGATTGATTATATTCAATCTAATATATATTTATTATATTCAATCTTCTCCAAAGATGGAGAAGCTCTATACAGTCAGCAAAAACAAGGCTGGGAGCTGACTGTGGCTCAGATCATGAACTCCTTACTGCCAAATTCAGATTTAAATTGAGGAAAGTAGAGAAAACCACTAGACCATTCAGGTATGACCTAAATCAAATCCCTTATGATTATACAGTGGAAGTGAGAAATAGATTTAAGGGATTAGATCTGATAGACAAAGTGCCTGATGAACTATGGATGGAGGTTCATGACATTGTATAAGAGACAGGGATCAAGACCATCCCGAAGAAAAAGAAATGCAAAAAAGCAAAATGGCTGTCTGGGAGGCCTTACAAATAGCTGAGAAAAGAAGAGAAGTGAAAAGCAAAGAAGAAAAGGAAAGATATACCCATTTGAATGCAGAGTTCCAAAGAATAGCAAGGAGAGATAAGAAAGACTTCCTCAGTGATCAGTGCAAGGAAATAGAGGAAAATAATAGAATGGGAATGACTAGAGATCTCTTCAAGAAAATTAGAGATACCAAGGGAACATTTCATGCAAAGATGGATTCAATAAAGAACAGAAATGGTATGGACCTAACAGAAGCAGAAGATATTAAGAAGAGGTGGCAAGAATACACAAAAGAACTATACAAAAAACATCTTCATGACCCAGATAATCATGATGGTGTGATCACTCACCTAGAGCCAGACATCCTGGAATGCGAATTCAAGTGGACCTTAGGAAGCATCACTATGAACAAAGCTAGTGGAGGTGATGGAATTCCAGTTGAGCTGTTTCAAATCCTAAAAGATGATGCTGTGAAAGTGCTGCACTCAATATGCCAGGAAACTTGGAAAACTCAGCAGTGGCCACAGGACTGGAAAGGGCAGTTTTCATTCCAGTCCCAAAGAAAGGCAATGCCAAAGAATGCTCAAACTATCGCACAGTTGCACTCATCTCACATGCTAGTAAAGTAATGCCCAAAATTCTCCAAGCCAGACTTCAACAGTACATGAACTGTGACCTTCCAGATGTTCAAGCTGGATTTAGAAAAGGCAGAGGAACCAGAGATCAAATTGCCAACATCCGTTGGATCATAGAAAAAGCAAGAGTGTTCCAGAAAAAAAAACATCTATTTCTGCTTTATTAACTATGCCAAAGCCTTTGACTGTGCAGATCACAACAAACTGTGGAAAATTTTTAAAGAGATGGGAATACCGGACCACCTGATCTGCCTCTTGAGAAATCTGTATGCAGGTCAGGAAGCAACACTTAGAAATGGACATGGAACAGACTGGTTCCAAATAGGGAAAGGAGTACGTCAAGGCTATATATTTCCACCCTGCTTATTTAACTTGTATGCAGAGTACATCATGTGAAATGCTGGGCTGGATGAAGCACAAGCTGGAATCAAGATTGCTGAGAGAAATATCAGTAACCTCAGATACGCAGATGACACCACCCTTATGGCAAAAAGTGAAGAAGAACTAAAGAGTCTCCTGATGAAAGTGAAAGAGGAGAGTGAAAAGATTGGCTTAAAACTCACAATTCAGAAAACTAAGATTATGGCATCTGGTCCCATCACTTCATGGCAAATAGGTGAGGAAACAGTGGAAACAGTGACAGACTTCATTTTCTTGGGCTCCAAAATCACTGCAGATGGTGACTGAAGCCATGAAATTAAAAGGCACTTGCTCCTTGGAAGAAAAGTTATAACCAACCTAGATAGCATATTAAAAAGCAGAGACATTACTTTGCCAACAAAGGTCCATCTAGTCAAAGCTATGGTTTTTCCAGTAGTCATGTAAGGATGTGAAAGTTGGACTATAAAGAAAGCTGAGCACCGAAGAATTGATGCTTTTGAACTGTGGTGTTGGAAAAGACTTTCGAGAATCCCTTGGACTGCAAGGAAAGCCAACCAGTCCATCCTAAAGGAAATCAGTCCTGAATATTCATTGGAAGAACTAATAGCGAAGCTGAAACTCCAATACTTTGGCCACCTGCTGGGAAGAACTGACTCATTGAAAAAGACCCTGACACTGGGAAAGATTGAAGGCAGGAGGAGAAGGGGAGGACAGAGGATGAGATAGTTGGATGGCATCATCGACTCAGTGGACATAAGTTTGAGTAAACTCCAGGAGTTGGTGATGGACCAAGAGGCCTGGCGTGCTGCAGTCCATGGGGTCGCAAAGAGTCGGACACGACTGAGCAACTGAACTGAACTGAACTGAACTGAATGTGTCTGCTTTTTAATATGCTGTCCAGGTTGGTCATAGCTTTTCTTCCAAGGAGCAAGCGCCTTTTAATTTCATGGCTGCAGTCACCATCTGCAGTGATTTTGGAGCCCCAAAATATAAAGTTTCTCAGTTTCCATTGTTTCCCCATCTATTTGTCATGAAGTGATGGCACCAGATGCCATGATCTTTTTTTTTTCTGAATGTTGAGTTTTAAGCCAACTTTTTCACTCTCCTCTTTCACTTCCATCAAGAGGCTCTCTAGTTCTTCACTTTCTGCCATAAGGGTGGTGTCATCTGCATATCTGAGGTTATTGTTTGTAACTAGTATTAAGAATAGTGCATTGTTTTGACAGGAACATCCCTGAAAGGCATCATTCCAAGTGTCAAGAGAGGCAGATGTGCAATAGAAAATGAAACCAGGAAAGGAGTGGCAGATAAGGATGTTCCCTCGTTCTGTCTAGGCCTTGCTCGCTAGCTCTCTAGATTTGGAAGAGATGTGTGCGTATATCCGAAGATGGTAGCACTGTCTTAAGGTAGGCTAAAGACTAGGGAAGAGGGGCCCCTCTAATGGAAAATGAAATAAAAATTCCTAAACTGTCACTTGGATGACCTAGTTCCCTGTTCTGCCTCCATTTTGCTTATCTGTTTAGAAGTCATTTCACATGTTCTGACCTTCTGGGTTTAGAGCTTGAGAAGCTCTGCAGGAAGTTTTAAAGTAAAGGTCACAAGTCCACCACAGCAAAACAGTTAAAGGGACACAGCATCCTCAGCCCCCACCCCACCCTAAGGTTTGGTGGTAACAGCAGCAACCTTAGAAAGATGCTGGGGGAAGCCCCAGAAGTGCCAGGGTGGAAGTCAAAGTCAAGGCTCTGTTGTTCTGTCACCTTTTCCCATAAGCAGATCCTCTCTCTGTCGTCAGCCATGAAAGATTCTGGATGTTATGGTAGCAGAGGGATGGAGTCATTTTCTTATGTTAGCACAAAGTTCAGCCGATATCAGAGCATCTAACCTTTCAGAGCCCTGTTTTTCTGTCTATTTATTTACCCTATCTTGTTTCAAAAAGGACTTAAGGCTGCTTACAAAACCACATGACGAAGTTAAAGCACATAAATTAGATCAGTGCTAGAAAAAGGCGAAGCAGAGGAAAAACACGAGTAGGGGCGTGAAACTGTGCTAAGAGTGAGCGACAGCCCATGGAGCCCCAAGGTCACGCTGGGCTCTGGGCTCTTAAAAACTTGCTGAAGCTGTCAAACCAGTGTTGTTTTCATTCCCTAGAATCCTGTCATTGTTGGGGACAAAGCCCAGTGAAACAATCAAATCCGGATTCCCAGGACAGAAGCAGACCTCCTACCTAACCCGGTGCTCTAACCCATGGGGAGAGCACAGCCAAGTTCACCGACCAGTCCCTGCACAGGCTTTCCGGAACCTGCAATCACTGGACCGAAGCCTAAAAATTAAAAATATGTTTAAGGAGGGACTTCCCTGGTGGTCCATCGGTTAAGAATTCGCCTGCCAACAGAGGGGACAACTAAGCTGCTGAGCCACAACTACAGAGTGTCCCAGCACCCTAGGGCCTGTGCTTTGCAATGAGAAGCCATCGCAATGTGAGGACCACGCACCGCAATAAAGAGTAGCCCCCGCTAAATGCAATAGAGAAAGCCTGCATGCAGCAACAAAGACCAGTGCAGCCAAACATAAATAAATAATTTTTTAAAATAAGCTTAAGGAGATGGCTTTCAGGTGTTTGCTGTTTTACTGTGGCCTCGAAGATGCCTCAGAGTAATTTGAGCTTTCAGGGAAAAGGGAGACTCCTAGCACCAGGGGAAGCAGGCAAAGTCATTGAGGCCACCTCCAAGCTGGATGGAGAATGAGTCAGCCTGGCGGGTGGAGGGCAATGTGAAAACACCTCCAAATTTCCTGACCCCTCCTAGACAAGCTGCAGGTGGCCCCCACCCAGGTCTTCACCTGAACTGCATTCCAAAGACATCAGGGATGCCAGCACACGTGGGAAGGACACCTGAGAGCAGATCCAGGGCTCCGCCTCCCTGGGGCCAGCTAAGGAGTTGTTTAGAGGTTGAGGAGGAAGGAGGTTCCTCTCCCCCACCCTCCTCTGCCTGGCCGGTGGAAGGAGAGAATTACCAGGCTAGAGCTGCCCCACTTCTCAAATTGAGAATTCAGGATTCTTCTTCCCAGTTCCTAAGTTTGCTAAACAGCACCACCTACTGTCTCAAAAGTCGAGAAATGGGAGAGAGCCGATGCGTGTGAGCCTGGGAGAGTCCCGTTTAGAGAGGAAAGAGTTTCCCTCCCACTGCACCCATGAGCCTAGTGGGAGAAGCAAAGATTGAGCAGGACAACCGGGCAGGCCATGGAGACGGCTCCGTGTCCCCCGCCTCAGTTCAGTGCAGTTCAGTTCAGTCGCTCGGTCGTGTCCGACTCTTTGTGACCCCATGAATGGCAGCACGCCAGGCCTCCCTGTCCATCAACATCTCCCGGAGTTCACTCAAACTCACGTCCATCGAGTTGGTGATGCCATCCAGCCATCTCATCCTCTGTCGACCCCTTCTCCTCCTGCCCCCAATCCCTCCCAGCATCAGAGTCTTTTCCAATGAGTCAACTCTTCACACAAGGTGGCCAAAGTACTGGAGTTTCAGCTTTAGCATCATTCCTTCCAAAGAAATCCCAGGGCTGATCTCCTTCAGAATGGACTGGTTGGATCTCCTTGCAGTCCAAGGGACTCTCAAGAGTCTTCTCCAACACCACAGTTCAAAAGCTGCCTACTCCACTCCAACCCCTCCTCCATCAAAACCCACCCTTTTGATGGTGGGTTGATGCTCACCTCAACTGTGCTGTTGGAGAAGACTCTTGAGAATCCCTTGCACTGCAAGGAGATCCAACCAGTCCATCCTAAAGGAAATCAGTCCTGAATATTCATTGGAAGGACTGATGCTGAAGCTGAAACTCCAATACTTTGGCCACCTGATGTGAAGAACTGACTCATTGGAAAAGACCCTGAGGCTGGGAAAGATTGAAGGCGGGAGGAGAAGGGGATGACAGAGGATGAGCTGGTTGGATGGCATCACCAACTCAATGGACGTAAGTTTGAGTAAACTCCAGGAATTGGCGATGGACAGGGAAGCCTGGCATGCTGCAGTCTGTGGAGTCACAAAGAATTGGACACAACTGAGTGACTGAACTGAACTGAACTGAATGCTCACCCCATCCCCACACCAACCACATCAGCGATACCCGACATACTGTTGATAAGACAGGTCCTAAACCCAAATTCTATCACTGAACTTCTGGACTTTCCTGGTAGGAAAGGGTGGTTAGCAGTGAAGGGACTCGTAGGGTAGACCGCCTAAAAGTTCTCATGGACAATGTGTTGTTGCCCAGTAACTTTTTTTTTGCAGTAGTGGTAAAACACACATAATACTAAATTTACATTTTTTTAAAACAATTTTCTTGGAGTATAGTTGATTTACAATGCTGTGTTAGTTTCTGCTGTACAGAAAGATGAATCAGCTATACATCTATATATATCCACTAGTTTTTAGATTCTTTTCCCATATAGGCCATTACAGAGTATTGAGAAGAGTTCCCTGTGCTATATACAGTATAAAATGTACATGTTTTAAGCTGTACGGTCCAGTAGTCCAAGGGGCTTCCCGAGTGGAGCAGTGGTAAAGAATCCTTCTGCCATTGCAGGAGATGCAGGAGACTCCAGTTCAATCCCTGAATCAGGAAGATTCCCGGGAGGAGGAAATGGCAGCCCACTCCAGTATTCTTCCCTGGAAAATTCCAGGGACAGAGGAGCCTGGCAGGCTACAGTCCATGAGATCACAAAGAAGCGGGCACAACTGAGCACCAGCAAGCAAGTCCAGTAGTGTTAAGGACACTCACATCCTTGTGCAACCAGACTCTGTAACTCTTTATATCCCTACCCTTGTATCATTTTTAATATCATTCTCCTTCTAGGTCTAACCTCTATTCCCTGTCTCATAGCTCAAGTTCCTCTTGATTCTGAAAAAAAATATATGATCTTAAGATTTTTAAAATATTGTTTATTTATTTGGCTGCGCTGGGTCTTTGCTGCTGCACGTGGGATCTAGTTCCGTGATTAGAGATTTAACCAGGCCCCCTGCTTTGGCAGTGTACTAGCCACTGGACCACCAGGAAAGTCCCCACATTTTTTTTCTAATTGATGCTATGAATTCCCATGCAAGGGCCCAGGAATCCTGCCCCTCAGAAGTAGCTGACTTTGTCTCTAAGGGAGGAGTCAGGAAGTGAAGACCATGCTTAGGTACCAACCCAATACCCCAGTAGACTGGAGCTGCTGCAGACAGCACAGGTTTCCTGCAGACTGCCCTATCCCAGGAGGCATCTTCTGGTCCTAATGTTCTAAGGAGCAAGGAGGCCATTAGTTAATAAAAATGCTATCACAAATACTGGAGAAATAATCTTATGTGCCAGTCACAGGCTTGACAGCACAAATATGTTCCTTGAGCTGCTGTTGCTGCTGCTGCTAAGTCTCTTCTGTCGTGTCCGACTCTGTGCGACCCCATAGACGGCAGCCCACCAGGCTCCCCCGTCCCTGGGATTCTCCAGGCAAGAACACTGGAGTGGGTTGCCATTTCCTTCTCCAGTTCCTTGAACTATTATACGTTAAATTGGCAAAGTTAGAGAATAAAGCAAAATAAGTACAAACTGCAGGAAGTATAGAGCCAGCAAGAAGGAAAGGAAATGAGGTGTTTGCGGAGGAGGGGAGACCTTACTTTGCAGGTTGTGAGTATTAGTCGCTCAGCTCTGTCTGACTTTTTGCTACCCCATAAATTGTAGCCCGTCAGGCTCCTCTGTCCATGGGCTTCTCCAGGCAAGAATACTGGAATGGGTTGACATTCCCTTCTCCAGGGGATCTTCTTGAACCAGGGATGGAACCCTGGTCCCCAGCCTTGCAGGCTGATCTTTACCATCTGAGACACCAAGGAAGCCCATACTTTATAGGCTGGTTACATAAAAACCCTTGAGTGTGTTGAGGGAGAGGAGTGGGGGGCGGGGGGCAACATTTAAGCTGAGAGCTGGAGGCCATACGATGAGAAAGAACAGACCTTGCAAAAAGCAGAGAAAGCAAGAGAGACTGCCAAGGCCCTGAGAAAGGAAGGCTTGTTTATACTGGAGGAACTGGAAAAAGACCGGTGTGGCTGGACCGTGGTGAGAAAGCGAGAAGATGGCGCTTAGATCTCAAATCACGGGATGGGATAAGGGTTCTTGTTAACACCTCCACGTCGAGAGAGGAGTAGGCTGCCCAGGAAGACTCTAGTTCCCAGGCAGGAGGAGAACCGCGAGCGAAGGCGAAGCCTGCTGGGGGCGCTCACGAGCAATCCCGAGCCCGTCCTCCACCAGGGCATCTACCCCCATAGCACCGCTGATCGGCCCTCCAGCCTCGTCCGGGGACGCGAGCCCCAGCCTTCGAACAGGGTCCCAGACTTATTCCTAAGTAGAAAACGCCTTTCTCCCAGCCCTCGGCTCCCTTCCACCCGCCAGCGGGTGGTTGGGCCGGTAACCCCGCCACCCGCAGTCGGATGCTCTGTTCTGGGGTACCTTCCAGTTCTTCCACGGTCCTCTCTGTCCCGGGGCCTCCTCGCTTGCCCCATCACAGAACCCCATCCTCCACTTTCCTCAGCCCAAGTTGGGGGTCCTCCCAACCCTGCCTCCCTCCAACACACACACAGACAACCGGGATTTGGAGGCGAGCCTTGGGGCCATCTCTACCTACGGAGAACTGGGTTTCCCAGAAGCAGCGCCCCGTTCGGGCTTCTCCTGGTACATTTGCAGCCACTCGCCGACCATTGAAAATCGGGAACAACCTCGCAGGTTTTCTTTCAGTGGAAGGTCTTGCTGGAACCTACAGCCAATGTAAAAAGGGAGAAGGCAGCCCCAGAAATGCTGGGAGAGCTCAGGGCACGCAATCACAAACTGCTGGACTCGGCGCCCGCAAGCGTGAGTAGAGACTAGGGGAGACACATCCCTGGATCCTTTGGAATCTTCTGGAATCCCGGCGCGTCCTGGCGGGGATAACCTTGGAGTCTCAGGGCACCGACAGAGGTGAATTCACTTGAAGACCAAGACTCCTCGAATGGCAGATGTAGGAGGGAAAGACGAGCGCACCGTGGAATACTTCCTCCCTGGCGCCCTGCCCCCCAACACTCATACATCAGACAATTGAAGATGCCTGGGCCAGTGGGGTCCATGGGAGGAACCTGCCTGGCACCAGGGAAAGCAGAACCACAGTGTCGGTGCAGAATTGTCAGACCGGAGCCTGAAACCTGGCCTCCCTGCGGTCTCGCCAGACATAGACTGTGCATTTTATTTTATTTTATGTGCAGCGCAGCACATGGGATCTTAGTTCTCCCACCAAGGATCAAACCAGTGCCTCCTGCCTTGGGAACCGGGAGCCCTAACCGCTGGGCAGTCAGAGAAGTCCCAACCCGCTACCCTAGAGCGGTTGGTGGTGCCTACCTTCTCCAGTAGGGTTTTCCTGTCCTAAGAAAGCCTGTGGACCCATCCCTCCCTCTTATGGTTCCTTCATCTCCTTGTCCTGATCAGCCCTCTGCTTAGAGGGCTGTATCTGCTGGGCGGGGAAGGCAGGGGAGGGCAGGGTGGGGGTTTGGGGGGCAAATAGTTGTGCAGCTCTTAATTCTCTGCTAGGCAGGCGGTACACCTGGCTCTGGGCTCATGGACCCTGGAGGCCCCTCTAGACCCTAACAGTCTCCCTCTGGGCTCTGCTCTGGGTGCTTATTACCTCCTGGGGGTTGGGGGGCAAGAATGAAGGGGTAATGGAAGCAGCCTGCCTGGGGGAAGGCAGCACCCCGAAGCAGGGGTCAAGGCACCAAGGCTGGTCTGCAGCTCTTGTCAGCTGTGTGGCCCAATCTGGACAGGTTACTGGTGCTCACCAATACTGTAAACAAGGATGATAATAATAATATTAACTTAACCTGCTTGAAATGAGGATTAAGTGAGAAGATGGACCTAAAGTGCTTAAATAGTGCAGCTCCAGGTAGCATTCCACAACCATCAGCTATGATAGTAAAGGTCATTGTTACAGTCTGGACTCCTTGGAAGAACCAGATGCATTCACTGACAGTTTACTCAACCCAAGCTCCCATGTCTCCAGTGTCCTACGCTGTGTTTCAAAGAAAGACTGGCTCCCAGGAATAAAAAGTGAAAAAATATTTCTTCCCCTGTTATCACCACCCCAGTATGAAGAAATCCAAATGGAAAAATTGCCCACCTCCTACTGTTCCTAACAAATCATTATTTTCAGTCTTTCATATTACTCCTGGCTTATTTATATGCATGGAATTTTGTATTCTTATTACTTATTATATAAGTATTTCCCTAGTTGCATGTAAGTGTACTGCTGCTGCTGCTAAGTCGCTTCAGTCGTGTCCGACTCTGTGCGACCCCATAGATGGCACCCTACCCGGCTCTCCTGTCCCTGGGATTCTCCAGGCAAGAATACTGGAGTGGGTTGCCATTTCCTTCTCCTATGCATGAAAGTGAAAAGTGAAAGTGAAGTCATGTCCGACTCCTAGCAGTCCTGTGGACTGCAGCCTACCAGGATCCCCCATCCATGGGACCTTCTCGGCAAGAGTACTGGAGTGGGTTGCCATTGCCTTCTTACCTGGTATTAATAATGATCATTTTAATGAATGCATAATATTCCACTAAGTTGATATGATTCCTTCACTATATCCATATTGTTCAGCTCTTAAGATGTTCACAAACTTTCATTAGTAATGCTGCTATGTAATCTTTGTTACTAAAACTTTTAAAGTAAAAGTTTAAAATAACTTATTTTAGGGAGTTCCCTGGTGGGCTAGTAGGGCTTCCCAGGTGGCTCAGTGGTAAAAAAAAATCTGATTACCAACGCAGGAGATGCAGGAGACACAGGTTAGATCCCTGGGTTGGGAAGATCCCCTGGAGTAGGAAATAGCAACCCACTCCAGTATTCTTGTCTGGGAAATCCCATGGACAGAGGAGTCTGACAAGCTACAGTCCATGGGGTTGCAAAGAGTCGGACATGACCAAGCGTGCATGCCCATACTCTACGCACTGGTGGGCTAGTGGTTAGGATTCCAGACTTTCACTGACATGGCCCAGGTTCAGTCCCTGGTAGGGGAAACTGAGGTCCTGAAAGCCAGGTGGAGCAGCCAAAAATAATAATTATTATTATTTTAATATTTTCTTTTAAAGTTTATTTCTCCGAAAGCCATGCAAATCCAATCACCAAGACTCACCTCATATGTATGTTTTTTAAAAGTAGTTTTTCATAAAAGTTAAAATACACAAATATGAATGTTATTTGTAATCCCATCAGTGAGAGATGCCTTAGAAGCTTATCCTTCCAAACTTTTTTGAATATAAATATATATCGATATATAACCTGAAAGTCACTAGGATCATTTTATTAGGCTCAGGAGGTTGGGGAGAGCCTGGCTGAATAAATTCTATCTTTATGCTTTGAGGACGGTTAAAAACGCGACCCACAGGCACTAAGGGTTTTTCTAGAAATCTTCTGGCATTCAGATTAGAAGCCCTTAGAACCTGGGACATAGGAATCTTCAAAAGACCTGAGAGAATAATCTTCATCTGTGGATAAATACCGACTCAAGATAAATTCATCTTTAAGCACCAGGAAACCAAAGGAGATGACCCCACTTGCTCTATGAACTTGCTTGCAATCCTGCTCACTTACAAGACCTCTAGACAGAATCTCTGCTTCCTCTCACAAGAATTACAATTTAGGGGAAAGGAACTATTTATTTTCCAGGCAGGAGCCTCCCAGCCTTTACAAATACATTTGGGGATCTTAAGCCCAACCCCACAAGGCTGCTCACTTTGTCTGCACTCCCTTGAGAACAATCTTCAGGGAATTCAAAGAAGCTAAAAATGGACTTGCCTAAATCCTTGTACTGTTACACTCATAGTTACAGTTTATTACGGTGAAAGGATACAGACTGAAATTAGCAAAGGAAAAGGGTAAATAGGATGGAATCCAGGAGATACCAGGCAGAAGCTTCCAGTTTCCTGTCCACCTGTCCTGTTCCAATTGCACAGACAGTGCTCAATTCTCCCAGCACCAACATGTGATAGTACGTGTGAGGTGTTGCCAGTGAGGCACACCACAAGGGCTCAATCACGTGGGCATGCAGGGCCTGTATAACTGACCTCAACTCCTCAGTCTCCAGCCCCAGACACCAGCTGGCACAGAATGACCCAAGGGCTTCATCACACAAAGCCACTCTTGTCAGGCAGGAAACTCTGAGAGCTCAGACTTCATTTCTCAGCCACTGGTCAAGGGCCATTCCTGAAGTCCCTTAGAATATATGAAGTTTGGGCACTTAAGTCCTGCTACGTTAACCTTTCCCTGAGACTTGCTTATTTACATGTCATCTCTTATGATTACCTCCATTTTTACCATGTGAGTTGTTTTTCCCCAGCTGGGGTGGAGGGTGTCGTCATAACTGCTAGGGGTTTGCAGAGTTCTATGTATTAACAAACTCCCAGTAGTCACTTTAGTGGCTTAGAGTGAATTTATCTTGAGTCGGTATTTATCTTGGGTCGGTGAATTTATCTTGAGAGCTTCCCAGCCCAACCCAGGGATCGAACCCAGGTCTCCCACATTGCAGATTCTTTACCAACTGAGCTACAAGGGAAGCCCAATATATGGTATGGTAGGTGCTCAACAAATACGAGATGGTCAATGAATGCAAACATTCCCTTCTTCTCTGGGTCTGTTTTACCCCTCTTTGCTGAGGCCAGGCCAATGCTTTGTAGATAGATGGGGAGAGAAAGAGTGCTCGGCAGAGAAATGAACTATAGCAATGAATAATCAGCACAGGACTTTTGTAAAGACTAAAGCTTTATTCCAATCAGGGGTCATTTACTTTCAGAAGCTATTTCTCTGAGTCCTTTGTGAAGCAGACAGCCTCATTGATGCTCGAAGTGATGTAATCTATGTTGTAGGAATTGATACAGGTGAAGTTGATCCGACCATTCTTGGGGATATAGATATGCTTTTCACTGATCAGGTATTCCACCTGTTGGGCTGGTGACGAACATAGGGTCTCAGATCCTAGGCTGGTACCATCCCGCTCCCCTCTAGCCCAGGATGAATTATGGACGGCAGGAAGTCTCAGGATTTCTGGGGAGCCACAAGAGTTCCAAAGCAGCTCCACTTTCCTCAGGAAAGAATCAAAGTCTGAGGTGAAGCTAGGGACGGGTTATCTGTTCCATGAAGTTTATGCTCAAATACAAGCCCAAATCCAAGGTCAGAAACGAGAGAGCTGTCCCTTCCTAGGTACTTACAGTTGAGTCCAAGATAGCTGTGGGACCCTTTCTGCTCAGTGATGTGATCCCAGGAGCCAGGGGTTCCCAGAAGCCGGAGCTTCTCCTTCACCTTTTCCTTGGTCATCATGACATTCTCTACAACCCCTTCCAGACTCTGTCTCCTGCCAAGGGAAGGACAGCAAGAAGTGGAGAGCGTAAGGTCTCTCCAGGCTCTCGACCTCTTAATTGCCTTTCCCCTCTTCTCCCTTCAAGAGTAAGCATCCATCTGGGATGGTTATAAACGGGAGGGGGTTTCAGCCCATATTAGTGTAAGCAAAGGGAGCAGACTCTCCAGCCGACTTTGCCAGAGGAGCAGGTCCTTGGTGCTTCCTCATAATCTCTTGCCAACTGAGAGCATTCAAACAATTCGATAATAAGCCGACCTGTGCCCCCAAAGAGCATCCCGTTACCCACTCCCCCAACCTTCAGCACTGCCACTGGGGCTCCTCAGTAAAAGAGGCAACGTGGGCAGGAAGGGAAGCAGCCAGGGCATCCTGTGAGTCAGCGGGTCTGTGGGAATGCAGAGCCTCTGCCCACCCGTCCTGCCCCTCTCCCTGCCCTTACCATTCTCCCTGCATAGCAGGGTTACAGAGGACGGAGGTGATGATGCGAGCACCCGTGGTGGGAGGGTTGAGCCACAGGGCCCGCGCGAAGGTCATCAGCTGGGAGAGGACGCGCAGCAGGAGCTGGTTGTTGAGCGCCACCACCACGAGCGTACCCACTCCTTCGTCTGCAGCAATGGGACAGACAGAACCCCCACCGTGTCTCAGCACCCCCACCGTTCCCGGGCCGTGCCCTCAATCTCTGCCTCCAGCCTTGCAGAGGGGAGGGCTGGACGACAGGGCCCTCCGCCCAGCCTCACCAAGAAGGCCCCATCCAGGCCCCAAGAAGTTGGCGCAGGCTCTTCTTGACAAGAAAAGTAGCCGCAAGTAAGAGTCTTAAAGGTGGAAGGCAGCCCCTCCCTGTGGTCCAGTGGTTAAGAATCCACCTGCCAATGCAGGGGACATGGGTTCAATCCCTGGTCCAGGAAGATTCCACATGCCACGGAGCAACTAAGGCCCTGCACCACAACTACTGAGCTTGGACTCTAAAGCCCGGGAACCACCACTACTGAGCCCCTGTGCCCTAGAGCCAACCCTCTGCAATAAGGGAAACCACCGCAGTGAGAGGCCCATGCACCGCAACCAGAGAAAGCCCAAGCACAGCAACAGAGAGCCAGCACAGCCAAAAATAAATAGACTGCAAAAAGGTTTTTTTTTTTTTTTTTAAGGTGAAAGGGACTTGAAACATCGCTAAGTCCCCGCCCCTCATCTTCCAGTTGAAGAAACAGAAGCCTAAGGGGTATGAGATGATTTAACTGGAGTCAGCTTTAGCAGCTGAGCTGAGATCGTACCACAGACCTTGACGTGTAGCTCAGTGCCCTTTCCCTCAGCCTCCAAGGTGCCCTGGGGTGCTCCGGGGCTCTGGGCTCTCTCCAGAGGGTAGGAGACGTCAAACGTGTCCTGTGCCCCAGGTGTGGTGCCATCAGGCCGTCCCTGCTCCCCCTGCCCATGACGTACCATAAATGCCGAAATTCTTGGATAGAGACTGGCTGCAGAAGAACTCAAAGCCTTGAGACACAAAGTAGTGTAAGAATCTAGCATCTTCCTCCAGGTCACCGGTGGATAAACCTTGATAGGGAATGTCAAAAAATGGAAATATCTCCTTGCTCTGTAGGAGAAAAAGAGAATGAGAAGGGGGAAGGACTCCCGGAGGCATGAGAGGTGCTGAGACGGAGGGGAGCCAGGCGGGAGGCACGCTCACCTTCATCAGGGTCATCAACTGTGTCCACTGATGCGGGGTCAGCTGACAGTTGCCGATACTCCCGATCACAAAGACGCAGCCATGTGGGGCATGCTGCAGGGAAAGACTGTCCTGTCGGCGCCTCCCTGACCACACAGGTCACGACAGGGGGATGCTGGGAGGAGAAGCCATCCTCCACGTGGGTTCCTACTAAAGGGCTGTGAATCCGAGCCTATAAAAGGTCTTGGATGACCGGAGTCAGGGTAGAGGGGGTGATTAGGAGAAAAGGGAAGCTGTAAACCAGGTCTGGGGAGACGCTGCTGAGAGCGGGGGAACCTCTACCTCCACCACATCGAGGAGCATGTTGGGTTCCAAGCACAGATGCGCAGAGTCCCAGAAGGTGTGTTCATAAACTGTAAAGCCCATGTCCTGGAAGATGAGTCCATGAGGTTCTGTGGGAACACAGCACCCCCCGCCACCAGCTGGCATGCGAGAAGTGGAGAGATGGGAAGCAGACGCACCAGAGAATGGGTCCGGGGGCAGGGGAGGAGGATGAGTCGCCGAGGCGAGGACAGGAGCAGGAAAAGGACAAGAATACCGAGGCCCAGCGACCATTTTTCTCAGGACAGTGAAGAGGGAGAGCAGTGAAGACCGCAGGTGATGGGGTGGGAATCAAGAACGGGGCGGGGCCAGGGCCTGCCACTCACCTTTTTGAGCAGAAACGATGTAAACAATCTGAGAATTCTGACACCAAGTTTTGAGGAACTGAGCCCCGAGTTGGAAAGCGCCGCTGTCCCCCACGGTTTGCACACCCCCTGCCTGCCAGCAAAAAAAGAAGGTGCCGGTGTCTCCCAACATTGGGGAAAGAGGACCTTGCTCTAGGAGGTCAAGGCCACGTGCTCCCACACGTGCACCTCCACTGACTCATCCAACCGGGTTTACTGAGCCCCTACTAGGTGCCAGACACTGTGGTGGGCTCTTGGGATACATAAGGGAATAGAATGAACCCCCTCCACCCCTCGTGGTGCTCACGTTCATACCAGGCAGGGGCAGCCTTTGTCAGTAAAGGACCAAACAGTCAATATTTTATGCTGAAATGGCAACCCCACACTCCAGTATTCTTGCCTGGAGAATTCCACGGACAAAGGAGCCTGGCGGGCTACAGTCCATGGAGTCCCAAAGAGTTGGACACGACTGAGCGACGATCACTCGATCGCTTGCTCACTCAGGTCGTATAACTACTCAACGCTGCCTTTAGAGCAGAAGGCCACTCTTGACAAGTAAATGATTGTGACCATTTTCCAATAACATTTTTCTGGACACTGAAATTTGAATTTCATGTCATTTTCATGTGTCCCCAAATATTATCCCTCTTTGATTTTTCAACCATTAAAAATCATAAAACCATTAAAAAAAAAAAGCATGATGGTGATATCAGCACCATTTCAGGTTCGGATCATTCCCTTCTTGAAAGAGCTGGCACCGCAGCAGTGAGGGCTGGTGTGGAGACCCCTGGCTTTGGGTCTTGATCCCAGCTCTGTCCTCCAATGCAAGGGCTTGGGACACTCTGAACCTTGCGGGGCCCCTCTAAACTCTTTTCATGTTTGCGATTGTACAATCCCAGACCCCCAGTCTCTACTCCTCGTGTCTCAGTGAGCGAGGGAAGGGCCCTGCTTCTCACCCTGTTCTCCACAATGACTTGGCTGTTCTTTCCAAAGAGGAGGTTCAGGGAAGCCTGGATGAATGATTTCATGCCCATCACCGGCGTGTACTCATAGTTCAGGGAGGGATCTTGGGCAATCTGCTTTCGAGTCTTGCGCACCACGGAGGATACCCAGGGTCTGCCTTCACTGGTCATGCAGACTGTGACGGGAAGGGCAGAGGGGTCTCTGGAGGCCCACTGCGGTGCCTGCAAGCTTGTGGGCTCTGCAGACAGCCCACGAATCTGTCCTGGTTCTCTTGGGGCTTTGGGGAATTGCCTAGGAAAAGACAACTTTCCTTTTCTCCCCCCTACCCCTTCATAAAAAAACGATGTGTTGTTAGTGGGTATGTCTAATTTTCATCTTTTTGAAAAAGACAAGAGAAACGTATGCCATTTTAAAGGGCAAAGATGATAGACAATGGGAGAGTTATAGGTTGGGCTTCCCTGGTGGTTCAGACAGTAAAGAATCTGTCTGCAATGCAGGAGACACAGGTTCGATCCCTGGGTGGGGAAGATCCCCTGGAGAAAGAAATGGCAACTCACACACACACAGAAAAAAAAAGAAAAAAAGAAATAGCAACTCACTTCAGTATTCTTGCCTGGAGAATCCCATGGACAGAGGAGCCTGGTGGGCTATAGTCCATGGGGTCGCAAAGAGTCAGACATAACTGAGTGACTGACACTTTCACTTTTCATGTGGGACTGGACAAAGGTGACACTGACTTTCACCGTGGTGAGGGCTGGCTGCATCCCAGAACAGTTTAGGAGCCACTCTTGGTTCAGGAGCAGAGGAGGGAGAAGGGGAGAATGAAGAGGCTGGAGGAAACACAGTGTCCTCACAGGCTCCAGCACAGAGCTGGGGGCAAGGATACATGTGTGCTAAGTTGCTTCAGTAGTGTCCAACTTTTTGAGACCCTGTGGACAGTAGCCCGCCAGGCTCCTTTGTCCATGGGATGCTCCAAGCAAGAATACTGGAGCGGCTTGCCATGCCCTTCTCCAGGAGATCTTCCCAACCCAGCGATCGAACCCCAGTCACTTACGTCTCCTGCATTGGCAGGTGGGTACTTTGGTGCCACCTGGGAAGCCTGGGAGAGGATACAAGCCCTTATCAAATGCCAGGAACCCGCAGAGAAGGGCAGAGGGCCCAGACCCACCCATGAGGTTTTTTGCTTCTTTCCCCGCTGGGCAATTCTGTTCACAGGAACAGACCTCCCTGTCTAGGGAGGTTTGTGCTCTCTTGACCCCTCTGTGGCAGTGGGAACACTGCCCTCCTAGAGAAGGTCATGGTACCCTGCATCTCACACCCCCAAATGACGAGGCTTCTACCTTTATAGGCCAGGAACATCTTGTTAGGGTTGTCATCTTGCTTGTATGTCTTGAGCAAGCTGCCCTCTAGCTTCTGGGCCATGGGCACATCTGTGAACACAGACAGAGTGGGCATCGCTGAGGGAAAATAGAACCAGGACTGCGCTCCTGCTTCTGCGTTCTTCTCTTGAAGGCTTCTGCCTGCAGCCAGCCTCCAAGTCTGGGCCACCCAGATCTGCCTCTTTCCAGAATCTTGACGGCAACTGGTCACCAGAGCAACAGAACCCCATCACTCACTGTGTCTGTGGTGGCCCTCCTCAAGGGCTATGGGAGTATTCCAAGATGCTTGGAGAGGACCATCTGAGGGATGGGGCTGGAGGAGGTCACAGTGAGGACATAGAATTCCCAGGCACTTCTCCCTAACTCACTGCCTCCTCTAGTCACCTAATCGACCAATTTTTTTTTTTTTTTTTGGCTGCACAGCATGTGGGATCTTAGTTTCCTGACCAGGGATCGAACCAGTGACCCCTGAAGTGGAATCTTAACCACTGGACCGCCCATCTAAAATAACAGATCAGCCCCTTAGAAGACGCGGCAACACAGGCAGCCAACGAGCCCAGACAGGGCTGCTTCTGCAGACGTGAAACCTCAGACCCAGCAGTAATGTGAGTCGAGGGATACATTAAAAAGCTTCTACTTTCATTTTACTCAGGGGTCCAGGTGTTTAAAAGAAAAGAAAAACAGCACTGCTTTCTTCCACAATTATTTTCAAGAGTCCTATTTCTAGAAAGAGTGTAATCTGCCACTTCTGTTGTTGTCTTAGTCACTCAGTCGTGTCCAACTCTTTGCGACCCAATGGACTGTACCCCACCAGGCTCCTCCGTCCATGGGATTCTCCAGGGAAGACTACTGGAGTGGGTTGCCATTTTCTCCTCCAGGGATCTTCCCCACCCAGGGATTGAATCTGAGGCTGCTTTGCAGGTGGATTCTTTACCACTGAGTCACCAGGGATGCCCATTAAGACCATCCTATTTCTCTGTTATTTACAATGAAGACTTCTACATTTGTAACTCTTTCAGTGGTGTCCCAGCAGCAAGTGTAGAAGGCAGAGATCAAGGGCAGAAAGTGTTGGCCTCTGTAGGATGTCCTATATATACATATATATATATATATATATATATATATATTTTTTTTTTCTTTTCAAATGACTCTCTGATTGTTACAGATGTAGTTGGTGTCTCACCCAGATTCCTTTACCAGCCCTGCTGGTGGATAAGGATTTTCTTTCTCATCTACCTTCCAGATTGTGCTTGGCAACAGGAGGTTGCCAAGGTTCCCACCTGGCAGGTTACACTCCTACCGGCAGCAGCAGCCAACGACTACCTGATCTTACATACAAAAAGCCAGCCGTGGGACTTCCCTGGTAGTCCAGTGGTTAAAACTCTAAGTTTCCACTGCAGAGAGCATGGGTTAGATCCCTGGTGGGGGAATTAAGATTCCCACATGCCTCAGTGTGGCAAAAAAGACTTAAAAATAATAATAATTTAATTTAAAAAGTCATTGCTCTTGACTTGGGGGATGCACGTGGCTCATTTTGCACTTCAGGGCCCATCCCCCAATCAGGCCATGGCTAGACTTGACCCAGGGCCCCTTGTGTGGCCCCCTCCTCTTTACAGTCCTGCTTCCTTCATTTCCTTGTGGGTTCCTCCTACAGAGCACTCCCTCTGCAAACCACATGCCCCAAATCCCTGTCTCAGCCTGTGTTTCCAGGGAACCTGCCTTGAGACAAATGATTGTGCAAGTTATCCCCATTACTGCAGAAACCTTTGGAAGCATTTATTTTTGGCTGTGCTGGGTCTTCGTTGCTCTGCTTGGGCTTTCTCGTGTGGTGAGCCGGGCCACCCTCGAGTCGTGGTGTGTGAACTTCTCATTGCTGTGGCTTCTTCTGTTGCAACCCACAGGCTTTAGGGCACGCGGCTTCATTATTTGCATCACGCGGGCTTAGCAGTTGTGGCTCCAGGGCTCTAGAGCATGGGCTCAGTAGTTGCGGCACAGGGGCTGAGTGGCCTCTTGGCATGAGGAATCTTTCTGGACAGGGATTGAACCCGTGTCCCCTGCACTGGGCAGGTTCTTAACCACTGGACCACCAGGGAAGTCCTGTAGAAACCTTTAAAACTCAAATATACATAGAACACAGATGTTCTACAAACAATCCACAGCCACAGTTAACCTTTGGTGTACCCTTTCTGGTTTCTTCTCTAAGATGTTTATATTTTAAGATGATGGATATCAAAAGCACCATGTCATTTTTTATTATACTTTTTTCACTTCACATCTTGATTGTGAGGATTTAATATCTGTGCCAATGAGAATTTTTTATGTGACAAGAAACAAACAAACAAACAAAAAACCAACCCAAACTAGCATGAACAGGAGAAGGAATTCATTGCCTCTATAAGCGGGCAGGCTCGGGTACATGTGACTTCGAGCATCGTCCAGACCAGAGCGTAACGACTTGTCAGGGTTCCAGCTTCATTTCCTGTGGTTCCCTTGGCTCTCCTTTTCTGGAGGCTTCCACTTTGTTCTTGGGCTGACTCTGGGCATGGGAGCAAAAGCGAACGTAGCGCTGACGCCAAGGATACGCATTTGAACAATTTCCATTGCAGCTCTATTTGCAAATAAGCTAAATGCTGATTACTGAAGGAATGTTTACACCAGAATATCCATATAATAGAATTCTGTGCAGCAGTTAAAGGCAGCCCTACAGATACAAATATATAAAAATATCCAAGATACATCATTAGGAACAATGGAGGTACAAATGGAGAGCAAAGTAGAGAACACTTTGGGAGAAATAAAAGATCATTTGCGTGTATATGCACAGAGAAGCTCTGGAGGGGTGCAAGAAGAAGCAGGTAACTGTGATCACCTCTGGAAAGCGGAACAGGCTGGCCAGTGGACAAGGATGGGAACTAACACTGCCTTGCTTTCCACTGCACCCGACTTCGTCCCTTGGAAATGTTAGACCACATGCAGATGACTGTTCATTTAGAAAGTGTTTGTGTTTTCAAACAATAGCTGCAGCACTATCCAGAGGAAGAGAGAGCATCTCTCCTCTTGGATCCTTGCAAGAACCAGCAAGTTTCCCTCCCGGAACCCCCTACCTCCTTTCTCTCGACTGCAGCGAATCAGTCACTGTCCCATCCCTGACCTTATCATGGCTGAGGATGGGACACTCTGGTAGTGTAACCCAACCACCTAGAGCTGAGGGGTGTGTTCATCCCTCCCAAACTGCACAGCTAAGAACGGACAGAACCAGGCGAGCATGCTCAGTCGTGTCCGACCCTTTGCGACCCCATGGACTATAGCCCACCAGACTCCTCTGTCCACGGGATTCTCCAGGCAAGAATACTAGAGTGGATTGCCATTTTCTTTCTCCAGGGGATCTTCCTGACTCAGAGATCAAACCCATGCCTAGAAGAGTTCCCTAAAAGGAGCTGACAAATTGTCGGCTCCGACAAATTGTCAGAAATGAGAGAGGGGAGAAGGGGTGGTGGGAAGGAAGTCAGAGAGTGTTCACAGAATTATCCATTTCCAAGTCTTAAGAATCACCATATTGGAAATTCCCTGGCAGTCCAGTGGTTAGGGCTCCAAGCTTTCCCTGCTAAGGGGCTGGGTTCAATCCCTGGTCAGGGAACTAAGATCCCATAAGCCATGAGGTGTGGCAAAAAAAAAAAAAAAAAAAAGAGCCAGCCACTCTCTCTTTTTCTTTTTTTTAAATTATTTATTTATTTGGTCACATCAAGTTTTGCTTGCAGCACACAGGATCTTTAGTTGTTACATGTGGGATCTAGTTCCCTGACCAGGGATGGAACCTGGGCCCCCAGCATTTGGGAGCATAGGGTCTTAGCCAACTGGACTACAATGGAAGTCCCAAGAAGAAACACCATTTTTAAAGACTATTTATTTATTTTTTGGCTGCATTGAGTCTTAGTTGCAGCATGTGGGATCCTGGGGGCTGAGCCCTAGACTCCTGTGTTGGGAGCTTGGAGTCTTAGCCACTAGACCACAAGGGAAGTCCTAAGAAGAGCTGCCATCTTTAACGGCTACTTTTATGTTTATTGGCCTTGTGCTTCCAAACCTGTCCAACATCCGTATCCCAGCAGAGGCAGTGGGGAAGTCTCCTCTCTGGACTCTCCCAGGCTACAGAGAGTGACAGCAGGCAGGGAGTAACGGAGGCGGTGGCTGGCTTGTGCCTTGAGGCTCTACCCTGAAGCTGATCAGCCAGTAACTGGGGATGGAGTGCTCGTGGCCCCAGGTTCCATCCTTCACCAGCCCAGGTACAGACGTGGTTATATAAACTAGAATATCCTGTCTTTTCCACAGAGCACAGGACCACAGGCCTGTCTTAGTCTTTACCAGCTGTTTCTGGCCATTCCTGGGGTGTTCTCAAGTGACGCTGGGGCTAACACTGTCACATTCACCCAGTCCTGCCCCCTCACTGACACTTGTTTCTTAGCCTGTCATTGGCTCCAGCACTTCCACACCACACAGGGACTGGCAACACGCTGATCATCACACAGTATCGGCGTGGATGCCAAGGGTTCATTCTTCTGAAGCCTATCAAGCCACAACGCCCACCTACCAAGGCAGCCGGCACATGCATGCCACCCTGAGCGTCCACTGAAGATCCTTCTTTCCGTTTTTACCTGCCTCCCTCATGGCCACAGAACCAAGACCCTAACTAGAGCCTCGTGGTGTTTGAACAGTGGAGGGTCTTTGGTCCTAGGAAGCCTGGCTTTCCATCTTACTTCTTCCCTAGTACCTACAGGGCCTTAGGTAAGTAATTGAAAATCTCTCCATCTTAGTGTATGCATTTTTTTTTTTTTTAATTTGGCTGCACTGAATCTTAGTTGCAGAATGCGAGATCTTCAATCTTTGTTGGGGCATGCCAGATCTTTTCATTGTGGCACGTGGGATCCAGTTCCCTGACCAGGGATCAAATCTAGGCCCCCTGCATTGGGAGTCTCAGCCTCAGGACCACTAGGGAAGTCCCAGTGTATTTATTTTTAAATTGGGAAAACAAACATCATAGAACTGTGTGACATTTATTATGGAAAGGGATGTGTCCCCTGGGCCATCACAAGGAGAGAAGAACTTACAAATGTAAGACCTAAATGCAAGAATTTCTGATTATAGAGTTTATACTGTAGAATTCTTGGGAGGTCTCTTGAAATAAAATGGACATTTGAACAAACTAGGGCTTTGACATTTCCCCCCAGAAAATTGCAGGTTCCGGTAACCACACTCACAGAAGCCAGCTGCTAAAGCAGAACAGCCCCCTTTACCAAGCCACTCCCCAGGCAATCTTTACTTAGCCACTCTCAGGCTCAGCTAGGGAGACCAAAGGATAAAGGAAATTCCTGATGGGAAGCTGGGGTAAAAGGACGCCCTCATTAATTGACCTCAAACACTCACACTAGTGCCAGGACACTTTATGTCTGTGTCCACACAGTTGTGAGGTGTGCTGCTCTGGGACCAGGGACTGCTGTACATCACTTCCCTTCCTTGCTTTTCTAAATGGGGACCTTAGAGCAGTTTTCCTCTCAGCATGGAACACTGGGTGTACTGAGGAGTGGGTAAATTCATTTTGGGTATGTAAGCTACAGCATCATATGTAGCTACTTTTAGATGAAGAAAAGGCAGCTCACCCGGAGATCCTAAACTCCACGTTGGATGTTGGATGTGACCTGAGTTGTTCCCTTTGGGGAGGAGACCATGAGTTTCTTTGTTGTGGAAAAACTGCATCATGTGAGGTGAGACCACTCCTGGAATTACATGTTGGAGGAAAAGAACACTGGCTGATGAGCTGCCAAAAGGTGGAAGGTAGTGGTTTTTCACAAAGTTCACCCAGAAACACTCTTCCTACTCCTTCTGGTAAGGAACCCCACTCAGCTCCCCAGCCTTGGTTCCCAAATCCTGGGGACTGCTCTGAGAAGAGGTATGTGACCGAGCCTGACCTATTGGAGTCCCATTAGTACTGGCAGAGAAGAGCCTTTTGTTACCCCTCTAGTCACGGAGTTCTCAGAAAATGGCCTCAAAGTTTGAACTTACTGGCCCCTGACATGTAGGAAACACGTACAAACGCTGCCAATCAAATGAGAAAAGAAGCATGTTACTGGCCTCCGGCCTCTCCTTCCTCTCAATATCAATCTGGATTTGCGGTTGCAAAGGACAGAAATTGACTCTTGATGGAAGCATAAAAGGGGGGTTTATTGAAAGGATATTTGGTAACTCACATGCTGGATGGGGAGGTTGGAGATCTGGGGCCAGGAACACGACCACGATCAGACCACAGAAGGAAGGAGGTGAATTGCTAAACAATAGATGAACAACAGACAGTGCTCTGACTAATTCCACCCTCACTTCCCTCTGTTGGCCCCGCTGCCCCTGCAGGTCCCAGGACCAGGTCTTGGCCGCTACCATCCTTCCATCCTAACTTCACAGTGTTCCGGAAGCACAGACCCAGGAGCCTGTTCTGATTGGCTGAGCCCACTCACGTGACCCACTGGCCCCACCCTATTTTCCAGCCAAGGGGTTCAGTTCAGTTCAGTTGCTGAGGCTGAGTCGTGTCAGGCTCTGCCACCCCGTGGACTGCAGCAGCCAGGCCTCCCTGTCTGTCACCAACTCCCGGAGCTTGCTCAAACTCATGTCCGACGAGTTGATGATGCCATTCAACCATCTCATCCTCTGTGGGAGAATTGAAAGTCTGTTGGTTTCAGCTTCATTCCTGAGAGGCGGGCTCTGCCTCCTGCCAAGACTGTGAAAGTGGAGACTTCTCCAAACCTTAGAATTGAAGTGAAGTGAAGTCGCTCAGTTGTGTCCGACTCTTTGCGGCCTCATGTACTGTACAGACCATAGAATTCTCCAGGCCAGATTACTGTTGTGAGTAGCCTTTCCCTTCTCCAGGGGATCTTCCCAACCTAGGGATGGAACCCAAGTCTCCTGCATTGCAGGCTGATTCTTTACCAGCTGAGCCACAAGAGCAGCCCCAAGAAGAGAAAAAGGTGGTCAAAAAAAGACAGAGTGTCACAATTATATCACACTTTCTCCTTTCTCTTTAAATATCCCACCCTACCCCCTGGTAGTCTCAACTAGCAATCTTACTTCTGTTCACAAAGACAATAAAAGTGATTGGAAGAGACTCTCACATGTTCCCATCATAGCTACCAATCCCCTTCCATGTGTACCCACCGACAACTTAGCACCATGCTTGAGCTCACCTCTCCCGAGCCCCTGTCGCCTCCAAAACTTCCCTTCCTGCCCTGGGTCCTGGCTCCACGGCCCCTGCTGTTGGGCTTTCTCTGCCCTTTCCTCCATCTCCCCTCTCTACTAGAACATCCTCTGGAGCATACAAACAGGCGCGAAATTCGAATCTTGAACACAAACACTCCCATGACTTCACATCCCCTCTCCAGCTCTTACCCCATGTGTCCTGCAGAGCTCAGCCAAGGAAACAGGACTCCTAGGAGTGATATGGGTGTTACAGGAACCAGAGCTTGCAGGAGTGGAGGAGAATCTGGGAGAGGGAAGGTCCAGAGGGAGCTGGAGAATGAGAAGAATTATGCATCAGGCTGCCTGAAGACCCTGTATGTGAACGTCTTAGAGTATACAGGGAAATTCGAGAAACTAGACACATCCAGCTGTGTGGGGGGCTAGAAGGGAGGGTGCATGGAGGGGTCTATGGGAAGATGCGCAGCTAACCCCGTGTGGGGCGACAGCCAAGTGTCTTGTCGTGGGGTTGAGTGCTGTGTCACTCAGCAGGGCATCAGTCTGTGAGCAGAGCTGGACATGAGCAGAGGAGAGTCTGAAGACAAGTCAGATCCCATCCGGCGCCTCTGCTTCTGTATCTCACCCTGAAATCCTTCAGGTATTAGTGAGCACTGCTTCATTTCCAGCTCTCAGATCTGAGGCAGGGTCCTCTTTTGGCCAATGCTCACCCAGAATCTAACAAGGATTCTGGGAAACAGGGGTCCCGGATTTAACCAAGGTGACAACAGGGTCATCGACCACACCATGTTCTCTGACCTTCAGCGCCATAGCTATTGAAGCAACTTGTGTGGTCTATCTCCTCTTCACTTTCCAAGGTCTGCTGAACCCACTCTGATCAGCACTTCATCACCTCCACGAAAGCTGACTTTGGGGGCTTCTCTGGTGGCTCAGTGGTAAAGAATCCACCTGCCAATGCAGAGGACACAGGTTCCATCCCTGATCTGGGAAGATCCCACCTGCCTCGGAGCAACTAAGTCTATACGCTATAACTGCTGAGCCTGTGCTCTGGAGCCCAGAAACCTCAGCTACTGAAGCCCTTCTGCCCTGCAGCCCCTGCACCACCACAAGAGAAGCCACTGAAAAGAGAAGCAATATGGATGAGCCACACTCATCACAGCTAGAGGAAAGCCCGCCCAGCACCCAAGGCCCAGCACCCAAGACCCATCACAGCAGAAAATCAATCGATCAATCAAAATTATTTTTAAAAAGCCACTCTTATCAAGGTCACAAATGACAGATCTCTGTACTGTCTAATCTAAGAGTGCATTCTCAGCACATGCACAGAGAAGGCCGTCCATGTGAGGGAAGGACCAAAGGAGAGAGAGATGCCAGTTGGAATCCCTCTTGACTGAGAGATGCTCACCCACACCAGGACCAAATTTGGAGACGATTGGCCAGAGACAACCCAGAAAATTGTCCCCATATAAGCAACCTAAGCCACTCGTGTGGGAGGTGACTCGCTCTGAGTCTGCCCATCTGTTCTTCCACACGTACGCTGCCTCTAATAAATAGTGTTATCTTCTTCACAGTTTTGGTCTCTTGCTGAATTCTTTCTTCAAAGAAGACAAGAATCAAGATTTTTTTTTTCTTCCAGGCTTTCACTGCCAAAATCCATCTATCAAACTTACTGTTGGGCTGCACCTGAAGGCCTGTAAACCCTGTACTTGCCCAGCCTCAAAACCAAAGAAAGAGCCCAGAGTTGGCAAAAGAGACATTAGCAGCGTAACGGATGAGGGACCTTACATGTCTGAAGAGAGGTCCTGGAGCGACACCCCATGGTGTGGGGCAGACAGCGGGTAAGATAAGGTAAAACAGTCTTTGCTCCCAGGGTGATAAAGAGATTGCAGTTCCAGGGGGAGCTGATGTCAGCTTGGCTTATCAGTTATTGCAGAAACCAGCAGAAGAGCGTGCCCCCCACCCCACCCCGCCACTGCCCCCTTTGATGCACTATCATAGCTGAAATAGTTCTGATCTAGAGATTAGAACTAACACTATCTGGGGCTGAGGCAGACACATAGGCATTAACTGATGAGGCTCCATGATTAAGAGGGAAGGTCAGTCAGGGGTGAAGTCTACAGGTGAAGCAGGTACTGGTCAGGGAGGGGAAGTACAGGGAGCAAAAGAACAGCCATCTTGGGTGGCCTGACAATACACCTATACATCCAGCTCAACTTCTTTCCTAAACTGTAGACTCAGGAATCCAAATACCTACTTAATATTCCAATAAATCTTGAAAGGACTTTTCAAATTTACGGTGTTCAAAAGCTAACTGGTAGTTTCACATCCTCCATTATTTCCCCCCCGTTTTAGTAAGTGGCAAGTCCCTTCTGCCAGATTCTCAGGCCAAAACATCCATCCCAGACTTCTCTCTTTTTCTCTTACACTCTACACCCAAGTTATCTGCAAACCCTGCAAGTTTTACTTTGTAACATATTTAGAGCCTGTTCACTTTAAATTTATTATTTAATTCGTTTCTGGGAGGGATGGGTGTGTGAATGAGCAGAGGGCGCAGTGTGTGTGAAGGCACACTGACGACGCTGAGTTCTTCAGTCAATTTAAGTGTGGGTGGGGGACTTCCATGGCAGTTAGTGTGGTTGTGACTCTACACTGTCACTGCCAAGAGCCTGGGTTTAGTCTCTGATTGGGGAACTAAGATCCCAGAAGCTGCACCCCCCAAAAAAAAATTTTTTTTAAGTTCAAAAAAAATTAAATCTGTTTGGAATAAAAATGTATAGGAGAGGGGAGTGGTACGAAATCAGATTGGAAAGGTAGGCACTTGTCCATCTAATGCTAAGCCCTTGCGTTAAGGGGTCTGAATTCTACCCCAAGCACTTGAAGATCACTGAATGATTTTAAGAAAGGGAATGACACTGTCAGATTTATGTTTTAGAAAAATCTCCCTGGGGGCTGCGGAGGATGAACTGGAGAGGAGCCAGAACTAGGCAAGAAGGCCACATGAAGACTATTTTAGTTAATTCGGTTAAGAAGTGATGAAGGCCTGAGATACGGCTGTGGGTACTGGGTAAACTTGCCAGATGTCCTCCATAAAAATACCAGGCACCACACCAAGCCTGGAGGGAGATGTCAGTTCTGCAAAATATCTGCTTAATGTAAACAATATCTTATGTATCAGTGCTAATGTCTGCTTTGTGTCCAACTTTTCTACCTTCTTTTATTATTAAGAAACAGATCTTTTTCATTACAACGACTTGCAAGAAATGGTAAAGGAAAGCAAAGGCAAAGATTTTTAAAAACATTTCACTCTCTGAGGTCAGATGGGCAACGCCGGAGCAGGTGAAACCAACTAGCCAGCAAGCCTACTGAAGGGATGGGCATGAGGGTGGGTTGGGAAGGAAGAACTAATTTGCTCTTGAGTTCTTCCCTCTGGGTCTTTGTTGCAGTTAAAAGGGAAAAGGAGGAATAAGTTTTTGTCTTTCCTTTTCCTGAGAACAAAGAATATAAAGAGAACAGTGGGCAGGCCTGAACATTCCTTTTTTTTTTTTTTCCTTTAACTGATCCTAACTCTGAATGTCTGTGACTAAGTTTGCATTTCTGCTCCCTAACTCTGCAGGAGCTACCCTTCACGCTTATTTTCCTTTGACTCTGTGCTAAATACATCCCCTATCTGGTGTCTACCCTTACAACACCCTTCCCCTTGGAGTTACACGTATCACAAAGAAGGGCGCAGAGCCGCCCAACTGCCAGACTCAATTACTGGGTTACTGACGCCAGTTTATGACTGTCTTTGAAACAATGCAAGAGGAAGGAATCAAGATCCTATCAGCTTCGGTCCTCATCACTGACTCCTGACAGCCAGCCCTTACCTTATAAAAGCCCCTAGACTTCTCATGGAGCTGGGGACACAGTTCTTGAGGCTTGACCGTACTGTGTTCCCCTCTCCACCCGCTAAGAATAAAAGCTACCTTTCTATTTCCTCCAGTCTCTGTCTCTGTATTTTTCTTTTGGCTTCGGTGGGCAGAGTAGGCCAAGATTTTGGCCAGCAACATCTTGACAACCACAGTGATGTTTGCTATCAGCCCCGTATGTTTCTCTTTCCCCCAAGATGATCAGAATGTCTCCATTGGAAAAGCAGTTGCCTGTGGTTCTGGGACAGCATTCCAACGTCAATTAGATTCAGACCTGGACCCAAGGGGAGCCCTCAGGGGAAGGGCTCCAGCACGTGATCCACTGACCAGGGAGAGAAAAACAGAGACACCGCGGGTGGCGCCCAGCTGATGCAAAGCTCTCCCATTCCCAGCAATCTCTTCTCTGGGAAGAAGTGGCCCATCCGCTCTCCCTCCTGGGAATACCAACAGTGTAAGCTGGAAGACTTCATCTAGTTTCTTGCTGAAGAGGCTTTGAGAACAGTGTTCACAGCATTACAAAGTGTGGCTCCTCCCTAGTGAAGTCACTTAGTCATGTCCGACTCTTTGCGACCCCGTGGACTGTAGCCCACCAGGCTCCTCTGTCCATAGGATTTTCCAGGCAAGAATACTGGAGTGGGTTGCCATTTCCTTCTCCAGGGGATCTTCCCAACCCAGGGATCGAACCCAGGTCTTCCTCATTGTAGGCAGATGCTTTACCACCTGAGCCACCAGGGAAGCCTAGTCACTGTTTGGCTCCTCCCTAGCAACTCAGAAATGAAAACTATAGCGAAATGGGTTCTTTGGTTCCTAATTTTCTTAAAAGATAGGGGAGGAGTCACAGAATGACTGGTCATTCTCTTAGGCGTGAAGGACAGAGGCTGGGATGCTCTTCCTGGACCAAGCCGACAAGAGGCTCCCAGGGGCCTTTGGAGAAGAGCAGAGCACAGCAGATCTTAGGACCTTCCAGAGCTCAGAGTCCCATTGTGTTCTGGTCTCTGATAGGAAATCTTTAAAAACAGGACCAGAGATGGATTCGTTTTTGTGTGTGTGTGTCACAAATTACCACAAAGCAGCTCAGAACAACACACTTCTTTTTCTTTCTTTTTTTTTTTTGAGGGGGGCTACAACTTACCGCATGCAGGATCTTAGTTTCCCCGGACTATGGATCAAAACCGTGCCCCTTGCAGTGGAAGCATGAAGTCTTAACAACTGGACTACTAAGGAAGTCCCAGCACACATTTATTATCTCAGTTTCCATGGGTCAGGAATCTGGGTCTCCTGCTCAGGGTCTCAGCAGGCTACAGTGATGGTGTTGGCCAGGGCTGCAGTCTCATCTAAGACACAGGGCCCTCTTCCAGGCTCACAGGGAACCCATTTCCTTGTAGCGGTAGAACTCACGGTGGTGGGCTTCCTCGAGGGCAGCAGGAGTGTCTCTCTTCTATCTCTGACCTTCTCTTAAACGGCTTGCCTGATTAAGTCAGGCCCACCCAAGATCATCTCCCTTTCTGTGAATTCAATTGATTAAGGACCTTAATTACATCTTCAAAATTCCTTCCCATCTGCCATATAATATGACATAATCACAACAATCACATCCCATCACCTTTGCCATTTTCTGTTTGTTAGAAGCAAATTATGCCCCCACCCACATTCACGGGGGAGGGATTATGCAAGGACATGGGTCTTTGGAGGTCATCAGAAGCTTCTGGAGAGAACAGTCCTTCCATGAGAGGTGATTGGGTTGGATGATAATCTCGCAAGATCAGAACTCTGTAGAGTTTACAAGGATCTCTCACTGTAATGGGTTGAACAGTGACCCCTCCCCCCGCCAACGAAAGATACACCACCCAGAACCTCAGAATGCAACCTTATTTGGAAGAAGGGTCTTTGCTGATATAATTAAGGCAAAGATCTTGAGATGAGATCATCCTGGTTTAGAACAGGCCCCAAATCCAAGTCCGATCTGTCTCTTACAAAGACAGATCTGTGTCTTTAAAAGAGAAAAGGAGAGGCCACACAGGGACACAAGGGGAAAGTGATATCAGAGGTAGACATCAAAATGATGTGTCTGTAAATCAACAAAAGCCAAGAACTGCTGCAGCCCGCTAAGTCTCCTAGGGGGTTCTCTAGAAGGAACTAGCCCTGTCTACTTGATTTCAGATTTCTGGCCTCCAGAACTGTAAGAAAATAAACCCCCTGACTGGTTCTTCTGTCATCAGCAATATATGGTTCCATCTCATGACCCAACACAGCTACTTCAGTCCTTACACCTGCATTCCAGCCAGTTGGAAAGGGGCAATCAAATGTGGAGGATATACCTTTTCCCTTTAAGACCCAGAAGCTTCACACTTCATTCGACTAGGATTTAGTCACTTAGTCAGAGCGGGCTGCAGAGGAAACTCCAATGTGTTTTTAGGCAGGCCATGTGCCTGGTAAAACTTAGGCGTTCTGTTACTCAACGAAGGAAAGAAGAGAGAATGGACAGCAAATTCTGCCAACAGGAGAAAACAAACACAAGGTCTGACTTGATGAGGCCTGTGATCAGCCGTGTCCAAGTCTTTGCAGCCCCGTGGCCTGTAGCCCGCCAGGCTCCTCTGTCCATGGGATTCTCCAGGCAAGAATACTGGAGTGGGTTGCCATTTCCTCCTCTAGGGGATCTTCCCAACCCAGGGATTGAACCCCTGTCTCTTGCATCTCCTGCACTGGCAGGGAGATTATTTACCTTTGCGCCACCTGGGAATCTCCTGACTTGATGAATCACCTCTCAAATCTGGGATCCAGAGAAAAGGCTTAGAAGCACCCCCACCACCCTTCATTCTAGATGAAATAGCCTGGGAAATGTGGGTCGAAACAGCAGGAATAAGATGAGCATGCCGAGGCTGGAGTAAGAGTGTTCCTCCTTCCCCATCACACCCTCAGCTGTGGGTTGAATTGTGCCCCCCGAAAAGATATGCTGAAGTCCTAACCCCCAGAACTTGGGAATGTGACCTTATTTGGAGGTAGGGTCTTTGCACGTGTAGTCAAGTTAAAATGAAGTCACACAGAATCAAGCTAGACCCTGATCCAATGGCTGGTGTCCTTACAAGAGGAGGGAACTTTGGTCACAGACACTCACAGTGGGAGAAGGCCAGGTGAAGACGGAGGTAGACGTCGCCCTGCGGCAGCTACAAGCCAGACAACACCCAGGAAGCTGGAGGCAAAAAGGGCCTTCCCCCAGGGCCTTACCTTAGTCTTGGATCTCTAGCCTCTAGAACTGTGACGATACTTTTCTGTTTGGGATAATTCATTATGGAAGGTTTAACCAACTAAAATACCATCTCCCTCCTTGAAGATACCACAAAGCACTGACCCCTAGAAGCGCCCTCGCTCTTAAACCTTCCGTCCATCATTGTTTTTTTTCTTTTTGGCCACGTCACACAGCGTGTGAGATCTTAGTTCCTCATTCAGTTCAGTTCAGTAGCTCAGTCGTGTCTGACTCTTTGCGACCCCCTGGACTACAGCACACTAGGCTTCCCTGTCCATCACCGACTCCTGGAGCTTGCTCAAACTCATGTCCATCGAGTTGGCAATGCCATCCAACCATCTCATCCTCTGTCATTCCTCAACCAGGGATCAAGCCCAGGCCCCCTGCAGTGAAAGCTCAGAGCCCTAACCACTGGACAGCCAGGGAAATGCCTGTCTGTCCTTAAAATTAGCTCATTATAGAGACTTCCCTGGTAGTCCAGGGGCTAAGACTTTGCACTCCCAATGAAGGGGGCCCGGGCTTGATCCCTGGTCAGGGAACTAGATCCCATATGCCACAACTAAGCCTCAGTGCAGCCAAATAAATAACTAAAACTATTTTTGAAAAAAAAATTAGATCATCATAAATGCTGCAACCCAAAGATAGGGTGAGCCAAACCTTGACCGAACGGTCAGGCACAGGCTAGACCAGGGTCTGAAAGTGACAAGAGGGCCAGAGGGGGAGGTATATAGTGACATGGGTGTGACACCAGCGGGATCACTGACACCTGAGGTGGGGATGAACCTGCAGAAGGAAGACCAGGCAGGACACACCCACAATGACCAAAGGTAAGTGAGTCCAGGATCTGGGCTGTCGACGGAAGCAGAACCAAACGAGGGCTGAAGCCAGGAGCCCTGGGACTGAAGCCAGGAGCCCTGGGACTAGTCGGAGCCCCACACTCAAATGACACCTGTTACAACTGGAAGGACCCTTTCAGTTTCCAAATCTTTTCACATACAGTCTCTCATCTGAGCTTCAAAACCAGTCTGCAAGAATTGAGTACAGCAATTATATCATCTCCATTTGATTCACAGGCCAAGAGAGAGGCTAAGTCACTTGTTCTGTGTGACTGATGGTGAGCAGTCAGTGCAAAGAAAGTGAACTTGGGATTCTGGTAGACTGGGTTAAAATCAGCACAGCAACCTCTCTGATTGCTACACAGCTGTATTTTTTCCTTTGTTGTCCCTGCAAGGTAACATTTGGAGAGCACCTCTTACAAGGTTGGTATATTTATTGGTACTCCTAAAAAAGGTCACGTCCATCCTTATTTGTTTTTTCCAGCTCCAAATGCCATGCAATTTATACTGAAAACACAGTTTTGCCAAGTAATCTTGGCTACTTACAATTCATCTTGCTAAAGGTCACTTTCTTCATTTTATCAAGAAAGTGAAGTTGCTCGGTCGTGTCCGACTCTTTGTGACCCCATGGACTGTAGCCTACCAAGCTCTTCCATCCATGGAATTTTCCGGGCAAGAATACTGCAGTGGGTTGCCATTTCCTTCTCCAAGGGATCTTCCCAACCCAGGGATCGAACCCGGGTCTCCTGCATTGTAGGCAGACGCTTGACCGTCTGAATCACCGGGGAAGTCTCATTTTCTCAAAGGACTGATCTAAACCATTTCCGGTTGAGCTATTTCAAATCCTAAAAGATGATGCTGTGAAAATGCTGTACTCAATATGCCAGCAAATTTGGAAAACTCAGCAATGGCCACAGGACTGGAAAGGGCCATTTTCATTTCAATCTCAAAGAAAGGCAATGCCAAAGAATGCTCAAACTACCACACAATTGCACTCATCTCACTTGCTAGCAAAGTTATGCTCAAAATTCTCCAAGTGAGGTTTCAACAGTACATGACCCAAGAACTTCCAGATGTTCAAGCTGGTTTTAGAAAAGGCAGAGGAACCAGAGATCAAATTGCTAACATCTGTTGGATCACAGAAAAGCAAGAGAGTTCCAGAAAAACATCTGCTTCTGCTTTATTGACTAGACCAAAGCCTTTGACTGTGCGGACTACAACAAACTGTGGAAAAGTCTTAAAGAGATGGGAATACCAGACCACCTTACTTGCCTCCTGAGAAATCTGTATGCAGGTCAGGAAGCAACAGTTAAAAATGGACATGGAACAACAGACTGGTTCCAAATTGTGAAAGGAGTGCATCAAGGCTGTATATTGTCACCTTGCTTATTTAACTTACACGCAAAGTACACCATGCAAATTGCTGGGCTGGATGAAGCACAAGCTGGAATCAAGATTGCCAGAAGAAATATCAATAACCTCAGATACGCAGATGACACCACCCTTAAGGCAGAAAGTGAAGAGGAACTAAAGAGCTTCTTGAGGAAAGTGAAAGAGGAGAGTGAAAAAGCTGGCTTAAAACTCAAAATTCAAAAAACAAAGATCATGACATCCGGTCCCATCACTTCATGGCAAATAGACAGGGAAACAATGGAAACAGTGACAGACTTTATTTTCTTGGGCTCCAAAATCACTGCAGATGGTGACTGCAGCCATGAAATTAAAAGGTGCTTGCTCCTTGGAAGAAAAGCTATGACCAACCTAGACAGCATATTAAAAAGCAGAGACATTACTTTGCCGACAAAGGTCCCTCTAGTCGAAGCTATGGTTTTTCCAGTAATCATGTACAGATGTGGAAGTTGGACTATAAGGAAAGCTGATCGCCTTAGAATTGATGCTTTTGAACTGTGGTGTTGGAGAAGACTCTTGAGAGTCCCTTGGACTGCAAGGAGATCAAACCAGTCAATCCTAAAGGAAAGCAGTCCTGAATACTCATTGGAAGGACTGATGCTGAAGCTGAAGCTCAAATACTTTGGCCACCTGATGTGAAGAACGGACTCATTGGAAAAGACCCTGATGCTGGGAAAGATTGAAGGTGGGAGGAGAAGGGGATGACAGAGGATGAGATGGTTGGATGACATCACCAACTCCATGGAAATGAGTTAGGGTAGGCTCCAGGAGTTGGTCATGGACAGGGAAGCCTGGTGTGCTGAAGTTCATAGGGTTGCAAAGAGCCGGACACGACTGAGCAGCTCAAGTGAACTGACCATATCCATTTACTGACACCTATTTGTTTTGGGCCACACCACGGGCATGCAAGATCTTACTTCCCTGACCAACCCGTGCCCCTGCAGTGGAAGTGCGCAGTCTTAACCACCAGACCGCCCGGGAATTCCCCTGACCAAACCGCTTCTAGGGTCACTTCAAGTTTCTCCAGCTCAGGCCTGCTTGTAAACTCGGTCTACACCTGTTGTACTTCACACAGCCATCAGGGGGCGCCTCGCACCGCTTATGCCTTGAACGGAGCACAGACGCTCGCAGAAACGCTGAAAAGGCAAAGCTCTGCCTAGGGGCTTCCCAGAGGTTGATGAGAGCCAGCCATCCCAGTCACCTTCATTCCGCTTCTAAAGGCAAGAGAGAAGAGAAAAATTTATCCTCCGTTTACTTTATAGATGGGGAAACTGAGGAATGTGTTTTGATTTTCTTTCATCCCATAATAGGATGAACTATGAAAAAGCTGATGGCTTTCTGGAGTTGCTGCTAATCAAACAGTTTTACATCACACCTCAACTGCTCACTAGCTGGCCAAAGGCAGACTATCCCCACGGAGTTTGGCAGGGGGCTAGGGAGGCCATTGGCAGGTCTGTACACCCTCTGCCAACTCCCCCTTCTCCGCTGGACAGACACACAAACACAGACATACTGCCCCTGCCCAGGGGTCTGAGAAGAGAGCCTAGACCTCTGGCTTTCAGGATGGAACCATAAAGGGCACCATTTCCATGGCCTTTACCTTTGCCCGCAGGCTGAGAGAAAGAAACTGCTAGACGCCCTAAAGGCTGAGGAATGAAGCTGGTGTGGAATGTTTGCCCCATGACTGCCCACGAGGACCACAGACTGCACTTACCACTGTTCCCCAGAACAGGGCTCCCCAGCCTCTGGTATCTAAGGTCTGACGATCTGAGGTGGAGCTGATATAATAATAATGGAAATAAAGTGTACAGTACATGTAATGCACCTGAATCATCCCAAAATAACCACACACACTCCCACACACACACTCCGTGCTTTGTGAAAAAGTGGTCTTCCATGAAACCAGTCCCTGGTGCCAAAAAGGTTAGGGACTGCCGCCACTAGTGGTAGGGAACGCGCCTGCCAGTTCAGGAGACATAAGAGACGTGGGTTTGATCCTTGGGTCGGGAAGATCCGCCAGAGGAAAGCATGGCAACCTACTCCAGTATTCTTGCCTAGAGAATCCCATGGACAGAGGAACGTGGTGGGCTACAGTCCATGGGGTCGCAAAGAGTCGGACACAACTAAAGCAACTTAGCACACATGCACACCCCAGAACCTAACACGGGAGAGTCCTAGGAAAGCCTGTTTTCAACAACACCCTCCCCCTAACTCTGCCTGCTCCTCAGCGGTCTCAGAGGTTGCAGAAGGCAGGTTCCCTCTGAAAAAGCCAGTCACTCCTCATCCCGCATCCTCCAGCACAGCCCCTCCCACCTTGTTACTCCTGCTAAGGCAGAGCCAGTGGTTCCACGGACCCTTTTTCCCTCATTGGTTCCAGGTGGTGCCGTGGTAAAGCATCCGCCTGCCATTGCAAGAGATGCAAGAGATACAGGTCCAATCCGAGTTGGAAAGATCACCTGGAGGAGGAAAGAGCAAGCCACTCCAGTATTCCTGCCTAGAAAATTCCAGAGGAGCCTGGGGGGCTATACAGTTCATGGGGGTGGCAAAGAGTCAGGTGCAACTGAGCACACACCACCACTAGCACCGTCTGCAACTCTTCACATCTCTCGGCTCAGAGGATGGTTGTTTGTCTTCCCCAGTTCAAGTGCTCCAGGCCCGTGCTACAGAGAGCAACCCACTCGACATCCAAGGGTATAAATCTCCCTCGGCCTGACACCTGACCGCAAGTTGCTGGAGAAATGACGGGAGCGGCTGGCTGCCTCCCCCCCTGTCAGACACAGTGGTGACAATTAGCAGACGGGGTCCACAGCTCCAGCGCAAGTCTAAACACTCCTGAGGAGGCTGATAGCTGGCACACGGGTGCGTATCGAGTAAGACTCAAGCCCTGTGAGCCCCTGGATGGCGTTCAAGGACAATTCTACAAACCAGAGCTCCCTCCCTCCCCCTAATCATTCTTCTCCCCCGCCTAGCACCCTGGCACTGACTGGACAACTTCCCTCAGCGATGTTGGGAAAATATCCAGAGATGGGAAGAGAGAGGAGGCCCTCTTACTTATGCTCAGGCTAAAGCGAGACTTCCTTCTCTGCTAAAGGTTCAACAGTTGAGTCCTTGCCAAGAAACCTTCCACACCTCAGACACCAGAGATCTCGTACTGCTCTGAGTGAAGAAGGAGAAAGTCATGTTTGGTATGCAAACATCCTAAGAAATAAAACCTGGACTTCTAGACAGAAGAAAGCAGCTAAGGCCAGGTCCAGTTCACAGGGAACACCCATATGTGGAAATCCACTGAGCTTATCCTCAGGGTCGATCAAAGTTTTATAACCCTGGAGCCCCTGAAGGTAGCCAATCCATTGTAAGCTGCTGTCACTCAGCTCGTTCAACTTTTAGTGATTTACTGGCTCTCCCGTAAATCAGCCTGGACAATGGTCTCTGCTCATGGAGTCTAAATAAGAACTCACAAAATGACCCAGGGGTTACCATAGAAATTTTCTTTCCCTAGGAAACTGCCTGATAAGATTCATAAAATTGGAATAAGGGGAGAAAAAATTATCAAGGAGCTCAAACTTATAACTCCAGTTTTAGTTCAAGAAGATAATACAGATTTCTGCTGCCCAGGAAAGGGAGTGGGAAGGCAGAGGTTAATAGAGGTTATGGAAAGGATAAGAAATGTCACAATATATTTATAACCCAAGAACATCTGCCCAACACAAACAATGGTCTGTGCCGCCCCACACACGTACAGCACCGGACAAAACTGGTTCCTGGTGGCAACGGGATGTTATGAATCCACCTCTGGTTTGTAGTGCAAGGCTCCATGTGCCCTGATCCCTGGCACAGCAAACCCCACCCTCCTGCGGACACTTCAGTGAATCCAAAGGCTCAAACTCTGTCTCCTTCACCCCAAAAGACTTTTCATTGTTTGTTTCGTGAGGATCAAGAAGAAAAGGACAAGGATTAGGCCTAATTTATTGCCTCTGTCACAGAGTCAGCTCTATGAAAGGAGTAAGTGGATTATGCAGAGAAAACAAAGGGAGAGAAAGAGGGCGACGGATACACTGCATTCAGTAACATTTATTCATTTGATTTCAAAAGGAAAAGGGACCCATTCTAATGGTTCACCTTCCCACGAAATCAGGAGCGCCCCCTCCCCACCCCAAACTCTGAAGTCCTGAAACTGCTGTGAGGTAGGTGTGTCTACAGTGAGGAGGCCACGGACAGAGGCCCAAACCGTGACCTTCCCCCTTCCTCTTCTCAGCCTGGGCCTCCAGCACCCCGGTGGGTTCCTCAGGGTCTGGGAGGCTGAAGGAACAGAATGAAGGTGCCCGCCTTGCCCCCGCGCACACAGCACCCGAGTGAGACAGGGGCGGGTGCGGGACTAAACGCAGCCCAGCTCCTGCCCGTGCACCTGGGAACGGGAAGCGAACGCGCGAGCTGCTGAGGTAGCGGTGAAGGTCAGGGCTGGGGTTTAGAAGACTTCTCTCAGAAAGAAAGAGAGCCGGCGAAAACCCACTTGGTAAGGATTTCCCCTCCCGAGTCAGTCCCCCCGCCTCCTCCCCAGGACCCAGTCGGCAGGCTGGGGAAGGGCAGAGTTTTCCAGCTGGGAAACTCCACGGGGCTCATTCTGAACCGATGCCGGCCAGAGGCTTTCCAAAGGTTCCGGATCAATGGAGCTGTTTCTTCAAGGCCTAAGAAAGTCCGCAGGAAGCCCTGAAAAAATGGAGATAACAGTACCTTGGGGTGAGGGGGCAAAGGGTGGGAACAGGGCGGAGGTGGGGGGTTGGTCAGAGACCTTGGAAGCTCCTCTGGGACCCACCGAGCCATAAAGCCCACCCCCAACTCCAACCCGACCCGCTTCCTACTGAGTAAGAATTCGCACTCACAGCTTCCTCAGCCCTGCTAGCCTTCATTCCGGAAGCGAATCCTCACCTTCGGGGCTATCAGACTTTCCAAAGAAACCAGAACTGAGCCCGAAGGCTTGGGGACTGGCGCGGGGATGGGGTGGGGCAGGGAATGGGGGGTTGCCCTCTAGTCTCGGCAAGTCAAAGCCAGCTCGCGTGATGGTAAGAATTTTGGGCAGAGAAAGAACTGAGCTAGCAAACTAAAGCTAGAGCTGACCGGTCGAGCCGGGGGCCCTCCGCACCGCGGCACCTCCGGGCGCACTGTTGCTCCTGGGCTGGAGAACCACCCGGCCGCCTCCTTTGCTTCCACCTTCCCCACTCCCCATCTCCGCCCGGGCAGGGTGGGTGGGAAACGGGAAAGGAAAGGGCTCTGGGTTCCACTTTGATTCCCTACTCTGTGCCCCCCTTGTCTTGATTGCAAAGACCCTTCCCAGCCCCATCTTCTCCTCCCGAACCCCGCACTCAAAAAAAAAAAAAAATTGACCAGCGGAGATACAGAAAGCTTCCTGATCCCTTCGCCTCTATTACCTACCCGTCGAGCGGTGAGGGCTGCCTGGGGCCAGCGGGGCTGGTCAGGACCGTGGGGGCGCCGGAGGGGGCTCGGGGCGGGGAGGCAGCGGCGAGGTGCTCCTCCGGCGGGCAACGACACAGCAGGCGGCGGAAGGCGCTCCGAAAGTCCGGGCTGCGGCAGTAGATGAGCGGGTTGAAGGCAGAATTGGCATAGCCCAGCCAGTTAAGGGCGAGGAAAGTGGGGCCGGACACCAGAGAGGGGCCCCCGAGGGCGCGCACCACGTTGACCACAAAGAAAGGCAACCAGCAGAGAGTGAAGGTTCCCATGATGAGCCCCAAGGTGCGCAGGGCGCGGTGTTCCCGCAGAGGCAGAAGGCGCGCCGGCCGCCGGCCGTAGGAGGGCACCCCCACAGGCGAGGCGTACGGCCCCGCCGGCCCAGGGGAGCCGGAGCGAGAAGGAGCCGGCGGAGACTCCTCTGGCGGGAAGCGACCCAGCTCCCGGCGCAGCAAGCGCAGCTGGCGCGTAGC
This sequence comes from Ovis aries, assembly GCF_016772045.2. Classification (NCBI taxonomy): domain Eukaryota; kingdom Metazoa; phylum Chordata; class Mammalia; order Artiodactyla; family Bovidae; genus Ovis; species Ovis aries. Next base: position 32,298,199 of record NC_056079.1, read on the forward strand.
CACCACGAAAACTCGCGCGTAGACGAAGAGCATCACCAGAAGCGGAAGATAGAAGGAGACCGAGGAGGAGAGCAGCGCGTAGGGCATGTTGGAGGCGAAGGTGCAGCAGCGCGGGTTGGAGTGGCAACGCTGCGCCTCGGCATCTGCCCCAACGCGCCACCATTTGCTCATGATGGGCGCAAACGACACCGCGGCGGACACGACCCACACCAGCACCACGGCTGCTCGGGCGCGGCGTTTGGTGACCAGTGCGCCGTAGCGCAGCGGGTTGGTCACGGCCAGGTAGCGGTCCACCGCCAGGGCGCACAGGGTTTCGATGCTGGCGGTCACACACAGCACGTCCACCGAGGTCCACAGCTCGCAACCGGTGACGCCCAGGGGCCAGTGGCCGGTCAGGGCCAACGTGGCCCCCGGGGGCACGACCAGAAGCCCCACCACGAGGTCGGCTGTGGCCAGCGAAGTCACGAACACGTTGGTCATGGTCTGGAGTCTCGGCGTCCGGGCGATGGCCACGATTACCAGCAGGTTGCCTCCCACGGTGGCCAGCACCGCTAGCGCCAACAGCGCCCCCGCCAGCGCCACCGCCCAGGGCACCCCTGGCAGCCCACTCGCGTTGGCAGTATTGGGTGCCAGGGTGGGGATATCTGGCCACGGGGTCAGAGAGCTGTTCCCGGGAGGCCACGGAGCCATCCCCGCGTCGCGCGTGGGGCGGGAAGGAATGAGGGGAAGGGTCTCCCAGCTCACCCTGCTCAGCGGCGGGGGCATCGGGGCGTGGGAGCGATTCCCCCGGCCTGAGCCATCTTCCCCAGTTGACCGGCGAGAACACACAGTCTCCGCGCCACCCCCACCCGTTGGGTGCCACCGCTGGGGAGGGGATGGGGGTGGGGGAGTGGCGGCCCTTAAAGGGGCAGCGGCCAATAGTCTCCACGCTGGGGCTCCGGAGGGGGAATCGAGCCGTGGGGACTGAAGCCAGATGGACGCCCGCCTTTCCTATTAGTCAAACCCCCAGTAAGATTCGTAAGAGTCAAGTCACGCCGTGTGTTTTCTGCTACGACGTGTCCCTCTCCTGCCGTGACAGCTGCCCGCTCTGATGGCACTGGCTTTCTGGAACTCTGTACCAATTTCCCGGGAAGGTCCGGGAGCATCGCTCGGGAAAGGAAGAGCCCCCGCCCCCTTACCGCTTTGGAGGGAAAGGTAACCCCCTGGAGGTAAAGGAAAGGACCCACAGCAGCCCCTCCTCCGCGCAGGCGTCCTCCGCTGAGACTCTGTAAGTCATAGAGGACACCGGCTTCTTCCGTCTTCTCCCAAGACTTCCTTCCATGAGATATGGCCCCTACCCTTCTATTCACTTACCTCCCCTGTCATTCTAGTCTTACTTTTCTTTCTCTTTCTCTCTCTCTCTTTTTTTTTTCCCCTTTTCAGCTACTGAAAAAAAAAAAAAAAAAAACCACTTCCATTTTCCAGGAGTCTTTATGATTGCCTGCTCATTTGAGTTTGGATTTGACCTCTGAACTGAGCCCAGGATGCTACGAGTTTCCATTTCTGTTTTCCCCACTCCATGTTGCCCCTTCCCCACACTTTCCACGGAGAAAACTTCTAGATGGACCCCTTCTCTTAAAACGCTTCTCTTGTAATGACTGTGCTGAAAATGAATGAATGGGGATTTCTCTGGTGGTACAGTGGATACCCTGGTAGCTCAGATGGTAAAGAATCTGCCTGCAATGTGGGAGTCCCAGGTTCGATATCTGGTTGGGGAAGATCCCCTGGAGAAGGAAATGGCAACCCATTCCAGTATTCTTGCCTGGAAAATCCCATGGACAGAGGAGCCTGGTGGGCTATAGTCCATCGGGTCACAAGGAGTTGGACACGACTGAGCGACTAACACACACAGTGGATAAGAATCTGCCTACTAATACAAGGTACACAAGTTTGATCACTGGTCCGGGTAGATTCCGCATGCAGGCGACTAAGGCCCTGGGCTGCAACTTTTGAGCCCACGCTTTGGAGTCCATGAGAGACAGCTAATGAGCCCCTGTGGTACAACAACTGAGCCCAAGTACTGCACCAGGCCACCACAGTGAGAAGCCTGTGCCCGACAAGGAGCAGTAGCTCATGCTCACCACCACTAGAGAAAGCCCGGCAGCAATGAAGACTCAGCACGGCCAAAAATAAACAGTGAAGGCGACTTCCTTGGTGGTCCAGTGGCTAAGACTCCACACTCCCAATGGAAGGGAGCCCGGGTTTGATCCCTGATCGGGAACTAGATCCCACCTGCCATGAGTGAGACCCAGGGAAGACATAAAAAGAACCAATGGCTTCCAGGTTGAGGCTTATCCACCATCACTCCCAGCTCTCCACAAATCTTCCGTCACCGTGGCAAAGTTTTCTCTACTTCCCTGAAGATTTTATTCATGAACTTTTAAAAATTAGAAGACATTGGGGTGAGGACTTCACACATTGCATCTCAGAGTATGTGGCTCCGCAGGCCTGGCACTTGAATGCCTGCTGGAGTCTCTTCTACAATGACATCAGAGGTTCCCCGCCCCTAAGAAGCCCAGGACCTCCTCCCCACCACCCCACCCCCGCCCCAGACCGAAGACTGGTTCTCAACCAAGCTCTGTCTCTAAGCCAGTTCCTCTCAAATTGGGTGTGGGGAGATGAAGCTGAAAAACACGCCCCTAGGTTAAAGTTGAAGGACAGGAAGATCTGATACCCTTATTAAGTCCTACCAGAACCTGATCCTCAGCCATCTTGCTTCCTCTCCCAAAACAATGGGAGAAAGAGGGGGAAATATCATGGAAAAAGCCTCCAGGGCCATGCCTTAGCAAGTCTCTTTTGAAGAGCTCTATATTTCAACAGTACCCTGTCGAGTCACTGGTCTCAGTAATCCCTCTGGGAGGCCCAGCCAGGGGCTGGGAGTTGGAGAGACTGGAGGCGAAGTGAAGACCTAAAATTATCCCCAAGGAAAAGGAACCCGTGTCATCTCCCAGGGACCCCGTGCTCACCCACGAGCAGGGCTGGTCAGTGGCTCCGAAGCAAATGCCTTCCGTGCCCAGGCTGTACCCCAGGCAGGCCCAGCCTCTCCCCTTCACCCCTCGCACCATCCTGCCAAGCAGTGCAGGTCCCACTTGGCCGGAGTCTTGACCGAGGCCTCTTGCTGACCGTCAGGGCAGTCCCTCCCAAGTCAGGTTTTGCAACACCCGAGTGTTGCCAGTTATCTCCAAGGGGTGTCAGAAGATTCTCAAAGAGTAACCTCTAAAACAAATCCCAGCCATTCAGCAAGGTTTGGGGTTTTGTTTTTTGTTTTCAGGACATCTGAGTTGGTTGGGGGGAAAGGAGAGGGGTGACAGGAAGTCAAGTCGCTTCAAAGGCTGCCATGGCTTGAGGGGTGACCTTGTTAATCTGAGGAAGTGTGTTCCAATGTTTATGTTTCAAGAAAGACAAGATTTCCCAAACCACATGCGTGTGCCTGCCTTTGAGGAATGATTAGGCCTATAACCAACGGAGATTGTGGGGAGAGGAATTCTGGCCCCTGTTTTGAAGGCTTTTAGGCGCCAGCAGACAGCAGTGCCCAGCACCTGGAGAGCTTTTCCTCTGCTCTGGCCCATCTCCCCAAGGTTATCAATCTGGCCGGCCCATCCCCAGCCCAGGCCACTGGCCTATCCCCCACCCTGGCCACCGTTCACCCCTGGCCTTGGGGCCCCCGAAGGGAGGAGTCCATCTTTCATCCCTTGGGTCTCTTCTTCTTGTGCTTCTGTGTTTCTTCATTTTATGTTTTGAACCCATAATGCATTCACATTATTCAACCATCAAAATACACAAAATCATTTACTAGAAAATTGCCTTCACCTCAGTTTTCAACTCCCTAATAGTAGCCACCATTAGTCTCCTGTTTATCTTTCTGCTAATATTTTACGTAAGGTCAATAACAAATATATATGCCGTTGTCTTTTATTTTCCTTTCTTTTCAACCCAAATAGTAGTAAAATTTACCCACTGTCCTGAACCTTGCTTACCTTAACAATAGATATCCGTGATTCTTCCATACCAGTGCACAAAAGCCTCCCATTTTCAGTATTCCATTGTGGGGATATACCATAATCTACGAAACCAAACAGCTACCGATAGACATCTCACTGACTTCCAGTCGTTCCTAATAGATGATGTTGCAGCACATCGCTTGTAATCATGTCATTTCACACACGTGTAAGTATATTTGTAGAATAAATTCCTGTAGAATCACTGTATCATGCAGTATACACATTTGCAAATTTAAAAGATACAGCCAAATTTCTCTCTCCAGGCGATGGACTCATTTACCCTCATGCCAGTGTTTCTGATGGCCTGCCAAGGGTGGGAGGCAAGTGACCCACTGCCGGGAAGTCATCCTAATTGCTGGCCACAGGGGAGTTAAGCTGCCCAGTCTATAGGGGTCATCCAACTGTGGACAAAAGTATGCATTGCCCAGTGAGAGTTTACCCTGGCCCTGGGCCCCCAGATGACCTTTGTCCTGTGCCCTTGGAGGCAGACTGGGAATGTGGGCCTCTGAAGCTACTGAGTTCAGGCCGCTGCTGTTTCTGTACTGGGGGCTCCGAGGATGCAACAGGTCATCCTATTGTGTCAGGGGCCAGTTGTGTGATGGCCTGTGATTTGGAGAACTCGGTCAGCAGAAGCAGAAGAGGCAGCCGCCGCCTTGCTCTGTGGGCAGAAATTCTAATAGCAGGACGTGCTCTCCTGCACTTGTTGATTGTAGCTCGTGGTTGATCCCCTGAGCACCACTGCTGGGTCCGAGTACGTGTGTGTCTGTGCGCGTGTTTGTAGGAGCCTAGCTCAGGAGGCTGAGCCTTGAGCTTTGTCCAAGGCTACCTGTGTTCAAGCTTTCCCCCTCTGTCCTGTCTTTCTTCAAACATCATGTGTAGGTGTGACTTCTGAACAGCTGACTTTCTAATCTTTGCTTCTCCTTCAGTCACAATCAGTCCAGGAGGGTAGGATGATGGTGGCACCAAAGAAGAGCTAAAAGTTAGGGTCTGAAAGATCCAATCCAACACCAACATTGGAAAGAATGAAAAAGTTGAGATCTGGGGGACTTCCCTGGTGCTTCAGCAGTGAAGAGTCTGGGGACGAGGGTTTGCTCCCTGGTTGGGGAACTAAGATCCCGCATGTCACAGGGCATGGCCAAAAACTAAAGAAAAAGAAAAAGCTGAAGTCCAAAGGGGAAACTGAGGCTGGATCGAGATCACACAGGAAAGGTTCACTCGGGCATCCTAGGGTCAGGAGGGTGAGGGAGGGAGAGAGCAGGTGAGGGTGCCCACCAACCCCCAGATCCTGTAGTCACCCTGGAGACTGGCTGACTTCGGTGCAGCCCACTTCTTTGACTGGCCAAGGAGGCAACCAGGAAGAAGGCAGATCCACTGTGCTGCTTAGATCCGTGGTTTCTTCCATCCCTCTCCCTGAGAGGGAAAGCTCGAACAAGGCAAGAGCCTGCCTGGTACTCAAGCCACACATTCTCTGGCCTCTCTCTCACATCAACCCAAAGGTAGCCCGTGCTTGGAAGGACAGGGAGCAAAACAAGAGGATGGCTTCTTCCCCAAACAGAAAACCCATGCCTCAAGTATCAGACCCTCCAATTAAGACAGAGCCTGGAGCTTTCTTTCCCATCTGGGAAGAGGAAGGAAGCTGAGCCTCACAAAGGCTCTGGGGTGGCCAAAGCCCATCAGGAAAGACCCCTTTCTGGGGGTGGTCAAGGTCCAGGTGCCAGCGGAGAGGCTATGGCAAGGGAAAAATGTTTCTTGTTTTTCATAGGGAAATACCACTTTTTTTTCTCAATCCCAAGGGGAGAGAAGGCATTTTGCTGCAACAGGAGGAGAAAGAGGAGGAAGAGGAGACTGCCTCGGGGCTGCCATGCGGACTCTGCTGGTGGGGGTAGGGCAGCCCGGGGCTCACTGGGCACTTTTCTCTCTGCCAGTCCCCACAGGGCCGCCTGATGCAAAGAACCAACTCATTGGAAAAGACCCTAATGCTGGGAAAGATTGAAGGCGGGAGGAGAAGGGGACGACAGGGGATGAGATGGTTGGATGGCATGACTGACGTGAGGGACATGAGTTTGAGTAGGCTCCAGGAGTTGGTGATGGACAGAGAAGCCTGGCGGGTATAGCGCATGGGGTCACAAAGAGTCAGACATGACTGAGCGACTGAACCGATACAAAGGTGATCAGGACCAGTCCAAGCTCCTGGCAGGAACTCCTATCCCATAGAGAAAGTTGGGGTTCCCTTCGTTCGACGGAAGCAGCACTACCAGTGTTTGGCCGGCAGTTTTGGACACAGATATCAGTTAGGGCAGCTTTGTCCCGTGGTGGAGAAGGGAAAGAAAGCAAGGAACAGCATCCCTTGGGGAAACCAAGGTGATACCGCTGAGGACAGCCTGCTGTACCTCAGCTCCCCCCTCCCCCACAGCAGACAAGTTCTTCCTGCACTGCTGGAAAGACAAAGGCATTTAACTCTTTCCTCCCAATCCTGGCCACACCTCCTGCCTCCCAGTGCCTGAGTCTGCCCCACACCCTCACCCCCCGCCCCCAGGGTTCCTGGGCTCCTGTGAAAATGCTGCTTCCTGGATGCTCTGCGGGAGGTGGGCAGCAGAAGGAGGCTGGGGTGATCCTGTCTCCTTTACAAATTGCGCTGTTGGGATTTAGCAGGAGACTGTCCTGGGGTCACAAAGGAAATGACCAGCCTGGTTATCTTTTCTGGCCTTGCTGGCAGCTTGTTCCACCTTCTCCACTGGACAAGGTTTGGGAGCTGAGGGCAGGGAAGTGGAGGTGCAGGGCGGGCTGGAGACTGGGGCCAGCCGTTAGCATTGACCTCTGCTTCCTGGAATCTGGGTTGCTCCCTGGCTCCTGGAAGGAGATAAAAGTGTTAATCCAGGGTGCTGGAGGGTGCAGAAGAAGAATGGGTGAGGAAAGGGTGGAAATGGGAGCTGGTGGCATTCTGACAAACTGGGGTAAGGCTGGTCATCCCCCCTCCCTCCCCCAAGCAGGAAGATAGCTTTGTCTCTAGGGGCACAGTCTCTCTGCCAGCCTAAAGGAAAGAGGACCTAGAAGGGGTGGGGGACAGGGAGGCAAGAAGGAAAAGAATGTAAACAGTGCTGGGAATGTCAGCTCTCTCCTGGGGGCGGGAGCTGTGGAAGACAGCCCTGGATTTCTAAAGAGCATCCATCTTTCCTTTTGGCTAAAAAGCATCTTCCTTTCCCCCTGCCAAGGTTCAGGGCTCCTCCAGGAGAGAGGATCACCCCAGCTTCCTTAGGTACTCCAGCCTCCCATGAAGCAGCATTTTCACAGGAGCCCAGGAACCCTTGCGGGGCAGACTCAGGCACAGGGAGGCAGGAAGTGTGGCCAGGACTGGGAGGAGAGTTAAATGCCTTCCTCCTTCCAGTAGTGGGGAAGAACCTTTTCGTGTCCTGTTCCAAATGGTGCCACAGACACTCAAGGCTCAGGGCGTCCATGGCTCGCTCTCAAAGCCCGATCAGAACCACAGAATAAATACCGAAGAAATGACATGATCAAGGAAAAGAGTCCTTGCTACCTTACACTGTGGGCTTCCTCCAATTCTTCATCCCGAAGAAGGAGGAGCTAGCGAATCCATCAGGATCTATTTCACATTGTGCCGAGGTCGGGGTCGGGGCCTAGGAACAAGAGGGATCCATCAGTTCTTGGGAACCAGCTGGAGAAAGGCTCACATTCTTTGCATAGCCATCCACACGTGAAGGCAGGCGGCGCTGATATACACAGTCAGCAAAGCAGAAGCTCAGATGGAAGAGCACGCACACACAGGCACACACACAGACAGGCACAAGTGTAACACACACATACACACACCTGCAAATAGGCACGCCCCATTGTGAGTCCTGCAATGCTGGAGATGTGAACACACAATCCACAGAAACTCAATCAGACGTGCACCCTCCTGGCCTGCAGTGAGTCACTGCATCCGTATTTTTGGTCACGTGCGTCCAGCCTAGGTCCACCCGCCCATGGGTGCACCGAAGCCCAGAGCCCGTGCTCCACGTGTGCACGCTCCAGCTGATGAGCTGGGAATGAAACAGCAAACATCAAGGCTGCAAAAAACTTCAGCCCCACGCAGAAGCAGAACCAGGTCAGAGGCCGGCACGCCAACAGCATTGTCCCTACTCATCTCTCCGGAGTGGTGCTAATGGCATAGAACGCCAGGTCCCCAGTCTGTCGTGGGAAAGTCTTTCCAAAGCATGGAGGGCAGAGCAGCCTAAATTAAACCCAGCACCAGCCCAGCTTGCTCAGAGGGGACAAGTCCCAGACTGACCAACTGTCTGCTTTGCCTTGTCATTCATCCCAGGGAAACTGCTCAGGCCTGTCCTTTTTTTGGAAGATGATGGCTGAGAAAGTATGCCTGTGCAATGGCGCCCATTACTCATTCATCAGTCAACACCTACTATATACAGCCCTGGACTGGGCCCCCAGGAGAGATGCTGGGAGACCCCGAGAGGTATCAGACACGGTGGCCGCCTTCACACAGAGTCCATTCTAAAAGGCGGGGCTTAAATACCAGAAAATAAGTGTGACTTGACAAGGACAGGGGAAGGGCAGTGAGCACTGGGGTTTGCTGGATTCTGAGAGAGAAGAAATCACTTCCAGATGATGGTGATTAGAAAGGAACTTGGTGAAGACGGGAATTGGAGTTGAGTGTGAACAAGTGATTAGGACTTGGAAAGGCAAAGAAGAGGGACAATGGTGTCCCATATGTAGGACTGATACAAGCAAGACAGGAGAGGTTCAGACTGGTGGCTTCTCCGAGCGGCCGTGCGTGCCTCGTTTCACACGGCAGGCACCCTGAGAAAGGGCCCCACGGGCATTTATTCATCATTCTCAGCCTCACTCCCAAGTGCCTTCATTCCTTCACTCCTAGTTACACTCACAGAATTGATGTTCATTACATTTGGGCTCTTGTTTTAAATGTGACAAAAGGTAATATCTTCCAACTGAAAAGGTTTCTCTTTCCCAAGGCCAGAAGTCCCACCAAGGTGTTCCTTGAACACTCTTTCCCCAACTGACTTGCTCTTAGCAACCTGGTCCACCATCATCTCCTCCCAGGGTAACTCTCTCACCTGATTCACCAGCCTAGGAAGAGGGCGGGAAGCCCCGCTCTGGACATTCCCAAGGAGTCTCCCCCCAGCACAACTCCTGAGAACTTGTAGCACCCTGGGAAGAACAAAGCATCAAGAAATGTTGTTAGAGGGCGTTCCCTGGTGGTCCAGTGATTAAGAATCCGCCTGCCAATGCAGGCAACTGGGGTCCGAAACTTGGTGAGGAATTTAAGATCCCACATCCCCTGGCATGCAGCAACTAAGCCTGTGGGTCACAGCTACTAAGTCCACACTCTAGGGCCCATGAACCATAACTACTGAGCCCCGGAACCACAACTACTGAAGCCCGAGCACCCCTCTGCTGCTGCTGCTGAGTCGGTTCAGTCATGTCCTAGAGCCGTGCAAAAGGAGAAGCTGCTGCAATGAGGAGCTTGCAACCTGCAGCTGGAGAGTAGCTCCCAAGCTCCACAACCACTGCAGGCGGCAATGAAGACTCGGTGCAGGCAAAACTAAAAAGAGGGAGAAAAAGGAAGAAAGAAATGTTGTTAGAACCATTGTCAGGCCTGCTGCTTTAAGGATAGTACAGCATGAGGATTCGAGAGAGAAAGATGCCCTCCTCCAAGGGAAAAAAATTCTCCTGAAAATCCCATCACTGTAAATGTATGCTTTTGACTGATGGTCTTACTTCTTTATTAAAATGAAAGGACCCCAAAAGAGAAAGTCTCTTGGTCGATTATACCTTAGGGCGATTGATTTTATAAGCTCCCCCAACCCAGAGAAGTTTGCCCAATGGGTAGAGCACGTTAGGAACCCTAGATGCTCTTGGGGGAAATGGCAGGAATTTTTCTCTGTACAGCCCAGTCCCAAGTGTGGGCAGTGTTTGAGGGACTGAGCCCCTTGATAAGGGAGAGCTATGGTCCCTCTGAGCAACTTGTGTGGATGATGTCTCATGCGCTAAGCATAACCAGTAAGACTCTATGGACTGGATCAGGATTCTTTCATAAAAATTTGAGACAAGGGTCATTTTTGGTAAAATAAGGGAGAGGAACTAAGGGATAGGTGACCTGAAATCTACTGACCGGTCATAACAGTGATTACATGTTAAATTAAAATAATAGACCTCTACAGAGTCCACTGTGAGGTGTTTTGATGTGTTCTGTGTTCTTTAAAACATCCGCATCCCCCAATGAAATCATTTCCCCCCTATTCTAGTAAGTGGCAAATTTCTTCTGCCAGGTTTTCCAGCCAAAACTCTTGGTCCCATCCCGGACCTCTATCTTTCTCTCTTTCTCTCTTAAACTCTATACACAGGAGGCATCAACAAACACTGTTTTACTTCGTAACATATTTATAGTCTGTTCACTTTAAATTTATTATTTATTGCTAGGAGGGAAGGATTTGTGGGTGAGCGGAGGGTGGGTGATAGAAGGTATAGTCTGAAAGTACAGAGACAAATACAGATGAGTTTTTTTAGCGAATTTAAGTGTGGTTGGCGGAATTCCTTGGCGGTCCAATGGTTAGGACTCTGCTCTTTCACTGCAAAGGGCCTGAGTTCAACCCTTGGTCAGGGAACTAAGATCCCATAAGCCAATGCAAGGTAAAAAAAAAAAAAATCAATACACAAAAATCTGTTGTATTCCTGTATATTACCACTGATCAATCCTTCCCAAAAATTGAAAAAAAAAATTCCATCTCTAATAGCATCAAAAAGAATAAAATACTTAGGAATAAATTTAACCAAAGAGACAAAAGACATGTATAAAACATTGCTGAAAGAAAACCCTAAATAAATGGAAAAATGTCCCATGCTCCTGAATTGGAAGACAATATTATTAAGATGATGATACAACTGTATAGCACAGAGAATTCTACTCAATATTGTGTAATGACCTATATGGGAAAAGAGTCTAAAAAGAGTGTATATATGTATACGTATAACTGATTCGTTTTGCCGCACACGGGAAACTAACACAATATTGGAAATCAACTATACTCCAATTAAAAAATAACAATAAGAGAAACTTTAAAAAGCTGATGATACAACCCCGAACAATATGCAAATTCAGTGCAATCCGTATCAAAATTCCAGTGGTGTTTTTCGCAGAGATAGAAAACCTCATCTTAAAATGAAAATAAAATCCTTTGTATGAATTTTTTTTGCAATCTCAACGGGCTGCAAATAGCAAAAAAACAACCTTGAGAAAGAAGAACAAAGTTAGAGGACTCATTCTCGATTTCAAAACTTACTACGAAGCCACAGTAATGAAAACAGCATGGTGCCTGGTATAAGGATAAATGTATAGATCAAGGATTTATCAAATTGAGAAGTCAGAAATAAACCCTAACATAGTCAACTGATTGTCAAAAAGGTATTCAATAGTCATTCAATAGGAAAAAATTCTCTTTAACGAATGGTGCTGGGAAAACTAGATATCCACGTGCAAAAGCATGAAGCTGGACCCTTACTTTACACCTTTAAAATCAAACAGAGACCAGACTTGAAAGTTCAATCCCTAAGCAGACAAAACCAGTTTTTTAGCTTATTTTGAAAGACAAGACTTACTTGCCCTGGATCACTTCTTGCTTATGCCTCTGAAAATCACAAGTGAAACTTAAAGTCTTCCCAGAATTCATATGAAGTAACCATTCCCTGGAATCAAGATTGCCGGGAGAAATATCACTAACCTCAGATATGCAGATGACACCACCCTTATGACAGAAAGTGAAGAACTAAAAAGCCTCTTGATGAAAGTGAAAGTGGAGAGTGAAAAAGTTGGCTTAAAGCTCAACATTCAGAAAACGAAGATCATGGCATCTGGTCCCATCACTCCATGGGAAATAGATGGGGAAACAGTGGAAACAGTGTCAGATTTTATTTTGGGGGGCTCCAAAATCACCGCAGATGGTAACTGCAGCCATGAATTAAAAGACACTTACTCCTTGGAAGAAAAGTTATGACCAACCTAGATAGCATATTCAAAACCAGAGACATTATTTTGCCAACAAAGGTCCATCTAGTCAAGGCTATGGTTTTCCAGTGGTCATGTATGGATGTGAGAGTTGGACTGTGAAGAAAGCTGAGTGCCAAAGAATTGGTGCATTTGAACTGTGGTGTTGGAGAAGACTCTTGAGAGTCCCTTGGACTGCAAGGAGATCCAACCAATCCATTCTGAAGGAGATCAGCCCTGGGATTTCTTTGGAAGGACTGATGCTAAAGCTGAAACTCCAGTACTCTGGCCACCTCATGCGAAGAGCTGACTCATTGGAAAAGACTCTGATGCTGAGAGGGATTGTGGGCAGGAGGAGAAGGGGATGACAGAGGATGAGATGGTTGGATGGCATCACTGACTCGACGGACGTGAGTCAGAGTGAACTCTGGGAGTTGGCGATGGACAGGGAGGCCTGGTGAGCTGCGATTCATGGGGTCGCAAAGAGTTGGACACGACTGAGTGACTGAACTGAACTGAACTGAACCATTCCCTATCATTTAAGGAAACTCTATAACCAAGCACTGTGAAGAATAAACAGTCACTGCCTCCCTACTGTATAAACTGCCATACAATAACATATCTCTGCCCCTCATTCCATGCTATATTTGAATGCTCCCAGTTCAAAAACCCTCTTTTTCTGATGTGTGCACAATAAACTTTTATTAATTATTGCCTTTGTGATTCACTGTTTTCACTTCTGCTATTTCTGAACTTTGGACACACTATAAAGAAAAATTAACTAAAAATGGATCGAAGATCTAAATTTAAGATATAAAACTACAAAATTTGCAAGAAAATATAGGGGAAACTCTTTGTGACCTAGATTTGGCAACAATTTCCTAAATATGACACCAAAAACACAGGCCTCAAATGGAAAAGTAGATAAGTTGAACTTCATTAACATTAAACACTTTTGTACATCAAAAAACACTATTGAGAAAAGGAAGTGACAGTCTTCAGGATGGGAGAAATATTTGTAAATCATATCTAGTAAGAGTTTAATACCCTGAACATATTTTGTAAAACTCCTGCAACTCAACAACAAAAGATAAACAACCCAGTTTTAAAATGGGCAAAGGACCTGAATAGATGTTTGTCTGAAGAAGATATACAAATAGCCAGTAAGCACAGCCAGAGACAACATCATAAGTCATCTGCTGCTGCTGCCAAGTCACTTCAGTTGTGTCCGACTCTGTGTGACCCCATAGACGGCAGCCCACCAGGCTCCCCCGTCCCTGAGATTCTCCAGGCAAGAACACTGGAGTAGGTTGCCATTTCCTTCTCCAAAGCGTGAAAGTGAAGTTGCTCAGTCGTATCCGACTCTTAGCAACCCCATGGACTGCAGCCCACTAGGCTCCTCTGTCCATGGGATTTTCCAGGCAAGAGTACTGGAGTGGGGTGCCATTGCCTCTCCACATAAGTCATCAGTAACATGCAATGAGATATGACTTCACACCTATTAGAATGGTTATACTTTTTAAAGCGGAAAATAACAAGTGTCGGACAAGATATGGAGAAATTGGAATCCTTCTGCATTTCTGGTGGGGATGTAAAATGGTCCAGCAGCAGTCCTCAGAAAGTTAAACATAGAGCTGCCATATGACCAGCAATTCCTCTCTTAGATATACATCCAGAAGAATCGAAAACAGGGACTCAAACAGATATTTGCACACCAATGTTAATCGCAGCACTATTCATACTAGCCAACAGGTGTAAACAACTCCAGTGTCCATCAATAGATGGACATCAATGGATAAACAAAGCTTGGTATATCCATTCAATGGAATACTACTCAGCCTTAAAAACGAATGACGTTCTGATACAGGCTGAAACCTGGATGAAACTTAAAAACATCATCCAAGCAAAATAAGCCAAAAACAAAAGGACAAATATGGTAAGATTTCACTTATGTGAAGTATCTAAAATAGGTAGATTCATAGAAACAGAAGTTAGATTAGAAATTACCAGGGTAAGGGAAAGGAAGAGTTGTCCCTTATGGGTACAGAATTTCTGTTGGGGATGATGAAAAAATTTTTAGAAATAGTGGCGATGATTGCATACCATTGAGAATGTAATCAGTGCCACTGAATTGCACATCTAAAAGTGGTTAATGTGGTAAATTTTATTTATAGATGTTTTAAGACCGTAAAGATATCTTTTAAAATTTAGTAAGAAATACAAGACAATCTAAGAAATTTGAACACTGACAGCATGTATGATAGCACTGAGTTATTGTTGACTTTTTAAAGAACACCTATGTTATTGTTGTGTTTTTAAGATAAGAAGCCCTTCTCCTTTGGTAACAGAGACTATATAATTACAGAGGAAATGGTAGGATGGCTAGGAGAGAGCTTTACAATCATCCAGTGGGTGAAAAAGCGGGGCATTGACCATTCCGGAAGCTGGGTGATGGGAACACGGGAGGGGAAACACTATTCTCTTTACTTTTGTGTGTGTTTGAAACAAGACAAAAAGTTAAGAAGACCCCAGTTATTGCGTTGTTACAATTGAGCTTAAAAGGAAAAGGTTTTTGTTAATTCCAGCCCAGCAGCTTTATGTGGGAATGGCTATGATGTCGGTGGTACAGGAGAGCCGCCTGGCTCCTCTGGGCTGGGCAGATAGAAGGCGGGATCCCAGGAAAAACAGGGAAAGGGCCAGGACCCTACACCATCGGTGAAATACCGACTTCCTGCCAGCTTTACTACTTTGACAGAAGGCACACCCACCCAGCTCCTCTCCCCCTACCCCTGGGGGCTGGCTGCAAAAGTTTGTTTCACTATCACTTCTAAAGATGACCTGTTTACTGCACCCTACACTCACCTTCCTTGTAAACTAAGTGGGGAGGCTTACACACCATGGAAAGCTCAGGACGATTTCCAGTTCATTGGGTTTTTAATATTTTCTGTATGCCAGGCACTTTGCTATGTGCTTAGGAAACTAAAAGACAGTTAAGATGTGCTTTGTGGAAAAAAGATAGGAAAAAAAAAGGGTGCTTTCTACCCTTCAAGGGGCTTACAGTCCAGGACATCAAAAAACTTATCCTTAAGTTAAAAAAAATAATGTTATGTATGAATCCTCTCTCTTGGAACCAGGACTCCGAGAGGCCCACGTCTGAACAATCTATCTGGAGTCTTCAAGGCAGGCAGCCTTGCCCCACGTCTGTCACAGCAGACTAGCGTGAGTCCAGCCTTAGGAATGCAAGTCCAATGGGCCGTTCTGTTTTCTTGCTTGCTTCCAAATCCCCTCTTTCCTGTCTGCTCCCTTCCCCACCATGTCCCCAGTGTCGTAAGCACATTTTGTAAAAATAGAGTGAGAAACAGAAAGCTCCTCTGTGACAACCCCGCAGCCTGTCCCCACCACTTCCCCAATTTCACGCCGGCAGACGATGGTGTCCAAGCTCTGTCCTGCTGGGGAGGTCATCCCCAGGGACCGCTCCCCTCTTGGTTCCCTGTCGGTTCCCAGAGGTGGAGGAGGCCTGAGGGCAGAAAGGGAGCACGGGATCTAGGTGTGATCTGGCCGGTCCTCCTCTGGAGGCCTGTGTGAGTGGGAAGGTGGAAGGGAGCCACCTGCAACGTCAGCAACTGCCCAGACGTGGACAGACGGGGAGCCTTTTCTGGGGGCCTCTGGCTAAGAGGCCGAACTTGTAGGGAGTGTGGAAGGGACCAGAAGCACAGCCCAGGGATCTAGGAGGGCCACGAGGGGCAAGAGGCATGAAAAACACACGCAGAGGGAAGATTTCTGATAAAGGCAGCTGCTCAGCCCCCACGGTGTGCTGGGCTCTGGGTACAAGCACGTCCACCCAGGTCTTCTTGACCCATTATGCATCACTTAGGGCTCATTTCTTACTTGACTTTCTTTGCTTGGTTTGGCTTACTCTCCACTCACATGCCTGGACTCACATCTCCCTGCCCACACCCTCCCCCTGCCGGCTCCCCCCCACAGATGAGAAAGTGATTTCAGTGCCATGATACCATTTAAGACCAAAGGCAGGAGCCCCAAGAGCCAGCAAGCCATTCCAGGATGCTCTGATAGGAGTGAGGAATTCCTGGGCTTGAAGGCAACAGGAAGTGCACACAGACGCCATCTGTGGTCACCAGGGAAACACGACAGGGCCGGAGCAGGGGTGTCTTTCCAGCCACCTTTAGCATCTCTCTCTCAGGGTCGCTCAGTCTGTGTCCTACTCTTTGTGACCCCATGGATTACAGCCCTCCAGGCTCCTCTGTCCGTGGAATTCTCCAGGTAAGAATACTGGAGTGGGTTGCCATTCTCTTCTCCAGGGTATCTTCTGAACCCAGGGATCGAACCCTGGTCTCCTGCATTGCAAGCAGATTCTTTACCGTCTGAGCCCCCAGGGAAGCCCTCTAGCATCTGGAATCCTCTTTCCAGGCTACAGGAAGGGCAGTCCCTCCAAAGTCACCCTGCCAGGCCCTCCGCCACCTCCTCAATATAAAAATGAAATGCTGGACTCCCCTGGTGATCCAGTTATTAAGAATTTGTCTGCCAATGCAGGGGACGTGGGTTCCATCCCTGATCTAGGAAGATGGCATGGGCCTTGGAGCAACGAAGCCCATGCGCCACAACTACTGACCCTGTGCTTTAGGGCCCACGAGCCGCAGCAAGAGAAGCCACCGCAGTGAGAACCCCAAGCTCTACAACGACGAGCAATGAAGATCCAGCACGGCCAGAAAAATAAAAAGTAGAGATTCTGCCTCTTCCAAGTGCTTCCAGCCTGGAAACCAAAGAGTCACAGGCTCCTGCTTTTCACTGCACTGTTCCCATTTCCCCTGGCCCCAACCCAAGCCCTCCAACCCCGCCCCCCAACCCCACCCATGAGCCGCTGAATACCGGAAGAGGAACTGCCAACCGAATGGACAGCCTGGTGGCCCCAAGGGTTCCAAAGCAGAGCCTGGCAGAGGCCGGAGGAAGACTCTCCTGACGTCGTCGGTTTTCAGGAGACCTCCGGCGCTTCCTGCCCTGCTCTGGGTAATGGGATCAGCAGCTGGTGCCGGGAGGGGATGAAGCCTCGGAGATCATGAGCTGTGATTTTGGATTCCTGATGCACCCTGGGGTCAAGGTGCTGGGTGGGGGCCAGGAGGCCCTGAGAAGAGTAAGATGAGAATAATCATCTCAGTCTGTTCTGGCTGCGAAACAACTGAACGCCCACTAGGTTCAGAATACCTTCCTGGGTCTGGTGAGAAAAGCAAAAAGGCAGAAGCCATAATAATGCCCTCACCAAGCTCTGTGTATTGCAGATTATTGAATACATAGCTGAGAAATAGGAATGCTCACCAACTCCCATATTAATGAAGGGAAAATAATTTCATACAGTACAAGTAGAGTTTATACGCAGGGGCCAGTGAAGTATAGGAGCTAATCCAAGAAGACTGTTTGGAGGAGATGCTATCTCTACTTTCAGGAAAGAGCTGGTCAGGGTTTGATCCTTCCTTTATTTCATCCTGGTCTCATACAATATCTTATATAGGGTAGAGTAATTCCTCACAGTTTATTCTTTTTTTTTTTAAGATTCCTTTAGTCATTCTAGGGCTTGTGCTTCTTCATGTAAATATTAGAATATGCTTATCTATGTCTACAGAATATCTTGTTGGGATTTTGATAGGAATTACATTAAACCTATAAGTTGGGGAAGAATGGACATGTTTACTATGCTGTGTCTTCCAGTCGGTGACCGCAGTATATGTCTCCATTCATTCACATCTTCTTTGATTGACTTTATCAGTGTTAGTAATTTTCAGCATACAGATCCTATACATGTTTTGTTAAATATGTAAACTAGGTATTTCATTTTCTTTGGAACAATTAGACAGTTTCTGCCTACTTGCTGTTATTGTATAGAAATGCGGTTTTTTATATCCTTGACCTTGCAGAATTTACATAGCAGTTACGGGAGCTCTTCCGTAGAGCCTCTGGGATTTTTTTTTTTAATAAACAATCGTAACATTTGCAAATAAGGACAGTTTTACTTCTTCCTTTCCACTCGGTATGCCTTTCTACTTCTTGTTCTTGCTTTACTGCAGTGACTAGAGCTTCCAGCACTGTATAAATAAGAGTAGTGAAAGCAAGTGAAAGCAAGTCTTCCTCAATGATTCACTGTGAAAAGAGTGCCTACAATGCAGGAGACCCAGGAGAATCGAATTCGATCCCCTGGAAGAGGAAACGGCAACCCACTCCAGTATTCTTGCCTGAAAAAAAAAAAAAAATTCCATGCACAGAGAAGCCTGGCAGCTTACAGCGCAAAGAGTCAAAAAGAGTCGGACTCGACTGAGCGAGCATGCATACAGTGAGAGCAGATACTCCTGCCTTGTTCTCAAACTCAGGGAGAAAGCGTTCTGTCCTTCACCATCAACTATGAAGTTAGCAATAGACTTTTTGCAGATGTTCTTTATCAAACTGAGGTTAGTTCCCCTTTCTTCCTAGCTTGCTGAGAGTCTTAAATCATGAACAGTTATTGGATTTTGTCAAATGTTTTTTCTGTACTAGTTGATATGATTACGATTATCTTCATGAAGGACTTTCCTTGTGGCTCAGCTGGTAAAGAATCCACCTGCAATGCGGGAGACCTGGGTTCAGTCCCAGGGTTGGGACGATCCCCTGGAGAAGGGGAAGGTTACCCACTCCAGTACTCTGGCCTGGAGAAATCCATTCAGGTATGACTTAAATCAAATCCCTTAGGATTATACAGTGGAAGTGAGAAATAGATTCAAGGGATTAGATCTCATAGACAGAGTGCCTGAAGAACTATGGATGGAGGTTTGTGACATTGTACAGGAGGCATTGATCAAGACCATCCCCAAGAAAAAGAAGTGCAAAAAGGAAAATGGTTGTCTGAAGAGGCCTTACCAATAGCTGAGAAAAGAAGAGAAGTGAAAGGCAAAGGAGAAAAGGAAACATATACCCATTTGAATGCAGGGTACCAAAGAACAGCAAGGAGAGATAAGAAAACCTTCCTCAGTGATCAATGCAAAGAAATAGAGGAAAACAATAGAATGGGGAAGACTAGAGATCTCTTCAAGAAAATTAGAGATACCAAGGGAACATGCACAGATGGGCACAATAAGGATAGAAATGGTATGGATTTAACAGAACCAGAAGATACTAAGAAGAGGTGGCAAGAATATACAGAAGAACTATACAAAAAAGATCTTCATGACCCAGATAACCATGATGGTGTGATCACTCACCTAGAGCCGGACATCCTGGAATGTGAAGTCAAGTGGGCCTTAGGAAGCATCACTACAAACAAAGCTAGAGGAGGCAATGGAATTCCAGCTGAGCTATTTCAAATCCTAAAAGATGATGCTGTGAAAATGCTGCACTCAATATGCCAGCAAATTTGGAAAACTCAGCAGTGACCCCAGGAATGGAAAAGGTCAGTTTTCATTCCAATCCCAAAGAAAGGCAATGCCAAAAAATGCTCAAACTACCACACAATTGCACTCATCTCACATGCTAGCAAAGTAATGCTCAAAATTCTCCAAGTGAGGCTTCAACAGTACCATGAACCAAGAACTTCCAGATGTTCAAGCTGGTTTTAGAAAAGGCAGAGGAACCAGAGATCAAATTGCCAACATCTGCTGGATCATAGAAAAAGCAAGAGAGTTCCAGAAAAACATCTATTTCTGCTTTATTGACCATGCCAAAGCCTTTTACTGTGTGGATCACAACAAACTGTGGAAAAGTCTTAAAGAGAATGGTGGTCTTATCAGACCACCAGACCACCTTATCTGCCTCCTGAAAAATCTGTATGCAGGTCAAGAAGCAACAGTTAAAACTGGACATGGAACAACAGACTGGTTCCAAATAGGAAAAAGAGTACGTCAAGGCTGTATATTGTCACCCTGCTTATTTAACTTATATGCAGATTAGATCATGAGAAACGCTGGGCTGGATGAAGCACAAGCTGGAATCAAGATTGCCAGGAGAAATATCACTAACCTCAGATATGCAGATGACACCACCCTTATGACAGAAAGTGAAGAGGAACTAAAGAGCTTCTTGATGAAAGTGAAAGAGGAGAGTGAAAAAGCTGGTTTAAAACTCAACATTCAGAAAACTAAAATCAGGGCATCCGGTCCCATCACTTCATGGCAAATAGATGGGGAAACAGTGGAAACAGTGTCAGACTTTATTTTCTTAGGCTCCAAAATCACTGCAGATGGTGACTACAACCATAAAGTTAAAAGACACTTGCTCTTTGTAAGAAAAGTTATGACCAACCTAGACAGCATATTAAAAAGCAGAGACATTACCTTGCCAACAAAGGTCCATCTAGTCAAGCTACAATTTTTCCAGTAGTTATGTATGGATGTGAGAGTTGGACCATAAAGAAAGCCGAGTGTCAAAAGAATTGATGCTGTTGAACTGTGGTTTTGGAGAAGACTCTTGAGAATCCCTTGGACTGCAAGGAGATCCAACCAGTCCATCCTAAAGGAGATCAGTCCTGGGTGTTCATTGGAAGGACTGATGCTGAAGCTGAAACTCCAATACTATGGCCACCTGATGGGAAGAACTGACTCATTAGAAAAGACCCTGAGGCTGGGAAAGATTGAAGGTGGGAGGAGAAGGGGATGACAGTGGATGAGATGGTTGGATGGCATCACCGATTCAATGGGCATGAGTTTGAGCAAGCTCTAGGAGTTGGTGATGGACAGGGAGGCCTGGCATGCTGCAGTCCATGTGGTCGCAAAGAGTCTGACACAGCTCTATAGGTTGATGATTATATTTAGTTTATTGCTATGATGGACTTTTTTTAACTCAACTCTATTAACCACTTGATATCCATTGAATTTTGAATAATGAATCAGACTACATATCTGGAATAAATCCTATGTGGTCCCTGTATATAATTCTCATATTTATAATTATTTTAGAACAATGAATTCAATTTACTAATATTTTATTGAGGATTTTGAGAGTTACTGGTCTAAGTTCATGAAAGATATTGGTTCATAGTTGCTTTGTTTAGTACCATCTTTATCTGGTTTTTTTTTTAAAAAAGCTTAGTTTATTGAAACTATAAGATAATCGAGTGAGTGAGTGAATTCACTCAGTCGTGTCCGACTCTTTGAGACCCCATGGACTGTAGTAGCCTACCAGGCTCCTCCATCCATGGGATTTTCCAGGCAAGAATACTGGAGTGGGTTGCCATTTGCTTCTCCATCTTTATCTGGTTTTGATATCAAAATAACACTGGCCTAAAAATAAATTGGGAAGTGTTCCCTCCTCATTCATTTTCTGGAAGAATCTGTGTAAAATTGGTGTTTAGTCTTCTTCAGGTTTTGGAGTGAAACGATTTGAGCCAGGAGATTTCTCTGTGGGGAGGGGAGAATCTGTTCTATCCTGACAATAACTTGTTTGTGCCCTGGAGTCACAAAGGCAATGGCCAACTTAGACTCTGGAAATGTGGAAATCATCAAGTCCCACATCCCTCATCACTTAGGAGGAAACTGAGACTTGGGGTAAGAGAAAGAACTTGCCCAGAGTCACAGAGCAAGTTAGCAGCAGAAATGAGAAGAGCCTGGGTACTGGGATACTCTGTCCAGCTTCCTCTGCTCCTAAGTTAATGGTAGTGGCTCAGGAAGTGGAGACTTTTATAACTTTCAGACCCTCCAGCATTCATTGCCCACTCGCTCTCTCATTGGTGATCAGAGACGTCCCTGTAAACAAGAGCTTGGTAAGAAGATTCCGCAAGCCCCTTCCAGCCCACAGTTAGAACCAGAAAGAGCAGAGGTCAAGAGCAGAGCTGGCAACCCAGGACCAAGGGTGCAGAGAGACAAACCTTTGGCAACTGAAGTCTCCCAAGAAAAAAGCAACCACAGGGTTGATCAGCCTGGGACCCAGCTCTCTCTGTTGGTCTGCTGTGCACTGGGGTTCAATCCCTGGTCGGAGAACTCAGATCCTGCTAGCTGTGCAGTGAGGCGAAAAGAAATGTTTGTAATAAATCGATAAGTAAAATTAAATTTAAAAAAGAAGAAGAGAGAAGGGGGGCCACATCTCCCAACTGGCTCAGCAAACAGTAGAGAAAGTTAGGTCTTCTGGCTCACACCCCTCTGCTACCAGCCAGAGGCCACTGTCCAAACTGCAGATAAGAAGGTAGAAGGAGGGGACTTCCCTGGTGGGCCACTGGCTAAGAATCTGCCTGCCAATATGCAGGAGACACAGGTTCAATCCCTGGTCCAGGAACTAAGACCCCACATGCTGAGGGATAACTAATCCTGTGCACCGTAACTACTGAAGCCCATACACCCTGGAGCCCATACTGCATAACAAGAGAACCCACTGCAGTGAGCAGCCTGCTTGCCACAACTCGAGAAAGCCTGTGCTCTGCTCTGCAACAAAGACCCTGTGTGGCGAAAAGCAAACAAGTAAATAAGAGAAATCCTTAAAAGAAAAGAAGCCAGACGGAAGGAATGGGTAGATCGTACCTTCACACTAACTGAACACTCCTACAGCCAAATCCCCATCAAGGCTACAGGGTCATCCAGTTGAACCTTCTGCAACGGAAATATTTCGTATCAGTGCTATTCAATGAGATAGCCGCCAGTCACACGTGGGGAGTGAACACTGGAAATGTGATGTAAATAAGGAACTACATTTTAAATCTTATTAAATTTTTAAAATTAATTTAATTTAAATGGTCATGGGTGACTAGTGGCTACTGTATTGGGTAGCGTAGATCTAGTGGAACCTCTGCAAGTGAACTCATGAACAAATTAAAAAAGCAGGGGGAAAGCAAAATCATAATCTATAATAAAGGAAAGAAGCGCTAAGAGACAGCAAGTCACTTAAAATTGAGTTAAATACCTCTCTCCTCAGATTTACCCCAGTATTACCCAATGCTCTGGTTTCATCTTATTTGGAGGTCTATGCATGCTAGTTTCTTAAAATTTCACCTTTGGCAATACAAAAGGAGGAACCAATAACAGCCTTCAGGGACCCAGATGGAAGTTGCTAAGCAAGTGAAGAGTTAGTGTAGGAGTTTGTTTTGTTCTCTGCTAAATCTCCAGTGCCTAGACTATCTCCTCCCTGGCAAAGAACTCTCTCAGTAAAAACTTGAATGGGAACCTCCCTGGTGGTCCAGTGGTTAAAAATCCACCTGCCAAGGCAGGGGACACGGGTCCCATGCCTGGTCCAGGAAGATTCCACGTGCCACGGAGCAACTCAGCCCATGGGCCAAGTACTGAACCTGTGCTTTAGAGCCCAGGAAGTCTCAGCTACTGAACCCACACTTTCTAAAGCCTGCTTGCTGCAACTAGAGAAGCCTCTGCAATGAGAAGCCCATGAACCGCAAGTAGGGAGTAGCCCCGATCACTTCAACTAGAGAAAGCCTGCCTGCAGTAATGAAGACCCAGTGCAACCATAATAAATAAACAAGTAATTTTACAAATCACACGCTTGTAAAAAATTGAGTAAACTTAAGGTAGGACAGACTGCCATAGAAACTGGTCTAATTAAAAAAGGCATCAGGAGGACCACTAGAGGGCGCGCCAGCCCAGCAGCCGCGAAGCTGGGGACCAGAGGCGAGTAAACTGCTCACCGCGCGGGAGACTGGCTTCTCAGCGCTTTCCATGCTCCGGAGTTGCTTCAAAAGGGTCAATTCAGCCACCCCGCTTCCATCCCACAACAGGTCTTCCTTTCCTTTTTATTCATCCCCACGTTTTCTCGTATGTGCAACCAGCCCACTGACTCCAAGATCAGGATGGCCAGCTATTGATGGACAGTGTAAGGCCCCCTGTCCCCAGGATGCTTAATAAATGTCACATTTTGCCCCTCAAATAAAAGAAATGGAAAGTCAAGGCAGAGCCCAGGCCTGGAAATCAAGAGGTTAGCTTCTAGACAGCTCTTTACACTCACTGGAAGTCCACCAAGTCCCAAAGATTGTGCTACCCGTTTTAACCCAGGTGGCTAGTATTACTTCCATTTTGTTGCTGTTGTTTGGTCACCAAGCCTGACTCTTTGTGACCCCATGGGCTGTAAAGCCTTCCAGGCTCCTCTGTCTGTGGAATTCTCCAGGCAAGAATACTGGAGTGGGTTGCCATTCCCTTTCCCAAGGGATCTTCCCCATTCAGGGATCAAATGGGATCTCCTGCATTGCCGGCAGGTTCTTTGCCATCTGAGCTACCAGGACAGCCATTCTACATATAAGAAAGTTGTACTTTAGGACTTCCCGGATGGAGCAGTGGATAGGAATCCACCTAGCCTATCCAGGGGACCCTGGTTCGATCCCTGGTCCAGAAAGGTCCCACATGCTGCAGAGAAACTAAGTCCAGGCACCTCTACTACTGAGCCAGCATGCCCTAGAGCTGGTCCTCCACAACAAGAGAGGCCACCACAATGAGAAGCCCTCCAGCCGCAACTAGAGAAAGCCCAGGCAAAAGCCACGGAGGCATAGTGCAGCCAAAAATAAAATAAATAAAATAAAAATTTATAAAAAGATGCTACAGAAAACTGCATTTCAGAGTGACCGACACAGGTCACATAGATCATAAGTGGATTGTGAGCCCATGATATTTTCTTTACAAAACTTGTGGAATTGACACTATGCCATCAACTTTGAGTTCAAAGATGTTGCTACTGAAAGCACTGCTTTCTATGGGGTCTACTGATTTAGGAAGAGTGAATGTTGAGTCCAGGGAAGGGAAAGAGAGGCAGTTATGTTGGACCCCTTCTTGGGGGGCTGGAGGGAGGCACAGTCACCACCCAGAAAAGCAGGGTGAACTCACCCTGGGCAAAAGTCTTCAAGGTTCCTTTCTGATATGGACTGAATGTGTCTGGTCCCAAATTCATGTGTGATGGTAGCTCCCCCAATGGAGTGATGGGAGATATTTAGTGGTATTTAGTGGTTAGGCCTTCGGGAGGTTATAGTTAGGTTTAGATGGGGTCATAAGGGTGTCCTACCCCCACCGCGATGGGAATGGTGTCCTTATAAGAAGGAAGGAGAGACAGAGTTCTCTTTCCCCACACCATGTGATAATGTTACTCAGTCCAAGTTCGCTTGGCTTGCCGCAAGATAAGTCAATGAGTCGGAGATGAGGTATTGGGACAAGGAATGGACTTTATTTGGGAGCAGGCTAGCGCCTCAAAATAACCAATTAACCAACTAGTTGGTGCCTGGATGTCAGATTATTTTATGGATCAGAGATGGTGGGAGGTGAGGAAACGAAGTAAAAAGGCCATTTAATTCCTGCAAGTATCTCCTAGAATGACAAGCCTCAGATAGGGGGGATATGTTAGTTTCATTTCCTTATAGTCATTTCATGGGTGGTGTGAAATGGAAAATTCCCTGTCACAGCCACAAACAAAGATGTCAAATCTATCTGTGATTCTGGCCTCCCCAAATGTGAATTTCTGAGTCTCGCTGGTAAGCAGTGGGCACCGGGCCCAGCGCCATTTGCCACACAAAGGATTCAAGAATGTCACAGTCCATCACCGGTGGGCGGGGTCAGGTTATCTCCCTCAGGCAGGCCATTATGTATGCTTATAATAACAAAAAGAGTTAAAGTCCTGGAAGCAGATCCAGTGCAAATTCAAAATTAGCGCTTCCTGGTTGTAAGAACACACTGAGACAGCAGCTGTCTGCAAACCGGGAAGCCAGGTCTCACCCAGAGCTCTGTCTGCCAGCACCCTGATCTTGGACTTCCAGCCCCCGGAAATGAGAAGTCAATATTTGCTGGCCCTTGCCTCCACTGTAGCCTTTCCTGTTCTCTGGGATGGTTCCCCTCTCCTCACCTCAGACCAGCTCCTCAGCTCCTGTGGAGTTTGGGGATCACAGGGGTGGTGGTGACCTGTATGGGCTTTGGACTAAGCGGGTTATAAAAACATCTAGATGTGGGCCGTGGTGTGAGGCTGGCTAGGCCCCCCAGCCCCACGCGCCTCATGTGTGAATTAGTAACACTTGTCCTGCAAGGCCATGGGACCATGTACCTGTCTCATCGAGTCAGATCTCTCTCACTCAGTGCAGGCCCAGAGAAAGGACACAGGAAGCGTCCGCTGCTCTTCCCCCTTGCTGCTGTTGTCTTGGAGGTCACTTCACAGTTAGCAGAACCTTTAGCTCGGAGCAGAGAGCTTTTCCTTTTATTATTTTATATATTTTTCATTTGCGGATCTTAGTTCCTTGACCCAGGGATTGAACCCAGGGCCCTCATTAGTGAAAGCTGGGAGTCTTAGCCACTGGATCATCAGGGAATTCCCAGTTCCCGAGGAAAATATTTAAGGACTGAGAACATTGAACATAAGGGTTCTGGGGGTCCCCACTTTCACCTCAAAGCAAGAAGAGTGTGTTGTGGGGCTCAACGCACACACACACTCACTTGCTACGCCCCGGGCTGCCCCTCACGCACCCCTCCTAGAGCCTTGTGCTGCCCCTTCCATCCACTCTCCACCTTCTTCCGCCCTGCTCAGTGCTCCAGGAGGCTAGCCCATAGGACAGCATCAGTGGGCTCCCTTGTTCTCTGTCTTCTGGCTAGACAGGGCCGGTGGCTTGCCAGCAAGGGCAAGAGGGCAGGTCTACTTTCCAGCTATTTCCAGCCTGGACAGCAGGTGACAGCTCCTGTGAGCCTCTCCTCTCCACCTCTGTCCATGTGTTTCTTTCTAGATTCCAGTAAACACACCTCTCTTACTCCTTCAGGCCCAGCCCCCAGGTCCCACCACTTCCCTTCTGGTTTGCCAACTTCCCGCCCACACCTTTGCAGATCATCCCTCTATTAAACTCTCCTTGAATTACCCCGTGTGAGTGACCCTGACAGATACATCCCTGAGGGCTGGTTAGGACCACGGATCTGGTACTGGTCCCTGGTGGCCTCCAGGCCATGCTCCTTCAGCTGCCACCAAAGACTCTCAGCTGTCCCGCTCTCCTGGCCAACACATAACACCTTCTAAGCCTGCATGCGCACAGCTCAGGTAAACACACAGAGGGTCATCCACAGAGGCCACCCCCCAGCCTCTCCAGTGCCTTGCATTGTTCCCACACCCAGAAGAAGAGCATTCCCCAGGGATGCTCTCAAAGTCCAGGTAAAGATGGCAGAGCAAGTTCTGATGGCAGATGGCAGAGTGACTTTTTAAAAAATTTTTTGGTAAACTCTTTAGCCCTGAAGTCATATTAAAACATTAAATTCATCACTAGGAACCTGTCATGTCAACTCCTGTGTCCTGTCCCCACGGCCCTGTGTCCTTTAGACGCTCCTTTGCTATATACTTCCCGCCTCAGATGGAGATACAACCATTGACAAAAGAGATGTTTAAAAACAAACAGGCTCAGAGTTACTGAGAACAGATGGGTGGTTGTCAGAGGGAGGGAGTGGGGTGTGGGAAAAATGGGTGAAGGAGGTCCAAAGGTACCAAAATTTAAAAAAAAAAAAAAAAAAGGCACGTTGAAGAAAACAGGCAGGACATCCCTGGTGGCCCAATGGTTAAGACTCCACGCTTCCTTCCACCCGCCAGGATGAGGAGCTGCTCACGGAACCCCACCAGCCAAACCTCCTCTGCAGAAGGTGGGCATTCAGTCCCTGGTTGGGGAACTAAGAGCCTGCATGTGGCCAAAAAAAAAAAAAAAAGTATACAAAGGAAAACAGATTCTCCACTGACAAGAGGATAACAGGGCCGTTGCAAAGAAAGAGCTCTTAGTATAAGAAATAGTCTCGCCATCGAGTTCATCAGAGGCCAAGCATTGCTGAGAGCAAGGAGCACCAAAAAGGGGCTAAATTGTGGGGTGACCCGAGGCGCGGCATGGAGGCGCGCATCTGCCACCAGCTCAGGTTTGGCGGTGGGGCCGTCCAAAAATGAAACAAGAGACAGGCAGGACGAGAGACAGACAGAGGCCAGCCAGAATCAGGATGAGCAGCCACCAGGACAAGGAGCCGCCCATGGAAGCCCCACCGGTCAGGCGTGCACAGATGTGTCTGGAACGGAAACCAGAGCTCTGGGAAAAAAGGTTGTGCCTACGCCTGGGGCAGGATGTACAGAAGAGGAGCCGAGAATCCTGAACTGGACAAGAAAGGATAGGAGCCTCCACAGGCAGCTGGGGGCTTGGCGACAGGACACGCTCGCTAATAGAGTCTCAGGGGACATGCGTGCTGATAAAGCAGGAGACTCTGGGGGAGAGGGGGGCCCTGGGCGGGGTTGTAAGGAAACCCAGGAGAACAGCTCTGCCACGTGGCTCACAGTCTCAGGTTTTACGGGGGTGGGATTAGTTTCTGGGTGGTCTCTGGCCGAGTCATGCTGACCCTGATGAGTCAGGGTCCTTCCTGGTGGTGCACACATTGTCCAGCCAAGATGGATCCCAGTGATGAGGAAGGTTGGTAGGACCAGTGGCAACTCCTTCTGACCTCTCTCAAATTCTTCCCGTTGGTGGTGACTTGGGAGTTTCGCGTATTCCCTGCCTCTGGTCTTAAAACACCTCAGGCAAATGGTTACACCAGTGCCTGGCCAGGCTGGTGTGGTTTCAGTCAAGCGTTTCCCCTAACAAAGGGGGACCATTTACAGCATCAAATAACATGAGGAGTGGATTCAAAGACAAACATACCAGCTCCCTTCTCTCCCACTACTCCCCCATCCCCAGGACCCCTGGCTTCCACTGTGACTTCCCCCAGATTCTGGAAGCCTTACTTCCTCTTGTGGACCCTGCTTTGTCCTCCCCAGACAACCAGTCCCAGGACCCCCTCCCAGCACTCTTTCCCCACTCTGGTCCAGCTCCACTCAACCAGTGTTGAGATAGATGCTAGGGAGGGCCAGTGCCCACTTAGGGCCTTCCTTGACTACCCCAGATGTTACTTGTTAACCTCACAAAGCATTTCATCCTAGAAGGGCTGGGCCTGTGTGCCTGGTTGCTATTCAGAGAAATTCCACTTCCTTCAACTGATAAGATGGGACCCTTGGCCTTTCCTGCCTGTAGATCAAGAAGAGCAAATTGGGAGGGGAAACTGTTCCCTCCCTCCCCCCATCCCCTCCTTATCTTTCTTCTAGAAAACAATCCTTGGCTCACTCTGTTTTCTTTCTTTTGACCTTCCCTTGCTCGAAAGGAAGACAGAAATAGATAAGTCTGGCTTTTGGTAGCAGCACCCAAAAGCATTCCAATGGCCTCGTCAACAGCGACAGTAGGAACTTCCCTGGTGGTCCAGTGGCTAAGACTCGGTGCAGGAGGCTAAGACTCCTCCAATGCAGGAGGCCCAGGTTCAATCCTTGGTTAGGAAACAAGCTCCTACATGCCTCAACTAAGAATCCACATGCCACAACGAAGATTCCGCATGCTGGGATCTTATTTATTTGACCACGTGCAGTCAAATAAATAAATACTAAAAACAAAAACAAGAACGAGTGAGGGTAAACCCTTGGTCCCTGCCTGTGGGAGCTTACACCTGATGACAAAGCTTCCTCTGATCGAGTCCCTACTCTGTGAGGAAGCAGAAATCACCAGAGGTGAACTGTCTGGGCAGGAAACAGAATTCAGCAGTGAGTTTATCAAAGACATAAAATATCATAAAACACTGAGGGTCCTCAGAGAAGTTCAAACACTGGCCGCATCCCCTGCCATCTGACAGATGCTGAAAACAAAGATGCTGGGGAAAAAAAGGCCCAGAGAGGGAAATAGCTCTTCAGTCTGGTCCAGGACTAAAGAGTTATTTGCTGGTGGCACCAGGCCCAGGTTGCAGCTTCCTGGGTAAGAACCCACCTGCCCATGCAGGAGAGGTGGGTTCAATCCCTGGGTTGGGAAGATCCCCTGGGGGCGGGGAGTGGAGAATGGTAACCCTCTCCAGTATTCCTGCCTGGAGAATCCCCATGGACAGAGGAGCCTGGTGGGCTACAGTCCATGGGGTCACAGAGTCGGACACGACTGAAGTGACTTCACACACACACACACACGTGCACACTCGCACCAGGCCCATGCTAGTGTTCTTCCTAGATCTTTGAGGGGCCCAGGTCTATCTAGCCCCAGCCCTCTGCCTCCGCTGCAGTCCTCAGACCCTCCTCTGCAGCTCTGACAGCCCTCGTGCAGAGAGGTCATAGTGAGTGCAGAGTTCTCTAAGCAGGCCCCTTCCCTAAAGCTTCCACTGTAGCCAAACCTGCCCGTCTGATAAGGCAACCAAACAGATCTTCCCAAAACAGTACTCCCCAAGGGAGGGGGATGGGCCCCTGTGTTTTCTTGTGGGCTGAGAAGGGGGCTGGCCAGGAAGGGAGGCAAGTCCTGCTCCCGCCTCAAGCATTTCACAGCTTTGTGATCTTGAGCAAACCCACATTCCTCTCTTGAGACGGGAAGGGGACAGGGCACAACCCCTAAAAGAATGACACAGCCTGGGAACAAGACTTCCCAGTTGGCTCAGTGGTAAGGAGTCCACCTGCCAATGCAGGAGATGCAAGTTTGTTCCCCAGGTTGAGACGATCCCCTGGAGGAGGAAACGGTAACTCACTCCAGTATTCTTCCTTGGAAAATTCCAGAGACAGAGGAGCCTGGCGGGCTACTGTTTATGGGGTCACAAAGTCAGACACGACTGAGCGCACACACACACAGACACATGAGGACAAGACATAAGCCAATAAGAGACAAGTAGGTTCAAGATGGCATAGAGTTGACTTCCCCTAGACCTTGAGCCTCGGCACACGCTCATTGTAGCACAGCAGCAAACTGAATGGCACGCCTACAGGTGCCAGGACATCCCCAGGATGACCACAAAGAGTCAAAAAGTGGGCAGTGGCCCAAATCCTGGAAATTCCCATCCCTTCCCCCAAATAGCTGGAATACTCCTTCCACTCATTCAGTTCAGTTCAGTTGCTCAGTCATGTCTGACTCTTTGCGACCCCATGGACTACAGCACGTCCCTGTCCATCACCAACTCGAAGAGCTTGTTCAAACTCATGGCCATTGACTTGGTGATGCTGTCCAACCATCTCATCCTCTGTCGTCCCCTTCTCCTCCTGCCTTCAGTCTTTCCCAGCATGAGGGTCTTTTCCAATGAATCAGCTTTTCGTATCAGGTGGCCAAAGTATTGGAGTTTCAGCTTCAACATCAGTCCTTCCGATGAATATTCAGGACTGATTTCCTTTAGGATGGACTGGTTGGATCTCCTTGCAGTCCAAGGGACTCTCAAGAGTCTTCTCCAACACGAGTTCAACAGCATCAGTTCTTCGGTGCTCAGCTTTTTTTATGGTCCAACTTTCACATCCATACATGACTGCTGGAAAAACCATAGCTTTGACTAGATGGATCTTTGTAGGCAAAGTAATGTCTCTGCCTTTTAATATGCTATCTAGGTTTGTCATAGCTTTTCTTTCAAGGAGCAGGCATCTTCTAATTTTATGGCTGCAGTCACCATCTGCAGAGATTTTGGAGCCCAAGAAAATGACGTCTGTCACTGTTTCCACTGTTTCCGCATCTATTTGCCATGAAGTGATGGGACCAGATGCCATGATCTTCGTTTTCTGAATGTTGAGTTTTAAGCCAGTTTTTTCACTCTCCTCTTTCACTTTCATCAAGTTCAGTTCAGTCCAGTCGCTCAGTCGTGTCTGACTCTTTGCAACCCCATGAATCACAGCACGCCAGGCCTCCCTGTCCATCAACATCTCCTGGAGTTCACTCAGACTCACGTCCATCGAGTCAGTGATGCCATCCAGCCATCTCATCCTCTGTCGTCTCCTTCTCCTCCTGCCCCCAGTCCCTCCCAGCATCAGAGTCTTTTCCAATGAGTCAACTCTTCGCATGAGGTGGCCAAAGTACTGGAGCTTCAGCTTTAGCATCATTCCTTCCAAAGAAATCCCAGGGTTGATCTCCTTCAGAATGGACTGGTTGGATCTCCTTGCAGTCCAAGGGACTTTCAAGAGTCTTTTCCAACACCACAGTTCAAAAGCATCAATTCTTCGGCGCTCAGCCTTCTTCACAGTCCAACTCTCACATCCATACATGACCACAGGAAAAACCATAGCCTTGACTAGACGGACCTTAGTCGGCAAAGTAATAAGAGACTCTTTAATTCCTCTTCTCTTTCTGCCGAAAGGGTGGTATCATCTGCATATCCAAAGTTATTGATATTTCTCCCAGCAATCTTGATTCTAGCTTGTGATTCATCCAGCCCAGCATTTCTCATGATGTACACTGCATATAAGTTAAATAAGCCGGGTGACAATATACAGCCTTGACATACTCCTTTCCCAACTTGGAACCAGTCCATTGTTCCATGTCTTGTTCTAACTGTTGCTTCTTGCAGATTCTTGAGAATCTGCATACAGATTTCTCAGGAGGCAGGTAAGGTGGTCTGGTATTCCCACTTCTTGAAGAATTTTCCAGTTTGTTGTGATCCACACAGTCAAAGGCTTTGGCATAGTCAATAAAGCAGAAGTAGATGTTTTTTTGGAACTCACTTGCTTTTTCTATGATTCAGTGGATGTTGGCAATTTGATGTCTGGTTCCTTTGCTTTCGTTAAACCCAGCTTGAATGTCTCAACGTTGTTGGTTCACATACTGTCGAAGTCTTACTTGGAAAATTTTGAGCAATACCCACCCCTTTGCTTCTTATTGCAAAATTCAGGCTTTAATTGGAAAAGGAGGGAAAACCACTAGGCCATTCACGTTTGACCTAAATCAAATCTCTTATAATTATACAGTTGAGGTGATGAATAGATTCAAGAGATTAGATCTGGTAGACAGAGTGACTGAAGAACTATGGACTGAAGTTTGTGACAATATACAGGAGTCAATGACCAAAACCACTGTGGACAAAGGTTCATAACATTGTACAGGAGTCAGTGACCAAAATCATTCCAAAGAAAAATAAATGCAAGAAGGTAAAGTGTTTGTTTGAGGAGGCTTTACACATAGCTAAGGAAAGAAGAGAAGCAAAAAGCAAGGGAGAAAGGGAAAGATACACCCAACTGAATGCAGAGTTCCAGAGAATGGCAAGGACAGATAAGAAGGCCTTCTTAAATAAACAGTGCCAATAAGTAAAGGAAACAATAGAATGGGAAAGACTAGAGATTTATTCAAGAAAATTGGAGATAACAAGGGAATATTTTGTGTAAGGATGGATGCAATAAAGGACAGAAATGATAAGGACCTAACAGAAGTGGAAGAGATTAAAAAGAGGTGGCAAGAATACACAGAAAGACCTATACAGAAAAGGTCTTAATGACCCAGATAAACACCATGGTGTGGTTACTCAACATGACATCCTGGAGTGTGAAGTCAAGTGGGTCTTTGGAAGCATCACTACAAACAAGGCCAGTGGAGGTGATGGAATTCCAGCTGAGCTATTTCAAATCTTAAAAGATTATGGTGTTAAAGTGTTGCACTCAATATGTCATCAAACTTGGAAAACTCAGCAGTGGCCACAGGACTGGAAAAAATCAGTTTTCATTCCAATTCCAAAGAAAGGCAGTGCCAAAGAATGTACAGCTGTGCTCATTTCACATGCTAGCAAGGTTATGCTCAAAATCCTTCAAGCTAGGCTTCAGCAGTACCTGAACGAAGAAATTCCAGATTAAAAGCTGGGTTTAGACAAGGCAGAGGAACCAGAGATCAAATTGTTAACATTCGTTGGATCACAGAGAAAGCAAGGGAATCCCAGAAAAACATCTACCTCTGTTTCACTGACTCTGCTAAAGCTTTTGACTGTGGAAAATTCTTAAAGAGATAGGAATATCAGACCACCTTACCTATCTCCTGAAAAACTGTATGCAGGTCAAGAAGTAACAATAGGAACTTTACATGGAACAACTGACTGGTGCTAAATTAGGAAAAGAGTACAACAAGGCTGTATTTTGTCTCCCTGTTTATTTAACTTATATGCCGAGGACATCATGTGAAATGCTGGGCTGGATGAATCACAAGCTAGAATCAATATTGCTATGAGAAATACCCACAGGCTCAAATGTGCAGATGATATCACTCTAATGGCAGATAGTGAAGAGGAACTAAAGAGCCTCTTGATGAGGGGGAAAGAGGAGAGTGAAAAAGCTGGCTTAAAACTCAACATTCAAAAATCTAAGATCATGGCATCCAGTCCCATCACTTCATGGCAAATAGATGGAAGAAAAAGTGAAAGCAGTGGCAGATTTTATTTTCTTGGGCTCGAAAATCACTGTAGTGATGGCAGCCATGAAACTGAAAGACGCTTGCTCTTTGGAAGAAAAGCTATGACCAACCTAGACAGCATATTAAAAAGCAGAGACACTACTTTGCCTACAAAGGTCCGCCTAGTCAAAGCTATGTTTTTTCCAGCAGTCATATATGGATGTGAGAGTTCCACCATAAAAAAGGCTGAGCGCTGAAGAACTGATGCTTTCAAATTGTGATGCTGGAGAAGACTCTTGAGAGTCCCTTGAACTGCAAGGAGATCAAACTAGTCAAATCCTAAAGGAAATCAACCTGGAATATTCATTGGAAGGACCGATGCTGAAGCTCCAATACCTTGGCCACCAGATATGAAGAGCTGACTCATTGGAAGAGACCCTGATGCTGGGAAAGATTGAAGGCTAAAGAAGAGGGTGGCAGAGGATGAGATGGTTAGATAGCATCACTGACTCAATGGACATGAATCTGAGCAAACTCTGGGAAATAGCAAAGGACAGGGAAGCTTGGTGTGCTGCAGTCCATGGGGTGGCAAAGAGTTGGATAGGACTTAGTGACTTAACAACAGCAAAAATAAAAACTGACAACCCCATGCCCTCGGGCCTCACTTGCCCACATTCTCTCTAAGGAGTGTGTTTCCTTCCTAAATAACCCTTTTTGGAAAAAAAAAAAAAATTGTGGTTGCACTGGGTCTTCATTCCTTTTTGGTGTGGGCTTTCTCTGATGGCAGTGAGCAGGGGTTACTCTGTTGTTGCGTGTGGCCTCTAGGCTCGCAGGCTTGTAGCTGTGGCCCACCGGTTTAGTGTCTTCGAGACATGTGGAATCTTCCTGGACCAGGGATGGAACACATGTCCCCTGCACTGGCGGGTGATTCCTATCCACTGCGCCACCAGGGAAGTCCCTGAGGAACTCTTCTGTCATTTTACTGTGACTTGCTCTTTAATTCTTTCCTGTAAGAAGCCAAGAACCCACACTTGGAGACCATCCCAGGGACTCGGATGTGACCTGGGGACATGACCATCCTCTTGGGCCCGACTTTCTTTCCTGCAACACTCTGGGCCTCTGTTTTATGTTTGTTCTGTTTTTCAATATGATCGAGGTAAGTATCGTCTTGGATGAGCTATAACGTACCTGGCCAGAGCTAACATTTGATGAGTCCATAGTTTTCGGGGAAGAAGTTTTGAGAACTTAAGTATTGCTTTCATAACACCTCATTCTAGAGCAAGGTTGTCTAATAGAAATACGTTATGATCCATATATATATATATTTCTTCTAGTCCTATCAAAAAAAACCAGAAACGGGTGAAATTAGTTTTAATAATAGATTTTACTTAGCCCAATATGTTCAAAATATTATTTCATCATTCAATTAGTATAAAAAAATTATTGAGATATTTTGCACTCGTGGCCAGTGGCTACCATGCTGGACAGCGTAGGCCTAGGGTTTAGCTCAGGAGTGACCACATCCAACCAGTCTTCCTACCTCAGGCCTCACTCTCCCGTAGTCCATTCTAAGAAGATCATTGTGTCACTCCCCAGCTCAAAAGATCTCCGAGCGACTTCCCTGGTGGTCCAGTGGTTAAGTCTCCATGCTTCCAATGCAGTGGGCATGGGTTTGATCCCCAGTCAGAGAGCTAAGATCCCACATGGTATGCAGAGTGGCCAATAAATAAATAAATAAATAAATAATAAAGATCTCTGATATCTCCTGCTCTTGGAGGACAAGGTCTGCAACACAGAGTCATGGTGTGAAAGACCCTTCACAATCCACCCAGATTTGCCTTTTAAACTTCTTTCTTTTCTCTCCCCTCCAAGAGGTGATCACTGCAGGCTTTTCTGTCCTTCACTTGGGGACACTTGAAGATTCATTCGTTGGTTCATTCATTCAAGGAGTACCTACCAAACTTCAGGCAGCGCGGTGGGCGACGGACCCAACCCAAAGGGTGTCAAGAATCTTCTCTGACCAACTCTTAAGCCTCCCCGCAACACCCACCTCACCGAGGTTCAACCCCACCTCGCCCCATCTAGCTCCAAGGTTAGCTCTCGGTCAACCAACTGGGTGGTTGATTCCCGGGTCCTTCGTCCCACCCTCGGGCAAAGGAATGTGTATTTCTCGCCATTTCTTCCACCCCTGCCACATGACGGATGTTCAACCAGTTGATGAATGACCTACCGACCAACGCCCACCTTCTGGTCTGAGGAACTAGAACGCGGAACAGGGGCGGACTGAAGGGGGCCTTCCGCTGAGGTCCCAGTGTTGAAACTAACCAGGGTGGGCTAGGATCCCCGCACAGCCTGAGACGCGCCCCGGATCCAGCAGCAAGGCATTAACCCGGGCAAGCTCGCGACCACCACCCCCATTCGACCAGTCCCTGCCGGCGTGTCAACGGGCACCCGAAACGACTAGGGGCATGGCTGCGAGGGATCTGGAAGGAACTGTGGTCGGGCGCAGGCTCCGGCCGCCCGGGAGCGGGAGCCTGCGCTGGGGGCGAGGAGCGCGGGAGCCCGCAGCCGAGGGGAGAGGTAGGGAGGCGCGGCGGTGCGGCGGCGCGGCGGGAACTACAAATCCCAAGGGTCGTCTGCCGGAGAGGCGGAAGGGGAGGTCTCGGGCGGGGCGGAGCGAGGCCCGAGGGGCTCTAGGGCCACGCCCCGGCTGCGGGCTCAGCGCTCGGGGAGACCATGTCCGGAGGCAGCAGCTGCAGCCAGACCCCGAGCCGGGCCATCCCCACCACTCGGAGGGTGGTCCTCGCCGACGGCGTGCAGCTGCCCCCCGGGGACTACAGCACCACCCCCGGCGGCACGCTTTTCAGCACCACCCCCGGAGGTAGGCGCGGGCTCCGGGGAGGTGGCCCCCTGCGCCCCGGCTCTGGGTGCGGGCGGTGGGGAGTTTGGACTTGACAGGAGCAGGGAGTGCTCGGGAGCCGCCAGCTGGACGGGGCGACCGAGTTCCGGGGCGCGGTGACTGGGAAGAACGGAACGGGGTATCAGGGAGGCAGTGAGTCCGGGAGGTGGCCGCAGGGAGCGAGCATGGGGGTCGCCTGCGATCGCCAGCCATCGGGTGCGAACTCCATTGCAGCGTCTGCCAATGCCAGGAGTTTTCTTCTTTCTGGGAGAGACTCCTGACTCCCCCGATCGTCGACAAACGCACAAACGCATGCTTCCAAGACCACCACATGCTGAGGTGTGCTGCCCCTTGCGGGTGTTGGGGGCAGTTCTGAGGCTGATAGGGTGGGGTCGGGGTGGGCCACGCACCACGGAGAGGCCGGGCTAAGGGTTTTGTGGGATGGGACGTTGGAATCAATGACCCTTGCAGAACTCTTCTTCCTTCCCGAGGCCCCCCACCCCCACCCCACCCGACCCCCAGCCCCAGCTTTGGGCGGAGGGTGCTCGCCTGCCCCTGCGGCGCCTCGGCGGCACGGGGACCAGATGGTTCTTTCAGGCGCGCGGCGGTTCTCTGCTCAGGGACCTGGGGCCGCGAGCCGCGCTATGCAGAAAAACACGTTCTTCTGTCCGGGGGGGAGGGGAGGGAGGGAACCGTGTGACCTCCGGGAGCGTGGATGAGGAAGAGGAAGCTGAGCTGGCGCGGGTGGGGGCCCGCTTCGCGCTGCCCTCGGGAGCCTGGCATTCGCTCCCAGCTCCGGAGCCTGGGTGCTGATGAAACCTGCCCGCGCGTTTGCGTGATGAAATCCCCGAGCTCGCCGCTTCGCTCCCTCCCTCACTCTGTCCTCACCCGCTCCTGCCCTTCTCCCCTTCCCTTTACGCCCTCTGCCGCTTCCCAAACTACTCGAGAAAAGCGCCGCACATCCTGGCGTCCCGGCTGAGACGCACGCACTCGGGCGGGGCTGCCCGCCTTGTCGCCTGGCAGCGTCGGGGGCCACTTGCTTCTTTTCTCAGGCAGCTGTCCCACCCCCGGCGAGCACAGCCAGATCCGAAGCCCAGGTTTTGTTTCACTCAAAACATACAGCGTGCGAGCTGTTTGCCAGCTGAGTGGTTCCTGGACAGCGGGGGCCGCCTTTTTCTATGAGACGCGGCACCGAGGCCCCCAAACACGTGCCCACGGTCCAATCGAACACCCGATTTCCCAAACTGAACAAGAAAGAGTCGCCAAGCGCAGAGGGGAAAAAAATGCTGCCGCGTCTATTAAAAATGATCCAAGGGAAAGTTCCCAGTGACTCTTGCTGTCTCTTTTGACTCAGATTCTCTTTCCATGCTGGACTTTATGTAGTCCATGCTACTCCGCTTTTTCTGTGCTATGATGTGTCTACTGGGACCTTTCGGGACAATTTTGGGGTCCCCTCCAGTGAAGGTGTGAGCCACTGCTTCATCTGTTCAGGGTGGGCACTGACTCAGGCCTGAAGGCTTAGCTGGCCCTATTTTGCACCCTTGATACCAAATGGGGTGGATCAGCTTGGAAGCAACAGCCCGGGGTGCTGTTAATGGGAAACTCTCTTCCACTTCTCCCTTTGTACTGGAAAATTGCGGTTTGGGGCAGACCTCAGCCAGTCTCCTTTTGAAGGTGTTCATTTGGGAGAGGGGCAAGGGGCTTCTGCATCAGTGTAACAGTTTCTGAGGCCAACTGGAAGGAAGCTAGCAGTGCCAGGAGCCTAGAGAGTGACCAGCCTAGTGACCAGCGGGGGAGACGCAGCTCACAGTCCATAACCCAGAGAATCCAAGCTTGCCTCTGCACAACCAAGGTGTGGAGTCTTCCTCCAAAGCCCACTTTAACACAACCCTTTGCCTGGGCAGAGGGGCTTGACCTAATGAGTAAAGGTCATTCCTGGCCCCCTTCTGCTTCGGTCAAGAGTGCTGTTTCTCAGTCTTCTGGGGGGCACATGAATTACCTGGGGACCACATCTGGTTCTGTAGGTTAGGGGTAGGGCCTAAGATTCCACATTTCTAACTAGCTCCCAGTGACTGGTGTTAAGGACTATTCTCCGAGCTCTCAGGAATTGGAATGTGACAGCCCTCACCAGGCTCTCCTCTGTGGTCTGACAAAAAAGGTGATGCGTCCATCCGGGTAAACTTCTCTTGAGGTTGGGTTTGGCGTCTGTCTTTAAACCAGACTCTGGAGAGCCAGGCTCTCGGCAGAGTCTGCGTGGTTGGATAGTGTCAGAAGCTACTGGAGTAAACTGTCCGCTGGTCACTCTTGCTGGGAATGGCTCTGCAGTGTGTGTCCTGGGGGAAAATAAGAGCAGATGACTTGAGCCATCTCCAGTCCTCTGACTCCAGTTTGCTTTCCATGCTCATTAACCCTACACAGGCTGAACCACTGATCTGAAGAAGTTAGATGTCTGGAGAACTGAAGAGTGATTTACGTAAGAAAATTACTTAAGAGAGTGTCACTGATGAACACTCAAGTTTGTGGAATCTTATGATTTTGTTTTTTCCAACTTTATTGGAGTATAGTGGATTGACAGTGTGTTCATTTCTGCTGTACAGCAAAATGATTCAGTTATATATTCTTTTTCATATTCTTTTCCATTAGGTTTTTTGGTGTTTGTTTTTTTCCCTTTTTTTGGTCGTGCCATGCTTCTTGCAGGATCTTAGTTTCCTGATGAGTGATTGAGCCTGTGCCCCTTTCCTGGAAGTGGAAGCCTGTGCCCCTTTCCTTGGAAGCATCCACTGGACCATCAGGGAAGTCCCTCTGTTGGGGTTTATCATATTGAATATAGTTCCCTGTGCTATACAGGAGAACCTTGTTGTCTATCCATTCTGTATATAACAGTTTGAATCTGCTAATCCCAAACTCCCAACCCTTACCTTCCCCACCCCGACCCCTTTCCTTTGGCAACAAGTCTATTCTGTGTATCTGTGGAGTCTTAAAAGTCTTAAGTAACACTAAACCACCAGAACCTTTGAGTGGGTCAGAACCCTTCATCCACCCTTCCCGCACCAACCTCTACATTCCCAGTTCCTTACTGGATGTTTGACCCAAAGCTACAGGAGTTGTGGCTTGGGTGGTAGTCGTACCTAAGCCCTGGGTCTGGATAAGGTTAATCAGAGGTAAGCTGCTAGGACTGCAGGTGTTACTGGCATCCTATTTGGTTAGACAAACAAAGCCTGCGCCCAGGAAGCTTACCTTGGGGCAGCTCCCAAGTCTGGCGCTGGAACAGAGAGTGCTGGGAAGAGGATAGGGTAGGCTGGGCACTGAAGCCGGAGTGTGGCCAGTGTCCCCAGGCCTCAGTTACACTGCTTCTTTATTACAGGTCAAGAGAACTTGACATTGACATTAAGGCAAAGAGGAACTATAATGGGTCTCTTTATACTGACCCGAGCTTCCTTTTAAAGCATTTAGAACATTCCATACTAAGTGCTTCATTAAAGACTGGCAGGGACCCTGGTGTAGAGCACCCATAGCCTTCCTAATCTTACGGCCATGGCATTGGAACAAAGTGTGACCTCGAGGTCTTCCACTGCGAGCTAGAAAGATGAACACACCCGAAATGGAATTATAACCATCAGAGTTGTATCTAAAGTAATTAGACAGACACTCACCCCACCCCCGAAA
This sequence comes from Ovis aries, assembly GCF_016772045.2. Classification (NCBI taxonomy): domain Eukaryota; kingdom Metazoa; phylum Chordata; class Mammalia; order Artiodactyla; family Bovidae; genus Ovis; species Ovis aries. Next base: position 32,338,875 of record NC_056079.1, read on the forward strand.
ACTTGAAAGTGAAAGTGAAGTCGTTCAGTCGTGTCCGACTCTTTGCGAACCCGTGGACTGTAGCCCACCAGGCTCCTCCATCCATGGGATTCTCCAGGCAAGAATACTGGAGTGGGTTGCCATTTCCTTCTCCAGAGGATCTTCCCGACCCAGGGATCGAATCTGCGTCTCCCGCATTGCAGGCAGATGCTTTAACCTCTGAGCCACCAGGGAAGCCTTACATGATATTAAATGAGACTTGCCCACTCCAAGTAGCCAGCGTGGTTGGCCTTACATTCTAACAATGTAAACACAGCTGTTGGATATGAATTGCCTTCAGACCTTACTTTTTTTTTCCCCAATATCCTCAAAGGTGGCAAGGCCTCATTATTGATAAAGGGGTTTGTTTGTTCTTTTCCTGAAAGAGCAAAAAAAAGTCCTTCATTACCAAATTTGGAGAAAGGGCCAGCAGGATGGTGCCATATTGACTATTGGTATAAAGTAGTGAGGCATTTGCTTGTCAGGGACTTTATTTGACGTCAAGTTAGGAAAAGGCAGCATTATTGAAACAAGGATTGCTTCCCAGGGTGAAATGAATGAAAAGTGTTCATTTATACACATAGATTCTTGATTCTTCAGTGTTCAAACGTATGAACGAAAAACATGTTACTTTCTCGTTTTACTGAGATCCATGCCAGTGTTCTTCCTCTTTTGTGATTCACAACAATGATTCACATGTCTTTGTTTACATATTTGTTCCCTAGATTAGACAGGAAGTTCTTTCAGAGATGGCTTACTCATCTTTGTGGTGTGGCCAGCCACATCAGATGTCTAAAAGGTGAGGGGTGAAAAACTCCTGTGATGAGAGTATTCTCAGGGTGACCTAGTGTCTCTACTACTAGGCCTGGGTCTGGGCTGGCTTAATAACAATGTTTAAATTTTCTTTTCTGTCCTCTTAGTTACAAGTATAGCTATTTATCTTGGAATGTCCCAGAAGCAGAAGCTAACTTTCTCTGAACTTTCCCACTTATCCCAGTATTATTCCAAGTTACTATGAAGCAGACTGTGGAAGGAGGTGACTTTTTATAGTGAACTAGTCAGTGTTGGGGCCTACGTCTCAGACACTGGGAGATTCATGGTCTTCATTGACTTGTTTGCAGCCAGTATTGCTGACTCAGCAGAAATAGGTGACATCTGCCCATGGCATTTGGATGCTTAGGACATGGGCCTTGTAATCCACTGCCTATGCTCATGAGGGTTCACAGGGAGAGCTCAGATACTAGACCCAGAGATCTAGTCTCTATGAGCAGGGTTGTATCAGCTAGCTACTGCTGTGTAACAAGCAACCCCCCAAACTTAGTAACTTCAACCACCACCACAACAATCTGTTATTTCTCTTCATTCTTTGGGCAAATTGGGCATTTTTTGATCATCTTGCCTGAGCCCACTCATCTGGCTGCATACAGCTGGCCATTGGATTGTCCTGGGCTGGAAGTTTCAAGGTGGCCTTAGCCACCTGTCTGGGTATTGCTGGGGACAGCTGGAAGGTTGGGCTCTCTCTCTGTCCTCATGGCCTCACACCATTCAGAATATGAGTTATTTACATGGCAGCTTCCAAGGCCCCTTAAGGCCTTTATTCAGAAGTCACAGTATGTCACCTACACAGTATTCTGTCTGTCAGAGTAAGCCGCAAGGCTAGCCCAGATTCTAGGAGAAGGGAAATGACTCCTTTGATGAGAGAAGCTGGGTATAAACAGGGGTAGGAGGATTTATGTGGGCCATGCTTTGAGACGATGTTCAGCAAGGGTCAGGCCTCAAAGGACAGTCCTTTGAGGGGGTTTAACTGCCTGTCCTGCTGAGTGGCCAGCAGAGCCAGGGCCAGATGTTGATGTTCAGTCACTCAGTCCTGTCCAACTCTGCAACTGCAGAGTGCCAGGACTTCCATGTCCTTCACCATCTCCTGGAGCTTGCTCAAACTCAGGTCCATTGAGTCATTGATGCCATCTAGCCATCGTGCCCTCTGTCGTCCCCCTCCCCTCCCGCCTTCAGTCTTTCCCAGCATCAGCGTCTTTTCCAAAGAGTTGGTGCTTCACATCAGGTGGCCAAAGTATTGGAGCTTCAGCTTCAGCATCATTCCTTCCAATGAACATTCAGGATTGATTTCCTTTAGGATTGACTGGTTTGTCCAAGGGACTTTCAAGAGTCTTCTCCAACACCACAATACAAAAGCACTCATTCTTCGGTGCTCAGCCTTCTTTATAGTCCAACTCTCACATGACTACTGGAAAAACCATAGCTTTGACTAGACGGACGTTTGTTAGCAAAGTAATATCTCGGCTTTTCAATATGCTGTCTTGGTTGGTCATAGCTTTTCTTACAAGGAGCAAGTGTCTTTTAACTTCATTGCTGCAGTCACCATCTGCAGTGATTTTGGAGCCCAAGAAAATAAAGTCTCTCAGTGTTTCCATTGTTTCCCCATCTATTTGCCGTGAAGTGATGGGACTGGATGCCATGATCTTTGTTTTTTGAATGTTGAGCTTTAAGCCAACTTTTTCACTCTCCTTTTACCTTCATCAAGAGGCGCTTTAGTTCCTCTTCACTTTCTGCCATTGAGGGTGGTGTCATCTGCATATCTGAGGTTATTGATATTTCTCCCAGCAGTCTTGATGCCAGCTTGTGCTTTATCCAGCCAGGTGTAGGAGACAGGAATCACGAGCCTATGTGTTTATTGACTATTGGTTTAAGAACAGAGGACACCTTCCTGAAAACATTGAGTCATGGATCCCATGTCCTGCTTTCAAGCCCTTCTATTCAGCTCCACAAAGCAAAACACACAGGTGGACATGGTGCCAGGGCTCTGGGCCGTATATTCAGTTGGTGTGACGCGTACTAACTGCCACCCAGCCTACCTCCTGTTTCCCCTTCAAATGGCCAGGCTTCAGGTATGGCCTCCTCTGCCCACCACTTGCATTTGAACATCTTTGATTTTCTGGAGTACTGGCAAGAGGCAGGTGTCTGAGCCCAGGGGTCCACAGGTGAGTGGGAGGGAGACTACCGCTGGTGTGGGCAGGATCACACTCAGCACATGCACAATGAAGTGGCAGCTGCAGAACTGGGTCTCTTGCCTTAAGGAGTATGAATGGGTTTCCCTCTTCTCTCTTCCAAACAAAAGGGGACAGTGGGCCTGTGTGGATTTGATAGATCTCCTGTAACCAAATCCATAGACCGGGTAGTTTAAACAACAGAAATTTATATTCTTCTTGGTCTGGAAGGCCAAGATCCAAGTGTGGACAGGTTGGTTTCTGCTGAGGCCCCCTCCGTGGCTTGCAGAGGCCGCCTCCTGCTGCCCCTTTCCGAGGTTGTGATCCTTCTGTAGAATGGCTCACCAGCACATTGTTTTAGGGCTCCACCCTAACGGTCTCATTTTCACATAATAGCCTGGTTAAGAGACCTTATCTCCAAATACAGTTACATTGAGGTACTAGGAGTTGGGGCTTCAGCATGTGAATTTGGGGGCGTGCCATTCACACAAAAAAGCAGGACTCCTTCACTTTCCAGCAGCAAGGGGGGTGGTGTATTTCAGAAGGGCACTCACTGTTGGTAGTGCATTTCAGGGGGCAGCCTTACTTGGCTATGCCAGGTGCAGAGGGAAAGGGGAGGAGCTTGGCCAGCCTTAGAAGTCGGTCAGCTGTTTTGTTCTGTCTCCGGAGAAACTTTGTCCCTTCTGCTTAATTTTCAAATCAGCCTGCCTGTTCCCTCATGGGACCTGAAGGAAGGGCCATTTGCCACTGGCTGATGGTCCCTTTATTACTCCAGGGCCTTCATAAGACGCCTAAAGGGTCTTTGTTCAGGGGTTGGGGGGTTATTATTTTTTTTTTTAATATTTTTTTATCTGGTTGTGGCAGGTCTTAGTTGCGAGATCTAGTTCTCTGACCAGGGATGGAACCCGCGTCCCCTGCATTAGGAGCCTGGAGTCTTAGTCACTAGACCATCAGGGAAGTCTGAGGATTGTAGGGGTCTTGGTTCTCCCCGGAGAGCTGGCAGGGTGGGAGGGGAAGGGCAGTCTTGGAGTGAGTGAGCTCTGCTTCTTTACCAAGCTACTCCCCCCAACCCCCACTCCTCGGCCAGTCAGCTGGGTTTGCCAGGCAGACAGTCCTGCAAGAAACAGCCGGGCACTGCTGCTGAGCTGAGCGTACGCTCGTTCCAATGGGTTTCTCCCGGGCGACTGGCCCGCGTCCCAGCACAGGCGTTCAGCCCTCTGTCTGACCCTGTTATGAAATGCTCTCCCGCCCCTGGAAGTGGAACAGCAGTTCTAGGAATTCCGTGCTTGTACTCTTGCTGGGCCTCACGTCCTCGGCCCCTGGGAGGTGCGTTCCTGCCAGCGGAGGCCTGGGAAGAAAGCGGGACCAGCGTCTCAACTTACAGGAGCCGCATCCAGCCGCCTCTGGGCCTCCCGCAGGGAGATGGAGGAGGAATGTAGGAGGCCTCCCTCCCGGGGAACATCCTGTCCTCAAACAGGCGGAAGAAGAGGCAGAAATCTGAAGACCCTGGTGGCTTCCCCTTGGCCAGAGCTGGCTGGCACGGGGGCCCAGGCTGCCTGGCTCATTGTAAACGGAGGCTGGTCTTTGGGGTGGGAGGTGAGACAGACTGGGTCTATCTTGGGATGGCTGCAAGGGGCTGGCCTTTCTGAACCTCAGTTTCCTGCCTGTGAATTCAGAATAAGGTGTCTCCTTCATGGGGGTCCACGGCGACCTAGCAGGTCAGGCTGTGGCAGGCAGGGCTCACATGGCGCTATGATTTTCACAGCCTGACACTCCTGTGAGGCTTTTATGCTCACCGAGTGAAGAACTGGGACTCGGAGGTGAGGGCTGGTGCAATGTCACATCCAATTTTGAGCCCAGAACTGCTGCCTCCCGTCCCCAAGCTAGTTGCACTACTTTCAACTTAAAAGCACCTGCCCACAAGGGGATCCTAAAAATAAATGGTTGGTATCAGAGCTGGAACGCACCCGAGAGATTATCTCTAAAGCCTGGCCTAGGGTTGGGGCTTTAAAAATAGTTTGAATGAGCCCAGAACAAGTCCTTGTTTACAGGCGAGGAAACCAGACCCCGGGGCATGTGTGCCTTGCTTTATATGTTCAAGCAAGCTGTCCTCACCCCTAAAGCCTGCCTGAAGAAAAAATACAAATCTTGCATTTGGTGCATACCTGGAATGTAAAATCCCAGATGACACTGATTACCGAACATGCCACAGCTCATGGTGGTGCTTGAAGCCTGTTTCTTTGTGGACCAAAACAGGAGGGAGAATGCCCTTACCCTCCCCCCCCAACCCCACCCCCTTCTCTCCAAGTCTCTTTTCAGGGTTCTTACCTCCCCTCTTGTTTATCCCAGCTTTTTTTTTTTTTTACCTCCATATAACCGAAGTCACACTGGTCGTGGCAATGCCGAGAACTTGCTTGTTTCGGGCTGACTTTGTGTGAGCCACGGTGCTGACCCACGTCGTGACCCCGGGAGGCTTGACCTGCCATCATCACCATCACCCTCATTCTTCAGGGGAAGAGATCGAATCACGAGGACTTCTCTGATGGGCCAGTGGTCAAGAATTTCCAGTGAAAGGGATGCAGATTCTAACCCTGGTTGGGAAACTTAAGATCCCACACTTCAAGGGGCAGCTAAGCTCACATGCACAACTACTGAGCCCTCGTGCCTCACCTAAGACCTGACGCAGCCAATAAATAAATAAAAGAGAAAGAAGAAATCAGGGCACAGAAACATGGAGTAATAATGCCCAGAGTGGATAGAACCAACAAGCAGGAGAGCTGGGCTTCTAACCACTAGGCTGTAATAAGAACAGCAGGCATTCACACCTCGCCCCCATTATGTTGTCCCCACCCGCCTCTCTCCGTAGCTGAGAACTCTGGCAGCCAGCTGGACTCAGGGTGATGCATTTACATGGGCTTCCAGTTGGAAGACAGCCTCAGCTATTCTCTACATGTAGTTCGAGACACACCCTTGAACTCAGAACCCAGTGGGATCTCAGCTACACAAGTGTTTGGAAGAGTTGGGGGCGAGGTTCATCTCTCTTCTGCCCCCACCCTGTGGGAGGCAGTTTCTGGATTCCCTGGCTCTGCGCTTATAGTCCCTCCCATCTGGATCATCCAAGGACCACCCCCCACTCTGGGTCAGTGCAGAACTGGGGTTGACAAGGATGCTTCCGGCTTGAGATAAGAGTCGGGGGCTTGGATCCCCTGTTGCCAGTGGTACACACGGGGTAGACCTCTCCCTTCCCCTCTGTAGTCCCCATCTATGTCTCTAGACTCCACATACTTGTTTCCAGGTTTTTCTCCGACTAAGCGTGTATAGATCAGGGGGCTGTCCTGTATCTAATGGTCCCTTGCATCTGTCACACCTGGCTTGCTGTGGTCCAGAGGGGTTCAGTGAGGGAATATATGACCCATCACCCCTACTCTCAGGGCATGTGATTGAGCAAAGGTTGGCAGTTGTGTGGGTGGGTGTTAATGCTTGTCCTGATCCTTGAATACAGTTCCTGGAGTCTAGCATGGACAGGGCTGGTGCACGTGGCCTGGAGATGCTAGAAGGGTGAGCTCACCACTCTTTCCCCAGCCCAGCAGAGAGCCTTCAGGACATGGGGAATCTGTCTTGTTCCAACCATGGCAGTTTTAACTTGACTTACTAGGAAAGGAGATTCTGACCCTATATCCTTATTTATTTGTTTACTATCCCTGTATCTTTATTACATGTCAAAGAGTCAGACATGACTGAGCAACTAACACACAGATCCTTGTATTTTTTTATTTTAAAATTATTCAGTATAAAAGGTGTATTTCTTGCTTTAATCCTTATCTCACCCCTAGAGATAAGTAAACAAAAAATACAGGTGTGATTTTTTTTTTTTTTTTTTTTGTGGCCAGTGTGGTGGTGGTTTAGTCATTCGTGTCCAACTCATTGTGACCCCATGGACTGCAGCCTGCCAGGCTCCTCTGTCCGTGGAATTTTCCAGGCAAGAACACTGGAGTGGGTTGCTATTTCCTTCTCCAGGAGCTCTTCCCAATCCAGGGATCAAACCCAGGTTTCCTGCATTGCAGGCGGGTTCTTTGCCAACTGAGCCACAGAGAAAGCCCAGACAGTGTACACTTTATCCCAAGTAGTACCTGCGCTGCACTGTGGGTCTGATCCATAGTTTATTTAACCTGTCCCTTAGTTCTTTTTTTAAAGTCAAAGTTGTATGTGTGTGCGTGTGTGTGTATGCGCACGTGCGCGCCTGCGCGCTCAGTCGTCTTGACTCTGCGACCCCATGGGCTGCAGCCTGCCAGGCCTCCCTGTTCTTCACCATCTCACGGAGCTTGCTCAAACTCATGTCCATTGAGTCAATGATGTCATCTAACTATCTCATCCTCTGTCATCCCCTTCTTCACCTGCCTTCAATCTTTCCCAACATCAGGGTCTTTTCCAATGAGTCAGTTCTTTGCATCAGGTGGTCAAAGTATTGCAGCTTCAGCATCAGTCCTTCCAGTGAATATTCAGGATTGATTTCCTTTAGGATGGTCTGGTTTGATCTCCTTGCAGTCCAAGGGACTCTTTAGAGTCTTCTCCAGATGGAGAATCTCTACGCAGTCCACAAAAACAAGACTTGGAACTGACTGTGGCTCAGATCATGAACTCCTTATTGCAAAATTCAGACTTAAATTGAAGCAGGGAAAACCATTAGGCCATTCAGGTATAACCTAAATCAAATCACTTATGATTATACAGTGGAGGTGACAACTAGATTCAAGGGATCAGACAGGATTCCTGAAGAAATATGAATGGAGATTTGTAACATTATACAGTGTAAAATATACTGACCCAATATTTTTATAGATCATGCTACATTTAAAGTTATTACAAAATAATAAAAAATAAAGTTATTACAAAATAATAGCTATGTTTCCCAATGTTGTGCAATATATCCTTATTGTAGCTTATTTTATACATAGTAATTCATACCTATTAATCCTCTACCGCTGCCTTGCCCCCTTCCCTCTCCCCATTGGTAACCACAGGTTTGTTCTGTTATCTGTGAGTTTGTTTCTGTGCTGTTATATTCATTTGTTTGTTTTATTTTTAGATTCCACACATAAGCAATTACAGAATATTTGTTTTTCTCTCTGATTTGTTTCACTAAGCATAATACCTTCCAGATCTATCCACATTGTTGCCAATGGCAAAAGTTTCATTCTTTTTTATGGCTGAGTAGTATTCCATTGTGTATATGTATTTCACATTTTCTTTATCCATTCATCTGTTGATGGACACAGGTTGCTTCTAATTACCTATTTATTGTTTTTAATACTATGATTCTTGATGAGCCATGTAGATTTTAGTGATAGCATTTCCATTTTTTACCTTATTTTTTTTAAAGTAGAATTACTAATTTCTTTACTTTAAAATATGCTCAGTACCCAAATCCTGAAATCATGGAACTCTGCTCAACAGTCTTGTTCAGTCACTAAGTCATGTGTGACTCTTTTTGACCCGATAGGCTGCAGTATGCTAGGCTTCCCTGTCCCTCGTTATTTTGTGGAGTTTGCCCAAGTTCATATCCATTGACTCAGTGATGCTATCCAACCATTTCATCCTCTGCCGCCCTCTTTCTACAGTAGTCTGTAATAGTCTCAATATTCTGCAATAACCTTAATGGGAAAAGAATTTAAAAAAGAAGAGATACATGTGAATCACTTTGCTGTACACCTGAAACTAATACAACGTGTTAATTAAATCTAAAAGAGCAATTTTGAAAAGTGTAACTATAAAAAAATAAAATGTGCTTAGTTTTCATTCAGGTGAGTCTTCCCACACCCGCCAGTCCCTCTGAAGTGCCTCTCAGTATGGTTTCACACTCAGACCTCTGCATTTCTCCATACATTTTCCCTCTTTTCTGAGCAGTTTGGTGACTCGGGACCTGCCACACAGCTGCGGGCATGGGATTCTCAGGAGCCTCTGCTCTTTCTGTGATTTTATAGACTCCATCTTCCTGGCACTTTCTGCAGATGGCTCTGTTCTCCTTCTATTTGGTTAGCGACCCCATTGACTGCAGACTGCCAGGCTCTGCACCCTCTATCCTATGGCTACAGCACTTATTTTAAAATAAAAATCCTCATTTGAGCTAATACAATCCATAATCTAAATGCCAGTAGGGATGGCAGCTTAAACACCCACCCCTGGATTTCCCTGGTGGTCCAGTGACTAAGACTGCACTCTGAGCGCAGGGGGCCGGGGTTCAATCCCTGCTCATCGTTTGGCTGGGTATAAAACTAGGTCAAGATGACTTTTGCCCCAGGATAGTGAAGGTATTTGACCCACTGTCTTCAGGCTTTCCATGTAACCGTTGAAAATTTTGATACATTCTTACTCCCAATCCTCAGTGGGCATCTGTTGTCTTTCAACCCTTTCTGGAAGATTTCATGATTTATAATGAATCTTAAGCTGGTGGTTTTTAATTCATTGCACTGGATAGTCAAGTAGTCTTTCAAGACTCATCTCTCTCAATTCAGCAAAAGTATCTTCTTCTTCTTTTTGTATTTAATTAATTCTTTTGATCTTTTAAGTAATTCTTTTGATCAAGTTCTCTTGTCTCTTTTTCTTGATTTCCTTTTATCCAGGATTTGGGTACTGTCTCTAATTGGTTATCTTTTTGTCTTCTGCTCCCTTTATTATTTAAGAGTGAGGAGTTGCCCAAGACCTGGCCAGAAGTCCCTTGTCTGTTCCAGAGACCAAAGCACTCAATCTAGTGGCTATTTGGGTTTTTTTTCATTTGAGATAACCCCCTCCCAAAATCTGTCTCTGTAGGTCTTTATCTTTGCTCTTTATTTTGAAGCACAGGAGCGCAAAGGGTTTGAGGCCACCATTCAGGAGGTCAGCTTATTTTGCCTGCCTGGCCTCCTCCTGGGTGACAGACAGGTGGCACCTGTCCCTGTTCTCAGCCCCCAGCCCCCTTTTCCTTGATGGCTCTAATTCCCGAAACTTCCTGGGTTCGACCCCGCTTGCTTGCTGTTACCACCTCGATCGCCACCTTCCTACCTTTAGCTGTCCCCCTTTTCCTCCCTGTTAGAACCATTCCTGGGACTTCCCTGGTGGTCCAGTGATTAAGACTCTGTGCTTCCACTGCAGGGGACCTGGGTTCCATCCCCTGGTTGGGGAACTAAGATCCCACATGCCACAGAGGGAGGCCCCCCTCAAAAAAAACAAAGAGGAAAGGGGAGAAAAGAGCCATTCCTCCATTCACTTTCTGTCTTCGTATATCGTGATGTGGAGAACAGTCGGAGCCCCGTTGGCATCCAGGTGGGCACAGGTGCTTCTGTTTCTAGTTCTTGGTGTTTTGTATGACTTGTAAGAGAAGCAGAAGGAAGAACCCGTCTTGTTTCTGCCTCCTGGAAGCTGCCCAGATCCTCAAAAGCTTGCATAGACACCTTGTAGAGGGGGCTTGTTTTCCCTTGCATGGAGAGGAAGTGGGTCCTCAGCTAAAGAGTGTTATGGGGGGCCGCCTAGTGTGACACCCTCGTTCCCCAGAGGACCACAGCAGACCAGCACCCCCGGCCGCCACTGTTCAGCCTCATAGGGTCCTCAGCATCCCTGCTGGTCCCCACTTCCTGTCCCCATGTGCAGGCCAGGTCCCAGCTCCGGGGCTGCGCTGCAGTCTCGTCAGCCAGGGGTTCCTATTTTCAACAATACGGGCCTGTGTGTGTTTTGTTAGGTTTGCCTCATCTGTGGGAGGCTTTGGGAATTTCCAGATCACTGGCCACGGAGGTGGGTCCCATGAAGGCTTAGAAGAAGAAAGAGTTGAAAAGCCAAAGCGGTTCCATCTCCAGCTCCTATTCCTCACAGGCCCCAAATTAGCCAGTCAGTGGTGACTTTGTGGTCTTATCCCAGGCTCGGTGCCTTGTCAGCTGACTTTCTGGACGCCACTGTTTACCCCTTTGTCTATCCCACACACACACCCTCCCTCTCTGGCTGAATTACTCTGATGGTGGGTATTTTTTTTTTTTAATATATATTATTTATTAGGCTGTGCTGGGTCTTAATTGTGGCATGCAGGACCTTTCAGATGCAGCATATGGGATCTAGTTCCCTGAACAGGGATCGAACCCTGGCCCCCTACGCTCAGAGTGCAATCTTCCTTAGTCACTGGGCCACCAGGGAAGTCCAGGGGTGGGTGTTTAAGGTGCCACCCCTACCGGCATTTAGATTGTGAGGATTTTTATTTTAAATAAGTTCCCTAGCCATAGGATAGAGGGTGCAGAGGCTATTTCTTTTTCTCTTTTAAGTGTAATTACTGATTTTTAAAATTCTGGGGGCCACTTCAGTGTATGTACCCCAAAGAATTGAAAGGAGATTATCAAGATATTTGCACACTAGTAGCATGATTCACAATAACGAAAAGGTGGATGTAACCTGAATGTCTGTGGGTAAACAAAATTGGTATATCCATACACTGGAATATTGTTTCGTCACTAAGTCATGTCCGACTCTTGCAACCCCACAGACTGTAGCCCGCCAGGCTCCTCTGTCCATGGGATTTCCCAGGCAAGAATACTGTAGTGGGTTGCCATTTCCTTCTCTAGGGGATCTTCCCAACCCAGGGACTGAACTCGAGTCTCCTGCATTGGCAGGCAGATTCTTTACCACTGAGCCACCAGGGAAGCCCACAATGGAATATTATTCAGCTTTAAATCGAAGGAAATTCCCACATAGAGTCCAGCCATGTAGATGAACCTTGAGGACATTATGCTAAGTGAAACAAACCAATTGCAAGAAGACAAATACTATAAGATTCCACTTACATGACATACCTAGAGCAGTCCAGGCTTCCCTGGTGGCTCAAATGGTAAAGAATCTGCCTACAATGTAGGAGACCCAGGTTCCATCCGTGGGTTGAGAGGATACCCTGGAGAAGGGAATGGCAACCCCATTCCAGTATATCTTGCCCAGAGAATTCCATGGACAGAAGAGCCTGGAGGGCTACAGTCCATGGGGTCGCAAAGAGTCGGACACGACTCAGCGACTAACTCAACAGAGCAGTCCAATTCAGACGGAAGCAGAGTGGTCTTGTTTCCTGGATGGAGTTTTAGTTTGGCAGGATGAAAACAGGCCCGGAGATGAGTTGTATGACAATGTGGATGTACTTAAACAACTCAGCTGTACATTTAAGATTACTTCAGATGCTAAGTTTTATGTTATTTCTGTTTTACCACACTTGTTAAAAAAACAAACAACATAAAACCACTGGGGGCTCGTGACCTTTAAAGAACCTCAGAAGCTGCTGATCTCCAAATTCTTTTTTGAGATGATTAAATCTCTAGCTCTCAGGTTCAGCTCTGATAGGGTCAGTCGCTCTATGCCGTGGTGAACAAAGAAACAAAAAAACCCAAGGTGGTATTAGGAGTTTGGGATCAGTCGATACAAATTTGTATATTTAAAATAGGTAAACAGGGAATTCCCTGAAGGTCCAGTGGTTAGGACTCTGCTTTCACTGCTGAGGGCCAGTGTTCCATCCCTGATTAGAGAACTTAGATCCCACAAGCTGTGCAGTGCAGCCAACATAAAACAGACAAAAGTCCTACTGTATAGCACAAGGAGCTATTTTCAGTAACCTGTAATAAACCATAATGGGAAAAAATATGAGGCACATGATATATATTCAGAAATACATATATTACTGAATCACTCTGCTGGACACCAGAAACTAACACAGTATAGTAAGTCAACTAGACTTCAATAAAAATAACTAAAATTTTTTTAAATGCCAAGGTGGCCGGTGGGAAGGAGATAAGGGGGTAGGGTGCCCACGCCACGATGACTAAGAAACAGAGAAAAATGGGCCCATCTCTGAAGCCAGGATGCCCTCCCTCCAGAGAGGGCACTGCTGCTGTCCATTTGGAGCCCGCTGGGCATGTCGGCACACAGCCCTTCATGCTACAGGTGAGGAAACTGCCCTTACAGATGAGGCCCAAAGGTGGAAGGGGCACAGGGCTGCCCGGCTGGTTAGTAAAAGTGATAGTCTCTCAGTTGTGTCGGACTCTGCCACCCCATGGACTGTAGCCCACCAGGCTCCACTGTCCATGGGATTCTTCAGGCAAGAATGCTGGAGTAGGTTGCCATTTCCTTCTCCAGGGGACGTTCCTGACCCAGGGATAGAACTCGGGTCTCCTGCACTGCAGGTGGATTCTATCTGAGCCACCAGAGAGCGCTGGTTGGTAGCAGGGCCTAAAATACAGCCCCAGGTCTGTGTCCTTTGCTGTCCACCCCTCCCCCTTAAAAACATGAGCTCTGAACTGTAGTCCTCCTGGTGATGAGGGGCAGGGCTGCCAACCTCAGCATTATTTGCTCCAGACCAGGAGAGCAAGCCCAGGTGGCTGCCTGGCCCAGGCCGAGGTTAGACCAGGCCAACACGAGCAAGGAGGCAAAGTTCATCCTTGGGTCTCTCTCACCAACCCCTGCTCTTCAGCATCATGGGTCCTCCTCGGCACCAGGAGCCCAATCTTAACTCACATCAGAGCTCAGAGATGCAAGCCCATCCATCTCTCTCCTGTCTCCGGGGTTAGTAGACAGGCAGTGCTCAACATCGAGAAACGAATGTCAGCTGTTGGAATGTCGATCAGCAGAGCCCTTAAATGAGGGACATATTTCAGAGCTATTGATGAGGATGGGCATTCCTGGAGTCCTTGCGTCCTGGTTTCTAAACTGAGGCCATTCACCATCCTCCTAGTCTTCATTTTTTTTTTTTTTATATGAAACTTTTAGTACTTTATTCATTTTCATAGTTTTACAGTATTAGTAAAAAAAACAATGGCCATTATAAATAAGTATAAAATGGGAAGCTGATGAAACTTTGTAGTGTAGTAGGAAAATTAAGTGGAGAGAAGAGGCTGATTAACTTGGGTTACGTGGAAAACCAACAAAGTTCCAGACAAGGAGCTTGCACCATCTACATTAGGCCGCCAGCGCCTGTTTGAATATCGAAGAGTACCCCGCCTTGGGCTCTCTCTCTTGCGGATCTTAAAAGCCGGGACAAGTAAGTAGACATAGTGAGCCTCCACGTCCCAGATGGGAATTCAGCCTGAAATTAGAGTAAAGAGGAGACACGGGGGAAACCAGTCCAGCGACTGGCTCTCCTTCTAATGTCCTTCAAGGCCTTTTATACTTTTGATTATACATAGAGATCAATGGGTAATACAAAATTATGTAGCGTTAGCAGCCCAGACTCTTTCTGTATATCTTTTTGTATGCAAAAGGTCTCAGGTGATTTACATTATCTTCTGGCCAAGAGGCTTGTTAACTCTCTTTGGCTCTCTTCCTTAATGAATGTTAATTCCGTTTCCCCTAAGTGTTTTTCTTTAATCTGCATCTCCTTAAAGCACTAAAGTTACATCTCAATAGAACAAAGGCGCAGTGGGTTATAACAAAGAAGGTACTTAACTCAAAGATCTAATGTTGCTAATACCAGGTCTACTACTTGTTTTTCTATATACCAACTATATCTAAAAATAAAGGATGTGAAAATTTGGCAGCAAGTATTGGCTCAACAAATGAAACTTTTAATCAGTCCTATTCTAGTGACTTTGACTCCTCGGAAGCCCCTACATTCCTAGGATGTTTAAGCTTCCTGTGCCTCCTGCGGTCAGGAGGCCTCAAACAATCACATGCGCAGCTGTGCGAGTCCTGCAGGCAGGCTAGAAAGCCATCAGAGGGTTTTTGGATTGAAACACTCTTTCAAATGCAGAAGACTAAAGCCCTGAATTGACTTTTTCCAGAGAATGTCAGAAGAGTGGAAAAGCAGGCAGATTCTTATTTTTGGGGGGTGGATGCTCAGGAAATTCCAGGGGGAAAACCTGAGGTCTGATTAGCCTTGCCATCAGAGCTCTGCCGCCTGACCTTGTCACGGGTGGAATTCCTCATGCTGGCTCCCGTTAAGTTGCTCAGTCGTGTCCGACTCTTTGCGACCCCATGGACTGCAGCATGCCAGGCCTCCCTGTCCATCACCAACTCCTGGAGCTTACTCAAACTCATGTCCATTGAGTCGGTGATGCCATCCAACCATCTCATCCTCTGTCATCCCCTTCTCCTCCCACCTTCAATCTTTCTCAGCATCAGGGTCTTTTCCAATGAGTCAGTTCTTCGCATCAGGTAGCCAAAATATTGGAGTTTCAGCTTCAGCATCAGTCCTTCCAATGAATATTCAGGACTAAATATTAAGTTTCAGGAATACTGCAGAGTAATTGAATTATACATATGTCTAAATCTATTGTTTTTCAGATTCTCTGTCCTCTGGAGGAGGAAATGGCAACCCACTCCAGTATTCTTGCCTGGAAAATCATTCTTGCTACAGTTCATGGGGTCATAAGAGTCGGAAAGGACTTAGCGACTAAACAACAGCAGTAGGTTATTATCAGCCATTGAGTATTGCTCTTCCTGTACAGTAGGTCCTGGTTGGTTATCTGTTTTCTATATAGTAGTGTGTATGTGTTAATCCCAAACTCCTCATTATCCCTCCCCCTCTTCTGCAGTCTATCATACTTTGCATTCTACTTGTACATATATTTAATATTTATCTTTGTATCACCTCTCCTTTAAAATCTATTGTTTTTTATTTTTTTGGCTGAGCCCCATAGCTTGTGGGATCTTTCGTTCCCCTACCGAGAAATGGCAATCCACTCCAGTACTGTTGCCTGGAAAACCCCATGGACAGAGGAGCCTGGTACACTACAGTCTATGGGGTCGCAAAGAGTCGGACATGACTGAGCGACTTCACTTCACTTCACTTCACCGGGGATTGAACCCACACCCCCTGGGCAGTGAAAGCTCAGAGACCTAACCAACCACTGGACTGCCAGGGAATTCCCTAGCTTTTATTATGTAGATTACAGGTTATGTGATATATAACATGTACCATTACCATATTCAATTATATCCTGTTGTATATATTAAAAGGGAGTTTGCTATCACAGCTATATATGGAAAACCAGTCACTTGCCATAAATAGAAGTAGCTATAAAAAGAACATAATGATAAGAAGACAGTTTTAAATTCTAGCTAGATGCCTCTGCCTGTTGAAGGCTGAGCCTGGGGCCTGCTCCTTGTGGAGAAGGGAGCCACTAGCGAATGTTCTGGAGGTGTTATGTTACTAGGACCACAGTGGGGCTGCAGAGATGATCAGGATTTAGACAGGGGCCCAACGGGAGTCACCTTCTCACTCCTCACCGTTATTTGTGAATCAGCAGGCCTCCTCCCTGGCTCCTGTGCTTGAGAACACACTCCTTTTTTTTTAAGGAATCTCTCAGGCAGCTGCCCTCATAGGAGGGCTCCTGGGAGGCTTAAGGACAGTGAATGATTCTGTAAGACGTGGTCCCTCACCCTAGGGTGACACTTGAGAAAGGAGAGTGAAAATTAAAGGAATGGAAGGCAGACTGAGGAGAAACCCTGAATTCGGGTGACACCTGAACAGAGGATGGATAACCGGATGCTGGGCGGAGCAGGGCGTCTCCGCAGAGGTGGACTGAGTTGAGAGAGCCGCGGTGAAGCTGGGGGTGCTCCCTGTTACTCTTTTCCACAAAGACCAGACAGGAGGAGTTCTCATATTTAACTGGTGGGGAGTGGTTAGAGGGGCGGTGGGGTGCAGAAATCACTTACTTTTCTCTTGGCTTCTTTGCCAAATGGAGTTAAAAGATGCTGGATATTCCCCAACGGTGTGTAAGGACAGAATTGAAAAACGCATAAAAAACCCACTTTGGGGACTTCTCTGGGGATCCTGTGGTTAAGACTCAGCCTTCCAATGCAGGGGGCAGGGTCAGGGAATTAACCACAAGCCACTGGTAGGGTGCTGCCAAAAATTAAAAAAACAAAACAAAAACTTTCTCCGTAGAGTACCCGCTGACCCCGGGGAGATGGGGCGGTTTGGCGACAGCAGAGTCCGGGGCTGCAGGAGGCAGTGAGTGAGCCTCACACCTCCGCCCGGGCTTTTGCAGGAAAGCCTGCCACCTTTGCTGGAGCCGGGCCTCGGGGAAAAAGCAGGCCAGGGCCTTGTCTGTGGCTTTATCCGTGTCCCCGCCCCCTTGCAGGTACCAGGATCATCTATGACCGGAAGTTCCTGATGGAGTGTCGAAACTCACCTGTGACCAAGACGCCCCCGCGGGACCTGCCCACCATTCCCGGGGTCACTAGCCCTACAGGCGATGAGCCCCCCACGGAAGCCAGCCAGAATCACCTGCGCAGCAGCCCCGAGGACAAGCCGGCAGGCGGTGAGTGGCTGGGAACCGCTGGGCTCTCCCTCCAGGAAGCGGAAGAGCGGGCGTGGGGGTGGGTGGTCCAGGGAGCACGAGGATCCTCCTGCCCCGTGGAGCAGTCCAGAGGGCGAGGGAAGGGTCTGGGGTGCAGCACTTTCATTGGAACCCACTTTCCCCAGGAAAGGGGCCCAGGAAGTCCAGGCAAGGCCATTCAGCCTCATCAGATAGTCTCATTAGCGGGGAGCTTGCTTGAAAGGAGATGGCATCCAGGCGGCCGCTTTCATAAGCCCTTGGATAACCTTTATACAATTGTCCCTGAGGCATTTCTGTGTGTCTGCAGCAATTTGGAACACACCCAGGATGTTTTTGTGCAGGAAGCTGCTTATCAAAAGCACAGTGTCCTTGCCCTCTAGGAAATTACACGTCTGCGGGATCAGAGGAGAAGGCAGTGGCACCCCATTCCAGTACTCTTGCCTGGAGAATCCCGTGGATGGAGGAGCCTGGTAGGCTACAGTCCATGGGGTCGCTAGGAGTCGGACACGACTGAGCAACTTCACTTTGACTTTTTACTTTCATGCATTGGAGAAGGACATGGCAACCCACTCCAGTGTTCTTGCCTGGAGAATCCCAGGGACAGAGGAGCCTGTTGGGCTGCAATCTATGGGGTCGCACAGAGTCGGACACGACTTAGCAGCAGCAGCAGCAGCAGCAGCGGAATCAGAAAGGCGACAGGGATGTCAGGTGTCCTAGTGGATCAGGCCGTGGAAACAGTGCAACCAGTTGTTTCTGTAGTGGACAAGGGGAGGCTGGGTCCTTCCTCCCCCCCCCCCCCCCACCATCAATCAGAGCAGCCACCCCCGCAGAGGTGCTTGAATACCATCTTCAAGCATCAGGGACCCGCTGGCCAGAGTATCTGAGCTCTTGCTGGTGGGAGGAGGGACCATAAGCACTGGCAGAGCCTGGAAGCTGCTAACCCTTCACCTGAAGGCAGCAACCAAGCCCAGACAGGAAGCAGCTGGGCCCTCGAGCTTGGCTGGTCTTGCTGACAGCATGGAACCCAGCTCCCTGGGGCCTGCAGGCTGTGGTTCATCAAGAAGTCAGGAGCCCCACCTCCCAGAGCGGGCCGCACTTGGAGATCCATGGGCAAAAGAGAGGTGGACACGGACCCACAGAGCCCAGCAGGAAGGACGGCCCAGGCAGTGAGGTTCCCTGCCCTGTGATAAGTGATGCATAGGGCCTCCCTGGTGGCTCAGTGGTAGACACCCTGCCTGCCAATGCAGGACACCCGGCTTGATCCATGGCCTGGGAGGGTCCCACATGTCTCAGAACAAGTAAGCCCATGAACCCCCAACTAGGGAGCCTGTGCTCTAGAGCCCAGGAACCGCAGCTAATGCCCCCACATGCTTCAGCTCCGGAAGCCCGTGCGCGCAGAGCCGCAACAGGAGAAGCCACTGGAGAGACAAGCGTGAGCCCTGCAGCTAGAGAGGAGCCCCCACTGGCCGCAACTAGAGGAAGCCCGAGCAGCAACCCAGACCCAGCACAGCCAAAAATAAAGAGACCAGTATTTTTTAAAAGGACAGAAGGATGGACAGAGTCGTGTGGTTGGTGCTCCACTCCTCTTTCCCCTTAAACCAGACTGGCCGTTGCGGATGGGGGCTGTCAACACAACCTGAAGGCTGTCCACCGCCTGCACTTGCATACCCTCGCCCCTCCCAGCCTCTCAAGCCGTACTGGCCCACAACAAAGGCTCTGACCCCACCGTGGCAGCCTCATAGGCCACACGGTTGTTGGGATGGGGTGGGCTGAAGGAGGAGGCACGTGGTTTTCCATGTTGCTTCACTGGATGTAAGAAACCAAGGCTCCTGCCCTTGGACACGCATATTTGTGTCAACATAACCAGAAGTCAAGGGCGGTTGTTCCCCCATAGGGGGTCAGAGCAGGCCTTCTGCCCTCCAGAACCTTGGAGCAGCCTTGGCCAGGAGGTCAGGCACAAGGCAGTTTCATTAAAAAGGAAAACAACGTGCCGCTGTGTGAATTACTTGGAAATTCTAATGGTGAGAGATGGGCGACGGCAGTGAGCAGCTGAATTCCCCAAATAGCTACTGTATTGCAGGGTCAGGCTCTTCTCTGGGGAATCGGGTGTAGGCAGAGGAGGTTACGGTACCATGTCCTAACCCAGAAGTTGGGACACGTGCTCAGAAAGGTTTTATGTTTTAAGGAGTATGTGTCTGTGAAATTATATTCATTTCAAATCACAAGGAGCCATTCACTCTTGTTAAAGAAAATACAAGTGATCCAGAACACAGGGCTGTCAGCTGTCCAGTGGGGAGACGTGGTCTCTGCTCTGGGATCGGGGGAGCGAGCACAGCTGGACGTGTGGCTTGGGAATTCCTGGGCCTGCCCTCTGTCCGCTATCCTCCGCGGCATGCCCCTGGCCCCTGCTCTCCCTGTTGGAACGACAGAACGGGAAACAGCACCCCCTCCCGGCCTCTCGAAGGTTCAGCCGTACCATTTGCCCATGGCTCACCTGGTCCTCTGCCCCTTCTCTCCCCAGGTGAAGAGTCACAGTTTGAGATGGACATTTAAAGGGCCAGCCATCAGAGCGAGCCATGCCTCCGGGCCCCAGCGGCCCTTCTTGGGAGAAGCCACACCAGCCAGGCCTTATGCAAGTGACCATCTTGGGCAGGCGGTGGGCGTGGGGCCAGCCACCCCAGCCCCCTGCTCCCTCACTCAGGGCCCCTGCTCCCCCTTCTTCTTCGTGGACACCAGCACATACCTCCATGTGCCTCCAACTCTGCAGGAACTAGTACCTGGAGGGCAGTGACCTCGGGCGCATCCCGCAGCCCAGGGTCGGCAAGTGGACACGGAGGAGGCCTTCTGAATGGTCCTCCGGCTCTCCCGGCCCCCTCTTCTGGGGGAGCACCCACGCCCCCCCCCCCCACCCCCCCAACTTAGATTGGTGTGTGGGGAAAGCTCCCCACCCCCTCCCTTCCTGAGAAAGGAAATAAAAGCCACCTTCGCCCTAGGGCCAAGAGTTGGCCCCTGTCTGAGCTCTTTTCAACTCTGTATGGATGGCTAATGCTTCTCAAGCACTTCCTGTTGGCCTCTCAAGTTGATGGTCGAGGGACCCTTGTTGAGGGGCGGGTGAGTAGGACATGGGTTACCCTCGCAGTCCAGCCCAGGAAGTGAACCCCACACACTCCATCACAGGTGTCGTCCTGGCAAGGGTTGAGCTATGCTACTCTCGTCTGCTGTTTTTTGGTGCTGGAGGCTGCCTCTTTTCTAGTCTGGGTGCCCCCCCCCCAAACGTGTCCAGTGGCACAGTCCCCTTTGCTCTGCAGCCCCCACACTGCAAGCATCAAAGGCCTGACCCCCGGTGTTCGTCAAGTGTCCCTGTGTGACTGCTAGCGGGTCACAGACCCCTGAAGAAGCTCCCTGCCTTGGGGATTTCATTGAAATGTAAGATTTGCCCATAGAAAAGGTAGCATGAAAGAGACTGCATAGGAATTGGTTTCCAGCAAGTGGTCCACATAGGGGAGGCTTCATGGAGCTGATGCTACAGCTGGGTCCTGAGAATACCTGGCTGGGAGGAGGCTGGGGCCCGGGTGGCCAAGGGCAGGTGGTCCTGGAGAAACAGGCTGTACCAGGACAGGGCATCAAGTTGCCTGCTTTGGCCAGAGCAGGCAGTTTGTGAGGGTGGGGATACCTTTCGTAAATAACAAAGGGGTTCAGATTTCTAAGGGCCTCAGATGCCAGGCGGAGGGGCCCACTGAGAAGCAGCAGGTGTTTCTCATCTCATATACAGGGTGTGCTGAAGGGCGGATGGCCCTTGACCAAGAGGCCACGGCCAACCCGGAGCTCACCAGTTCTGGACTCAGCGCACTCATCAGCCTGCTGTTTGGGGAGCAGAAGGCCTTAGTGGCTGAGTCCCTTGCCTGTTTTTTCCTCTTTTCTTTTTCCCTATAGTTGAGTTGGAGTCTCCTCCTCTCCCTGGATTGCAACGGCAGCTGGAAGCCTTGTGCCTGGTGACAGAGTGTGGGAGGATCCGGGGCAGGTTGACTCAGGCATGCAGCATGTACTTTTCCTATGGATAGGAAGTGAGACTGGAGGAGCCACCACCAGAGCAAAGACAACAACTAAAGCCCCAGCTAGGGGACTTCCCTCATGGTCCAGTGGTTAAGACTGCAGTGCCAATTCAGGGGCAGGAGTTCAAGCCCTGGTCAGGGAACTAAGATCCCACGTGCTGCATGGCATGGCCAAAAAAAAAAAACCATTCAATAAAACCAACCCAACAACAAATAAAGCCCCAACTAGGATCAAACTAGAGATTGGCACAACTTCCCCTAAAAACCTCTTACTCTCTCCCCTTCTGATGTCCAGCCCGAGGCCATGATCACAAGTCCAGTCCTCTCCTTGGTCACATCCCAGTGTCCAAGGGTAGAAAGTTGGCCTCTCCGACAATAAGAAATTTGTTTACGTGTTGTGAGCCTTTCCCATTGAACAGAAGTATCTCCTCTGGAAAACCCAGGTATTTCTTGAGCATCACCCTGGCTGTGTTGCTGTGGAGTGGGAAAGGTCTGTGACACAGTCCTGGTCCTCAGGGAACGGAAAATCTTGGGGAGATAAGCTCCTGTGGTCCAATTTAGCATCCACAGGAATATTCTGAGAAACCTTCACAGTTGGGCCTGCCCGCCTCAGGCATCACCCAAAGCTCTGATTTTGTAGTCAAGGGAAAACCCAGGGACAGCTATGGGGCAGAGGCCACACGCTATGAGCTAGGAAAGGACAAGGAACTGTTTTAAGCTACGGTGTGTGTGTCCCAAGGATCTTTTGACTTGATCTGGAGACAAGCACTACTCTGGAGAAGGACACCCAGAAATGTCTTAAAGTATTCTTTACAGGATTGGCCGTTGCGTGGAAGCTGTGTTAATGCCCCGGATTCCTGTGTGGTCAGACCAGAAACCTCCATGACTTCCTGCACCTCACCAAGTGATCAGAGACAGCACCTCTTCCCAAGTCCACTGCCCTGGGGCAGCCTCTTCATTCATCTAGAAAATCCAACTGTTCCGATGTTCCTCCGTCTAACATGCTCTCTTGGCGCCCCCTGTACCTCAGGTCATCCACCATCCAGGAAGGCCCTCCCTACATCAAAACCCTACCTGTCCAACCAAGTCCCTTCTCCCTGAAGTTTAGTTCCTAACTCATGGCACTGACACAGCTTCCACACATCGGCCAATCCTGTAAATACTGACAAAATCAGTGCTTTGAGTTTCAGAACTTAACACGTACAGCCCTCCCTGACTCCCCTAAGCAGAGGACTGTGCCCCTTGCCTCAGGGCAATTCATCTCGAGTGGAAGAGACAGCACCCCAATGACGGGCAATAGACACCTCAGTTTCTGGAATTAACTAGAATAAAGCCTCCCTTCTCTCTGCAGCCAATTAAATGCATATGAAAAGGTAAGGAAACTGCAGATTAACTGGGGAAAAGTACGGCCCTTACAGATTAGGTTCTCTTGATGCACACATTCCAAAGAGTAGGACTTAAATGTATCCTGCAGAGAGGAAGCCCCCTGGCCAGAGTGGAGGTGCAGCAGTCTTCCCCCCAACTGTTCAGAAGTCAGAGGACAGGGAGACAGATTTTTTTTTTTGGATGAGGTAAATCTAAGTAATTTATTAAAGTGTGCTTTTAATAACAAATATAAAAATCTTTATCTTGAAAGTTTTCATATTTTAAATAATACATTTCTCCAGGAAAAAAAGTCTAGCAAAGACCAAGAAACTGAAAAACAGGACAAAAGAAAACCAAATCCTCCAGAAGTATGCGTGTTAAATTTCTTGACTGGTAATTCTGAGTTAAAAGTTATTACGTGCAGGGAGACCGTTCTAAAAGGAAGACTTGGAGCTGCTATTTTTGTTTCTTTTTTTTTTTTTTTTTGCAGTTTTTATTTTATTTATTTTTTTTTTGAGGATTAACTTCCTTTATTTTTATTTTTTTTTTTCAATTTTTAAGTTACTTTTTTTTTTATTTTTTAAATTTTAAAATCTTTAATTCTTACATGCATTCCCAAACATGAACCCCCCTCCCACCTCCCTCCCCATAACATCTTTCTGGGTCATCCCCATGCACCAGCCCCAAGCATGCTGCATCCTGCGTCAGACATAGACTGGCGATTCAATTCACATGATAGTATACATGTTAGAATGTCATTCTCCCAAATCATCCCACCCTCTCCCTCTCCCTCTGAGTCCAAAAGTCCGTTATACACATCTGTGTCTCTTTCCCTGTCTTGCATACAGGGTCGTCATTGCCATCTTCCTAAATTCCATATATATGTGTTAGTATACTGTATTGGTGTTTTTCTTTCTGGCTTACTTCACTCTGTATAATCGGCTCCCTCCAGGGCTCCTCTCCCCGCGACGGTCCCCTTCGCCAATCTATTTTTGTTTCTTACTCAAAGGTTCTGAAGAGGCATGTTTGAGTTTCCAGTTGCTGTGTTTGGCTCAGTGCTGCCTCCTGCTGGAAGGCTTTGTTAAAACAAGGGACCATTCCTCTCCAAGTGACTCCATTACAATTCCCTTAGATGAAAAGCCAAGAGTGGTTCAGTTCAGTTCAGTCCAGTCGCTCAGTTGTGTCCGACTCTTTGCGACCCCATGGACTGCAGCATGCCAGGCCTCCCTGTCCATCACCAACTCCCAGAGCTTACTCAAACTCATGTCCGTTGAGTCGATACCGAGAGTGGTGCCTGTGTTCAAACTCCTGGTCCCTCTGCCCTAACCTGGGAGAAGCGTTAGTCGCTCAGTTGTGACCCCATGGACTGTAGCCCGCCAGATTCCTCTGTCCACGGAATTCTCCAGGCACAAGTACTGGAGTGGGTTGCCATGCCCTCCTCCAGGGGATCTTCCTGACCCAGGAATCAAACCCAGGTCTCCTGCACTGCAGCCAGATTCTTTACCATCTGAACCACCAGAGAAGCAAGACTGTCCTCCAAAGGACAGTCAGGGCTTGGAACTGTTGAAACTTCTTAGTCTCTACAACAGCGGTTCTGTTTTGCATTGGAACCGTGGATACAAGTGTGATTGTCTTTCAGGTAATCTCCCAGCTCCTGGGACAGTTTCTGCTTCTGAGCCCTCTGAGAACCACCCGGGAGCCCCCAACAGCTCCCGAGCTGAGCCTCTAACTCAGATGAGGAACCTTGACAGCGTGTTAGAAAGCGCCGTGTCCAACAGAGGGACACTGACACCCAAATATTCTGCACCCCGATGAACTTGCCACACCTTTCTTTACTCAGTTCACTGACCGATTGTGCCAGTGTGGAGCTGATCTGAGTTGGAGAAAGAGTAGTATGACTTCCTCTCTCGGTTAGCTCCATAGATGGCAGATCAGCCTTCTCCGGGCGAGGAGCCATCCCCCTGCACAGAGGAAAAAGAGATCTTCGTGGGTGGGCACTTTGTAGAGTGAGCGTCCTGGGTTTCGCCCCTCCCTCTGTTCAGCCGTGTGTATGGAAGTGCGCCCCCTACAGGAACAAGACGGCACCACCACTTCGCTATAAGTTCGGTTCGGTTCGGTTCAGTTCAGTTGCTTAGTCGTGTCCAGCTCTTTGCAACCCCATGGACTGCAGCATTCCAGGCCTCTCTGTCCATCAGCAACTCCTGGAGCTTACTCAAATTCAGCTCCATTGAGTCGGTGATGCCATCCAACCATCTCATCCTCTATCGTCCCCTTCTCCTGCCTTCAATCTTTCCCAGCATCAGGGTCTTTTCCAATGAGTCGGTTCTTCGAATCAAGTGGCCAAAGTATTGGAGTTTCAGCTTTCAGCATCAGTCCTTCCAATGAATATTCAGGACTGATTTCCTTCAGGATGGACTGGTTGGATGTCCTTGCTGTCCAAGGGACTCTCAAGAGTCTTCTCCAACACCACAGTTCAAAAGCATCAATTCTTCGGCACTCAGCCTTCTTCACAGTCCAACTCTCACATCCATATGTGACTACTGGAAAAACCATAGCTTTGACTAGATGGACCTTTGTCAGCAAAGTAATGTCTCTGCTTTTTAATATGCTGTCTAGGTTGATCATAACTTTTCTTACAAGGAGCAAGCGTCTTAATTTCATGGCTGCAATCACCATCTGCAGTGATTTTGGAGCCCAAGAAAATGAAGTCTGTCTCTGTTGCCACTGTTTCCACATCTATTTGCCATGAAGTGATGGGACCGGATGCCACGATCTTAGTTTTCTGAATGTTGAGTTTTAAGCCAACTTTTTCACTCTCCTCTTTCACTTTCATCAAGAAGCTCTTTAGTTCTTCACTTTCTGCAAGATTTAACTGAGGACTTCCCTGGTGGTGTTGTGGTTAAGACTCTTTGCTTCCACCGCAGGGTGTATGGGTTTGATCCCGGGCCATGGGACTGAGATCCTGCATGCTGCCCTGTGCAGCTTAAAAAAAAAAAGAATGTAATTGGAAATACTACTCAATAGTGAATGGACAGTCCCTCCCTTGACAAGATGTCCTGTTTAGCACCTCCACCCAGAACCTTCAGCCAATGCTTCCTGGAGACTTTAACTCCGTCCCTGGACTTACAACTGCCTTCCTGCAGGGTTGAGCATGGGTTATTGAGAACAGGAGGGACAATGTTGATCCTGACCCGTGAGATAGCCGACCTGCATGTGTGGAACTACACATGGATGCTACACTCTGTAGTGACCAGAGGGGTATTTGGGTCTGGTGTGGGGTGGGTAGCAGAGGACCCTGGCTCTTGGGCCTGCACCATGAATATTTAAATCCTGGAGTAACTGCATGCAAGTTGATGGTTCATTCAGAAACTTCCTTTTGTCGAGAAGGGGAAAGGAAACAGGTCAAGATTTCATCTCTTTGGACTTCCCTGGCAGTTCAGTGGTTAAGACTGCTTCCAAGGCAGAAGGCATGGGATCAATCCCTGGCTGGCAAACTAAAATCCCACATGCCATGCAACACGGCCAAAAAATGTTTAAAAAAGTAATCCCTGGCAGTCCAGTGGTTAGGACTCTAAATTTCCACTGCAGGGAGCACTGGTTCCATCCCTGGTTGAGGAACTGAGATTCTAAAAGCCAGGTCAAAAAAAAAAAAAGACTTAAAAAAAGGGAATTGCTTGATAGTCCAGTGGTTAGGACTCTGAGCTTTCAGTGCTGTGGCCTGGATTCAATCCCTGGTGTGAGAAATAAAAACCCACAAACCGCACAGCATGGCTAAAAAAAACAAAACAAAAAAAAACCCTTAGGTCTCTTCTTACCCCAGGATGAGGCCAGCTTGCTGTCAGGTATTCCCTACTGGAGTCTCTGACAACTGCTGTCCTTCCCCAGATAGACGGGGGCCCTGCACCATGCAGCTTCCTTCACACTCAGCTCCTCACTGCGGCGCATCCCCCACAGTTCCAACAGAAGGAGCGTCTGCGACGTCATGGCAGAACTTGGTAGGGCTAGAGTGAGGGGAACGTAGTTTACCCTCACTCCCCCGGCCCACCTTCCTGGTCTCCTGCAGAAAGCTCTCCATGAGGACTCCCCAGGGCCTGACCCAGGCATTCTCAACAGGCTCTATCACGACTCCCAAGGGAGCTGTAGGAGGAAGGATGCATCTTGCTTGGATGCTGTGATTTCAATAAATATAGGGGCTTCCCTGGTGGCCCAGTGGTTAGGTCTCACTCACTGCTTTCACTGTCATGGCCCATGTTCAGTTCCTGGTCGGGGAACTAAGGCCCTGCAAGCTGTGCGGTGCAGCATAAATGAACAAATATTTGGTCTTTGCCCCAGTTTTGACACAGAGCTCCTGATAACCTTGGAATTTCCTGTGATGAGAGTAATAAAGGTGTCTTCTGGGAAGTTAATGAGGAGACTTTGGGAAACCTAAAAATGCCAGGCCCAGGTCATCAGGGGAGCCAAGAGCTGGAACTCCATCATCAGTGAAAGTGAAAGTTGCTCAGTGGTGTCCAACTCTTTGCGACCCCATGGACTATAGAGTCCATGGAATTCCCCAGGCCAGATTCCTGGAGTGGGTAGCCATTCCCTCCCTTCTCCATGGAATCTTCCCAACCCAGAGATCAAACCTAGGTCTCCTGTATTCTCACTCTTTCCTGGGGAAACAGTGGAAACAGTATCAGACTTAATTTTTGGGGGCTCCAAAATCACTGCAGATGGTGACTGCAGCCATGAAATTAAAAGACGCTTACTCCTTGGAAGAAAAGTTATGACCAACCTAGATAGCATATTCAAAAGCAGAGACATTACTTTGCTGACTAAGGTCCGTCTAGTCAAGGCTATGGTTTTTCCTGTGGTCATGTATGGATGTGAGAGTTGGACTGTGAAGAAGGCTGAGCGCTGAAGAATTGATGCATTTGAACTGTGGTGTTGGAGAAGACTCTTGAGAGTCCCTTGGACTGCAAGGAGATCCAACCAGTCCATTCTGAAGGAGATCAGCCCTGGGATTTCTTTGGAAGGAATGATGCTAAAGCTGAAACTCCAGTACTTTGGCCACCTCATGCAAAGAGTTGACTCATTGGAAAAGACTCTGATGCTGGGAGAGATTGGGGGCAGGAGGAGAAGGGGACGACCCAGGATGAGATGGCTGGATGGCATCACGGACTCAATGGACGTGAGTCAGAGTGAACTCTGGGAGTTGGTGATGGACAGGGAGGCCTGGCGTGCTGCGATTCATGGGGTCGCAAAGAGTCGGACACGACTGAGCGACTGAACTGAACTGAACTGAACTATAAATAACATATCATTCAATATAAATTCTATAGAGTTATATAATACTATAGGATAATTATTATATTTTAATTTAAATAACATATAGTATTATAATATATAATGCATATTAATTACATAGAATTATATAATTATCTCTATAGAATTAATATATTATATATTAAATATTTTACTTGTATATAATATAATTATATTAAATAGTATATATAATTATATAATATATTGTATATTTAATATATTTAATATATAGTCACATGTATTAATAATTTGTTAATATTATATATATTATATATATATAATCCCTGCCCACGTGGAGATTTACCTCTTTCTAATAAAAGGAAGAGTAGAACTCTTTTCTTAAAATGAGTTGAGAAGGACCCAGGTATCTGGTTACTGGAAGTAATCATGAGTCTTTAGTCAAAGCAGTTTATACACACTAGAGATTAAGGACCAAGAGCTCCAGCAGAGACTAAAGGAATGCCCCAGTGAGATGAAGCACCACAATAATTATCTCCATCTTTGTGACAATTATAATGAACACAAAATGCTTTGTTTTGCTTTATAGATGATACAAACATTGGGGCATGGGCTGGTGTGGGGATGGGGTGAGCAGGGGGAAGCCCTAGGAATCTGTAGAGTTCTGGGCATCTAACCAGATGCTCTTTTTTAGGAAAGGGTCCGGAGACTCTTGGCCAAGGCTGGTTCAGGGATGGGACATGCTTGAGTCCATACAATCTCTCTCTCTCAGATGCTGAAGACTTCTGGGAGCCCAGGATCCTCTCTATAAAGTACAAATACAGTTCTTTCGGAGGCTCACACTTTCATCTTGACCAGTGTCACAGATGAGATTCTTGGGCCACAGCTCAAGTTGGCAAGGAATTTATCTTTCTTTTTATAATTCTCAACTAAAAAAAAAAAAGAGCACAACCTAAAAGCTGAGAATTATGTTCTATTTCATGGACAAAACTTAAGCTCAAAAGACGGTCTCTCAGCTCTGAAAGGCTGCTCTGAAAAAAGTAAGGGAAGAGCCAGGATATATAGTTTTTGCAATGAAAACCAGGTAGTTGGAGCATGAAAAGATTACTATTAATGAAAGGAAAACAGACACCTCAAGTTAAGGAATTTAGTGCACTTTTTTGTGCACGGAAGGTGCAAGACTCTGGGCTCATCGAAAGGGCTTCCCAGGTGGTGCTAATGGTAAAGATCCTGCTTGCCAGTGCGGGAGACATGAGACCAAGGTTCTATCCCTGGGTGGGGAAGGTCCCCTGGAGGAGGAAACGGCCTCCGCTCCAGTATTCTCACCTGGAGAATCCCATGGACAGAGGAGTCTGACAGGTTACAGCCCTTAGGCTCGCAAAGAGTTGGATAAGATTGAAGCAACTTAGCACAGGCTCATTGAATTCATCCCTTCCATATGCATCTTAAATTGAAGAAAGTAGGGAAAACCGCTAGACCATTCAGGTATGACCTAAACCAAATCCCTTATGATTATACAGTGGAAGTGAGAAATAGATTTAAGGGTCTAGATCTGATAGACAGAGTGCCTGATGAACTATGGAATGAGGTTCGTGACATTATACAGGAGACAGGGATCAAGACCATCCCCATGGAAAAGAAATGCAAAAAAGCAAAATGGCTGTCTGGGGAGGCCTTACAAATAGCTGTGAAAAGAAGAGAGGCGAAAAGCAAAGGAGAAAAGGAAAGATATAAGCATCTGAATGCAGAGTTCCAAAGAATAGCAAGAAGAGATAAGAAAGACTTCTTCAGCAATCAATGCAAAGAAATCGAGGAAAACAACAGAATGGGAAAGACTAGAGATATCTTCAAGAAAATTAGAGATACCAAGGGAACATTTCATGCTCGATAAAGGACAGAAATGGTCTGGACCTAACACAAGCAGAAGATATTAAGAAGAGGTGGCAAGAATACACAGAAGAACTGTACAAAAAAGATCTTCACAACCGAGATAATCATGAATGATGTGATCACTAATCTAGAGCCAGACATCCTGGAATGTGAAGTCAACTGGGCCTTAGAAAGCATCACTATGAACAAAGCTAGTGGAGGTGATGGCATTCCAGTTGAGCTGTTTCAAATCATGAAAGATGATGCTGTGAAAGTGCTACACTCAATATGCCAGCAAGTTTGGAAAACTCAGCAGTGGCCTCAGGACTGGAAAAGGTCAGTTTTCATTCCAATTCTAAAGAAAGGCAATGCAAAAGAATGCTCAAAAATACTGCACAATTGCACTCATCTCACATGCTAGTAAAGTAATGCTCAAAATTCTACAAGCTAGGCTTCAGCAATACGTGAACCGTGAACTCCCTGATGTTCAAGCTGGTTTTATAAAAGGCAGAGGAACCAGAGATCAAATTGCCAACATCCACTGGATCATGGGAAAAGCAAGAGAGTTCCAGAAAACATCTATTTCTGCTTTATTGACTATGCCAAAGCCTTTGACTGTGTGGATCACAATAAACTGTGGAAAATTCTGAAAGAGATTGGAATACCAGACCACCTGACCTGCCTCTTGAGAAATCTGTATGCAGGTCAGGAAGCAACAGTTAGAACTGGACATGGAACAACAGACTGGTTCCAAATAGGAAAAGGAGTACGTCAAGGCTGTATATTGTCACCCTGCTTATTTAACTTATATGCAGAGTACATCATGAGAAACGCTGGACTGGAAGAAACACAAGCTGGAATCAAGATTGCCGGGAGAAATATCAATAACCTCAGATATGCAGATGACACCACCCTTATGGCAGAAAGTGAAGAGGAACTAAAAAGCCTCTTGATGAAAGTGAAAGAGGAGAGTGAAAAAGTTGGCTTAAAGCTCAACATTCAGAAAACGAAGATCATGGCATCTGGTCACATCACTTCCTGGGAAATAGATGGGGAAACAGTGGAAATAGTGTCAGACTTTATTTTTTGGGGCTCCAAAATCACCGCAGATGGTGACTGCAGCCATGAAATTAAAAGACGCTTACTCCTTGGAAGAAAAGTTATGACCAACCTAGATAGCATATTCAAAAGCAGAGACATTACTTTGCCGAATAAGGTCCGTCTAGTCAAGGCTATGGTTTTCCTGTGGTCATGTATGGATGTGAGAGTTGGACTGTGAAGAAGGCTGAGCGCTGAAGAATTGATGCATTTGAACTGTGGTGTTGGAGAAGACTCTTGAAGGTCCCCTGCACTGCGGGGAGATCCAACCAGTCCATTCTGAAGGAGATCAACCCTGGGATTTCTTTGGAAGGAATGATGCTAAAGCTGAAGCTCCAGTACTTTGGACACCTCATGCAATGAGTTGACTCATTGGAAAAGACTCTGATGCTGGGAGAGATTGGGGGCAGGAGGAGAAGGGGACGACCCAGGATGAGATGGCTGGATGGCATCACGGACTCGATGGACGTGAGTCTGAGTGAACTCCGGGAGATGGTGATGGACAGGGAGGCCTGGCGTGCTGCGATTCATGGGATCGCAAAGAGTCGGACACGACTGAGCGACTGAACTGAACTGAACTGAACTGATATGCATCTTAACTATCTAGGTTAGCATCCTCCTTTCTCATCCTGAGTCCCATCAGGGTGCACCTTCAGGGTGACTCTAGTAGCGATGGTGGTGGCTGCAACGTCCTTTGTTTACTGATATGGCAGGTGACATCTTTTCTTCTACATGATCGAACATAATTTCCTGTTTACCTTCTCTTTACATTTCTTCATATAATCCCACACAGGATTTCTTTTGAACTGTATTCTGTTGGGGGCTATATATCCGTTTAATTTGAGGCTCCTCTCTCTTCCTAGGAGTTTGTGTTTAAGTCTCTAGGGACAGGAATTCCAGTGTTCAGGGCGGGGGCAGCTGGTGTTTGATGCTACCTACGCACTTGGGCATCCACCGAGCCTTCCCTTGCCCCACCTGGTGTCCCGTTATGGGCCCTTGTGCATCCTCGGAGCCTTGATCCTTGAGCTCCTGCTACTCCCTCTGCTACATACGGGCCAGGTTAGAGGACACAGGAGTCTTCCTGCCTCATCTGAGCCACACCAAGGCACCAAGGTGTCTGCAAGGCTGAGTCCCAGGCTACCTCCACCTAGACTTTACACAATCATGGCCCACCCCTTCTCATCTCCTGGATAGTCTCTTCATGGGGAAGGAAAAGCATTTATCCCAAATATTCTACTTATGTTCTGAGCCCTTTCTGGGCTTCTAAGGAACAGATATAATAGGCCATTTCTTTTTCCCTCTGCCCTGTCTCCTGGAGGCAGCAAGGCACAGTAGAACCATGTAGGAATCTTTCTTAACTCTATCAGTTCCGGGACCCCTCTTTTACAGGGTTCAATTATACTGTCTTTTTTTAAAGGGCAGTGTCTTTTTTTTAAGCTCCCAAGATGATTTTAATGCAAAGCCAGGGTTAAGCACTTTGTGGGGAGGGAGAGAGGGAGGGAAACTGGTAGAAGACTAAACAGGGAGAAGAGGGGAAATTTACTACTTCAGAAACTCTTCCACTACATCTGCCATATTGTGAGCTTGATACAAAGCCCCGTGGTAACCAAGCAGGAGCCCATGGGGCCTTCCAGGGGTTTGGGGGGCGGTGTGAGGATGAACAGGCCTTCCCCCATATCCTCTGCTTTAGCTCCTCTCTGCGGCACCTAGATCACAGTATCTGATGCACATTTCCTGAGTTCTTTTGCAGATGCTCTGTCCACCACCCAGGGGAAGAAATGAACTGATGACCATGAACACACAGCGCCCAGATCGACAGGAGCCTAAGAACTGTTAAGCCCTGACATTGCCCTATTACCTCACCAACCAATTAGTGAATTGTGCACACGCTGACCATATATCCTGGGACTTCCCGTCCCTCACCTTGCCCTTTAAAAACGTTTTCCTGAAACTCATCACTTCCAAAGAGCAAAATGTGAATTTGTTGTGCACCAGCAACTATTAACATAGCATTGATGTTGTATTAGGTATGAGTAATCTAGAGACGACTCAGAGTATATGGGAGGATCTGTGTAGGTTATATGCAAATATTATATTTTATTTAAGGGAACTTGAGCATCTGAAGACTTTGGTTTTCTCAGGGGTCCTGGAACCATCCCCACATCAGATTCCAAAGGATGACTCTATTTTGCTAAGGGCAGGCTCCTGGGAGGAGGAAGAAGGTCAAAAAGCAGGTTGTTAAGTTGTAGGACTTTCTGGAAACCTTCATTCTTCTTTGAAGGCTCAGCAAGACAATATTCATGCAAGGGCTGAGTATGGGTGCTGATGTGTGTGTGTGTGTGTGTGTGTGTGTGTGTGTGTGTGTGTATGTATGTATGTATGCATGTATGCTGACACTAAAGTTGCTTCAGTTGTATCTGACTCTTTGCAACCCCATGGACTATAGCCCACCAGGCTCCTCTGTCCATGGGATTCTCCAGGCAAGAACACTGAAGTGGGTTGCCATGCCTTCCTGCAGGGGATTGTCCCAACCCAGGAATCAAACCTGTGTCTCTTACATCTCCTGCATTGGTAGGCAGGTTCTTTACTACAAGCCCATGGGTGCTGATAGACAGACATAAAATGGACACAGATTTGGGTCCGTTTCTGCAGAATTAGAATCCATATCTCTTCTTTTTTGGACCATGCAGTTTGCAGGATCTCAGTTACCCGACCAGGGATCAAACCTGTGTGCCCTTTAGTGGAAGCATGGAGTCCTAATCACCGGACCACCAGGGAATTCCCTGTGTTTTTTTTTTAAATGAGTAAACTTTGGTTCCATAAGGGTCTGAAACATCTTTTTTTCTGCTCTAAAGATAATAGAAGTACTGTCATTGAACCCAAGTTCATGTGCCTGACACATAGTGAGGCCACACAAACCAAGACATTGGAGTGTGGAGCAGAAAAGGTCTATTGCAGGGCCCAGCAAGGAGAAAAGGTGGTTTGGGCTCAAAAGACCCACACTCCCAGATGCTTTTCAGGAAGAAGTTTTTAAAGGCAACATTTGGAGTGATGGCGGCAGGGCTGAACACCACTGAGCGTGCATATGCATACCAACAAATACGTACAAAAGTAGGATCACAGTGTAATACTGCTTTTTTATTTTTATCTCCTTTTTCATTCTCAAGTCCAGAAATTTGGGGAATCCTCCAGTGGTCAAAGATTCACCCCTGGTTGGGGAACTAAGATCCTGTAAGGCATGCAGCACTGCCAAAAACAAAAACAAGTCCAGAAATGACATCAGTCAAAATAATTGTTTCTTAAACTTATTAATTTCATCTAAAATAATAATTATTTTATACGGTGAAACAATGGGCTTCCCAGGTGGCTCAAACAGTAAAGAGTCTGCCTGCAATGCAGGAGACCTGGGTTTGATACCTGAGTCCAGAAGATCCCCTGGAGAAGGGAATGGCTACCCACTCCTGTATTCTTGCCTGGAGAATTCCATGGACAGAGTAACCTGATGGGCTATAGTTCATGGAGTCACAAAGAGTTGGACACAACTGAGCAACTCACACACACACACACACACACGCATGTGCATGCACTTGGTGAAACAATGGTCACAATACTATTTTAAAACATGTTCTTTAACATTTGCCGTTCAAGTCAGAGACAACACCCCAAGCAAAGAAGAGGAGGCAAGAACGAACTGAATGTGGGTTGGGGAGCTGATCCTTTTGAACATTTTAGAAAAGTATATTAAGATATCACGGTTTGTTAAGAGGGAAAGAATTCCCCGCACTAGACCTCATACAGATGAGCCAAATGGGATTCTAGACTGTAGGCCCACCAGAAAATATGCTTCTTTTTAATCCAGGACTACTGAATCATATGCACCCACTTAAAAACTGCAGGAAGAAAGGTTTGCAGAGGAGACAACTTTGATGTGGGTCTTGATGTAATGCACGTGGATATGAGATGGAGCAAAGGGCAAACAGGATGCAGGAAAGCAGAGCAAATGCAGGGAAGCAGGACCAAACCAGGAAGCTGCGGATGGGGCAACTCCTGCTGAGCGTGGTGGGTTCCCACAGGACAGGGAGACCACTTGCTGGGCGCTCTTGAGCAGGGAGCTGAGTCTGACTTCTCTCTGAAAGGCAGTAAGTACCTTCCTCAGGCAAGAAGTGATTCAGTGGTGTGTGGAAGGATTGGCCAAGATATACTGGAGTGGGAAAGCCTGAAATTGGGGAGATTCAGTTGAGAGCTTCCAAAACCGTTTTTCTGTGTGTGCATCCTAAACCTCCAACCTGGTGCTGTTAGTGATTTTAATTTTAATCAACCTTGAGGAGGTGCCCGGTTTGGTGGATGCCTTGCTCTGGAAGCCCAGAAGTGAGGTCTGGTTCCTCCTTGCTTCGCCTACTTTTACTCACAGGTGAGCTGGCCATGGAATTCTCCTAAAGTTTTGATGCTCAAGTGATGTTCAAGTACGCTCTTATTTCAACTTCTCACCATTCCAGTTCCTGCCTTCTCCAAACTTTGACATGGAATTCTTCGTTTTTCCAGTTCCTCTGCTTTCTCAGATGCCATGGTTAAATCATCTGAACTGCTTTCTATCGTCTTTGATTGTTCCCCAAACTGGCTCTGTTTTATCTACAAGGCAAAACTGAAAACTCCAAATGTTTCCATTCATCTTTGCTGTTATATGTATGTTGGAAGACAGCATGGAAGACAGAAATGGAAGCCACAGAAGATGTATAGGCTCAGAGCTCAGCCAACAATATTTTCCCTTGGTCTCCTGTTCCCCTTATTAGAAATGGCATTCTTATTCCACTGCCCCTTCTTTCCTCCAGTCTCACGAGATGGAGTCCCTCCTTGTCATCAAGAATAACCTCTCCATCTCTGTCAGTTCACTTAACTCTGCACCCACTTTCTTTACAAAGCTGCTCCATCAACCACCAAGCCTCCTGTATTTTCAACCTCTCCCTTCCTATTGATGAGTAAAGCTGTTTCATCAGTCTATCCTCTGCCCCAACTCTGAATTTCTTTCAGAAATTGTTCTCTCCATCCAACTGTTCTCTCTCCTTCAGAGCCAAACATGTATTTAGGGACTATTTCAAAGCCACTGAGACAGTGCAGGGAATCGTGTAACACACAAACAAATCTGACAGATGTGGACACTTTGCTGTATTAACTGAGGTCTTTTCTTTATAAAAATAAAATGCATCAGGAAAAAAGCGGAAAGATGCGTCTGCACACGTCTACTTCTAGCCCTCTACTCATTTCTCAGTCCACTGCAATGTGGATTCTGCCCCCACCAATTACCTTTTAAATTTTCAATTAATTTTAGAGTTGCAAAGATAGTTCAAAGAGGTCCCCCATATAATCCAGCTTCCCCTACAGTCAGTATCTTAAAGCATGGTACAGGGAACAAAATAAAGTTGTTATAATACTTATCATTTAACTACAGACTTTATTATTCAGATTTCACCAATTTTTCCACTATGTCCCTTTTCAGTTCCAGAATACAATCCAGGATCCTACTTGCATATAATCGTCATGTCTCCTTGGTCTTCTCCAATCTGTGAGTTTCTCGGTCTTTCCTTGTCTTTCATGATGTTCACAGTTTTCAGGTGTACTGGTTACGTATTTTCAAGAAGGTCTCAATTTGTATTGGGCTGATGTTTTCTCTTGATTAGTCTGGGGTTGTGAATTTTTGCAAAGACTTCCAGAGATGAAGTAGAGTTCTCCACTGCCTCACATCAGGGGATAACTGATAACATGACTTCACCCACTGGTGTTAACCTTGACCACTTGGTTAAAGAGGTGTCTGCCAGTTTCCCCACTGTAAAAACTACTATTCTCCTTTTCCACGTTCTGTTTTAGAAGCAAGGCACCAAGTCCCTTGCACACACTCGAAGGACTGGATAATTCAAATTCTACTTGCTGGAGGAAGGAGGTATCAGAGATTTTTGTGGCTATATATTAAAATTGCCACTATAATAAATATTAGGGGGAGATACTTTGTGCAATTATTGTTTCTTCTTAAAGTTTCACCTATTTGAAGCATGTATCACCAACAATTTGAAAAATAATCTGTATCAGCCAGTAGTATCTATCAATTAGTTATTCCTTCAGTTTTGTTAAAAGCAAGAAATTGGGAAGAAATTAGAAATCAAAATATCTATTATTCCCAACCGTTCTTGTGCGTGGTGTCCCAGAGGTTTCACAGCCTGGGACAATACATTGCGTAGTCAGACTGGATTCCCCATATGACTTTCTTTTGTAAAGGGGTAGAAAAGTGGACGTGAAAGTGTTAAAAATAGGGGGAAAGGTGTATCTTTAGGCTGCTTTCTAGAAATTACGATGTAAACACTGATTTCCTGAAAGATGTCCTGGCTCTAATACTTCCAGGAGTTTGGATAGCATGGCTCCGAATGACTCCGCTCATTCCAACGACCTCACCTACCTGCACTGTCGTTGATTCCTCAAATTCTTACCTTTGGCCCATTACCTGTCCCTTTCTCTAAGGACCAAATTTCTCTATATTCATAAGTCCTCCAGCACCTTAACACTTAGGCTTCATTTTCCTCCTCTTAACGGTATTAAGCTTCTTGCAGTTTCAGGAACACAGTGCTTTCGACTTTTTCCGCCTGGAGACTCCATCCACGTCCCCTCCCCGGCGTAGATGGGGCTCTGGGATTCAGTCCAGGCGCCCACCTGTAGATGTCACTAGGAAACCTGCTCAAAGTGGCAGATCAGGAGGGCAATATACGACAACAAATTTCTGGGGCGGGAAGGCATGTTCCACCTCTAACGGTGAGAGGCGTCTGCAGAACACAACAGAGCGTCCAGGGCCTTTAGGCCGCCAGCGCTCTCAGGGTGCCTTATCTGCGCGGTGACTTGCAGGCTTGGCCACGAAAATGCGCTGCGTCCACTTTCATACGAACTGCGTCCTAGAAAAAAACCTAACAAGCCCCGACCGCGTTCCGCGGGCTGCATTTGTAGCTCTGCAGCCTCCAGGTCCCGCCCACCTCCGCCCGCCCGCCTGCCCTTAAAGCGGACTTGGAGAGAGCCTTCCCCACACAGACGGCGGACCCACCGTGAGTCCTTTGCTGTTTGAAGGTGAGCAAGCCGGCGAGCATCTCGCGCGAGAAGGAGGTAGTATTCTCGCGAGAAGTCTAGAAGGCGGCAGTGATGGCGGCGGCGGGAAGCGGACCAGGACCGGGAGTGAGCGCAGGATCCGGGCCGGCAGCGGCTGCCAATGCAACACCAGCAGAAGAAGGGGAGACGAAGCCGGCAGCAGCCGTAGCGGCTGCTCCGGCCGGAGAGGGGACGTCTGCTGCTCCAGCCTCCGCGGAGCCCGGCTCCGGAGAGGCCGAAAGCGGGTAAGGCACCCTGCGGCCCGAGGAAGACGGGGGTGGGGGGCGGGAGGCCTGTCCCTCTCGGAATCCCGTGGCTCCTGTGAGCACTCCCACCCGCCCTGCTCCGAACCTAGGCCTGGCGGCCAACGGCTCGCCCTGCCTTTACCGGGGCCTTAGTCCCGCCCGCCGCTAGACCCGTCCCCTCTGAATCGTATCTCAGGCTACGCCCCTTTGCACACCTTTCCCGGTTTCTCGGCCTCCCTCCCAGCCCTAACTCCTCCGGCAGGGGGCTGGTAGCTACCCCTACCCCTTTTTTAGCAGGAACCCTTCAAAATTCCCAGAGAGGGAAACCACTTTGTATTGCCAGGCTGGAAGGAGTGTGTCCCTCTGAAAACAGAGTGGGAGAGGTGCATCTCTGCGAACCTCCCCAGGGACCAGTTCTGTCCTCTGTAGACTTGTTTGCAAGGGCCGGTAAGGTTTCCTTGTGCCCCACGGGCTTGAGTTCATCTTGGCCGCCTTCTTCCTAATGCTGAGCATCCTGTCTGAGCATTGGCTTGGCTGAAAAAGAGTAGGGATGTGACGTTCAGCTGTACTTGGATCATCATCTTTGGGAATAGGCGTTTTCAGGTTTTCTTCTGAAATTTCTTCCATGAGTGCTCTCCTTACTTTACAGTGATGCAAACTCGGTTGATGTAAGTGGTGGCTTGGAGACAGAATCCTCTAATGGAAAAGATACACTTGTAAGTATTTCTTTTTGAGTGTTTCTACTGCACAGTCGATAGGGTTGGTTTTTTAAAGGGTCCCCCCCCCCCACCCCTTCAGTTCTTTTGTTTTCCAATGGGCTTCAACAGTTCAGACTCCTTTGCTTTGGTTCTCTCGCAGTGTGCTTCTCTGGGTGAAGCAGGCTGGCGCTTCAGTTGATCCCAAGTACATTTCAAGTACTTTTCTCTTTGACATCCTTCTTTTTCTGATCCTTTTCCTTCATACATTTCAGGAAGGTGTCTCAGCTGTTAGCGTGCTTAATATGCTCAATACACACAGAAATTCTCTTGGCAAGAATCTTGCCCTTGATTGTTTACAATGATGCTAACATGCTGGGTAACATTGTAGACTCTTCCAGTTTTGTTCTGCAGGGTATTCATTTTTGAACAGTGCCCATTTCTTTGATATCTACAAGATTACCTTTCTTGTAGATTTGCATGTATGTGGCCAAAGGAGCAGCTCTTATGTTTTCTAAAAGACCTAGAGAACATGTAGGGGTACCCTCTTCTCCCCCTTTGCACTGGTCATTTTGGCAAAGTACTGGAAGATAGCAATTCCAGGCAAAAGGGTTTTTTGGTTTTTGGTTTTTGTTTTTTTTTTTTTTGGTTTTTTAAATGAATCAAAAATACAATCAGATCAACTGACACAATTCTCTGATGGTTCTGTGGACACAGGAAGGTGCTGGGGATACTTCAGAGGTGATGGATACTCAGGCAGGCTCCGTGGATGAAGAAAATGGCCGTCAGTTGGGAGAGGTGGAGCTGCAGTGTGGAATATGTACCAAATGGTTCACAGCAGACACCTTCGGCATAGATACCTCGTGAGTATTTTTCAGAGTCTTTTGTGAGAATTGCTGTGTTAAATAGTAGATCTCAACATGTCTAACAGATGGCCCCACTCCAAGGATCGAACCCAGGTCTCCCTCACTACAGGTAAAGATACCATCTGAGCCACCGGGGAAGCCCAGTTAGGTGTGTGGGCGAATCTAAATGCATAGGATTTCCCGTGACTCCTGATTCTGGTTCAGTGAGTAGTAGGATTTGAATCAGTAATTGTTTTAATAGTCTGAGCATGTTTTTAGTCTACTAAGGGCATTGCCCTTAATAGGTAGAATGGTAGGTATTATCCTTGTCTTTGTGCTTAGGAGACAAAACTGTGCAGTTACAAAGCATTACCTAAACAAATTTGAGACAGTACCATTTAAACCTTGTATTGGATATTGTGGATTTGGGGAAAGGATTGGTGTACATGGTGGATAAAGCCTGATGTCAAAAATATGAGCTGGCAGGTGCCTCTTCATGCCTGACATCCTTTTATCCTTTTGGTTTCTAACTCACTTCCTTTAGGTGTCCTGAATTCTCTGCTCAGCAAAACCAATTTCCAGTCTTTGCCTCTCTTCTAGTGAATTAAAATCATATTAAGAATTTGAGAATGAAAGGCTTCTTATTTAGGAGATTCAGTCAACAGCTAGCAAGAGAGCATTACTGACTCTATCGAATTGACTATACTGCTGGCTCTCTGGGGTGTTCTTTTCATATTCAAATAAATTTAGATAGTTCAGTTCAGTTCAGTCACTCAGTCGTGGCCGACTCTTTGCAACCCCATGAATAGCAGCACACCAGGCCTCCATATCCATCACCAACTCCCAGAGTTCACTCAGATTCACGTCCATCGAGTCCATGATGCCATCCAGCCATCTCATCCTCTGTCATCCCCTTCTCCTCCTGCCCTCAATCCCTCCCAGCATCAAAGTCATTTCCAGTGAGTCACCTCTTCACATGAGGTAGCCAAAGTACTGGAGCTTCAGCTTTAGCATCATTCCCTCCAAAGAAATCCCAGGGCTGATCTCCTTCAGAATGGACTGGTTGGATCTCCTTGCAGTCCAAGGGACTCTCAAGAGTCTTCTCCAACACCACAGTTGAAAAGCATCAATTCTTCAGCACTCAGCCTTCTTCACAGTCCAACTCTCACATCCATACATGACCACAGGTAAAACCATAGCCTTGACTAGATGGACCTTAGTCAGCAAAGTAATGTCTCTGCTTTTGAATATGCTATCTAGGTTGGTCATAACTTTTCTTCCAAGGAGTAAGCGTCTTTTAATTTCATGGCTGCAGTCACCATCTGCGGTGATTTTGGAGCCCCCCAAAATAAAGTCTGACACTGTTTCCACTGTTTCCCCATCTATTTGCCATGAAGTGATGGGACCAGATGCCATGATCTTTGTTTTCTGAATGTTGAGCTTTAAGCCAACTTTTTCACTCTCCTCTTTCACTTTCATCAAGAGGCTCTTTAGTTCTTCTTTACTTTCTGCCATATGGGTGGTGTCATCTGCATATCTGAGGTTATTGATATTTCTCCTGGCAATCTTGATTCCAGCTTGTGTTTCTTCCAGTCCACCGTTTCTCATGATGTACTCTGCATATAAGTTAAATAAGCAGGGTGACAATATACAGCCTTGACGTACTCCTTTTCCTATTTGGAACCAGTCCATTGTTCCATGTCCAGTTCTAACTGTTGCTTCCTGACCTGCATACAGATTTCTCAAGAGGCAGGTCAGGTGGTCTGGTATTCCAATCTCTTGAAGAATTTTCCACAGTTTATTGTGATCCACACAGTCAAAGGCTTTGGCATAGTCAATAAAGCAGAAATAGATGTTTTCTGGAACTCTCTTGCTTTTTCCATGATCCAGCGGATGTTGGCAATTTGATCTCTGGTTCCTCTGCCTTTTCTAAAACCAGCTTGAACATCAGGAAGTTCACGGTTCATGTACTGCTGAAGCCTGGCTTGTAGAATTTTGGGCATTACTTTACTAGCATGTGAGATGAGTGCAATTGTGTGGTAGTTTGAGCATTCTTTGGCATTGGAATGAAAACTGACCTTTTCCAGTCCTGTGGCCACTGCTGAGTTTTCCAAATTTGCTGGCATATTGAGTGCAGCACTTTCACAGCATCATCTTTCAGAATTTGAAATAGCTCAACTGGAATTCCATCACCTCCACTAGCTTTGTCCATAGTGATGCTTTCTAAGGCCCGCTTGACTTCACATTCCAGGATGTCTGGCTCTAGGTGAGTGATCACACTATCGTGATTATCTGCGTCGTGAAGATCTTTTTTGTACAGTTCTTCTGTGTATTCTTGCCACCTCTTCTTAACATCATCTGCTTCAAGACTATATCAAAAGAGGGCTGCATTGTTAGTTCTGAAATTAACCTCCCTTGGGTTGGTTTGTGAAGAAATACCTTCCTTTATAATCTGTTGAATGTCTTCTAGTTAAAAAGTTAAAGTAGTGTTAATATACTAATTAACATGTGACTGTTGACATTGAAGGTTGAATGTTTTAAACAGAAAGAAAAACATTGAGTGGTCAGAAGAATTGATCTTGGTAGAAAGACCTAAGAGAAAATATACAAGCTCGTCAGTTAGGAAAGACCTCAAATTGGGCCACTTTCACAAGGAGAATTTGTTTGGATAAACAGGGCCTAGGAAAGGAAATTTATCAGAGAGATAACTCGGAGTGATGCAGAAACGAATCAAACCACAGTTCAGAGGTTTGGTGGTGACCAGTGTGTACCTGAATTTGAGAAGTTACACCTAAAACCCAATGGGTTGGACAGATTATCTTTTATGGCGGATGGAGGAAGTGAGTGAGCTAGTAGGATATGAAAAAAACTGCTCTAACCACCTGATCGTGTTTGTTAATTATTGTACACCTGCCTCTCTCTTCTATAAATGAGCTTACCACAACAGGCTGTTGCAGAAGGGGCTGTAGAGAGAGGTAAAGGTGAGGGAACCTGACCTTAACATTCATAAGGATGTTTCTTCCTTGAATGGCGGTGGTAGACACACACCTGGAAACATCTCTTTAAGGATATGTGAAATTAGTTTCAGCAGAACTGAACTGAACATAGTCGCACAGTCATGTCTGACTCTTTGTGACCCCATGGACTGTAGCCCACCAGACTCCAGGCAAGAGTACTGAACTGGGTTGCCATTTCCTTCTCTAGGGGATCTTCCTGACCCAGGGATCGAACCCGGGTCTCCTGCATTGCTGGCAGATTCTTTACCAGCTAAGTTTGAGCAGAGTCCACGATAAACCTGTCTTTATTTTGATTTCTTCTTTTCCAACTTAAACCAGTCTTCTGTTTCTCTGTTGCTTTCTCCTTTTCAGGACCAAGCTTTTCCCATGCTGTTCCAGTCACCAGCACAGCACCACGCTGCACTAATGCACGGGTCCTGTCAGCCCCCAGTTCCTTCCACCGGCTTCTTCTCTGCCTTCAGACAGTCAGGCCTGCTTTTGCCCCTGAGCTCATCTCTTAGGAAGTAGACTGACACCTACAAGGAGTCTCAGTGGTTAGGATTCCTTTCACTTGCTGCCCCCTCACATAAAATCAGCCCCTAAGCTTAACCAGTTTCTTTTCTTCTTATACACTTACTTGCCCAGTTTTGTTATTTCACTCTGTGTGAGGCCTTTTTTTTTTAACACCTTCTGTAACTGCTGAAGAAGCTTCTCACATATTCCCTTTTCTTTATCTCTTCCTCCCTTCAGACCTGTTCTGTTACCAAACTTACCACTTTCACCACATGGCTTCCCCTTCAAGGTGTTCCTGTTACCCACAGAGAAAATTCACTTCCCCAGGCATGTAAGGCCTCTGCTACTTCCTACCTTGCAAGCCTTTCAGCATATCTCTGACAACTCCCCTCCCCTGGCCAAACTGGTGTGCACCAGATTGCCCCTTTGCCTCCAAATTTGCAGTTTTTTATCTCTACATAAACTAGTTCACCTATAGAAAAGAAAAGCAGCTTGTTTTTCCAAATCCAGTTCATAATTTGTGTCTTTGAAAAATCTTCCTTAACTCTTAAATCTGAAGTTACTACTTCAGTCCTTTAAATTCTTAAAAACAGGACTTTCCTGGTGGCCCAGTGGCTAAGACTCCACACTTCCAGTGCAGGGGGCCCAGGTTCAATCCCTGGTCAGGGAGCTAGATCCTGCATGCCTCAACAAAGATCCTGTGTGCCACAACCAAGGCCCAGAGCAGCCAAATGAATAAATATTTAAGATAATAATAATGTGTTTCAGAGAAGAAGAGTGAATGTTAAAAAATAAGTAAATAAAAAATAAATTCTTCAAGGCTGTCATCTGTAGGATTCATTTGGTAATGAGGCAGATAATGTTTTTGGACTTATGTGTTGTTCTTGAATAATTATTTACATTTTGAAGTTAATCTTTTTATACCTCTGTCTGCCCTTTCCAACAATTTTATTGACACTTTACAAAGAGACTTAAATATAATTTAAATATAGATATTTCAGTGCAAAGATATTTAAAGAGACTGCTTTGTCTTCTTCCACAAGTGGCCTAGTATACTCTTTTTAGGTGTTTAAAAACTGTAATAAACTAGCCTGGATAGGGGCTCCAGTCAGAACCTGCCAGATATTGAATCATCAACTGTGGTGGATAATGTCCTGCTAAATTTTTGTGATGGAAAAGTTCAGCTATTTGTAAAACTACAACGGGCCCTGTTTTGGTGCCCTTCTCAAGTTTTGAGAGTGTATTACTATATTAGCATCATTTAACTTTCACTGAGGGAAAAGATCCCTGTTGATCTGCTTCTTGTAAGTG
Source organism: Ovis aries (assembly GCF_016772045.2). Classification (NCBI taxonomy): domain Eukaryota; kingdom Metazoa; phylum Chordata; class Mammalia; order Artiodactyla; family Bovidae; genus Ovis; species Ovis aries. Next base: position 32,383,535 of record NC_056079.1, read on the forward strand.
TGTGTTCAGAAGCTCACTAATTTGCTCCATTTGGTGTTCTCCAGATCCTGTCTACCATTCATGACCAACTACAGTTTCCACTGCAACGTGTGCCACCACAGCGGGAACACCTATTTCCTCCGGAAGCAAGCAAGTAAGGACAGGCCTTGGAGGGCTGCACAGTGACCTCCTCTGGTTAGCTGGCAGAGAAAAGGGATCTAGGCTCAGCCAAATCAGGGAACCTCTGCCACGAAGCTGGTAGAATTGACGTTGGGGCTTAGCTCTGGATGCCTGCTCTTGTCCGTTTTAGATCAGATGATGCTGTAGTTGTTAATCTGTGGACCGTCTGGTTGAATATTCCTGTGGTAGCAGGAATATATTACTACAGTAACTCTTTCTTCCTTTTTGCTTTTATAGACTTGAAAGAAATGTGCCTTAGTGCTTTGGCCAACCTAACGTGGCAGTCCCGAACACAAGATGAGCATCCAAAAACCATGTTCTCCAAAGATAAGGTAGAGATGGAATTACTGTCATTGCGATCATGCCAGAGAACCAGGAGGGACTTCTGAATACAGTGGGCCCTTGAACAACACAGCTGTGAACGTCAGTGGTTCACGTACATGCGGATTTTTTCAGTAAATACATACCGCAGTCCTGCATAATTCAAGGCTGGTTGAATCCTTGGGTGTAGAACCACGAATACAGAGGGCCTACTGTAAAACTATAGGAGGATTTTTGACTGTGGACAGTCCAGTCCCCCTAACCCCATGAGTTTTCAAGGGTCAACTGTACAGCCCAACAGGTTCTCTTCTCCCAGTTTTTAATGAATGTATGACTGTAGATTCAGTGATTCCGTTTTTCTCATTTCGTGTGATTTACTAACTTCTTGGTGTGTGTTCATTATGTCATTGGCTTAGCTCTTAGAAGGGTGAATCTTTAAATAGTTTTGATTGGCTTTACAGAAGCAAACAATTGTCTGTTCCACAATTAATAATCAGATTTTGAGGTGAACCTTTTTAGCTTAGTTTGTGCTGTTTTTATGGATCCCTATCACGGATTTTGTTGGGGAAAAGGTTGACTTATTAAAAAAAATTTATGCTTTATTGTTAAACTACATGACTAAAGTCAGTATTCCAAAATTAGATGGTGAGCCCATCCGTGAGTCTTTAAAGACTGAAGCACCCTGTCACCTTCTCTCTCCATATGCTGATATTTTCTATTCTAGTCAATGCTAGCTTTGACCTACAAGATTGATTGTATACCCCACTAATTGACTGCAACCTACAGTTTAGAAGACACTGGCTGGGGACTCCTCTCTTCCCTGATGGTCTAATGGTTAGGACTCAGCTTCCACCGCCCGGGGCACGGGTTCAGTCCCTGATCGAGGAACTAAAATCCCACAAGCCGCATGACTTGACCAAAAGAAAAAGAACAGCATTGATTGGTATAGGGTGTTTAGTTCAGTTCAGTCGCTCAGTCGTGTCTGATGCCTTGCGAGCCCCTGAACCGCAGCTCACCAGGCCTCCCTGTCCATCACCAACTCCCGGAGCCGACCCAAACCCATGTTCATTGAGTCGATGATACCATCCAACCATCTCACCCTCTGTTGTCCCCTTCTCTTCCTGCCTTCAGTCTTTCCCAGCATCAGGGTCTTTTCTAATAAGTCAGCTCTTCGCATCAGGTGGCCAAAGTATTGGAGTTTCAGCTTCAACACCAGTCCTTCCAATGAACTCCCAGGGCTGATTTCCTTTTGGATGGACTGGTTGGATCTCCTTACAGTCCAAGGGACTCTCAAGAGTCTTCTCCAACACCGCAGTTCAAAAGCATCAATTCTTCGGTACTCAGCTTTCTTTATAGTCCAACTCTCACATCCATACATGACCACAGGAAAAACCATAGCCTTGACCTTTGTTGGCAAAGTGATGTCTCTGCTTTTTAATATGCTATCTAGGTTGGTCATAACTTTCCTTCCAAAGAGTAAGCGTCTTTTAATTTCATGGCTGCAGTAACCATCTGCAATGATTTTGGAGCCCAAAAAATAGTCTGCCACTGTTTCCACATTTATTTGCCATGAAGTGATGGGACTGGATGCCATGATCTTAGTTTTCTGAATGTTAAGCTTTAAGCCAACTTTTTCACTCTCCTCTTTCACTTTCGTCAAGAGGCTCTTTAGTTCTTCTTCACTTTCTGCCATAAGAGTGGTGTCATCTGCATATCTGAGGTTATTGATATTTCTCCCGGCAGTCTTGATTCCAGCTTGTGCTTCCTCCAGGCCAGCGTTTCTCATGATGTACTCTGCATAGAAGTAAAATAAGCAGGGTGACAATATACAGCCTTGGCGTACTCTTTTTTTCCTATTTGGAACCAGTCTGTTGTTCCATTGTTTAGTGAGACTAGTATATTCAGGATCAGACTGAGTAAGGCCTTTTCTGCTAAACAAACGAGTTAGGGCTTAATCCTGAAAGCTGAGGGAGTCAGCAGAGGGCCCCCCTTGCCCCTGCCCAGCTTTTTTTCCTACATTAAAAAGAACGTGTTTAAACACAAGTATGCTATGATTATATTTGTCTTTTGGTTTTTTCCTTCCAAATTGTTATTTTGAATTTTTCAAATATACAGAAAAATTCAGATACTACAATAGATGCCTGTTTATTCCTTATCTAGATTTGCCTGCTGTGAATATTTTGCTGTTTGCTTTATGTATATTTTCCCCGTAAGCTTATGTGAGACTTAAGGCTTACATGTAAGTATAATATCTATAAACTTGTAGATATTATACTTTATCCAGTATTCTCTCATCCATACAATGACCACACTCAAAGAGCTGATGTTAGTGCAGTGTTCTTATATATATAGGCTGTGTATTTTGTGTGTACAGTGTATATTTTCTCAACATTGTTGTCTACATAATGTCCCTCGTAATTTTTTCTTCCAGCCAGGACCTGATCAAGGATCACACGTTGAATTTGGTTGTAATGTCCCTTTTATCTCTAGAGCAATTCCTTTTTACTTTTTGGTTTGCTATGACATTTAAAATTTTGAAGAGCCTAGACAGTTGTTTGCCATGATGTTCCTCAATTTGGATTTATCAACTTGTTTCCTTATGACTAGGTTCAGCTTAAACATTTTTGGCAGGAATATTACGTAGGTAGTATGTGTTTTTCTGTGTATTCCATTAGGAGGCATAAGACATTGCCTTGTTTTATTATTAGTGATCCTAAATGTGACCACTTGATTTCTCTACTGTAAAGAGACCCTTTTTCTTTGTAATCGTTAAGTAATTCATGGGTAATACGTGGAGTTCATGTGAATATCTTGTTCTCACAACCCTTTCAAGCAGTGGTAATTGTAACCACTGATTATCCTAACCTCAATCCTTGTACAACAGAATATATTTACCGGTTATAGTTCTTTTGTAAAGAAGAGCCCTCCCCCCGGTCATTGTTGTTGCTGTTGTTTGTCTTCAGTTTTAAGACTCACTGATTTTTATAGTCCATCATGGGATTTCGGGGTTTCTGATGCTCAGATTTGACCAGTGTAGCCCCATCCTGGCTGACTTCAGACACTTTTTGATATGTCCCTATAAGTCTGAACTCTTCCTTACCTTCCCGAACAAGAAGACGTTCCAGTCTTCCCTTATACTTCCCCTAATTCAGCCTGGCTCCTTTCAGTAAAGGTTCCATGTTCATGGAACTGATTCTGGTGAAGGACATTAGTGGTAGGCTGGGGCAGGTGGCCCAGGGTGGGAGGACGTTGGTGACAGAGGATGAAGTTCAGACACTGTGTTAGTCGTGTAAGCAGAGGCTGGCGAGGACCACAGTTGGAGCAGGAAGGAGGCCTGATTGGTGAACATTTTCTGGAATTTTAAAGTTCGGTTGGTGACTACTGAGATGTGCAGGTTGTGTGAGAAGGATGAGGGTGACTCCGTGTGTGAACCCTGTGATTCTGGGTGATCCTGAGTGCGAAGAGCAAGAATAGAAACCTGCAGAGCAGATTCGTGAGGTGCGGTTCGAGGTCAGTCCTAGTCACAAGGAGTCTGAGGTGCGTGCAGGATGTCCAGGTAGAGGTGTCCCCAGCTCAGAGGAGCAGGAGCTCGGGGGAGAGGATACCAGGAGACAACGGCTCGTCTTTTCCCTTAACCGGCTCATAAGCCCTGTGTGGCTAAGAGTTGTATATGCTTGTTTGAAAACCCCGCAACCTACATGTTGTTCACGTTATAAGTTATTAAAAGATGAAAAACATGTGTTTGTCTTTTGATTCTGATGAGATCTTTGAAAATGCAGCAGTGTTTTTTTTGTGTGTGTGAGCGTAATTTCGAAAGCAGCTATAAAGGCTTTAATATATTTTGTTTTAAAAATCAGGATATCATACCGTTTATTGATAAATACTGGGAATGCATGACGACCAGACAAAGACCTGGGAAAATGACCTGGCCAAATAACATTGTGAAAACTATGGTAAGTCAACTAAAATTGACTAGACTCAATGTTTAGAAAACCAGTGTTCCTTGTAAGAATTTATACAAGAAATTATATATATGTATATAAGTAAATGGGTTTTGTTGGGTTTTTTTTTTTGATTGTGGTCTCACTGAAGTAATGTGATGACTAAGAAAATGAGAACAACAGTATTAAATCTTAGTAATTATAAATTTTAATAGTTTTCACACAAAATCAGTAAGTTGCACATAGACTTAAGTGAAGATATGGTAGTTTTATGTACGCTGCTGAATCTTTTGTCCGTTGTACTTTGGCAAGTATAGTGTTATGCCTAAATTGGAGACAATTGTTTTCTTTGATTAAAAAAAACAAACTCTGTTCTGAACATTATTGTCGTTAGACTTAGAGCACCTGGGGAGACATCAGCACAAGCTGTTACCACTGTGTATCTCTGTGAGGTGTGGGGATGAGTGAGGGTTGTGAAGGATGGTGGCTCTTATTTTGCCAACTTTCTCTACTGTTTGTATTTTTTGGTGGTCATGCATTAGTTTTCTAATCAAAGAAAAACAGTACTGGTGTGTGTGTGTGTTTTTTTTTTTTTTTTTTTTTTTCAGGGGGCAGGCTGTTTGTGTTGAGATTTGGAGATTACACCTACGATTTGGGAGTTAGGGGTTAAGCATCCATTCAGTTTAAGTATAAAATTTCCAGTAACACTAAAATACCATTTCCTTTTAGAGTAAAGAAAGAGATGTGTTCTTAGTAAAGGAACACCCTGATCCAGGGAGTAAGGACCCAGAAGAAGATTACCCCAAGTTTGGCCTTCTGGATCAGGTACGTTAATTGGCTTCACAGGCCCCCGTTTGATTTTTAAGCCACGGGGACAGAGAGAATCAGGCTGTGTTTACATTTGTGTATTTACCACTTACAAATGCCCATGACCCGGTGGGCTCCAAATAAATGGTTCTTATTCCATGTGAAAGAAAGAGCACTCACCTTAAACTGGGAGACCAGTGTGTTAGTTGCAGCTCTTCCTTAAAATGTTATGACTTGACACATACCATTTTTATCTTTTTAAACTTCCGTTTCCTCTCTTGTAACGCAAATACGCCATTCCAAGTCATTTCTGATTTTCTTTCCACCTCAGATTTCAGAGATTCAGATATCTGTCTTTTCTTGTAAAATGTGGAGCTCTGGCCACATTGGGCCTGGATTCCCATAGGGAGGTCTGCCCTTGGTCTTCTACCACCCCTCCCTATTCCCCCTCCACCACCCCCAGCCTGGCTCAGCCTGATTCTGAAAGCACTTCCATCCTCATCCTTGGCTGCCTCACACATGTGACTTGCTGATCCCTGAAGCATCTAAGTTTGGGACCTCTGCAGGCTTCAGAGTCTAGGTTGCCATTCTGTTAGAATTTCTTCTGTTTTTTCTCCCTTTTTTTTTTTTAGCATTGCCAGGCTGGTTTGATTAGGTAGCCACCCTCTATAATTGAATATTTTCCCTCTAGGATCTTAGTAACATCGGTCCTGCTTATGACAACCAAAAGCAGAGTAGTGCCGTGTCTACCAGTGGGAATCTAAATGGTAAGTGTTTAAATATCTCATGGGTGAAATGTCTGTACGATGTTCAATCCACATGTGCCTAGAATTGGGCAGCCTCTGGACTGATTCTTGACTAGGTATTTACTAAGATGCTTTAAAGTCCAAATCTCAATTTTTAGGGGCTAACTATGGATTTGAACAATGATAGTAGAGGAGAAATTTTTGTTATGTTACACCACAGTTTGGTCTTAAGTGAAACATTTAACATAAAACGAGGTACAATTTTAAGGTCAGATTTACTGAGTTTATATTCGACTCCCCATCTGTATCTTCATAACTAACACTTAATTTAGGTTCACGTGCTTTGCACTCAAATTTTCCTGAATTCTACTGTTTTTTAACTTCCTACCCATCTTCTAATTTTTCTTGCCCTAAATCTTCAGCTTATGCACATGACACCGTTTGTGTTGACCACCCACTGTAGCATGTTTTTCTGTCTAATCCGTCTAAGAGCAGAACAGCCCTTTGCTACTAATGGCAACAAATTGAAAGCAGATATAATGGGGAGGTAGCCAGCTCTTCATCTGACATATGGTGTTGCTACCTTCTCTTCTGGAGTGATAGGGTCTTAAATATGTAACCATTTCCACTGTTACTAATATAACTAAGTGTGCTGTTCATCTCTTTACATTATTTTTCTCCTTTCTGTTAAAATTTGACGAATACACGGTGCCACTTCTGTTCTTACAGGTGGAGCCTCTTTTGGAGGTGAATTCCTCCTCTGTCTTCTTTCAGCCTCTCAGACTTAAGTATTTTGTGGTTTGGCAAATGCTTTTTGCTGAGTTGTGATAGAAGCTGAAACTGAGTTAAGATTGTAAAGCCTTGTGGAGTTGGTGGCAGTAGCACTTGATATGAAACAGTAGTTCTGGTTTAATGTTAGTAATTGGAAGCTTGTACGTTGTCATATTCTGCCTGACATGGCCAGCAGTCCTCTTTAGTGTTGCTTGATTTTTTCAACGTGGATCTAAAACTTGTCTCAAAATAATTGAAATGCAGTGCCAATAAAACCTTAACAGTTTTTTTGAATAAGGTAACAAACTATAGAGATGTTGATATTTTCACAGTTCAACATTAAGCCTTTTATGAGGACAGGACGACACCAGGTATGTTCATAAAAGGAAGTTCAGCATAAATCTGGTCCTGTCTGTGCAGAATATGACCTGCCTTCAACGTCTTGATCCTCTTTTTATTGCAGCAGAACTGCTGATAATTTCTAAGCTTGCCCCAAATTAAGATACAGTACTTCATGCAGTTGTTACATAAAGGTGTTTTCCTACAGTTCAGGGATGTTTCCTGGAAGTTGGACAAATAAACTAATTGAGAGGAATGACAACTGGACAAAAATTTCAAAGCACCTATTTCAGAAGTGCCCAAGGTAGTATTCCTTGTGGCTTTTAGTATATAGCTCGTTTCTTTTTTTATTTACAAATTCTCTATCTGTATTTTCTCTTAATTCCACAAGCCAGATTCGTCAAACCTAAATTTGATGAGTTGGCACAGTTTTAATAATTGTAAAGATTGCTGACCAAATTTAAAGCTGCCTTTCCTGCTTGTGTCATGAACAACCACACCAGATGCCTAGAAGCACTGAAGAGAAACACCTTTTTAGTATTTCTGTTTTTTGTTTCCACGTTTGATGTACTTCTGTTTTGCTGGAAGTTCAAGTTCAGCGCTTTAGCAGATCCTGTGCCTCTCTCATGTTTATGGACTATGCTGTGTGTAGTTCATGCAAGCGAGCATCCCTTCAGTGAGGATGTTCTCCTTATGGATGTTTGTATTGATTTGAGTGGGAAAAAACTACCCACGCAGTTACTTCTAGCTGTGGGTGTCTGCCGTCTGAGTGAGTGAAAATGCATTTGTGTCTCATCCTTGGAAAGTGTTCCCGGAGCTGCAGTTCATTTAGGAAGCGAGGGGCACAGCTGTAACCCAGGAGTCATTACTGCTGGGTTCACTGGAGCTGCTGCCAGAACGCAGCGTTCTGGGCTGGGAGCCACCCAGCAGACTCAGGCGAACCAGGGTGAAGTCCCATATGTTTCCGGGCAGAAAATCCTGTGGTGTCACACAAATGCACGCTGGGAGTGTTCGTCCCTGGGGAGCTGTCCCCTGTCACAGCTCACTGAAGGTGATCTGCCTTCTCTTCAAAGGCGGCATTGCAGCAGGAAGCAGTGGGAAAGGCAGAGGAGCCAAGCGCAAACAGCAGGACGGCAGCACCGCGGGGACCACCAAGAAGGCCCGGAGGTGAACACCCCCTGCCTGCCCCTTACCACGTCAGAGGGCTGCAGAGCCCCTCAGTGAGGCAAGAGATCAGCTGTCTGCAGGCACAAGCCTGCCCCTTGTTCTCAAATCTTAAACAGTTTGAGGGGTCAAATAGCCCCAGACTAGGCGCCCTGTTTGCGGAACTTGTTTCTAAACGAAACAACCCCAGGGAAGCACCCTGTGATGATTGACCTGGGTGTGAAGTTCCGCTAAGGCATCTTGAGAAAGGATAGATGGACCAAAGGCAGTGAAAGAAACCAATATTGAATGTCAGCTCTTTTACAGTAAACTTTCTGCCTGTCCCCTGATAGCTCTTCCCTTCACTTTGTTCAGTACTGGGGTGACAAAATCCAGGTCATTTCTTATTCAGACTGGAAACAGGTAGTGGGTGTTCATATCTCTGAGTTTCTGTTCATTAGTCATAGTAATAAACATGCTGAAGGAAACCGCCCTTGTTCCTCTGCACCCTGTCTCCCCTGGCTTAGTTGCATACCAAGATAAAGTAGTTTTCATTTCCCCATCTTGCCTGCAGAGGGCAGAATGATCTATTTGAATAAGGAAAAACATTTGAAGTTGCCGGTGTTCCAGTTGAAACCGAATACAGCAGAGGCCTGTCTAACAGAATTGAAGGCACGTGAGCTAGAGGAGGGGGTTGTAGTTTCTTGATTTTATTTTTTCCTTTCTGCAGTGACCCTTTGTTTTCTGCTCAGCGTCTTCCCCCTCATGGCTACCCCTTGGAACACCCGTTTAACAAAGATGGCTATCGCTATATTCTAGCTGAGCCCGATCCCCATGCCCCTGACCCTGAGAAGCTCGAACTCGACTGCTGGGCAGGAAAACCGATTCCGGGAGACCTCTACAGAGCCTGCTTATATGAACGGGTTTTGTTAGCCCTCCATGATCGAGGTGGGTAAGCTGTTAATGTTCGTGCTGGGCCCTGTGTTGCTCAGAACTACTATCGTCAGCTCTGTCCTGTCTAGAATTAGACAGACATGCCAATCTAATCCTCACCCCATCTCTAACTAGACTCAGCCAGAATGCAAGAAGTCATTTCCTTCTTTGTCTGTCCTTATAAGCTCTAGCCATTTATATACAGAATACTTTTTTTTAAATTTTCTATTTCGAACTAAATTTAACTTACAGTAAAGTTGCAAAAATAATAGAATTTCCATATTGAAAGTGAAAGTGTTAGTCGCTCAGTCATGTCCAACTTTTTGTGACCCCATGGACCATATAGCCTGCCAGGCTCCTCTGTCAATGGAATTTTCCAGTTAGGAATACTGGAGCAGGTTGCCGTTTCCTTCTCCAGGGGATCTCCCTGACCCAGGGATTGAACCTGCTTCTCCCGTGTTGCAGACAGATTCTTTACTATCTGAACCACCAGGCTGCAGGACACAAAGTACTAGAACTTTCATATATCTGTCATCAAAGTTCTCCTAATGGTGAGATCTCACACAGCCACAGTACAGTTATCAAAACCAGGAGATGGGACTTCCTTGGAGGTCCAGTGGTTACGAATCTGAGTTTCCACTGCAGGGGGTGAAGCTTCCATCCTTGGCTGCTCAGCGCAGCCAGAAAAACAACAAACCCAGGAGATTAACATTAGTAAATACTATGAATGAAGCTAAAGACTTTATAAATTTCACCAGTGTTCCGCTAATGCCTCTTTCTAGGATCTACATTGCATTTAATTATTTCTTCATAGTCCCTTGCAGTGTTAACCAACTGCTTTTTGAGTGTGCCTCACTGAGGGTCTGTCTGACTCTCTTTTCGTGATTAGACTGCGGTTGTACACTCGTGTAAGAACAGTGCACACACAGATCCTTCCCACTACATCATCTCTGTAGGCTCGTGAGGTCAGTGTGTCTTGTTATCGGTTGCGTGGACACAGTCATTTGGTTAAGGTGGTTTCTGCTGGCTCTCTCTACTCTCTTTCCCTTGGTAGTTAATCGATATCTTAGGGAAAGATCCTTCGAGGTTATACAAATATCCTGTTTCTCTAAAGTTTTGCCCACTAATTTTAGCATCCATTTGTGGATCTTGTTGTTAATGCGGTGTTTGCCTAATTGTTTGCTATTTCTTCCTTTCTCTATTTAATTATTTAATTGGTTATTTGTATCAGTGTGGACTTAACACATATTTATTTATTTTGTAGGCTATATTTTATTTTGTCATTCAAATTATTCCAGCTTTGGTCATTAGAAGCTTCTTTAGGTTGGTTCCTGTGGGGGTTTTGTGTTTTTTTTGGAAGTGTAATTGACTTAGAATATTAGTTTCAGGTTTATAACATAGTGTTCCAGTATTCTTATAGATGATGCGCACAGTTATTACAAAGCAATGGCCATGTTGCCTGATGCTGTGCAGTATATTCTCATAGCCTGTTGGGTTACACATGGTGGTTTGTGCCCCTTGGTCCTCTGCCTGCATCTTGCCCGTCCCCGCTTCCTGCATGCACGTCTTGAAACCACTAGTATGTTCTATCTGTGAATCTTTTTCTTGTTTCACACATTCATTAGGTGTTTTAGATTCCACATATAAGTGTTAACAGAATACTTATCTTTCTCTGACTTATTTCGCTGAGCAAAATGCCCTCCGGGTCCATTTAACATTGTTGCCAATGGAATCTCTTGTGTCCTGTTGATAAGCCCCCATCATTTATTTTCCCTTACTTACTGGCATTACAAGTTGGTTCTGGTTCATGTCACATTTTCCATGCTGCAGGCCAAGTATCAGCTTCTTCAGGGAGCTCAGATTCCTTTGCTTGGGGAAGCAGCCTAAGAAGTGAAGATGTGAGTGTTCAGTATGCTCGCCATTACTGGGTGGTATTCCGGGCTCCCTCAGTGGACCCAGGTGGAAAATACGTGTCTGCGTCTTAACCAACACACACATACATGCCTGTACCGAGTTTACTCTGCCACTTTGGATTTTAATCAAACACTGTAGGGTCTGCAGCCATAAAATTAAAAGACACTTGCTCTTTGGAAGGAAAGCTATGACAAACCTAAACAGTGTATTAAAAATCAGAGGCATCCCTTTGCTGAAAAGGTCCATATAGTCAAAACTATGGTTTTTCTAGTAGTCATGTATGGATCTGAGCGTTAGACTATAAAGAAAGCTGAGCACTGAAGAATTGATGCTTTTGAACTCTGGTACTGGAGGAGACTTTGCGAGTTCCTTGGACTGCAAGGAGATCAAAACCAGTCAATCCTAAAGGAAATCAGTCCTGAGTATTCATTGGAAGCACTGATGCTAAAGCCGAAGCTCCAGTACTTTAGCCATGTGATGTGAAGAGCTAACTCATTGGAAAAGATCCTGATGCTGGGAAAAATTGAGGAGGAGAAAGGGACAACAGAAGACCAGATGGTTGGATGGCATCATCGACTCAATGGACATGAGTCTGAGCAAACTCCTGGAGATAGTGAAGGACAGGGAAGCCTGGTGTGCTGCAGTCTCTGGGGTCGCAGAGTCAGACATGACTCAGAGATTAAACAACCACCATAGAGTCGTTCCAGCCTCCCACCTTTCTGTGTGTGTAACTTCTTTGTGGAGCAGTGAGAAACCTGACTCTAATTATCTACAGCACATTTTCCTACTTATTCATGTCGAATGTGCACACAAGGTGGTTTGAGAATTGCAGACCACTGTAGGAAGCATTCACTAACGAGATTACAGTGTGTATGGACAGCTCTTTCGGTCTTGACCTTGCACTATCCCATGTGGATAGCGTTAACTTAGATTAGTTCTTTTCTTCCCCGCCTCCTTCATCGTGGTCACGACTTTCGTTTGTGATACGGGTAGGCTTATTCTTTAGTGTTGGTATGCCATGTGGGGTTCTCCTACATGTTGGGCGGATGTGTGTGTGTGCAGGGTACATGTAACACTACTGGGGCTCTGAGAGTTAAAACTGCTGTTCACTGAGGTTTGCTCAGTGTCACTCCCTCTTCAGCCCTGCTCCCTGTTCTCATTTCTTCCTTTCCCCCCACTGCTTTCCCACCCACCCTCTGCACTTAGCCAGGCTCTTAAGTTTCTAGTTCATCCTGGCTGTTTTTTCTGCACAGGTGAGCACACACATGTATTTCCTTTGCTCCTTGTTTTTTTGTACATGAAAGGCAGCATACTGTAGGGAGTATTGCATTTTGCTTCATGCAGTTACTCCAGACTATTTCAAAGAGCTCGTCCACTTTTTTTTTTTTTTTAAGCTTTATGATATGCCATTATGTGGATGTACATGGTGTATTCAGCCACTCTGAATATGGGCACTTAGGTTGTTGCTAGGATTTTGGATTGACAGAAAAGCAGTGGATAGCTTTGGTGGGTGGGTGGGTGGGTGTGTGTCTGTGTCTGTGTCTGTGTATCTGTGTGTGTGTGTGTATTATTGGTGGTGTATTTTCCAAGGTAGAATTCTAGAAGTGGAATTGCTGAACCAGAATACATATATATGTGGTTTTGTAAAATATTGCCAAGTTTCCCTTCAAAAGGTCATGCTCGTTTGCATTTCCACCAGCAATGTAGAGACTGTTTCCATGTAACCTCACAAACAGATTTCCTGGGTATTAATTTTGGCCCATCTGAGAGGTGAGAAGTGGAGTCTCAGGATTTTGTGTTTCTTTGAACATTATTTTCTTGTTTGAGTTGTTACCTTGTGAATTAAGTTTGTGCTGTTTTATTTCCCCTGTTTCTGTTGGGAGTTTGATATTTTGTCCCTTCACATGTTAGGGATGTTAGTTAGCCCTTTGTCTGTGGTATATGTTATAAACATTTTCTCCCAGTTTGTCAGTTGTCTTTTGACTTTGTATATGGCCTTTTTGAAATGTGAAACTTTTTAACATATAATAGTTCTTTTAATGGCGTAATTTATTCACTTACTAGAATAGCATTCTTATCCTTTAGAATGTGAAAGTGAATTTAAAGAAACTACTTTTAGACAGGTGCACTTCATGAATTTTTTTTTGCTGTGTTTCTGGAATATTAATGCAAATTCCAGATAGCATATTATTTCACCCATAAATATCTCAGTATCTATCTCCAACAAGGATTTTTTAAAAACATAACCACTATGACATTATGTTACCTAATGAAGGTGAATAATAATTTCTTAATTATTCCATACTCAGTTCACATTTCCATGGTTGTTTAAAATATGCCTCTTTCAGTTGTTTCTTTTAATTAAATCTGAACACATCCATATAGTTATTTCATTAGGAAGCCCTTCATTCTTTCGTTCTTTTTTTTTAAATTTTCTAATTTTTTCAAAATTTATTTATTTGTTGGCCATGCTGGGTCTTTGTTGTTGTGCAAAGGCTCCTCATTGCAGTGGCCTCTCGTCCTGAAGCCTGGGCTGCCGAGCACGCAGGCTTCGGTAGTTGTGGTGCACAGGCTTAGCTGCTCCGAGCATGTGGGATCCGCCTGGACCAGGGATCGAATCCCTGTCCCTGGCATTTGCAGGCAGATTCTTAACCCATGGACCATCAGGGAAGTCCCCTTCATTATTTTTTGCTGCTGCTGCTAAGTCGCTTCAGTCATGTCCGACTCTGTGCGACCCCAGAGACGGCAGCCCACCAGGCTTCCCGTCCCTGGGATTCTCCAGGTAAGAACACTGGAGTGGGTTGCCATTTCCTTCTCCAGTGCATGAAAGTGAAAAGTGAAAGTGAAGTTGCTCAGTCGTGTCCGACTCCTAGCGACCCCGTGGACTGTAGCCTACCAGGCTCCTCTGTCCATGGGATTTTCCAGGCAAGAGTACTGGAGTGGGTTGCCATTGCCTTTTCCCATTATTTCTTGAATTGATGCTAAAAGCTGTAACTCTTATACTGATGCTTGTCAATCAAAAGTGAAGGAGACATAGTGAAATCACTTGGACATAATCCCTTGGTGTAATGAACCGTTGCAGGATTGACTCCTGGATCACGATAAACTGTGGAAAATTCTGAAAGAAATGGGGATACCAGACCACCTAACCTGCCTCTTGAGAAATCTGTATGCAGGTCAGGAAGCAACAGTTAGAACTGAACATGGAACAACAGACTGGCTGTATACTGTCACCCTGCTTATTTAACTTCTATGCAGAGTACATCATAAGAAACGCTGGACTGGAAGAAACACAAGCTGGAATCAAGATTGCCGGGAGAAATATCAATAACCTCAGATATGCAGATGACACCACCCGTATGGCAGAAAGTGAAGAGGAGCTAAAAGCCTCTTGATGAAAGGGAAAGAGGAGAGTGAAAAAGTTGGCTTAAAGCTCAACATTCAGAAAACGAAGATCGTGGCATCCAGTCCCATCACTTCATGGGAAATAGACGGGGAAACAGTGGAAATAGTGTCAGACTTTATTTTTTGGTGCTCCAAAATCACCGCAGATGGTGACTGCAGCCATGAAATTAAAAGACGCTTACTCCTTGGAAGAAAAGTTATGACCAACCTAGATAGCATATTCAAAAGCAGAGACATTACTTTGCCGACTAAGTTCCGTCTAGTCAAGGCTATGGTTTTTCCAGTAGTCACGTATGGATGTGAGAGTTGGACTGTGAAGAAGGCTGAGCGCCGAAGAATTGATGCTTTTGAACTGTGGTGTTGGAGAAGACTCTTGAGAGTCCCTTGGACTGCAAGGAGATCCAACCAGTCCATTCTGAAGGAGATCAACCCTGGGATTTCTTTGGAAGGAATGATGCTAAAGCTGAAACTCCAGTACTTTGCTGGGAGGGATTGGGGGCAGGAGGAGAAGGGGACGACCCAGGATGAGATGGCTGGATGGCATCACGGACTCGATGGACATTAGTCTGAGTGAACTCCGGGAGATGGTGATGGACAGGGAGGCCTGGCTTGCTGCGATTCATGGGGTCGCAAAGAGTCGGACACGACTGAGCGACTGAACTGAACTGAACTGAATGACAAGCATACTTTGAGAGTAGGGAAGGGCCAGATAAGTGACGTCCGGGTTTAAGCAGTGATCCTTGTCTTGTTTCACTCTTAGCTGTAATTCTGGAGGGGAGGTAAGGGGAGACCATTGGCCCTTAGCAGTGACTTGTTAGAACTTAGTGCATAGGATAGTAGTGGCTCCTGCTGCTTGTACTGAGCCTTTTAAAACTTAACCATCTATATAGTATCTTTTAAACTTTATTTTCAAGTTATCTCAGATTTGTTTATTATTTTTTAAAGAAAGTAAAAGTGTTAGTCACTCAGTCGTGTCCAGCTCTTTGCGACCCCATGGACTGTATGTAGCCCACCAGGCTCCCCTCTCCATGGAATTCTCCAGGCAAGAATACTGGAGTGGGTTGCCATTGCCTTCTCCAGGGGATCTTCCCGACCCAGGGGTCAAACCTGGATCTTTTGCATTGCAAGCAGATTCTTTATGATCTGAGCCACCAGGAGAGCCAAATTATTACTTAAAAAAAAATTATTTATGTATTTATTTGGCTGTGTCAGGTCTTAGCTGTGGTGTGCTGGGTCCTCACTGCAGCGCCCATGGGCTTAGTTGCTTCGTGGCGAGTGGGATCTTAGTTCCCTGACCAGGGATGGCACCTGCATCCCCTGCATCGCAAGGCAGATTCCCAACCCCTGGACCACCAAGCAGGTCCCTCGGATTTATTTCTTAAGAAAGTTGTAAGAACTGTAGGAAACTTGTTGTTTTTTTTTTCCTAAACTGCTTGAGAGTAAGTTGCCATGATGTCCTTTCAACCACTGAGAAGTTTATTTTGTGTTTCTTACAGACAGGACATTCTCTTTGTGTTATCTAGTGCTGCACATTGAATCACCATAAAACCTAGCAGTCTAAAATTACCAGTGTAATTTTAGACCCCACAGTTTCTGAGGGTCAGGAATCTGGGAGCAGCTTAGCTGTGTGGCCTGGCTCAGGGAAACTCAGAAGGTTGTCATCAAGCTCCTAGCTGGGGCTGACAAGTCTCTTTCCAAGACGGCTCAGACACCCAGCTTTGACGGGACGCCCTCAGATCCTCACTTGTGGTCCTTTCCATAGAGTACTAATTTGTCCTCATCCTTGGAAGCTATGGAGAATTCCATGGACTGTATAGTCCGTGGGGTCACAAAGAGTTGGACACAACTGATCGACTTTCACTTTCACTGGAAGCTAACTTCTCCCAGAGCAGGTGATCAGGGAGCCATAATGCCTTTGACCCATCTTAAAGTCGGACAGTCAACTCCAACTTCTTTTTATTTGGAAATCATCACTAAATTCATTCCACACTCAAGGGGAGAGAAATTAGACTCCATCCCTTGACAGGAAGAATATCAAAGAGCTAATAGTTATTTTTTAAACTCACATTCCTATAGAACCAGTACACAGCCACCAAAGGCAGAAAGTTAGCATCTGATCTCTGCCATCCGATCCTCAGACTCTGGGCAGGTTTCTCCGGATGATCTAGTGTGTCCACCATAGCAAAAGCATCCAGTTGAGAACAGTTTGCTGCATTTAGTTGTTGTGATTCTTAATTCTGCTTCAGCCTGGAACAGTTTCTTCACCTCTCCTAGACTTTGACGTTGACACTTCTGAAAATGAAGAGGCCAGTTGTTCTACAGAGTATCCCTCAGTTTAGTTTCATCTGGTTCCTCGTGATCCAGGTTTTGCATTCTCGACAAGAGTATCACAGAGATGGTCGCACGTACCGCATCCTGTCAGTACGGTCCTTGTAATGTGGTCGTAGATGGTGTTCACACTTGAGGGAGCTGAGTGCAGGACATGGGAGGATTCTACTATTTTTGAAAGCTTGAAATTGTCTCAAATAAAATGTCTTCTAAATCCTGATGATTTAGTCACACCAGGATCTAAACACAGTTGTATTTTAGGGAATACACAGTATAATCACTTTCACCTGCCATCTTAAATAATCATATATAATAACAAGTGGCTGCTTGACAGCTTTTTCCCTTTTTCTTTCTTTCTGTGCCTTCATCTGTATCTTGAAGTTTTTAATTCCTAAACGAATATTTCAAATTCCTGACTTGATATTTCTGATTTTTAGTTTTGCTTGACTGGAGGGTTAGAGACTTTGTGTTTTTGCGGCTATTTTCTCCAGGTATTTCGAGTAAGTTGCCGGCTTTCTTTTCATCTCTATCACTGTAGCTCCCCAGTTAAAGATCTCCGATGACCGGCTGACTGTGGTCGGCGAGAAGGGCTACTCTATGGTTCGGGCTTCTCATGGGGTTCGGAAAGGTGCCTGGTACTTTGAAATCACAGTGGATGAGATGCCGCCAGACACTGCCGCCAGACTGGGCTGGTCCCAGCCGTTAGGTAAGCCGGGGCTGTGATATGGACACAGCGACAGGTGGAGAGGTGTCTACCGTCTGGCTGGTCTTCATGACTTTGGGGCTTGTTGGATTGTGGGCATAACGTTCAATTCCTGAGGGTTTAGGTAGGTTGAAGTTCCTAGGAATATTTTTATAATTCACTGCTTGTGAGAAATAGTTTGTTAGCAGTTTGACAAAATTGGTAAAAAAAAATTAAAAAGGAGTAGAATCTTTTCTTTTAGCAGGCCAGAGTTGACTTGCAGTCCTGACTTGCTGTGTATGTTTTTATTGGAACAGGTAACCTTCAGGCTCCCTTAGGTTATGATAAATTTAGTTATTCTTGGCGGAGCAAAAAGGGAACCAAATTCCACCAGTCCATTGGCAAACACTACTCTTCTGGCTACGGACAGGGAGACGTCCTGGGGTTTTATATCAATCTTCCCGAAGATACAGAGACAGCCAAGTCACTGCCCGATACCTACAAAGATAAGGTGAGTCTGCCCTCCTGAGAGATTCCTGGGTTTGAAGACCAGTGGCAGCCAATACCTGCAGCTGCATGTTCTCTTGATGCTTATCTTTCCCAATATTTCATTTTTGAAATTTTAAGACATAACACATTTCAAAGAATTTAAAAGGCGTCCAAATATCCAATGCCTAGATTCTGCCATTATCATATATTATCCAAGGACTTCCCTGGTGGTCCCATGGGTAAGAATCCACTTTGAAGTACGGGTTACGGGGTTTGATCCCTGGTTGGGGAACTGGGATCCCACATGCCGCAGAGCAACCCAGCCCGTGCTCTGCCACGAAGATCCCATGTGCCACAACTAAGAACTGATGCAGCCAAATAAATATATAAAAACCGTGTTATCTGTTCATTCCTCTACCAGCCTGGTCACCCGTTAATCCATGTTTTTTTAACCCCCACCAAGTAACCTCTGCCAAGTACTTCAGGGAGCTTCACTTGTGGTTCAGCTGGTAAAGAATCCACCTGCAATGTGGGAGACCTGGGTTCGATTCATGGGTTGGGAAGATCCCCTGGAGAAGGGAAAGGCTACCCACTCCAGTATTCTTGCCTGGAGAATCCCTTGGACAGAGGAGTCTTAGTAAGGGCCTTTTATGAAGATGTTTAAAAAGTGTGTACCATCAGGTAATTCTTAAGATGCACATGTTTCAAAGTATAACAAAGCTGACTCTGCAGAGATAGTAAATTTTGTTCAAAACACAAAGACTCATGCTATTTATGTGAATCTGGCCTCTTTTTTTTTTTCATGATGTAGCTGCTGCTTCACTGTTCCTTTTCTCTCTCTCGGTTTCCAAGGCTTTAATAAAGTTCAAGAGTTATTTGTATTTTGAAGAAAAAGACTTTGTGGATAAAGCAGAGAAGAGCCTAAAGCAGACTCCTCACAGTGAGGTGAGTCGTGGTCATTAAATGTCAGAAGTAGGAGAGTTTGTTCCCTGGGCCCAAGCCCCTTGTTATGAAAGTGAGGGAACTGAGGCCCACGGCGCAGCAGAGTGATTGCTGCTGCTACCACAACAGCAGGGCTGACACTCTCTCCTGCCTGCCGCGTTTGGTTCTTCCTGGGGTGCCTGCTGCTGCGAGAAGGCTGACCTAGGTTCTCGGAGAAAAGGATATAAAACAGCAGCTGAATAAGAAACGTCTGCAGGCAGTCAAGGAAGCAAGCCAGAGATAGCGGTCCTTTATCAAAGCAGGGAGCAAGGGCAGGGGGCGGACCCTTTAGTAGGACATGCTGGCCTCGGTATGTGACCCGGGGCAACAGGAGCTCTGATGGCTTGTTCAGTGTCTTCCAGAACTTTCCCCACGTCCCTTCTCCAGAGTTGTTGGGAATATGTTTTTCCCAAGTTACAGCACGATCAAAGAAGGGCTGGTGGATCTGGACCAACCACAGGACCATAAATAGAAGGGGAAGGGGTGGAAGAAAAGTCCTGAGCTGGGGACATTGCTTCATAAAAATGCTGTGAAGCCACCTGCGATTAACAGTAATAGAAGCAAGTGTGGGAGAATACACTTAGGATTCTGGTTGTTTTAGGGGAAAGTAGTGAAGGCACGCAGTTAATTGAGCCAGCAAATACAACCAGGTGGAACATGGCTGTTCCTGGGAAGAAGAGAGAAAGGTACTTCAGAAAAAGCAGCTTTGTCTGAAGTCCCTCTCAGGTGGTTAAGAGAGAAAATTCAGGAGAGTTTCAAGAAAGAACGGACAAAGAAAGGAGAATTCCAGGACCTTGACAGAAGATCTGCGAGGTTTTCAAAGTAGAAGTGCAGAAGGGAGGACCTGAGGCAAGGGAAGGGGACAAATAAATAAGCTTAAGAGGGTGTCACTCCAAAGGGCCAGTGGAAGACCAGCTACTTTTTATAAATATAATGAGTAACAGAAAGTGGAACTTTTTGGTGTAAGTAGCATAGGAATTCAGAAACAGATAAGTGTGAGCACTTGCTACAACAATGCATGTAGATAGGCAGTGAGAAAACCTAAGATACTGCATAGTAAGTGTCAGCTATTGCTGTTAAATGAGCTATGCTACTCCTTGAATTCCTTAGACGTGTTGCCCGCAAACCACTAGTAAAGTGCCCTCCAGCAGAGTTCATTTTAGTGTGTTCTTTTTTGAAATTCTGAAGTAAAACCATGGTTTTTGTTTCAGATAATTTTTTATAAAAATGGTGTCAATCAAGGTGTGGCTTACAAAGACATTTTTGAAGGGGTTTACTTTCCAGCCATCTCCCTGTACAAGAGCTGCACGGTACGTACCCTCTGTTCATCCTGCGAACACAGCTCGAGAGAGATGGGTGAGCCATTGTGGTCAGAGAGCCATGAGTTGGGTTCTAGAAGGACATGTGAAAGGCCTAGGAGTGAGCAGGCAGCGTATCCCTCCTGTTTGTTCCAGAAACAGTTGGGCGCTTTAGGAAGTGTTTGCTTGGATAGATAAAGATCACTTGGCTACTGTGCTCCACACCTTTCCTCTGGACGTTGCTGCATGCTCTGTTGTTCAGTGTAAAGGATATAAGGTGTGTACATGCATAAATCAATTTGCTGTTATGTGTCATGATAACCTACCATCATTAGTAACTATTGCTTATATTGATTTTTTTTTTAATATGATCCAGCATGAAGGAGACTGTCAGTAGAGCCAGTTTGAAAAAATTTTGTTAAGGCAATGCCTGGAAGTTTCCATGTCCTTTTACCTGTCAGTAACCACTGCTGAAGTCATGTAAGGAAATCTTTAGGTTATAAACAGAAGTCAGCAAAGTCTATTTACCTAATTCTTGATGCCTTGACCACTTTGAGCAATTATTAATGTATACTGGAGAAAGGAATGGCAGTCCACTCCAGTACTATTGCCTGGAGAATCCCATGGACAGAGGAGCCTGGTAGGCTACAGTCCATGGGGTCGCAAAGAGTCAGACATGACTGAGCAACTTCACTCACTCACTCACTTCACCTTTTGTTCCAGTTGTACCCTGAATATCACAGCTACATTTAAAAGCCTCCCTTGTCATGCTGAGGTTTTCACTAGTTTCTTCTCTTTCTTCATGTCTGCCTGGATTGAATTTGTCCTAGGTCTCCATAAACTTTGGACCATGCTTCAAGTACCCTCCAAAGGATCTCACGTACCGCCCTGTGAGTACCACTGAACCCGCCTGCGAGCATCCTTGTCTCTTACTTCTTGCCACTGCTGCTCTCGTCTCACCTCACTCTCTGTCCCTTGTTCCCCCGCAGATGAGTGACATGGGCTGGGGCGCTGTGGTGGAGCACACTCTGGCCGATGTCTTGTATCACGTGGAGACGGAAGTGGATGGGAGGCGGAGCCCCCCGTGGGAGCCATGACCAAGTCCTTTTCTCTTTGCAGACACAGACTTTCTGGGGAATTGTATGAGGGGGGTGTTGTTTTTGTTTTCTAACTGTTGCAAGTTTTCCCGAAGATCCCACAGAACAGGGCCTCTGCTGTAGTAAGTTGAAGGTTGAGTGGGACTGGGAGAGATCCCTGCCCTTCATTACTCGCCCTTCCAGGATGGCTTTCCCTGTGCACACCAGACTGCAACAGCTGCCGCCCTGGGATCCCATAAGCGCCCTGTGCAAAGGGCTGTACCACACACTCCACCCACCAGCTGAGACGTGCTGCTTCCTGTGTTTTCAGAGGACGGGGTCGTCTCGTCCAGTAGCTAACTTATTTAGAGACATTTCCTTCTGTGGGCATTGCCTGCCTCCCACCTGGTTCCCAGGAAGCAGTGGGCCCATTTCTGAGAAGAGCTGGAATCCACGACTACATTCCAAAGCAGTCTAAAAATGCTTTCCTTTTGGTGTGGGTGTGCTTTTAATTTTGAGATGAACTTTTGAACACTGGGATCTCTGAAACTACTAGGTCCGTAGGACTGTCATTGAGAAAGGCACTTGCTTGCAGCTTTAACAGTGAGAAGCTCTTCCCAAATAAAACTTGTCTTCGAATGTGTGTAGCACTTTGCTTCCCTTTCAGGTTGGGGTCCACGTGCTGACTGTTGGAAAAGTGGGCGCCTTAAGGAGCCAGCGTTGGCGAAGAGGCAGGTTTCTGTCTCCGCCCCGCCAGCTCAGCCCAGTCTGCCCTGTGAAACCAGACTTTCGAAAGCAGATGAAACTTCACAGGGCGCATGGTCTCCCTCCAGCTCTTCCCTTTGAACTTGGCTGTTGATCTGTGTGGATTGTCTTCTTGCCTTGCTTCCCTTCCTTTGTAATAGCTGATGATTAAAGGGCAGGTTTCAAGGACTCCCCTGGTGGCCTGGTGGCCACGACTCCAAGCTCCCAAGGCAGGGGGCCCAGGTTCGATCCCTGGTTAGGGAACTAGAGCTCACCTACCCCAACTATAAGATTCTGTCTGCCTTAAGATCCTATGTGCCGCAGTGAAGACCTGGCACAGCCAAGTAAATGTTTAAAAGAGAGCGGGGTGGGGGGGGGCAGTTTTCAGAGGACTAAAAATTGAAATGTAAGGATGAGCCTTTCCCCTGGGGCCCGCGTGTGTTTCCCTATCTTCACTGCACCCACTCCCCGTCGTTTTTGTTGGGGGCCACACCACAGCTTGCAGAACTTCCCCGACCAGGGATTGGACCCGTGCCCCTGCAGTGGCAGTGCGGAGTCCTGACCACTGGAGCGCCAGGGACGCCCCCCTCCCTCTATTGATCAGTGGCAGGGCAGTCCTCCCAGGATTGCTGCAGACTCCCCTGCATGTAACTTCCTACCTAGGTTAGTAGGTATGGTGGTTCACCAAAAGGCCAGTAATACGTTGCCAAGGATCACCATATATTATGGCTGTTTAAGAAATTAACCAAATTTCAAGCGACTATTTGTATCAACGCAGAAGCTTTGATTATTTGTCTCTTAATGAATCACTGAGGTTCTTTGTTTTGATCATTCTACCTCCTAACAGGAAACCCAACAGAATCAGGCTGAGTTCTGTTCATTGATGGTGGGTCTTACAGAGCAGAAGTGGTTTTAAAGCTTCTGGAGCAACGGAGGGTGAAGAACTCTGAAGGGTGGTGGTGTTTAGAGGAAGCTGGGGGTAAATTTTTGTAATGTAAGTGACCACTTAAATGACGTAAAAAGAAGTTGTGCACCCTCTCTTCTGTTTAAATGATGAAGCCAGGGTTTTGTACATTGCACTTTCATAAATTGGAGGTTATGGAAATAATGGCTTTACCTGTTTATGCATCGTATTGTGTGCATGTGTGACAGGGTTCATTTGAAGGGCTCCAGGAATACCCACTTTTCATACAGTTCTGTATAAAACGGTCTCTGTAAGCAGGTCGTCACTGACAACTCATTTTATTCCAATGAAAAATCAAACGTGAGAAAAGATCTCCCCAGGCCCCTTAAAGACACAGTAGCATAGTTTGAAAAAGGCAAACATGGTGTGTGTTGAAAGCCCATTTCTTCACTGTCAGTCTGTTCTCTCGAAACCAGAGCATGTGTTGCTGTACACACCTTTCAACAAGCAACCCTTTCTCTTAGCTGGGAGTGGAGAATTCTGTTCTTGAAATACTTCACTGTTATTCCTTCTCTGAAGCTTCCAGGCTGGAGAAACATAATTTCATCTATGCCAAAAATAGACTACTAAGAAACAGAATAAATATTAATAAATACCTGTATCAGTTGTACAGTCTCAATGCCTCAATAAATACCAGCATTTCTGTTACTGGTAATTTGTTTAATTAGCTAGCATGACATTCCACATGGTATAAATCATCAATGCTGTTATCACTGGAATGGAAACACTACAAGTGGTAATGGTTGGGTTTTCATCCTGTATATGTAATTTAGCCAGATAACCCCATCTCAGCTTAGATGTTTAGAGCACCAATTCTCAGACCTTGGAAAGGGATTTTGCTCTCATGCTATCACACCTTCTAGCCATCTCCTCCAAGATAGTAAGACGTTGACCTGTTAAAGCAGAGAAATTGCAGCCCCGAGTCAAGCTAAGGACAGAATAGACTCCAGACTAAAGATTCAGTTGCTGTTTCAGATCTAAACAAGCAACTAATGGGAAAGTAGTAAAACTTGCTTTTTGATTTTCTCAGTGATACCATTCAGTCATTGGCTTTTGATTCTGTCCTTAGGTAAATAAAAATCTTCAGTCAAAATCATCTTCCAATGCCCATTAATCAGCTACCAGCTATAGAGTTCTTTTAAGAACTGATTTAGTCTTGTGTGTATTGTCCAAATGAAATTTTTATGAAAGATTCTGGTAACAGATCCTACATAATTGAAAGACTTCAGTCCCCTGGAGTTTTTCCTTTGAATGAAGAGATTTAGTTTAATTAAAATCTTTATCCAGGGCTCCTTTAGTATGAGCTTGCCATTTACTATCATGGATTTTAAAAGAGTAGAATTTTAAATTGGGTACAGACTAACAAAGTTTTTATGTTAGTTACAATTCTTTATTCTGACTCCTGTCATGGAAGAAGTACGGGAATCAATCTGATAGTTCTGTATTTTTTCCATTCTAGAAGCCATCTGCTGTGGGAGTTGCTTACTCTTTGGTACAGCTATCCACCCACTTGGTAGAGGAGCAGAGGGTTGCGGGAGGCCCTGTGTAAGACCACTGTCTGCACACATTGCCCGCAGACCTCTTGACCTTCTCAAGCTTGACAACCTGATCCTTGTGTTTGCACCCTCTGCACCCTGCGTTCCTTAACTGGTAGCATTTTGAAGATATTTTTAGGTAGACACTGTCAGGACCCAAGAAAAAAGTTTCACAAATCAGTGAGTGAAGTTCGAAGAGCCTTGTCCCCATTCTCTTGGTACTAAAATGCTACTGTAGTAGCTGAGCTGTAGTATCTTACTGAAAATGCGCCACCACCCTGTCCCACCATCCTCAGGTGAGATCTTTAACAGACTTGGAGGCTTCCAGCAGGGACCTCCTCGTGCGCCCTCAAACCCATTCAGCTGGGAGCCGGTGGAGCCGCAGGCTGGCCTTCAACACCTGGCTTCAAGAGCCGGGCAGGACTCCAGGCGCTTGCGCAGGTGATTGGCAAAATCCACTTGGGTCTGCGAGAGGACCTGATTGATGATGGTCTTCGGCAGCCATCCCTAGAGTCAAAGAAGAATTTGGCCGTCTTGTGACTGGCATCCCTTCCTAGACACCACCGATCCCTGTCACACACCTGATGCGGTGCCTGGACTCGGTCCTGCAGCCCTGTTGGGAGGCACACCCTCCTGGTTGTTCGGGGTCAGGGGCTGGGAGACTGCACTACTGCCCTGCTGTCAGGACCAAGTCAGAAGCACGGGATTGTCCAGACAGGTTTCAGCCCTGTCTTCCCTACAGTGTGACCCTGAGCTAGCTACCATAACCTTTGGGGGCCTAAGTTTCCTTCTTTGGAAAATAACTACTGAGTTGAAATTGGATATGAAAAGTAAGAGGAAGCCCTGGCAGGCTTCTGAGATGATGGAATAGCAGGCCATCACTCGTTTGTTCCCACTGCAGCAGTCCACTTCTCTCAGAATGGAGGAGGGTTCTTCATATTGTGGGCTGATATGGGAGGGCTGTGTTAGTTGCACAGTGGTGTCCTACTCTGCAAACTCATGGACTGAAGCCCACCAGACTCCTCTGTCCATGGGATTCTCCAGGCAAGAATACTGGAGTGGGTTGACATTCCCTTCTCCAGGGGATCTTCCCCACCCAGGGACTGAATCCAGGTCTCCCACATTGCAGGTGGATTCTGTAACATCTGAGCCACCAGGGAAGCTGGTGGGAGGGGTAAGAGCCTACTTTTCTCACCATCCCCTTGGCCTCCTCCTGTGCCCCTTACCTTGAGGTCAATGCTGAGCAGCCAGGTGAGTTTGGTCCTTGAGGGACTTCCAGCCAGGGGGCGGAGCACCATGCAGGTGGGGCCATGCTCAGCTCTGCCAGGTGAAGACAGGTCAAGAGGACAAGCCCAAGTTCTTGAATGCTGGCTAGTTATATTACCCACATTCCTCATGGACCTCATCTTTTTAAGTCTCATCGGAGAAGTGCTATTTGCCAAGGGTGAGATTTAACAGTTGGCAGGGTCACCAGCTCGTCAGAACAAATGCCAGTTGGAGCCTGGAGGCCTGCAGAGCCTCTCAGTTGGGATAACAGGGAGGTCGGGAAAGGGTCCAGGGTGGTGCTGGGGGCCCCAGGAAACTCCGATAGCAACTGTGTTCTAAGTGGTACAGACTCTGTTTTCATCAACATTACAGTCGGACATGAGCATACCAGCTAAACCTCAGCCCTGCCTCTAGTTTTAGAAAATTACTAAGGTTCTTAAATTTGCTGGGAGGGTCAGGGCGACCTGGCTATAGAAGTGTGGCTCATCTCTGCCTTCCTCCCCTGCTATGGAAAATAAGATGGAGGGTAGGAATCAAGGGTTGGATCCTTGAAGCCGGGGATTCATCACACACTTGGCAGGCACGTGTCCCCAGGCTGTGTTAGAAAAGTGAGCTTTGGGGCTTCCCTGGTGGTCCAGTGGCTAAGACTCTGTTCTCAGTGCAGGGGGCCTGGGTTTGATCCCTGGTCAGGGAATTAGATCCCATGTGCTGCAACTAAGACCCAGCCCAGCCAAATAAATTAATGGGAGCTTTGGGGGCTGCTGCCAGTATTACCTGATGACACCCTTCTGCTGGGGCATCTCCTCGTAGAGTGTGGCCGTGCCAGCCAGCACGCACATGGAGCCCCGGCGCTTGGTACAGCGCACGCTCACGAAGTCTCGGGGACCCACGAGGTTTCCTGCCGCCTCTGCAGCCAACTCGTGAGTGATGATCGTGTCTTTTCCAATCTTCTGCAGGACCTGCCAGGCCACAGGGAACCAGGGACTCAGCCAGGTAGGGGGAGAGGCGCAACCCCCAGCTCACCGCCGCCCCCTTCCGACTGCTGCAGCTGCCCTTCCAACCAGCTCTCCCCACCTTGATCTCCTTGACACTGGGGTTCCACTCGCCCATAGCCTCCATGCGCTCCACAAGCTCTTCATAAAGCCTCTCCATGGGCTGGTCCACCACCACCTCCAACCGGAACACCTTGCCCACGTCAGGGATCACTTTACTCAGCACCTCGTCCCCATTGGCCTGTCGGTGAGGAGAGAGGAGCCCCAGGGAAATGTTAGAGGAAAAATATTCCCAGCGTAGGACACAGACAGCCAGGGGAACTCTAGGCTGAACCCAAGGAAGCCTGGAACCATCTTTGATAAAGGCAGACGAGGTCCTGTTTCCTGCCACCAGCCTGGTACATGTGCTGAGGACTGGAGAGGTAACCTGCCTGTCCCCTGGGCCCTTTTTTCTTGAGGATCAATGTATTTTCTTAAACATTGACAGGTATTTATTCATCCAGATAAAAGTCAGAATTATTTTGTAAAATTTTCAACAAACCTGCGTTGGGTTTTTGATTGAGATTAACTTGGAAAAAATGAACGTTTCACTGCAGAGTCTCCCCACATCTAGGGGTAAATGTTGACAGGGGTGGGTAGGTCCACCTGAGAAGGCCATTACTTGACTTCAGAAGCTCAAAGATCCTGAGAGAGAGATTCATTTGGGAGTGAAGAAAGTGGTCTGCAACCAGCTAATTTCACACAGGTTTTTTTTTTTTTCCCCCTCATTTCACACCAGAAGGATGTATGGCCAGAGAAGGTCGGCAAGATGCCCCAGGACCCTTAGCAAGAGCAATGCTGGGCCCAGGTCCCAGATTTCCTGACTCCCAAACTCGTAGTCTATTAAAGAACCTGGAGAAGGAAAGACCTCACCTGAACTTTGGCCAGTGGGCGGCTTGTGAGCTGGCTGCGGAAATAGAGCCGATTCTTGGTAGAGCCATCGGCCTTTGACCTGCACCTTGTTCCCAGTGAAAGGGCAGTGCTCAGGAGCGGGGCACACCAGAGGGCCTTGCTGCTGCTGCTGCTGCTAAGTCACTTCAGTCGTGTCCGACTCTGTGCAACCCCATAGATGACAGCCCACCAGGCTCCCCTGTCCCTGGGATTCTACAGGCAAGAACACTGGAGTGGGTTGCCATCTCCTTCTCCAGTGCATGAAAGTGAAAAGTCAAAGTGAAGTCGCTCAGTCATGTCTGACTCTTAGTGACCCCATGGACTGCAGACTACCAGGCTCCTCCATCATGGGATTTTCCAGGCAAGAGTACTGGAGTGGGGTGCCATTGCCTTCTCCCCAGAGGGCCTTGGCCCCCTGTACTCCAGACCAGCCCTGTCACAGGTGAACCCAGGTCACACCTGCAAGGTCAACCAGGAGGTGGGCTAAGGGTGCTTCAGTCCTGGCACTTCTGACCAGGGGATGAGGCCTCTCCTGACCCTAGTGTCCCCACTTCATGGTCTGAATGGGTGTACAGAGCATCCTGGAGGGGAGCTAAGAACACGGTGACAGCTTTTCTCAAACGCAAATCTCTAGAACATCTTTGATGGGGGACGGGAGTATCTGGGGGTATATTCTTGGGAAACAAGAATTCACACTGCTTACTGGGGCTTCCCTGGTAAAGGAAGTGCAAGAGACATGGGTTCGATCCCTGGTTTGGGAAAATCCCACATGCCAGGGGGCAACCAAGCCCATGCACCACAACTATTGAGCCTGCTGCTCTACAGCCCAGTAGCTGCAACTACTGAAGCTCGCTCGCCCTAGAGTCTGTGCTCTGCAGTGAGAGACGCCACGGCAGTGAGAAGCCCTTGTACCGCAACTAGAGAACAACCCCTGCTCATTGCAACTAGAGAAAGCGAGGAGATGCTCCCAGCAATGAAGACCAAGGGCAGCGAAATTAAAAAGGAAAAAAAAAAAAAAACTGCTTGCTGCCCAGTGACTGCTGCTCGAGGCTGGACTTCTGAGAGGAGCAGAGACTGCAGCTGGCCTTGAGAATGGCGCGGTAACAGCGAGGAGCTGTGGGTTCCTCCATGGCCCCCTTACCTGCCGGTTCTCCTTCTTCCAGCCCTCCTGGTCTTTGAGGATGCCCAGGGCCCTCTGCATGGCCTCCTCTCCCTGCTGGATATAGGCAAGCTCTTGGTCGCTGTAGAGAGAGTCTTCCAGCTGAGAACCTGGATGCAAAGCCAAGGAGACACTGAACTTCTAGCCTCCCGCCAGTTTCACCCTTTGCATCCCCTAAGAGCCCAGACCAAAGTCACAGGGTCCCAGCTGGCAGGTTGAGTTAGACACAGAGGTCTGGCTGTGAACAATGCCATTCCCATAGAGGGAGTGAGGAAGGTGGGGGGGGATAGGGTCTGGGGGACCACAACCACACACACAATGCTTGCACCTGGGAGCCCCCTGTCACTGGCAGATGCCCAGAAACCTCAGCTCTTACCTAGGAGAGAGCCGCGACGCCGAACCTGATAAATCCACGCAGCTGGGGCTGGGCCCCCTAGGGCCCTCCGGTTCAGCTCCTGGCCGATGGCCAGCACAGCCTGCTGCCGCAGCCCTGCCAGAAACAGAGGGAAATCATTGCTTAGGAGCAGGAAAGCCTCTTAGAGATGGACCCTTCCACCCTTCCTCTCATCACAGAGGAGGAAGCTGGCCTGGAGGGAAAGTGACTTGATCAGGAAGGATTCCCAGAGGGACGACTCCAGGGCCCAGAAACCTGCCTTCTGTCTCACTGGCTCCACCTGAAGGTGGGGGCCATACCCAGGCTGGCTGAAGTTGCCCAACCAAAACATTCCACTGTTACAGACACCCTGTCCCCTGAGGTCTGAGAATAACTGCTCCGTGTGCCTGCGGTGGACTTGCTGATTTAGGGAGAACGGTCCCATTCCGGTGCAGGTCTTCCAAGGGCAGCTTCTATCTAAACAGTAGCCAGTGGAGCCTAGTGTAATTGGAAAAAAATCTAATTGGACTCATTTAGATTGCTCTGTGGTCCCTTGAGGGGATTGACTCAAATGACCCTGGGTCCTGCAGGCACTGATTTCCACCTCCCGACTGTATGATGCTGATAAAGTGGACCCCCGTGCTCTCGTCCTACTCCTCTTTCTTTTTCTTCTCTCTCTCTCCCCCACCCATCCGCTCTCAGGTTTGCCAACATGGGGGCCTGGAGTCTGGGCTCCCCCCCGCCACTGTAAGCCAGGATTTCCCTGGCACCCTTGGTACCCATTCTGCTGCTGCTGCTGCTGCCAAGTCGCATCAGTTCATGTCCGACTCTGTGCGACCCCAGAGACAGCAGCCCACCAGGCTCCCCTGTCCCTGGGATTCTCCAGGCAAGAACACTGGAGTGGGTTGCCATTTCCTTCTCCAATGCGTGAAAGTGATGTTGCTCAGTCATGTCCAACTCTTAGCGACCTCATGGACTGCAGCCTACGAGGCTCCTCTGTCCACGGGATTTCCCAGGCAAGAGTACTGGAGTGGGGTGCCATTGCCTTCTCCTGGTACCCATCCTAGAGGAAGGCAAAGTCAGGTAGAAGCCAAGATGGCTTGGAGCCCTGCAGGGGATGCCAGGGATGACTGAGCCTGGAAGGCATCTTCGTGTCCAGCTCAATTCTTCAGTGAGGGAGTATTGCGGGGCCGTTGAGGTGCAGAAGGTGAGAGGCTTGCCCAGGCTGCCTCAGTGAGAGGCACAGCTGGGGCCAGATCCTGAGAGGCCTGCCCCCGAGGTGTGCCCTTTCCCCACTAGACACTGCTGAGCCCCTGGCCGCCCAGACGGGGTCCCAGGAACTCACCCTTCATGCTGCGCACGTGTCTATAGGAGCTCCCAGCACACAGCTTAAACGTCGCGAGGAGCATCTTTCCTGGCAGTAGGGGCAGGTGTGGAGTCCGGCGGGGATGCTGAGGGCGCCTGCCGTGGCCTCTGGTCCCAGAGGATGGCTGCTCCTGTACTTCCTCAGCCTGTCAGGGTTGTGGCCTCGGGCCCTGCAGCTGCAGCCAGATGGTGTGTTTCTGCGCCTTAAATACCTCCAGCTGAAGGCTGTGTTTCATCATCGGGAGATAAAAAAGCCATCACTCAGCATGGAGAGGAAGGCACCAAGGATAGAGAGATTGCCTCACCAGGAGCCTTTGGCCATTTGCGGGGAGCTGGGGTGGAGAGGGAGGGCACAGAAAGGGGAAGGGAGGTTGGTCCTGACCCTGGGGTGGATGGAGGGGAGAGAAAAGGCAGAAGCAGTGGTCAAGGCAATTTAGAAAAAGAGTGCGCACATGTGACATTGGTTGGCCAGCAGCCTGCTGTTTAGAGTGCGGCTCTGCAGCTGACCCCCCTCTCAGAAACTCCAGGTTTAGCAGGTCCAGAATTGAGGCTGTGAAAGCCGCATTTTAAGAAACAATTCCAAAGTGATTGCCATGAAAGTATTCTATGAACTGTACTCTAGGCTTGGAGAAACTCTGCCCTGGTAGAGTGCCCAGGGCGTCTGTGGGGAGCTGGCAGAGGCAACCCCACCCCAGTTCTACATGAATCAAGTCATTGCCCCTGTGGTCACTGACCTATAGCAATCATGAAAAGAAATTAGGAATAAGATAAGGATGAGGCAATTTGTGCTCTGAGAAACAGGGAAAAATAGTCCTTTGATAATTATCAATATTATCATGTTTTGTTTTTTGGCTGCACTGTGCAAAAAACAGGCGAAATGAGTCCTTAGAGAGCTAACAATATTATCATTTTTTTTGGCTGCACCACGCATCATGTGGAATCAGTTCACCATCCAGGGATCAAACCCCTGCCCTCTTCATTGGGAGCACAGTCTTAGCCCCCGGACCACCAGGGAAGCCTCAATATTATAACATTATCAAGAGAAATTTTTTACGAGTTTGGGTTCTTACATCTTCTCATACTAAAATCATGAACAGAGAAACCCATCGCTGGTGACTAGGAGCAAACTTCTACCAAATTGTGTGCTTGAGTGTCGGTACCCCTCTCACCTAAATCCCACATACACCGACCTCCCCAGGCCCTCAGCCACTTCAGAGCGGTTCCTCAGCGATTTCTGAGAGGCCGTATCCCAGGGTCAGGTCTTCAGGAAGCCCCCAAATAAAGCGGAAACTCCCAGCTCTCCGGTTGTGCTTTTTTTGGTTTTTCAGTCAAAAGCTTTGGTGACCGTAAAGGAGCACAGAGATGGCTTCTCTCCTTGGCCTGAACTCAGTGAGGATCCGGAGCCTTGAAAGTACATGCCTGTCCTCAGCCAGTCCAGAAAAACTGGGGTAAGTTTCTCCTGGTTCTTAGATCTTCCAGTTTTGGGTTGATACTGCTGAGTTTTATCTGGTGGTGTGTAACGGGTATCTGGTCCCCAGTTGAGAGATACTGGGAGAGTTCCTCCCCCCAAACTCTGCCTCCCAGAAAGACCCTGGGATCTGTTTAGTTGAAAGACACTATATCCAGCAGTTGAAAGAATGGTCTGGAGTGAATGAGGTTGGCCTAATGTCTTTTCTCAGTTAGGCTAAACAAAGGGTGTCAGAAGCCAACCTCTAACACTTCAGCCAGATTCATGTAAAATACATAAGGAACTTACTCTTTTAAGTACTTATTTAATTGGGAACTGAAGGAAATGTCACCCTGAAAATCGTCAAAATGGAACTCTTCCTTTTTTTTTTAATTATTCATTCATTTATCTTATTATTTAGATTCTACATATAAATCTTTGTCTTTCTCTGTCTAAATTATTTCACTTAGCTTAATACTTCCAGGTCCATCCATGTGGTTGTGAAGGTTTATTCTTTTTTATGGTTGAGTAGTAGTCCACATCTTTCTTCATTCATTTGTTGATAGGCATTTAAGTTGCTTCCATATCTTAACTGTCGTACATAATGCTGCTTAGGAACATGCAGGCACATGTTATTTTTTGAGTTAGTGTTTTTGTTTTTTGTTAAATGTTTTATTTTATATTGAAGTATAGCCAATTAACTATGTTGTGATAGTCTCAGGTGGACAGCAAAGGGACTCAGCCATACATATACATGTATCCATTCTCCCCCAAACTCCCTTCCCATCTAGGCTGCCATGTAATATTGAACAGAGTTCCCTGTATTATACAGCGGGTCCTTGTTGGTTATCCTTTTTATTCATTTATCACAAATAATAATTTATTTTAGGAGAGGAATCGTTTCACTTGCTTCAGGCAAAGCAGTTCAGTTCTGTTTCACACCGCAGGCACCTAGCAAAGAAAATAAACTGATCTCACAAAGAAAACAAACTGGTTTAATTGCTCAGTCATGTCCGACTCTTTTGTGACCCCACAGACAGCAGACTGCCAGCTTCCTCTGTCCATAGGATTTCCCAGGCTAGCATACTGCAGTGGGTTGTAATTTTCTTCTCCAGGGGATCTTCCTGACCCAGGGATCGAACCCATGCCTCCTGCATTGCAGGCAGGTTCTTTGCCACTGAGCCACCGTGACAGCCCCTTCCCTGCTACTTGTTTTTGCTCTTGTTGTTTAGCTGCTAAGTACCACTTAGCACAACCCAAAGAGGAGGCCAGGGGAAGCACCAAGAGCACTCTACCCAAGCCTGTTCCAATTACACACAAAAGAAATTTTGCCCTGGGTCCAGGGCAGCTGGCACGGCGCTGTTGCCAGGTAGCGTCTTTAGGAGCATCCTTTTCAACCTCAAACCGAGGCTGAGACCGTACCACGTATAGACATTTCATCACAAAGATCCTTACACTCAACATCTTTAGATGATAGCTTTCATGTGACTTCTTTCAGAACCCATAGACAACATCCTTAATTCGTTTCAGGTCTCCATTTACGACTTTTAAGCTTCAACCTGCTGGTCTGCCTCTCACTGTCTCTGCACACGCCAAAGAAAGGCTATGGCCAAAGGCCCAGATTTGCTGGCTTCACTGGGACCAGACTGGTTATCCATTGTAAATAAAGTAGTGTGTGTATGTCTATCTCAAACTTCCCAACTATCCCTTCCCCCAACCTTCCCCTCTGGTATCGATAAGAGTGTTCTTGTTTTGTTTGGAAAAATACCCAGGGGTGGAATTGCTGGAAGCAATGTGTTAGTCACTCAGTCATATCAGACCTCATGGACTGTAGCCCTCCAAGGCTCCTCTGTCCATGGGATTCTCCAGGCAAGAATACTGGAGTGGGTTGCCCTTTCCCTCCTCTAGGGCATCTTCCCAACCTAGGGATTGAACCCTGGTCTCCTGCATTACAGGCAGATTCTTTACCATTTGAACCACCAGGGAAGCCCATGGAATTGCTGGGTCATATGGTAAGTAGTTCTATTTTTAGTTTTTTGACGAAATTCCATACAGTTTCTAGAAGTGGCTGCACCAAGTTACATTCCCATTGTCAGTGTGCAAGGGTTCCCTTTTCTCCACATCCTCACTCCTATTTGTTATTTAGTTTTTTTGATGATAGCCATCCAGATAGGTGTCAGGTGGTATCTTGTGGTTTTGACTTGCTTTTCTCTGAAAATTAGTAATGTTGAGCATCTGTTTCTGTGTCTGTTGGACCTCTGTATGTCTTCTTTGGAAAAGTATTTATTCAGATCTTCTATCCATTTTTAAATTGAGTCCTTTTTTTTTGATACTGAGTTGGATGAGCATATATATTGGATGAGTTTATATATATTGGATGTTAACCCTTTATGAGTCATACCATATCTATTTTCTCCCATTCAGTAAGTTGTCTTTTAGTTTTGTCGATGGTTTCCTTTGTTGTGTAAAACCTTCAATTAATTAATTAATTTTTTAATTGAAGAATAATTGCTTTACAGAATTGTGTCGGTTTCTGCCGGACATCAACATGAATCAGCCATTAAGTATACACATGTCCCCTCCCTATATGCAAAAACCTTTGAATCTGACTAGATGTCATGAATCTGCTTTTGTTTCCTTTGCTTTAGGAGACAGATCCAAAAATAAATATCGCTTCAATTTTATGTCACAGAGCATTCTACTTAGCTTTTCTTGTATGAGTTTTATTGTTTCCAGTCTTACATTTAGGTCTTTAATCCATTTTGAGTTTATTTTTGCATTTGGTGTAAGAAAATGTTCTAATTTCATTCTTTTCCATGTAGCTGCCCAGTTTTCTCAGTACCACTTATTGAGGAGACTCTTTTCTCCACTATATATTCTTAAAAATCTTTGCCGTAGATTAATCGACCATAACTATGTGGGTTTATTTCTGGGCTCTCTAGTCTGTTCTCTTGATCTATGTGTCTGTTTTTGTGCCAATGCCATATCGGTTACTGCAGCTTTGTAGTAGAGTTTGAAGTCAGGGATGACCGTACCTCCAGCTTTTTTTTTTTTTTTTAACTTTTTACTTTGTACTGGGGTATAGCCGATTAACAATGTTGTAACAGTTTCAGGTGACCATCAAAGGGATTCAGCCATACATATACACATATCCATCCTCCCCCAAACTCCCCTCCCATCCCTCTAACTTTATTCTTCATTCTTAAGATTGCTTTAGCAAGATGGGGGCTCTTTTTGACATTCCAAAACTCTTTTGTGTATACAATTGAAGAAAGTTGGCTTCATAAACCATCTTCGGAATTCTGACCTTAAAGGAACAAGTTCTAGGAAGAATTTGCTTTACTTTCTTTGTGCCTTTGAGCTGTAAATATATTCTACCAGACCTAACTCCTGAGACTGAGAGGAAAACAAAGAGAGAGAGAGAAACAGAAGTCTCTTTTAAAAACTCAAGCTAGGAAACTTAACTTATTCAAACTGCTATTTGTAAGCTATTGAGTTTCATATTGTACAATCTGATTTATGACTAAATTTTACAATGAGGCTATGAGATCTCATTGTACCTGTCTATATGTTTGTCCTTTATGGATATGATATAGATAGGTCTCTACTTGTTATATATGGACTTCCCTGGAGGCTCAGACAATAAAGCGTCTGCCAACAATGCGGGAGACCCGGCTTCAATCCTTG
Source organism: Ovis aries (assembly GCF_016772045.2). Taxonomy (NCBI): domain Eukaryota; kingdom Metazoa; phylum Chordata; class Mammalia; order Artiodactyla; family Bovidae; genus Ovis; species Ovis aries. Next base: position 32,419,330 of record NC_056079.1, read on the forward strand.
GGTCGGGAAGATCTCCTGGAGAAGGAAATGGCAATCCACTCCAGTGTTCTTGCTTGGAATGGAAATCCCATGAACAGAGGCGGCTGGTAGGCTACAGTCCATGGGGTCGCAAAGAGTTGTACACGACTGAGCGACTTCACTTTCACTACTTGTTATATATAGATATCATTTTAAATATGACATGTCTCTACCTTTGGGTGGTGTCACAGAAATTAATTTGGAAATGAGCTCTATTTAATTGGCTTACACAGGAAATTAATGCTTATATAAATTCTTAGAAACTAACCCAAATTAATTTCAGGTTCACATATTTTGGGAATTATTCAGTATTAAATTAACATTTGTTATTAAAGTTAGCTTGAGTTTGTTGGCTTAATGAATACAGATATGTCTTTAGGGTCAGCAACATTAAATATAATGCTTTTATTGTACTTAGGTTTACCAGTAGTCAAATAAGATCTTATTATTTCTGTTACAAAAATTTATCAGAAAGAAAAATAACTTGGTATGATAAACTTTTATAAGTGAATTAAATGTAAATAGGAGTTTTTAGGTAAAATCTTTAGAAATAATTATACTTTAGGAATGGCCACTTAAAAATAGTTTCCCCAGATATTCGGTAACTTCACACTGTCCAATTTTGCTAAATTAAATTAAATGATGGAAGTTTATTGAAGATCTGTGTTTAAGTTACTAAAACATTAATTACTGAACATAGGCTTCCTTTTACAGATGAACTAAAGATATTTAGGACTATTAGTAACTATGCTTGGTGTCAAATTGAGACGTTTTCTATAAGAAAGCACATGTTTTTAGACATTAAAAATAATATATATCAGTTTGCCAGTCTACAGAATACTAATATAAAAGACAATTTATAATTGCTTACTTCTTGTTTTCACTAGAAAGTAAGGATTTTTTAAGAGTTGAAAAAGCTAATTAAAATATATAATTAAAACCACTAGAAGTTAAATAGGAAAACATTTTTCTGTGCAAGGGAAAAAAGCCTAAGGACTGGAAGTGCATGTAGTTAAGGTAAGAAAGAGTAATTTTGTCCTAAAGAAAAGAGAGAGAAAGGGAAAAGCATAGGACAAAAATCTGGAGGTGAAAAAGGAAGTTACAGAAAGTTTGTAGGAAAGAAATCCTAGGGAAAAAAAGAAAAGTTTTGTTTGTGATCAGGACTGGCTAAGATTAGAACATTTTTAAATAAGTACATACATTAACTAATTAATAAATTTAAATAAATAAATTCATGAGTATATGAATTTTAATATTAAAGGTAAGGTGGGAGAAGGGATAAATTAGGAGTTTGGGATTAACAGATACACACTACTATATATAAAATAGACAAATAACAAGGACCTACTATATAGCACAGGGAACTAAGTATCTTTTAATAACCTATAATGGAAAAGAATCTGAAGAAGAGCATATATAGAGAGTTGAAAAAATATATGTGTTCAATTAAAAAGAAAGAATTTATATTTAAAAATCCAAGATTCAAAAAAAAGATTAAAAAAAAATCGTACATCTTGTCACTTACAAGTTGGAGGAGTAACTAAAATTGGCATTAAATTTTATAACTCATTAAGTGATTCCATTGCATTATCTGGCTTACTCTTAACCAAACCACAAGGGAATCAGTATGACTCAGTTGTATAGAAAAGAAGACAGGCTCAAAGAGGTTGAGTTTTCTCCATGTGAACGTGATCATACTTAACTTGGGCAAGTTCAAACACAAGCTTCATCCTGGCATGTGTGCCGCTCAAGCAGCAGGGACTTTGTTTACTGCTCTGTGCCTAGACCCAGAATTGTGCCTGCATAGAGTAGGCTCTCCGGAGAAGGCAATGGCACCCCACTCCACTACTCTTGCTTGGAAAATCCCATGGACACAGGAGCCTGGTAGGCTGTAGTCCAATGGGGTCACGAAGAGTCGGACACTTACTGAGCAACTTCACTTTCACTTTTCACTTTCATGCATTGGAGAAGGAAATGGCAACCCACTCCAGTGTTCTTGCCTGAAGAATCCCAGGGATGGTGGAGCCTGGTGGGCTGCCATCTGAGGGGTCGCACAGAGTTGGACACGACTGAAGCGACTCAGCAGCAGCAGAGTAGGCTCTCAATGAACATTCAGTTCAGTTCAGTCTCTCAGTCATGTCTGACTCTTTGCGACCCCATGAATCGCAGCACGCCAGGCCTCCCTGTCCATCACCAACTCCTGGAGTTCACTCAGACTCACGTCCATTGAGAAAAAAACAAAGGTAAGGTGATGTAAAGCCTGAATTTGGTTTTCTGTCCTTTAAGAGGACAAAGTTTTCTTAGAATATTGATCAGCTTTCCATAAAAGACTGTAATGTTTCTTTACCTTTAAGTAATCTGTTGTAAAGATCTGTATTTGCCTTTGAAATTTTTTATTGTCACTTTGGTTAAATAAGTGTAGTTTTACAGTGACCTATGATCCTATTTGGCCAAGTGCTTTTAAACCTTTTTTGATATTTTTGATGGACTTCCCCAAATCAAATTCTAAGTGAAATTCTTTGACCTCTGTCCAACTTTGAGGTTTCCCAGTTCTACTGATACAAGGATGAAGTCGTAACTCCTACAGTCACTGTCCTATAGTAACCCCTAAGAGGGCTCCAGGGTGGAGTTGACAGTGAGACAGCACAGGCCCTTAGATAATTAGATATTTTGAGGAGAAATTTCTGATGAACCCAGACTCTTTCGTCTTTCCTTATTTGGAAAGCACTAAAATCGTTAAAGGAGATACCGGCTCCTTGTGACCGGCAACAACCTTCTATCAAGATGTGTGGTTACTTGCATGTACCCATTCACCTCATTCGCCTACCGACCCATTGATGAGTCTTCTGAGCAGCTCCTCAGGGCGGAGGGGCCGGGTTCCTGGTGTATAGTCCTTGAAAAATCTCCAGATAAGGCTGAAAGTCACAGCTCTCATGTTGCGCAGGTTCCAACTGGCAGTGGAAATGACCCACTCAAGGTTCCATAGCTGGTTGGCAGCAGGGACAACAACTCTAGCCCTCTGACATTAAGTCTATCCTTACAGCGCACCTCCTGCAGCCCCCTGACACTCTGTGTTTAGCTGTTCAATTTTTTTTTTTAATGGTCTTTGTTCATTTCTGTCATTCATTCTTGAAAGTGAAAGTGAAGTCGCTCAGTCGTGTCTGACTCTTTGGGACCCCATGGGCTGTAGCCCGCTAGTCTCCTCCGTCTGTCCATGGGATTTTCCAGGCAAGAATACTGGAGTGGGTTGCCGTTTCCTTCTTCTCCAGAGGATCTTCCTGACCCAGGAATTGAACCTGGATCTCCCACGCTGCAGGCAGACTCTGTACCATCTGAGCCACCAGGGAAGCTATTCTTACACCTCTCATTAGTTGTTTAGTTGCTAAGTCGTGTCTGACTCTTTTCAATCTCTTGGACTGTAGCCCGCCAGGCTCCTCTGTCCATGAGATTTCCTAGGCAAGAACACTGGAGTGGGTTGCCATTTCCTTCTCCAGGGTATTTTTTTTTAATTAATTTAATTTTTGGCTGTTCTGGGTCTTCAGTCTTTATCTAGTTTCGGTGAGTGAGGGCTCCTCTCTAGTTGCAGCGTGCAGGCTTCTTATTCTGGTGGCTTTTCGTGTTGCAGAGCACAGGCGCTAGGCATGCGGGCTTCAGTAGTTGAGCTCAAGGGCTTGGTTGCTCCATGGCATGTGGAACTTTCCTGGACCAGGGATCAAACCTGTGTCCTCTGTATTGGCAGGCCAGTTCTTAACCACTGGACCACCAGGGAAGCCCTTCAGTTCAGTTCAGTTCAGTCGCTCAGTCGTGTCCGACTCTTTGCGACCCCATGAATCGCAGCACACCAGGCCTCCCTGTCCATCACCATCTCCCGGAGTTCACTCAGACTCACGTCCATCGAGTCAGTGATGCCATCCAGCCATCTCATCCTCGGTCGTCCCCTTCTCCTCCTGCCCCCAATCCCTCCCAGCATCAGAGTCTTTTCCAATGAGTCAACTCTTCGCATGAGGTGGCCAAAGTACTGGAGTTTCAGCTTTAGCATTATTCCTTCCAAAGAAATCCCAGGGCTGATCTCCTTCAGAATGGACTGGTTGGATCTCCTTGCAGTCCAAGGGACTCTCAAGAGTCTTCTCCAACACCACAGTTCAAAAGCATCAATTCTTCGGCGCTCAGCTTTCTTCACAGTCCAACTCTCACATCCATACATGACCACAGGAAAAACCATAGCCTTGACTAGATGGACCTTAGTCAGCAAAGTAATGTCTCTGCTTTTGAATATGCTGTCTAGGTTGGTCATAACTTTTCTTCCAAGGAGTAAGCGTCTTTTAATTTCATGGCTGCAGTCACCATCTGCGGTGATTTTGGAGCCCCAAAAAATAAAGTCTGACACTGTTTCCACTGTTTCCCCATCTATTTGCCATGAAGTGATGGGACCGGATGCCATGATCTTCGTTTTCTGAATGTTGAGCTTTAAGCCAACTTTTTCACTCTCCTCTTTCACTTTCATCAAGAGGCTTTTTAGCTCCTCTCCACTTTCTGCCATATGGGTGGTGTCATCTGCATATCTGAGGTTATTGATATTTCTCCCGGCAATCTTGATTCCAGCTTGTGTTTCTTCCAGTCCAGCGTTTCTCATGATGTACTCTGCATAGAAGTTAAATAAGCAGGGAGACAATATACAGCCTTGACGTACTCCTTTTCCTATTTGGAACCAGTCTGTTGTTCCATGTCCTTAGCTGTTCAATTATTGATTTATCCATTTACAGCAACAACTTTTACCAAAGCCCTGTGCAGAATCAGTTCCTTTCTCAGGGGTCAGTTCTGGAGCAGGTCCAAAGGGGAGAGCCGGCAAGAGACACCAAGAAAGGGGGCCTGTGCTGGGCCCCCTTCCTTTCTCACACTTTCCTGAACAACCTAGGCTGACCAGGATTTTCCATAGGGCCTGGCATGAGCTGAAAATTTTAAAAGACAGAGTGACAGGGTGTTGGGGTGCTCAGCCCTCGTCTTTGCAGTTTGGAGGCCCTGAGCTCTGAACCAGGGTCTCGTGAGACAGCCCAGCTTCTCCTCTGTAGTCCCTATGACCCAGGCCCAGTGAGGGAGATCTCATCTCAGCCTGCTTGCTGGTCTCTCAGGATATCTTTTCCCTTTAAGGTTGACCTTGAGGTTGCTTTTCAGCCAAATTCATTTGGCAAGAATGTTGTTGGTTGAGAGAATCACATTAGCATTGGCCTTCAAAATTACTGTGGATGATGACTACAGCCATGAAATTAAAAGATGCTTACTCCTTGGAAAGAAATCTATGAGAAACCTAGTGAAGCGAAAGTGAAGTCGCTCAGTCGTGTCTGGCTCTTTGTGACCCCATGGACTGCAGCGTATCAGGCTCCTCTGTCCATGGGATTTTCCAGGCAACGGGGCTGGAGTGGATTGCCATTTCCTTCTCCAGGGGATTTTCCTGACCCAGGAATCGAACCCGGGTCTCCCACGTTGCAGGCAGATGCTTTACCGTCTGAGCCACCAGGGAAGCAGCTTATTAAAAAGCAGAGATATCACTTTAAACAGACAAAGATCCATATAGTCAAAGCTATGGTTTTTCCAGTAGTCATGTATGGTTGTGAGAGCTGGACCATAAAAAAGGCTAAGCACTGAAGAATTGATGCTTTTGAACTGCGGTATTGGAGAAGACTCTTGAGAGTCCCTTGGACTGCAAGGAGATCAAACCAGTCCATCCTAAAGGAAATCAGTCCTGAATATTCATTGGAAGGACTGATGCTGAAGCTGAAACTCCAATCCTTTGGCCACCTGATGTGAAGAGCTGACTCATTAGAAAAGACCCTGATGCTGGGAAAGATTGAAGGCAGGAGGAGAAGGAGACAACAGAGGATAAGATGGTTGGATGGCATCGCTGACTCAATGGACTTGAGTTTGAGCAAACTGGGAGATAGTGGTGGGCAGGGGAGCCAGGCGTGCTGCAGTCCATGGGTTTGCAAAGAGTCAGACAGGACTGAGAGACTGAACGCCATGGGCCTGCCCTCTTGGTGAGAGGGCTCTGTGTCACCACCGCCTGGAGGTGGAGGGAGGGCTTGGAAACCAGGGAAGCAGTAGGAGGCCACTAACAGCTCTTGTGTCCGCTCACTCCAGAAAGGATGAAAGCGACAGGGCCTTCCCAGAGCCAGGCCAGGCGCCTGGTTCCCATGCAGCTCAGGCAAGTCTCACACCCTCCTTCAAGTCCTGCTGATGCAGTGGGGCATCCCTGAGAAGCCCCTTGGGTGGGCTCCGCTCTGAGCAGTGGCTGCCCAGAGCTCCTGGCCCACCCTCCATGGGCCCCCGGAGCTGGTCTGTGAGACCACCCAACCTCCCGGAACTGGCTTGCTCCCTACTGCCGTCCCACTTAGAGCGGCCGTGAGGGTTCTGACGTGTGTGACTGTGAGTGCATATTTGCTTGGGTGGGCCTGGCCCCCCCGCCCTCCCGGCGCTGAGGCTGCTTCCCCTTGTCTGTGGACGAGCAGCTGCAGGCCCCAGGGACACCTTGACTTAGGAAACCTGCCTGAGGGCGTTGCTTCCTGCCCAGAGTCACAGGCACCTGAGGGAGCCTTTTGTTTGTCTCCAGCCTGAGCTGGGGCGGAGAGAGGTCACGGGGAAAGGGAGAGGGCCAGATGCCCCAGGCTGCCTCTTTCCTCGCCCACGTGCACCCTCGTGCACATGTGCCTCTGGGAGGGGGGCGGGGAGAGGTTATTGTAGGACAGATGGGGCCAGATAATGCCCAAGGTCTCCCCATGGCTGTCTCGGGGAGAATTATGGCCACTGTGACGGGGAAGTGGTGGTGGGGGGAGACTGCAGGGTGGGGGCCCTAGCTGCTGCTGATGTCAGAGGCTGCCATTGACTCTGGGGCATGGGGGGGGGGGCGGTGTGCTAATGACCTCCCCCAGGGCCAAGGCTCTCTTCCTCAGCCTTGCCTGGTTAACTCTCACGGTCCCTCCGAGCGGTAGAATGGGGAGAGATGTCTGGGAATTCTCTGTGGTTCTGGAAGCCGTTTCTGGCTTTGCTTGCAGATGAGCGCAGAGCCCCCCGCCCCACCACTGGAGGACATCAGTGGGGGTGAGGGGTGTGCCACAGGCCAGGAAGGAAGAGACAAGACCCAGGCTGGATGGGGAGGCCCTGGGTTTGGAGGGTGGGCCCCTCGGGCTCGCTCACTCCCTCAAGAGTCCTCTACTGAGTGTCCAGTGGACTTCCCTGGTGACTCAGACGATGAAGCATCTGCCTACAATGCAGAAGACCCACATTCAATTCCTAGGTCAGGAAGATCTCCTGGAGAAGGAAATGGCAACCCACTCCAGTACTCTTGCCTGGGAAATCCCATGGATGGAGGAACCCGGTGGTAGGCTACAGTCCATGGGGTTGCAAAGAGTCGAAGACAACTGAGCGACGTCATTTTCTTTCGTTCTTTCACTGAGTGTCCACCATGAAGCTCTACAGTTTCAGGGGAAAATGAATGGTGTGGCCCCATATGGGAAGCAGTAGGGCAGAGGAGGAGGGGTGAGGTACACAGGAGAGGGAGGGGTGCTCCTGGGGGTAGTGACATTTGAACTGAGTGTGGAGAGTCAGGTCAGGAAGGATTCAGCCAGGTGAGAGAGGGGCTGGGGTGGGGGGCAAGTATTCCAGGTAGAGCATCGGGGTTGGGGTGGGGGGCAGGGGGCAGGAAATCTGAGGGTGCTCAGCTGGGCCGTGTTTGTAGAGCGTGGCGGGAAATGAAGGCTGAGACACAGGCGGAAGTCAGAGCAAGCTGGTGGGCCTGGGACAATTCCTCTGCAGGTTCCCAGGAGACAGAGGCCGAGAGTTGAAGAGGGGAAACCTGGGCTTGTCTGGGCCCAGCCCCGAGGAGGTGAGTGCTGAGCATCACCTTGGGTATGTGGGAAAGCTATGTGCTGGAGGACAGACAGACAGACTTCCCAACCCCCTCCCAGCACTTAACTTTATGCCTGGGAGCCCCTGCTTCTTCAAGCTGAATTTCCTTATCTGTATAATCAGGGAATATTTTCTTTTTCTTTGTGTAATCCTCTCGTGGCAGTTATGAGGCTTAAATCAGGTAACGATACATCTTAGCCAGTGTCTAGGCACTCTGGACTCCTGTCCTCCGCCCCCTGCTTCTCCTCCAGCCTGGCCCAGCGCCTTCCCAAGGTGCCCCCATGTTCAGGTAAGCTCACAGCACTGGACATCCCCTCACTCTACTCTTTAATTAGAATCCAATACCTTTGGGCTCCCTTGACAAACGTTTATCACAGTGTCAATAAGGCTATTACCCATTCTCCCCATCCATGTTTTTTTAAAGACTTTCTTAGGCACAGTTTTAGGTTCCCAGAGAAATTGAGAGGGGGAGACAGATTTCCCAGCATTCCTCTACCCCACAACTGTCCATGTCTGTAAACTCCATTAGGACCTGGAAATTTCATGAGGACTTGGATCCTTTTCAAGTTTTGGACTCCCCAGCACTTAGCACAGTGCTAGGCAACTGTGCTGTGGCTTCGACCCCATGGACTATAGCCCGTCAGGCTCTCCATCCATGGAGTTCTCCAGGCAAGAATACCGGAGTGGGTTGCCATTCCCTTCACCAGGGGATCTTCCTGATCCAGGGATCGAACCCGTGTCTCCTGCATTGCAGATAGATTCTCTACTGTCTGATCCACTAGGAAAGTGATAGATAATTAAAAGATAGGAGCCTGCCACTCTGGAGATTCTCAATAAACGCTGACTTTCTTCCAGCTCTTCCATACTGTTTATAGGATACAAGCTTATTTACAATTGAAAGAAGGGCATGTTTTCCTCCAATGGGGCCAATTGTGAGAGGGCAGCAGAAAGTTATGGCAAGTTTAACTCGTGGGGTTGAGGTCATTTTGGGTCACCTCCCTACAGAGAACACTTGATGTAATTCAGCATTTCCTTCCTCAGTCTGAGTTGCTTGCCATTGTGTAATTCTTACTTGTACCAAGGAGACTAAGCCTAAGTTCACCGAGGATGTGGAGTCCCTCCCACGAGTCTGGCTCGGTACTGGGGACTCATAATGGTTGATGTGGAAGTCCTGGGCCAGGGTTTGTTCTAAGCCAGTGGTCCCCAGCATTTCTGACACCAGAGACCCATTTCATGGAAGACAATTTTTCAACAAACCAGGCCTAGGGGTGTGGTTTTGGGATGATTCAAGCATATTATGTTTATCATGCTGCTACTGATCTGATAGGCAGCTGAGCTCAGGCGGTAATGCAAGCGATTGGGAACGGCAGTGGCCTTAAATTCAGATGAAGCTTCGCTGGTTTGGCCACCACTCACCTCCTGCTGTGTGGTCTGGTTCCTAACAGGCCGAGGATGGGTACTTGACCATGACCCCGGGGTTGGGGACCTCTGTCCTAAGCTCTTCACATATAGTCACTCAGTCCTTACAACAACCAGCCAAACTAGTTGGCACTATTAGAATCCTTGTTTGATTTATTTATTTACCATGTGTGTGCACAGCTTACGGGATATTAGTTCCCTGACCAGGGGTCAAACCCTTGGCAGTGAAAGTGCCGAGTTCTCACCGCTGGACTACCAGGGAATGCCTGGGATCCCTGTTTAATAGACAGGAAATGGGAGGTCTTGAGAGGTGCCGCTGGATCAAGTTCAAGAGCGTTCCAAAGTAAAGACACTAGCATGCACAATCTGCTCTCCACCTTTTTTTCAGAAGTGAAGATTTACAATGTTAGTTTCTGCTGTACAGCAAAGTGAATCACTTATACATACGTTGCTGTTGCTCAGTTGCCCAGTCGTGCCGGGCTCTTTGCGACCACATTCTTTTCCATTATGGTTTATTGCAGGGTAGTGGACATGGTTCCCTGGACTGTACTGCAGGACCTTGCTGTCTATCCATTCTTTATCTAACAGTTTGCATCTGTCTATCTCCAGCATCCCACGCCTCCCTCCCCCTCCTCCTTGGGAACTGCAGATCTGTTCTGTGAGTCTGTTGTTTCTCTTTTGGAGATAAGTTCATTTGTGCCATATTTTAGATTCCATGAATGAGTGCCATGATGAGATACTTGTCTCTGTGACTCGCTTCACTCTGATAATTGCTGGGTCCATCTGTGTAGTCGTGAACTGCACTAATTCTTACGGCTGTGCGCTCTTTACAAAACTTGCAAATTCATCTCTCTGAAAAGCGGGGCCCACATTTGCTGCTTACACCGGACAGATCTCAGGGTGTTGAGTGGTGCGCTCGGTTATCCCCTTACACTGGTTACTCTTGTTTTCTTCTTCCTGTCCCCAGCAAGTAAGCCGGGGACACTTGGCAGGGGCTGCAGTTAAAGCTATCTTGGCAATAGCCTAAACCAGAAGAGCCAACTGAAGGCAGGTGGGCTGAGTTTAACCTTCCAGATATTTGACCTACACACCATTTTTAGGGGTCGTGGTGGAGAAGGCAATGGCACCCCACTCCAGTACTCTTGCCTGGAATATCCCATGGATGGAGGAGCCCGGAAGGCTGCAGTCCATGGGGTCGCTGAGGGGTCAGACACGACTGAGTGACTTCAATTTTACTTTTCACTTTCACTCTTCACTTTCATGCATTGGAGAAGGAAATGGCAACCCACTCCAGTGTTCTTGCCTGGAGAATCCCAGGGACGGGGGAGCCTAGTGGGCTGCCGTCTATGGGGTCACACAGAGTCGGACACGACTGAAGCGACTTAGCAGCAGTAGCAGCAGGGGTCGTGGTTGTGTAACTAACCACGCAGTAGTTAAAACTCACGGAATTGTATGCTAAGAGTGAAGTTTACTGTATGCAAACTTATTTGTCGGTAAAACTGGGTCTTCGAGATGAATTCCCAGGCAGTTGGGGTTTCTGACCTGGGATATGGCCAGCACTGGGCCCTCTCTTTTTGCTGTCCTAACTGCTGGTGGGCTGGTGCCCTGACATCACTCAGTTCCTCATGTTTCCGGAGCACTTGAGGGCTTTTTGTAGCCCAAGGTTTAGCCAAGTGGCTCGAGTGGAGTTACAGAAATCTTTTTTTACTCCTTTTTTTAAAAAAAAAAAAAAACAAGGAGAATGATAAAAACTAGGAAGCTGGGAAGTGGGGAAAAGAGAGGCAAACCAGTGAAGTGAGAAGAAAAGGGCTTGATTTCATTCTCTGCTCCCATGTAGGTCTGGCAGAGCCAGAGTTGACAGGTAGAGAAGTGCTAAGCAGGGTGGACTGATCCAGGCCTTTGGTACAGACAGAAATGTGCCGCTTTCTTCGGTTGGTTTCCTAATTCTTTCAGGCTAGAAGATCTTGGGGCACTCAGCTACAAAAGTTGCTTGGTTGGGAACAGCAAGCACACTTAAAGCTGTCTCCTGCTTTCCTTATTTGCGGGACTCCAAGGGGATAATTGCAAAGAAATAGAGGAAAACAACAGAATGGGCAAGACTAGAGATCTCCTCAAGAAAATTAGAGACACCAAGGGAACATTTCATGCAAAGATGGGCTCGATAAAGGACAGAAATGGTATGGACCTAACAGAAGCAGAAGATATTAAGAAGAGGTGGCAAGAATACACAGAAGAACTGTACAAAAAGATCTTCACAAACAAGATAATCACGATGGTGTGATCACTCACCTAGAGCCAGACATCCTGGAATGTGAAGTCAAGTGGGCCTTAGAAAGCATCACTATGAACAAAGCTAGTGGAGGTGATGGAATTCCAGTAGAGCTATTTCAAATCCTGAAAGACGATGCTGTGAAAGTGCTGCACTCAATATGCCAGCAAATTTGGAAAGCAGCAGTGGCCACAGGACTGGAGAAGGTCAGTTTTCATTTCAATCCCAAAGAAAGGCAATGCCAAAGAATGCTCAAACTACCGCACATTTGCACTCATCTCATACGCTAGTAAAGTAATGCTCAAAATTCTCCAAGCCAGGCTTCAGCAATACGTGAACCGTGAACTTCCAGATGTTCAAGCTGGTTTTAGAAAAGGCAGAGGAACCAGAGATCAAATTGCCAACATCCGCTGGATCATCAAAAAAGCAAGAGAGTTCCAGAAAAACATCTATTTCTGCTTTATTGACTATGCCAAAGCCTTTGCCTGTATGGATCACAATAAACTGGAAAATTCTTAAACATATGGGAATACCAGACCACCTGACCTGCCTCTTGAGAAATCTGTATGCAGGTCAGGAAGCAACAGTTAGAACTAGACATGGAACAGACTGGTTCCAAATAGGAAAAGGAGTACGTCAAGGCTGTATATTGTCACCTTGCTTATTTAACTTCTGTGCAGGGTACATCATGAGAAATGCTGGGCTGGAAGAAGCACAAGCTGGAATCAAGACTGCCGGGAGAAATATCAATAACCTCAGATATGCAGATGACACCACCCTTATGGCAGAAAGTGAAGAGGAACTAAAAAGCCTCTTGATGAAAGTAGAGAGTGAAAAAGTTGGCTTAAAGCTCAACATTCAGAAAACAAAGATCATGGCATCTGGGCCCATCACTTCATGGCAAATAGATGGGGAAACAGTGGAAACAGTGTCAGACTTCATTTTTGGGGGCTCCAAAATCACTGCAGGTGGTGACTGCAGCCATGAAATTAAAAGACGCTTACTCCTTGGAAGAAAAGTTATGACCAACCTAGATAGCATATTGAAAAGCGGAGACATTACTTTGCCAACAAAGGTACGTCTATTCAAGGCTATGGTTTTACCTGTGGTCATGTATGGATGTGAGAGTTGGACTGTGAAGAAGGCTGAGCGCTGAAGAATTGATGCTTTTGAACTGTGGTGTTGGAGAAGACTCTTGAGAGTCCCTTGGACTGCAAGGAGATCCAACCAGTCCATTCTGAAGGAGATCAGCCCTGGGATTTCTTTGGAAGGACTGATGCTGAAGCTGAAACCAGTACTTTGGCTACCTCATGTGAAGAGTCGACTCATTGGAAAAGACTCTGATGCTGGGAGGGATTGGGGGCAGGAGGAGAAGGGGACGACCCAGGATGAGATGGCTGGATGGCATCACCGACTTGATGGATGTGAGTCTGAGTGAACTCCGGGAGATGGTGATGGACAGGGAGGCCTGGCGTGCTGCGATTCATGGGGTCGCAAGGAGTCGGACACGACTGAGTGACTGAACTGAACTGAACTGAAAGGGGTAATATGGGCTTCCCTTGTGGCTCAGCTGGATAAGAATCCACCTGCAATGTGGGAGACCTGGGTTGTATTCCTGGGTTGGGAAGATCCCCTGGAGAAGGGAAAGGCTACCCGCTCCAGTATTCTGGCCCGAAGAATTCCACTGACTGTATAGTCCATGTGGTCACAGAGTCAGACACGACTGAGCAACTTTCACTTCATAAAAGGGTAATATACGACGCTGGGGTGCAGCCCTGCTGGCGGGAGGGAAACAGACAGAAGAAAGACATCTGTTGCTTCCAGCAACCCTGACAAGTCCTCCCCTGCCCCGGTCCCATTTCCCTGGGATGCTCTTCCAGGCATTTTCACACCAATCATCTCCCAACTGTTCACTCCTGGAGGGCCGTAGTCTCCAGTGGGGGCAGTAAGAAATCATCTCCATATTCAGTGTATTCACTCCTGGTAGTTCTCTGACTGGTCTCTAAAGTAATCTTAGTAACCAGCCTGAATCCACCGCATGCCCTATCCATCCATCATTTATCCATCCTTCCTTCACCTCCACAGAGATGTACTGAGACTTGATATGTGCCTGACATCGTTCTCCATGTGCAATCACAGGAGTGAATATGACAAAAATCCTGCCTTGAGGACTTACACTCTTGTCAGGGGAGTGAAATTAATGTTCGACTGCAATAACTGCTCTGGTGAAAGACAAAGCTGCAAAGGATATAGTTGGGGATGGTGTTGCTATTTAAAATGGGTCTTCTGCGAAGGATTTTCTTGTAGCTGTCTGAGGCAAGTATGTTGTAAACAAGAGAACAGGAAATTCTGGCCCCATCAAGGGCTTGCTCCACCTGCTCTACTGTCTGTCTCTCAGCCTGACCTGTCCCTTGTACTCCTGTGAGCAAAACTGAGGCCACTCTCCAGCCATCACATCTGGGTACCTCTGCAGTTTACGCTGACGTGGCGTCCATGCCAGATGGTTTGAGAGTATCTGGTTCTGCTGAGTACCCAGGGCCTTCTGGGACTTTAGCCGAGTAGGGGAGAACAGATATTGTGGTTTAAATTTAGCTGACAGAATGCAATGAAAGGTCAAGCGCCAAGGAAGGGGGAAAAGAACAGCTAGGAGGGTGAGAGAGAGGCTGCTGCACCCAGTTACATCAGAATGAAGATGGATAATTTCAGGTAATTTCGGTATCTGCAAAAAGCCTGGACTGGCAGAGCTGAGGGGGATCCCTGCACTGAGGGGCAGGGAGATGAAAGGGAGGGAGCAGGGAGCCTCGTCTTGTTCCATCCTTCAGCTCTAGCCCATGCGACAATGGTCTAAAGGGCAGTACCTTACCGTATGTGATGACTGAAACCCAGCCATGGCTTGAAAATTCCTGACCTACTATGGGAATTGTCTTCTCCTGAACAGAAGAATAAATCCTAAGTCTTATGATTGCATGTGGAATTGTCTGAGTGAGGTCAAGAAGACAAAAGATTACAGTGAACTTGAATCTCTTGAAGGTGTTGGATATTCTGAAATGGTGGTGCTCAAAACCAACACATTCTGCTCTCAAAATCTTCTTGCAGTGAAAGTTAACCACATCTTAAACAGTTGGTGATGGGCTTTTCCCCTTCATGTGGGAATAAGAAATTAAGGCCATTCAGCGGTAAGGTTAGAGGTGAAACACACAAGATAAATCAAAGTGCAACTTTTCCCATATTACCTCCTTTGAAACCAAGCCAGTGATGAATAGCTGAGGTCAAATGGTTTATCTGCAAACCCCTGAGCTCATAAAATGTGAAGTATATTGAATACTATAAAGTAACTCAAAGAAAAGAATTGGATTTAAGTATCTTCTCTGCAAATGATGTCTCTGCTCAAGACTATAAGTATCTGGAATAATTTTACAGTTAAAACAGAGTCAAGGAGGAAGACTGACTTGCTTGAACCCAAGTGCCAAAGAGAAGAGTCTGGATTTTAACCCGTTTGTCTCCCAGTTCCAAGTTCACACTGTCCAATACCCAACACTGAACTCCTGGAAAGTACAGCCTCTTACGTGGCGGCCAAGACATGTGGGTGGAGAAGAACCTAGATCAATCAGTCAGTCACTGAAACACCGTTTTATCTGTGCTTATTTTTGATGACACCATAAGATGCTCAAGACTCAAGCCAAATGACCAGAAAAACCTCATGAGATTAACAGAGCATTTAGGGAAGTTGTCATGTGGGTCTCACGGGAACACAGCTGGTGATGCAGTTGCTACCACTCCTGCTTCTCAAACGCCAGCTTCTGTTGTAACCAAGAACTGTGACACCTCACTGAAAGAGCCCTCCTCAAGCCTGAACATTTTTTGTTGTTAGGGGAAAAAAATAAAAGACGAGGGGACAAGGGAGGACCTGCAGGGTATTTAGTATGAGAATACTCCTTTGTAAGTGACTTCCCTCATGGTCCAGTGGCTAAGACTCCACTCACACTGCAGGGGCCCCAGTTCC
This sequence comes from Ovis aries, assembly GCF_016772045.2. NCBI lineage: Eukaryota > Metazoa > Chordata > Mammalia > Artiodactyla > Bovidae > Ovis > Ovis aries. The sequence goes on from NC_056079.1 coordinate 32,434,938, forward strand.
ATCCTTGGTCAGGCAACTAGATCCCGTGTGCCACAGCTAAGAGTTCACAGGCCTTGGCTACAGGTCCCACGTGCAGCAACGAAGACCTGGCACAGCCAAATAAATGAACTAAAACAAGAGTAGGCTGGAATTGTGACAGAAGGGAAATTCCACGTGTGTGTGGACTGCTTATACCTCTTGGAGGAGAAATTAAATGATGTCCAGTCACTGAAGGCAACTCAAACTTGAGAAATAACACTGCAATTTTGAGATTCGAGTTTTATTTACAAGTAAACGAAGACTGTCCCCTGTAGCCACTCATTTGGGGTGAGAAGAGCAATGTAAAGAAGTAGCTGCTGGCTCCACAGTGATAAGTGAGAGGAGTCCATGCCACTGTTTCTTTAAATGATGATTTTGTAATTAAAATGAAAAAAAAAAAAAAAAAAACACACACACACACACAGAACACAACACATGATTTCTTCATGTTGCATCTGTGAAAGAATTCAAAACAAAAATGACTTTTCAAAACTCTTATAGAGTCTCATCACACGTGTGAGGTGACCAGGCCGTCACTTCGCTTAGTGACAGCCCTGCTCCTCAGGAGCGACAGTCTCTGAGCAGAAGACTTAATACTCATCGAGAGTATCTGCCCGAGGGATGGACAGGCCTCGGTCCTTCAGGGCCTGGACTTTCAGCTTCTCGGCTTCCAGCTTGGTCTGCTGTTCCACCCTCTGTTCTTCTAAGATTTCCTCAATAGACACTTGCTGGAGAGGTGTGTCACTCTCCTTTTCTAAGTCCTACAAAACAAGTAGGTTTGGGAAACTTTACCTCATGACCAAGAATAGAAAACATCACAGATACAAAGGCAAACGGATTCCTATATCAGGCTTGAATTATTTTACGAACTTGTGCCAGGGCACAAACACCCTATGGACAGATAACACTTTACAAAGAAATGGCTGGCAATGCTCCTATAGAACACTCAGATGTGGTTTAACAAGAATCAGTATCAGTGTGCATAACAAAGCTTTAGTCTGTGCAAAGTAAAGTCCTACATAAGTTAAGAACTACTTTTCTTACAGCTATTTCCCCAACCCCAGGGAATCCAAGAGAGAAGTCACCAAGGTCAAGGTAGCTTAAAATAAATTTTGTATTTATACACAGTCAAAGTCAGCCTAATTTCTGGGGCTTTTTTTTTGCTAAAAAGTAGAAAACATTGATTCAAAGTAGCACCCCTGACCCCCAGCCCCCAAGCCCCCAAGCCAAAGGCAATCAACTGGCCCTCTGTTAACACAGGACTTCTTTCTCCCCCATGGCAACTAGTCTTCTGGAGAAAACCTCAGCAAACCAGTTGGGTTAGTAAACCATTTTGGCCCCAACATTCATTCTTCGCAAATATTGGCTACATTTCCCATTTAATATGGTAAAATATGCTAATATTTTATTTTTGAACAGCTTAAACATCTGATAACCAACTTGATAATGCAGTACTTTGCTATAAAATTATCTATTTACTGACTGTTTCTTCTCCTTAAGAAGTTTATCTAGGTATCACTTGGTGTTTCTGTAACATGGAAAGCCTCTACGGACAGGGTACTCACATTTCTCATCCTCCTCTGACTTTTACTTACAAAATCTGGGAAGGCATCAACGCAAATGCCACCTCTCCAGACGTTCCAGCCTACCGCTAGATGCTCATCTACAGAGGCGGCCAAGGCCTTGGAAGCCACAGCGGTGACACCGCAGATGGAGGACTCTCCCAGAGCGAAAGCCACATAAATTCCATAAGCAAGGCCTGCCCTCAAAAGTTAGCTGCATCCAGCAAAATATATATTATCAAGTGTGATCTTCCCTCACAGCCCATGGGCAGCAGAAGGGAAGACAATGTTCTTGGCTCAGTGTCCTACCTCCTGGACTTTCCAATGTTATGCGCTGAGCTATTCGTGTGGTTATGGCAATGCTGTTTCCCAACAATCAGCTTATTACTTAAGGCCCCGTATCTCATTATCCTTGAGGTAGAAGCCAGGGACTTCACAAACAACTGCGCGTCTACAGAATGCAAGTGGCTTCTAGTTTTGCGTTTTCCTAGAATTGGTACACAACATCTTCAAACAGACCATAGATTCATAGAACTGTGGAAGCAGTCCCGAACCGTATTTCTTTAGTAATACCACTATAAAAAATTCTGCAGAATCTGAACTGTTAACATACAAAAAAAGAGTACTCTTCTCCACGAAAGGGCTCCCAGGAAACAATGACACATCAAGAATAAACACAAATTCTTGTCTTCCCATACATCTACATAGCGCCGTGTCGGTGCCAATGTAACTGGCACAGAAAGCGTATCTGTGCTGTTTTCTTCTCTTCAATTGAAGCAGTGTGTGTGGTCTTGTGACTTAAACCTTTCCCCTGATAGCAAAGTAATACATTTCCTCTCTAAAAGTTAAATTCAGAAAAGTAAAAAAGGGGGAAAAAATAATCACCCACCATCCTACCATCCAGAGATTGGCCAGTCCCTCTGAATATACAGTCAGACGACCATCCCAACCCCCACATCCCAGGATACCATGGTGCTTTACATCAACCACAAAAATACTTTTAAAACTTCAAAATTACTTCATATATTTCATAGCAATTCTTGGACAGCATTGATTAGTTTTTTCTATCTACTTCCAACATGAACAAACACGACCCTGGCAGAATTACCTCCTTACTTTCGCGAATGGTGTATAGTTAAAAACTGCTACGAAAACAAAACAACAACAACAACAACAACAACAAATAAAAGCAGCTACAGACTGAGCCAGTTCTCTCCAGAGTTCTGTAAACCTGACTCAGCAAGTGGCTAGGGATTGTGAAATGCTACTGAAAACTTTAAAGATAAAATCAAGGTTTGATTTTCCTGGAAAACGCAATAATCAGAAGCACCAGGATCAAGTCAAAGATATTAAATAAAGCATTTTTAAAGTAAATGTTTCATGTAAACTGTGAAATCAAGTTTTATCTTCTTTAAAAATGTCGGAGTAGTTCTAATATATATTTTGGAGTAGTTTTCTAATGGTTCACACACATACACACTCACACCTACAGAAACACCACTTGAGAGGATTTAACTTTTCACTTGCCAGCTGGCTTTCCTGACAGATAACAGGAACCTCCTCCTTGACTGGGAGCTAAGAAGCCAAGTGAGGTTGAGTCCATTCTCAGAAAATGAAGAAAGGCTTCTGCTGCAGTCACTCTTTCCCCCTGCCCCCTTTAAAAACACAGATATCACACTGTACATGCCATGTGCCTTTCCCCCAAACCCAACTACCTTTATGCCATGAAAGACCATTGTAACCAACTGTTTAAATGACTACAAAATATTCCAGTGTTAGTAAGCCATATTTCATTGGACTATTCTTCTCTCGTTGGGTATCAGGCTTCAATTTTCTATTAAAGATACAAGAGTAATCTGCTAATGAACACATTTGTGTGGGACAGTGTTTTATATATATAATGGCTGCACCACTCAGCTCCTGGGATCTTGGTTCCAGGGGCTGAACCCGGGCCTCTGCGGTAAGAGTGTGGAGTCCTAACCATTGGACTGCCAAAAAACTCCCTTGTAGGACAGTATTTTTTATGATATCAGGTAAAAATCAATGATATTTTACTGCTAATGGGATCAAAATCTTTAATATGCCAGAAGGCGCTGAAACAAAGCTGACTGTGCTCTGCAGCTCTCCTTTTACAATATCCCCTTCTTAAGCTAATTTGGTGGTTTCCTGTGAGAAGCTGGAAAACATTTTTCCCTTCTTGAAAAGACAAAAAGAAACCTAACTGGATGATTATCAAGAGCCGTAGGAGCTTAACAGTTTTCACTTACTATTTCTCCTAGCAGGACCACATTTTCTCCTCTGACCACAAAAATCCCTCGAGGAATATCACCGTATTTTTTGCCCACATGAATACGCTCCACAGTCTGATGTAGCACTAAGTTAGCTATAAGTGTACAGGGAAGAAACAAAGACATTTAGTTCAAATTACTTTACAGGTAAAGGTCCATAACTCAATCAGTTATCTTGAGTAGAAACGATTAGCTGAACGTGATTTTCAAACTTTCTAATTCTGGAAAATGCTAAAATTTCAAACAATCTCATCCTATTTCATTCAGACACACCACTTGGAGATTTTTAAACAACTGCAAATAGAGTACTTGGGATTATGTTGCATTAATACAAGGATGGTGGAAATAAATGAAGAAAATTAAATTCCTTATGAGTTAACTGCTGATATCAACATGACTATAATAATATGATACGGCACTTGGAAAACTCTAAAGTCCAAACAACTGCAGAAATTATCTTTTTTTCTCTTTTAGAAGGAAACATTTTTCCTACTTTGTGTAGGTATGTGTGTGTGATGATTTATCAAAGATTTACCTTTGTTTCAGTACAGATGATTCATTTAATCCAATGTAGGTATTCATGGATTATGATACAACAGTAATCTGTTTTTTTCTCCTTTGTCAGATGACTATAATTTGGTAATCTGAGAGTAACATTAGTATTCACTACTTTCCCCTCACGTAGTTTGATGAATTTGACTTAAGGTTCAGAATCACAATCTGTGCAGAATTATTACTTTTCTTCTTTCAGTCGGTACTGCTGTCGTCTTTGAAGAAACACAGTACTATCATCTGTGATTCTTACTAAGTATTTCAATTATGTTGTTCTTCCTTAGGCCCAAAGCCACTGACCTAGCTGATGTCCAGCAAATGTTGACATGAACTGGAAGTTCCTCAAGACAGGAGCAAATGTAAGGTCTCTTTAGAAAAACGTAAGAGACAGAATCAAGATTAAGACCTTGAGTCTGATGTATCCTAAAGTATAAAATCCTGAGCTTAATGTTGGGGGTCCCTAAAAAGCTTCAGGAAAGGCCTCTGACCCACTTTTCATTGGACAGGGAGGGATTACCTTCAGGGCAGGAACTGCTTTGAAGAGTAGTCGCACCCAAGCCAATGTACAAATGAGCAGCCTTTTCAGTGGACTGAGTGTATTTCTATCATCTGGCTCCCTCTAATGGGGAAAATAAAAAACAGTCCAAAACATTGTAACGACATGTTCTAATAGTGAAAACCAGTTTTAGAAATAAAATATAAGCTTGTAAACACAAGCTTTCAAACCACCTAATTGTAATTTAGAAAACAATGATGTAGTGACTTAAAACAGTATTTCATCATGCCAGGTACGTGAAAAAAGTTGCAGATAAATAAACTTCAATACGAAACAACATAAAAATACAGTGGGCAGCTCTTATCATCCAGAGTGTGGGATGATAAAAGCCACCATGGCTCTTATCACCACGGACTCATGATAAGTCCATGAGTAATACATACCAAATTGATCAATGCTTCTCAAAAATCCTATGAGTGTCCTTCCATCTCGAAGCAGGACCAAGTGCTTTTCTGGGGAGAGGAAAAGAGATCTTTAAAAAATGAACCGTTAGCTTCAGCGAGTTTACAGGGAAACAAAAACAGAGTTAATAGCAGATTAAGCTTTAGCATTTCCTCTTATAGAGCATTTAATGCATTTAACGCAGTTCATTGAGAAACTAGAGGGATGGCCAAGGCAGCTGGGGATTAGTTTAGATGAGAAGATGGGTGGTGAAAAGAATCTAAGAGGGGCAGCAGAGCGGGGAGGGACTGGGCACACAGTCAGGGGGCCCAACGGACTGGCTCCAGACGCCAGTGCTCGACAGTTAAACCCTGTCAGCATCATGTCAGTTTCTATACCTGCCAATCTGGACATTTGCTCTAGATGGTCTTTATGATCTTCATTTTCCAAAATTATTTTCTCCTCAACTTAGAGTTTCTATTTCACACTTTGGAATCAGAGATGGTTTTAAATAAAAACAGTACCAAAGACATGTAAAATGAGGATGCTGAGAATAAAACCAGAGCAAAAATTCAACAGAATGCATTGAGGGCTATGTGCTGTTCTGGGGCCTAGATATATAGTAGAGAATAAGACTCAGAGTCACCAACCTCATGAACTTATAAGCCTGGTGGAGAAAAGCAAACATATTTTAAAAAATGACCTATGGTGATTAGTCTAGCAGAATAAAAATAAGACAGCAGGATAATATAAGAAAGGGAGGGGAAGAAACTATAGAAGAGAGTTTGCTGGGGACTTCCCGGGTAGTCCAGGGGCTAAGACTCCACACTCCCAATGTAGGGGGCCCAGGGACAAGATCTCATACGCTACAACTAAGAGTGTGCATGCTGCGACTAAAGATACCATGTGCTGCAACTAAGACCCAGTATAGCCGAGTAAATAAACAAACACAGGGGGAGGAAAAAAAAAAGAAGGTGGCTAAGGAAAACCTCTCTGAAGAGGTGACTCTGAGCCGACACTGAGGAATGACAGTAAGCCAGTCACTAGAATAGCTAGCAGACTGAGCTACAAGGGAAGCCCAGCACAGCCAGCGAAAATCACTTATTCGTCTTTAATGCCATGCATAAAGTACTTTCTACATGCAGACCGTGGACCATAAAGAAGGCTGAGCACCAAAGAACTGATGCAAGACTCTTAAGGGTCCCTTAGGCAGCAAGGAGATCAAACCAGTCAATTCTAAAGGAAATCAACCCTGAATATTCATTGGAAGGACTGATGCTGAAGCTCCGCTACTTTGGCCACCTGATGCAAAGAGCCGACTCAATGGAAAAGACCCTGATGCTGGGAAAGACTGAGGGCAACAGGAGAAGGGGGCAAGAGAGGATGAGACGGTTGGATGGCATCATCAACACAATGAACATGAGTTTGAGCAAACTCTGGGAGACAGTGAAAGACAGGGAAGCCTGGTGTGTTAAAGTCCATGGGGTTGTAAAGAGTTGGACACCACTGAGCAACTGAACAACAAGATGCAGAACAGTGCAACAAGACAGTGATTCTTTCCTGAAGGAATTTAAAGGCTTTTTTTTGCTATAATTAAGTACCACAAGAGGGCAAATCTTAATTACATGAGAGTGAGAGAAACTGTATCTAGCTGGAGATATGAGTTGGACTTTAAGGTGAAAGTGAAGTTGCTCAGTTGTGTCCGACTCTTGGCAACCCCACGGACTATAGCCTACCAGGCTCCTCTGCCCATGGGATTTTCCAGGCAAGAGTACTGGAGTGGGTTGCCATTGCCTTCTCCAATGGACCTTAAAAGGGGTAGATAATTTTTGGCCATGGGAAGAGTGACAGGGACTGGAAGGGGGAAATCTGTAATTTAGGCAGAAGAAAAGGGAGCTGTGTATCCGGATGTGTGGCTAAAAGTTGAGGGTGTGAAGGGAATAGGAGATGAAGTCAGAAAAGTACTGGGAGCAGGCTGAGTTTGGATGTGCCTTCATGGGGAACAAGACAACTCTGAAGATTCAACTGGTTGAAAAAGAGAGAATGGTTTTGAGGCTATTACCAGAGTCTAAGACATGAAGAAGAGACCTGAAGCAGGGCAGAGATGGGACGGGAGAGGCTGAGAGGATCAAGACACTGCAGTTATAAGGGATGGAATCGGTCAACCAAGTGTGTTTGTATATGTGGATATGTGTGTGAGAGAGTGGGAAGCTGAAGAGATGGGTTAAAGATGATGCAGGAATTTTGAGTCATCTTGTCAGGGAGGACTATGTACCAAAAGTTAGGAGTGAAAGAAGCAAGATCCCATGAAAGGTGTTTTGCTGTTGTGATTCTCAAGTGGTATCAAGACACCTGTGCAGAAACGTCAGCTGGCAACTGGAGATCTAAGACTGGAAGGCCAAAGAGCAATTTTTGATATGCCCACAAAGAGGTGATATCATTATTAAAGTCCAGGAACTCTCCTAGAGATTTAAAGAAAGCAGCAGCCAAAGATGGAACCTAGGGGTCCATTTATTTTAGGGAACAATAACTGTTGCAGAGATAAGAAAATCAAGGACCAGTGTTGGAAAAATCAAGAAAATGAAGAATCCTATGATGATGGCATCACAGCGCCAAAAAGGGGAAGGAATGCATTAGACAGATGTCTTTTAAGATTGCAGTTTCAGTAGTGTGTTGACAAAAAAATCTGATTGTAGGGTGACAGAGGTGGTCTACTCCAGGTAGCCAGGAAATAGTTAAAATGGGAGATGATTTAAGAGGTTTGGGGGTACAGATGTGAAAAAAGGAATGGGAATTTGATGGTGAAATATAACTGAAAAAAAATACGACAGACAAGAACATACATGAAGGGGAGCAAGAAATATGAGAGAAAAAGGGTATTAATGGATTCCAGAAGCAGCTGGAAGGAAAAATAAATAAGACACAGACTGAAAGGGAGGAATACTTCCAACTGAGATGACAGGATGGGTGAAAATACAGGAAGACTGAGGAGAGAGGAGGAAAGTGTGTGTGTGTGTGTTGCACTGAAGGCTGCGTATGAAATGATTTGAAACCATTCAGTAGAGGAGGAGCTTGGAATCTGCAAAATGGGGTTAGAGACTTGAGAAAAACAATTATTTTTGTTAGAATGGCAGGATGTGCTAGGGATCTCAAATAACTCAGATACATAACTAGAGAGGTGAGGGCACCATCCTCAAGACAACTAGAATTAAAGATTTCATTACATGTTACAGACAGGCCTGTACAGTGGTTATTCACACATGAATTTGATCCAAGCTACACTACATTCCCTTCAGTAGCAAAATCACTAATTTGGATCTGAAGAGTGATTTCAGAGAATAGGAAGAGGATTTCATCACAAATTCACTCTTTACATACACAGTAACTGCAGAAAATTGCTGAACTTGTTTGGAACTGTGTGGTAAATGTTTCACAGCAATTACAAGTTAATGAGACAGATCACACAATTGGCACAACTTTAAAAAGTGTTGTTTTAGGAGTAATTCACAGATGAGAGTTTGGAAAAACAAAAGACATCTGATACAACCGAGCTCTTCTTCAGGATAGTGACTTGGAATAAGGGAGGTCTTAACAGCAAGAGAAAACTAACAGAGGAAAAAAAGTAAATTTGAAGTGACTCAGTCTTTCTGGAAAAGTCACTACCTAGTCTGAAAAGCTAAATACTCTCAAACGGTTAAAAGACTGCAAACGGCCACACAGTATAAACCCTACGTTTAGTGCTAATTAAGTCCAACTGCTGTTGTATTACTATTTTCGTTTCTGCAAGAACCCTTTTTCTGAGAATTCTCATTCATCCACCCAGTAACCACCTGGTACTTCGAAATACCACAGGTGGGAGACGATGGACCGGGGAAACGGTAACCTTCACATGTGCGCTTCAGCAGCCGCAACTCTGAAAAGCAGAAATGAATTCTACAGCTTGCCCGGTAGATACGGTGGAAGCTGCGAGAGGCGGGATACAGGCAGGAGGGGATAAAGTGGCAAACGGTGTGTCCCGTGACTCCCGCATCCTGCGAGGATGCCAACGCCGGAAGTCCAGAACTGGACTAAATACACACCGCCCCCGGCCCGGACTCATTCTATCAGCTTCCTCCTTAAGAGGTACCCTCCTGGGAGGAAGAGTTTCACCCTAGACTTCACTCTGAGGAGATGAACTACTCACTGTCGATGTCCTCGATGAGGCTGGCGGTGCCAGGCATATAGTTCATTTTGAGTCGAGACAGAGCTGCAGCGTATAGCGGCGGTGGGCCAGCGCGTCCCACACCTCCTTCCTCCCACCGCGGCCGCCGCCTTTGCGGGACCGGGACAGGAACCGGACCCGGACAAACGCCGCCGCCCCGGCTTTCAGTAGCCGGGGCCTGCCGGAAACGCCGCCATGTTACCCCACCCACTTCCGGCACCACGTCCCCGCCCTCAGGAAGAGGCGGGACAGTTCGTGTGGTTTCCCCCGCCCCAGGATATCCTTTACATATCCCTGACGAGAAGGGGAAGAGGAGTCTAGGCTGCACGGACAGTGCGGAGGTGCGTTCTCCCTTTTAAGGAACGCTCGTTCTCCTGCTTCTTAGACCCCAGAGTCACGGACAGCCGCCCTCGTCCTCTTAGGACGCGGAAGTGAAGGGGGGTGGGATCCTGCCTAGCATTGGCTGTTGCAGGCCGACCCCCTTTCCCTGTGGTCCATTCACGCTCCCCCGTCGGCGCCTGCGCGGTGGGCCGGCCGTGAGGGGCGGGGGGCCGGGAAGCGCCTGGGGGCGGCAGAGCCCATGTCGGCCTTGAGGCGCTCGGGCTACGGCCCCAGTGACGGCCCGTCTTATGGCCGCTACTACGGGCCTGGGGGTGGAGATGTGCCGGTGCACCCGCCTCCGCCCATCTACCCCCCGCGCCCCGAGCCTCCCCAACCTCCCATTTCCTGGCGGGGACGCGGGGGCGGCCCGGCGGAGACCACCTGGCCGGGGGAAGGCGGAGGAGGCGATGGCTACTACGCGTCTGGAGGCGCCTGGTCAGAGCCGGGTCGTGCTGGTGGAGGCCACCAGGTGAGCTTTGCGCCACCGGTCCCCAGGGTGGAGTGGGGGGGTCCGATAGGGGAATCTTTGGGGGTGAGGGCCATTGGGATTGATACAGCTCCCAAGAGTTCGTAATGAATTGGGTTTCGTGCGTTTTCCTAATACGGCTTTGGAGAGACAAGAGACTAGGATCGTCGGTGGGGGTATATGCTTGTGTTTTCTTTGCCCCTCCTCTTGCGCTTCAGCCGTAATAAATATCTTCTTACCAGGAAAAACATCCTGCGCTGAACCTGCTGAGTAGCAGGCTGCGAATCTCTCGTCTTGGGGACGAGGTTGGGCTGGAGTGACCTGGCTTTGCTTTTCCAGTCCTCACAATTTATCCTGCGTGGTTCGTGGGGGCCGCCTCTCTCCGAGGAGGGATGTGGCTGCAGCCCCCTCCCGCTGGGAAGGAACGCCAAGGAAAGGGAGGGATCTGGGCATTTAGCCCTTTGCCCCTAAAGCATTGCCCGGTATTGAATCACCGATCATCATCAGTGTTGGAAAGCACCTGTCCGTGGGTTGTATGTAATCTTAACGGTGACTGCAACGTAGATGTCATCACAGCGTCCCTGTTTTACGGTGGAAGAACTGCTGACAGTGAAAGGTTAACTCACTTGCTCAATATATTCAGACCTCTGACATTTTATTCTGTGTCGTCGTGCCGGAAATATACTTCTGTTTGTTAATGCAATATTCTTCATAGAGGATTACGGTTCTATGGTGAGGGCACACCTCTCCTTGTCTTCAGGAATTATAACATTCTCATTGGTTGAAATGTAATAATGAAATTCCCAGACATTGCTGGTGGAAATGTAAAATGGTTCAGTGTTTTGGAAAACGGTTTGGCAGTTCCTAAAAACGTTACAGTGTACTGTTAGCAAGCCTGCTGCTAGATACATACCCAAGAGAACTGAAAACGTGTCCGCATAAGATCCTGTACACACATGTTCATAGCAACTTTATTTATAATAGCCAAAAAAGGGAAATATCCCAAATGCTCATCAACTGAAGAATTGTTAAAATATAGTATATTCATACCCCTGGAGGGAATGGCAACTCACTCCAGTATTCTTGCTTGGAGAATCCCTATGGACAGAGGAGCCTGGTGGGCTACAGCGCGTAGCATCGCAAAGAGTCGGACAGGACTGGAGGACTAAGCATAGCACAGCTCAGTGTATTTATACAATGAAATTATTTAGCCATAGAAAATAATGAAGTACTAGACATTCTGCAAATGGATGAACGTTGAAAATGTGCTACATGGATGAAGACACAAAGACCAAATATTGTATTATTCCATTTTTTGGATAATTCCAGGATATAGAAATCTGTAGAAAATTTTATTGTTTCCAGGGGCTGTGGACCTGGGGACACTGAGAAAGATAGATAAAGGGTATGGGGTTTCCTTTGAGGATGATGAAAATATTCTGAATTTAATGACGATAACTGCGCAAGTCTGAGTATATTAAAACCATGAATTGTACACTTGAAAAGGGTGAGTTTTATGGTATGTTATATCTTTAAAAAATGGTGTGAGAAAAAACATGTAGTGAGAGGTTAATTGTTAAGGAAGGTCCATAATTTTTCTGTCTAAATCTGGAATAAGGAGCCGTGGGATTTTGGTCCCATGACGGAGTGGCATGATGAAATACTTGGTCTGTAAGTAGGCAAACTAGACTGAGGCTCACTTGAAGGGATAGAGAGGCCTGCTGAGCTGAGGACTCTGCCTGGACTTGCTGTGGTATCAAAACAAAAATATGTTTTGGTTTTGGTTAGGGTTAGAGAGGACTTCCTAGGTGGCTCAGCAGTAAAGAATCCGCCAGTTTCGATCCCTGGGTCGGGAAAATCCCCTGGAAAAGGAAATGGCAACCCACTCCAGTGTTCTTGCCTGGGAAATCCCATGGACAGAAGAGCCTAGCGGGCTACAGTCTGTGGGGTCTCAAAAGAGTTGGACATGACTTTGTGACTTTTTTTTTTTAAGGTTAGAGAAGTTAAGATTTCAGTGTCATGCAGGGAGTTGTTAGGTATGGTGGAATACAGGTGTGCACACAGGTGGGTGATGGTGCTAGAGGGGTGGAAGATAAAGCTGGAATGTGTAATGGGCATTTGTAAATCATTTCAAGAGTCTTTCAGGTGGATATTTCTGAAACTCAAAAAGTATCGGATGATAATTTCTTAGGCAGCAGTAGGGAACTAATACAAAAGGTAAACGTGATGTCCTACATACTGCAAATGTCTTTTCTAAATTTGTGGCTTGCCTTTTGACTTTTTTGTGGTTTTTGACATATGTTTTGCAGTTTTATATAGTCAAACATGTCAGACTTTAAAAAGGTATAGTTCAGTCGCTCAGTCGTGTCTGACTCTTTGCGACCTCATGAATTGCAGCACGCCAGGCCTTCCTGTCCATCACCAACTCCCGGAGTTCACTCAAACTCACGTCCATCGAGTCGGTGATGCCATCCAGCCATCTCATCCTCTGTCGTCCCTTTTCCTCCTGCCCCCAATCCCTCCCAGCATCAGAGTCTTTTCCAATGAGTCAACTCTTTGCATGAGGTGGCCAAAGTACTGGAGTTTCAGCTTTAGCATCATTCCTTTAAAACCTTACTCTAAAACTGTGGGCCATGGACCAGAAGCTTCAGCTTTGCTAGGGGGCTGTTAGAAGTGCAGACTCGTTCCTCCTCCATACTTACTGCTGCTGCAGATTAATAAGATCCTCAGGTGATTCATATGCATATTTTGTTTGAGAAGCGTTGCACAATGGAATTGAACATATTGAGATGAGGTTGCTCTGAACCACTACAAAGGCTTGACTCTATATTAATTATTTAAATATGGCAGGGGAAAAATGGAGAGCCTCTTACTGTTTTCTTTTTTCTTTCTTTTTTTTTTTTTTTTACCTTGTTAGCTATACTTGCAGCGCTGTAGTTTGATTCCTAAGCTTGCAGCACATACATCACCTAGGAGATTGTGGGAGATGCTGTATCTCAGGCCCTGCCCAAAGCTTTTAACAAGACATCACTTTGCCGATAGAGGTTTGTCTAGTCAAAACTGTGGTTTTTCAGGTAGGCACGTACAGAAGTGAGAGCTGAACCATAAAGAAGGCTGAGCACTAAAGAATTGATGCTTTCAAACTGAGGTACTGGGAAAGACTCTTGAGAGTCCCTTGGACAGCAAGGAGATCAAAGCAGTCAATCTTAAAGGAAATCAACCCTGAATATTCACTGGAAGGACTGATGCTGAAGGTGACACTCCAATGCTTTGGCCACCTGATGCGAAGAGCCAACTCATTGGAAAAGACCACGATGCTGGGAAAATTTGAGGGCAAGAGAGAAGGGGGTGACAGAGGATGAGACGGTTGGATGGTATCATCAACACAATGGACATGAGTTTGAGCAAGCTCCGGGAGATGGTGAAGGATAGAGAAGCCTGGTGTGCTGCAGTCGTGGAACCCCACGCGAAGAGTTGGACGTGGCTGAGTGACTGAACAACAACAACTGGGTGATTCACATGCTCCCCAAGAACAAGTCGTCTGAGAGAGTGCTGAGACAGACGGAAGCGGGAAGCTGCAGCCTCTTACAACCTCATCCTGGAAGTGATACACCTTCACGCATGCCATATATTACTAGTCATAGAGACTGACCCTGGTACAGTGTGGGAGGCATCTTCATTCAGATGTGCATACAGAAGGCAGGGATCACTGGGAGTCATCTTGCAGGATGGTTACAATGGGAGGGTTTGGAGAGACAGCTCAGGTTAGGCTCCCAAATTAGGTCAGAAAACGGTATGTGTTTGAACAACGTCTGAATGAATGCAGATAGGTTTTCTTTCTCAACATTTTATTATAAACATTTTCAAACATAGAAAAGTTGAAATTGTACGTGAAGATCCCCATACCCACTACCTAGATTTTATTAGCATTTATTATATTTACCACGTCTACCTATCTTATTTTTGGATGTGTTTCAGAATGAGTTACATAGATTCGAAAGGCATTTTCAAAGGTGTGTATCAACTGGAAGTGAGGATTGCAGGAGAAACAGAAGGATCCTGAATTTTTAGTATTTCCTAGGATTAACAAGGAAACGGAACAGGCTTTTATGGGAAGATGTGGTTTAGTTTTGCACCAAAGAACTAGGGATCATTTCTTTGAAAAAACAATGTTGGTTTGCTTGGCTGCGTCAGGTCTTAGTTGGGGCATGTGAGATCTTTGTTGCGTCATGTGGCGTCATTCATTGCGGTGTGGATGTGAGATCTTAATTCCACAGCCAGGGATGGAACCCCCTTCCCCTGCATTACAAGGTGGATTCTTAACCCATGGACCGCCGGGGAAGTCCCATCTTTATTTCATTTCTGCTGGAAGCCAGTTTGTGATGGTGGTTACCAAGCTCTGGATGCAGTGTATGTGACCGATTAATGAGATGTCTGAGATTTTCTGTTTTTGTTTTCCGATGTCCAGTTTTGCAGTCTGTGGCATTGAGGAGTTGTTGTCTGTGGGAGCAAAGCAATAGATGTGGGGCTCAGCAGGGAGTCAGGGGATGGAGACAGTGATTGGAGAGTCACCACATGGAAACATGGGTGAATTACCTGATTGTGTTATGCTGCCAGGGGAGAGCTTTGAGATCTAGGAGGGTGACAGAGAGAGAACCCAGGAGACAATGAGTGAGAATACCTGGATAGGAGGAAAAGCAGGATGTCATGTGATACAGACCACTGCTACTTTGCAGGTTAGTGATATGAGAACTGAAGAGAAGCGTTTGGATTGGCAGTTAAAGTATTGTTGATTTTAATGGTGGGACTTTAAAATAGTATAAAAGTAATGACTGGGGGATTTGGGAAGGCAACTAGTGTAAACTGTTAGTAAATGAGGAAGTGGCCACTTGACTGGGAACCATGGTTGAGGGAAGCATTTTTAGGACTCAGTGGCTCGAGAATGTTTGTCAGCAGAGGAGAGAGAAAGCTAGTAGATTGTGAAAAAAGATACTAACAGAAGGATGGAATGTGGCTTGGGGAGAAGTGGAGTACGAAATGAGGAAGACCCGAGAAACCTCCTTAGAGCTGGAGAAGGGGAAATGAAGCTGTTGGGAGGGGAGGGTATTGCAGGAGTTCCAGCTCTTGGTTGATGAAGCAGGAGGCTTTCTGAGGGTAAAAGAAGTGGGATGGAATAGCTGGGAACTCAGTATGGTGAATGTGTGAAGCAGGTGCTAGGGAAAAGGGAGGCTGTGTAGGGAAGCACAGCAGAGACCCATGTGAGAGTAAAGCTGAAATTTGTGATGATGGGCCAATACAGGCGCAGAAAGTGCATTTTAGTGATATTTGGAATAGATCACTATAAACATAATTTATAATGTATTTTTCTAACGTGTGTGTGTGTGTGTGTGCTCAGTCATATCCAACTCTTTGCAACCCCATGGACTGCAGCCCGTCAGGCTCCTCTGTCCATGGGATTATCCCAGCAGGAATACTGGAGTGAGTTGCTGTTTCCTTCTCCAGGGGATCTTCCCAACCCAAGGACTGAACCCATGACTTCTGTAGCTCCTGCGTTGTCAAGTGGATTCTTTACCACTGAGCCACCTGGGAAGCCACCTGGGAATTTTCTAATAATTTTTGTCTAATTCTTGTGGGAAAAAAAAATTTTTTTGTAAGGGGATCTTAGGTAGAAAGAACCAGCACTACTCAGATTCCTGTGCTGTTTGATTTGTCTGGGCTGGAGATATTTTTTGGAGGCACGGTGCCAAGTCACTTTGTAAAGTTAACCATATATCCACTTCTTATGGGGCTAGATAGTTCTGCAATAAATATGAAGGGAGTTGACTTCAGCCTTCACCTGAGATTTAGGTATTTCTTTTCAAAAGAGAAGAAAGTAAACTTGCATTATTTTGATAAAATTTCCTTTGTCGCTTTCCGCCATCTTTCCGTGCCGCCATAATGGTGCGCATGAATGTCCTGGCTGATGCTCTCAAGAGTATCAACAATGCCGAGAAGAGAGGCAAACGCCAGGTCCTTATTAGGCCATGCTCCAAAGTCATCGTCAGGTTTCTAACAGTGATGATGAAGCATGGTTACATTGGCGAATTTGAAATCATTGATGATCACAGGGCTGGGAAAATTGTTGTGAACCTCACAGGCAGGCTAAATAAGTGTGGAGTGATCAGCCCCAGATTTGATGTACAACTCAAAGATCTAGAAAAATGGCAGAATAACCTGCTCCCATCCCGTCAGTTTGGTTTCATTGTACTGACAACCTCAGCTGGCATCATGGACCATGAAGAAGCAAGACGAAAACATACAGGAGGGAAAATCCTTGGATTCTTTTTCTAGGGATGTAATACATACAAATAAAATGCCTCAGAGGAAAAAAAAAAAAAATTTCCTTTGTCACAAGAACTTTAATTCATAATAGTCTCACTTGTAAAAACCTTTTATCATGTTTATATCATCTTTTAGCATCACCTTTGGCTAGTTTCAGACAGCACATAAAAGTTTGGAAAGACTTGGGCACATGATAAAATTGGCAACTTGGTTTTAGAACAGCTTCAGCCAGCTTCCTCTGAAACCAAATGCTATTTCATAGAACTAGTGTCATGTTAGGAAGGCGTTGAGCTGCAGACTTTCATTGTTATTGGGAATATTTTTAGATTTGTTCCATTTTGTCCAAAAGGGGGAAAAAAGCAAAGACAATCTTTTTAATTAAGACTTAATACAAATAATAATTTTTACTGCTTCACTGAGGACATTCTTTTTTCATATAAAAAGTGTGATATATTTACATGTTATAAATGTCACCATTTTTAAGGGATAGTTCTGTGAATTTTAACAAATGCATATGATTATGTAAGCACTATCACAATCGAGGTATAAAAATTTATCCACCTTTAAAAAAAAAAGGACTCTGAGGATAAAATGGAAGAGTTATATTTATTCATCTCTAAACCGCATTAATAGATGGGGAAACAGTAGAAACAGTGTCAGACTTTATTTTTTTGGGCTCCAAAATCACTGCAGATGGTGACTGCAGCCATTAAATTAAAAGACGCTTACTCCTTGGAAGAAAAGTTATGACTAACCTAGATAGTGTATTCAAAAGCAGAGACATTACTTTGCCGACTAAGGTCCGCCTAGTCAAGGCTATGGTTTTTCCTGTGGTCATGTATGGATGTGAGAGTTGGACTGTGAAGAAGGCTGAGCACCGAAGAATTGATGCTTTTGAACTGTGGTGTTGCAGAAGACTCTTGAGAGTCCCTTGGACTGCAAGGAGATCCAACCAGTCCATTCTGAAGGAGATCAGCCCTGGGATTTCTTTGGAAGGAATAATGCTAAAGCTGAAACTCCAGTACTTTGGCCACCTCATGCAAAGAGTTGACTCATTGGAAAAGACTCTGATGCTGGGAGAGCTTGGGGGCAGGAGGAAAAGGGGACGACCCAGGATGAGATGGCTGGATGGCATCACGGACTCGATGGACGTGAGTCTGAGTGAACTCCGGGAGATGGTGATGGACAGGGAGGCCTGGCGTGCTGCGATTCATGGGGTCGCAAAGAGTCGGACACGACTGAGCGACTGAACTGAACTGAACTGAAACCGCATTAAAATTACAGAAAAAGAACTGTGTTATTTTAAAAAATATTTTTATGAGCTCATTTGCATAACATATAGTTATGTCTACACGTATATATTCAATATTTCGAAAGTGTTTCAGTCAGTTGCAGTCATTCTTTCTATTGCTTAATGATCTTATATTGCTAATGGGAGATCCCTCCCCTCTTCTTGGCTTCAAAGTTCTTTTGACATGACCCATTGGTTTTTGACTGCTTCTTTGATTTCTGGTACAAGATTTGCCAGGCTTGTTATATAGCTTGTCCCAGATGTTACACTCAGCCATTCCATTAAGAAATCTTGATTTTTGTTTTGTTTGGTTTTAATTAGAGAATTTTATTTAGAAGCTATATGTGTCAGGATCCAGATAGGAAAATAGAACCTACACTAGTTCCTTTATTAGAGAAAATTTGATTTAGGAAATTAGTTAAATGGGTGTTGGAGATCTGAAAAAGTAAAAAGAGAATATGGAAGTAACTCAGAAGATAGTTATGGCAGAGAACAACCTCAGTTCCTGGGGCTGCGGAATAAAGAGGGAGAGATTGTGGAATTAATAGAACCTGGAAACTTGGAAAAATGACCTGTGTCGCTGGAACCAAGGAGGCACTGGTATTGGTACTTCCGTGGGAGTTCTCAGGAAACCAGGGGAGTCTGGAGGCTGCTGGCCAACACTGCCTGCAGGTTGACGGGCTTTGCTGGCCTGGCAGTAGCAGAAACAGGAGGCAAGCAAGCACTCAGGAAGGATCTAGTCCATTTTCCCCTCCTCTAACCTGGTGCCCCCTATTGGCAGAATCAAATAGTAAACAAGTGATAAGGAGAAGTGTTTGCAGGCCTGATCCTGCATCTCAGAGTCAGCTACAGAATGCTGGGTTTGGAGCTGAGGGCCAGTTGTTGTTCACTCAGTCATATCCGACTCATTGTGACCCCACTGACTGTTGCACGCCAGCCTTTCCTGTCCTTCAGTGTCTCCCGGAGTTTGCTCAAATTCATGTTCATTGAGTTGGTGATGGTATCCAACCATCTAATCCTCTGCCGCCCCCTTCTCCTTTTGTTTCAGTCTTTCCCAGCATCAGGGTCTCTTCCAATGAGTCAGCTCCTTGTGTTCGGTAGCTAAAGTATTGAAGCTTCAGCTTCGGTATCAATCCTTCCAATGAAAATTCAGGGTTGATTTCCTTTAAGATTGACTGGTTTGATCTCCTTGCTGAGGGCCAGTAGTTTTTAAGATCACTAGTACAGAAGTTTGGAGAAGGCAATGGCACCCCACTCCAGTACTCTTGCCTGGAGAAGCCTGGTAGGCTGCAATCCATGGGGTAGCTAAGAATCCGACACGACTGAGCGACTTTCCTTTCATTCTTCACTTTCACGCATTGGAGAAGGAAATGGCAACCCTCTCCAGTGTTATTGCCTGGAGAATCCCGGGGACGGGGGAGCCTGGTGGGCTTCTGTCTATGGGGTTGCACAGAGTCGGACACGACTGAAGTGACTTAGCAGCAGCAGCAGCAGCAGCAGTACAGAAGTTACATTTGGTGTGAGGTGTACTGATTGCTATTGTGTTGTCATTGCTTCTAGACCTTTTAAATGAACAGAGTTATACAAAATGAGCATTTAAGAAGATTTTTTTAATAGATGTATAGTTGATTTTCAATGTTGTGACTAAGTATTTTAAAACAAAAATAAATGAGTTCATATTTGTGTTAATTTAAATTTAATTCAGATTATTTTTCTTCTTAGATTGTATTTATTACTTTAAAAATTTTTTCAGCTTTATTGAGGTACAGTTAACACATGAAATTGTAATATATTGAAAGCATACATGATAATTTGCTATATGTATATGTTGTGAAAGGATTCTCACAATCAAGAATTAACACATCCATTGCACCTCACATATTTATCTTTTTTTCTTAATGAGAATACTTAAGTTCTATTCTCTTAGCTAGTTAGCTAGTTTTAATCATTTATAATACAGTGTTATCAAAAAATATGGAAAGCTACATGAATTTGCGTGTCATCCTTGTGCAGGGGCCATAATAATCTCTGTTATCGTTCCAATTTTAGTATATGTGCTGCTGAAGTGAGCACTGTATTTATTGCTTTTACATGGAAATCTTGGTTTCTTAACAATATTAAGGTAATTACAAATACTTGTATTAATTCAGTCCTGCAATAACATATAAAATGACTTTAAAATAATGCCAGGTTCCAGCTCGGGTATGACAGCATGAGGAGCTCTTGTGGGCCTAGTCCTCCATGAAACTGGTGAAAAATATTTTTAAAACAACCATATTAAAGTCTCTGGAAATCGTCTGAGGGAATTTAGCAAACGAAGAAACATTTATGATAGAAAATGTACTCAAACTCAGTAAGAGTAGTGAGATTCTGTGGGATCCTCCACCTCTCCCACCCCAGCCCAGTGATACAGAAACTCCATTCTAGACTGGAGGGCAAATAAAACAAAGCTGCGGGCTCCCCAGGTCCCAGCCATCCTGGGAGAACAGCACGTCAGCATTGCTCATCTCGCCCCCAGCTACTATTGCAGAGGCCACACACTGGGCAAGTGAGGTTAGCAGCTGTTTCTCCCCACAGCCTGTGGAATGGGGCTTTACCTTGAGCAGGATACCGGGGCTCTGATCAACCCTTTCCTGGCTTGGAGGCAAGCTGGGAAGGCCTGAGGCTCCTGTCTTCCCCCTTCTAGGTGTTCCGCTCTTACAGCAGGGGTGACTCTCACTGAAGCACACCCTTGTCCCCAACCCAACTGCAGAATGTGGCTCAGACATTTTTCTCTGGAGGCGGAAGCTGTAAAACCAGTAGTTCCTAATGTTTTCCCAAAGGCACTGACTTTATTTGCATCAGAATGTGGCTAAGCTGAAGCCTGAGGATGTTCTCAGAAATTTAGAGGTAGTTGTGAAAGGCAGTTGGGAGGAGACTGGTAGATGCATTGCAAATAAAGACTAAACTGTAGGCCAGCTAGTTAGCTGGAGAGAACTGGGGGAAAAAGGTAGCTGGAGCCATTTGGAGTCAGAACACATCTCAGACACAGACTTTGGGAGGTGTCTCTTCCAAGGAACCCAAATGTGATTGGGTCTGTTTGTGGAACAATTCACATCCCAAGATCTTGTTGAAATAGTAGAGAAATCAGCTGGAAATTTGTGGAGTTTAACAGCTCCAAAAATATTTATATATACTCAGTAAAGAAATTAAAAAGCTGCATTAGAAAATACTCACTCGATGCAAAAGCAGTAAAGGAAGAATAGAGGAACAAACCGAATATGAGATACAGAAAACAAAAGTAAAGTGGCAGACGTAAATCCAGTTATATCAATAATAGCATCTGACAGGGATTGTCAGACTGGATTAAAAAAAGAGATTCAACTCTATGCTGTGTGAGATAATAGAAAAAAATATATATGTATTGATCTCTACCCCAGGTTTTTGGCATAGGTCTCTTGGAAACCCTTGTAATTTCCTAAGTCATAAGAGGAAGAAGCCAGTCACAATTTATACCACAAATCACATATTATATGATACATGCTACCACTTATATGAAGTGCCCGCCCAGAGTAGGTGTATCTAGAGAGAGAGTAGTGGTGGTGCCTGGAAAATCCCATGGATGGAGGAGCCCGGTGGGCTGCAGTCCATGGGGTCACGAAGAGTCGGACACGACTGAGCAACTTCTCTTTCACTTTTCACTTTCAGGCATTGGAGAAGGAAATGGCAACCCACTCCAGTGTTCTTGCCTGGAGAATCCCAGGGACAGGGGAGCCTGGTGGGCTGCCATCTATGGGGTTGCACAGAGTCGGACACGACTGAAGCGACTTAGCAGCAGCAGCAGGGCTATGGAATGGCAGATAGGAGGGTGTAGCTGATGGAAACAGTTTCTTTTTGAGGTTTGAAATGTTCTGCAATTGATTGTGGTGATGATCACATATATTGCTTTCATATATCTGGATATACTAAAAACTATTGATTTGCACAGTTTAAATGAGCAGATTTTATGGTAGTAAATGATGTCTCAATTTTGACTAAGAGATAACTAATGGATGCAGTTTAGATTTCTTTACAGTTCATCTGGTCCTTGGAATATATTCCACTGAGAATGTACAAAGTAATACGATTTAAAAGTCATTAGAAATAATTCTTTTTTTCCGTATGGTTATGTTACCAACTTGATGTTTAGTTATCTCATCAGTTGATTTTTCCTGTAGTAAAAAACAACTCCAAGTTGTAGCTTAACAGCAGTGAATATTTCCTGCTCACGTTCTGTGCAGTCGCTACAAGGGCTCATCTTCAGGTCCCGGGCTGGGTTCAAATGACAGCTCCTATATGGGATATGCTGGTCTCAAGGTGGAGGGCAGGGGTGCAAAAGGGTTATTAGAATTTGTGTTGACTCCTAAGTCCTTTAACACCTGCATGCTGTCACTTACCCGTATTTGTCTGTTTTGCATACAAGGTTAAATTACATTTTTAAAATATGTGAATTCATACCTGTTTCTCCAGTTCACATCCACCATGCACAATTCATCTTCATCTTTTTCTAGTCAATATATATTATCCTTTTCCATGTGAAAATACTGGTTCTCAGTAACAGTTTTATTTATTTCCTTTATTCTAAACAGTTGAAAACTTAAAACACTAATATTACCAATAGCATATTATTAATATTTCTTTGCATTTCTTTACCTTTAGAAGGTACACCATTAAGGATATCCTTCAGAAGATTGTTGAAGAGTTACTTGAATTAATTTTTTTGTATATGTGTGATTATCAATTTGTCAGAGTTTTTTTTTTTTTTTTTTTAAGATAAAATGCAGTTTGAATTCAAACTAAAATGTTCTCATAAATTTAAGGACTATATGGTTTTTTGTTTAGCCATACTGGGTGGCTTGCAGGATCTTTGTTCCCCAGCCAGGGATGGAACCTATGCACCCTGCAGTGGAAGTGAGGGCTGCCAAGGGAATTCCAGGGCTATGGGGGTTTTAATTCATTATTCTTTTTGTTGTTGCTGATTATTTGGTTATGGTTTATCTACCTCCTCTGTGGCATGTAAACTCCGTGGGGGCCTCCCATGTTTCTCCACACACTGCAGTGCTTGGTTAATCGTGGGTCCTCAGACACATTTGTTGAAATAAATGAGTGAAAAATGTGTGTGCGCTGACGCTCAGTCATGTCCGATTCTTTGCAACCCCATGAGCTGTAGCCCTCCAGGCTTCTCTGTCCATGGGAGTTTTCAGAAAAGAATACTGGAGTGGGTTGCCATGCCCTCCTCCAGGAGATCTTTCCAAACCCAGAGACTGAACCCACATCTCCTGCGTCTCATGCATTGCAAGCGGATGTTTTATCACGGAGCTGCCTGGGAAACCTCTTGATTTCATTATTCTTGTATCCCTCATCTCCCATTATGAAAATACTGATTTCCAATCACACCAGTGTAATCATTCATTAGCAGTGCCAGCAATGGTGGTAATTATTAATAGAGAGTCTGCCTGGAATGCGAGAGACCTGGGTTCGATCCCTGGGTCAGGAAGATCCCCTGGAGAAGGAAATGGCAACCCACTCCAGTACTCTTGCCTGGAGAATCCCATGGAGGGAGGAGCCTGGTTGGCTACAGTCCATGGGGGTTGCAAAGAGTCGGATGCGACTGAGCGACTTCACTCACTGAAAAATTAATTTGGGGGAGTCTACAGACTATTTACCTCAGTTGTAATGTTGGTCAGATTACTGTGCTTTATACTCACTTGAAAGAATTTCCTTCTGTGAAGTTGTCTTATCAATTCAATATTTAATAGTGTTTATTTTATTTTGCGTCCTTTTAGGGATTTAAAAATACTTCATTATCTTTCATAATTATGTAAAATGTTCATAATTATCCTAAAGTCAAATATACAAAACAGGATGTATTTAAGGGAAGTCTACCTTCTGCCCCATAGCTTTGATTTTTAACTTTTTGTTATGGAAACTTGTGACACATTCATTTTGTAAAAGTAAAGAAACTAGTGTAATAAAATCCTCAGATATCCATCACTCATCTTTAGCAACTGTCAGAGGTTATTGTTAATCAAGTTATTGTTCATTAGACCCCCAATCACTTGTCACACTGTTAATTATAGTAGTTTAAAAATAGGTTTTAATATTTGTTTAGGGTAGTCTTGAGGGCAAGTTGGTATTTTAAGAGAGGCCATCTGCTCTACTAGGAGAAAGAGATGATTCGTGAAAGTTCTGTAGATGGTAAGTAGTTATGTGGTCCAGAGCTATCAGGAAGGATTTGGCCTTTTAACAGGGCCAAAGACAGTTCATACACATGTTCTGAGAAGACAGGGACAGATTGCTAACTTCAGAAAGTAGGAAGACAGAGTTTCTGTCTGATTGTCGCTTTTTGTGTGTGTGTGTGTGTGTGTGTGTGTGTGTGAAAGATGAGATAAAATTACCAGTTGATGAGTGAGGGGTGTCATCATAAGAGGATACTGGAGATTTGAGGGGACAAGAAGGTGAAATATTAGTAGTTGTTGTGCAGAGTGGGATGAAGGAAGGGTGGTATGGTTGTTAGGCGGTGCTGAGTGTCTGCTTGTGTGAAACCAGAGAGCTTGTGTTTCCACTGATACTTAGGTGAAGTACAGATGGGAAGTCAGTGGGTAATGGTTTTTGCAGGGTGAGTACATCTGAGGGAGAGAGGTAAGGGATGAAGGTGTTGGAAAGCTGAGTAAGGAAGGAGTGAGAAGGAGGGTGGTGAGGCAGTAAAAATGTGGGGGGGGGGCTTTGGAGAATCAGTAGGAAAGTACAGAAACCAAGGAAGTTCTGGGGGTTTAGGTGTCGGTTCACCATTGCTGGGGTGAGTCAGCTTCAACTCTTGTCTTTTCACTTCTTTTTAATTAAGATTCAAATTCTTGGTAGAGAGAAATAATTTAGTCAAATACCACTTAACTGGGGGGAAGGAAGGTAGTATTAATCAGGGGAATTTGCCTGATTGAGAAACCTGGTTGTTAGGATGTGAAGTTTGTTCGTTTCTATGTTGCTCTAGTTACTGTATTATGTAAAGGAGATGCTGCTTGCCCAGCTTGTATAATGTCATGTGGAATAATGCATGCTTTGAAAACAGTGTTATGAAACTGGTAAGTAGTGCAGTTAAGCTCAGATGGTGATGATGGTGATAATTAAATTCTCAGTGACTACAACTGCCAGTGAATTTCTTTGTGAAACCATATTTGAAGATTTGAAGATCCTATTTAAGCTTAAAATTAAACTATAAAGCTCAAAGTAAAATAGCTCAATTTATGGGCTAAAAAGTGCATATATTAAAATAGCCTGGGAAGTTTTGAGTTGATCTTGTTTCTTATCAGAGTATATTGGCTTATGCAAATGATTGGAGTGAAAGCTGTGGAAATTAATATCATAGCTAGATTTTCTTCTTGGAGTGGTAATTATTCTACCTAATTTCCTGATACTGAATTAGCTGTGGGCTGCCGGAAGAAAGCTTAGCCATAGCAGAAAGTAGAAAAATGTAAAAAAAAAAACAAAAACAAAAAACCAGGGGTGTGGCAGGCAAAGAAGTTGAGTATTGAAGACATTTGCATTTGAAGTAAAGTTTAATAGTAAAAGACTTCCCTGGTGGCTCAGAAGGTAAAAGCGTCTGCCTGCAATGTGGGAGACCCAGGTTCGATCCCTGGGTTGGGAAGAACCTCTGGAGAAGGAAATGGCAACCCACTCCAATACTCTTGCCTGGAGAATCCCATGGACTGCAGAGCCTGGTCCATGGGGTCTCAAAGAGTTGGGCATGACTGAGCAACTTTACTTTTCAGTTAATAGTAAAATATTAACTTCAAGTTACAAAGCTGTTGAGATAAATAAGTACTACTCTTAACAATGGCAAAGAACTAATTGGGCTGCACTCATTAAATTAGTAGTGATGGGTTAGGGATTGGAGAGGGGTAAAGGAATTGAATGTCTCTGGTTTTGCTAATTGTCTGGACATAGTAGATATATCATTTGTTATTGAATATACTTGGCATAATACACAAGAATAGTTAATAACTGCTTTGTTCTTGGACATGCAGTTTACCATGTAGCTGCATCAGTTTTAATAACAAGTGATTTTAGAGTGGGGTCCCATTGCTTTTTGTTTCTTGACTTTTTCCATGCTTACACCTGCCTCTATATCAGCTTTTCAGAATGATGTAAGGATGTTAGTAAAAGTGAATTTACTTTCCTTTTTTTCCCTTAGGAGCAGCCACCATATCCTAGTTACAATTCTAACTATTGGAATTCTGCTGCCCGACCTCGGGCTCCTTACCCAAGTACATACCCTGTAAGACCGGAAATGCAAAGCCAGGTATGATCTGAAATTGATAAGACTTTCTGAATTTTTTCTTAATGATCTGATTTATTTTCAGAACCTGTGGAGATTTTATAGTAAAGATGTGTGGGGTTTTGTTATGTAATGGAGTCTATCTTAATCATTTTAACATTTTTAACTCAGAGGTAGGGAAATATCTAGGCAGATACTATGTAAGGCAGAAGTGGCTTGACGCATGAGAGATTATTTCTCAGGACCTGGAAACAA
Organism: Ovis aries; assembly: GCF_016772045.2. Lineage (NCBI taxonomy): Eukaryota > Metazoa > Chordata > Mammalia > Artiodactyla > Bovidae > Ovis > Ovis aries. The sequence continues at coordinate 32,461,500 of NC_056079.1, forward strand.
CAAACACAAAATGTACCTATTTTTAATGATTTGTTATTTTATGGAGATGTAATGGACATATAATGTTATATTAATTTTAGGTATATAATGTAAAGATTCAGTATTTGTATACTTTCTAAAATGATCCTCATGTAAGTCTAGTTAACATCTGTCACCATACATAGTTACAAATTTTTGTTTTCTTGTGATAAAAGAAGTTGCTAATGTATTGTTTTTGGCTGCAGCCGGGTCTGCCTTGCTATGCAGGCTTTCTCTAATTGTGGAGAGCGGGGTCTGTTCTCTAGTTGTGTGTGGCACGCGGGCTTCTCATTGCAGTGGTTTCTGTTTCAGTGAACAAACTCTAGGCTTCGAGGGCTTCAGTAGTTGTAGTTTCTGGGCTCTAGAGCACGGGCTCAGTAGTTGTGGCGCCGGGGCTTAGTTGCCCTGTTGCATGTGGGATCTTCCCGGATCAGGGATCAAACCCATGTCCCCTGCAGGGCCAGGCAGATTCTTTACCACTGAGCCACCAGGAAAGCCTCTGTGATGAAAACTTTTGAGATAAACTCTCCCCGTCAGTTTTTAAATTTGCAATGCAATATCTAACTATAGTTGCTAGAGTACACATTGCGTTCTGTGGTTTATTTATTTTATAACTGGAAGTGTGTACCTTTTGAGCACCAACCCACTGCTCCACCTCTGGAACCACCAGTCTGTTCTCTGTATCTGTGAGTTGGCTTTTTTTGTTTGTTTGTTTGTTTTTTAGATTTTACATATTAATGAGATCACATAGTATTTGTCTGTGTATCACATTTAACTTAACACCTTCAAGGTCTATCCATGTTGTCCCAGTGGCAAGATTTCCTTGGTTTTTTGCTTGAATAATACTCCATTGTGTGTGTATATATCTGTCTCACTTTTTTTTCATTCATTCATCCGCTGCTGGACATTTAGGGTGTTTCTGTGTCTTGGCTATTTAAATAATGCTGCAGTGAACATAGGGGTACAGATAATTTTTTAAGTTGGTGTTTTTGTTCCCTTTGAACATATTCCCAGAAATGGAATTGCTGGATCATACGGTAGTTCTGATTTTAGTTTTTTGAGGCATCTCCATACTGTTTTCCATAGTGGCTGTACCAGTTTACCTTCCCATCAACAGTACACAAGGGTTTCCTTTTCTCAGCATCCTCATCCAGTACTTAATTGTCTTTTTGAGAATAGCCATTCTAATAGGTGTGAGGTGGTGTGTCCCTGTGGTTTTGATTTGCATTTTCCCGATGATTAGGGATGTTGAGCACCTTTTAATGTACCTGCAGGTCATCTTGTATGTCTTCTTTGGGAAAGTGTCTATTCAGATCCCCTGCCCATTTAAAAAAAGGTTTTGTGTGTGACGGCACGTGGCTTGCAGGATCTTGGTTCCCCAATCAGGGACTGAAGCTGAGGTTAGTTATATTTATGTCTTATATGTGTTTCTATGCTTTTACTACCTGTATATGCATTTTTATAGTACAATTTAACATTTTAAAAACATTTTCTTTTAAAACCTTATCAAGTTTTTAAACTTGATAGAAGTGTTTCATCCTAGCATTCTCTTGCAGCTTGCTTTTTTTAAACTCAGCATTGTTTTTCCCTTTTCTATTGTACAACATACGAGACAAGCATTTCCCTACTGTGTGGAATTGGTGGGTTTGGGTATATACATCTTTATTTAATATAGCCAAATTACTTTTCACAGTGATTAGAGAGCCAAGAACTTCTTTATTTTCTCTGCTGCCAACCTACTCTTCAGAAGTAAAACCTCTGAAACACCTCTGAACTGTGATCATTAGGTCATGCTTAGTCATGGTCTGTAAGGATTGCAAGGCTAATACATGTTCTTCTGACTCTGATTGTTGTAATCATGCATGTTGTAGCTCTGATCTATTGACCCAGAGGGTACTTAGGAAAAGTATGGTGAACACACAGGTTTTCTAGTAATGATTGTGGTGGGGTTTTTGGTTCCTTTGCCTGACTGGGGATCAAACTCTGTGCCGAAGCACAGAGTCTTAACCACTGGGCCACCAAGGAAGTCCCTGTGGTGGTTTTTTGTTGTTGTTGTTTGTTTAAAATCCTCTCATTGGTCACAGATGCAACTTGTTTTTCTAAAGCTGCTTTCCCACATATCTAAAGGATGAAAGACGGATGTTTTCACATTGATTTTCTGATGAAGATAAGTCTCCTGACTTCTGGAAGATTTCACCACAGAACGCCGAGTACCTGGGAATAGAAATGCTCAAAGAAAGACAACTGAAGTCCTCTTCATTCTAAATGTTCTGAATTGAGAAATCATGATACAGAAGGACTTTGTTCAGAACCTGTAATAACCTTTTCATTTAATTTAAAGGAGAACTGGGTTGTCAAATACAGCTTATTAAGTACCGTGGTTTGGAGCTCCTGTGAGACAAAAATTGGACTAGTTCTGTAAGTAGAGATGCTGCATGAGGAAATGACCAGTGGATGATGATGAACTGGGGAATTCCAAAAGCAAGTGTCAGGAGAAACTCAAGGTGATGTTGACTGCTGATAATTATGAAGGCTCGGAGTCCTTTTGTGGTGAAGCTTTCCATGTTTTTCAAGATAACCATAACAGGAGGAATCGTGGTGTTGCTAATGGAAAAGTAATTTTTCCCACTTGGATTGGGTCTGTTTGCTGTTGATAGCCATATATTACCAAATGGAAAGGGAATCCATTAACAGTGTTATCACTTTCTGGGTGAGAGACCTGGCCACTTTTCTCCCCTTTGGGTTCTACATCTATAAGCAGTCCATCAATTGTAAAACCAACTTTTGGAAGAAGTATTTCCTCCTGGATAATCTTCAGCTTGCAGTGAGACACCATATGGTGTGATGGTATTTTGACTTTCAAATGCTGAGTCATATTTACATTTACCTCTAGAATAGAAGCAGCACTTGGAATATGTTTTGAGTTTTAAGAGTTCCAGTCTCTTGATTTCTTCTGGAATCCAGAATGAGACGTCTACAGAAATTCAATGACTGTCAGAGGTTTTGTTTAATTCTCCTTCTAGTGGATCAGTTTCAGATTTTATCTGTTGCCATATCAGCTGACAGGTTTCAAATCCCAGCTTGCTGTCTTTAGATACAAGTTTCCCTTTATGAAAAAATTGGACTAGATGGAAGTAGCTATGGTCTGTGCAGCCCACCAGTTTCTAGACATACTTGGGATTTTGTGACATTTTTAATAGCATAATTTTTTTCTATAAAAATAATACAACTTTATTACTAAATACTTGGGAAATAAAAGAGAGAAAAGCCACTAACTCTGTCATCATAATATTTCCATATTTTGGTAAATTTGTTTTCAGCCTTCTCCCTGTTATATTTATCTAGTTTTAAACTTATTTTACATATACTTTTTAATATTACTTTTTGGTTATCATATGTACTTGTTACAGGGTGAAATAACAGGAATTCTTTTTTTTAATAGGAAGGAAATTTTCAAACATAATCTAAAGTAATGGGATAGTACAGTGATCTCCCATGTACCCCTTACTCAGCTTCAGCAAGTGTCATCAATACATGGCCCTCATGTTTCATCCATGTCCTTACTGTGCTTTGAAGAAAATTCCAAATATCACATTATTTCTCTTGTAAATACTTCAGTATGTATCTTTAATATACAGGGACATTTTAAAAATATTACCACAATGCCATTATTAAAGCTTAAAGAAATAAACACTAAAAATAATTCTGTAATGTTAACAGGTGTCTGGTCAGTTCTACAGTGAATTTTAAGACAGAATGAAATTCTTTCAATGAATAGCCTGCTACTGCTGTTGCTAAGTCGCTTCAGTTGTGTTTGACTCTGTGGGACCCCATAGATGGCAGCCCGCCAGGCTCCCCCATCCCTGGAATTCTCCAGGCAAGAACACTGGAGTGGGTTGCCATTTCCTTCTCCAATGCCTGAAAGTGAAAAGTGAAAGGGAAGTCACTCAGTCGTGTCCAACTCTGAGGGACCCCATGGACTGCAGCCTACCAGGCTCCTCCGTCCATGGGATTTTCCAGGCAAGAGTACTGGAGTGGGGTGCCATTGCCTTCTCCAAATGAATAGGCTGTAACTGACCTAATCATTCCATCAGTACAGGACATGTAGGTTGCTTTCAATACTGCATGATGGTGAATCATGCTCTGATGAACAAGTCCATGCTTATAACTTGTTCTCTAGTTGAATCATTTCCTTAGGAAGAATTTCTAGAAGTTGAATAATAGTACAAAAAGTCACATTAAAAAAAAAAATCATCTTCAGCTGTGTATGTTGTATAAGGGACTTTATTTTTGGGGGGGCGGGGGGGGAGTGTGTCCTGCAGCCCAGGAGGGGTCTTAGTTCCCCCACCTAGGATTGAATCCGTGCCCCCTGAGTTGGGAATGTGAGGCTTAACCATGGGACCGCCAGGGAAGTGCCTGTCCCTCTTTTTGATGTGGTAGATTTGGAATCAGATTTAAATTTCATTTTCTTTAATCATTAACAACTGTAGAAGGTATCAGGATTCTCTTTTGAGGTATGATTGACATTTAGCATTCATTTCAGATGTATCCAATAATGATTCGATATTTGTATACATTATCACATGGTCACCACAATAAGTCTATTTTATTATCATAAGCTTCTTTTCTTATTCTTCTACCTAAAATGGGAAAGACTGTCTAGTTTTAGAAGGATGAGTCCAGGTAAAGTTGATTTTATTTTTACCATCTTACAAGGTAGAGTAGAAAGTAATGGAAAACCTGAAGGTAATCGTTTAAAGTTTAGCTTTAGTCTTATTTGGATTACTAAACTGAGGATTCTAGGTATCAATACTAGTCTGGATAGCTGATGCAGGAAGCAGTATGTGAGGAATTTGTCGCTGTCTGCTGTAATTTGGGAAGCAGAGTGAGACAGTACAAAAAACACAGGCTTGGAGTCAGATCAGGTTCATTTTCTGGCCTTGCCACACAATTATACTAACAACAATGGTATTATGAAAATTATCAGTTATTGAGCATACCATGTACCAGACACTGTACTGAGCACTTTATATATGTCATCTCATTTAATTTTTACAATAACCCTGCAGAATAAGTTCATGATTTCCATTTTCCTGCTTGAAAAAGTAGAGAGAGTAAACACAAAGCCTGTGGCAGGGCTCCGTCTATCTCTGTGGTCTTTTTTTCTTTCTGTTGTATCAGGGTCCTTTTCTTCTCTCTTTAGCCATTCTCCCGGGTTTCCCAAAGCCCCTTTTCCAGTGTGTGGGGACAAGCTCCCTCCCATTAGGTGTAATTGTCAGGCGTTCTTATGAAAAAGGTTGAAAAGCACTGCTCTAAGGCCATTACTTCATCTTTCATCACAATATACCTTCCTATTGTTATGACACGGACTCTAAAGTGATAATCTGAGTTTAATATATATATACAATAATAATATAAGAACACCTTTAAAGGGTCGCTTAGGTAGTTGATACTTTCATTAGTTACTCATCTCCTTTCTTCCCAAAGTTCTCAAAGTGAGGGCATTTCAGCTCTTGTACTCATTCATCTCTTTTCTCCCAACTTTGCTTTTTCCAGAGTTTGAATTCTTACACAAATGGGGGATACGGCCCCCCATACCCCACTGGCCCAGGGACAACTACTGCCTCATACCCTGGGGCCTATTACACCCCCGGGTATGCTCAGACCAATTACTCCACAGAGCTTCCAAGCACTTACCGTTCACCTGGCAACAGCCCAACCCCGGTCTCCCGTTGGATGTACCCCCAGCAGGACTGCCAGACTGAAGCGCCCCCTCTTAGGGGGCAGGTTCCGGGATATCCTGCTTCACAGGTGAGCACTCTTCTGCTGTCTTTTTAGTTTTTAACTGTTAATGAATGGTACCAGGTTTATTTCTCTGTTCACTTCAAGAGGTAGGGTTTATATTTTTAAATATTTTAGGAATTTCTGTTCACTTCCCAGGGAGTTCTGTGCTGTTAAAGTTTAGGCCCTATTCCTTCTGAGCTTGACGGTCACCAGACCTGCCCCTGATATCTTTGGAACCAAGCTTTTGTAGGCTTGGAGAAGGTATTGCAACTGTTTAGAAACACCCCAGTTTAACCCTGTAGCAGCTAAAGTATACTCTGTTAAGCGGAGAGGAGGCAGCTCAGGATCTGTTTACACTAGAATATTTTCATTACTTCTTTAAGTGTTTTTTAAGCAATGACCAGCATATTTCCTTCCTCTCAACCCAGAACCCTGGAATGAGCGTACCCCATTACCCTTATGGGGATGGTAATCGTAGTGTTCCACAACCAGGACCACCCGTACGACCCCAGGAGGACTCATGGGCGCCTCCAGGTGCTTATGGAATGGGAACCCGGTACCCCTGGCCTTCAGCTGCGCCCTCAGGACCACCGGGGAGTCTCTACATGAATGAGAGCACTTCATCGTGGCCTACCAGTGGCTCTCCTCAGCCACCTCCTTCACCGCCACCCCCACAGCCTAAGGTAGGAGGCCTGCTGAACCTTGTTCTTTCAGTGTTTGGTGATCGAGAGAGCACAATATGGGATTTCTCCGCATTGGCCTGTGTTTAAATGGAGGGACTAGTTTCAAAAAGCTGTTGGCCACCACCTACAACTTTATGTAGTCTAGTCCCCCCTCCTTCTTCTTTTTTTTTTTTTTTTTTAAATAGACTATATTTTAGAGCAGTTTTAGGTTCATTTCCTCTTTTTTTAAAGACAGGAAAGTGCTCATTTTCTTATTAGTTGTAATACTATCTGAATGTTAAAATCAAAGGTTATATTTTGTTACCTCCATCTCCAGACAGAAGACAAAACCAATGAGAAATAGCATGGTTTTATTAAACTGTATACTTGAACATCATTTGCCTGTGGCCAGGTTCCTTTTTAAGATTTGTCTTCAGGTTTTCTCTCTCAAGGGGAACAGACTATCTGATTCCCATTTATTAAGTCACTGGTCAGATTGTGAGGTGATAAAGATAGATTATGAGGTGTTCATGATGAAGACCTACCTCAGGGTAGATTCCAGCCTGTATACTCAGGAATTCTCTGCCTTTTATCTTTTCAGAGCTGTATTTTCCTCAAATGATTATTAAAGAGGGCTGTCCAGTTTTATTGGTGGGGAATCTTTTCATGTACCTTCCTGGTCAGGTGGAAGATGGGGGCTAACAAATCTGATGCTGATGGATTCCCATTAAAACAGCTTTTCTCCCCTCTCTGCTCTCCCACTCCAAGGACTCCTCCTACACCTACAGCCAACCAGACCAGGGCATGAGCCAGCACAACTTTCCATGTAGTGTCCATCAGTACGAGTCCTCGGGATTGGTGAATGATGACAGTTCGGAGCTTTTGGATTCCCAGGTCCAGTATAGTGCTGAGCCTCATCTGTACGGTAATGCCACCCACGAACATCCCAGCACTCAAGACCAGGGTAATCATCTTGCTGAAGAGTGTTTATCTTCAGATGAAGGGACTCCCCCAAGCATTAAAAAAATCATACATGTGCTGGAGAAGGTCCAGTATCTTGAGCAAGAAGTAGAAGAGTTCGTAGGAAAAAAGACAGACAAAGCCTACTGGCTTCTGGAAGAGATGCTAACCAAGGAACTCCTGGAACTGGATTCAGTTGAAACTGGGGGCCAGGACTCCGTCCGGCAGGCCAGGAAAGAGGCGGTTTGTAAAATCCAGGCCATACTGGAAAAATTGGAAAAAAAGGGATTATGAAGGGATTTAGAACAAAGGGGAAGCCTGTTACTAACTCGACCAAAGAACTCTTGATTTTGGTTCATTACCCTCTTTTTGAAATGCCTGTTGACAACAAGAAGCAATACATTCCAACTTTCCTTTGATAGAAAGCTTGAAAAACTGGTAAAGGACTCGGAAGAACAGTTGGGTTATGAGTTGTTTTCAGACCAGTGAATGTAAGAGAGAGCTCTCCGGTTATCGGTATTGCCAAGTAGACTCGCCCAGTAAGAAATACATGGGTGTCCTCGGCAAGCTGCTTCTTATCAGCAGGAGGGGAATTCACCTTATGTAACAGGCTCCTCAGAAACCTACAGGATAAGACTGGATGTTCTTTGGACAGGCTCTGTTTTTTTAAAACATCTGGATAACTTGTCACATTTTTGTACATGGTAACTGCTTTCACCATACACTTTGTGTGTAAATTACAGCTTGGACTTTAGCCCCCTTGGACCTCTGTTTTGTTTTGTTATTTGCAGTTCACAAATATAGTATGATTCTCTACTTCTTGGTATATTTTGTAGTAATATGTTTAATATAATTACTCAAGAGACTGTACTGACAGCCAGATAGTATGGCAGTTCTGGATAATTTGTACCCTTTTACCACTTGAATATATTGCACCGTGTAATGAGTTTCTGAGGTAGATTGTCTCCTCTTTTGTACAGATTATCAGGTTAAGAGTTTTACCACTTCTATTTTTCTTGTTACTATCAGAAGGTTAATTTGGAAATGGCATGGCTATAGGAATGAAAATGTGGGCATATTCTTTTTTTGCTTTCTTCATTGTATTTGGATGAAGCTCCACTTAGAAATCCACCCCCACCCCCCCGACACTTCATTATCTTTTTACTACAGCTACTTCCATACAGAGCAGTGTGATGAACACAAATAAAAACACCATGCCGAGGAGAAACAGTCACTGCAAAAGCAATAGGCACAACCATTTGGGAATGCTATTCTCCATCTAAAATAGTAGCTTCACTGTCAAGATCCCTATGAGTGGACTTCAGCTCGGTTTATCTGCTCAGTGTACAGTAAGATATACAGAGGGTAAAAGAGGATTCATGCTGGGACTGAATCAGCCACAGCCAGAGTGGGAAATTATGTTCTTTTAAAGGCAGATGTGATGGTTAGCTTTGTTTCCCTAGAATAAATTGTGTAGACATATTGCCTGTTATATAAAAAAGATGTTTACCACCCGTAAACACAGTCACTTCAGAGCCAGAGTTAAGAAAGGGATACTGAAAAGGTCTTAGCTGGATTTGCCTGGGTGGTGGTTTAGTCACTCAGTCATGTCCGACTCCTTTGTGACCTCATGCACTGTAGCCCGCCAGGCTCCTCTGTCCATGGGATTCTCCAGGCAAGAATACTGGAGTGGGTTGCTGTTTCCTTCTCCAGGGAATCTTCTCGACCCAGGGATCAAATCCACGTCTCTTGCATTTGCAGGAGGATTCTTTACTCCTGAGCCACCAGGAAAGCCCTTTGCTTGGGTAGCTCTAAGCTATCGTGTAGAAGAGACTTAGGTAGATAACTTACTTTTTACATCTGAAGTGAGTTCCAGTATATAATATGTTATTGGAAAAACTGCTGTTTCTTAATAAGATATCCAAGTGATAGTGTTTTTTTCCCCTCTTGACTGCCAGGCCTATTAATAAGAAAACAAATCTTTCAGCCATTTTCTCTCCTTATTAAAAAAAAAAACAAAACCAATACAAACATATGATGAGAACAATTAGAGTAAAAATAGTGACTGGTCTTAGGTTGATATGAGTGATTTTACGAGATAATATGGTGCCAATTTTATTCAAGGATTTTTATTTTTGGCCTAATATAGAAATGTTTAAAAAAAGGCTTTTTTAAGAAAAAAGTTGAAACAAATATTAGAAGGGGGAGAACCTTAAAGCTCATAAACCAGTGAGACAATGACTGATACAGGCAAGAACACTATTTTTTAACTGAGTGCCCATGATAGCAGTTTCCCTGAAGTCTTGATTTATTTATATACACAGACGTGTGTGTTTTTTAACAGTTATTTAAAAAAATATTTTAGATAATTTTAGACCTCCTGAAGAGTTGTAAAAACAGCAGTTTCTGTATACTCTTCACTAATAATCCCTTTATATTAACATCTTACATAACTGTACAACATTTGTCAAGTTAAGAAATTAGCCTTGATACAATACTTTAGTTAATAGTATTATTAACTAAAGTAGAGTTTTGGAAAGTAGAGATTTTCTTAGTCTTTTCACTAATGCCGTTTCTCTGTTTCAGGATCCAGTCCAGGATCCTGCCTTGAATTTCGTTGTCATGTCATCATAGTGCCCTCTGATCTGTGACAGTGTATCTATGACCCCTGATGCGGTGATGTATTTCTGGTGTTACTAACCTTAGCCACTACCTAAGGCGGTGTCTAGGAATCACTACTGTAAACTTACTGTGTTTTCCTTTGTAGTGGCTGTTTGCTGGAGATAATGTGAGCTATGCAAATGCCCCATTTCTGCTTAAACTTCAGCCTACTCATTTTTTAGTCCATTGGCAGATCTTGCTTGTGTCGATTACCACTGTGAGGTTCCAGTGTGACTTTGTTTCTTGAAGTCCTTCTACATTTATTAATGGATTCCTTCTTAAGGGAGGGCTATTGCTTTTGGATTTATAGTTTTAATTATAATAAGATATTCAGGATAAGTACAGACTTAGAACTTAGAGATGTAAGCCATGTTAAAATGATTCTAAATGCCACTGTCAAGGAAAGGAAAACTAAATTGGCAACCTCTTCCAGAAAATACAGTGAACTTAAGGAAAATTGGTGTCCATTTTTTTGTGTGGATTTGATTCAGTTCTTGACTTAGTATTCACTCCAGACTGAATTCAGAATGTTTTTGATATTTCAGATCTGGACTTTTAAAAAGTGTCCAAGTTTAATATTACTTTGAGGATAATTTTTGTGAAAATCTTGAATAAAGTTACCCAAATCTGGCATGTTAAACACAACTATCTCTTTTTTATAATAACCACTATTGTTGCAAATACAAACGCCAGTATAAACATTTACACAAGTAAGTCCTGATGAAGTATCAGTGTCATGGACTAGTCTCTACATTCTTGGTGGGGCATTCTTCCAAATGCTTTGAAAAATAGGGCTTTTAAAACTGATTTTTAGCTGGTTAATGTAATACCGTTAGAGGTAGGAAGATTTTTAAGTTGAAGAATATAGATTAAATTGGCATTGAAGTTTTTGGGGGGATGGTACTTGATGACTGGAGTTTTCATCTTTTTTTTCTTTTTAAAAAAAGTTATGAGTTTAAAGACTCAAATAATTCTATAGAAGCTAGCAATTTAAAGTTTATGAAAAGGAGCTCTCTGTCATACTTTCATTTTTCCTTCTACAAAAGTAACCACTTTCAATTGAGTTTTTAAAAAAAATTCTCTCCATGTTTTTTTGACCTTTAAAAAAAATTTTGGCTGCACTGTGCAGCTTGTGGGATGTTAGTTCCCCGACCAGGGAATGATGATTCTGCGGCCCCCAGTGGTGGAAAGTGTGGTCCTAACCACTGGACCACCAGGGAAGTCCCAGTGTTTTTAATAACACAGTTGTATTTCTCCCTCTTCCTTTGTCAATTTTAGGCTGTTTCTTCTTGTTTTCTATTGTAGAAGATGCTGGTCAGGTCTCTGCCTGTGCGATATACACATTGCAGCCCTCCTCCTTCCAGTTTCTCCAGCCACTTATATGGTAGTTCTGTTGTTCGTTACTATACTATGTAATGCTGACTAGAGCTTTTTCATGTGGTAAACTGGTTACTTTTCCTGCACAACTCCTGGAATTGTGAATGAATGAATTTCCCTGGAATGAATCGTTTGTCTTACTTGGTTTGCTGATGTACTTATCACTAATTTGACCTCAAACCCACCATCATTTGTCTAAATCTTCTCTTAAGATGCTTAGATATATTTGGTCAATTTCAGGCTCCTGAAGAAGCTGTGCTCTGGGGGCCCTCTGATGGGAGAATGGCTGTGTTCTTGGTGCATACTTACATTCTGGTATCTTCTGTTTATCCTGGGGATTCTCTCCACCTCTCCTGCTGGATTCTTTTTTTCATGCAATCTATGTCTTTCTTAGTGTGTTCCCTCATTTTGGTCAAGCCTGTTCTCCAGTAGCTTTCTGAATAAAAGGTGTATAGGAAATAATTTTTAAAATAGCTTGCATATTTGAAAATGTGTTTTCATGATCCTTTGTTTAAAACTTGGTGTTTTTTTTTTGGTAGCTTGTAGGCTATTTTTGTCCCCTCTGAAATTTCCTAGCAGTATAACATCGGTGTGGGTCTGTTTTTGTCCATTTTCCTGGGCATAATTCCTTCTGGAGACACCTGCCCTTAAGTCCTATAATATTTTCTCGGGTTTTTTATTTCTCTTCCCCCTCTGCTACCCTCATTTCCATTACCTCTTTGTAGAATTCTTGCTGTTTCTGTTATGGATTTCTTAGCCTGGTTCTTTGACTTTTCACTTCAGTTTTCTGCCTTTTTGCTGTCTTTGTGGGAGATTTACTCACCTTTATCTTCCAACTCACCACTGAATTTTACATTTCTATTTACCATATTTTTAGTTTCTAGGAATTTTTTGTTCTCTATGTGATTCTGCTCTTGTTTGTGGGTGTAGCATCTTATATCTCTGAGAACATTAATGGTAATTTCTTGATATTTGTTTCATCTTGAATAATGAATTTCCTACAAATTGCTTTTCCCTTTCTTTTTAGATTGCCATCTTTTTCATGTTAGAGTTTTTTTTCAGATGTCTGTTAGTTCTTGGTTGTGTTTTTATACTGGAGACCATTATTGTTCTACTGGAGACTCAAAATTGCTTCTAGAAAATGCTTCATGACTATTCTGTTTAATTATTTTTTCATGCTTTTTCTTAGAAAGAATATCTGTTTTAAATGGAAATTGAGAAGGAAGGACTATCTGGATAATTTTTACTTCTCTGTGGAGAAAGGAGGGTTTTACACTCTATGTGGCTCTTCTCATCACAAGTGGTGGACGGTTAGCACACAGTACAAAATGTGAGCAGAGGAGACGCCAGCTACTGAGAAGGGAGGATTTAGGGGTTTCTGAGATCAGAGCACATTTGCTCTAGCCAACTCTTAAATGTTCTTTATTTTACAGTATACACGTTACCCTGGTAGAATGCCAACGGTAGTGTTGTCAGATAAAATAATAGGACTCTCAGTTAAATTTGAATTTCAGATAAACAACAACTCATCTTTTAGTATCAGTGTGTGCCACATATTGCATGGGACATAATGATACTAAAAATAACTGTTTTTCTGAAATCCAGAATAATTAGGGATACAGTCCCATCCCTCAGTATGGGTGGGGGATTGGTTCCAGTACAAAAACCATGGATGCTCAAGTCTCTTATATAAAAATGGTGTAGTATTTGCATAAAACCTAGGTTTATCCTCCCACATACTTCAAATCACCTCTAGATTAGTTATAATACTTAATACAATGTAAATGCTATGTAAATAGTTGTAAATACAATGTAAATGCTATGTAAATAGTTGCTGGATGTGTGGCAAATTCAAGTGTTTGCTTTTTGGAACTTGACTGAATTTTTTTCCTTTCTTTCCAAATATTGTCAACCCATGGTTGGCTGCATCCGTGAATGTGGAACTCATGGATAGGGGTGCCAACTGTATCATATTCTTTCTTTATTTTTTGGCCGTGCTGAGCAGCTTGTGGAAATCTTAGTCCCCCCCAGGGACTGAAGCCCAGCCCTCAGCAATGCAAGTGTGGAGTCCTACCACTGGACTGCCAGGGGATGCCCTATATTGTATCTTTTTAATCAAAGTTTTTGTTCTGAGGTAATTTGTTAGTTCACAGATGGTTTTCTGAAACCATGCAGAGCTTTCCTGTGCCCCTTACCCAGTTTCTTCTAATGGTAACATCTCACAAAACTTCACTGCCACGTCACCACCAGGATGTGGACATTGATACGGAACAAGATGCAGAACAGTCCCGCCGCCACCGCTGTTCCTCCTGTTGACCTTTCACAGCCACCCCTGCTTTCCCTTTCCCTCCACACTAAATCCTTGGCAATCATAAATCTGTTCTCCATTTCTGAATTTTGTCATTTTGAGAACGTTACAGAAATAGAATTGTATGGTATGTGATCATTAGAGATTGGGGTTTTTGCCCACTCAGCAAAATTCTCTTGACATTCATCCAAGTTGTTTTCCTGTATCTGTAGTTCTTTTTTATTGCTAATTAGTAGTTTGTGATATGGATGTACCTTTGGTCAACCTTCACCTGTGGAAGGATATCTGGGTGGTTTCAGTTTGGGGCTATTATGAATAAAGCTGCTACGTACGTTCATGCACAGGTTTTTGTGTGGACATGGTTTTCATTTCTTTGGGGTAAATGCCCAGGAGTGCCGTTCTGGGTCATACGATACGTGCATGTTTAATTTTTTAGGAGACTACCAGACTTTCCTAAAAGTGAGGTTGTACCATTTGCATTCCCACCAGCAGTGACGGAGTTTCTCTGTATGCTTGCCAGCATTTGGTGGTGTCACTTTTTTTTATTTTGACCGTTCTGATCAGTGTGTAATGATATCTCATTGTGCTTTTAACTTGCATTTCCTTAATGGTTAACGATGTTGAACCTCTTCTTGTGCTTATTCGTCAGTTGTATATCCTCTTCTGTAAAAATGTCCCTGTGTGTCTTTTGCTCATTTTCTATTATTTATTTTAATAAATTTCTTACTTTAGAATAGTTTAGATTTATAGAGGAATTATGATATACAGAGATCCAACATACACTACACCCAGTATTAACATGTTAAATTAGTGTTGTATATTTGTCACAACTAACGGATTGGTACTGATACATTCTTATTGACTAAAGTCTATACTTTATCCAGATTTCCTTTGTTTTTACCTAACACTGTTTTCCTCTTCCTGGATCCCACCTATGATACTGTATTACATTGAGTCATCATATCTCCTTAGGAGCCTCTTGGCCATGACAGTTTCTCAGAATTTCCTTGTTTTGGCCTCACTGTGAGACGTGTGGAATCTCAATTCCTTGATCAGGGATTGAATCCGGGTTTGGGTGGATAGCCACCAGCCCACCGGAGAACCCCTGTGACTTTCCTTGTTTTTGATGACCTGTATGGTCTTGAGGAGTGCAGGTCGGATGTTTCATAGAATGCCCCTCAACTGGGATTTATCTTGTCTGATGTTTTTCTCCTGATCACACTGGGGCTTGTGTTTTGGGGAGGAAGACCACAGAGGTGAGTGCCCTTTCTCATCAGATATCAAATGGCTGTATTATCGATGTAGCTTATCCTGTTGATCTTAACTGTCATCACCTGGCTCAGGTAGAGCCTGTCAGGTTTCTCCACTACAGTCTTTCTGCGCCACCCCCACCGCCGCTTCCAAGCTGTATTCTTTGGAAGAAAGTCCCCGTATGCAGTTATACATTTGGGGGTGGGTAGTTATCCTCCAACTCATTCAGAGTACTTATTGGTTAATTCTTAGACTCTCCCTGCAAGGTATATTTGTTCATTGTCTCCCATTTATGTATTTCTTTATACCTGAATGGACCCATATTTATTTATTTTATACTTTGTGTTATGATCTGCTGCTGCTGCCGCCAAGTTGCTTCAGTCGTGTCCAACTCTGTGTGACCCCATAAACGGCAGCCCACCAGGCTCCCCCGTCCCTGGGATTCTCCAGGCAAGAGCAGTGGAGTGGGTTGCCATTTCCTTCTCCAATGCATGAAAGTGAAAAGCGAAAGTGAAGTCGCTCTGTTGTGTCTGACTGAGCAACCCCATGGACTGCACCCTACCAGGCTCTTCCGTCCATGGGATTTTCCAGGCAAGAGTACTGGAGTGGGGTGCCACTGCCTTCTCCTATGCTTCCAAATCACCTAAAGGGCTTGTTTAAAATGCAGATTTCTGAATCCCACTGAAGACCTACAGTGAGAACTTTTAGAGGTATGCCTGGGCATTTGATTACTCCCTCTTTTGTAACTACTGGTGTATCTAGTTTGTGTTACAGCACTGGATAAGATGTATTTACCTGCTTATCTCTCCTATTGAGACTGTGAACTCCTTCAGGGTAGGTATTCTTATTCCAAGCCCGAGATTAGGCACATTTAATTGTTGTATAGTTTTCAAAGGGTGGTCCATGGAGGCTGGCAGTCTTAGAGATCCCTTTAAGAGTCACAGGATGAAAACTGTTTTCCTAATAGTACCAGGACACGATTTGCCTTTTTTGCTGTGTTGCTGCCATTTGCTCTGTTGATGGAAAATCAGTGGTGGGTAAAATTCCTGGTGCCTTTCCAGGAATTAAGGCAGTGGAAACAAATTGTGCCATTGGTCATTGTATTGTCCACTGTCATGCATCTGTTAAAAAAAAAAGCCAGTTTCACTTAAAAATATACTTCATGCTGCTGCTGCTGCTAAGTCGCTTCAGTCGTGTCCGACTCTGTGCGACCCCAAAGACGGCAGCCCACCAGCAGCCTGGTGGCTCCCCCGTCCCTGGGATTCTCCAGGGAAGAACACTGGAGTGGGTTGCCATTTCCTTCTCCAGTGCATGAAAGTGAAAAGTGAAAGTGAAGTTGCTCAGTCGTGTCTGACTCTTTGCGACCCCATGGGCTGCAGCCTACCAGGCTCCTCCATCCATGGGATTTTCCAGGCAAGAGTACTGGAGTGGGGTGCGATCGCCTTCTCCATACTTCATGAAGAGTAAGTTATTAATTTTATTAACTCTTAACCCTTGAATTCACACCTTTTTGACATTCTATATGACAAAATGGTTAGGATGCAAGAAACAGTTCTGCAGGCTGAACTATGCTGGTGAGAAAGGATTTCCAGACCCAATTTCAACTGTGTATGTTGAGACCTTCCCACACCAACAAGCAATTCTTGAACCCCTAGCAGGGTGTCCAAGAATTCAAGTCACTTCTGAAGCTGTCTACCGGGTACAGAATCAGATTCCACATGTGAAGGGTTCAGCCCCACAGGACCATCCTCCACTCCAGGTGCCAGTCACACATCTAGGTCATTACCTGTGCTTCTGACCAACTGGCTGGAAATCAGAGGTTCCCATGACTTGTTCCTCAGCGTCAATGAATTTGCCAGGACAGCTCACAAATCCCAGGAAAATCCAGTTTATACATAGGGTATGAGAGATAGGGCATGGCCTGGTGGAAGGGGGCAGGGGCTTCCATGCCCTCTCAGGTGCATGGGTCCCCCTAATCTCCACAGGTGTTCTCCAACCTGGAAACTCTTTGAACCCTGGCCTCTGGATTTTTAGTGAGGCTTCATTGCAAAGGCATGACTAAGTCATTGGCAACTAATTCAACTTTCAACCCCTCTGCCCTCCACCAGAGGTTGGGCGTTGGGACTGAAAGTTCCCACCCTCCAATCACATGGTTGATTCTCCAGAGAAGCAGCTCCCCCTCTTTCTGTCTCAGAGTCACTTTCCCTGAGGTATTTTTAGGACCTGAGGACGAGAGTTCAAATATTATCCCACTGCTTTTATAGCTCAGGAAAGTCCAAAGGTTTGGAGAGCTGTGAGCTAGGAATTGTGAATTGAATATATACATTCATCTGAATGGGGCTTCCCTGATAGGTCAGTTGGTAAAGAATCCGCCTGTGATGCAGGAGACCCCAGTTGGGAAGATCCCCTGGAGAAGGGATAGGCTACCCACTCCAGTATTGGGCTTCCCTTTTGGCTCAGCTGGTCAAGAATCCACCTGCAATGGGAGACCTGGGTTTGATCCCTGGGTTGGGAAGATCCCCTGGAGAAGGGAAAGACTGCTCACTCCAGTATTCTGGCCTGGAGAATTCCATGGACTATCACAAAGAGTCAGACACAACTGCGCGACTTTTCACTTTCACACATCTGAATGACCAATATATGTTTTTCCTGTAAGTCACAATACTGCAGCTGGTCTTGTGAGGAAAAAGCACATGAAACTAACATATTGGACTTGATAACTAGCTGCTTTTTATCATGGAACATCATTTTTATTTGAAAGTACAAATAACACACAAACTGTGGCTATGCAGATTTAGGTATTTGGCAGAACTTTACACAACTGACAGTATTTGTTGCTACTGATGAAATCAGACCTTTAAAGAAAAAGGAATTTTGGAAAACATCTTCTTTGAGCTTGACGCTTCCTAATACTTAAAATGCTTTTCTAATTAGATTGGTGGTAGTTAAAAATTGTTAACATTTGAAAGACTGCATAGCTCAGTGAACTGTTTTCCAAATCAATGCATGATGTCATCAATCATGCAAGAGTAAAAGATCCATTTAAAGTACAGAATAAACCAATGGGTTTTAATGTATCAGAGAACAAAAATTCACTAATAGTTTTCAGATCCCACACTGCAACAAACTTTTTTTTAATATTTATTTTTACTCTACTTTACTTTACAATACCGTATTGGTTTTGCCATACATTGACATGAATCCGCCACGGGTGTACATGAGTTCCCAATCCTGAACCCCCCTCCCACCTCCCACCCCATATCATCTCTCTGGATTATCCCCGTGGCAACTAACTTTTAAGGAGCTACCATTTGTTGAATTTTAGTGTAGTATTAGAATATCCCACAATTTATCTCAAAAGGCTATTAGACTTCTCCATCTACACAGTTCAGTGAGCCTGCATTTTCTTCATATATTGTAGTTCAGCCAAAACTAAAGTTGTATTAATAACAGGTTGAATGCAGAGGCAAATACAAGAATCCAATGGGTTTCTATTAAGCCAGACATTAAAGAAATTTACAAAAATGAAAGCAATATTCTTTTCTCTGATAAAAAATCTGGAAAATATTTTCCCACAAAAATATTTACATAAAATGGATTCTTATTTTCAAATAAATTAAGTGTTTAAATTTCTGTCGTAACATGTAGTACACTGAATCATGATAGACCCTGTCTAGGGTTCTCAACAGTTACAGTATAGAGGGTACTGAGAGCCTCCCCCCACAGCTGAGAACACCTGGTAGGCTGCATCAGGGATTTGGAGAAAGAGGATCTTGGAACTCAAGTTCCAATTCTATCACTTACCTGTGATTTTAGGTTAAGTTACTTAGGTGCAGGCTCAGATGACACAGCATGTGTTTTTAGTACTGGCTCCATCACTTGCTGGTAGCATGTTAACCACCTCTGCAAATAGGGATAACCTACAACACCCTGTTGCTGTGAGAATTAAATGGGATTATACTTGTAAAATGCTTACAACTGTACCTAGAACATGGTTAAGAGCTCAGTAAAAGCTAGCTACTGTTATTAGTTACATTAGTCATCTAACAGCATCCTAGTAACTGGCTTTCTTCATCCTCTGCAGAGAACTGAAGCTATTCAGGTGTTATAAATTTGAGAAGGTATAAGTAAACTTGTGGATAATTGTGTGTGGCTTAAACCGTAAGAGAATATGTTACAAAAATTTGTTTTAGTTTCCCTTTTCTCCCTTTTGAAGAAATAAGACTGACAAACATCCCCCAAACCCTTGCCCTATAATTTAGTTAGGAAACAGAAAAGTATTGTAGCCCAAAGGAACTGAGGTCTTGCAGAAAACTAAATCCTCAGGAGATCTGGGCAGCTCTACTACTTAGGAAATTCATTTAAACTCTTGACCTCAGTCATGTCATCTTGTTTAGACAAAAATATCACCTCCAACCTCCCTTGCGGCTTCTGAATCCTGCCAAGCTCACCTCAACATCTTTTAAACATACCTTTTTGGCAGCCTCGAAATCCTAATAAACGCCAGGGAGAAGGGCAAAGCCCCAGAGATCTTCCCCTTGCAAATGCCAATGGTATGTGTTCTCAGCACCCAGAAGCGAAGGTCTGGGTAGCCGCAGCTGCTGCCAGCTCCCTGCCCAACTTTTCAGCAGTGGGTGGCATGCCAGCGTCCTCGCACCATCCTGGCCATTAGCAGGTCAGCCGGGGTACCACGGGGGCCAGGACGTCTGTCCTCCTCTCTATAAAGTGAAGAGGCTGGGCTTGTTTATCCTTGCTCGAAGAACCTTGCTTTCACCGAGACTTGGCTTTCCACCCGTAACGCCTCAGGCCGCGTTCCTTCCTTCCAAAGACTTCCCTTGCCTAATGCGGAGAACCCGCAGGCGGCTTCGGAGCGGAGGTCACGCCGCACGCAACACCCACTGGTCCCGCGCGCCGACTTCCAGCGGGTTCCGAGGATAACATCTCGCGCGAGTCCATCCACCTCTCGCGACACTTTCCGCCAGCGCCCCTGCGGGTCTCCGAGCCCCGGCCGTAGCTCCAAGGCGCGCTCCCCGTCACCTCAGCTGTCTGCTGTCGGCAGCCCGGCCGGCTGGCAACTCTTCCGCTGGGAGCGCGGTGGAGAACGGTGTTGGCGCGAATCCCGCGGGCCCGCAAGCTCCGCCCCGCCCCGCCCCTGCTCGCGGGGCAGGCTTCCGCGGGGACATGTCGTGCCCCTCTGAGCGAGGGCAGCAGAGCGCTAGAGGCTGTGAGGCAGCCAGGTGAGTCCGCGGCGGCCGGGCCCCGGGCCCCCGACCCGAGGAGCGGCTGGGAGGCCCTGCGGGATGGAGATGCCAGGGGCGGAGGAGGGCGCGATGCCTGGAGGCAGGGAAGGGGGGCCCCGGGAGGACCAGACCCTGTGGGGCGAGGGGTGGCCTCGGTCCCTGGGATGCGGCCTGGCCCGCTTGGTATCGACGGCTCCCGGAGGCGCCGGGAAGTCACCCGGTTCCACCCGCGCCCCGCTGCTCTCTGCGGGGCCGGAGGCGGGACGGGGAGAGGCGTCCGCGAGCCCTGAGGTCTCAAACCTGGGTCGCAGGAGGCTCGGGGTCCTGGGGAGAGGGGACACGCGAGGTGGTGGAGGTAAATTCGTGCTGGGGGGAAAAAAAGATAAAAAGTGGCGGAAGCCGGGGAGCGGCGGCTCAGAGGGAGGCCGGGTGTTCCCGGTCCAGCTGCACTGAGTGCCGAGATGGTCTCGCCCGCTCCCCTCGCTGGAGCCTGGGTTTCCCTTTTGTGGTCTGTGCAGCGTTGGTTAGTCTTTGCCGAGCGGTGAAGGGGAAACACACAGGTCAGTCTTCCTTAGGGGAAGGAGGTCACTTGCTACCTTTTTCCTCTTTAGACCTGGACCGTGCGAGTGGGTGCGCGCGTGCGCGCAGTGGCCCCAAGCGAGGGTTCGCGTTTTCAGAAATTTGTACCATCGCCCGTGCTTCAGCACCTTGCAAGGATTGATAAGAAGTGACTGTTATCTTAAGTGAATAGTTTTATTTTCAGTATTGTAATTCCCGTAGCCTGAAGCCAAAAAGCAGGTGTTACTAAAAACAGTTGGAGTAAATGTTTTTGGCTTTGACACTAGATTTATATTGGAAATTGGGGTAAAGTGGTTTGGGTTTTTTTTGCAATCAAGGTTTTGACCATGCGTTTCTCATGATTCCAGGTTTGCTTAATTAAAATCATAGTTTTCTGGGAGGATTGGGAGATCAGTGCAAAGCCCATTGGTCTAACTATGAGAAGCATTTTGTTTAAAGCCTCCTTCCCTCCCTTAAAAAAACCAGAAACCAACCAAACAAAGCTATTAATTTATTTTATTTATATTTTAAATTGTATGGCCGCCTTAGTTGTTTTTTTTCTTCAGAAATTCCTCTTAAAAATAACCCTGTTTTTTTTTTGTGTGTGTGTGTCTGTGTGTATGAACAATTACACTGTTAATAGAAGGAAATTTTTTTTCTGAAAGTTTTCTTTTGTCTTTTAGAGAACGAAATGTCATCAGTGGAGTCACAGCAGGAACAGTCGTCCCAGTCAGACCCATCTCCATCACCAAATTCATGTAGTTCCTTTGAGCTCGTAGACATGGATGCTGGCAGTTTGTATGAACCAGTTTCTCCTCATTGGTTTTATTGTAAGATAATAGATTCTAAGGAGACATGGATTCCTTTCAACTCACAGGATTCACAGCAGCTGGAAGAGGCATATAGCTCTGGTAGGGTAAAAATGATGACTTGTAACAAGCGAGGACTTACTGTCATTCCTTTAAAACTGTAATATGATATTATAGTGAGTGCTGTTTCTAGTTATCTCCCATAGCATTTTAATACTGAAGTTCTGCATTATTGTCCAATGAGTTTATAATATTCAAGAATTTGGTCTGTATTTTGAAAACAGTGCCTATTGTAATTTCTGCATAGTTATCCAATAATGTTTCTTATGTTTCAGTTTTTGTTTATAAAGAGTGGTGGGTGGTAGTGTCATATTGCAGAAGAATGAATTCTTTACTTTTTCACTTGTTTTTTCTTATGTTATGAAGTAAGAATGATTCTGGTTAGTACTTTATCATCATGAGGTCATTAATTTACCTTTTGACCCCTTAAGCAAAAAATTCAGGAAAGCTTTCTTATTTACAGTTTTTTTTTTTCTTTTTTTTAAGGGATACTATAATCTCTCCTCAGAAAAAGAGCAAAATAGAATTTGGGTATTATTTTTTTTATGTTTCATTAAAGCCAAGAATGATTTTGATGGTTTAGCCAAGAAGAGAGGGATCATGTGTTTTATAACATTATTTAACATATAACTCAGAGTTGTATTTTGGGAGTGGCAGTTGTATTTTATTTTGCTATACTATGTGCTGCTTTTCCCCTTTCCAATCCTCAATAGGAAAAGATTGTAATACAATTGTTCCCACTGATGGGGGTAGATATGATGTTCATTTGGGGGAGAGGATGCGGTATGCTGTTTACTGGGATGAGCTGGCTTCAGAAGTGAGACGATGTACCTGGTTTTACAAGGGAGACAAAGATAATAAGTATGTTCCATACTCGGAGAGCTTCAGCCAAGTTCTAGAGGTATTCCTTTGACCTCTTTTACTCATTTTCTTCTTGTCTTATTTAATAATCTTTTCTTCCTCTTTGTGACTTATTTTGTGAATTTATAAAGAGAGCTCGGTTCTATCTGCAACACAGTTTATGGCATTTCTTTTTCAAGTCAGTTTCAGGATAAAGTAGTTTTCAGATTTTAAAATATTACAGAAACTGTTTATGTCTTTAAAAATTTTTTCTCTAATGGTGATCATTGTTAGTGTTTAAACTATGACCATAGAATTGTTCATTTTTGCTTTTATTTTTCTAGCTCTGAAACTATTCTGAAATTTGCTTTATATTGGAGTAGGACATTAATATTGTTAAAAGAAATAGATCAAAATGTGAACAATGATTATTTCTAGTCTAGATGATGGAATTAGGACTGATTTTTTTCTTTGTTCTATACTGTTACTTATTGTAGTTTTAAAAGAATTTTAAAATAAATTTGATAAATCAAGAGAAGGAACTTTATGTGTAATATCCTAATTTTGTGGATAATATACATGCATTAATATCATTGAAAGAAATATATCAAAATGTGTATAGCGGTTTTTTCCAGTCTAGATGATAGAAGCAGAATGACTATTTTTTGTTGATTGTTTTTTGTTTTATTCTATACTAGTGTCTGTTGTCATTTAAAGAGAATTAAAATAAATTTGATAAATTGGAGTAAGATATTCTTACTGTAATTGTTTATCTAGCAATATTCTTGAAGAGAGGTTCAATTTTAATAGAAAAGCCATTAGAGAAATCTAATGAAATGTGTCTTGTTTTAAGGAAACTTACATGCTTGCTGTAACTCTGGATGAATGGAAAAAGAAATTGGAGTCTCCCAACAGAGAAATTATTATATTACACAATCCAAAGGTAAAGCAAATTAAGGCCCTTTAATGATAGGATCGGGTTTCCCTGGTGGCTCAGAGGTTAAAGCGTCTGCCTGCAATGCAGGAGGCCTGGGTTCAATCCCTGGGTTGGGAAGATCCCCTGGAGAAGGAAATGGCAACCCACTCCAGTATTCTTGCCTAGAGAATCCCATGGTCGGAGGAGCCTGGTGGGCTACAGGTCGCAAAGAGTTGAGCAACTTCACTTTCACTTTAATGATAGGATTAAGATTAATTGAGTTACTGAAGAGAATGCAATTAATTCTTGGTGGCTTCTTTTTTCTAGCGGTTCTATATAGGATAACCTTTGGAAATTTTTATATTGCATTCACAATTATGAAACTTAAAACCATAACCACTACCATTGTTTGCTCATTCACCTCTTATAAGGAGAGTTTTCATAGGGAAAATTATGTCATTGTAGATTAAGAAGATTACTGACATATTAGGTGGGCATATCTTTCACGTGTAGGATATTGTTGAAAGATATGTATCAACATTTTCTTTTTCCTTTTGTTTTTTAGCTTTATTGAGGTATAGTTGACAAATAAAATAGTGAGATATTTAAAGTATACAACATTAGCCTAATGTATTTTCAGGATTCTCATTTCAAGCTATTGGAGTTACATGGCAAAACTCCAGTTGAGATTTGAGTGTGTATGGCTCAGACAGTAAAGAATCTGCCTGCAATGCAGGAGCCCCAGGTTTGATCCTTGGGTTGGGGAAATTACCCTGGAGAAGGAAATGACAACCCATTCTATTATTCTTGTCTGGTGAATTCTATGGACGGAGGAGGCTTGTGGGCTACAGCTCATGGGATCACAGAGTTGGACACAACTGACTGACTTTCTCTTTCACACTTTATGTTTTGAAAGACCTGTCCCCACTCCTGAGAACTTATTAAGATGTCTTTAATGTAGAATAAATATTGCTCTGATCTTTTTTATTTAAGCTTATGGTGCATTACCAGCCAGTTGCAGGGTCCGATGAATGGGGTTCAGCACCTGCTGAGCAAGGTCGACCTCGAACAGTGAAGAGGGGGGTTGAGAACATCTCTGTTGACATTCACTGTGGTAATGTTAATCATTCATTTTTTTCTTATCTTCTGATATACTTGTTTATGACTTAAACTGTGGCCTTTTTCTATGACATTGATTACCTTGAGGCTTAAAAAGTGGTCTTTAATCCAATGGGCTTATTCTAAGTTACGATTAGTATTACTTGATCTAGTGAGACTCTTAATAGGTATAAAAAAATCTTTTGAAGTTGCTAAGTATATATGGTGGGATGGATAAAATTTGGGCACTACTAATCAGGAAGTCACTAAGTACAAATGAACTGATTTAGTCCTAATTCTAAGAAATGTGATTCTTCCTGCTTGCTTATTTATTCCTGGTAACTTGTGTCCTTGAAGTTTTTCAACCAGGGAAACTATTTTTCAGTAGGACCCTGATGGTTATCCATTGGTCTCTAACTAGGGGCATTTATGGTTGGTTTTGTAATATATTTAACTGGATTATAAAATTCCTTTTAAGTATTCTGTCAATGTAAAATTATCTGAATTTGGTAACTGCCCTGTGGTTATACAAAAGAATATTCTTAGGAAACACAAAATATTAACGGTTTAAAGAGATATGATATGTGAAGTCTGATGATATATGCAGCCTACTCCCAAATGGTTCTAAAAATAAATGTGTGTGAACACACACACATATAATGTTAAAGTATGGAATCTGTGTGAAAAAGAGATTTTTTGTACTATTCTTTCAAGTTTTCTGTAAAAATTGCAGTTATTTCAAAATAAAAAGTTTTAAAATCCTGAAAAATTCTTTTACCGACTTACTGGGTTAGTGCAAACCTAATTGTAGTTTTGGACCATGAATTTTAAATCATTATAGCTAGGCTCAAACATATTTTTATTAATCAAAATAGGAACCATTACAATCAACACATTTTTGCCAACAATAAATGTTTTATTCCTGTAGCATAAAAATCCGTGCTTCCAGATTTGACAAACTTTGGAAAGCATTTTTTTTGCCTCATTCTGGTTGTGAAAGTTTTCCCTGCAAAATGTTGTCAAGATGCTTGAAGAAGTAGTAGTCAGTTGGCAAGAGGTCCGGTGAATATGGCAGATGAAACAAAACTGTGTAGCCCAATTCGTTCAACTTTTGAAGTGTTGTTTGTGCAACGTGGGGTTGGGTGTTGTCGTGCAGAAGAATTGGGCCCTTTCTGTTGACCAATGCTGGCTTTAGGCATTGCTGTTCTCAGTGCATCTCATTGATTTGCTGAGCATACTTCTCAGATGTAATGGTTTCGCAGGGATTCAGAAAGCTGTAGTGGATCAGATTGGCAGCAAACCGCCAAACAGTGACCTTGACTTTTTTTTGGTGTACCTTTAGCTTTGGGAAACGCTTTGGAGCTTCTTGGTTCAGCCACTGAGCTGGCTGTCACCAGTTGTTGTATAAAATCTACTTTTTGTCCCATGTCACAATCTGATCAAGAAATGATTCATTGTTGTTGCACAGAATAAGAGAAGATGACACTTCAATGACAAGTTTTTAAATTTTCGGTCAGCTCATGAGGCACCCACTAAGCGAGCTTTTCCACCTTTCTAATTTGCATCAAATGCTGAACAACTGTAGAAGGTCGATGTTGAGTTCTTCTGCAACTTCTTGTTAGTTTTAAGAGGGTCAGCTTTGATGATGGCTCTCAGTTGGTCATTATCAACTTCCAATGGCTGGCCACTATGCTCCTCATCTTCAAGGCTCTCATCTCCTTTGCAAAACTTCTTCAACCACTGCTGTGCTGTACGTTCATTAGTAGTTCCTAGGCCAAATGTACTGTTGTTGTTTCAAGTTATCTCTGCTGTTTTACAACCCATTTTGACCTTATTTAAGAAAATCCCTCAAATTTGCTTTTTGTCTAACATCATTTTCATAGTCTAAAATAAATACAAAATAAACAGCAAGTAATAACACTTAGCAAAGAAACAAGGTGAGAAATGTGTATTAAAACACATTTAGATGTTAGATCTATATGTTAGATCTATAACATAATCACATTCATTAACAATGTTTTCCAATATCAAACGGCAAAGTTCAACAATGCAAAAACCGCAATTACTTTTGCACCAACCAAATATTTTTAAGATAAATTAGAAACACTTTTGAGATAAATTAGAAACAAAGTAAAATTGCAATATTTTTACTGAGTAGTGAAATATAGGAAAATTTGTGTCTTTAAAAAAAAATCTGCTCATATTTTAACTTGCCCATTTCTATTACCTGCTTATTGTGAATGTTTGATTTTAGAATACATGACTAGTTATACTGAATAACTTTTCTTTATAATTTCACTTGTAGGGGAACCTTTACAAATAGATCACTTGGTTTTTGTAGTCCATGGGATCGGACCTGCTTGTGATCTCCGCTTTCGAAGCATTGTACAGTGTGGTAGGTTTGCAAAGCGTGTCAGGTTAGATCATGTAAAGGGACTGTTAGTGCTCCTCTGAGCTGAGATAGTGTTGTCTTAGGCTGTCCTCTTAGCTGCGTAATAAGATTTGGAGAGCTGAAGACAGGTGGCAAGGTAGTAAAGCCTCCCAGCTTAGACCTGAAGTGCTAGTAACTTCCTTAGGCTAATAGGTTTATACTCTTAACTAATAGTTCTTGAGTGAATAAGCCTTCAAGTCTGATAAAATTGTTTTATGATGTGATTGTCCTGTTTGTAACTATTCCAAATTTAAAGGGAACCATAAATATATGACCATAAAGATAATCTAGTTTAAATGAACAACTGAAACTTACATTTTTTAAACTTACATTGTGATAAACCTCATGATACTCTAATTAGAATATTTAGGTCATTAACTTGATTTTGAAAGGTAGTATTCATAGTCTAATTATCCCAATTTGGGAGTCTTATCCTAATGACTAATGCTTCTAAGCATAAACTTTCTAGAAGGTTAAAGATCAGTGTAATATGAATTCTAAACATCAGTGGTTTTTCTGAAATATTGGATAATGAATGATTGTTTGAGTGCAAGGCCAACTGACATAGTCAGGTGATTCTTTTAAAAAATTGAAACAGTTTGTCTGACACAGAAGTTTTGAAGTTTGTGTGTGTGTGTGTGTTTTTTAATGAAAATGTTTTATATAGTAAAAGCAGTCCTATATGAAAGGAAAGTGTTTTCCCATATGCACTATTAATTTTTCTTTAATATCACTCTAGTTTTGACTCCAGTCAGTAGGTGCTCTAAGCAAATGTAGATGAGTGTGGTATAATCATATGATCTGTTGCATCCTAATTCTGTGAGTTGATTGCTTCACTGTTAATGCATTAGTTAATTTTCTTTTCTAGTTAATGATTTTCGCAGTGTTTCTTTGAACCTGCTACAGACGCATTTTAAGAAAGCCCAAGAAAATCAGCAGATTGGGAGGGTAGAATTTCTCCCAGTCAACTGGCACAGTCCCTTGCATTCCACTGGTGTAGATGTGTGAGTAATACTTTACACCTTTGAGTTGTTACCTGTGATTGTAATGTTTTCTGATCATTAATATGCTTAGGAACATCTCTGCTGTTAGCTGAGAGTGTATATAAAATTCTGTTCAACAAAAAACTTTTTGTACTTCTGTGTCATTTTCTTAGAGTTACATTATTAAGTGCTGAACAATCCCTTTGTTTAACCAGCTTGGGTCAGGAGTAGGGAATGGTGTGTATCTTCTTCCAGTATGTTTTAGTGGCTCATTAGTGTTTACTATCGCAGCTTTACTATTTCTTTAGCATAAAGGAGGTTATGGAATTTATTTAAGTTTTCTGCTTAAAACATCTTTCCTTTTTTCAGAGATCTGCAGCGAATAACCCTGCCTAGCATTAACCGCCTCAGGCACTTTACCAACGACACGATTCTGGATGTCTTCTTCTACAACAGCCCCACCTACTGTCAGACTATCGTGGACACAGTCGCTTCTGAAATGAACCGAATTTATATACTTTTTCTGCAGAGGAACCCTGATTTCAAAGGGAGTGTATCCATTGCTGGTCATAGTTTAGGTAATGAATTCTCTATGACTGGAGAGGACTATCACATTTTATGGATACCTTTTAAGTATTTTTTGAAGTACAGTGTCTTTTATCAGTGTCAGATTCAGAGGTGTAGAACTGGTCTGTGATGAAATATTAGGAAGGGATTGGAAGGGTAATGGTGGATTGGAAAGAAAGACTCCCTACTTAGTAGATTTTGCTTATTCCTTTTTTGTGTAAAAGGTAGCTGTTCAGTGCTAATGCTTCAAAATTGTCCCCTCTTCTTCTGTTTTACTTACAGGTTCGCTTATATTGTTTGATATCCTAACAAATCAGAAAGATTCTTTGGGAGATACTGACAGTAAAAAGGTAATTTAGATGTTCAGATAGGTTTTCTTGTACTATTTCTTAGTAGGGATTTTTAGATTTTAGACTTTTTTTCCCCACTTAGTCTCATACCATAATATTAAATTTACATATATTTTAATTTTAACAGATTTGTAATTATCTCTGTTATTCTTGGATAATAGAAGCAAGATAGTAATATGCTTCTGTAAACATTTGCCACATTCTAAAATAATTATGGTTATCTTATTTTCATTATAAATATACACTGCACTACTGATCTGTTATTAGAGTTATAGAATCATTGAATTGAAATGGAATTTGCATCTGAGGAAATGAAGAATTAATTGAATGCAAATTGATATAGTTTATAGAAATTCTGCTTGAAAGCTGTCCTTAAACACTACTAAGAGCTCAGGGAAAGTTTTGTTAATGATGATGAAGACTACTTTAATAGTCATTGATTCACTGATTCATTTATTTAAAAACATAACGTTTCAATCGACTGCAAAAACTTAAAGATCAATCACATTTTAGTTTATATTTTGTATACGTTTCGATTCAGTCAAAGTTAAGATACTGTGTGGCTATCTTACATAGCGCTTTTATTTATTGCAGAGTAGTAGTAATAAAAAAATCTAAATGAATTTAGACAATATAAGTTTTACAATTTAATTTTTAGGATTTGCCAAGTATTTTCATGGATCAAGGAGATACACCAACACTGGAGGAAGAGTTGAAGAAACTCCAACTGTCTGAATTCTTTAGCATCTTTGAGAAGGAGAAAATAGATAAGGAAGCTCTGGTAAAAATAATCTTTTAAAACTGTACACTGTTCCATTTTCGGTATTTTTATTGCTTATTTTCATCATACTGCTGGCTAAGTGCCTGCCCTTTAGAAGCATTTTAGTCATACATAGTTTATCATTAGTAATGCTCTTTAACATTATTTGTTTTTTTTTTTTTTCATCATATAAAGTGATCTTTTTTTTTGTGGGAGTTCAAAGTTCAGAGGAGCCACGTTGATAATAGGAATAGAGCAAAGACTAAAACCCAGCACAGCTCTGAAAACATGAGAGCAGGTGTAAAGGCCACTGACTTTTCCAGCTTTTATTTTCTGTTATACTTTCCAGAGCTCTACTTGTGGGTATTTGCTTATTTTTTTGCCGCCTCAGGTGTGCCTTTTCTTTTTTTTTTAAGGTTTGTGATACATTTGTTCATTTAACAGGTATTTACTAAATACCTACTATGATCAGGCAGCTGTACCAAGTATGAGGTAGAGTGCTGATAAGGCAGATATTGTTCAAACTTCATGGTGCTTATAGCTTAGTGGAAAAGACAGATAGCCAAACACGTAATTAATTACAACTGTGCTAAGTTCTGAGTAGGGAAAGTACACAGTGGTTTAGGAGTGTGCCACAGGATGAGCTGATGTAGTCTGGGGGCCTAAGGAAGACTTCCCTCATCAGGGAGCAGCCCTTTAGCTGACATCTGGATTGTTGGTGTGTTTTCTGCTCTGTGTTTGCTTTATGTTCTCACTACTCACATGCATGAATAGGAACATAACCTTTCTCAGGAATGGAACATCTGAGGAGCGTGGAAACCGTGGAGGGTTTTTCTGTCATGAAGTTAGATACTCACTTCTGTAGGCTTTTTTTTAACAATAGTATCTATATTACTACAGCATTGATAACTCCAATATTGATATTTTATATTCCTTTTTTAAGCTCCTTTATTAAGAGAGAAAGTTATTAGTGATGCTTTACCACTGGGGACTCCTAGTCATGTAAAGCCAAGAACAACAGAGTGCTTAGGCCTATTCCTCTCAGAGAACGGGACATTTAATTGATTTTATTTTGCCTAGAAATAAAAACAGTGTTTGATTTTTTATGCTTAGGCTTTATGTACAGACAAAGACCTTCAGGAAATGGGAATTCCTTTAGGACCAAGAAAGAAGATACTAAACTACTTTAGGACCAGAAAAAATTCAATGGTATGTGCTTAATATAGCTTATGGGATTAAACAGTGTTCTGACTTCCTTGTACCCTTGTGCTTTTTGAGATGTATAGGGAGCTAAGCAGTTGTAAAAATTTACCTTTGGCTCTCTTTGTTAGAAACTAAATACATTTTGTTTATTAATATCTTTAAAAATATTATCAGTGTCAGAAGTCTAATCTCCCCTGGACTTCTACCATTCAGTTGTTTCCCTTTTTTGGTTTGCTTTATAACTATTGAAATATATTGCACATCACATACCATAAAATTCACCCTTTTAAAATACACAATTCAGTGGGTCTTGGCATATTCAGAGTTGAATAACATCACCACTATCGAATTCCAGAACATTTCCATCACTGTAAAAAGAAACATCATATTCAATAGCAGTCACTCCCCATTCCTCCCTTCTGTGAACTACTGATCTATTTTCTGTCTCTGGATTTTCTTATTCTGAATATTGCTTACAAATGGAGTTATATGATATGTGGCCTTTTGTGACTGGCTTCTTTCACTTAGCATAATGTATTCAAGGTATAACCATGTTGTAACAGTACTTGTGCACTGAGTATTTTTGCCACTGAATTCCCTTCCACAGCCTAGATGATTATTGTTCAGCCGTTTAGCAGGTTGTTTGGTTCTGGTTTAAGGCTGATAGAGACATGCTGTCTACTTTGATTAGAAAGGCATAGGACTACACTGAACTCCTCAGCAGCCCCCAGCGCCCCACAGTGCTCTGCTGCCGTTTTCTCTCACAATGGTTGCCCAAAGTTTCAGTTACTACCCAGATGGCTTTGTACAGCTTTCATCATTTTAGAGCATGTAGGGATATCAATTCATAATTTAAGGCAGCTTTGGTTTTCATTAGCTTTATTTTGTTTTCTGAGAGATTCTTCTTAAAATTGTTGACTGTCGTTTCAAAACCTTGCCAAGCTGGTAGAAAACTGTATAATCCTTTGGATATTTTTTACTACTTAGCAGCTCCACAGAACTATCGTTTATTCTTTAGGGTGTTAATAGACCGACCCCGCAATCACCTGCAGGGGCAAATATGTCTAATATCCCCAAAGAGTCGGAGTTCTACAGTAGCACTAATGGTCTGGATGTCGGCATTGGGCAGGTAAACAGTACTCATTCTCTTTGGTCGTTTTATTGTTTGCCATTGGTATTGTAGAAACAAATGTAACTTTTATTATCAATAAGAGATGCTTTTATTTCCTTCATCCAGGTGCCTGTAAAATACCCCCGGCTTATCTATAAACCAGAAATATTCTTTGCTTTTGGATCTCCCATTGGAATGTTCCTTACTGTCCGGGGGCTAAAAAGAATTGACCCCAACTACAGATTTCCAACATGCAAAGGTTTCTTCAATATTTATCACCCTGTAAGCATTGGACAGCTCTTGTGATTTTACCTGAATGTTAGGGCTTATTGGTAAAGAGCATATGATAGTCTATTGTGTTGATTTACTTTTTTCTATACTATTTTGTACTAATGAGAAAATTTATAATATGAATCTGGAAGTGAAGGGGGCAGAACAAGTACTTTAAAAATAAATGAGCTTATAATTATTTTTATTCCTGAGACCATCATTATGATCAGCAGAGGTATGTGTAACTATTGTTTTCTGCATGTAGTTTGATCCTGTGGCCTACAGGATTGAACCAATGGTGGTCCCTGGAGTGGAATTTGAGCCAATGCTGATCCCACATCATAAAGGCAGGAAGCGGATGCACTTAGGTATGTCTTGAGTCCAGAACCTGATGATTGTAGACCTTCTGGTCAGTGCAGGCTGACTGGACCTCATTCACTTTGCTTAGCTATGTTGAGCCCTTTTACAGCTCTGTAAACCATGTAGTTTTCTTTTTCACATGTGTTTCAGAACTGAGAGAGGGCTTGACCAGGATGAGCATGGACCTTAAGAATAACTTGCTAGGTTCACTGCGGATGGCCTGGAAGTCTTTCACCAGAGCTCCATACCCTGCCTTACAAGCTTCAGAAACTGCGGAAGAAACAGAAGCAGAACCTGAGTCAAATTCGGAGAAGCCTAGTGGTCAGTGACACTGTACACAGTGATTACCTGCACCAGGCCAGATAACAGGGACTCCCTGAAGTCTGGTTCTTAGTCTACCAGGGTCTTCTTAACTTTCCCCTTGTTGAGAACCAACACTAGGCTATGAGTCCTACTGGGCCTTCAGCTCTGCTGGTTTCTTTCTGTCATCAAATAGCCACAAATTGTGGAAACAATTATTTGTGAGGGAAAGTGTTAAAGAGAAGCTGAGCATCTAGTAACTAGGCTTTAAACCATTCCCCACTGGGCACTGTGGCGGTGATGCTAAGCCGCCTACACTGTGAAGAACCTTGCTTTTACCAGGGAATGTTTGTGTGTTCATGAGTCAGTTTTATTTTCCTGGCTGGGGACTAGCTGGGACACTTCTTTTGATTGCACAGTTAATACTGCATTCTTTTGCTTTTTAACTGCAAAAGGAGTTTCTTTTCAACTGCCAAAGGCGATCTAACCCTGCTTGCATTTAGTTTGTAAACCAAAGGTAAATGGAATTAGCTGTCAAAGGTATAGGAAAGAAAGGGGATTGGATAAAATCAATGTGGCTTGAAAACAAGCTTTAAGGGCATTGAGAGGAAAGAGCTTTCTGAACAGAGTAGCTCCTCCTCTGCTGAGGCTGGAGTGTGAGGAGAGATAAGGACAGCCTTGGAGGGCTGGAAGCTTTTATATTCTGACCAAGGTTCCTTCACTTCCAGATGTTAACACAGAAGAGAACCCTGTGCCAGTGAAAGAGGAAGCCCCTCCCATCCATGTGGGAATGCTGAATGGAGGCCAGCGCATTGACTATGTGCTACAGGAGAAGCCCATTGAAAGTTTTAATGAATATTTATTTGCTTTACAAAGCCATCTGTGCTACTGGTTAGTGTTTGTTTTTGTTTTGTTTTGTTTTGTTTTTTGTCTTCAGTTCAGTCACTCAGTCGTGTCAGACTCTTTGTGACCCCATGGACTGCAGCACGCCAGGCCTTCCTGTCCATTACCAACTGTCGTAGCCTACTCAAACTCATGTCCATCATGTCAGTGATGGCATCCAACCATCTCATCCTCTGTCATCTCCTTCTCCTCCCACTTTCAATCTTTCCCAGCATCAGGGTTTTTTCCAATGAGTCAGTTCTTCCCATCAGGTGGCCAAAGTATTGGAGCTTCAGCTTCAACATCAGTCCTTCCAATGAATATTCAAGATTGATTTCCTTTAGGATGGACTGATTGAATCTCCTTGCACTCCAAGGGACTCTCAAGAGTCTTTTCCAACACCACAGTTTAAAAGCATCAATTCTTTGGTGTTCAGCCTTCTTTGTTTATTAAACCTTCAGTGCTCAGCCTTAATTATTTATTAGGACCAAATATTTATTATTTGTATTTATTTTAAACAACATTTATCATTATTACTTTTTTAATGACAGCCATTCTGAAGGGGGTAAGGGGATATTTCACTGTGGTTTTGAATTTCCATGAGGATTAGCAATGTTGAGCACCCTTTCACGTGCCCGTTATCCATTTGTCTTCCTTGGTTGGAACATCAAATGACATGATTGTGCTATTTTGTGTTAATAATTATAAACAAGCCATCATTCTAATCCCAAATGAGCACTGCCTTGTCCTGCTTTTTCTACATCTATCAAATACCTGTGATACAATGAGGGCTTACTTCACTGAGCATAATATTCTTTAGGTCCATCCATGATGCTGCAAATGGCAGAATTCTGTTTTTTTTATGGCTGTGTGTTACTCCATTGTAAATATGTACCACATCTTCTTTATTTGTCTGTTGATGGATGCTTAGGTTGCTTCCATATCCTGGTTATTGTGACTAGTGTGGCTGTGAACACTGGGGTGCATATATCTTTTCAGGTTAGTGTTTCCATTTTTTCTGGGTATATGCCAAGGAGTGGAGCTGCTGAGTCGTGTGGTAGCTCTGTTTTCATCTTTTTGAGGAGCATCTATACTGTGTTCTACAGTGACTGCCCCAGTTTACCCTCCCACCAGCAGCAGATAAGAGTTCCATTTCCACATCCTTGCCAACATTTATTATTTATGTTCTTTTTGATGACAGCCATTCTGACAGGTGTGAGGTAATGTTTCATTTTGGTTTTGAATTGAATTTCCCTGAGGAATAGTGTTCCTTGGAAGGAATGATGCTAAAGCTGAAACTCCAGTACTTTGGCCACCTCATGCAAAGAATTGACTCATTGGAAAAGACTCTGATGCTGGGAGGGATTGAGGGCAGGAGGAGAAGGGGATGACAGAGGATGAGATGGCTGGATGGCATCACCGACTCGAGGGACATGAGTTTGAGTGAACTCTGGGAGTTGGTGATGGACAGGGAGGCGTGGCGACAGCGACTGAACTGAACTGAACTGAGGAATAGTGATATTGACCACCTTTTCATGTGCCCAAGTATCCATTTGTATGTCTTCCTTGGAAAAATGCCTCTTCAGTCTTGTGCATATTTTTTGATTGGGTTAATTGGAGACTTTTTTGATATTGAGCTTTATGAGATATTTATATATTTTGAATATTAACCCCTTATTGCTCATATCATTTACAGATATTTTCTCCCCTTCAGTAGCTTTTGGTTTCATCTTGTCTATGGTTTCCTTTGCTGGCAAAGAGCTTTTACGGATTAATTAGGTTCCATTTGCTTATTTTTGTTTTAAAAGATAGACCCAAAATATTTTGCTATGATTTATATCAAAGAGTGTTCTGCCCATGTTCTCTTTTAGGAGGTTTGTGGTTTCCACTCTTATATTTAGATGTTTAATCCATTATGAGTTTATTTTTGTATATGGTGTGCAGAGATTTTATGTCATTCTTTTACATGTTGCTGTCCAGTTTTCCCAGCATCACTTATCAAAGAAATTGTCTTTTCTCCATTGTATATTCTTGCCTCCTTTGTTGTAGATTAGTTGACTGTGGATGTGTGGATTTATTTCTGGGCTCTATTCTGTTCCATTGTTCTGTGTGTCTGTTGTTGTGCCAGTACTAATATATTTCGATAACTGTAGCTTTGTAGTGTAGTGCGAAGTCTGGGAGGATAGCTTTGACAATATAGGGCCTTTTGTGATTCTGTATAAATTTTAGATTCATTTGTGCTAGTTCTGTGCAAAATGTCACGGGTATTTCAGTAGGGATAACATTAAGTCTGTAGGTTGCTTTGGGTAGTATGGCCATTTTAATAATATTAATTCTTCTGATCCAAGAGCACAAAATATCTTTTCACTTATTTATATCATCTTTAGTTTCCTTTCTCAGCTTTTTATAGTTCTCAGAGTATAGGCTTTCGTTTCCTTGGTTAAGTTTATTCCTAGGGCATTTTATTCTTTTTGATGTAATTTTAAATGAGATTTTTTTTTTTTTACTTTTTGGTAGTTCATTAATATTGTATAGAAAAGGATTAGATTTCTGTATATTAATCTTGTATCCTGCAAGTTTACTGAATTCATTTGTTCTAATAGCTTTTTGGTGGAGGCTTTAGGGTTTGTATATTAAAGTATAACGTATCTGTAAATAGTGACAGTTTTACTTCCTCCCTTCCAACATGGGTGCTTTTTCTTCCTTCCTCTCTTCCCTTCCTCTGATTGTTGTGGCTTGGACTTCCAGTACTATTTATGTTATATCAAAGAAGCAAAAGTGGACATCTTTGTCTTGTTTCTGAATTTGGAGGAAAGGCTTTCAGCTTTCCATTGTTGTGTATGATGATAGCTGTGGGTTTGTCATAAGCAGTCTTTATTATGTTAAGGTATGTTCTCTTTATACCAACTTGGAGAATTTTTGTCAATGTATATTTAATTTTATTAAATGCTATTTCTGTATCTATTAAGATGATCATGTGATTTTTGTCCTTCCTTTTGTTGGTATGTCACACTGATTGAACTGTGAATATTGAAGCATCTTTGTGTCCTTGGGATAAACCCCACTTGATCATTGTGTATGATCTTTTATTTATTTTTTTTGGATTGTTATAATATTTTGTTGAGGAATTTTGCATCTATATTCATCAAAGACATTGGCCTGTAGTTTTCCTATTTTGTAGTGTATTGGTGTGATTTGGGTAACAGGATAATGATGGCCTCACAGAATGCATTTGGGAGAGTTTCTTCCTCTTCAGTTTTTTGGAATAATTTATAAAGGATGAGTGTTAAATCTTCTTTGTAGTTTGCTAGAATCCCCTGGGAAGCTGGTCCTGGGCTTTTGTTTCCTGGGAGTTTTGTGTTTTTTAATATGTAATTTTCACTTACTATTTTTGGCTGTGCTGGGTCTCTTGCTGCGCAGGCTTTTCTCTGGTTGCAGTGTGTGGGCTTCTCATTGTGGTGGCTTCTCTTGTTGCGAAGCATGGGCTCTAGGCCGCGCGGGTTTCAGCAGTTGAGGACCCTGGGCTCTAGGGCACAAGCTCAGTAGTTGTGAGGCAGAGGCTCAGTTGCTCCACGGCATGTGGGATCCTCCTGAACCAGCGGTCAAACCTGTGTCTCCTGCATTGGCAGGCAGATTCTTCACCCCTGAGCCACCAGGGAAGCCTCCTGTGAGTTTTTTATATGACAAATACAATTTCTCTACTAGTGTTTGGTTTGTTCAGATGGTCTGTTTCTTATTGATTTCAGTCTGCCAATTTTTTTTTTTTCAGTCTGCCAATTTTTATGTTTTTTTGGAAATTTGTCCGTTTTTTCTAGGTTGTCCAATTTGCTGGATATGACTTTTGATAGTATCCTCTTATGTTTTTCTATCTCTGTGGTATCAGTTGTAATTTCTCCTTTTTCATTTCTTATTTTGATTATTTTGGGTTCTCTCTCTCTTCTGGGCGAGCCTGGCTAAAGGTTATCAGTTTTTTAATTATCTTTTCAAGAAACTAACTCTTGTTTTCATTGATATTTTCTATTGTTTTTTTAAAATTTTGTGTTTATTTACTTATGGCTGTGCTGGGTCTTCATCACTGCACCGGCTTTTCTCCAGTTGTGGCGCGGGGGCTCCTCTTTGTTGCAGGGCATGGGCTGCTCATTGCGGAGCATGGGCTCAAGGGCGCGCGGGCTGCAGTAGTTGCAGCACCTGGACGCAGTAGTTGCAGTTCCAGGGCTCTTAGAGCACAGGCGTAGTAGACCCGGGATTGAATCTGTGTCTCCTGCATTGGCGGGTAATTCTTCACCGCTGAGCCACCGGGAAGCCCTGTTGTATTTTTTCTTTAAGATCTGTTTTATTTCTTCTCTCTCTTTATTATTCCCTTGCTTCTGCTGACTTTGGATTGTTTTCCTTTTCTCATTCCTTCAGGTGGTAGGTTTGTTTGAGGTTTTTCTCAAGGGAGTGAAGGCCTCTCTCAGGAATGCCGGTATCACTCTAAGCTTCTCTCTTAGATCCATTTTTTCTGCATCCCACAGATTTTTGGAGAGTCGTGTTTCCATTTTTATTTGTCTCAAGGTATTTCCTGGTTTCCTTTTTGATTGCTCTATTGACCCGTTGTTTTTTTAGTAGCATATCATATCATATCATTTAATCTCCATGTGTGAGTTCTTTTCCTGTTTTTCTTTCTGTAATTGATTTCTAGTTTCATACTATTGTGGTTGGAAAAAATGCTTGGTATAATTTCTATCCTCTTAACATGTGATCTGTTCGGGAGAACATTTCATGTGCACTTGGAAAAAAAAGTCTGTATTCTGCTATTTTCTGACATAATGTCCTTGTGGATATCTAATATATTCAGATCATCTATAATGTGTCATTTAAGGCCATTGGTGCCTTATAGACTTCCTGTCTGGATGATCTGTCCATTGATAAAAGTGGGATGTTAAAGTCCCCTACTATTACTGTGTTATTGTCAGTTTCTCCCTTTAGGTGTGTTAGTACTTGCTTTACATGCTGAGGTGCTCCTGTCTTGGATGCATATATGTTAAACATTATGGCTTGTTCTTGTGTTGATCCCTTTATCATTATAGAATGCCCTTCTTTGTCTTCTGTTATAGCCATTGTTGTAAAGTCTGTTTTGTCTGATAGGAATATTTAGCCCAGTGACATTTAGTTATTGATATAGATATGTACTTATTGCCATTTTATTACTTGTTTTCCAGTTGTTTTGTGGTTCTTCTCTATTCTTCTTGTTTCTTCCTTTGTGGTTTAGGGAGCTTCTCTGGTAACTCAGATGGTAAAGAATCTGCCTGCAGTACAAGAGACCTGGGTTCAATTCCTGGATTCAGAAGATCCCCTGGAGAAGGGAATGGCAACCCACTCCAGGATTCTTGCCTGGAGAATCCCATGGACAGAGGAGCCTGGAGGGCTACAGTCCATGGGGTAGCAGAGTTGGATATGACTGAGCGACTAACACTTTGTGGTTTAATGATTTTATTTAGCAGTATGCTTGCATTTCTTTTCAGTTTTTGTGTATTTGTTGTGTTTGTTTTTATTTGTGATTACCATGGGGTTCATATATGTTTACCTGTATCTCGTTTTAAACTGCTACTCATACGAGTTCAAACACATTCTGAACATTCTACATTTCTATTCCGTTCCTCCATATTTTGATGTCGTATTTTATATCTTCCTGTTTCATGTTTATCCCTTAACTGTTTATTGTAGTTACAGTTGCTTTCACAGTTTTTTGTCTTTTAATCTCCATACTGCTCAGTTAAGTTGTTGGTCCTCAGTCCTTACTCTGTATTTCTTCTCTATAGGTTCGTTCTTCTTTTCCACTTAGAGAAAACCCACAAATATTTCTTTTAGAGTAGGTTTAGTATTGATGAAATCTTTCAGTCTTTGCCTGTCTGAGAAGTTCTTTGTCTCTCTTTCAGTTCTAAATGGTAATCTTGCTGGGCAGAGTACTCTAGGTTGCAGATCATGCCACTCCCTTCTGGCCTGCACGGTTTCTGCAGAGAAATCAGCTGATAGTCTTATTGGTGGGGATTCTGTGTTCTTTTTTTCTGGCTGCCTTGGTATGGGTTTCCTCCAGTTCAACTTGTTTGGGGTCGTCTGTGCTTCCTGTTACTGGATAGCTTATTTCCTTCAGGTCTGGAGGGTTTTCAGCCATAATCACCTCAGCTTCATTTTCGATGCCCTGATGTCTTCTGTCTTCTGTTATGTGAATGTTGGTTGTTTAATGTTATTTCAGAGATTTCTTATACTGATTTCATTTTTAAAAATCCTATTTTCTTTCTGCTGTTCTGATTGGATGATTTCCATTTTTCTGTCTTTCAGATCATATATGTGTTCTTCTGTATCACTTAGTCTGCTATTCATTCTTTTTAGTGTGGGTTTTTTTTTTTTGGCAGCTATTGAATTCTTCTTCAGATTGGGTCTTTTTAAATATTTTCTGGTTCCTTTTTGAAATTCTATGTTCATCTATTCTTTTCCCTAAATTCAATTAACATCTTTATTAACAATGTTCTGAATTCTTTACCTGGTAAATTGTTTATTTCTGTTTCATTATTT
Source organism: Ovis aries (assembly GCF_016772045.2). Lineage (NCBI taxonomy): Eukaryota > Metazoa > Chordata > Mammalia > Artiodactyla > Bovidae > Ovis > Ovis aries. Next base: position 32,501,814 of record NC_056079.1, read on the forward strand.
GTTTTTTCAGGGTTTTTTTCTCTTGTTCCAATTGAGAGCAGTTCCTCTGCATTTTTATTTTGTTTAACTTTCTATGTCACTGTTGAATTTAGATGAAACAGTTACCTCTTGTGGTCTTAAAGGGATGTTCTGATGTGGGAGCATCCTTATACACTCTGCATGTGCCCAGGGTCTCCACTGGGAGAGCTGGATTCCCTGATATCCCCTCAGCAGGGGGTGGGGCTGGAGCTGGGTATGAGGCAGACCTTTGCCCCTGCCCAATGGCTGGCACCTTGCTGGGACAGGATGGAGGCAAGGGTCGGGCCCAGGCTGGCTCTGTTCCCTGTGCGTGTGTGTTTCCCCCTCTCCCTGCGTTGGAAGCCTTGCCTCAGAGCCGGGAAGTACTGACCAAAGTGGCACCCACGTGGACCCTCTGCAGGCAGAAGGCTGAGCTGTCTGCCTGCTGGGGCTGCACTTGTTCCCCTGCTCTGCTCACACGCAGCCTCATGTGCATGTCCGCCTTGCCCCTCACAGCCCATCACCATGCCCAGCCTCCACCACTCGTCTTGTCATGGGGCCACCCTGCAGGGTCCCTGGGGCCTGTGTGGAGCCTCCGTGTATATCCTGCAGGAGCTGTGGGGTAGAGGCTGCCGTCAGAGTGCTAGGCTCCTTCTGATGCGCCACTTGAGTAAGTGCCAACCGTGACTGCTGCCCCCAAGCAGGCTCTGCCCCAGGCCCGGGTTGCCTCTGGACGCTGTGCAGTGCCGTGTCGTCCTGGTGGAGGACACGGAGTGGAGGTGTGTGCCCAGGCGGGGAACCTGGCAGCCACTAGAGCATTCATCCAACCGCCCCCTCTGCCCTGCTCTCCCTGTGGGGGTGCATAAGCCAGCACACACAGACACACTCACTCACACACACTCACACACGCCCTCTCCACCCCCTCCTTCCCACAGCCCTCCTGCTAGTCCTGCCTGCCTTCCACCCAGCCAGGGGTGGTTCATCTCCACCAGCTAGGACCCCGGGCCTGCAGCATCCCACCTGAGACTCACTGTTCACTCCCCGGGATGGGTCTCTGCCCCAGTGTTCTCCCTCTTCCTCCAAGTCCCCTCTCAGGGGCACACGTGCTGACCTGATCGCTTTTCTTCCTGTCCAACCCAATTACATATGGATCTCTCTCACAGCCTTGGGTGTACAGGAGTTTTTGTGCCAGTTTCCAACGAGAATTATTCCATATATAGATGTATTTTTGATCTGTTTGTTGGCAAGGAGTGAGCTCCATGTCTTCTTACTCTGCCACCTTGATTGATCCCCCTTGCCATCCATGCATCATCTTTGGTGAATTGTCTGTTAAAATCTTTTGCCCGTTTAAAAAATTGGATTATTTTATTATTAAGTTTCAAGATTTTCCTATACTTTATTTACAAGTCCTTTTCAGATACTTTTTTTCTCTCAGGATGTGGTTTTTTCATTTGTCCAACAAGTATGTTTTGAAAACCAAAAATGTCTTTTGATGAAGTCCAGTTTCTTGATGTTTGTGCTTTTGTGACATAAGTAAGAAATCTTTGCCAAGTTAAAGTAAAAGTTGCTCAGTCGTGTCCGACTCTTTGCGATCCCATGGACTGTAGCCCATGGAATTCGCCAGGCGAGAATACTGGAGTGGGTAGCCTTTCACTTCTCCAGGGGATTGTCCCAACCCAGGGATCGAACCCAGATCTCCAACATTGCAGGTGGATTCTTTACCTTCTGAGCCACCAGGGAAGCCCAAGAATACTGGAATGGGTAGCCTATCCTTTCTTCAGGGGGATCTTCCTAACCCAGGAATCAAACCGGGGTCTCCTGCATTGCAGGTGGATTCTGTACCAACTGAGCTATCAGGGAAGCCCACATCCAGCATCAAATCTTATTTCTTTTTAGTTTTAGAAGTTGTGTCATTTTAGCTTTTACATTTAGGTCTGTGATCCATTTTGGTTAATTTTTAAATATGGTGTGAGGAAAGGATTGAGGTTCATTGTTTTACCTGTGGCTTTCCTGTTATTCTAGCAACATTTGTTGAAAAGTTTCTTCAGATGGAGAAACTGTTGAATTGCCTTGGCTCTGTTTTGTTCTATTGATCTGTTTGTCAGTCTTTACATCAATAAAACCCTGTCCTGATAACTGTAGCTTTATATTAAGTCTTGAAATTAGGTATTTGTAAGCTCTTCATCTTTGTTGTGCCTATTAGTAGTTACTTTAGGTATTGTAGGTCCTTTGTATTTCCATATGTCATTTAGAATGAACTTGTTAATTTCAACCAAACAGCTTTTTAGGGATTTTGATTGTGATTGCATTTTATCTGTGGATCAATTTGGGGGGGAGAACTGATACCTTAATAAATGCTGAGTTTTCTGACCCACAAACATGGTATCTCTCAGTGTATTGTGGTTTTAGTTTCTCTCAGAAATGTTTTGTGACTTTCAGTGTATGTATCATGCACGCTGTAATTATTGCCCTCTCTGTTACAAGGTTGATCATCTTGACATACACTCAAGGACCATTTTAATTTTCTTTTTGGGAAGTTATCTATACTCTATTCCCTTTCATATTGAATTGTTTTTTTAATTGATAAAATCTGTGATATGAGTTGTAAATAACTTTTCCCCAGTTTGTCTTTAATATTGTGTACATTGGTTTTTTGCCAGGTATAAACTTTGATTTTTATATAGTCAAATTTATTTTTTCTTTTTTGGCTTCTGGAATTTGTGTCATGCTTAGATTTTTCTCCAGAGAATTCCTTAGCACAGTTTATTCTGATATTTTAGGGTTTCATTTTTACATGTAAATCCTTGATTCTCTTCAAATTTATCCTTGTAAGAAGATGTGAATTGATTCAAATCATTTTCCAGATGGCTCTCCATCTGGAAAACACTGTTAATAGGTTTGATATTATTCTGTGGGTTTTTAAGGCTTCTGAATTTTCTGTTCTTTTCTATTGACTCATTTGCTTATGCACCAGGATCATACCATTTTAATACCTGGTTTAGCTAATCTCCACTCATTGGGATAGGAGGAATTTCTTAACCTGCAGTCCCTTGTAGGGGACAGAAAGTCTACCAGTCTAGTGAAATTCTACTTACAATTTTGGGTATATAGTATATGTGTATGATGTCTTTTCTGGGGAGAAATCCATAGGTTCATTAGATTCCCAAATAGGTCCATGACTCAAACAATGTCAAACCCCAGATCTAGAAAAGTGTTTGAGCCATATACCTGTAAGGCAATCCATGAATGTTATTTTTATAGTCATATTTCTTTATGAACCAGATGTAAGTAATTGCTTGTACACACACTGAATAATATCTGGAAGATACATAAGAAATTGATAACATCAGTTGTCAGAAGTTGGGAACTAGTGGTTTAGAAACAGTGGGAAGGAGATTTCATTATTACATCCTTTTGTATCTTTGATCTTTGTCCACATGATTGTATTGGCTTTTCTTTTAAAATGGTGACTCAACATTTAAAAAATTAAGGTGATGAATTGGATGACTCTCCCATGTTGTCCCAAGAATGAGTTCTGTGAAGGGAGGGCTTAGTCATTTACTACTGGCTTTTTTATATTACAGAACGCAATGCTAGACTTCTTTGTTAGAAGGTAACCTAACAACTTCTTTGTTAGGTTACCTTTTAAGCCACTGTCAGATACACCATTTCTGAGCCAGATTTTTTTTAAAACAGTAAAAAAAAAACGAACTTGTAAGGTGGTTGTGTAGATTGTTAGATAGTATATGTAAAACACCTGGTACAAATGTTAGTTTCTTTTTACAACATAATCTTTTCTTTCTCCAGGGAGTCTGAAGATACAGTATTGCTGGTCCTCAAAGAAATCTACCAAACCCAGGGTATCTTCCTTGATCAGCCCTTACAGTAAAAATGAACCACCTAAGGCTGCTTAATGTAAGTTTTTAAATGTCCTGTATGTAGCATTATTCCTACATATTAACATGTGGCACCTGAAAAGCTGCTTGGAAATGTACTTTTTGTTTCTTGTCACCGAGCTCTAGGTTATTACTCATTTTTAGAGGGACTCTGGTTAAAATTCATGGGAAAAAAGCACTGGAGGCCATTTAGAGAAAGGTTAGTGTGTGTTTTGCTAGCAACTTGGTCCAATAACACTTGTCATTTTTAGGATCTAAACTCAGAATCTTCATGGTTCTGACCATCTAAAAGTTACCATGACAACATTTACAGCTTTAAGTACATACAGTCCATTCTGGGATTTACATTGTTGTTCAGTCGCTAAGTTGCATCCAACTCTTTGCGACTCGATGTTCTGCAGCACACCAGCCTCCTCTGTCCTCTGCTGTCTCCTGGCGTTTGCTCAAATTCATGTCCATTGAGTCGGTGGTGCCATCTAACCAGCTCATCCTCTGCTGCCTTCTTCTCCTTTTGCTTTCAGTCTTTGCCAGCATCAAAGTATTGGAGCTTCAGCATCAGCCTTTCCAGTGAATATTCAGGGCTGGTGTTCTTTAGGATGGACTGGTTTTAGCTCCTTGCAGTTACAACAGTTTCAGCTTTAAATATAGACAGCCCAGCCTGGGATTTACATTACTCAGCGTTGTATATATGTATTAATAGGTAGAAAGCTTGTGTGTCAGACTGTGGCATTCTCTCTGGTTGCCTTCAGCATGATGACCTCTCTTCCACTTTCTCCCCTAGATGGACAGTGAGGGATCCTTCCCCAGAAAACCCGCCTCTTTGTTCCCGCGTTTTCTTCTCAGCTGTGTCGTTCCCTGCATGTTGCCTGCCACTTACTCACCACTGGGGTCTCTGGAAGATAATCTTCCTTTCTGGAAGCAAGTGGAAAAGCAAAGGGAAGACCCTGTTACTTTTCACCACTGGCTTCACAGCAACATTCGCATTCTTTCTCCATGGCCGCGGAAGTCTCTGGTGGTGTTTATATTACCACACTCTATGCTTATCACCTGAGATGGCATAAAGCCTGCCTTGAGTTTGTTTTGGGTTGGGTGTAAATTTTTTTAGGAGGTTATTGTTTATCTTTAGAGAATATTCTAATCTGGTAGTGCGCTCCTGAGACTCAGAAGCCATTCTGGGTCTGCTTTCGGTCATGGGTGTTCTCTGTGTTGGAAGGCTAGATCTAAGTGGAGGAGGGAGACTGGTGGGCAGTCAGATTCTTTCCAGCCAACTTTTGTTTTCTACATGTACTGTATGAAGAAAGACTAAAATTACAAATACTGTTTACTTTCTATAGTTGACTGAGAAGATTTATTGCTAGGACTCAGAGAGGCTGTTCATTGTTTTTGCAGCTATTTGAGCTGCTCTGAGAGTCTAAAGTGGACAGCTTAGTTTCCATCAGGTACATCTTTATACACATATTACATATCCTAGACCTGCCCTTTTATATGTATCATACTTCAAACTGGGAGACTCTAGATGAAGTCCAACCTAGTTATTTTTTAGTTCTTAAGTTTAGGGTAAAGTTATAAACGCTGACAAACCTGCAGTTACACAGCTTTGACTGCTTATGAAGTGAATAAAACCTTTTAGTGGTGTGTTCATGGTGGAACAACACGTGAAAGCCATCTGCCACATCTGCTGGTGTGAAGGGAGTGTTGAAGACTGTTCTCTTTAAAAAGACACTGTTGCCTGAGTCCCCACAGTGCAGGGAGCAACTGGACAGGCCCCGGCACAGGCAGTGCTAGGGGAGGGGTGGTTCCACCCAGGGGGAGATGTTCCTCATTCCCCAAGAGAAACCTGGCTCTGTGGGGCTAGGAACAGCTGCTGCAGAGTCAGTGTCAGAGTGTGCAGGTGAGATGGGTGAATGTAGACCCCCGGCGTTTAACATTCACACACGCCGTCTCTGTGACAGCAGAGGGAATGTTACCATCACGCTAGAGGTAACGCTGGGGTACTGGTGAGAGCCTGGCCTCTCCATGTCCATCTGCTTGCAGACTAATGCTGACCAAGCCACTAAGACGTTTCAGCTCTATGAAATGCTTTATTTACTACATAAACTCTGAGATGGAAGTAAGGGTTACTGAGAATTAAGTAGCATTCAATGTAAAGTGGAAGCTTTCATCAAGTTGTTGTCTTCAAATTTACATTTACTCTTCCTATTAACAGAGTAAGTAAATTGTAAGAGTAAGCCAAAGGACAAGCAAGAGTAAGTCCCTGTAACCAAAGATGAACAGCATCACCCCGGATTGTTAGATAAACCACTGTTTGTACTAAGAAGTGTTTCCTTCCTGGTGGTGAAGGGCAGGTGACTGGAAAAGAGCTTTATATCCTGTGTACCCCCCTGTGTTGGTATCATGGATGCACTTGCACAGGGTACTAAGCTTGACTTAAATTCCCTATTCAGTTGTATATTTTTTGCACTACTTCAGTTGTATCATGTGCAATCTCTTGACCAAGCCTATTTTTAAACTCTGGTAGAGTATCATTTTATACATACTCCAGCCGCAGAATTGGTATTGCTTATCTCAGCAAGAGAGATTGTTTGCATGGAAAGATTAATAGCACTGATTAGCTTTCTAATATTTTGCACTTTTTGAAATGTTTGTTTTTTATGTGATTATATTTAAAACTTTAGTAAATAATGAAATAAAACCAATTTGACCAGTTGCGTACTTCTACCTGGCTCACCAATCAAAGACCAAAGAGAATCAGTACAATAACCATTTTCTCCTCCCTTCGGTGTTACTGCTGCTAAGTCACTTCAGTCGTGTCTGACTCTGTGCGACCCCATAGACGGCAGCCCACTAGGCTCCCCCATCCCTGGGATTCTCCGGGCAAGAACACTGGAGTGGGTTGCCATTTCCTTCTCCAATGCGTGAAAGTGAAGTAGCTCAGTTGTGTCCGACCCTCAGCGACCCCATGGACTGCAGCCTTCCAGGCTCCTCTGTCCATGGGATTTTCCAGGCAAGAGTACTGGAATGGGGTGCCATTGCCTTCTCCGTTCTGTGTTACTAAAACAAGTTTAAAAAAAGTACTGGGCAAAGAACTGACATTCGGGTTCTTTTCCCCTTGACTGTTACGGTGATTATAAGGTAAATATTGACAGCTCTTTGGTATTATTAACATCAGCCACTGCTGGAGACAGTTGAGTCACTTATGTTAGATGGGGAATCCAGAGTTTTTAACTTTGAAATGTTTCAGTTCTCAAATGGAACTTTAAGTGCAAAGCCCACATTCACCAGTTTATTTGCATATTGCATTTACATAAGGAAAAAGGTGCACTGGAAAAAATACACAAAACAAGGTCATATTAAAGTATGGTCAGCATAAAAAGAAGGGTAGTTTCAGGTCCCATGCATCAGTTCCGACCACGTCCCGTAACTGTTCCTCAAGGCCCACTGGGGACAGGACAGGAGATGCTGATCTGTCCTCCAGGTAAGTCTCTGAGCGCCCTCCTGCCTCAGCCACGTGGACAGGGTGGGTGTGTTTGCACAGGTCTGCAGCCGTGACTGGAGGTAGAGCAGCTCCTGAGCTCGGTTCAGCACAGGTGCAGCAGGAACCGGGATCCGTTGTCGGTACTGAATCGACGCTCCTGACCATTTTCTTGTTTACTGTGTTTACTCAGTAATTCAACAAATTATCAGATCACTTATGTTCACAGAATTCAGAAGGGACAGCGCTATTCAGCTGGACTTGGATAAGCACAACAGTGGTCAATTAGCCAGAATCAGACATTTCCCATTTCACGTGTGGAATTGTCCCGCCAGAGAAAGTAAACAGAAGTAAAATAATTTAATTGTTCATGCCCTGGATTTTAAGATTCTGAGCTATGGAAAGTGGAAATTAAGTTTTGGTAATCAATGCTAGTGTCCAGGATAAAGCGAGGCTACGGTAAATGCTTCTTCGAGACATAATCCTTCTAAGAGCCGTACTGAAGTTACATGTGGAAACACTGGATCTTGGGACACCAGTCTGGTGGACCAGACTCTAAGCTGCTGGGGGACTGTGCATGGCGCACAGCAGTGAGAAAGGACCTCAACCCCTCTAGAGACATTCCTGTGCGCCGGGGCAAAACTACATCAGCCTGTGGGCATCTGTCCTCACCTGTCCTCAGGAGGTAAAGGTCAGATATTCTTGTCTTGGGCGTGGGGAGAGAGGAGGTCCCATGGGCCTGTTCTCCAGGGAGGCGGCTCCAGTGTCTAAACACAGAAAGGCTGCGGGTTGTGGGGCTGCTTCTGCGCGGCAGGAAGAGCAGGGCTGAGGGGCAGCGGCCTGTGGCACTCGGCGTCCGTCAGTGGAGGGTAGTACTGCCTGTAGCAGCTGTACGCGAACGTCAGGCCGATGGCGGATCCAGCCAGGACGTCTGAACAAAGACAGAGGAGACGGCCTTCCCTCACTCACAAGTCATGCTTGCCGGTGGAGGGAGCTTGACCCTCCAAGGCTACTCGTTTAGCCTGCAGAACCCCTACATTCCAGGGTTACGGTTTGGGGGGATTTTCTTAGTTTTATCATATAGCTCCAGTATTGTCATTATCAAGCTGTTCCCTTAAACACCAAATCAAAACACATATTTAGTTAGGTAAGTATAACAAGGCATTTTCTGAGTTCACTGCTTTGAGTTTTTTTAGTTTGGAGGAATAACAGGTTCATTGAATACTATGACAAACTCCTCATCACCATTCAAAGGGTTCTAGAAGAAGGCATAAACTCTCCAGGAGTTGCCTCTCTTTGCAAAAATTTAGTTTATTCTTCAGAACAGCTCTTAAGGGCCTCTAGCTAATACTGTCAGCTTTTTTTTTTTTTTTTTGAATTTTGGGCTTTCTCTGCAGATACTCTGTAATTTGGATGTTTTACTATATCATTCAACTTAAATTTCTTTGGTTTAATTACAATTTTATGTTTTCTTAAATTTTACTTCCATTACTGAACAAAAACCTTGACAGTGAAATTGATTTTTAAGGTAGTAAGTAAACTGGACTTTGAGGTTGGTTGTAAAAAATTTCTTGAGTTTTTTCTGAACTTAGGATGCTTCAAAGTAATGAGAAAATTAGGATGTCCCTCTCTGATAATCTGTTTAAAAGATAACAGTGTGCTTTCTCATTTTCCATGTAGCAATAAACCACACTCTCAGTTTAGATCCAAACCATCCTCTGCACACTTGTCTGTTCACTCAGCAGACACCCGGGGGGTGTGTCCCATGCCACGTGCGGGGGACAAATGACGGGAGAACCGTGGAGGGTCCACGGCCTAGACGCCTGTGGTGCTTACCCTGCCAGTGATGCTTGTAGTCACAGGTGCGGGACAGTGCAATTACAGCTGCAAAGAGTAGGGGTGACAGAAAGGAACAGAATCTCCAAGATTTCCCTCGGCCTCGTGGTGTGAAGCAGTGTAACTTCCCAGCCAGGTAGAAGGATGCGAAGGCCAGGCCGGCAAATGCAACTAGAAGAGGGAAAAACCTCTCGGTATATGTCTTTTACAGGAAAAGAAGACACGGTTATGAACATGTTCTTAGCCCTTTTTGTAGCTTCTGGTGTAGATCACTGATCGAGACTGTCAGTTATGAGGGAGGAGAAAACAAGGGAAAATGAAGGATTATGTCCCAAAGTGAGTGACATTTACCTAGAAGAGAGTTTTTGGAATCCTAGCGATGGGACTTCACTTCCCAGTGCCTCCGTTTCCTTGTATATAAATGGGAATCATAAAAATAACAGAATCCCATCTCATTGGGCTAATATACTGTCAAATGAGACATGAATCTACAATGCTTTTGGAAGCACCAGACTAGTAACTCTTCCATAAAGGTTGGTTAATATTTTTAGGACTAGCATGAGATTGCAGGATTTAGGCAGGATAATACAGTAATAAAAGAATGTTCAAACTTCATGAAGGGAAAGTACTTCCTCTGTCCTTAAACGTTTAATACTTGAGGTTCAAGCTTGTTATTAAAGAAGGGGGGCTTCTCTGACTTCTAGATACGAGAACAAGAGTGCATGAGAGGTTCCCATCCCCAGAGGTTCCCCTGGGTTAAATTCAAAAAAACAAAACAGGGATGTAGAGTTCACATGGTATTCATACAGGAAGAATGGCCACTGGGGAAGCTCTTGCGGCCCTCATTCACCACGGCCTTGTCTCCTGTGCACATCAAGTCTCCACGGGCTTGCCCATCCGGGAAGCAGCGGTAGAAGAAGTCTGGGCGTGGCCTGGAAGAAATATGGCTAGGTCTGAACGTGGATCATTTACAACTCCAGAAATTGTTCTTGGGTTGTGTTGGATATCGATTAACCTATCAACTGTCACTCAAATAGCATCCCAGGCAAAATAGTGAAATTTGACTGGATAGTCACCACTAAGAGCAAAGTTTTATTTCTCCAAGGTTAGTATTTAAATCAGAAAAAAAAAAAAAAAAAAAAAGGCTGCTGCAGCGAGTAATTACTTGTTGGGGGAAAGATCCAGTCATGCTGCAGCTTCCTCAGGGTGCTCTGGAGGACACTGACTCTGGCACTGGGAAATGTGCTGTTCTGGGCAGAAAAGACCCTGAGTCACCCGGGCACCAAGGCAGAGGGAAGAGAGGAAGCGTTAAGAGAGAAGAGGCTGGGGAAGACAGGGCTAGGGCTGGGGCTGCGTGACCCCGCTCTCCTGACCAGGGAGGGCTGAGACGGCAGGTGGAAGCTCGGGCACTCACCTCCCCACTATCAGTTTGATTGTGTTGGTGAAGATGCCATTCAGGGCCAGGGCCAGGCTGGCCGCTGCAAAGCAAAGAAACTCACTGTCAGTGGGTCTGCGGAGGTCCCTGTCTCATTCAGCACAGCCACAGGGGACAGCGTCTCCTGGGACAGCAGAGTGGTCGGCCTCCAGTCAGACTGGAGCATAAAAGGAACGCGGGCCTTGGTGGCCACTGCGGTGCCACAGGGAGGACTTCTGGCCTAGACTGAGGATGCGCCGCAGGTGCGCACACTCCTGTGCGTACAGGTGTACCTGGGAGGTGACCCACAGCTCACAGGTAAAAAGTGGGGTAGAGGGGAGACAAGAGTCACCTTAGGGACTCGGAACACGTGGCCTCCACACACTGAGGCCACCAGCTCCATGGGGAGTGGACCCGACGGCTGAGGGAGGGGGGCAATCTTACCCAGGCAGGCTTGCCGGGTGTCGGCTGCATCTGCCGCCTTGAGACACCTGGCCAGGAGGACTGGAGCCAGCGGGGCGAGGAAGGCGATGACCTGCACGGGACAGAGCTGAGCTGAGCACACGAAAGAGAACAGAATCCTCTGACAGCAAGAGGGGCGGAGTGACAGCAGAAGTCACACCCCAGACCTGAACTGCCCCCTGCAGGTGCGGCGTCCAGGGTCCGCGGCCCGAGCTCCCCTGGCAGCCCTGAGCACCGTCCCCCAGCACGTGTCTCCCGAGCCAAAACGGAGGGACACCGAGAAGCACGGCGAGGCGAAGCCCCGTCTAGCAGCGAACTCCCCATAAATGTCGCCGCGAAGTCGGGATGACCGCCCAACGCCCTGACAAGCACGGTCTGAAGGCAGGCTGGTCCTCCACGCACAAACATCGGCTTGGTGGGGAGATATTCTGCCTCCACGTACGGATTCCGGTAAAGCCACATCTCTTCAGGCTGGATGAGCCTCTGGAAGGGCGGCAGCAGCTCCGTCACCCTGAAGGGGACACAAAGGAGCGGAGCGTCGGCGGCTTCCGGCAAGCGTGCGCGGAACCCGGCCGGGCCTCGGAAAGGAGGGTGGGGGGCTGAGGGCCCAGGACCGGGGTCGGGGAGGGGGCCAGAGCTCAAGTCCTTACAGGAAGGCCGCGAACAGTGCGAGTCGCACGCCCACCTCGGCCGCGAGGGCCGTCGCCGCCGCCTTCCCCTTGCCCATCGCCCGGTCCGCGCTCAAGGCTGACGTGGTGGCGCCGGGGCGGGGCGTCGAGAGGGGCGGGGTATCACGTGGGGGAGGGCAGATGGTGGGGCGGGGCCGGACGGAGGGAGGGGTCGGTCTCCGCCCTCCCACGCCTGCCCCAACGCTTTGTACTCACTTGGCCTTCGCTCCCGGGAAGCGCGCAAACTGCGCGTTTTGTGTTGCTGCGTTGTTAGGTCCGAGTTTTCCGCGGCTCCGCTAGACCTCGGGCTGCGGGGCCCACCGGCGGGTTAGATGCACGAGGTCTTCCAACCCCGCTCTGGCCCCCTCCCGCCCCGGGTGGCCTGTTGGCCACTGAGTTGTAGCAAGAAGTTACGGGCAATGAACAAGTCCATATATTTAATTTTGGAACATACAGGACAATTTATTGAAGTCGATCTCAAGCAAAATCGGAAATCAGTGGAATGTCATTAAAAATCTTTCCAAATTAATCCTCACGGAAGCAAAAAAAAAAAAAATTGAATCCCAAAGTATTTGTAAAATAAAAAAGGTAACATCTCAGTAAATAGAATGTACAAAAATTATATGTTCCTACCAGCACACACAGTAGTAAGAAGCTTAAATATTACAGGCAATCCTAATACACTGTAACTAGTCAACAATAACCTATCTATATACAGGTTAACCAAGCTTTAAACGTTTCACACTATGCAATAAAACATGGGCCAATCAACAAAATCCCCAAAATATCATATATCTTGAAGTCTATGTGGCAACATCAAGTCATTATTCAGTAATGCCCTAGTGGAACACCCCCCAGGGAAAATGAACACTAATCCTTAGTATCAGGAGCTTCTAGCCAAGTCACAGAAACTCTAATAAAAGAGATTGACTTTTAGTGAATATTGATGCTTTGTTATTAAAGACTCAAGTCTCAAGTGATTTAGGCAAAATAACATTTCACAGGATCTACAAAGTTTATTACAGATAAACAAAGTACAGAAATAACCAATCTACAAAGGTCATTATCATAGATAAAGATCACGAGGAAATGAAAACAGAATCTGTAGGTATCTGTGGTTGTTGTGCAATATCACAAGTGGATACAAATGGATTTCTCATGTCTATTCCAATTATGCACACACCCTTAGATATAAAAAGAACCTTATTATTAGCCAGTTGCAGTCATCATTTAGCATCTTAGTTATCAGTGGCGATAGGATTTTCTTGTTTAACATGGAGGGCATGTGACAGCACGAATGAGATAAAGAGCAATGTTAGTGACAATGAAGGAAAAGGACATTTCATCCAGTCCACTTCTAAACTGACAAGAGTTACACCATATACACCCCTCATCTAGGTCATCTGATGGATACTGACAGCAGTGTGCACACATCAGAAGTCTGGCGGCTGGGGAAGGGGAACCCGAGGGTGCTTTCTTGCCAATTAGCAGATGCAGTGATGTCACACGAGAAGACGAAGGACTGAATAAAGGACTTTGGCAACTATTTTCCCTTTCTCTTACAAGCTAATGACTTTGAGATGCTCCTGAAGGACAGGTATTTCTCTTCCTACCCTCCCTTCGTACAAACGTGCCACACACACCTGAACTTGTCACTTAAGCCATGGACTGACTGGAGAAAGAACAGAAATGGGTTCGAAACACACAGGTCACACCCGGCATTTCAGGAGTGTAACGTAAGTGCAAAGTTTTTTTTTTTTTCCCTACACAGGCATCTATTAAAAGAAAAGAAGAGGTGTGTGGGGATAGGGTTGACAAAATAACAAAGTAAAGAACATACGCAGGAAATACTCATGTAAATGCTGCTGGTATTTCATGCAGGAGTCTCTTTCCCCAACTATGTGCACTGAATCTGAGAGACCTACTGTGGACGCTCCCATGTGCAGAACTTCGCCTCTAATCCAAGTTCAAGAGGGTAAGAGACAAAACAGTGTACAAAACAATGCTTTCTACTTCATAAATTTAAAAATAACTGTAAAACAAGGAGAATCTGAGGAGTTTCAAGTACTTAAAAAACCTGAATTCAATGAGGCAGAGGTCTCAATGTTAAAGTGACTACTTCGTACCTGTGGTAAACATTATAATTCCCCTCCCTCACCCTACTGTAACCCCGTTTCTCCCAGTCCCCCACCCCAGATAAACATTGGTAGATTTCAGTATATACAAATTTCCAACTCTTTCGTATATGTCAGTACATGGCAAAGCTGTCTAAGTCAATTCCCGAGCCTATCTGGAAATGGAAGTGAGTTCCACTCTCTGTTTACAAATAACCAGAGACCAAGTCTAGGTGAAAGAATGCAAAAGTCACTCAGTCCTGTCCAACTCTTTGTGACCCGATGGACTGTACAGTCCATGGAAATCTCCAGGCCAGAATACTGGAGTGGATAGCCATTCCCTTCTCCAGGGGATCTTCCCAACCCAGGGATCGAACCCAGGTCCCCAGCATTGCAGGAGGATTGTTAACCAGCTGAGCCACCAGGGAAGCCCAAAAATACTGGAGTGGGTAGCCTATCCTTCTTCAGGGGACCTTCCTGACCCAGGAATTGGACAAGGGTCTCCTGCATCGCAGGTGGATTCTTCACCAGCTGAGCCACCAGGGAAGCCCAAGTCTAGATGGCCTGAGGCTAAAGGAAGTTGTTCCGAGTGATCACTTCCTGTCTGCTGCTGCTGCAGCTCCGACTTGAGGGATCTAGACACACCAGCTTTTTAAGTAATTCAAGTCTAATTTGCACTGCTCATCAACTGAGCAACTTCCCCTGTCCCTTTGTGCTGTCCCTCCTGCAGAAAAACAACTGGTGTGAGCTTCCCAAGCTGTCAGCACGCCATGGTGACGAATTTTCTCATCCTAATGGGACATGGTGTGCGAGAGCATCTTAACTTTAAGGTGAATGCTAAAGAAGAGCTTTCTGTTTTAAAATGAAATGAAAGACAAGTAACAAATCCCCGGGAGTCCAGAGCCTGCGCTCCACACGGCTGTCCTGTCTGCTTCCAAACTGCAGATCTGGGCTGGACCCTGTCTGGAACACACCACACAACAAGCTACTATGAAGTAAGGAAACTCTGATTCACAATCAGGAAAGAAAGGTATCCAATTGCCGCCCTGTCTGAGAGTCCTTTATGTAATTATCTCGAGGTTGTGGGCGTCACAGCATTCTTCCCAGGCCTGCTTCCAAATACTTTGTGGAAATGGCAGCAGGGAGCAGCCTTCCTCCTTCCCTGTTTTATGTTTTTAGTCTTTAGATGTGTTTCTGACTTGAACACACAGAAATCTCCAAGTTTCAATGATTCTAAAAGTCAGCCTATTTTATAGCTTAGGCAAGAGCTTTTTTGAGAATTAGGATAAGGTGGGAACATGTTAAAAAGAGAAATGAAAATAAAACCCACCTCACTCCTAACTGTAGCCCTGATTAGACAGTCAAGAAGTGACTCACTTCCTCCAGCTGCTTCCACCTTCCAGGAATGCAGCCCACCCCGCCCAACCCCCTAAAAGCGAGAGGCAGCTCCTCAAGCCCACCAGGGCCTGGAAGGTCTGGAATCTCACCTCTAATTGTTACAGACCCAGTTTCTGAAGTGTTCTGCTGATTATCAAAAACCTTAACATTCACTTTTTCTCTGAACCAACATAAGGTTCAAAACAAATACGACCGTTATCCCATGCTGCTTGATGTTATTTCATTTTTGGATAAGAAGTAAAAACCAGCCATTTATGGTCTGACTACAGCTCGATTTCAGTTAGCAAATCAAATAACAACTTCCGGCTGTGAGTAAGCAATGCGTCTGTCGCAGTGTTTCATGGTGAACCCCAGGCAAGCACACTGCTCGGATACTATGCACGCTGCATGGATGGATACTTCGCAAACAGAAAGCGTGACTTACTCTTTCGCCTGCTTCCACAGCCTGCACCTTTAAAATACGTAAACTTGTGACACCACAAGGTGTGAGTAGAGCTCCTTGGCACTGGCAGGACTGAAACCACTTCTGAGACTGCCAGAGGACACTCCTGGACAGGGACTCCAGAGCTGCGGTCAGCGATTTTGCTTTCCACCCTGATTTCTGAAATGGCAGAACAATCCTGTTAGTCACCCCCTCCCGCCCCACCTACCCACCCCGTTGTCCCCCACCTCAAATCAGAAAACTCTCAGCAGAGCTCTGTTACAGATACACAAACAAAATGTGACACAATGCAGAAGCTGCATAAAAACACTTAACCCTAAGGTGTTTGTAGCATACAGGATATACCCTGGCTTACCATATAAAAGTCAGATAGTAAATAGCACTAAGTCCAAAACAAAGCAAGAAGATTTCATGTTGGATACTGATTCAAGGCGAGTTACAGTTCAAATATTAAAGGAACTCCTTCATGTTAGTAAGTTTAGAAAAGCAAACGTTTACCATATACATATATAAAATAAAGTTTTAGTATGATAAAACATAGATTTTCTTAAGTTATTTTTTTAAAAGGACATCAAACTCTACAGTTGCTCAAGAGCCAAGGTTAGTGTTTTGGTGAGCTGTAACTCATGTGACTGGCGGCAGTCGCATTTGGTAACACGTGTAGCGTCTTCTATCTTGCTCTTTCTTTTGAGACCGTATCTAATCAATAGAATTACTGGAGGCTCAATAAGTTACCTCAAAATTATTTGCTGGAATCACGCAAATGGCAGTTTAGGAGCTTAAGTAAAGGAATTGTAGTGTTTGTTTTTTTGTTGTTTTGTTTTTGTTTTTTTAAACAAAAAAATCCAGTATAATTGCACATATACATACAAAAAAAAAATAGGCACAAAACAGATTTTTTTTTTCTTTTTTCCAGAGAAGAGCTCTAGATTGAAAAGAAAAAAGGGGACACACAGCACAAGTGAAGGAATGTTGTGGAGCATCTGTCTTCCCAGCATCTGGGTAAGGTCACTGGGTGCTTCGGAAGGGAAAATAAATGCTGCCAGGTACAGGCAATTGTAAGCAGTCAAAATTCACAGAGAAAGTGAACGTTCATTCAAGCTAACCCTAGACTTCTACTTAGTACAGTGTTACAACAAGGGCTGATAGGACTAATGGATCCATACAGGGAATCCTGGAGTAGACATATTCCTAAGCACTGCAAGCAAGGGAGCTGTGTGGGCAGACAGTCCCCTTCACGAGTGTCTATTCTTGCCAATACTGCTTTCTCGGGAGTTCTCCCTAAGTGCTTCCTGCGGTGAAGTGTGTGTGTGGGGCCCTTACCTCCCTCCCCTGTACAAGTGCTTCCCTTCCCCGGTGGGGGCAAGTCTAAGGACTGGATAATTGACAGGTAACTTGGGGAATGCCCTGACCCCTTTCACCCTCAAATGTGGAGTTAAACAGAAAGAGCTACTCAAATCACACAAATTCAAATTCATCTGTGTAGTTTCCATGAGGAAACTGAGTGGCCAGCTGATAAAGGGGATGTCTGACTGGGAGACGGAAAATGAAACACCCAACATTCTCTCCAAGCCAGACCAAGGTCAGCACACTGGACAGACAAGGGGGCTCCTCTGAGCCGACTTTGGGTCCGTGCCCCTTGTCTGCCTTTAGCTGCCTTTACCAGTACCCCAGGACAATAGGGATGTCCATTCAAACACTGCATTCACTTCCCACATAAATGCACTTCACCAAAATACCCATTATCATCGGAGAACATTTCAGACTCGGTGAGGCCATCCGCTTCTAGTCTCCTCCAGAAGGAAGAACCCCCAACCACATTACATACCTATCTAGGTAAAGTCATATCAGAAAGCCCGCCGAGTGTAAGACCACAGAGGTAATATCCACTGAGGGCTTTTGTTTTCAAGAGGCCAGGTTCAGTCCTCCCACAGAGCCGTCTCAAAGACCATGAGGGACACCTGGAAGGGAAAGCGAAGCCGGCCGCCCTTCTGCCCGGGAGAGGGGCCTGTGACACCGCCAGACCCTTTTCTAGAGGGCTTTCTGCAATTCCTACTTAAAACACACATGTACACACATATACTGATCAGACTATCTGAACTACGCGTCTCAGAATCTTAAAAAATGAAAATAAATAAAGGAATGATGACTCCTTTTGTTTTGTACACCCACAGAACACATCCTAGACTTAAAATTTATCTCATTAACAAAAAACTTTCTTTTCTCTCTGTTCTTATTTTAAAAAGCAAAGACAGCTCTTTTTTCCCAGCTGCAAAGGCTCTGAAGCACAGTAAAAGGCAAGAAAAGACCAAGTGAATCTAACCCTCCACAAAGGAATTCCCAAACCGACAGAACTGAAAACACCAGAGCCCACCACCGGCTTCGGCCTGCGGACTGGCTCCCCACTCCTGCTTTCGCGAGGCGGTGCCGCTGGCCAAGGCTGCCCGCGTCGCAGCGGTCTCTTCTTGCACTGACGCGTCCTCTACTTTTTTCTTTTCCTTTTTTTTCCTTTAAATAAAAAGAAGGACATTTTCCCCGCCCGTTTACTCTCTGACTTCCTCTCCGTGATCCTGTGATTCCAGTTTACACTTGATCTTGCTCCAGTACTCGGGGGACACGGGGGACGCGGGGTCGTGCTCTGAGCAGCAGAGCCGGCTTTCCAGGGTGGAGGGCACCAGCGCTCCCTTCTCGTGCTCTTTACAGAAGGACCGGGGGCAGAACTCGCAGAAGGCGATGGCCGCAGCGCTGCACTCGTCGCACTGGTGCCAGGGGCACTCCCACTTTCCTGGGGAGGCAGGAAGAAGGACGGAACCCAGTGAGTGCCCGGGTCCACTGCCCACAAGACACCCAGCCTCCCACCTGCCTCTCCAGCTGGAGGCTGCGTCTGGCTGACCACAGCTCCAGGCCTCAGCCCACGAGAGGTCTGCGTGGTCCTGGCAGCGTGGCTGTGAGCTCTGCCCCCAACTCCACACCACAGGGGCCAGCTGCCCACCTCGGGGAACATAAGACCCCAGCCCTGCTGCCCACGGGCGTCCCCCTGCACACCGAGAGCTGCTTGCTCCGGCCACTTGTCCTCTCTGCTGCCCACTGCACGGCCCGCGGGGGCGCTCACCGTAGGGCGGCTGTGGCAGGTTAAGGCAGAGCAGGTGGTAGGCTTTGGGGCAGTCCTTCCTGTCGCACATGACCAGCTCCCCGCCGTCCCCACACTGGAAACAGAAATCCTCATGCAGCTGCTTGGGCTCGGTTTTGATTTTTCGTCGCTTCGGCTTTAGCTTAGCATTTTTGGCCTTTTCTTCAGCTGTGGAGGCACATGCCGACTGGCGGGAAAGAGGGATCATGGTTTTAATGATCACAGTGCATAAAGCGTTACGGAAAAGGAAAATCCTACAACCTCAGGTTCACTTAAATCCATCTGTTGTCCAGTTAGATAAAACTCCAGAAGGGCTTGTCCCGTAACAGAAATGAAAGAAAAACAAGGCTTCACTGGGACTTCCCTGGTGGTCCAGTGGATAAGGCTCTGTGCGCCTACTGCAGGGGGCCTGGGTTTGATCCCTGGTCAGGGACTAGAGTCAACATGTTTCAACTAGAAGAGCCCACGTGCTGCAACAAACAGCTGGTGCAGCCAAATTAGAAAAAGAAGGACACTGCTCTATTTCAAAACTATGCTTCATTTTCACTGACTTTTGAAAAGGTGCTTTTTTTTCTTCAAAATTGCAAAGACACTGAGATATCATTCACAAACCATAAAATCCACCAATTTAAAGTGTGTAATTGGGTGGCTTTTAGGGTAAGGTGAATTTTTTTTTTTTTAATGTTTTTGAAAAGGAGTCTGCTAACTTCCAATTCAATCAGAAATACAAACATGTTCAGAACCTGACAGTTAAACCATCTGGCCCATTCTTCCTGAGACGGCTCTCCAACAGCGCCCTCCCCACCACTGACCTTCGGTCGCACGCCCAGGAAGCCGCTGCAGTTGTCTGCCCCACAGTGGCACTCCGTCCTGCCGTTGCCCAGACAGTCCAGGTTGTAATTAAATGTTAGCTCCATCCCTAGGCCACAAGAGAGAGAACTGTTCATACTCAAGTCCCAGGGAAGAGAGAAGCTGTCAAAGACACAGCCTCACACTGAAAAAAGAGACAGGATACTGACAGGTCCCACATGAACGCAGTGATGGGGAAAGGGAAAACAAACAAACAAACAAAACCTAGAGGAAGACATCCCCATCCACCAGTGATTAAAGCAAAAAGAAATATTCTGCAAAGGCCATCACAGCCTTTTCACCGAAGTGGTCAAACACTATGAAAGGGAGACTGAGAATCTGAAATCTGTGCTCAAGGAAAACGGGCTCTAGTTCAGGCCTCCTTTTCTAAAACTAATTCACACTTAGTGTCCGAGTGAACAATATGACTGTGGAGTTGTCACAACCATACCATGTTCAGTAGCTAATGTCTTACATTATGATCAGAAAAAGATTTCAAAATGCAGGTTTACTATACAAACCCGAAGACCCAGGGATTCACACTAGGAGGTCCAAGCTTCCTTTGGCTGGGCCTCAGCAATCCGCAGTGAGTGCCAGAAACACAGTTTAAATCCCTTTCAGTTACGGCACTTCCCTTCCCACCCATTTTTCTAACAAAGGAGAAATTAAGTTCTGCTGCTATGATGGTGGATGGGCAAGGAAAAATAAAAGCAGCGACTGCTTCCAAAAGCTTTTTATGTCTGATTTGGAACAGAATGCTCTTTCAAACTAAAAACCAAAACAAGAAAGCTCCCACAAACAACCCAAGAAACCAGCTGATGTTAACACAGGCTCATTACTTTAAAAAAGAAAAACAAAAGTTTAAACATCTGCTTGCATTACACAGACAGCAATCATTTGGAGAATGAATTTGCTTCTACTAATCTCCCTTTTGCAGGATATAGAGTTTTACTTCTTAATGACGGATAATTCTAAACACAGCTCTTTATCTTATTTGAATAAATATGTGAGGGTCGAAACTTGAAGAGTGTCCTGGGAGAGGGAGCAACTTAAGTTCCTTTTACCTGCAGGAATGTCACAAAGAGCAAAAAGCCCAACGCGAACATCTCCATTCACGGTCCACTTCTGGGTTTCACAGTTTGGATTACAACTGTGGTTCATAAAGCGAGAATAATTTCCCTTTGGGCCAGCATCAATGATACGGTCCTTCAGAAAGAAAAGAAAGGAAGAGAGAGCTCCTTTGACATAAAACTGAGCATCAGCGTGTAGGAGAAACCCCCAGCTCAGGCAAGAGCCCCAGGGCAGCTCCGAGCACCACCAGCTGAGGCCTGACCACCTACAGCTTCACAGATGTGCTCCTAGACGACTGACTGAGTCCTCTTCTCTACACGGAGACCAAGTCAGAGCAAGTAAGACAATGTGAAGTCTGGGTTCTTTTAAAGTTTGCTTCTAGGAACAGACTGCAGATAACACCACTTAGAATGTCAGCTGGCCGTGGGGCTGAAGGAAAGGTATTTTCTCAGCAGAGAGTGCTCAATTCGGATGTTAATTGAGACGGGGATAATGGTGGTCTGCTGCCATCTCTGCTCTGAGCGAGAAGCAGAGCTGGGGGCCAGGGGCACAGGTGGATGAGAACTTAGGCTACAAAGAGAGAGGGAAGGGGAGAGACACTTCTCTGCACAAAGACTTGGGAGATCTGGCTGATGGAAACGCTAGAGTCTGGGATATAATCTTTGTCATTTACATTTACTTATAGGAAAGTTCAAGGTATCATAAGAAGCCCAACATTTTGGCTCCCTGAATTTACACTCTGATAATCCGAAAAGGCCCTGGAGGACACAGCCCCCACAGTGTTGTCCGGATGGCTGCAGGGGTCACTGGCAGTGGGGCTGGGTGTTAAGGGGACAGTCGGCAGCCATGAATAAATGGCATTTTACGTTTATACATTATCTGTTCGTGAAAGTGGTAAAACTTTGAGTGACATAACAGTTAAACTAATACTCTTCAATGATTTCTAGTTCTTTTAATGCTATTCTGATTCAGTTTTAGAGAGAGCCTGGAACATAGGAAACACAGGTACTAGTCCTGGTTCTTCGTTAAGCTGTAACAAGATATTCAACACATCATTTCTCATGGCTGGCCTGAGTTTCTCGTCACCTATAAATCAGAGGACTGTTGGAGAAATTCAGTAAAGTAGGTTTCACGGTGAATGTGCTTCAAGTAACACCCACAGTTGCATGTATTGAATCAGAAGTTTTACTTTCTCTTTTCTTTTGACAGCATTCATTTTTCCTGACTCATTAAAAAAAAAGTCTAAACATACAGAATGATTTACAGTTAGGATTTTTTTTTGCTAAAGCAGAACTCTCCTGGTGGTTTGTAACTTAGAATCACAGAGATGACTCTCTCCCTTGGTGATAAACAAACTGAGGAACAGCTCTTCCAGTGACTAAGAGCTGAGGCTCAAACCCGGGTATGTTAACCTTGTTGCTGGTAACCTTCTCACGCACGGCGCTGTGTCACGTGACCTGCAACAATCCCTCACGATTGTATTCTGGTAAAATGAGCATACTACAGTGGGACGCATACTGGCTACTGCAGACCATTATGCTTTGCTTGAAATGAAACTGAATTAGAGGAAGGAAACTGAATTCAACCTAAGACTATGAGACTAAACCAAAAAAATCCTTTGTTCTTACCAAAAAAAAAAGCAATTTTACCTTGGTAACAGTTAACATATAAAAATTAGTTACACTGTTCTCGTGGGCTCGCTTGATTCGCAATCTGCATTCTTCCTCATCAATTAATTCGCCGACATATTCATTTACAAATTCACCCTGCAGAGGAGCATGCAACATGCAGAGGACCAATTAGTGTATTGTGTTAGAAAGCATTCCCAAACACCACGTGTGTAACCCAAGAGAATTAACCCAAAACCTTCCTGGAAAGAGAACGACAATACAAAGACAGACCAGAAAACTGACACTGGTCCAAGATTCCTACAATTTCACAAGCACTGGTCTGCGTGCCTGTGTGTTGTTTGTGTACATGCGTGCATTTCTGGGAGTTCTACCAGGTGGGCAGTCAGGCAGCCGCCACCACAGTCAATATACAGATCTGTCCTGTCAACACAGAGGCCCCGAACCGCTCCTTCATAACCATGCCCATCCTCCGTCCCTCATTTGTTCTCCAACTCTACAGTTTTTTTCTTAATTGTATTTTATGGAAGTATAGTTGACTTACAACGTTGTGTTAATTTCTGACGTGCTGCAGACTGATTCAGTTATACATACACAGACTCTTTTTTTTATATCCTTCTCCATTATGGTTTATCACAGGATATTGAATATAGTTCCCAGGGCTAAACACTAGGACCTTACCCAACCCTATAGTTTTGTCATTTTGAGAGTGCGCTATAAAAGGAATCACAATATGTAGCCTTTAGAGATTGGCTTTTTAAAGAAAAACTAAGCCTAATTCCCTTGAGATCTAGCCAAGCTGTTGTGGGTATCAATAGTTTATTGTTTCATTACTGCTGAGTAACAAATAAAGCTTTTATTACCAAATAAAGCTGCTGTGAATATTCTGATAAAGTTTTTATGTAGACAAAGGTTTTCCTTTCTCTGGGATAAATGCTGGGTCATATGGTGAGCATATGTTTAATTTTTTAGAAAATTGCCAAACTATTTCCCAGAGTGGCTGGATCATTCTGAGTTCCCACCACACACTCCCCACGTATGAGACAGCCGGCTTCCCCACGTCCTCGTCAGCATGTGGTATGTGTGTGCTCAGTCGTGTCTGACTCTTTGTGACCCCGTGGACTGCAGCCCACCAGGCTCCTCTGTCCATGGGATTCTCCAGGAAAGAATACTGGAGTGGGTTGCTATTCCCTTCTCCAGGGGATCTTCCCCACCCAGGGATCGAACCAGGGTCTGCTGCATTGCAGGTAGATTCATTACCAGGTGAGCTACCAGGGAAGCCCATGGGATAGTCACTGTTTTTCATTCTACTACTACAGGTGTATAGTAATAAGCTCCTTTTAAAAATAAGTGTAAATACCATACATTCAACCTCTCATGTTTATAAATGCATAATCATGAATCACCCTTTCACCTCGAAGACTTGGCTGATTCAAACTAGGGCAACAACATTAACTATAGGATTTCTTGGTGTTAAAAATACATTTCCGAGGCAGAGAAATGTCTTCAGAGGGTAAATTAATATGTATTTGCTATTGTTTTTACCAGACCCGTGTTCCTCCCCCAGCCCCCAACCCAAGTTCTCACCAGCCGCGCTCACCGCTCAGTGCTCAGTATCACAGAATCGAGAGCCTCAGTCATCTAAAGAGAAGTGCTGTAGTGTCTTTTCTGATTCTGATGAGTCATTAAGGGCATAAGCCAATGTCCTTACGTATGGATACTTAGCTTTTTCCCACCAATAAAGAGACAAGACTGTGACTTCAGTATGAGAGAAGGGAGATGGTGGGTCAGTCTGGGCGGCCGGCCGGCCAGCTGGCCACAGGGGACGTGGGCGAGGGCCTGTCTGCTTCAAGCAGCTACAGCTCTTCTTGGCTGGACCTGGTCAGCACACAAACGCGCTTCTGGGGGCTTCTCTCCCCCACTGTAACCGACAGGACAGGCTCCGACAGGGAGCTGTGTTTCCCCTCTGCCTGCGACGCCGAGACAGGACAGCTCTGCATGGACACGTACTGCGCGCGCGGTCAGCCCTGAATGGCTTTCCCTCCACATGGTCCGTACTTGGACCTTAGCTTCTGAAAACAGCTTGCCCCTGTCCCCGGTCTCACCGCCCTCCCAGCTAGACCTCATCACCATCTTGGCTGCACTGCCACCTAGTGTCACTTTATTTTATGGCGAGTTTTCTGTACTGAAGACCGAATAAAGGGGAACTCAGACCAAATCAGCTCCACCTTACTTGTCTGACACACTTGAGATTCAAGTCAAGGTTTCGTTTGAAGAATCGGTTCTGTGGCTTTTAAAGGTCTGAAACCATGTGTTATGGTTTCTATTTACTATTCTATGAAAACTGGTGAATCCTGAAAAGTCAAAGTGCTGATATCAAACGAGGCATGTTAAGTCTTGTCAACTCAATATGGTTGTGAATAAATATAGTGAATAAATCTTTCTAGTTATTTTGTATAAGAAATGTTTTAGGCATCTAAAAAGCGACAGATCTTTAGCCTTGAAGAGTTGCTTACTGGACTTAAAACCATTAACTGTGAATTCAATTGTGGTTAAAAATAACAAAATAAAGCACTTTAAAAAAGCCAGAAATCTGGAACTCCTCTGGCGGTCCAGTGGTTAGGACTCCACGCTACCAATGAAGGAGGCGCAGGTTTGATCCCTGGTCAGGAAACTAAGATCTCCCATGCCCTGAGGCATGGCCAAAAATAAATAAGTAAGTAAATTTTAAAATGCTAGAAATCTATCCTTAAAGGCAACAGCAAAAAGACAGTTTAATTTAGTATTTAATATAATTTTTTTTAGGGCTTCCCCAGTGGCTCAGTGGTAAAGAATCTGCCTGCAGTGCAGGAGCCGTGGGAGATGTGGGTTAGATCCCTGGGTTGGGAAGATCCCCTGGGGGAGAAGGGCATGACAACCCACTCCAGTATTGGTACCTGGAGAAGCCCATGGACAAAGGAGCCTAGCGGGCTACGGTCCATAGGGTCACAAAGAGTCGGCTACGACTGAAGTGACTTAGCACGCACACGTTTTTAATTTCTAAGAAAGAAACCACTTCATAACAGGAAGTCCCTTGTTTAACTCTGGCACACGTTTTTAGGAATCTGTTATGTGTGAAAAGAAGGGGATTGATGGTGTACATTCAGTCTCCCATTGAGCTCCTGTCTCTGAGTGTACCCAAGCCTTCTCCACATTGCTACAGTCTTTTTGACTATGCTGTTCAGGGACTGTGTATGTTCAGCTCTTTTGTAAATGACCAACCAACCGTCTTCCACTAGCAATTCCTCAGGTGCTAAGGGCAGAATAATCCTGACTATTTTCTTCTCTCTTGATTATATAATTTAGTAACTCAGAACATGGTTTAGAATAAATATAACTACTGTTAAAAGGTGTCAACATATTAAACTGGGTAGATTTCAGGATGGCTCCACAAACTCCCCTGAAACCATAAGTAAAAACCCGCAAGTGATGTGCAGGGCATTAAAGTGGTATCAAAATGTGTGCATTATGTGGTGACATTTAAAAAAATATTTATTTGACCGTGTCGGGTCTTAGTCGTGGCATGGCAATCTTCGTTGCGTCACGGGGGAGCTTTTGTTGCGGTACACGGACTCTAGCTGGGGCAGTGGGCTCAGCAGTGGTGGCAGGGGCTTAGTTGTTCCGTAGCGTGAGGAATCCTAGTTCCCAGACCAGGGATCGAACCTGTGTCCCCTGTACTGCAAGGCGGATTCTTAACCACTGGACCACCAGGGAAGTCCCTGTATGATGACACTTTAAATGCAGGTGGCCTTTGACCAAGCAACCCAATCCACACACCCACTGCACTGGCGAATGCTGCAGGTGCTACCTTCAAAATGTCAGAAGTCCAACCACTTCTTTCCTGCTCAACAACAACCCCGGTTCGGCCACACAGCCTGGACTATCATGGTCTCCTTTTATTGCCCTCTCTCCGTTTGTGTGTATTAACTGCACAGAAAAAGTTCTAACAGGCAACACACCAACTTAAGAACAATGGTCTTCTCTGGTGAGGAAGGCAGGAATTGGGGAATTTCATTCTTTATTATCTTTCTTGTATTGTTTGAGTTTCTATGTTATACAGCATTTCATTATAAAGGTGATTTTTTTTATTTTTTAGGCAGAAAAATGCCAAGAGTAATTTTAAATTCCTACTAGGCCCATCTTCTCTCAGAGAACATGGCTCCAAGTTCTACACATCACCAGGTGATGGTGGGGGGGAGTAGGTGGAGAAGACGAACTTTTTAAAAAACAGATTATTTAGCCCTGTCACCAATATTTCAGTTGACACTCATTTTAACAAGGACCCTGGAAGATTCTCAGGGTCTCTAAAGGTTGAGAGCCACTGTGTGAATAGTAGGATTTATTGATGATTTTCAATTGAAT
Organism: Ovis aries; assembly: GCF_016772045.2. Taxonomy (NCBI): domain Eukaryota; kingdom Metazoa; phylum Chordata; class Mammalia; order Artiodactyla; family Bovidae; genus Ovis; species Ovis aries. Next base: position 32,528,592 of record NC_056079.1, read on the forward strand.
TATTTGGAATAAAATATTTTCCACAATGGGCACACATTTCCCGTGTTAAACAGAGAGACTGCTTTGAAGAATTACCTCAAAGTATAGGAATGAAGATAATTTATAAGTATTAAAGATCTCAAGTTTTTCTAGCTGCTCTGTATATATGATCTAATTTGAGACTAGCCACAACTCTTACACATGCAGGGCAGGGTTTATTATATCCATTTTAGAGATGGAGGAACTGAGGCTCAGAGAGGTTAAGTCAGCAGTCCTCATCCTTTTTGGCACCAGGGACTGGTTTCCTGGAAGACAATTTTTCCATGGATGAGGGAGAGGGGGCATGATTTCGGGATGATTTAAGTACATTACATTTCATTGTGCACTTTATTTCTATTATTATCACATCAGTTTCACCTCAGATCATTGGGCAATAGATCCTAGAGGTTGGAGACCCCTGGGTTAAGTGACTTGACTGGGGCTTCATGGCTAATTACGATGTTAGAGCAAAGTCCTGGGGTTGCTAGTTTCTGTTCAGTATGTTCTTAACTTCACTGTTTTTCCTTTTACCTATGTTAAATCTAGTTTGCTTAACAAGTAAAAAATATTTCAGATAGAATGACCAATGTCCTTTCTCCTTCTTATGACTGATCACAGGATAAGTGAAAGTCACTCAATCATGTCTGATTCCTTGGGACCCCATGGACTGCAGCTCGCCAGGCTCCTCTGTCCATGGGATTCTCCAGGCAAGAATACTGGAGTGGGTAGCCATTCCGGTCTCCAGGGGATCTTCCCAACCCAGGGATCAAACCCGGGTCGCACTGCAGGCAGATTCTTTATCATCTACTCTTCTAACCATTTCTTACTTGCTCCAGAAGTACCAAACTCTCAACCTGAGAAGTTTCAGAATTGTGGAATGAATCCCTGTGTACTAAATCCTTACTGACACGCTCTGAGAAGCACGGGTCCCGGTCTGCCCCACTGCTGCCCCGCCCCGTGCTACCTTCTTGATGCTCCTCTTGGTCCTGAGGCCCCAGCCCCTCCGCTCGGTCCTGATGACCTCCGCGTCCGGGTAGAGCCTCTTTGTGAAGCACTGGTTCTGACAGCGCTCCCCTGCCGGGCACACCTGGGGGTGACACTCATACTGCAGCATTCGGTTCAGGCACTCGGACTCCAAGCCACACGGGTTCTCGTCGGCTGGCTTGCAGTTGCAGCGGGGAATCTCCGACAGGTCCGCCACCTGGATCTGTACCTTTCCTATCACTTTGTTGGCCTGGCAACAAAATCACAAGTGGGAGAGAGGAATCTGAACAGGAGGTCGGAGACACTCAGGCCGGCCTGGCCCCGCTACTGCCTGTGGAGTGACCCTGATAAAGGATTTCCCCAGTTGAGTAAGCTGAGATTAACAGCTGTCTCTCTTAAGTTGACAAAAATACCAAAACCTGATGCGAGTCCTCATTTATCCTGTGTCTTTCCCCTCCTACCAGTTGATGACAATTTCATAAAGTTGAAACAGCTCTGGGCTCTCTGGAAGAAAGGGGCTAAATCCCTATATTCTTGCTGGTTACAGGGCAGGCTGAGGAGCAAGCACAGAAATCCCCATCAAACATGTTGCTCCTCAGTATGAGGGGCTCACTCGTCAAAGCCTCCGCCCTCCCAGCGCAGCAGCCTCAGCTCCCAGTGGATGATCCGGCAGAAGCTGTCCGGTTGTTCTGCACAGACTGAGCCATAATCAGCATAAAGTTTTTACAAGTCAGTCGGGGCCTTCTAACTACTAAGAGAGCAGTTTCACCTTATCTGTCAAATCACAGCGTTTTCGTGGGTGAAGACTCACTTTGATGTGTTTGTATGGAGGGGGTTTTCTTGAGTTTTTTTCAATCTCCAGTGCTTCTTTACTTTCTCTTTGTGCTTTCAATTCTTGGAAACGTTTTGCAGCTTCTTCCAACGCTGCCAATAAGACCAGACAAAGCATATAAACACCCTACACCAAATAAACAAAAACCACTAGAAGAGTTGTTATTACCCTGCCTTCCCCATGCACCGAATGGGACCTGAGGTTTTCTTTTAAAAATTATGTCCTAGAAGTAACCATTTATCACCAGGATAAAGTAACACTGAAATGGGATATAATTCATCTGCAGCTGAGCACTACTCTGTGCAAGCTGCCACCTTGGAAAAGAGGCCCCCCTTCAATGGTCAGGGGTTTCCACAGGAAGCTGACAGCAGCTTTTACCTTGTACCAGATTTAAATTCACTTCACTCTTCCCCAGAAAGCTAAACTCCCCGTCAACTTGTTGCAAAAACAGCTGTTAAGACTTACAGAACGAATTTATGGCTGCCAGGGGGTGGGGAGACAGTTCTGGAGTGTGGAATAGAGAAGAACGCACAGCTATATTTAAAATGGATAACCAACCAGGACCTACTGCATAGCTAAGGGAACTCTGCTCAAGGTTATGTGGCAGCCTGGATGGGAGGGGAATTTGGGAGAGAATGGACACATGGATATGCATGGCCGAGTCTCTTTGCTATTCACCTGAAACCATCACAACATTGTTTGCAGATCAGATTTACCTCAATACACAGCAAAAAAAAAAGTTTAACAAAATTAGACAGCAAAAAATTTTACAGAAAACAGCTGTAAGGCTCGTCATGGGAAGTGTTGACTACTCTTCTGTGGCAAAGGTCCTTCACTTAATTAAGGAGACTCTGCGTTCCCAGAAAAATCTCTATGTCTGTAGTAAGATCACTGAGGAAACTTCTTTCACACACACAGCACAGTCTACTCCACTGAACGAGTTTTTCCTAAACGACTGGATTGTGAGGTGGTTCTAACATGACTGGAAACTATGGACGCCAGGTCATAACACCTAGTGAAACTCCCTAACACCACATATCCTCTGAGTGAGGAGTGCGGAGAGATCAATAGGAGCGTCAGTTCTGAGCTACAGTGAAAGTCGTCAGATGTACCTTTTTTGAAGGTCTTGTTAATACTGGTCTGTCCATCGGCAAAGCTTTTGTCTCCTTCGACGTAAGGGAACACTCTGCCCTGGTGGACCCAGTAGTAGTCGTGAGAGCCGAAGAAGAACACGGGGAAGTCGCCCAGGTCGTGCTTGAGGCCCTGGATGTTCAGTGGCACGGACCGGGGGTTGCAGATCTCGGCCGGCCACCATCTGCAAGCGGGAGGATGGAGAGTTGCACTATGCTTTACATGGCTGCGGGAGCCGAAAGACACAGGTTTTGTACTTTGTAATTCTCATTGCAAATCTAAGGACACAGAACACCTCGCTTATCTTTAATCCTGCCCAAACCACATGTCATCTAACAACATACTGATGAACAAATTAATGCATGAAATGGTGAGCACAGACTAAACAACTAGGCCCTAAACACCCCATCTGATTTCTTCCTTAAATATTAATATTTTATATTTATAAAAGTATATATATATCATAAGAATAAAGCCTACTAGTAAGGTTAACAGTGAACCTACAATATAACTTAAGAATTAGAATTGGCCAATAAAATATTCCAAACCAGATTTCAGTCCTGGAAAAGTCACGTTTTTCTCCAAATGTGACATTCTTAATTCCAAGATTGTCTTTCAAGCTACAAAATTTTATTCCTGGCAATCAAGGGAATCATTTGAGAATAAACTGATGCTAATCAGAATAAACTGATGGGAGAATGGCTGCTCCCATTCAAACTGGCATTTTCTGACTCTCTAATCAACCAAGATAAAGTATTTTCTGGTCAAATGTACTAGGCTTGTATCAGTGTGTATTTTAGAATCTAATTCATCTTAGATCATAATAGACTTGGGATTTGGGACAGGCCTGAAAAAATCATGCTTCACGTGATGACTGGTTCACAGCGATCCCTGGGGGATCCACCTGCGAGGTGCACCGGAAGACTTCCTGCAACCGGGCAAGTCAGGAACTGAAGGGGGAAGTCCCTGCAGTACCTGAGATCGTTGATACCAACGGCAGATGCACACAAACTTAATTTTTTTCACTCTCATTTTATACATGCCTCATAAAACCATTTATTTAATGAAAAATGAATGGCATTATTGGGAAGATAAATGATGAACATGCTTCACCTAAAAGCACCCCATGTTCACCTATGGGTTAATTAAAACGTGGGTAGAAGCCTGTGTTCAAATTGTTAAAAACAACACTATTCTGTGTGATCAGTATTTGGTTCCTCTCAAAGCAGGCTGGGCAGTCAGTGGTTGTATTTCTGATTCGTGTTAAGGCCACATGTGGGGTGCAAGTGGTAACCACACACACTGGCTCAGACAGACAGGGGTGTGATTTCTGTCAGCCTTGTTCCAGGCCCACGTCTCCCCCAGGAAGTCTCACATCAGAATAACTAGTCATTGAAAAGAAACAGTCTCATGGGGCCCAGAGAGGTCTGACTGGAAAAAATACATTATGAATTAGTCCATGGATATAAAGTCAGGCAGATAAAATGTCACTGGCCTGTGAATGGAAGCTCTGCCTTGGGCCTAACTTTAACTATATATGGTGACGGATGTTAACTAGATTTATTGTGGTGACTGTTTTGCAATGTATACACATGTCAAGTCATCATATTTTATACCTGAAACTAACATAACGTCAATTACATTTTTTTTAAAGGCAAAAGAAAGTTTTAAAAAGGAAACATTCTGAAATTTATCTGAAGACCTTGGGGCTTCCCTGGTGGCTCAGTGGTAAAGAATCTGCCTGTCAGTGCAGGAGACAAGGGGTTGATGCAGGAGACGAGGGGTTGATACAGGAGATAATCCTGGAGAGGAAAATGGCAACTGACTCCAGTATTCTTGCCTGGGAAATCCCACGGCCAGAGAAGCCTGTCAGGCTACAGTGCATAGTGTTGCAAAAGAGTCAGAGACAACTTAGTGACTAAACAACAACAAAGCCTTCTTACTATTTCTGATATTTCTTATCCGGGAATATCTTATCTATTATTCATCAAACCTGTACCTATCCCCTCCTGGAAAATATATATATTTTTAATTATAAAAGCACTGTGTGCCAGTCAGAATCACCATCATTAAAAAGTCTGCAAATAAATGCTGGTGGGGTGTGAGGCAAAGGGAACCCTCCTACACTGTTGCTGGGAATGTAAATTGGTATGGTCACTATGGAGAATAGTATGGAGGGTGCTCAGAAAACTAAAAACAGAACTACAACATGAGCCAGCAATCCTACTGCTGGACACATACTTGGACAAAACCATGATTCAAGAAGACACGTGCATCCCTATGTTCATAGCAGTAGTACTTACAACAGCCAAGACAGGGAAACCACCTAACTGCCCGCTGCAGATGAGCGAGTGAAGAGGATGTGGTGTACCTACACAATGAGTGCGACTCAGCCATGAACAAGAACGAAGAACGCCACTCGCGGCAACATGGGAGCGTCTGGAGACTATCGTACTAAGTGAAGGGAGCCAGAAAGAGGAAAACCAGTACACGCGCTATCACTCCTATGTGGAATCTAAAACAGGGCACACATGAACTTATCTACAAAACAGAAACAGACTCACAGAGAAATCCAGACTTGTGGTTGCCAAGGGGATGGAGGGAGAGGGAAGAACTGGGAGTCTGGGGTTAACAGATGCAAACTATTACGTAGAGAGTGGATAAACAACAAGGTCCTCCTGTAGAGCACAGGAAACTATATCCAATCCCCTGCGATAAGCCATAATAGAATATAAAGAAGAAGGTATGTTTGTATGTAACTGAGTCAGTCTGATGTAACAGCAGAAATTAGCACAACACTATAACTACACTTCAATTAAAAAAGGACATACCTTTAAAATTATTAAATGTAGTTTTATACACACAAAAAAACAATGTAGTTTCTTTTAAAAATTAAAACAATGCAGAAATGTGTAGCAGAAAAGCTGAACACGCTTCCTCCTTATAATCTCATGCCTCAGACTATTAACGTTAGATGCTTTATCCTGGTAATAATACAAACATATTATATCGAGATCTCCAGTTTTTACAAGTTGTATACATATACGGAGAGATAATCTGTGTGCTATTTAACATGCTTCCTGAAGGTAACTGGACACTGTGGCCGTTTCCCATGTTACCATGAGCTGCTGCTGCTGCTGCTAAGTCGCTTCAGTCGTGTCCGACTCTGTGCGACCCCACAGACAGCAGCCCACCAGGCTCCTCTGTCCCTGGGATTCTCCAGGCAAGAATACTGGAGTGGGCTGCCATTTCCTCCTCCAATGCATGAAAGTGAAAAGTGAAAGTGAAGTCGCTCAGTCATGTCAGACTCTTCGCGACCTCACGGACTGCAGCCTACCAGGCTCCTCCATCCATGGGATTTTCCAGGCAAGAGTACTGGAGTGGGGTGCCGTTGCCTTCTCCAGTTACCATGAGCATTACCCTTCTTTTGCCTTCTAGGCACCCTGCAATATGGACTTGACAAATCTCCTACTGACTGGCCATCTGGATCCCTTTTGCACTCAGAAACAATACTGCAGTGAACACCCCTATAAGGGCATTTTTGCCCGTCTGTCCAGTGTCTTTCCTTAGATGCATTCCTTGAGGGGAAGTGCTGGGTCCAGGGGCGTACAGTTCAATCCTGTCACACGACGCCTTTCTTGTACAGGAGCCCTTGTCTCTCCAGGCCCACCTGAGCTGCAGAATTAGTATTCTTAAATCTCTGCCAGCCTGTTAATTGAAAATAAACTTTGTTTTTTTCATGTGCATTTTTAGTGAGGCAGGGCACTTTTCACATGTTTATTTTCCATTTGCTCTTCTTCTGCAAACTGGCTCTTTCTCTGTTCCTTTTTCCTTCAGGAAGGTATTTTTCTTTTCTTACTGAGAGTAGAAGAGTTCACCTGGTTTGATATTTGCCTTTTAAAACTTTATATCTTTTGCTGTAATGTGGAAAATTATTTATATAGTCAAACTGTCCATTTTTTTAAAAAAAGAACATGGAAGTTTCCTGTCATTTGTTAAAAAAATTGGTTGGAGGGGAGCTTCTTAATGCCCCTTATCTCAGCTAAAAATGAAGTTTTTAAGGTTAAATAGGTAAGCAAGCAGTGTATTTAAAACAGAAAATGACAGAACCCTTGTTTTAAAAAACTACAGCATGTTTGAAATTCTACAGAAACATATTTAGGATTCTAATTGAAAAGCAGAACTTTACTGTGTTCTTTTGAATAGTATCCATTTTCTTAGTAAAATAATAAACAAACACCTCAAAATGTAGAATGTAAAATTTAAAAAACATATCACTATCCTTTTGTGTGAAGATTTGTTAAAAATAGGCTTCTTCAGAGGAGAAAGATTTAATAAAATAATGGCAACCATGCATACTTCTTGCCTCATTCCCTTAAGAACTAAAGGCTCCTAATGAAATAATCTCTCTCTCTAAATTCTAAAAAGCTCCCTCTTTGCACATAGTTTAGAGCTTCTAGCTAGAACTATAATAAAACAGATATAGGGTCAGAAAGAGTTATTTTGGCCAGAATATAAACTGTTAACTTCATTAGAAACCAGAAATGAACATAAATCTAATTAGAATGCAAAAAAAAAAAGGTCTTCCCCACTATCCATATGAAACCTTTTATTCTAAATCCTATTAGTACCATAGTTCATTAGGATAAAATAACTTTCAGAACTTAAAAACAGAAGTCAATCAACCAAAAAAAAAAAAAGGCGGTGGAGGGGGAATCTAACAACCACTAGCCTTCCCAGTCTTCTGAAAGCCCAGACTAAAAATGTTTTCTTTCTTTTTCTGAGGAAGTGGCTGTGCTGTGTGTTGTACCTGTTTCCTGGCCACGCTTGTACAGACTGTGAACTACTCAACAGTGATTGAATACTTCCTCTTTGTCCTTGGAAAAACTTGCCTGTAATTTCCCAATTTGGCCCAAACAATCTGCTTGTAATGCAGCTTCTTGCCAGCTTTGCAATCATTGCAGTTCCAGAAGCCTTCGGGCGTCTCTATGCTCAGGCACTCCGGGTGGAAGGAGGCTGGACACGACTCGCAGCACAGCAGTCGTCCACCTTGAAACAAAAAAACAGTCTTAATAACTAAGAAGAGAGGAAAGAGAGAGATAAGAAAGTTATCTTTTCAGTGCATTAAATGTGATTCAGATTGAGAGAAATTAACAAAGGGATTGAGTTATATTGTAGTGATGGATTAAAATACAAGATAATAAACAGACTTAGCTACTTCAGTCCTTCCTAGGGAGGGCTTCAGTGGCCAGAAACTCAAGAGCGTGTGAGGAACTGTGAGTAGGAAAAATATGACTCTTCACCCCTCTGAAATGAGGACTAAATGAGGCACTGGTTTAGCCGTGGGTTAAGACTCTTAACATATGACAAATAGATGCATAAAATCTTTAGCCTTGAGTAGATGTGAGAACAGATTTTCAGAAAAATATGTACTCTTTCTTTCTCCTTGAAAGCTAAGAAAGTAAACAATGGTCATCTTTGTATTTTAATCCAGTGGCACAGCTAACTAAATCCCTTTATAACAATATTAGCGAGAATGAAATAGCCAATAGGCTGACCACTACTTTTTTCTTCACTTGTAAGCATACAAAAAAGCAAAAAGATCTTGAATTTGTGATTACATTATCATTACCTTTTCAGGAAAGACAAAGAAAGTCAAACAGGCTATATAGCAGTGGTTTACAACTTTTTCATCACCAAGGGTCCCCTTTCCCTTTCCCATGGACTCATGTTTTCAAATATTTTATCAATCAAAAAACCCACCCAAACAAAACAAAACAAAAAAACATTTTAAAAGCCACAATTATTTTTTATGTTTTAATTAACTACAGTAATATCTAATAGCCAATTGGAGCTTCAGATCCCAGTAACAAAACTAGTCTTATCATATTAAATTGTTAAAATTAGCCAAATACAGAGAAACTCATGCAACTGTATTTTGCACAAATGGCTGATTCTGTTAGACTTTCTGAAATATTAAACATAGTTCAAATTTTTGTTTGTAATATTTTCTGACATCATATTGAGAACCACTGCTTTATAGCATGAAAGAAGTATCAGGTAGAATCAAGTATCACATACAAGGAGATCTCTTTAAGTAGCCTAGCAAAATCCTCTCCTTTTAAAAACACAAAATGATCTCTGTATTAAATTAAGACAAAAACAGGTGCAGCAAATGAAACAATATTATTTTTAAATGCAAAAAATTAAAGAAATTTGAGGGGAGATTAGGTATTTCAACAAGTGACAGGGAAGAATGTTAATCACTGAAGATGAAATACAATAAAGACATTTACTGTAAAAAAAAATCATTTTTCCATTAGAAAACCAAGTCTATAACCCATAAGTGTACTGAGATTTAAAGTCTTATAAGCAAAAGGTTAAGAGCTCACTATACAACTTTATCAAATCATATGCTCCAACCTTTTGAGCACTTTCTATCAATTTTCCAGAAAATCTTGTCTTCCTGTAGACTTTCAAATTTCTAACTAATTAACATAAAAACAAAAAGAAAATCCATGTACAATCAGTGATGAATTAAATTACTATATTTCCTCTGCTTAAAAGCTTTTACTTCCATCATTTGGATTTTCCCCTTCGTCTGCAGATCTTAATGTGGATTAATTGTTTCAATTCTCCAACCTAGAGATTAGCTGCCTGAGTGGTCTCAGCTTAGGTAGGGAATTCTTCTGTAAGTTTAAAGTAAAATGAAATAATTCATTTTTCCATCAGAAAGAAATGACCAGTAGGGAGAGTGGTCTTTGCAAATAGCTTTGAGGACATGTGATTATTTGGGTTGATGTGGAAAAGTCAGGCTGGCCATTTTTTAACATTATGGAATAGACCTGAATTTTAAGTCTTATTTCAGAGGAAATACAGACCCTGAATCATCAGTGAAAATCATCACGATTTTTTTGACAAAAATACACAGGGAAATAGAAAAATAAAAATATGAACACTCCACCTTGGTGCTATGCAAGAAAACTGCTTTAGGGTACAAGAGAAGAAAGATAACGGTTCAAGCTAAGCAAACAGAGGGCTCAAAATAATTTCAATTCATGTCAAGGCCAATACCGAGTACTGAACACAAAGTAAGCAACAATTAAATTTGTCTAATTTTATAAAGGCGCCAGCAGGGAAATCAGGCATTTCCTAAAATGCCTTGGGTAGTCTAATTTTACTGCACTATGGAATTAGTCAGACCCATGTCCATCTTTTTTTTGGAAACAGGTGGTACCACCAGTAAGATGCCATATTGTGACTTCAATGGAAAACAGACAAAAAGTCAATAGTCTCTCAACCTCCTTCTCCATGGGTTCTAACCAACTTGCTTAGTGATACTTTCCTTTAGTCATGGGTCGCTACTTCAGATGTCTGACAAACAGCAAACATACATCAGCAGCAGGCAACACAAAGAAAGAAAAAAAATGAATTAAAATTTCTTTAAAGATTCTGAGCCTGGCCCCAGATCATAATGGAAATGTATACAGGAAAAGGCCTTCACCTTCTAGGTTATTTATTTTACCCTCTAGAATAATAACTCCCCCAATAATACATTACTACTCCCCACCCCCCACCCCTGCTGTATTATATGTAGGCTCTGTAAGGCAAAACACAAGATTTTTCTTCCATAGATAACTGGGAGAAAATAAATATATACATTTAGCTCTTTGTTCTCTGTGGATAAATTATCCATAAGCTATTCTTCAGTTCCGCTGGGCTGCCTTTTAAGCTCCAGTATTTGTGCATTCTCCCAGCTGCCCACCAATGTCTCCTGAGAGAAGGGCAATTAGTTTTCATAGCAAACATTTAAGAAACAAAACGACAGAATATATTCCAGAATCAAAATTTTAAGGGTCAGTTATCTTTGTTCCCTTCTGTTTAATAGCCTATCTTGTTATTTAGTTGAAAGTTAGTAACAAATTACATCCTGTCTGTTCTATTCTAACATGAATGGTAGCTCAGGCAAAAGAGAAAGAGGTCTCAGAATACATTTCTATATTAAGCAGAATCCTAGTCTTTCAATTTTAATAACTACAGATATATGGAATGTGCGAAAACTTATTCAAGAAGTGTAAGTAAAAATTTGTAATAGCAGAATTATTTTAAGCCCTTTTTAATAATTTTGCAGCCATATGAAGACAGTCACAGCCACCAAGGTAGAATTTACTGAAAGCAACAGATGGTGCTTGACAGGCATACAGTTTCCCCCTTCATTTAAAGAGAAAAAAATAGGAAATGCAAAAATAAAAGTAAGAGATAAACTATTTTGATTATTACCTTTCTCACATTTCTTTTTGGAAGCTGACGAAGAAGGAATCATAGGTAATTTCATCAACTCTGCACGATTTGATTCGTTCAGTAGGTAGTGGGACTTATAGGCATAGGAACTGAACATGGGGTCTGAATGGTCCTGCACTATCAGCCCTATACGAGACAAACAGAAAGATGTGAGCTGCAATGAAACTACCCATGATTCCATGAGGAAAAATAAACCAACACCTACTATGTAGCTGTGCTTCAAGGTGGGGGAAAAAGAATATGAAGAAAAAGAAAGATCTGACAGAAAAAGCTTTCTACAGTTAGTAAAGGGAGTTTAGGCTACTCAATGCCTTATCTCTACACAGAAATCTACACACCCAGGGAAAAAACTCAAACTCGAGGATTAAACTGTGTTTGATGTCGTTCTGAAAACCCCCTCTGGAAAACAGAGCTATGTTCCTAAGTGTTTAGAAGGACTATGATGACAACCCAAAGAATAAAATGACATATCACTTAACAGTAGAAATAAGCACTGTCTACATGACACAGTAGAGACCCTGGTCACCTTCAATACGTCAAGCAGCACTGAATGGCAGAATCGGGCCTCCCTTCCTCTCTGCTAAGATGTTTAGATACCCTCAAATTCCAGCTTTCTCAGCCAGACAACGACGCTTTCCTTTTATTAGTATGATACATGATTTTAAAGATGCTGTAAGTTGCTGAACTTCAATGAGGTATTGCAAATCTTTAAAATTTTGTCCTGCTAGGATAATAACCAACTTAAGGGTTTATAAAAACGTCCTTTCAATCCACTAATACAGCTGTCCTATTGGAGGAAAACACCATCTGCTCTAACCCACCAGTAGCACACACCTCTCCTCCCTCCCTTCTCCTCCTGCCCTGAGTTAAGTCCATCCTGTAGCCAAGGGACCTGCAAGACCAGGGAAACTTTCTGTTTGTGGTTACTGGTCAGTTTATAACAACCTAAGACTTTACAGTGCAAATCACGACAGCAGCTTCACAGAGATCTTTTTGAGAAGAGGGTAGAGTTTTGTTTCTAAAGGGGTGACCATTTATTATTTTTGGTGGATGTTATCTTCATTTGGTGCTGCTCAACACTGAGATTCAGGAAGTATCTCTCATGTGAATGGAACTTGAAATTGCTAATTGGTAATACAGAAGAATCTTTGAATAAAGGTTATATAATGTTGAATGAATTTTATACATTTAATAGAGAAAAGTGGTACAGTGGCTTTTAAATAGGGAAGAACAACTTAAAATGTTAAGTAACTTTTATTTTACAGCACCCTCCAGATGAAAGGGAATGCTGAAGAATCTCTACTGCACTGAAATGGCACTTATGACACCATGAGGGGCAGGGGAGGTGGGTTGTTCCTCGAAACGCTGAAGCATTTCCAAAAATATTTCCAGATATTTCAGGCTTTAAGAATTAGCTTAATGATTTTAAACAACCAATAACCAAGAACTAAGACAAAAATCCTCTGTGCAGAGAGAGAAACAACTGCAACACAAGCTAAGTTTCCTAATGCCAAAACATAAAGGACTGAAGTATCCCTTTTAATAAGTGTGGATTTATTACAATTAGATCCCCTTAAAAAAGGAGACCCTCTATAAATACTGATAAAGGAACACGTATCATTTACTTCTGGAGAACTTTTAAGCCCTTTTCAAATCCTAGCATCTGATCTATTTAGAAAAATTTTCTGTAAAATGCTAGAAAAGAAAATGAAAGTTTCTGTTTACTGTGCAAAGCTGCAGTTAGAGTATTCGAGAATTAAATAATCTTGTTCTTAAAAAGGCATTTCAGTACAGCAAATCTTGCAGAATAACTGCCAAATTGATAAAATCCAATGTTAAAATATGGTGTTTCCATTATGTCAAGCTTTTAATCAAGGCATGACAGTTAAACTTAAAACGGTTAGAATTTGCTCTAAAACTAGGTTCCTTGACAAGGGGTCATTTTCTACCTTACTTATATAAAAAATACCTGCTTTAAAGGTCACCCAATTATTGAATGAAATAGAGCAAAAAAAAATATTGGTTGATATACTTACTGATGGTACTTGATTCAGAATGTACTCCCGAGTAAGCCAACATGATAGTTTTAAACTTGATATTTATTAATAAAGTGTTGGCTCAGTTACACATACACACACACCACCCCCCTCCATCACTCCAAGTGAAAGTGAGTAAAAGTAATATTTACAAAGCAACAGAGACTTTATGTTATCACTGACATTCATCTATTTGAAAGTCTCTAAAGCTAGTCATTCAGTTGTTAGTTCAGTATTTTCACCCTAGCATTCCTTTCTTAGGAATGGGGAGATGGACAAGGCACATGCTGACATTTTCTCTGGCTAATGCAATGTGGCATGAGACACGTCCAATCTTCTCCTCCCTGTGCCATCCAGCCTTCAGGGCAGGATACAGCTGCCCTCACTGCTCTACCCAGCATTTCTGACGGCGGCCGCCCCACACGCTTGCGAAACAGGCCAGCTCAAAGCAATGTGTACACTGACTCAGCTGGCTGCTACAAGAAGGACTACCAGTTACTTAATCCTCTACTGTCCACCTCCTCTGGTCTTTTTTTTTTTTTAATGAGAGTTACAAAAGTAAAACAACTCAAGATCTATCATACTAGCTAAATTCTATTAAAAACATTTTATAGTACTTTCACCAAATGGAAAGAACTGTCTTCTAAAACAAAACAAAACACAACCACTATGTCTAAAGTAGATAACTAATGACAACCTCCTGTACAGCACAGGGAACTCTACTCAGTGCTCTGTGGTGACCTAAATGGGAAGGAAATCCAAACAAAGGGTTAGGATATATGTAAATACAGAGCTGATTCACTTTGCTGTACAGCAGAAACGGACACAACGTGGTAAAGCAACTATACTCCAATAAAAAATTATTTAAAAAAGAAAACAAGATCTCAAACTTCTTTTTCAATATGGGCTGCTGCTAAGTCGCTTCAGTCGTGTCCAACTCTGTGCGACCCCATAGACAGCAGCCCACCAGGTTCCCCTGTCCCTAGGATTCTCCAGGCAAGAACACTGGAGTGGGTTGCCACTTCCTTCTCTAATGCATGAAAGTAAAAAGTGAAAGTGAAGTCGCTTAGTTGTGTCCGACTCTTCGCGACTCCACGGACTGCAGCCTACCAGGCTCCTTTGTCCGTGGGATTTTCCAGGCAAGAGTACTGGAGTGGGGTGCCATCGCCTTCTCCACAATATAGGCCAAACATAATCTAATAGGCCTGACATGCCATAGAATCCTTTCAAGAATTTCACACTAAGGGAAGTTTAGAAAACTCAGCATTTATAACAAAAAAATCCCAACAAACTGTGTTTGGGGATATTAGTTGATTTCTAAAATGCTTACACTTTAGATTACACTAAACATTACACTAAAAATTGTTTTTATTATAAAATAGCTGAGACATTCTGTAAAGGTGAATACTCCGTATCATATTCAGCTAAAGAAATTTTACTTTAGATTTATCACGAACTTAAGTTCACTGACACCCTCAGGGATACAATATTGTTTTTAATTGATCAATCTCTTGGCAGACTTAAGTATCAACAGCTGGCAAGTAAGAAAGCCTGCACTGCAGCCTCTTAACTAATATACCCCATATGTTGCCTTGGCTGTATCCCATTAGGCCTCCCTCGATGCCAGACCAAAACATGATAAAATACAACATAAATAATTGAAAAATAAATGTGATCTTCTTGCCTTGCAAGTGAAATCTAAATTAGTTGGAAACTCTGGATTACATAATATGACATGAGAAGATTCTATTTCAAACTGAAGAATTGTTTGGAAAAGTGAAGAGAATTGACCCTTAAACAATGTGGGGGTTAGGAGCGCTGACCCCCACGCAGTCAGAATCCTTTGTAACTTTACAGTTGTCTCTCTCCTGCATCTGTGGATTCCACCAACACTGGAGTACACATTGAGAAAACAGTGTACACAAGTGGATGCGGGTAGTTCAAACACGTGGTTCAAGGGTCAACTGTAATCTTTTGATGCTCCAAACAGGAACACTGAGGACTCATCTTTAACTCTAAGTTACTAAGAAATTAAGCAGAATTTAGCTTAATTTATGGAAGGATTAATATTCTAACAGTCTGAGTATCTAATTTAACAAAAGGGACTGGTTGCTGCAAGTGTGCATCTCTCTTAGGGGTATTCCTGGAACTCGATTTTAATGGGGAAATTTACCAATGAACCTAGAAAGACCTGAAGAGAAAGGACTGAGACTCACCTCTGGCGCAAACGAAACAAAAGCCTACATTTACAGCAGAGGAAGAGCCAGTGCTCCGTGTGGAGTGGTCACTGCAGATGAGAGCGCAGGAAGACACAAGGGTGCTGCCGGCAGCAATGCAAGCATCTACGGAGTGGTAGGCGACTGGGCACCGCAGACATCTCACCATGCGACCTATTGGAAGATGGTCAGGGAGGAACCTGGGTCACAAAGCATCTGCTGACACAAAGGGAGATCTTTGGGGACCCAGGATGATACTGGTTATAGTAGAACTAATTTGGCTCTGCCATTTCTATGCTGTATGGTCCCTAAATGTAGTGCCCATCTAGAGGTCACTCAAAAAAATTTTGTCTGCTCCAGTGCTGGAGAAATGGTGGTCGCCAATATGGCACCTGTTGAAGGAATCTCCAGGGGTAATTTTGAACATATGGAATTTACTTCTCATGGTCTGAATTAGAACCTTGTATCCACTTATCTTAGGGTTCTCCTGGTGGTTCAGTGGTCAGGAATCCTCCTGCCAATGCAGGAGACACGGGTTTGATCCCTGGGTTGGGAAGATCCCCTGCAGAAGGAAATGGCAACCCACTCCAGTATTCTTGCCAGGATAATCCCAAGGACAGAGGAGCCTGGTGGGCTACAGTCTATGGGGTCACAGAGAGTCAGATACGACTGTGTTTTTTACTATCTTACTTTACTAATTTTATTTTACTATCTATTTACCACTTACTTTACTATCTACTGTGGCCCAGCTGCAACAGCTATAGATAAACAAAGGGAGGATGCCCAATGTTCTTTATAATAATGTGCTTACTGTTTGCCATTGCACTTAAAACAACCCCAAACGTTGTCCCCTTCCTTAGCTTTGTTTTACCTTTACTTGCTTTGTGGATATCTTTCTCCATAGAGCAGGCAGAACAGCAGTGCTGGGGACAGCGGAAGCCTTTTGATTCAAAGATGGCAGTTGGGAATTTGCGGACACAGGCTTCATGGTAAAATTTCCCACAAGTGCTGACAGAGCAACGCTTCACATCCATACCAGACACTTTACATGAAAAACACGGGTGCTGTCCTGCAAAATTGGTGAGGAACACAGTTTAAATAAAATCTGGATTAAATCAGAAGCAGCTACTGATATCAGAGAGCTAACCCCTCCCCCTACAGATTCTACTACTATGTGTAAGATTTTAATATACAAAAAAGTGCTGAAAACAGTTAAAACATGACAATAAAACTTGCTAGAATAACTGACTTTCCACAATAATTGATCACCCATTTGAAGATATAGCACTAAAAGCAATTCAGATCCCCACTTCTCACTTTACACTAAAATAGAGTCCATAGAAAACCTAGAGCAGAATTTTTCAACACTTGAGAGCAGCAGGTCTTCCCAACTAAGAATAAAGAAATAACCAGTGGAAAGACAGATGTGATCAGATAATCAGAATTTCCATTTGTAGATCAGACATAAAATGAAAACTCATAATCCTAATAAAAACAAAGTTATGGCTAGATGTCTTATTAAAACTGCAGAAAATCAAGGACAGAGAAAATATTAAAATCACCTTCAGAGAAACAAGACTGAAAGCTGATGGAAAGAGAAAGCTGGAAGCCAGGGGATGCTATCACTAAGGGCTGAAAGAAAGCTGTTACCAAGCCAGAATTCTGCACCTGTGAATGCACTCTGCAAGAACTGGGTGAAGTCAATATGGACTGGGGATAACTAACAAAACAGAAACTCGGTTCTCTGAAAAAGAACTGAAATCCCTGGCAATAAGTAACTAATAAAAAAATGGAGAAAAAGCAGCAATATTAAGAATATAAAAAATGCAAAATGATGCATCACTACAAATCCTACAAATGTTTAAACAAATAGGAGGATGTCACTACCTTTTTGCATAAATTTGAAAATTTAGACGAACTGATTCCTAGAAAAACAGAACTTATTAACACTGGCACAAAAATAAATAGAAAATATGATAGTTCTATAAACTATTTAGGAAATTGAAACTACAATTAGAAACCAATACAGAAACTCTGAAGCTCAGAAGGCTCCACTCATCAATCTGCCAAACACTGTGAGACAGAAACAATTAGAATGGGGAAGGAAAAAAAAAACCAAAAAATGGGAACAAGTGAAAAACAAACAGATGTAAAAAAATAAATGCAACAAGGATGACAAAGGATTATGTTTTGCTATATAAAGAGTTCATATGTGATATTATCACATATGTAGAATCTAAAAATCAAATGAATGAATATAACAACACAGTCTCACAGAAACAGAACAAACTAATGGTTACCAGTGGGAAGAGGCATGATGAAAAGGGGCAAGATGAGCGTAGGTGATTAAAAGGTACAAACTACTATGTATAATAAAATAGGTAAGATGCAAGGATATATTGTACAGCACACGAAATATAGCTAATATTTTATAACTTTAAAAGAAGTATATTCTATGAAAATATTGAATCATTATGGTTTACACCTGAAACTAATATAAATCAACTATGCTTTAACCAATCAATCGGGCTTCCCAGATGGCACTAGTGGTAAGGAACCTGCCTGCCAATGCAGGAGACATAAGAGACTCGGGTTTGATTCCTGGGTGGGGAAGATCCCCTGGAGGAGGAAATGGCAACCCACTCCAGTATTCTTGCCTGGAGAATCCCATGGACGGAGAAGCCTGGAGGGCTGTCCATAGGGTCACAAAGAGTCCGACACAACTGAAGCAACGTAGCATCCATGCATTAGCCAATCAATCAATCAATACAAAATAAAGAAGAATCATGGGGTAAATATATATAACATATATAAGCAAAGAGCACAAGACTTATGAGCTTCCCTGGTGGCTCAGCAGTAAAGAATTCACCTGCAGTGCAGGAGACACGGGGTTCGACCCTTCCATCAGGAAGATCCCCTGGAGAAGGAAATGGCACACCACTCCAGTATTCTTGCCTGGGAAATCCCATGGGCAGAGGAGCCTCGTAGGCTACGGTCCATGGGGTCGCAAGAGTCTGACGTGACTTGGCAACTGAACCACTATAAAGAACTATGAATCAATGTAGAAATGGCCTAATATAAAAGTGGGCAAAGGGTATGAACAGGCAATTTATAGAAAGCAAAAAAGACAGACGGCCAATAAACATGTGCCAAAATGCTCAACTTTACTAGTAATCAGATAAATGCTAATTAAAACCACAAGTAACATTAGAAAAATTCATCAAATAGGAAAAAAATGCACAGAGTTTGATAGTGCTGGCTGTGATTAGGGTGTGGTGAAACAGGCACTCATAAAAGGTAGGAGGTAAGTTGGAAAGAACTAGCTCAGAAGGCAGCAAAGCAGTATCCATTCTGAAAGGAGACATCTACTTTCTGTGGCCTAGACATTCTA
This sequence comes from Ovis aries, assembly GCF_016772045.2. NCBI lineage: Eukaryota > Metazoa > Chordata > Mammalia > Artiodactyla > Bovidae > Ovis > Ovis aries. The sequence continues at coordinate 32,547,501 of NC_056079.1, forward strand.
CTTGCTGTCTGTGCTAGAGAAGACTTGTATGTGTAAAAGGATGTTGGCTGAAGTACTGTTTGCAACTGCAAACAACCGAAAGCTGTCATTATCTGCCTTTTAAAATCAGGATTGGCGTTTTCATTTTGTGTCTGTGTGACATATGGAAATTTTAAGTGGCTATTTATTTGGATTCATCTTTTGGGAAGTGTTCAAGTTTTTTGCTCATTTTTCTTATGATGTTATAAAAATTCTGAAGGAAAAAAATTTACAAGGAATAGTTTTTTGTTTTGATTTTTAACAGAAAGTTGGATGTGGTTTTGGAAGTAGCTAACCATTACAATTTGACTAAGTCATAAAGATCTTTTAAAATTAGTACTTATAACTGTGATGTTCAAATATTTGTTGTTGTTTTTAACTGGCTTTGCTGCATAAATAAAATACAGCAGTGTTAAATTGGGTGAATTATAAAAATTCTTCAAAATTAGTATATACACAGTCATGTTCAAATTTTTTAAAAAATTGTTTTTGCTACAGAAATAAAGAACAGCAGGGTTTTTTTTGGGTTGCTGTTGTCCCACTGCATATATATAATTTCAAATTATATTTTAACATATGGGTAGATAAGAAAGAAATACTATTGTTTTTAAAATAACTTTTAGAAATGTAAAAAATTAAAAGAAAATTATTTTAAAGTTTAAAAGGTTTGGCTTTACCTAATGCATAAACTGCTCCATATAAAAATGAAATAGGCTTTCATAATGATCAAAGTAAGTCTAATATAAACGAAAATTGTTGTAACGAGCGGTGCCGTTACACTAATAGAGCTGAGCTATAAATCCCTGTAAGACTCAGGCTTAGGGCTCTAGCATGGGGATGATTCCACTGCTCTCCCTCCTCACTAGGGCATGGGAAAGTTGCTCAGTCGTGTCCAACTCTTGGCGACCCCATGGACTATACAGTCCCTGGAATTCTCCAGGCCAGAATACTGGAGGGGGTAGCCTTTCCATTCTCCAGGGGATCTTCCCAACTCAGGAATCGAATCCAGGTCTCCCACTTTGCAGGCAGATTCTTTACCAGCTGAGCTACAAGGAAAGCCCAAGAATATTGGAGTAGGTAGCCTATCCCTTCTCCAGGGGATTTTCCTAACCCAGGAATCAAACTGGGTCTCCTGCATTGCAGGTGGATTCTTTACCAACTAAGCTACCAGGGGGGTGGGGGGGGTGGGGCCCATGATGGGCCGCCCCTCCTCTCCCTCCCTCTGGAGAAAGTCCCTAAGGGAGGATCCTCCCAGATCCCAGGGACCAATGACAGCACACTTCGCAGGCTGCCATGACGAGCCGCCCCCTCCTCAGTCCCTAACGGAGGGAGCCTCCCAGACACCAGGGACCAATGACAGCACACTCCGCCAGCTGAAGCCGCCCCGCCCCAGTCGCATAGAGAAATCTATCAGCTGGCGAGGCCAGGAACCAGCAGCCTATCCAAACCTCCATCCGCTAGCCCAGCCAGCCCTCGCAACGTGCATATATAAACAAACTTCCAACACGGTCCCGGCGCGGATTTCCTCGACCTGCCGCGTTAGGGTCCGGGAACCACGCCCGGGAGCACTTCGCCATTAAAGCCCGGAGCACTTCGCCATTAAAGCCCGTTAAACACTTTTTGGGTGTACCTGGTCGCCTTTTACCTAACAGGAAGTATAAGAACTTATCACGCATGTATCCTGATACTTTTTACATGTAATGTGTTTATCTTTTGATAAACAAATAAAAAAACTTCCTAAATTACCTTAAAGAATCTGAGTTTACATTCCTAATATGTTGGCAGTGTACCACATTGGTATCCAACTGATTTTCATGTGATAAAAAATGTATCAAAAGCAATTTAAAAAACAGTTACTCTTGCATTTCCTGGATTACTAATGATGTTTGTAATGAGAATGAAAATTTTCTCATGTCTTACTGGCCATTTGTATTATTTCTTTGGAGAAATGTCTATTCAAGTCCTTTGCTCAATTTTGAATTGGATTATTTATTTCTGGTGTTTTCACCTATGAGTTTATACTTTCAGCTCTTATGTTCTGGTCTGTGATCATTTTGAATTAATATATATATATATATGGCATAGGGTAAGGGTTCAAGTTCAATGAATGTGGATCCAATTTTCCCAGCACCACTTATAGAAAACACTATTGACCAGTGTTTGCACCCTTGTTAAAAAATCATTTGACCATATGTGAGTTTATTTCTGGGCTCCCCAATCTATTTCATTGGTTCATGTCTTTATGCTAGTACCACACTGTTTTAATTACTGTAGCTTTGTAGTAAATTCTGAAATCAGGAAGTATGAGTCCTCTAACTTTGTTTACTTAAATTGCTTTTAAAGCAAATTTGCTTCTTAAACTTTCTAGTAGATGTGTACCAAATAGATTACATCTAACATTTGTTGGCAGATTTCTGCTGGTTCTAGAGTTAGAAGAGAAGCCCTAAGAATGTTTTAATACTGAGATACACGGTCCTTCCCATCAGTAATTTAAACTACAGGCTGAAAATTTGAAAGCTTAGTTGCGCCAGGCACATCAATGACTGAGTGACAGGGTTTCAGAATAAGGGCACAGTAGGGAAGGTGGGGAACCAAGAGTACGTGCTTGTTGTGTGTTTACACGTTCAGAACTCATTTTGAAGGCCAAATAAAACAATGTGTAGATAATCTGACTCTGAGGCTGTCAGCTGGCAAACTGTCCAAAAGTTTTTCTGCAGAGTCTAAATGTGATCAATAAAATGATACCTTACATAGGGAAAAATATAAGTTATTTCTCTTAGCTTCTGTAGCTTAGTTTTTGCCTGTGTATATAAGTAAGGGTGTGTGGGTGTGGTCAGGATATATGATACATGATCCCTGTCTACTGGGTCAAGGTGGCAGAAGGCAATGGGAAAGAGCAAGGACCCTGGGGTCAAGCTCTGCCTCCTGAGCCGGAACCCCAGCTTCACCATGTATATCTTTGTGACTCTGGGCAAGGCTGGGAACCAAACGCTCTAAACCTCAGTTTCACACTCTGTAAAATGGACATAATAATAGTAGTGATCTCATAATGTAATGAGGATCAAACAAGATAAGAAGACAAAATGCCGAGTATTAAGAGCAGCTGGCATTTAGGAAGTGTTTGGTTAAAAACAAAGTTACCGTTCTAATAGAGTTTGGAATATACAAGAGATTTTTGGAGGCATACAAGTAAAAAAGTATAAAATAAATATCTATGAGAATCCAAATAAAGGGGGGAAAGAGTAGGAAAATAATAAAGTATCAAAGGTAAGGTCAGCATATCATAAATACTTGACATCCAACTGGCTCATAGTTTCTCACAGCAAAGCTGAACTAAAACCCACAAAAACATACAAACAGGTTCCTAGAAGCACTACCAGGCCATCTCACAACCAGGTGACTTTTCACTTACATTATTGGTAACATCCTACTTTCCATGACTTTACCTAAAAGTGAGGCTATGACACAAAAGAAATAAAAACTTACCTATTCCTTTCTCTATAAATTATTTTGACTGGTGGAAGTCTACATATGGGGTAAAAGAAAGAAATGGTGACAACCCCCTCAAACCAATTTCTGGCCCCTCCATCTTTCCACTAAAAATACAGCTCCCCATGGTTACAGTTTGTGATGTAACCATCACAGTCAGAGGTTGATGTAACCTCTGTACAGTCAGAGGAGACAGAGGCTCTGTATACCCCCACCTGCCGCCCTGTATCTACCCAGAATAGGGATGCTCACCAGTTTTACACTCGACACAGACGAACTTTCCATCAGGGGGTGATGACAAGCCCAGGCACTCCAGGTGGAAGTGTTTGCAGCACTCTCCCTCACAGGGAATCAGAGAGTCGCCAGAGCTTTCACAGATCTGTAACAAGGCAAAAAAAACAGCAGTTCTCAAACTCTACCAGGCATCGGGGCCACTAGAGGGCCTGTGAAGACAAGCTTGCTGGGTCCACGGTTTCTGATTCAGTGGGTCTGGGTTGGGCCTGAGAATTTCCAGTAAGTATCCTGACTGTGCCAGTGCGGCTAGCCCTTGGCCCTCACTTTGAGAACCACTGAACTAGCAAACTCTTCCCTGTACCCAATAGATATAAAGTTTAAAAGTTATACTCGATCTTTGATGATTCCTTGTTTGGAATCTGCAGACTTCAACTTTGCTTCACAGGGCAAATCAGTATTTTTCAGAAAGGGGAAATAAACCTTAAAAACAGTAATATCAACTTAAATTTAAGGGAATGTTTTTGAAGGCAGACATCTGTCATTTACTTCTAATTAATAAGAGAGTATCACAATAAAGGGGGCTTCCAATGTGGCTCAGTGGTAAAGAATCCACCTGCCAATGAAGGAAACTCCAGTTTGAACTCTGGGTTGGGAAGACCCCCTGGAGAAGGAAATGGCAACCCACTCCAGTATTCTTGCCTGGAGAATCCCATGGACAGGGGAGCCTGGTGGGCTACAGTCTATGAGGTAGCAAAAGAGTCAGATCTGACTTAGCAACTAAACAATATCCCAGTGAGGACCCGAAGTTTCATGTGAATAGGAAGTATTCCAACTCCGAAAGGGAAGAAAAGAGCCAGAAGTGGCTTTGAGGTCTGTAGCTTTAAAGTAATATTGCAATTCAGAAAGATACTACCCTCTCTGGGACTTCCCTGGTGGTCCAGGGGCTAAGACTCCTTGCTCTCCATGCAAGGGGCCTGGGTTCGATCCTTGATTAGGGAACTAGATCCCACATACTGTAAGGAAGACCCAGTGAAGCCAAATAAAGGAATACAATTTTTTTTTTTAAGAAATATACTATCCTGACAGGACAGAAGCGGTACACTGGCAGGACATCATGGCCATTGTTTCAAGCTGCAGGACAGGCCCCTTGCCTACCTGACACACAGTATCCTTCTTGCTCATTCCAGTGCCTCTTCGTGACAAACTTGAATCCACGGACTGCACATCAGAAACGTCTGCCTCTGCAGTAGCTGAAGGGCTATCGACTTGCTTTCCAAAGCCTGCCTGCATGGAAAACAGAACAAGCTTTTAAGAAAAACAAGAATCTCCTCAAAATTAGGTGCTATGATAATCCTAGTAAGCCTTGCTCAGATAAATCTTCCCACAACCTCTTCTTTCTAAAACCCCTGGATACCAGATGTCTGGTGTTTGACAGAAACTGTTAAAGTGAAAAAAAAAAAAAACAAAAAAAAAACCCCAACCCACAGTCCCCAACCTTTTTGGCACCAGGGATAGGTTTCATGGAATACAACTTTTCCATGGACTAGGGGTGCAGGGCGGGGTGTGGTTTCGGGATGATTCAAGCACATTACATTTGTTTTGAGTTTGATTTCTGTTATTACTATATCAGCTCCACCTCGGATCGTCAGGCCTTAGATCCCAGAGGTTGGAGACCTCCGATCCAAAAGATTAGCAAAGTTAAGGGACTCGTAAGTTGTGGGGCCCTACGTGGGAAACCTTAAAAAAAAACGGGCTAGCTTTTGCGGTTGGAAGCCAAGATGGCGTCCAGCGATAGAGATAGGGGCGTGGCCCATGTTAGAGTTTTTGATTGGCTCTCTTGACTTTCGTACACGTGGACAGTACGTGATTACCATAGACTCCTATTAAGCTCATGACGACTTGACCTTATATGCATATTATAATTTGACCTTTAACGTGATTGGTGCAACTATGGGAGGTCCCTCGCAGAACCCCCTTGCTTGCCTATATAAACCAAGAGTTTGTGGCAATAAAGCGGAACTGCTCAGAGGGAACCCCTGTCGCGTCTGATTGTTTCTCACTTACGAGGGGCTGGGTCAGCGGACAGCAGGCTCACCTCTTCTCGGGACTCCTCAGCTTTGCTGAGGGAAGTTCCACTGCCTCGCTCTTTCTGCGGAGCGACCCCCGCACTAAGTTACAAAATAACCAAAATGGTTCCTTTACTACCCATATTTTTTTCCCCAATTCTCATTCTCGCCAAAAAAAAAAAAAAAAAAAAGCCAGGCAAAGCATTACTTGGTTACTTGGTTTGGCAAAGCAAGATGGCATTGCACCCAGGCTCTGGGACATACTTACCTGCAGGTCACTCAGCCCTCTGGAATCGGAGTCAGACGTGTCTCTGTACGTGGAACCAGCCATTTCTATGTCGGTTGAGGCGCGGCTCCTTTTCTTTAGAGGTTTACAGGAATCTGAAATCTCGCTGGCACCTTAATACAACACACCGAAATTAATCCTAAAATAGTGCTTAACATTTGTTTTAATTTTTTCTTGTGGGAGAATATTTTTTCCCCAAACTCATCTGTAGTGTGAGAAAAAAAAAAAAAGCATAGCTCTCTTTGTAACACTGAAGTCACGAGTCAAAACTTCATAAGCTTCTGACCTTCCTGATGGTGAGTGATGTAATTTACAACCGCTCTTTGAAAACATTTAATTCTGAGCTCCTGCACTAAAGCTATTTTCGGGCACAGAGCCCAAGTTCCGACCTAAACACCAATTCGGTGAGAACTGCAGGACAGCGGATCGATTGGGAGCAATGCAAGGAGCCGTTCAATTTGGGGGGGGCGGGGGGAGGGAAGACATAAAACCCAACACACTGTGCAGCTTACAAATACGGTTGCAGAGACACCTCCTTCTTGTTTATTAGGGATGTGACAAATCTCTGATTCGTATTCGAGTCGTACACGGATAGCGCCATTTTCCCCCGAATTTTGCATTTCAGATGATCATTGCCCCCCACCCCAGATAAATCCTGGATGTTCACAATTGTTCGTCTGAGACTTCCTCGGTGGAGGGCAGTTACTGTGACCATTACAAGTGCTGCAGCACCGCGACACACGTCATGCCATCTAGGCGACACAGTGCTGAGGGCTGTAAACAGACAATCAATGTTCAAGTGCAGCCAAATCACGAACAGCTGGATGAGAGGCCTCTGTGTGGAACTGGTGCGGGAAGGAATAAGTATGAAAAAAAAAAAAAGGCAGAGAATAGTGTAGAATTTTTTTTTTTTTTAAAACTGTGTGTAATACAAATCCGGCCAAAACAATAGTGCAAAAAGTTACAAAGCAACAATCTCTCAGGCTAATGCAGTATAGGCTATACAGAAACAGCCACGATGGAACGTGTGGATCAGCCACGGTGGATACCAAAGGAATCAAGGAGACGCTTAATATTTCAACCCACAGTTTTGTGTTTGGGACATTTTTTTTCCCCAAAAAATTTCCATACAACAGACAGACATCTTAGATCAGCCCAGGAAGCTATGGTGGAGGTGTGCAGTCCAGAAGAGACCCAGGAGGAACAGGTCTCCCGAGGGCCGTGAAGATCCGAAAAGGCTGGGCGGGGAGCAGTACTTGGTGTGTGGCCACGGTCTGTGGTGGAGGATGTGGACCTCGTGAGACTGCTCAGGTTAACCGGAACCTCGTCATCACAGCCCATCCTACAAGGTTTTCAACTGAGGGTTTCCTTACATCTATAAAGTGAGGGTGCCTGCCCATGTTAACGCTGATTTTTAAAAAAAAACACAAGTACACAAATCTATCTCCTTCATTGTTGGTGTACGGACCCAGAACACCACCACAACATATTTCCTTGGCCTAAAAGATCACTGGATTAACAAGGAGTTTTAAGAGAGGAACAGGAGTGCTGTACTGAGAGGCTTTCGGAGGGAAACACAGGTACCGCCATTTCCGATGAGTTTCTGAAAATGCTAGAAAAAGGACAGACTGCCCACAGGCAGCCACCACGCTGTTCTCCATGATAACGGCACTAATGTTAAAAAAAATAAGAGCTTTTAATGATTGTAATGTATACAGTTTGGGCTGTTTGGCAAAACCCTGCAATGTGCATTAATGATGCTTTATTTAAAAACGCAAAACCGAAAAAAAAAAACAAAAAACAAAAAAACCCCCAAAAACAGTCCATGTTGAAATTGATCAATGTAAGTTAAACGATGGTTTTTTTAGGCTGGACCCATGATTTAAGCTGTACCCATCCAGCTCAGACCAAAAAAAAAAAAAAAAAAAAAATCATTTGAATGTTAAAGCAATTGTTCAGAGTCTTGAAGAAGAAACCAGGCAGGAAAACGCCAATAGTGATGATTGGCAAAATCAAAATCGAAAACAAAGAAACTGTTTTATCGAGCCGCCGACAAAGAAATCTTGCATGGAGACTACAAGTCTGGAGTTTCTGGGATGAAATTGTACAGGAATCTCAGTCCACAGTTTCCTCAATCGCTGCGGAGACGGAGCTGTCACTGAATCTGACAGAGCCCTGCACGCCCCGGTCCGCCGACCCTGTGGAATGGTGGAAACACAACGCAATCAGGCCTCCTAATCTCGCAGCGATCGCGATGTCTTTTCTTGGAGCTCCGCCAAGCAGTGTTCCCTCCGAGAGGCTGTTCAGTTCTGCTGAGGATCTCCACGGAGACCATCGCTGCAGACTTCTCCCCGAGAATGCAGAGAGGCTGGTGTTTTTTTTTTTTTAATAATGCAATTTGCCCAGAGTAAACTACAGGCATTAAATACAGTCTGATCTCACCAAAAACGCACGAATCAATGCTATGGAGTTTGTACTGCAGTCAAATTGCACACAGAAAGTACAGACTTAAGTTTAAGGTTTCTTAAACTTTGTGCATATCTCAAATAGATTCTGCATAAGATCAGCAAATAATGGCCATAAGTAGGCTATGAATCATTGTAATTTACAAAAAAAAGATTTTACAGCACTGTAAGAATAAACGTGGTAAGATTTTTTTTTTTTTTCAATCAGGTGGTCTCGTCTGATTTGTCATAGTCCAGGTTTGCCAGCTATTGACATAGCTACTATTCGGTATTCAGTCGAATACCAAAAAAAGTGGATTCGTCACATCCCTAGTTTATAAACCAGTGAAACCCCAGAATCTTAAGGAGAAAAGTTGCAAACAGGTATTAAGCCTACATGGTGTTCTCCAATTTACCAAAACGAACAAGACTTTTCACATGGAGGCACAGAGTAAGATCAATTCTAAGAGACACACACGCAGGCAGGCGCGCGCGCACGCACACACACACAAACACAGGGGAATGCTTCAGTTTCACACAAATCATTGACTGAAGAGCGACAACAATGATTTACAGAGACACACAAAAATACATGAAGTACGAAGAATTCTTTAAAATTGGTTTTAATTGAGGAAAATGCAGAGCAACATTATAAATAACTCACCTTTTTGTAATCCAGTCTTCACTGTAGCCTGAGGAACTGTTTCAACCTGTTTTGGACAGAAAAATACAGCATGAGTGGGGAATTTTTCTTTCCTTCTGCTAGATTAACAGTGGGGGGGTGGGGAATAATACGGCCATCAATCTAAGTCATGATGAGCAATGAATGCATCTGAAATCTGGACATGGTCCCGTTTTCTGGGTAAAGCTGTCTCAGGGTCAGGGAGGGTTTCAGTCCGAGCTGCCTGTGCTGGGCACCAAGGGCAACACTCAGCCACATGCGCTCGGGCAGCCCTCTCCCACTGCTTCCTCAGTGCCTGAAGACAACCCAGATGCTTTCCTCCTCATCTGGGAGGCAGGAGAGGGGCTGTTTGTACAAGCAGCCCAGAGGATGCTGTAAACTCCACCTGCCCCAAAGATGTTTAGGGTAATTTTTTACTTACTATGATACTCCTCTCTTACTTACTATGATAGGCTCCTCTGTCCATGGGATTTTCCAGGCAATAGTACTGGAGTGGATTGCCATTTCCTTCTCCAGGGGATCTTCCCAACCCAGGACTCGAACCTGGGTCTCCCACATTGTAGACAGACGCTTTACCGTCTGAGCCACCAGGGAAGTCCCACTACGATACTCAGGTCAATGCAACTCACAACCACTTTAAAGATCCTCCGTGCCTGCACTGACATCTAAGTTGCTGGGGATCAGGACTCTCTCTGTAGAGAGTGCTATGGGGCTCCATACAGCTGGAAGCTCAATACTTTTGCTGCTAGTACAAACTTAAGTTTGCAATATTGCAAAAGCGCTTTCTTGAGTGTCTTATGAACAGTGTCTTGATCCTACATTAGGACAGCAAGATCAGAAGTTACTCTGCCAAAGGATATGTAAAACTCGTGGTAACTGGAGGGCTGAACTATTGGAACTGAAGGAAGGATGCTCTTTGGAGGAGTTCCTGCTTAAGCTACAAACTGAATTTTAGTTTTCTTTGAGATGTGGTGAAACATGCATGTTGCAACACATTTGTAAATATTTAAGGATTCTTCTAAGTTTTAAAAAAATTTTTTTTATTTTTTATTTTTTATAACAGGTAGGAAAAAAGCATACAACAGAAGAGCTTTTACAAGATACAATTGGCGATACAAATATAAAATCTTCTAAATAATCACTGGTATTGTTCTGCTACTAACTAAACACAGTGGCATTAACAATCTGTCCCATTTTTTGGTACTCATTCTCCTTATTAATTTTAGTCTGGCTGGTCACAGAGTGAACTGGGGAACCAGCTGGCAAAGTCACAACTTCATTTTGGTAAGGAATACTGTAGACCTGCAAGAGCTTAGAAAGATTTATTGGAATATAATTTCCTAAGTATGAAAGCTAATGATGATAAAAGAAAGTCAAATTAGTATACTATTGAAATTTGTGTTAAACTATTTCTCAGAAAATTGTTTTACATGCTTGCTGATACCACAACGCACCCACAAAATCACCTCAAGTTTGGAAGTTTAAAATTCTGAAGGAAATCATTTATATAGAAAACTCCACATTCTTCTAAATGTATTTGAGTGGTTTTAAAAATAGAAAGCTTATTGGAACTAATACTAGTCATAATTCTTTTTGTTTAATAGCAGCTGTCTGGTCTGTAAAAATGAATATCTTTTTACTTTAAACAAAGAAGAGAAATTCTGACTGTGAGCTTAAGTTAAAGGAGTAATGGTTTCTAAAAATTTCTTTGAAAATTTAACTTAGTATGCCTATTACTACAATGATTACACTGGCTGAATACCCTTCAGTCAACATGCCCCACCCCTTTTAAACTTAAATAGTGTGTATCTGATAACCCAATAACAGGTGAGTGCCCTTCTACTGGGAAAACAACATTCCAAAAAAATCTGTGATACCTGCAGAAAAACCAGATCATCTATGATTATGTTTCTTAAATAAAACTCTTACAGTTAAATTAATTTGATTTGTTTAAAAAATAAAATTAACAGATAGTAGCAGCTTAGGTCAAAAATTAAAATTCAAAAGGAACTCAGAGATGGTTCCAAATAAAAATCATGAAAACATGAAATCATTTTGCTCATAACAGAAAATTCAAAATAAACGAGAGGAATTTTTAAAAGTCTTGGACCACTGGTTTCCCATCTCCTGAAGCCTGACTGTTTTCTGTGAAAATGCTTGAAGCAGAATCACAGGGATGCTGTCTTAGAACTGGGTACTGGAATTCATCAGGACAGAAGCATGAGATAGTCCAGAAGGGAAATCCAGTGTTGGGGAGGTCTCGCCTTCTTTTAAGGTAGCAACATAAGCCACAACATCTACAAATACAAGGCTTTAACTCTCTACAGGTAGGAAGCCAACCTGCTCCTTTTTGATCTTCTTCTTTGGCACAACCTCAGTGGATTTCTCCGATTCAGAACGAGTTCTAATTGATCTTCTCTGCTGCTTCTTTTCTACTGAGCCTAAAAGATAATTTAAACAAGCAAATAAAAACTCACCTGAGGATGCCTTGACATTTAAATAATTAAGATCTGACCAAATTCCCTGCTTTTCTCATCCATTACCGTTGGTCTTGTAACTACAAAATCATTAAAAACTATTAAAACACTTGAGAGTACACAAAAAACCGTAGGTTAAATTGTCAAGGCTGGTAAGTTGAGACTAGGATTCATGAAAGACCCTAAACTATACAAATAAAGAGGGATTAATTTTTTAAAAATTATATAGTCAAACTAAAACAGACGATAAACACACGTAGGCAATAAGTGAAGGAATGAAGGGATGGCGGGAATGTATGAAAACGACTGCATTCTCAGTTAACATTAGGAAGTAATGGTTCAAAATTTATTTAGTACTATGTATTTTGCATTAACAAATAAATTAATTCTACCTTTAAAATGCTTAACAGGGCTGGCTGCTGGTTGTAATATTGTTATATTATTAACAACCAAAGAGAAAAAAGGAGGAAAAACACAAAAATGTGATGAACAATGAATCGTTAATTTGACTATCAAGGGACTAGACTCCTTTAAAAGTAATTAGTCATGGAAAACTCACTGAAAAAATTTTCAAGCCTGTTAATATTAAATAGTGAAAAAAAGAAACTAAGAAGGTTTTTAAACAGTAAGAGTCTTTGCAGTAAAACACATCATTTCAGTTCAGTCCCTCAGTTGTATCCAACTCTGCGACGCCATTTTGGAAAGGATAAAACTGACATTTAAGGCCACAGTGTGAGAAAACACTAAGTCAGGAATGGATCCCACTATGGTTCATTCTGTGACCCAAAGCAGGAAAAGCCCTTTCAGCACAGCTATTATCTTCTCAGCACTTGGACCACCTGAATAGTCCTCGCTAGATGATAAGCACCTTGCAGAAGCTACCTCAATAAAGTTTTCACATCACCTGTATATTTCTTGGTTTCATTAGTCTTGTCTATGGGGAAACGGCTCTCCTCACCTTTGTTCAAAGCCCAAACAAAGAAGGATCCCATTACTTTTTAGGGGGCAGGAGCAGGCAGTCTGACGATAACATATTGTTTCTGAGCTGTGCTTAATTAATTTCTAGCACAGAAGTCACACAGTGAAGGTGTCCTTTACTCTCACTCTTCTCTTTACACCGATGGAAACGTTAACTAAAACAACAAGCATCCCACCCTCACAGACACCGGAGTATTCCAGAGATCCGCATTTCAGTTTAGTTAGCAATACTCAAGTACCTACCAGGAAAGAGGAAAATGAAACTAGAACTGCATAAGACAAACAAACAAACAAACAGCTTTCTTATTTTGAGGATGACAACATATAATTGTTCCATCAAGGGCAAATGATATTTGATCTATTATCTTATAAAGATAAGGCAATGTGGTGACTCCTTCAAATTATTCTGAAAGCTACCCAAGGAACACATCAACTCTACTATGTTTTAAAACATTGGACTTCCCTGGTGGCCCAGAGGTTAAGGATCTGCCTTGCAATGCAGGCGGACACCGGTTTGATCCTTTGGTCCAGGGAATATCCCATTGCTGAGCAACTAAACCCATGTGCCACAGCTACAGAGCCTGTGCTCTAGTCCCCTCGAGCTGCACAACTACGGAAGCCTGCATGCCTGGAGCCCGTGCACCACAAGAGAAGCCGCTGCAATGAGAAGTCCACGCACTGTAACTGCAGAGTAGCCCCTGCTCAAGACAACTAGAGAAAGCCCAGGTGCAGCAATGAAGACCCAGCTCAGCCAAAAATAAAAATAAATAAAATTTAGATAAAATAAATATACTAAAAATGGGAATTCCCTAATGGTCCAAAGGTTAGGACTCCGTGCTTCCACTGCAGGGGACACGGGTTGGATCCCTGGTCAGGGAGCTAAGATCACGCAAGACGTGGCACAGCCAAAACAACAAAACTGAAAAAGTGGAAAACAAAAACAAAAACAAAAAAACCCCCCCTAAACAATGAAAAAGTATTCTGTTCATGTTCTAAGGGGTAAGAAGTGAGCATCTCTGGATTTGGAAAATAGCATAGAGATCTTGTATAAATGCAAATATGATTCCTCAAACCACAGAAAAGTAGCAGTGCCACACATTCTAGGTAGTACCTAAATTTACTAAGAAAAAGCCTGAGAATTCTCCATGAGTAGTTAACGCCAACTGAGATGATGACGATGCAATCAGTTTCTGAAGGGAGATCAGGTCTCTTTTCTGACTTTTTAACCACAAGAGTTTTTCCACAAGGAGCAAAACGGTCATTTAAGGAGACAAAATATGCTTATCAGCTACAGCTGGCAACCAAATTTAAACCAAGGTCAAAGCTTTAGACCGCTCATCTATAACCTAAGGTCACAAAATCTAATTACATATGTCTGCCTAAGGCAGAAACTGAACTTTTCCTCGATATAAAGAATAATAACTGGACTTTCCCTGGTGGCTCAGTGGTAAAGAATCCACCTTCCAGTGCAGGAGACACAGGTTTGATCCCTGATCCGGGAAGATCCCACATGCTTCGGGCCAAGTAAGTCCCTGTGCCACAACTACTAAGCCTGTGCTCTAGAGCCTGGGAGCCACAACTACTGAGTCCACGTGCCCTCGAGCCCATGCCCCGCAACAAGAGAAGCCGCAGCAACAGGAAGCCTGTAAGTAGCACCGCAAGTAGAGAACAGTGTCCGCTCTCTGCAACTAGAGAAGAGCTGTGCAGCAATGAAGCCCCAGCACAGCCAACAATAAATAAAATTATTTTTTAAAAAAGAATTACAACCTTCCACAGCTTCAAAAAATAAAAAGGAAAGAAGAAAATTCACAGTAGAACGTAAATGGAAAGGACAACATGAAGATAAAATGTTCAGTAGCTGAGGGGAAGAAAACACCAAGCTCTGTTAAAAGTCAAAGTTTAATATTGAAGATCAATCTAATATTCTATGCAGAATTTACTTTCTCCCTAGTTTGGAGAAAAACGGATGTTTAATGATCCTCCTAGTGTAAGTATCATGCTGACATTCAGACAAATTACTACCCGTTCAGTGTAAAGAAAGATGACAAAACCTGGACCTAACTACAAAGCGCTGAGGCCAACCATCTTGCGGCATCTAAGAAGGTAACAAAAACATTCAACTATGGCTAATTAATGCAGGATCTTCTAAGTCCATTATTCATTGCTTCAACATTGTAATTTCATTTTTTATACAGGATTCTGAAACGACGCAAGTTGCAAGTGTGGTTCTGGACTTGGCTGCTCTCCCCTGGAATGCAGCCTCCTCTCCCAAATCGCTCCTGGATGAAGGCTTCCTGTTTACTCGCCCCTCCTCGAATACGCCACCATCTCACCCCATCCTGCAGGCCTGTCACTTTGTTTTAAAAGAAAAGTAGCCCAAGTTCTTTCCTGAATAATGTTTGTTTTTATTTAACTTTTGTAAGAAGAATTTTAACTCAAAATTTCCTTTACAAAAATATTTACCTCTTAGTGTCACTCAATTACAGGTTTGCCTGAATTATTATTGATCTAAGACTACTACCTCAGGTCTCAAGACTTTAATCCTTCTGGACAATTATTTGGTCACTTCTTAGATTCCAAAAAAATTTCAAAAGAACAGGGAAGAAGTTCAAAAGGGAGAGGATATATGTATATGTATAGCTGGTTCACTCTGCTATACAGTAGAAAATAACACAACACTGTTTTAAAGCAACTATACTCCAACAAAATTAAAAAAAAAAAAAAAACAGAAACAGAAACAAAGTGAAACATACTCCTTTCTTCTAAGATTTCAAATGATCAAGTTAGTTGATATCTAACTCTTTTCTTGACAGCTGTATGCAGCAGTAATACTGTTATATAAACCAAACCAACCAGACACTCAATTTAAGTTACAAGTCAGTCTTTGCCTATTCCAAAGGCACAATCTTACTGAATATAGGGATTTCTCCTTTGAGTAATACTAATGTATCTTGGTTTTCAATTCAAGCTATCTGTTAATCAGAGAAGATTCTAATAAGAGAGTTAGGCCGGAGACCCTCAGCTACCAGTATCTAGCACACCTAAGGGAAATGGAAAAAGCGTGGGCATCCACCAATTTGAGTTCCACAGGGGATAAAGGAGGAAATAGGAAGTATGTGTTAATAGTGCTGGAAAAGCTAAAGCTGTTATTTTCAAGCAGAGAGATCATCAAATGATGCATCTGTCAGATATGTATAGATTTTATAACTATACTCTTTTCATCATAGAATCCTATTATTTAAATTCCTATAGGAAAAATAACTATCACTGTTACTATCAATAAAGCTCTTTGGTCCCTAAACCATTCTCTATTGAAATAATTGCCTTGATAATTTGATTTTTTAAAAATATAACTTGATTCTGATAATGAAGGTTTCCTAGGAAAACAGTTGCCATGTGATCATCCAGCAGAACCAAGACCTCAAATGGGTCTGTGTACTCTATACTCATACCCACCTGCAGAACCAGATGTTGCTTCAGGAGATGACATATTCTGAGTTGCCTTTTCATTCCTCTGGTTTGGTGTAGAAATTATAAGTCTGTCTTGTCCCCTGACACTTATTTCTGTTTTGTTACCAATTCCCTTCAAAATAAGGCAAATTAAAAAAAAACAAACAGGTGATTACCAGACAAATGGCATTGTTGGCTTATAAAGATGGCTTAAGACCATTCATAATGTGCTTGGATTTTTTATTGCAGTTACTTTATTATCCTTGCCATTATCAGAACAATTTTATTAAGTCATCAGGTTGTATTCTAAAATGTATGATGAGATTATTCAGGGGAAAAAAAACTATTTGTTAAGCCCAAATGATGAATGTCACTAAAAAAAAAACCTGTACTACCTATTCTTCTGTCAAAACCAAAACATTTTCTAGTCTGAATAGTCTCTTCCTTTACCCACATCACAGTAAGAGAACTGTAGTCATTTTTATATGGTAAAGTACCCTACTACATGGATAAAAATGCCAACGTGTCTTTGAAAGACAAGACTCTCCTTAGATCACAGAAGTTATGACCAAATAAACAATTTGCAGCAGACAGAAGTCCCATTTCAGTTCTGTCTCATTTTAGGTATTTTTTAATGCAGTGAAATAAAAGAGTGATTAAATAAATATGATATATGTATTTTTAAAGCCTTCATTTTTAAAAGGTCAGTTTTACCTCAAATTTCATTTAAATATCACTCTTTGGAGGGGGGTGACCAAGTTTAATTTGTGCATCCCAAAGCTGATAAAAACCAGCTCCAAGAATGAAGCCAATTCATATTCAAAAAGCACGCAAAGGATTTATTTGCTAGTCAAAGCTGTTAACAGAACCAAATGGGGACTGTAACTTGTTTTTCCAAGGAGCTTCGCCTTAGTGAAACTAGTTGATTCTATAGGCAGAAACAGGTTAACAGAGGACATTTACACCTTTGGAAAATGTATCACTGATGAGGCGTCCTTATATTTAGTTATTTTCATGAGCACGTGACACTGTTAAGAAATAACCACAGAATTCTTCAAAACTTGTACACATCCATGCGTGTGAGCTCAGTTGCTAAGTCGTGTTCAACTCTTTTGCAACCCCATGGACTGTAGCCCACCACGCTCCTCTGTCCATGGGATTTTCCAGGCAAGAATACTGGAGTGGGGTGCCATTTTCTTCTCCAGGGGGTCTTCTCGACCCAGGGATCAAACATGCATCTCCTGCATTGGCAGGCGGTTCATTACTGAGCCACAAGGGAATCCCACACAACCATGAGGAGCCACTAAATTGAATACACAAGCCCACGGTTATGGGGCGGGCTGGGAGGGTAGTGAGGAGGTATATTAAAAATGACAAATGTTATAAAAGGTTTAAAGCCTTAAAGTGCCCTGACTGGAGGCCCAGGGCTGGCTGAGGAAGGCATTCTCTCTGAAGAGGCTGAATTCATGCCCCTACCCAAGCTATCACCATGGTTCATTGTGACAGGACACACACAGCTCTGGTATTTTCCTAAAATGCATGAGCATCCCAAGCCAACGTGAGCCAAACAAAATTGCTGGTGCCACCAAATGGATCAGCAGGTACAATGATTACAATGGTTAATTCAGATAAATGACAGAGATGATTTAATCAGAAGCATACTTTGCAACTAAAAAAAAAATCTAACCACACAAACTAGAAACGGGCAAAGTGCCCAGTTTTTTCCCATGATTTTAGGGAGCTGAGCTCAATTTTGGCTGCACAGCTCAAGATTAATCTAGTACAGATGGGGATATTACAAAAGAGGGGGGGAAAAGAAGGAAAACAAAGCCTTTTTGCCTATGTCCTTTTTGCCCCCATCTTAAACATAGTAAACTGACTGTACATTTCAAGTGTGGTGAATACAAAGGGTATTTAGATGATGACCTTGTGTTATCTGGGTTGTTTTTTTTTTTTTAATGCCAACACTGACTACTTACTAGACACCTGGGTTCCCCCAGAAAACCCATGAGAAAAGGAGATACCTTCGTCGAATAAACAAACTGATCGATAAATTTCCCATCTCCTGTAGCATTCTGCAGAGCAAACACTTGTTCAATTTTCACCACGGGAGACATGTTACACTTTTGCAAGTCCAGGCTCCCTTTGTGCATGGTGATGGACGCTGGTAGGGATTTCCTCGCTGCCGCCGTTTTCCAGGCCACTTTCACGGGAGGGGGCTCGTCCTCGTCCAGGCCCGTGTGCCGCCTCTGGCTGTGTCTCCGCATTTCAGTACCTGAGGGCGAGGAGGCTGCCTCGCCTGTGTTGGTCTGTTCTGGCTGCACATTGAGCACGGACCTTGGTCTTCGGGGCTTTTTCACTTCGGCTTTGGAGGCAACATTCTTTTTCGCTTGGGATAAAGTCTCCTCAGGCTGTTTATCAATATAGATGAAAGTGTACTGTTCTATCCTCTCCTCCCGGGTCATAGTCAGCGCTTTCTCTGCATGGGCAATGCCGATGTCCCACTGGGCACGTTCTCTTTGAGGCCGCGGTTTCCGAATCTGGAAAGAAAGATGCAGGCATTAAAGAAGATGCTTTATTCTAACTGGGCTTCCCTGGTGGCGGAGTTGGTAAAGAATCTGCCTGTAATGCAGGGGACCCAGGTTTGATTCCTAGTCGGGAAGGTCCCCTGGAAGCGGGCATGACAACCCACTCCAGTATTCTCACCTGGAGAATCCCATGGACCTAGGATCCTAGTGGGCTACAGTCCATGGAGTCGCAAAGAGTCAGACACGACCGAGCGACTAACACTTTACTTCAACAGGGACACTGAAACCCATGTGTATTTCCCATGTGGTCTTATAGTCTTTCCAGGTGTGCATACACACCTTCAGGGTCTTCAGGCAAATAAAGGAAATGTTCTGAGCCTGTAATTCTGATGGATCCGCGCTACTACCGAGGACACGCAGGTCCACTCTCTCTGATGGTAAACCCTTCCCTGTCGCCCACTCTGCTGGATGAGTCCCTCCAAGGAGTTGTCCTCTTCATATCACAGTCATAAAAAGCTAGCAATGATGATGGCGGAGAGAAGGAAGGTGACAGAAATGATTGCTTTCAGTGGCCTAGGAAACACAAACATTAAAAATGTCACCCTCAAGCTCAGGGGTGCTGCACAGACCACAGCAGAGCTAAGGGAGGGGCAGAAAACCAGTGTTTGGAGCTATGTGGCTGGCTTGTGCCAGGATGCAAACAGGGTGCAGAGAAAGGAGAGCCCCGAGGAACACGTGACAGTCGACAAGACCCAAGAAGACAAGAACATATGAGGGGAAAAATAAACCTGAATCACAGTTTCCACATTCCTGATCAGACGACTGGATTGGCAAGACAGATAAGAAAATTTTGAATAAAGGTATGTGAATGACCAAAGCAAGTAGGAATTAGCCAGGGAGCTTAGACTGAGGGAGCCAGAAATTAGCTAATGGAACCATCAGACAGTATAGTATGTGTCAAACACTGACATTTAAATTTGTAACATGTTACAGAATGTTTGATAAAAGTCATCAAAATCCTCTGAAATAATATTTAGCTTACTGTGAAAACAGAACACATTTCTGAATCACCAGAGGCCCACACTAAATTAGTTGAGTTAAAAAATCTCGACTAGACACATTATCAAGAATACAGGTCCAAATTCTAATACGTCCACCACCACATCATCTTTGGTTCCATTACTAATGTGACCTTGGCGGAACCAACTACTCAAGCTTTCTGTGCCTCAATCTCTTATCTGTAGAAACAGGAATAACAGTATCTACACCTCATTGACATTATAATGAAGATTAAATGGATTAACACATACATAAAATGCTTAAAAAAGTGCCTGTCTCAGTGTAAGTAGTACTAAATATTTTTAAAATATTTTACTTTCATAGAACAATTTTGCTAAACAAGCATAAAGGGGAATTAGGGCAGGAGGCCGAAATTAAATGAAAAGAATAGAAATCTCTGACAATATCCATATTTCACTAGCATCTATTAGACTTTATGCATTTGAATTCAAATCAAAATAGAAGCCAAAATTGTATTAAGCAGAAAAAGTTTTCGAGAGGACTGTGATGATGTTTATATGATATGTAAAATTTGACACAGTGAAAATAAATTATTAAAATTGAACTTAGAGGACTAAACTAAATCATTCTAATTGCCTGAATTCAAGTACGAAAAGCTCTACTAAATTATTGAGTCCCTTAAAATCCGAATTCAGTTGATCATGTTTCTATGTCATCAGTCACCTTCTGCTTTTCAGAGTGATTGCTGGCTTGTCTGGTCGCTTCAGCCAGTAGTTCCTCATACTGTTTGTGGCCTTTATACTCTCGGACCCGCTTCTCATGAACCCACGCCCTCTCTGGCTGGTTGCTAAAAAACTGGACGTGATACTCCCGGGCACCTGCAAGCAAAAATTCTTGTTAGCCATTTCACGGCATAAGCAGCCACATATATTTTGCCAAAAATGTGAACCTAAGCTGGGTTTGCCGGTTTACTCTTATTAAAACTTGCAATTTTTGGATCATCCAAAGATGCACTCCAACATCTACCAATGACACAACTAATAGCTACTATAAAAATCACCTCAAACAATTAAAATTAGTACAGTGAGTTTTAAAAAGAAAAAAATATTACAAATATTCTGCTCATTATCAGATTTGTTACCTTGGTTACACGATGTATTTTCACAGGCCTCAAACCTTTTTACAAATAAATCTGGGTATAAATAAATAATTTTTCCTTCAAAAAAGGCCTATTTTCTTGGACTTTTAAAAGCTAAGAGCTGATCAAACTGCTTTTCTCTTGACATAAAAGTGTGGCTGAAACTCCAATACTTAACTACCTGATACGAAGAACTGACTCCTTGGAAAAGACCCTGATGCTGCGAAAGACTGAAGGCAGGAGGAAAAAGGGATGACAGAGGATGGGATGGTTGGATGGCATCACTGACTCAATGGCCATGAGTTTAAGCAAGCTCTGAGAGTTGGTGATGGACAGGGAGGCCTGGCGTGCTGTAGTCCATGGGGTTGCAAAGAGTCAGACACGACTGAGAGACTGAACTGAACTGAAAAGCGTGGCGCACAGACCCAGGAGAACAGGAGTGGTTGCAGAGATCCCCAGGCTCCCATGAGGTCAAAACCTTCATCATTATAATGAAGAAGATGTCTTTTTTGAGATGTTGACATGTGCAGTCAATACGGCAAGAGCAATGCTGGGTCAGACTGCTGGTATCTCACCACAAATAAAGGCAGCGAGTGACTCCAAATTACACTGGTGGTGTATCTTTCATAGTCACACGCTGGCAGTTTAAAAAAAAAAAAAAAGGCCAGTTTTACTTAATGCCCTTGATGAAGCAGTAAAAATGATTAATTTTACTACATCTCAACCCTTTGAGTTTGAGATAGTGAAGGACAGGGAAGCCTGGTGTGCTGCAGTCCATGGAGTCACAAACAGCTGGACACGACTGAGCAACTGAACAACAACAACATCTCAACCCTTGAACATATGTCTTTCTCATATTCTGTGTGATGACACAGGAAGGGTATAAATCACTTCTGTGTGCTTCAGATATGATGGCTGTCAAGAGGGGAAAAATTTCTCTGATCGAACCATGTGGTGACCCGGCCACCTCTTCACAGAACACCATTTTTACTTGAAAGAATGACTGCAAGGAAAACTAGGTTATTGGAACTTGAGAGTTTGGCAGATATTTTCTCAAAAATGAACAAACACGTTTTTCACTTCAAGAACAACAATTGATAGTGTTTGTTGCCAATAATACAATTTGATCTTTCAAGAAAAATTAGAATATTGGAAAACTAGTATCCGTCCCTAGGAATTTTCCAACTTCTCAGTAACCAAAGAATTTTCTGATGAAGTAAGTGGTGACTTAAAGAATGTGATTTTTTAAAACTATCTATAAAGCAATGTGTCAACATTTGGAAGATAGGCACAAAATATGTTTTAAATGGCTAATATATGATGTTACTAAGTCATAAAAGGCAAAGATCCACTCAAAGTATAAGATAGAACCAATGGATTTTAATGTCATGAAGTACAAAAAGTTTATCAACAGGATTTCAGATTCCATATTGCAACTGACTCACTTCTTGCTGAGTATGGGTGTAATAGCAAAGAAATAGGCCCACAATTATCTGAAAAGGCTATTAAAACACTTCCTTTTCCGACTACACATCTGTGTGAAGCCAGATTGTCTTCCTTTTCTTCAAAGCAACAAACCATAATAGGCTGAATATAGAAGCAGATACAGGAATCTAGTGTTTTCAGTTAAGCAATTGGCAAAAATGTAAAAATACCATTCTCAATTTTTTTGCTTGGGAAAATATTTTTCATAAAACTTGAAAAATTTCTGCATATAACAGAAAGTAGATTTTTTTCTAATTGGTAAATATTTTAAATTTTCTCAGCTCTAACTTTTAAATTAACATAAACAGTAATAGATATAACCTATATAAAGCTAAAGTGTTAAGAGTCCTCACATTTCAAGAGTAAAAGGGGTTCTGGGACCAAAACATCAGAGAACCATAGCTCTCCAGTGGTGCTACTCTGAGACTGTGGTTCCCAGGATAAGTGTGCTACAAAGCAGAGACGCTAAGAGTGAGCCTCTAGAAACTATGATAATTTGACACTGCATGATATCTAGGCTCATAATCAGGGATCCTGTGTGTGCGTGTGTGCTAAGTGGCTTCAGGCATGTCTGACTCTCTGTGACCCTATGGACCGTAGCCCGCCAGGCTCCACTGTCCATGGGATTCTCTAGGCAAGAATAGTGGAGTGGGTTGCCATGCCCTCCTCCAGGAGATCTTCCCGACCCAGGAATCAAATCCACATCTCTACGTCTCCTGCACTGGCAGGCAGGGTTCTTTAGGACTAGCGCTGCCTGGGAAGTCCCCAAGGACCCTGTACTGTATGTTATTTTTTTTGAACGGGGAGGCCTTTCATTTCTCTAATAGTTAATTTTATCATATTGGATAAACCTAGAGTTTGTCATATAGAATGAAGTTCCATATCTGGAGGATGATCCTGGGCACCTCTGGCTTCTAACCAAACATATTGTTATAATCAGAAAAAGCATTTCAGTTTTAACTTTTAAACTTAAAATGAGAAAGACCTAAACAATAAAATACAACTTGAAATAGGTATGGGATCCAAACATCTTTCAATGTGCTTTTCAAAGAATTATCTTTTATGTGTGAAAACCGTTAACTATGTTTTCCAGTGCTAAGAATCTGACTAATAGCAATACTGACTAAAAACAATATGGAAACCAAAGATTACTGTACAAAATTCAAAGTAAATTTTACAAAGCAGTTTAGATAATAGGCAACACAAAATGCTTCTCAGGTATCATGTGTAGAGTGTAATCAACAAAATCAAGTTTTATATTGTTTCTGGTTTTCAGAAAAACTGTCAAAAAACCACTTCATTTAAAACTGTACTGCACAGGCATGCAATGAAATATTATCTTGCAATAAAAAGAGACAACATAGATGAACTTCTAACCATGGTGCTAAGTGAAAAAAACCAGACCTAAAAGGCATCATATTGTATGACTTGATTTATATGAAATGTCCAGAAAAGGCAAATCTACAGAGATGAAAAGTAGCTAGTGGCTGCTTAGGGCTCAGGGGTGCAAGCGGGAGATGAAGAGTGACTGCTGATAGATACGGGACTTCTTTTTTGGGCTGATGAAAAAAGTTTTCAGATTAGATTGTGGTGAAAGTGAAAGTCACTCAGTCACTTCCAATTCTTTTCGACCCCAAAGAATAGTCCATGGAATTCTCCAGGCCAGAATATTGGAGTGGGTTGCCATGACTTCCTCCAGATCATCTTCCCTTCCCAGAGATCGAATCCAGGTCTCCCGCATTGCAGGCAGATGCTTTACCATCTGAGCCACCAGGGAAGCCCAAGAATACTGGAGTAGGTAGCCTATCCCTTTCTCCAGTGGATCTTCCCGACTCAGGAGTTGAACTGGGGTCTCCTGCATTGCAGGCGGATTCTTTACCAGCTGAGCCACAAGGGAAGCCCATCAGATCGTGGTGATGGCTGCATAACTGTAAATGTGCTAAACATCACCAGATTGCACGCTCTAAAAGGGTGAATTTTATGGCATGTAAAACATATCTCAGGAAGGCTATTACTTCAAAAACTACTGCAGAAAAGAGAAAATTGAAGATATTATCAGAAGGTATATTTTTCAAGCCTAAATTCTCAGATTTTGGTTTCCTCAACAGTACAAACAGAACTCAGTTTTTCCAGCACTAAAGTACTGAGGACCAGACCAGATTAATTCATAACATGAATGCAAATACTTCCTTTGAAATAAAAGATGAGGCATAAATTGTACCTTCCTTTGTACGCCAGAAAAAAAAAAAAATTCTTTATATAATCCCAAAAGGCTGGTTTTCTAAAGGGAGAGAAACTGAGGAACCACAGCTCTCACGTAATGCAGGATTTCAGAATGCTCTGGAGGCCCAGACACGCACTGTTTTATCTAAGAAGGCTGGTCCCTCTTGGGAAATCCTTGTCCCTGTCTTCTCTCATTCAAGATTCACAGATTATTAAAAGTGCAAGGCACTTCAGAGATTAATAGTCCAACACCCTTACTACATAAATGAAAGAACTAGGACTGCCTTCCTCAGCCTCTGTAACTCATGAGCAGGGGGTTCAGTTATTTTCTCCCCTTATTATATACTAGTGGTTAAGAGTGAAGGTGATGGACGAAGATTTCTTTGAGACTCTATTTACAGATCTGAAGCAAGATGATATTAGGCTCTGCTTCACAGTATTGATGCCACAAGGGCTGCTTAAGAACACATACAAAAACAAAAACAAAACAAAAAAAAAAGAACACATACAAAGGAGTTGTTTTTGTGTTGTTTTTTTTGGCCATGCCACACAGCATGTGGGCTCTTAGTTCCCTAACCAGGGATCAAACCTGCACTCCTTGCACTGGAAGTATAGAGTCTCAACCACTGGACAGCCAGGGAAGTCCTACAAAAGAACTGTTCAACAGTGATCCTTGCACAAAAGCGGACATCCAACAACGTACTTTTTAAAAAATTTTTATAATTTTGTACTGGGGTACAGCCAATTAACACTGTTGTCATAGTTTCAGGTGCACAGCAAAGGGACTCAGCTACACATGCCTCCATTCTCCCCCAAACTCTCCTCCCATCCAGGCTGCCACATAACACTGAGCAGAGCTCCCTGTGCTAGACAGTAGGTAATGTTGCTTTTTTTAAAACTTCTGTCCCACTGAAGCTTCCAGTCTCCCCAACCATTACTCAGCGCACTATAATGACGAGATGATTGTCTTCTGCATCTGGCTGGATCCCTTGCTGGGTAGCACAAGAGTTGCAAATATGGCAGATCTCATCACAAATCTGACTTGTCGGACCTTTTTTCTCCTCATAACAGTGAACAGGCACCAATATAGAAGTTTAAAATGAGAGAAAAAGAAATAGGTGCAAAGTTGTCACAGGCAATAAGGGACTTGACAAGTGATTCCACAAAGCAAATATCCAGAAATAAATTCCAAACTCCAACCTTCCTTTGGCTATTAATAAGCAAGTCCATTCCTAGGAATCTACCCTACAGATTTTGGTCAAACATCTTCTTAACATTTATTGACATTCCTAAGGCAGGATTCTATGCCATTCAAAGTATACTTATTTATCACATTGAATATTTAGGTATGTTTCAGTAAATTTACAG
Source organism: Ovis aries (assembly GCF_016772045.2). Classification (NCBI taxonomy): domain Eukaryota; kingdom Metazoa; phylum Chordata; class Mammalia; order Artiodactyla; family Bovidae; genus Ovis; species Ovis aries. Next base: position 32,573,387 of record NC_056079.1, read on the forward strand.
ATTCAAAAATGGAGTAAAAAGAAAGTTTTTAATTAAAAATAAACAAAACCTCAAAAACCCACAAAAACAAAATGGGAGTTAAGGAGGAAAAAAGCATTTTGCAAAATTTATCAGGATGAAAAGCACCTCATTGAGTAAAAAATTAGTACCCACAGGCGTCAAAGATGAAACAAAAATGTTCAAAGAAAGCTTGGCCCAAAGGCCCTTAAGCTCACATAAGGCGTTTCACCACTTACAGGTCTGCTTTCTTTTGGAATTCATATGAGAGGACAGTCAGATGAAGGTTTGTTTGTTTTTAAAATAGAAATGTGAAAGAAATTATAAAACAAACATAGGATGCTTCAAGGGAAAACAAGGACTATGTCAGCTGTAGAGCCTCTCTGCCAGCTAAGATAACCATTGTTATTACACTGTTCATCAAAAACTGACACTGATGTAGGTTCTATCCCCGGGTCGGGAAGAGCCCTGGAGGAGGAAATGGCAACCCACTCCAGTATCCTTGCCTAGAGACTTCCACAGACAGAGGAGCCTGGCAGGCTGCAGTCCATGGGGTCACACAGAGTTGGACACAACTAAGCACGAATGTGCACACACACACACACACACGTGTTTTTGTAGTGTCAGATTATATTATCATGTATGTACTTTAATATTCATAATAACACTTAAGAGTCACTTTTTTGCCCCAATACCCATTTTTACTTAACACCCATTCATGCCTCTTCTTACCTCTTGTGTTAATTTTGGTGTGCACCTCAAGCTGGGGGTCACTGGACACCATGCAAGGCCACCAAGGATAGGTTCCCACCTTAGACCAAACAAGATCGCCGACCTGGAACTTCACACCAGCGGACGCCTCTGCTGTAGGAACAGAAGGTAATGTCGGCTGAACCTGTAGGAAAAGGTCATAAAGAACTTTGTCAGTAGAAAAGAAACTTTTAAAAAGAAAAATGTACAAAATACATCAAACATGCTAACCATGGAAAATTTATCTTCACTCATACTTTTGTCTGATGCCTGCTATCCATATCTAGCAAAAGGGAAGAAGAGAGGAGGAAAATAATTAATAAGCCCCACCCCAAATATTAAAAATAGGATGGATGGTTTCTATCACCCAATTATTGATAAGTGATCTCAAAATTCACAAGTATGAAAAAATGGTCATAGATTTTAAAAGGAAAGTAATTCCCTAAAAAAAAAAAAAAAAAATCAACCTCTTAAGCCAGCTCCAAGATTTATTTCAGTATAATTCCTGAAGTAGCAATAGGTGCTGTGTGTGTTCTAATTCAATCACTCTGCACCCACCTTTGCACACCATGTCTGGTTACACAGAGTTCACTAAGCCACTCACCGGGGGCTCCTCCTTCGGCGCTGGCTCTTCTCTTGGTTTTTCCGATTCAGGGTCAACTCTCTCATTTGGTCTCTAGGTGAAAAGAATAAAATGGCAGCAAACCAAAGAACAGTGACACACATACAAAGAAAGAAAGCGCAACAGCAAAGGAAATCAGGGACATACATTAACTGAATACCGTGAGGAGTACAATGTCCACAGCATATGACACTGTGTCTTAACATCCCATGTCCACTCTACACCACAGCCAATGCTCCTACTTCTTATGCTATCTCTTTAAAAACTTAATTTCTTAATCTGTTGATTCTCATTTTTTTTAACCTATCAGAGGACAGAAAAATGGGCACTCTGAGATTGCTAGTAAGAAGTAACTTGGAATTCTTCTAGAGAACAATTTGGTAATATGTATGAAAAGCCTTAAATTTTCAGACTCTGGCCCAGCAAATCCATTCTAAAAATGCATACTGAAAAAGCACTGATACATACATATATACATACATACATACATACAAAGACAATCACATCGGTGATATTTTACAAGAGCAAATATTAGAATTAGTCTGGATGTCCAAAAGTACAGAGTTAACTAATAAACTGTAATACAACTAGTTAGTAGAATTTTAATACGAATTTTTAAGTGACACAGAAAAATAACAATATAATGTTATTTGTAAACAACAAACTGCAAAGCAATTTGTATAGTGTGATTCCAATCCTGGAAAAATAATTTTTATGTGTACAGGAAAAAAAAGAGTAGCAGGATACCACCAGAAGATGGACTATGTGATTTTTTGGATGTGTTTTTCTATATTTGTCAAATTGCCTATGGTAAACATCACATTACTTTTCTAATCATAAAACCCACAAATACGTTATTTAAAAGTTGATTTCTACACATCTTTGAGGAGGCAATTTGGGAGCAAAACTCAAAACAAACTCTTTAGTTTAGCAATTGTATTTTAGGAACCTGTCCTATAGAAATAAACAAAGTGAAAAAATCTAAGCACAGGGATGGTGACTGCAACACGATCTCAAGTCAGTAACCCACACCTATCAACATCTTCACACTTGTTATTTAAAAACAGCCTGTAAGGACTTCTCTGGTGGTCCGGTGGTAAGAATCTGCCTGCCAAGTGCAGGGGGCACAGGCTTGATCCCTGGTCCAGGAAAACTCCACGTGATGCAGAACAGCTAAGCCTGGGAGCCTAGAGGCCGTGCCCTGCAACAAGAGAAGCCCTCACATCGCAACTGGGGAAAGCCTGTGAGCAACCAAGACCCAGTGCAGCCAAAGAAATAAAATTTAAAAATTCTTTAAAAAAATAGCCTGGACATGCCTTGAAAAATATTTGATACATTGTACAATAAACTGATTAGAGTAGTTATATTTGAGGAAGGAGATTAGGAAAATGATGAGGAAAGACAGATATCTGTATATTTCATTTTCTGTAAAAAGCAATTGCTTTTGTAATTTAAAATGTTCAAAAACTTTTCTTACTTGTCAAAGAACAGAATTTAATTTAGATGACTTAAAAGAAAGAGAGGTCTAAGAGACCATTAACTTGGGTCTAATTTCACTTAAAAACTATGGCTAATTCCAAAAAAAAAAAAAAAAAAAAAAACTATGGCTAATTCTAGAAGCTACTTAAAATTCTCCATTCAATTAATTCAAGACATTTAAGACACTGCTATAAAAACAAAGTTTTATTAAGTAAAATAAACTGTGAAAACTGTTAGGAAATGATAAGCGAGACTCATATGCCAATCCCCACGTGTGGGTCGTTCCCTGGACAGTGCCCACAGAGTTCCTGGGCTGTTCTAGAAGCTGGTGTGTAGTGGTAAAACATACAGATGTGACGCCTGACCTCAAAGAGCTCACAGGTGGGTAGGACAGACGAACAGACAAATATGAAGCACCGTTAGTTACTCAATCATGTCTCACTCTTTACAACCCCATGGACTGTAGCCCACCAGGCTCCTCTGTCCATGGGATTCTCCAGGCAAGGATACTGGAGTGGGTTGCCATGCCATTCTCCAGGGGATCTTCCCGACCCAGGGATTGAACCCTCATCTTCTGAGTCTCCTGCGTTGCAGGCAGATTCTTTACCCGCTGAACCATTTGGGAATTCAACACAAACATACACTCATACAATGTATGAAGAGAAGTAACAGTGTGTGGGCATGCAGCTATCAGGAAAAGCCTCTCTGAGAAAGTATAACCTGAACCAAAAGAAGAGGAGTTGTAGTCCAGTAAAAAAGCGGGGGAAAGAACATTCCAGAGAATAGCAGCATGTGTGAAGTCTCCGAGGTTAAACAAAGGTAGGAACTTCAAAAGAGCCCTTACGGCGGCGGCCACAACTGCCCCAAAGAGGAGAGAGGTTACAAGACGAGAGGGGAGGAGGCGACCTCACCAATATCTAGTGAGCCATGTTCAAGGGTTTTATCTCAAGTGCAATGAAAGCCTCAGAGGAGGATTAGGGGGAGAAGTAACACATGCCAATTTCTGTTTTAAAATGATCGTGTTAGCTGTTGTGTGGAGAATATCTTGGAAAGGAGCAAGAGGGGAGGCGGGATGTTTAATCAGGAGGCTACTGAAAATACTGGAAGTAGCCCGCATGGAAGAAGATGGTGGCGGCTCTTCGTGGCACTACGTGAACTCTGTCTGATGGTCTGTGGCGCTGCTATGACTGGCTAATCCGATAGGACTCACTCACTGAGCAGGAGAGAGAAATCTATGTTCAAGTGAGAATTCCCCCCCTCCCACCCCCAGTCACTGGTGTGACAAGGCAGTTTAAAAATACTGTCCACATTTGCATAGGCAGCTTCATTTCAGTCCAAAGATATACAGTAAGCCTTGACCTCATCTTCTCAATTCTCAAGCTACAGCAGGAGGACAGGGCCACCTGGGCAAGCATGTGTGTAGCTGGGAAAGCAAGTCCTCCTCCTCCTCCCCTGCCTTCAGTCTTGGGGATGTCGGAGCATTTGCGAGGACCTTTAACTCTGAAGCCAGACAGATAAGAGTGACTCATCTCTGCCAAACGATGGAATCCTACTATTGTAAGAGCTGATCTGAAGCTCATAAACATTTCTCCCTTTCTGGATTAAAGACAGGATTTCCTTCAAAACCTTTATATTATTCAAATGTCTTATCTCTTCCTGATTTTCCTGGCTGGTTCCAGGTTGTTCGCCTTTCTTTCAAATGAAAGTCGCTCAGTCGTGTCCAACTCTTTGCGACCCCCATGGTCTAACACAGTCCATGGAATTCTCCAGGCCAGAATACTGGAGTGGGTAGCCTTTCCCTGCTCCAGGAGATCTTCCCAACCCAGGGTCTCCTGCATTGCAGATGGAATCTTTACCAACTGAGCTATCAGGGAAGCCTACCTTGCCTTCAGGCTGGCTCAAAACAAAGTTAAAATCACTTTCAAAGAACTAAGTTTGTTTTTTTTTTTTTAAACACAGTCATTTTAAAAGGAAAGAAATGACAAGGGAGAAAAAGAAGCCTAACAAGATTTATTCTAAGCTTTCAAACTGCAAAAATAGAAGAAAAAAGTCAAATACAGGTGCTGCAATGATAGAATGTGAATATACATTGCAAAATGTGCTAATACGTGACCAAAACAGAAATATCTAGTAGGCATTTGGAGATCTAAGACTTGAGCTCAAAAAGGTAAAGAGAGATAACAGATTACCACAAACATCAATTAAGAAGGGGACTTTTCAAGATGAAATGGTCAATGGCAGTCAAATGCTTAGGAGTCAAGAAAAATAAGGAGTCAGAAATTGCCAACAGATAAAATATTGCTGGGTATAAAATCCACTTTTCTTTGACTGTTCAAAGGATAGATAAGCTTAAAAGAGATTAAAACTAAACAGGGATTGAAGATACCTTTTTGGTACTAACAGTGCCGCTTTAGGAGGAGAAAGCATCAGAGAAAAAGATGACAGTGAGCAAACTCTTCATAGCTTTAGAGACATCTTAATTTTAAATGATTTTTATGGGTGTACAATCTCTTTACATTTTTAGCTGATTTCACGTGGAAAGACCTTTTTTTTCCAGTAAAGAATCATAGGAAATTTCTTAATCTGGTAGGAAAAAATATGCTAATGGCAGCTAAAATAAAATTCTATTGCCCTAAATATTCCTTTAAAAAAAACTGGGGGAATTCCCTGGTGGTGCAGTGATTAGGACGCAGGGCTTTCATTGCCAACACCTGGGTTCAATCCCCGGTCAGGGAACTAAGATCCTGCAAGCCACACAGTTCTAACCACACCCACACCCACACACACACACCCACACCCACACACACCCACGTAGTATTTTTATTAAAATCCAAGAAAGAGATTTATCAGGATGAATAATACACATCAAATCTGGCAGAGTTCCAAGTCCTTAAGAGTTTTCAAACATTAAGTAAAATCGTATTCTCTACAGGAACCAAAACCTTGTGTCATCATTGAAGGTGGGAAGAAAAATGTAAAGCCAGTAAACTGCTCATGCATTTTTTCTTTTACTTTCTGAATAACCTGTGAGTTTGTAATGCATATAAACAGTTTCTAAGAATTTTAAGATCGAACAATCTGAGACTGGAGAACAAGATATAACCTCTAACTTAGTGCTAATGGGGCCAAAGAAGCTGTCTGGCTTTTTATATGTGAAAATGGCAAGTTGAGAGTTACTGGGCCTGGCCTTAGTGGATAAGCCCACCGAGGGCTGGTGGAAGACCAGTGTTTAAACAGAGCCTACGCTCACATGCCTGAGGCATTACACCTGCCAAGGAGGAAGAAGTGCAGAAACATTTCCACATGTTTCTAATTTGGTGGGAGAGAAAGCAGCTAAAGCAGCTTTACAAAATATACAGTTTCAGTAGTGATAGCAGGTCTGCTGCTGCTGAGATGTCTGGACACACATTTTCATTGTTGGAAAGATATACTTAGGTTGTTCCACAGAACAGCCACTCTTTAGAAGGCCAGATAGCTCAGAATTGGGAGGAAATACTCGTAGAGCTAATACTAAGGAAAAAGGAAAGAAAACAGGAGTGAGTGGAATCTTGTTTTTAGATGAGAATTTGTTTGCTTTGTCTGTCTCAAAAAAGAACCCATGACTGAGCTTTTAAGAAAGAAATATACATCTGTACATCTAGATATAGTTATCAACGAACCCAGCTTGAGGACAGTCACTCCAGGCACCAGCTCTCACTGGGCTGCCCTTGGGCGTCTGGGGGAGGGGAGGTGTCCAGTGGTGTCTGCAGACACTTCCGTGGGCTTCTCTTTCCCTTCCGGGCCCTCTGTAATGCTGGACGCCAAGGGTGTGGGCCTCTAGTGACAGCCAGGAGTCACAAGCGTATCAAAAGTTGAAACACTTAAATCAGCCATCCTCAAGGAAGCAAAAGGAACGTTGTTCAAGTTAAGGAAACACCTATAAAACCATACACGGTTACAAAAAAAGCAGGCTGATGTGTGCACATCCCTGTCTGCACGGCTTAGCAGAGGCACAGCCCTAACAATAAGCAGGGTCCTGGGACGCCGGCTTCAATGTTCTACTGTCAGAGCGCAGCAGCACTTTTATGGCCCCTTCCCATAAGCTTAGACCTGCCCCACATGTGCGACAGAAGTCTGATTAATCAAATTCAACTAACAAGAGCTTAGCTCTTCACTACATTTCTTTGAAAGAAAATGTGGTGGGTCAGGGGAGAAAAACAAGGGGAAAAGAAAAACAACAACCCTAGATTTTCCCCCAAAGCTCAACTTTCAGGCAATGGTCTTGGTAACATTTAAGGCACTCAATGCCACTTACCACGTCTATACCTTCAATCAAACTGACATTCCTTTACCCCAAGAGACTGTAAGATCCTAAATAATGAAATATTAAATTATGCCCATACAAGATTAATTTAAAAAAAAAGAAAATGAACTAAAACTCTTAAATCACATCTAACCATTTAATTCCTGGATATAACCATTAACTGAAGGTTTAAGTGATATAAACGGCCAGACACAGCAGACAACAAACAAAGACAGAATTGGCTTTAAAGTCTCACTGAAAAGTGACTCCTAGACATATCATTGCACTGAACTGTTTCCTAGATTCCAATAAAGCAAAGAGTGGATATGAAAAATGAAAAGGCTATCTTCTCTTGCCTCTAACTGCTTCCAGCCCTATTTCTATTGAGATATATTTTAAACTATACGTTTTAATATTTTTATCAATGAGGCAAGAAGTCTAGCCTAGTAAGTAAAATCTGATATTCTCCTATTTGCCGGATTCTTTAGAGCAAAACAAATTTGGGCCAGCAAGATGGTTCTTAGAACCTCAGCTAGAACCAAATTCAGGTTTTATGCATTTTCGTGATTCCCAAGGGTCACTGGGGTTTCACATGTCTTTTCACTGCAGGTCCATGAAAGAAATACTACAGTGGATGTATCTGGAGGGGAAAAAGGTAACTTCTCTCCTTTCACTGATTCATTCACTTAATCAACAGTGTAAGATACTGCATGAGCTAAGATCTACGCAAGGCGGGGGAGTGCATTTAATAAATGACTTAAGAAATTTAAAGGCATTTCAGAAACCACTTAGCTTCAGAGTCATTTTACAGCTACAGAACTAAGATGGCAGAACTGCTAGTGTCCACAACTTCTCTTTATCTCCTCACTCAGTTTATTTTCTTCATAGCACTTATCACTATCTGAACCTAGACACGTTTACATGCACATGCACGCACGTGCGTGTATTTCTGTGTGCGTGTGTGTATTTTCTGGCTCCTCTTACTAGAATGTTAGCACCCTGAAAGTAGGCATCTTTACTTTTCACTTGCTGGCCAACTTTCAATTCTTAGAAAAGTGTCTAGCACACATTAGGTACTCAGTGGATATTTGTTAAGTGATTAAGATAAACAATAGAAAATGAGAAAAACATATTGACTTATCACACTGAGACTTGTGAGAGCCTAGAACAGGTGTGACCTTTACTCCAGTGAAAGACCATGTTGATCTGCATAAAGAAGTGGAACTCAGCTACTAAGGAAAAGATGAGTTGGTAAGATGTAAACATTTCTTTGAATAGAAGATAACAAATTAACTTGCATACCAGATAGAAAAGCATTCATTTCTTCCCAAATAGGTCTGGGGACATCTTCAAGTCATACTGTATATTAGAATATTAATGAAAAACTCTTCACTCAAGCTAGAATTGATTTGTTACATACCTCTTGTTATTAAGAAAATTAATACTGAAACCTCAGAGACGTTAAAAAAAAAACTAGTAGCACGCATCTTAAGTTACCAGCAAAGGATGACTTTTATAAAATGCTACCTGAAGTTTTAATGAGTATGTATGAATACTAACTCTGATTTTAATAAAGAGTTCCTTTGTTTACCTCAGGTTATTTTGCAGCAAACACACTAGGATGAATGTAAATCTAAGCTCTCCTGGCAAACGTTGGTCCAGGCGGTTCCTCTGTGGCACAGTGGATAAGAATCTGCTTGCCAGTGCAGGAGACACGGGGTTCCATCCCTGGCTGGGGAAGATCCCATATGCTGTGGAACAGCTGAGCCCACACACCACAGCTACTGAGCCCGTACTCTAGAGCCAGGAGCTGCAACTATGGAGCTGAAGCCCCAGTGCCTTAGACCCTGTGCTCTGCAACAAGAGAAGCCACTGCAATGAGGAGCCTGACCACTGCAACAAAGAGTAGACCCTGCTTGCCACAACTAGAGAAAGTCCACAGGCAGCCAGGAAGACCCGGTGCAACCAGACCAAAAAAAAAGCTGAAGTTCTGAAACAATGGAAAACCAATTTCATTAACCATATTCTCACTGACTTTCCTCTTCATCTTCAGAAGCCAGTTTATTACAAGCAAGATTAAGTGAGACTGCTAAACAAAGACACATCAGAGGCAAGACTTTTAGTGTCACATATTTTTAAAATATTTCTTTACTCAGATGATGTCCATTCATTTACTCAACAAATATCTACTTACCACCTGTCATCATAACCCAAGCTCCTTGCCAGAGATCAGAAGAAAGAAGTTATCAGAAATATTTACATTTTAAGAGATAAAAACTGGAAAAAGATCTCTTGGACTTCCAGTTAATGTGAAAATATTACAAAATTTTTCAAAAAGATGTTTCAACTTACATTTTGTTCTTCTGGTTCTAATTTGGGGATTTTGTGCGACTTGCGCTCTTCAGATCTAGCTGAGTCATGCTTGTTGCTCTTTTTCCTCTTTTCTTTTCTGCTTTCATGCTTTGACTTTGTGTGCTCACTTGCCTGGACTTCATTTAAAAGGTCTCCACAAAGGGAAGACTCAAACAATTCCCTGCCATTCTGGATAGTTTTGGTTATTTTTAGTTTAATTTCAGGTGAGCCAGTCTTCTTTGGAATCACAGTCTGTGGTACCGAAGGAGGAGGTGGTGGTGGCTGTGGAGGAGAAGGCTTTTCCAGAATTTCATGGGGTCGTGTGTTTGGAATTTCTGAATGGTAATAGTCAGTGGGGCTAAAGTTTCTAACTGCACCAAAGCCGTTGGCGGACCCATTGGGATACTGGTTATACGGCTGGTATTTGGTTTGAGTTTCGTACATGCTGATGGACGGTGGGTAGCCATTCGTGAGTGGAGGAAGATCTTCTGTTGTGGGTGGGTACTGAAAGCCTTGCTGCAAGGTAGCTTCATATGGTGTCTGGCCACCATCTTCAACAATGTCACTGTTGTTATCAAAGGCATCCTCCTGGCGGATGTTGGCGGAGTCAATGAGTTGAGGTGGTTGCTGAATTGTGTTTCCCATGATCCCTTGCATGAAAGAGAAAGAGAAATCCATTGTTCTGCTCCAGCATCCTTAACTTTCCCTTTCTCTCATCGGGCCTAAAGTTTTAAAAGAGAGATCAAAAAGTGTTAGTTAATAACCTCAAAGGCTAGATGGCTAATCAATAGCAAAGGATTAAAAGAAAATATCCTGAAGCCCATTTTCATATCCAGATCTGCACACTGTTGTTTTTTTCCCCGCCCCGCCCCGCCCCCTGCACACTGTTTTTAAAACAAGCAGCCAATGTGATTCTGACACAGAACACTTTTTATTGTAAATGCTTATCTGTTTGAAACTCAATGACTGTCATAACAACTTGAGTAACAAAAATTCTGTCCTCTTTGCAAACATGCAAAATTGTTCTGACATTCCTTTGTTTCCCAAGTTAGAGATTATAAGTCTCAGTTAAAACTGGTAATTGCAAAATCAGCAGTGTCTTGATGCATACAAATTAAGTTCCATGGGAGTTTTCCTTGGATCATTCATGTTTTGTCCAGTGGTTCTGTTATTACAAAAATAATAAAATCTTACTGCAAATATTTTAAATACAAAATTTAAAAGGCCGATTAAGTCACGTGTAACCACGTAAATACTTCAGTGGGTATTCTTCTAGATCTTTCTCTATATATTTACACACAAAATATTTAAAATAGTTTAATCTGCGACTTGCTTATTCAACTTAAAATAAATCCTAGCTATCTTTCTACATCAGCCATATATAGATCATTCTCATACATCCTTCACTCTCTAAGTGGCTGTGGTCACACAGCAAACAACTGTGGAATCTACCATATATAACCATGACAATCATTCAGTTGCTCACAACTCTTGGATATTATAAATGGGCTTACAGAAAACTTCCTTGAAACTGTATCTTTATGCATATATGTATTTCTCTAGGACAGATTTGAAAGTCTGATGATACTGTAAAACTGTTCTATAGAATAGCTTATTATAGGCTGTACCGTATCAATTTATACTCATACCAATAGTGTGAGGGGACAGCTAGTTCCCATGCTCTCGCCAGCATCTAGTTGCTTTTAATCAGTGATATAGATAGTAGAATCATCTTTACTTTTACAAAAGGCACATGTCAAGACGTATGTACTGATGACCCAGATTCAGTAAATCTGGGGTGAGGCCTAGGGCATGAGTATTTTTTTTCCAGTTCTCTATATATTTGTTATTTATTTTTAGTTGAAGGATAACTGCTTTACAATATTGTGTTAGTTTCTGTCATACACCAACTTGATTCAGCCACAGGTGTGCATATGTCCCCTCCCCACTGAACCACCCTCCCACTTCCCACCCCATCCCACCCCTCTAGGTTGTCACATGAGCTCCCTGAGTCATACAGCAAATTCCTACTGGCTATCTATTTTATATATGGTAGTGGATACACTTCCATGCTACTATCTCCATTCGTCTCACCCTCTCCTTGACCCCCTACCCTCCATGCCCACAAGTCTGTTCTCTATGTATGCATCTCCATTGCTGCCCTGCAGATAGGTTCATCAGTACCATCTTTCTAGATTCCATATATAAAGCATGAGTATTTTAAGGCCACATTCCAGCTGATACTGATGCACACTGCTGGCCAGGTCACTGCTTTACTTAGAGTTACTGTGCCTTTTCTAGAAGGTGTCTGGAATTGCCCACACCGTGTGACAATGTTACAGTATGGATGAGCATCTGTTAGGAAATGCTTTGAGACCACTCTGCTCTGTCATAGGTTTGACAGGTCCACATCTTGAGACAGGAGATTAATGGACTGCCCAGATATAATTTTGAAAATCCTATAAACACCTCTTCTAAAAAGCTCTGAGGCTGAGAGGATTTCACTACTGTGTCAAGTCTGATGAGCTAACTGTAGATGGCAGAATGCAGGGAAGTGGATTCGGAGACTAGAGCCCAGTTCAATTCTGTGATTTACTGGTAATGTCCACCATCATGGTTCTAGTAGAAAAATGATATAGCAAGTAAGCCAAAACAGTGAAAGGAAGAAGGAAATAAAAGCTGACAACATTTTCCAAGGTGTATCCAATTAAACAGCTGTTTATTCTGATGTTTGCAAGTGGAATGAATGTTACCAGTTCTTAACTTGCAAACGAATGAATGTGAGAGCTTACAGAAAATCAAATTGCCTTTACTGCTCTATACTGGAGTGAGGTGGGGGGGAGGGAGGCAGCAGCCACAGGATGTGAGAGAGCACTCCCACTTCCTTAGCATCTACTCTGGACCAAGCACTTTTTACACATCTCACTTAATCCTCAAAACAACTCTTCAAGGTGGAGTGACTCCTGGCTCACAGATAAAGAAAGTGAGCTGCAGAGGCGTTCTTAGGGGCCTTGCTTAAACCCCAACGCCAAGAAGGCTGAATCAGGATTCGCACGTAGGCATCTCTGACTCTGAAGCCCAAGATTTTTGCCATTACGCCACTGCCACTTTCCTCAGGTGTTAAGTTCTGAGGATTTGTTTCTTCTGCTCAGGTATTGGGTTGGCCCAAAAGTTTGTCTGGTGTTTTCCATTACATCGTATGGAAAAACCCACATGAACATTTTGGTCAACTCTATTCTTTATTGCTTGGTCACTGCTAAAACAACAACTAACCATTTCATAATAACCACCACTAACACTTAAAAGAGAGTTTAGTATGTGCCAGGAGCCACTCTAAGAGCTCTATAAACAGGACACCATTTAATGCTCCCAACAGGCAGTCTGGTCTCAGAGTCTGTGTTCCTAACCAGCATATCATACTGATAATGCTCATAAAGATTAGAAATCATTTATATATATAGCTTAAGAACTGAACCTTACGCTAATCTGACCCTTGACAAAAATATGTAGCTCACAGACACAAGAAAGTATGTTCTAAATTCCGTAAACACACATGGGGCAAGTATACAGGTAGAATTCAACAGTTCTCCAAACTTCCAACTTGAAAGCAAGTTAAATACCAGCATTTGACATGATGCAATCTGTGCTTTTGGTTCTTGTAACTGTCATACTCAAGATCAGCTTCCAGATAATGTCCCATAGTCTTTAGAGGTTTTCAGGCACATGCACTCAGGGACTGCAAGGAGATCAAACCAGTCAATCCTAAAGGAAATCAATCCTGAATATTCACTGGAAGGACTGATACTGATGCTGAAGTTCCAATACTGTGGCCACCTGATATGAAAAGCCAACTCATTAGAAAAGACCCTGATGCTAGGAAGGATTGAAGGCAGGAGGAAAAGGGAACAGAGGACGAGATGGTTGGATGGCATCACCAACTCAATGGATGTGAGTTTGAGCAAGCTCTGGGAGATGGCAGAGGATAGAGAAGCCTGGTGTGCTGCAGTCCATGGGGTCAGAGAGAGTCTGACATGACTGAGCGACTGAACAACAACAACAATTCAGATTTCTGATACTTCTGACTTAGTTCCAAACACAAACTTCTAAGAAGTCTGGCATTTCCCCCTTCTCTTCTCTAGCCCTATAACCAAATATTTTATTTTAGTTTGAACTAAGAAAAGAAATAACATTACTATATTACAATTACAGCGTAAAAGTTAGAGGGCTTCCCAGGTGGCACTAGTGGTAAGAACCCACCTGCCAATGCAGGAGACATAAGAGACATGGGTTCAGTCCTTGGGTTAAGAAGATCCCCTGAAGAAGGAAATGGCAACCCACCCAAGTATTCTTGCCTGGAGAATCCCATGGATAGAGGAGCCTAGTGGTCCACAGTCCAAAGGATCACAAAGAGCTGGATACGCCTAGTGGTCTACAGTCCAAAGAATCACAAAGAGCTGGATACCACTAAAGTGACTTAGCACACACGCACGCATAAAAGTTTGCAATTACACAGTGTTTTCACATACTTTCTTATTTGATCGACAAAACAATCCTGTACAGCTGACAGGGCAGGTGTTAGCTTCATTTTTCAGATAACTACATTCAATATTTGCCAAATTTCCCAAGACTACAAAGCTAATTAGCAAGTAAGCCTGAAAAAGAATCAATCTCTTAGCTTTCTAATCCTGTGTTGTTTTCCACGAGATCACATGCCAGAGACTATCCAACCACCCAGAGACAACACAAAATTGTCTTGAGAGTCCTATGTTAAAGCTGAGCAGACTGTCCTTTCCTAACTCAGCTTTGCTTCCAGACTACCCTGCACTGCTCGCTGCTTCCACTGTTTTTCCAGCTCCCAGGCCAGGAGCCTCAGGTTCATATGAGGGTGACTGATTCTTCCTTCTCAGTGAAGCCATAAAACTAAACACTGGACAAGTCTAGTACCTATTCCTTTGAACTCTGATTTGTTCTTTTCCTTTAAACTGTATTTAGTTTTGGCTGTGCTGGGTCTTCACTGCTGCTCAGGCATTTTTTCCTAGCTGCAGAGAGTGCAGGCTCCTCTCTGGCAGCCATGTGTGTGCTTCTCATTGCAGTGGCTCCTCCTGTTGTAGAGCACGGGCGCTAGGGTGCGTGGACTTCAGCAATCACCGCTCCTGGGCTCTAGAGCACAGACTCAGCAGTTGCGGTGCATGGGCTTAGCTGCCCTGGGGCGTGTGCAATCATCCCAGCCCAGGGATCAAATCCGTAGCTCCTGTATTGGCAGGCAGATTCTCTACCGCTGAGCCACCAGGGAAGTCCTTGATTTGTTTTCTGATTTCTCTATCCATGTCAGGCCAGGCCCTCGTCAGCACCTGATCCTGGAACTACAACTGATTTTCTAGGTATTTCTCACCTCTAGTCTCTTCCTGCACAGCTGCCAGGGGAATGCTTCTAAAGCCAACTTGCACCGGGTCTGTTCCCATGTTGACGTTCTAAACCTCACACATCAAGTCTCTTCTGTGCCTTTAGAGATTTTCCACAATCTGATTTTTTTTTACCAACCCAAATTCCAAGGGCATGAATGACCTTTTCTGAGCATCCACTGAGCCAGATATCTATAAACTGTGGCCTAATATCCTACAAAGCAAAGTATTATCCCCATCTTACACATGAGAAGGGATGGGGCTCAGAAAGATCATGTGATTTGCCCTTAGTCACATGGCCAACAGAAGTTGAATAAAGTGGTGAATTTGTATCCTTTAACTCCAGTACAGTACCAAGTAATGTCAGGTGGTGCAGTGGTAAAGAACCTGCCTGCCAGTGCAGGAGATACAGGAGACACAGGTTCCATCGGGAAGGTCGGGAAGATCCCCTGGAGGAGGAAAGGGCAACCTCTCCAGTATCCTTGCTGGGAACTCCCCTGAACAGAGGAGCCTGGGGGCTACAGCCCACGGGTCGCAAAGAGTCAGACAGGACCAAGCGACCAAGCACAGGATGCTCTACATAGCAGCTGCCTCATAATCTTTGAACTACCCAAACTTCCCACTTTAACCCAATATGCTCCAGACACACAACCCAAGTGCCTGTCGGGCAGCTTCACTCACATCTCACAAGCGCCTTAAAATGTCTAATAGTGAACTCTCAGTTTCTATTTTACTTAAATGTGTCCTTCCCCTGAGAAGAAAATGAAACCTCCACCTACCAGCTGCCAAAGCCAGAAGCCTGGGAATCATGACACACCCCTTTCACTCACTCCTACTCTTGTCCAGCCGATCCATAAACTCCCCGAGCCTTACTCCCCAGGCAGCTGACTCACGCTGGTCTATCTCACTCCACCTCTGGTTCCTCACCGAGGCTCTTACACAACGATCTCCCTGATCTCCATACAACCCATGTCCCCAGAGAATGGCTCGTCACCTTTAAAAAAAATGAATCCAATCGTGCGACCACCCCTTAAAATACAGCAGGAAAGACAAACAATAGGGAGGACTCTCACAAATGTCATTTTGAACAAAAGTGGTCAGACACGGCGATTTCACTTACACAGTACACAGTGTGATTTCATTTACACAGGGGTCACAAACAGGATGAAGTTAGGCCTAAATCTACCGGGACAGCTGTCAGAACAGTAGCTGCTTTCTTGAAAATGGTGCTGTAGACACTGGAAAGGGGCCACAGGGAGGTTTCTGAGCCGCTGGTTATGTTCGATTTATTCATCTAGATAGTAATGACATGATTTACTGAAATAAGCAAAAATAAGCAACAAAACCTTCAATGCCCTCCCAGTGGCACTCAAGTAAAATCCGGGCACAGCATCATGACTGCGTGCTCAGGCCTCAGTTTGTAAACTACCAAAGTCATCTACCAACACTTGCCACAGAAGCATCATACTCCGGCCACAGGGGCTTATCAACTTCTCAAATGTGCCCACGTCCATTTCTGTCATTGGAATTTTCACCTCTGTTGCTCCAACTACCTGAATACTCATTAACTCTCAGAGAAGACTTCTGCGGTCCTTAGCACCCTCTCCTCACTTAGTCTGTTTTGTGTCCTTCATAACAGCACTTACAATAACATGCCTTGTACAAATATGCGTTTCCCTTTTTATGGTCTCTCTCCCTCACTCCACTGCATGCTCTATAAGCACAGGGACTATGGATATCTTATTCAAGGCTAGATATTCAATACTGTTCAATTAATAAATGAATGAAAGCATCTCTGACCTCAAAGGGCTTAAAACTAATATACCTTCACTGACCTGCAGGATTTCTGGGGATATTTTGCCCATGCTGTAACTCTACTCACCCACTAATCCCTGGTTTGGTAAAAAATGAGTTATGCTTATTGTAAAAAAAAAAACCCAAACAAAACACTGACACCCATAGTTACACGGTCAACTGATCTTCCACAAAGGTGTCAAGTAATTCAAGGAAAAGGACTTCCCTGGTGACTCAGTGGTAAAGTATCCGTCTGCCAATGCAGAAGACATGGGTTCGATCCCTGGGTCAGGAAGATCCCTTGGAGAAGGAAATGGCAACCCACTCCAGTGTTCTTGCCTGGAGAATTCCACGGACAGAGGGGCCTGGAGGGTTACAGTCTATGGGGTCGCAAGGGAGTTGGATAGAACATAGTGACTGAACAGCAACAACAAATTCAAGGAAAAAGGATGGTATTTTCAACAGACAAGGCTGGGAAAAAATATGACTGGATAGCTGTATGGAAAAAGCAAACCTCACCCTTACTTTACCTTACAAAAAAATAATTAAAGTTAGTTCATAAACCTGGTACTGAAGTCAAACCATAAAACTTCTAGACTAAAAACATGGGAGAAAATATTCGATTGTGTTAGGCGAAGATTTCTTCCACAGGATGCAAATATCATGACCTACAAAAGAAAAAGATGGATAAAATGGACTTCAAAATTAAAAACTCTTGCTCTTCAAAAGACACAGTTAAAAGGAGAAAAAAGTGAATTACAGGCAGAGAGAAAGGTATCTGCAAAGTGCATATCTCATAAAAATATCCTTATACTTTTACATTTTAGGAAATGGGGAGAGACCCACCAAGGGTTTTTGAGCAAAAATGGGACAAGTGAAATGATGGTTTCAATATCCATCACTCCACAGGTGGCTTACTAGTTGCAAACAGAACTGTGCACAGGACAGAGTACTTCACACAAGGGAGTAGGTACGGTTTTACCAGAGGCAGGCCAGCTGGCCTCCTGGGCCTCGTGGTGTGATTCATGCACACATCATCATTCCCCAAGCCCTCTTCCCAGTGCTTACACCAAACCTCAAAATGAGGAAGCAATCAGACGAATCCAAAGTGTGGGACCTTCTCTCAGAAAACTGGCCCCGGCTCTTCAAAAAGTGAAAGTTACAAATAAAAGGTGGAAAGACCGCTCTTTATTTGAAAAGACCAGTGCAATTCGTGAACTTTGATTAAATCCTGGATGTAAACACAAGCATACACAGAGAGGTAAAAAACAGTGTTTAGGAGAAAATGAGAATTTAAAATGCAAACTAGGGGCTTCCCTAATGACCAAGACTCCCGTCTCCCCATGCAGGGGGCCCAGGTTCCAGCCCTAGGCAGAGAGCTAGATCCCACACACTGCAACTGCAAGTCCTGCCTGCAGCAACTAGGACCCAGCACGGCCAAAGAAATAAATATAATAATATTTCAAAAATAAATAAGCTATTAAACAATGGTGCTGTTAATTTTCAAGGGTATGATAACGCTATTCTGTTAATGTAAGAGAATGTCCTTATTCCTAGAAGAGCTATGCTTAAATATTTAAAGTGTCCTAGGATCCACAACTTTCAAATGGTTTAACATTTAAACAGTACATATATCTAGAGTAAAACAAAGAAGGCAAAAAATGTTAACAACTAATCCAGGTGTCGACTATAATAGTCTTAATTTTCCTAAAGATTTGAAAAATTTTAAAGTGAAATGTTGGGGAAAAAAAATAATAATTTAGCTAAGGGGCTGGAAGAAATATTAAAAAGAAAAAGCAACTGCTTCTTAAGGCAGAACAGCATGCATTAAATCTTGACAGCATATTCTGACCAACTCAGCCAAACGGCTCACTGTATCATATTTTCTAGGAAGTCTAAGCATGAATAGAGCCACACTTTCTAATATTGCACCTCCAAATAACACAATAATGCAATCAATAAAGCAATTTTAATAATTTTTAAAAAAAAGGTATTTTAGGACTATAAAATTCTTTACATAGTGATTTTTATACATACTGGAGTCTGGTGGCCAGCATTCAAACAACAGACACACTAACTGATATAGAGAATTAGGAGGCAGAGATGCGGGTTCGATCCCTGGGTTGGGAAGATCCCCCGGAGGAGGGCACGGCAACCCACTCCAATATTCTTGCCTACAGAATTCCATGGACAGAGGAACCTGGTGGGCTGCAGTCCATGGGTTCGCACAGTTGGACACAACTAGTGACTAAACATCAACAACAGTGTTGCTGTAGGAATTAAGAGAATCCATGAGCAGTACTTTGGACAACGCCCAGAGTTAGAGCTCAGTATCTATTAGCTGTTACCATAATATTATCATTCAGCACTGGGCACACAGAACTTATGAAAAACCTGATCTCTGACCCAAAGGCATTTACAATTTCTTTAGTATATAAGACAAGATAGGATATTATGGTCAAGACTCATAAAACAGTAAACAATGTAAACAACATTAAACAGAAGGTGACTAAGAATTACATTGTGTGTCATCACAATTACAACAGACCTTTGAGAGCAGTGCTCAAGCAGGCAAGGAGGCCTCTAGACCATGAAAGATAGGCAGGGTTGGGGGTTAGGTGTTCTTCACCCACACATTTTAAAACTACTCCACGGGAGTCATCAAAAACTCTCACACCTTTGTCATTAACAAATCCCTGATAAAGATGTTTTAAACTTTTTTGTGTTACTAAAGTAATAGTAATAATGACTAGCATTTGAGGACTTAACTACAGGTCAATACTATCTCAAATGCTTCACATTTGTGTGATTATTTCACTCCCCAAAACAGGTCTTTGAGGGAATACTATTACTACCCCCATTTCACAAGTGAAAATGAAGGCCAGTGTGATTAAGTGACTTCCTCAGCCAGACATCCTGTAAATGGAGAATCCACACAGAGGCCCTCTGCCCCACAGTCAGACTGGCTCTTGACAAGTAAACGCATTGCCCACAGTACCTAAGTATGTCAAGTAAACAGCAACACAAACATTCACTTTACTGAATTACTGAAGTAATTATTTACTGAAATCATAACGCACACTTCCTGAGTGTTAGCTCCGCTGCCCAGAGCTAACAATTTGGTGGGAAACATAATGGACTAGTGTTTGGCCCATTGTTAACATGTAGTTCCAAGTAAATGAAACCACCACAGGCTAACAATTTAGGACAAATTCTTTCTCTAACCAGTGTTTTCACACTGGTTTTTAAGATGAAAGAAATCAGTGAATGAATACTTTTTCCTTATTTTTGGTGAAGCTGTTCACAAACATTTTTTATAGTTTTGTTTGTTTATTTATGGCTGTTCTGGGTCTTCGTTGATGCACAGTCTTTTCTCTAGTCATGCTATGCAAGCTCTAGGCGCACGCGCTGCAGTAGTTGTGGTATGTGGGCTGAATA
Organism: Ovis aries; assembly: GCF_016772045.2. Lineage (NCBI taxonomy): Eukaryota > Metazoa > Chordata > Mammalia > Artiodactyla > Bovidae > Ovis > Ovis aries. Next base: position 32,593,503 of record NC_056079.1, read on the forward strand.
ACTGTGGCTCCCAGGCTCTAGAGCCAGGCTTGGTAGCTGTGGCACACAGGCTTAGTCGCTCCGAGGCATGTGGGATCTTCCCTGACCAGGGATCAAATCCGTGGCAGGAGGATTCTTTACCACTGAGCCATCAGGGAAGCTCCACAGACGTTTTTAAAGGAAAACAGTTGAAAATTATCAACTAAAGCTTTAGGCCATTCGTTCTCCAGCTTATTCAGGAGAGGAGTGATAACAGAAAAGTTTACTTAAGTCAATCTCAAAGTCTAAAAAAAAAAAAGCATAAGATGTTTCAGATGAACAGTTGAGCTACTCAAGTATTCATGACATGTTAAATGTAAAGTCTAAGTCACCATAACAAATTTTTATCCTAATGTGAACAATTTCCTCTTGTAGACTGTACATACTGCTGGATTCTACTTTACAGAATTACACACCGAGCTGTATGTACTTATTTTCCTATGTTTAACATCAGTTTCTTTTCCACAAGAAAAAAAAAACTGCATATTTCATTATAGGTTAAAATTCCTCATATTGACATCATTATTCAGGCTTTTTGGAATCAGAAGTAGCTCTAAAGATGTCATATAAATAACCCATTTTTATCTTCAGACCCAATTACCCCTTCAATACATACCTAGGTTACTTAATTTGTAAATCTAACCACATCACTTTCCTGTTTAAAAGCCGTCAATGATTTCTAGAAAAAGCCAACAGAGTACACAGGCCCTCCAAGCAAGGTCCCCATGCCCATCTCCAGCCTCAAGTCACTTCTGTACACTGGTAATGTCAGGTTACTCGGAATGACTGTACACGCTGGGATTTCACACCACTGTACCTTTACTAATAGTGTCTCCTATACCTGCCGTGCTGAGTCACTTCAGTCATGTCCCACTCTATGTGACCCCACAGACTGTAGCCCACCCAGCTCCTCTGTCCATGGGATTCTCCAGGCAAGAATAGTGGAGTGGGTTGCCATGACCCTCTCCAGGGGATCTTCCTGACCCACGGATCAAACAGCCATCTCTTACACCTGACCTGCATCAGCGGGTGGGTTCTTTACCACGAGCACCACCCAGGAAGCCCAATATGCTCTTTTACTTTTTTTTTGTTTGCTTGACTTATTTAACCATCTTGAACTCAGAAAGTCATTTCCTAGAAGTACTCACTTAAGTTCCATGCTAGTCTGAGTAACTTTTCTGTTTCCTAAGATAAATAATACCTCTTAGAATTCATCATGAAACTGATTGTGTGATTTTCTTAAGAGCAGGAAGTAATTTTATTCATCCATATGCTCCTAGAACCCAAACTGAAGGTTAGAGAAGGGGCTTCAGTGAATCTTTGAAACTAAACTATATGAACTTAAGGGAGCTATTACATATAAATGAACTGTTTCAAAGAGAGTTGAGGATCTTTCTATGAAGAATGCAAGATAATATAAAAGCAACTGTGGTCTCCTCAGGAATATCCTTGGCAAAATCTAACTATTCTCCAAGCCATTACTGAGGTTTTCCTTAGTTCTGGACTATGCTTCCCTGTGAGGCTTAAAGCCCCAAGAGACTGACATGAAGTCAAATGCATTTCCAAGGAGAGTCTACTAGCCCAATGAAAGACTGAAAGATATCAAAAACTCCTTTATAAGCAGTTCTATTTAAAACCCCAGGGTTAACCAATTTTTACTTTCTGCCTAGAATGATGTATGTGTAGGAGAATGAGCTATAATGTTCCCAAAGTGCCTTGTTTTCCCTGATACAAATATATTTACAAGGACCTGGTTCAGAGGATTCTGCAAAGTGTTCACCACATCAAGATGTTAGGGAGTGGGCTAGTATGTCGTGGGGATACAGTCCGAAAACGGGGCCCCTTCTCCCAAGGATGGGAAAGGAGCTAGAGGTGGAGATCTGAGCAGTGGGGTTAAGCCAAACTCCTGAAGTGGCCCTTTCCTCTTCACTCGACTCCTCTCAGACTTCCAGTTTTTCAAAGTCCTGTGCCTCCAAGCCTGATCTCACTTTAGTTTCTGCCAGGCTCACATGTGTACCACATTAGCACCCCAGTGACCTGAAGAGTCTACGTAATTGTTTTATGTATATATGCAAATATACAAATGTCAACATTTTAAGTAATCTGATACTCTTTGGAACCATGCAAAAAACAGAAATAAAACCCTAGTGTTATTGATACTGTAGATATGAAATTCAGAATATGGAAGCTCTCTAGCTCAAACTGTCAAAGTCACAGTTACCTGACTTAGCATGAACACGAATCCTTATTTTTGAAACCTATTCCAGTTGTTATAATCAATCTTACTAAAATACACAGTGTACTTGATATGTCAACATTACAATTTTTACAGCTAAAGAAAAATAGTAGAATATAACATGATTCCCACAACACAGAAGAGGGTGGCCTCCCTTTACTCCAGGATAAACAAGGGATCCAGATGTTTCTTTATGTGAACTGCACAAGAAATATTTCTCAAGGTTTATGATAAATCCACAGTCTGCATGTGTTTCTATAGTAACAGTGCACGCAGACAGTCTACAGATGTGAACCAGCTATGCTGGTTCTTGAAAACCTGGCATTTTTACTAGTTGATGATTTCTACGGCAAACCACTATAAAAACAATACATAATGTTCAAAATTTAGAGGTCATTTGTGCTTTAAAGCAAAAAAAATTGATGTTAAATTTAAGTATATACATGTTCAGGTGTAACAAGAGAAGGCTATCAAATATATTCATATACTGATTTCTAACTGAATGATCACTAACATTTGAAAGTCAGATCCTGTATCTGAAATCAGTTGAATACATACAAGCATTACCCCTCCAGAAAATGTCAACTGAGACTCATATTTAATGACAGAATATGAAGATTTCTTGGTGACAGCATCAAAGGAGTCATTTTACTATTTTTTCCCCAAATCTACACCAAGAAGAAAATGGTAACAGGAGTTAATTTTATTTTTTTTTAAAAGGGTCCATTATTTTTAGTACATAGGTCTGCAAAGGTAAAACCAGGGCCTCTATAAAGTAAAAACTTGAAAAAACATGCAGAATCTATATAGGAAGAATGCTAAAATCCCCTAAATGCTAGGAGACTCCTTTCTTTTTGCCTATATGTTCTATTCATATTTTAATCACATCTATGATCAGAGTGATCCTTTGACTATAAGCTATAAATTCTGTATTACCCATTTTGGCTTTCATAATTTAAAAACTGTTTAATTGTTAGTAATGTAATGACAAAAGTGTATTGTTAAAAAAAAGAACAGAGGTATATTATTTTGTTATAATTTTCTGTTTTAAAACTGTGAGTCATTCATCCTTTTTGGAAATAAGAGAGAAATATTTTTAAAGAGCTCAAACACACACCTTTAAAAATCAGGAAACATAAACTGCTACTAAGTATGAACAAGATGCAAATTATGTTAAAAATTGATATTCTTCCTTCACAAGCCTTTTGACATTTTTACTTCACTGCACACACAAAAAACTGGGGGTGAAAGTTATAAAAAAAAAAAATCAGGCATTTGGTTCTAAGAACTTGATCATGCCTCTTTAGTACCAAAAAGAGAATGAGCAATAATATTTACCTTTTAATCACTAAAAGTAGCTAGAATTGATAGCATCTAATCTGGCTATCTGGCTATGCTATAGACAAAAAGCACTAATGAATCTGGTACAGTGACTACACAACTCAGTGTCAATCTTTCAAATGAAGTGTGCCTTGCTTGAAAATTTTTAATCAAGGAAATTTTTTTGTTTGCTCAGTCGCTAAGTCAAATCCAACTCTTTGTAACACTATGGACTGGAGCATGCCACTGTCAAGGAAATACAAAGTTAATAAATTGAAGTGGTGTTCCATTCCTTTTTAAGTTATCTTTTGAAGGAACTAAAACTGTATCAGTTTACAAGATTTAACATTTATTCACCAAAAAAAGTACTTCTAAAAGCATTCAAGAGTTACACAGTTGGTAGTTACAGTGGTCTATCCGTATTTGCAACTATAGTGGTATAAAAGCAAATTATTTCTGACAAATTGGGCATTTTCTCTCAGTTTGTTATATTCCCATGATAATACAAAGGCTTGAATTTGGAGGCTGCTACATAAATATATTAACTCCACAGGTACTTTTAATTTCCTTATGACTTTGGAATGAAAATTTGAGGATGTCAAAATCATGAAGTTTGAAAAGAGTGCTGGTCAAACTTCTGAATCATTTAAAGAGGTTTACTACCATTCTGATTGAGGCTAATTCTTTGAAAGTTTAACGCAAAAAAAAAAAAAAAAAAAAAGTGCGGGGGAATTCCCTGGTGGTTCAGTGGTTAGGACTCTGTGCTTTCACTGTGGGGGACTTGGGTTCAGTCCTTGGTCAGGGAACTAAGATCCTGCGAGCCAAGTGGTGCAACCAAAAAAAAAAAAAAAGTTAAAATTTCATGTTATGATTAAGGGGAAAATATTTTCTTTTCTGAACTATATTTCAGCAATTATACTAATAAAACATCAATTCTCCAAATGATACCAAGGCTCACAGTATTTTAGTATGTTAAATAAATGTTCTTTATTAGTAAACCTTATCTGGGTACATGACTTAAAGGTACTTTCCGAGGTAGCCTTCTAAAAAGAACTCTAAGCTGGTGACTAATTTCTGGGTTAAACTGGAAAATCTGCTTGCTTTAAAAAATAAACAATTCAGGAGAGAATATATTTCCTGTATATTGTCACGTGATTTTACTCATCTATCCACCAAGATACAAAAGTAATCACATCATTTTTATACAATTACCAACAACATCTACCCAAATCAAAATAGTCTTGCTCCATCCATATCTCATAAACTCAAGATGCATCAAAAATACTCTTCTAGAACAGGATTTGTTACAGGACATTTATTCATCAAGCAACTAAGCAAAAGCGTTAAGACTGGCCACTGTCTTCAGTAAATGAAGAAATAAAATCTGGATCTGATGCTTAAACAATAAAAATGAAACAGAAATAAACACCGGTAAGGTTTTCCCTTCTTGCTCCCCACTAAGATACAGTATTATAGTTCTACTTTCTTAAAAGACACAGTAATATTCCTACAGAATGCCCTGCTAATCTGTCAATTTGACTCAATTTAAATAAGTGAATGCAGTCACAGAAGGCTATATAGTATCTTGTTCCATTTATGTGAAATGTCCAGAATAGGTAAATCCATAGACAGAAAGCAGAGTGGTGGTTACGGGGGGTAAGAGGAGGAAACAACGGAGGCTATATCAAAAGGAATGCTCTAAAATAAAAGAAATCAAGAAAGTATTTGCATATATTTCTTAACAATAAAGTCTACAATATCCATACAAAGATTTACTGGTTTGTACACGCATATACAATGTACTCAAAATATAAAGCTCTACATTTAGTAACCTACAGTGATTAAAAGGCAAGGTACTGGCAAAGAGACAGACACTGAAACAGACCTGAGACACAGACCTAAGCTCACACAGGAATTTGGCATGGAATAGAGGAGTCATGGCAGATGAGTGAAGAAAGGACAGGAGATTCAAAGAATAGTACCGGACAACTTTATCCACATACGAAAAAAATTACACCCTCACCATGTAATATACCAACCACCTCCAGGTGAAATAAAGACCAGACATAAAAAGACAAAAATTAAAAACTTCTAAGGAAAAACAAAAACATAAAATGGAAGTAGACCATTATGAACTTAAAATGGGGAAGGACTTCTTAATACATAAAGAGTACAAAACACTGATGAATAAAATCAACAATATATTTTTTTAAACTGTACGTTAAAAGATAACACAAATGAATGAGAAGACAATTCTTCAGACCAGGAGAAGATAAACGAAGTGCACAGAGCAGAGCTGGATTCTACCCTCCAACCTTCTGCCAGATCTGCTCAGTTCTGTCTATGTTCACTGGCTGTGCTTTGTCATTTCTCATCTGAATTCGAGTAGCAACTTCAAGCCGTTCTTCTGCTTCCACCTCCAATCTACTCTCTCTAGTATTGACAGTACTTAAAAACACCCCCCCCCCAAAAAAATGGAATAACTTCCCATGGCTCTCCACGCCTTAAAATAAACTCCAGAAAGCAAATGCCTTTTCTAGATTTGGCCCCTGCCTACTTGTCCAGCCTTCTCTCATCCTGCTTCCGTTTTCCAACCTTGGCTTCCACCCTTCTCTCATTTCCTCTCTCATTGATCACTCAGCTTTTAAGCTTCTGTTCAGATGTGTTAAAATGCCCCAAGAAGCTCTTCCAGACCACCCCTCACCCACCCTCTGAAGACCGACACCACATCCTACCTATACCCTACTAGAGCACTAATACACCAGAGAGAACCATCTTGAGCTACAGGAAGGGTATGTATGCAAGTGAACATAATCTCAAAACATCCGTGTAAGAAATAAAATACTTGATTACATCCAGTCTGGATACCAGATGCTGTCTGCTAATTGCCCTCTGTAGGCTGAGACAATGTTGGGCCGTTCATTCCAGCTCCTCCTTCCTTCCTATTCTGCTGCTGCTACAATGGGAGGGAGACCAAAAGTTGCAGCCAGGTTGTCCCCACCCCAATCCATACAGGTTCCTCTGATAAAGCACATTGTTTACTGAGCACCTACTATGTACCGGTCACCACACTAAGCACTAAAACTGTAGAGATGAAAATTCAGACATGGTTCCTGGAATCACACAGGTGCATTACTACTGGAAAGAGAAACAAGCATGAAGGGAAAGTGCTGGAGATGAGGCTCCATTAAATGCACTTATTCATTTCATATTGAGGGCCTGTCTTATGTTTGGTCCTAAGTACTAGAGATAAAAGATGAGCAAGACAAGAGTCTCTGTGGACACAAAGGGACAAGTGCCCTGGAAGCCAAAGGAAAGCATCCAAGGGTGAGAAGCGGGGGGATGTGGGACTGAGAGGATTCAGGGGACCTCAGACATTTCCAGGTATAGGAAAACAAATAGTCCTAAACTGTGGAAGGGAGGGGAGTTACATTAACCGACATCACCTAAAACAGTTAAGAGCTTCCTTGGCATCTTAGTTTCACATCTTCTAAATGATCTAGATAAAAGTGAAACTAATAAAAGTGAAAAAAGTGAAAATTAAGTCACACAGTCCTGTATTTGCGATCCCATGGACTGTAGCTTGTCCCACTCCTCTGTTCATGGAATTCTCCAGGCAAGGGAGTACGGGAGTGGGTTGCCATCCCCTGCCATTTCCAGGGGATCTTCCCTACCCAGGGATCAAATCCGGGTCTCCTGCATTGCAGGCAGATTCTTTACTAACTGAGCCACCAGGTACGCCCTTTTTTTGATCATTTATAGGCTAAGACAAAACCCGGACTAAACACAAAATCACTTTCTATTAGTATGCCAACCTGTATTAGAGGCGTCTGAGTAACTTCAGCATTCAGAGAATTGCCAAATGTGTTCTGATTTCTAAAGTTCATATTTATCTTTATTTCCAAAGCAAAGGGTAGCCATGCCTTCTATGGTCATGGAAAAACCAACCAACCAACAAGACAAAACTGATACTTCACGTCTACCAGAGGTACTGGGTACTTTTATGTTTTGCTCACTGCTGTTAACTCTATCCTCCAGCACAGTTAGAGAATGAACAAGGCTGCTAAATGAATATAGGAAAGGCAGAAGAGACGAAAGGAAATTAGAACCTCTATCTCATTGAATGTTCATTTCCAACCAGGTAATGAAGACAGAATTAAGTACGATTTGGCTATCAAACTACAGTCAAAAGCACAGCCCCAGGGACTTCCCAGCAGTCCGGTGTTTAAGACTTTACCTTCCAGTGCAGGGTGTGTGGCTTCGATCCCTGGTTGGGGAGCTAACATCCCATGTGCCACACAGTGCGGCCTCAAACTGAAAAAAAACGAGGAGGGGAGAAGTACAACCCCAAAGCACAGCATTAGTATTTACCATAGTAGAACTTCAACTTCATAATCTAAAATTATGCAGATAATTCCAATGTGTACCTCATCAAATGTGCATGTTATACTAATCTCTAAAATTACTGACATTTCTCAAGAGCCAAATATGAGTTACCAAATCAAATTTTGTCTTTAGCATCTGGACTTGACGTAACCCACTGATCAAGAAGGAAGCAATCTGGGACTGGCCTAGTGGTCCAGCGGCTTAAGACTCCGTGCTCCCAATGCAGGGTACCCCCGCGCTCCATCCCTGGTCAAGGAACTAGATCCTATCTGCCACAACTAACGACTCCATAGGCCACAACTAAGAACTGGTGCAGCCAGGTATTTTAAAAAGTGGTCCAAAATTCAAACATATGACTGAGAATCAGACTGAGAAAGCAACACAACTCATCAAGTTCACACTATGAAACAAGGGTTTTCAGCGTCCGGCACTGCTGACATTTGAGAAGGCTGTCACGTGTATTCAAGATATTTATCAGCATTCTGGCCTCTACCCACTAGATGCCTGTAGTCCACCTGCCAGTAATAATTTTTTTAAGAAGTCTCTAAGCATTGCCAAATGTCCCTTGGAGGGCAAAATCACCCTTGGGTTGAGAACCACTGCCCTAAAAGGATGTTGACCAAAATGTAAATCCTTACTAGAGTCTGTTCTCTTTTGTTTTGTCTTTTGCTTCTCTGTTGAGTCTACAAAGAACAAATAAAGGGCTTCCCTGGTGGTTCAGTGGTTAAGAGTCTGCCTTGCAGCGCAGGGGACACCTGTTTGATCCCTGGTCTGGGAAGATCTCCCGTGCTGAGGAGCAACTGAGCCCATACTCTGCAAATACTGAAGCCCGTGTGCCTAGAGCACATGCTCAGCAACGAGAACCCACCACAATGAGAAGCCTGCACACCACAAGGAAGAGTAGCCCCCACTGCTGCTGCTGCTGCTGCTGCTGCTAAGTCGCTTCAGTCGTAACTGACTCTGTGCGACCCTACAGATGGCAGCCCACCAGGCTCCCTCGTCCCTGGGATTCTCTAGGCAAGAACACTGGAGTGGGTTGCCATTTCCTTCTTCAATGTATGAAAGTAAAAAGTGAAAGTGAAGTCGCTCAGTCATGCCCGACTCTTAGCGACCCCATGGACCGCAGCCCACCAGGCTCCTCCATCCATGGGATTCTCCAGGCAAGAGTACTTTAGTGCGGTGCCATTGCCTTCTCCAGCCCCCACTAGATGCAACTAAAGAAAGCCCGTGTGCAACAATGAAGACCCACCACAGCCAAAAGAGAAAGAAGATTTAAAAATCTTAAAAAAAAAAAAGTTAGCATGTCACTTAAGAAATACAATTCATAAATGATATAAAAGATTTAAAAATCTTAAAAAAAGTTAGCATGTCTCTTTAGGAAATAAATTCATTAATTACTAATCAAGAAAATGCTCATATTTCTTTAGCATGTATACTATTTTTCAATGACTAATACAGATGTTTTCCTGAATATGGCATATTAATGAGTATTCAAAGGTTAAACAAAGAAACCTGCAACAACTCAGAATAGACTCAGATTTTAATCTGTAATATATTAACAATTTATCTGAAATGTCAACAAAAATACTTTCAAATGCTTCAAGTTCAATAATTTACTGAGCACTTACACTGTGATGTTCCAAGTGTTTTACAAGTATTTTCATTTATTCTTCAGGAAACTCCTGTAAAGTTTTTTGCGGTATCTCCATTTTATAGATGAGGAAACTAAAGGACAGACAGGTTAGGTGAACTGCCCAAGGTCACACACGAAATAAGGGCAGAGACAGGAGTCAAAGCAGGTGGTCTTGCCACATGCTATACTGTCAGCAACCATGGAACCACTTTTCTGTCACATCCGTATTGATTCAGAAAGACAACCATTACTGCTTCAGGAAACATCCCTACCATTAACAAAGGCTGCATCTTCAACTTGCATAGAAGCTGTGATGGAGAGAATAAAGACTCCCCAACCAAACACCCACATCCTAATCCCCAGAACCTGTGAACATGCTACCTAATGTGGCAAAAAAAAAGGACTTTGCAGTTGTGACGAAGTCAAGGATTTGACAATGGAGAGATTATCCTGGACTATTCACATGGGCCCAGGGTAGTGCCTAGGATCCTTACAAGTGAAAAGAGGATGGAGAAGAGTCAGAGAGAGGTTTGAAGATGCTCTGCTCTGGCATGGAAAATAAGAGGAAGGGGACTGTGGGCCAGGGAACACAGGCGCCTCTAGAAGGTGGAAAAGGCAGGGAGAGTCTCCTCAAGAACCACCAGGAGGAACGCAGTCCTGCTCATACCTTGATCTTAGCCCCAAGAGACCCACAGAGGCCTTCCAACACCGAGAACGATAAGATAATAAATGTGTACTGCTTTAAATTTTGTTGTGTTTAAGCCGCTAAGTTTGACAACATTTGTTAGTGAGTCAACAGGAAACTAATGCAGTGTCTTCTCTGACAGCATTTCTAAACACTCCCTTTGTCTTTATTCGTTCTACTACAAAATAGGTAGGGAGGAGCAAAATTCCCTTAGATTCCTTAACCTAAGATTTGGGGAACACGAAACAGAAATGTCACTTGCAAAGGTTTTAGCCCACCACAACACGAATAGTCCTATCTATGGATACAAAGATGCTAATGTGACCTACAACCCGCCCCTAGACAGCCAGGAGAAGCATTAGATTTTAATTGCTAAGAAGGTGTTGCTGCCACCTTTCACAATGAGGAAGAGAAGGAAAGGATTTCTTCCCATTTTGTTACCACAACCACTGCCACTGTCTATGCTCTGGATTTCACTTTCGTCCTAGTCCTAGTCCTAGTCAGAGACACAGAAAACGAAAAGGCAGTAAAGCCATCATCATGCACAACATGATAATGTTATGGATCCTTTCATTACTAAAATACTGTACCTTTCAATTTCAGACAACCAAAGTCTCCAGACCACACTGGAATTGGTGGTTGATTTTCACAAAATTATGTGATGGGTATGGAGAAAACTTGCAGTAGTAAAGAGAGCACTACGGTAAGAGCCATTTTTAAGAAGTCTGTTAAACATGTAATAGCCGCGGTTAATAAAGAAAAGCCCCCTTGCAGCCATCCAAAAGAACTCTACCAAGCCAACATTTTGTCTAATGAACAACCTCTCACGGGAAGTTTATTTGGTAAAGGTGAATAATGTATACGTTGCCTAAATAAAAAGACTTTCATTCACATTTCAAAACATTAACTATTTAAGCCTATGTACAGGAACAGATTCACAAAAATAACATCCTTTTCACACTTACCATGCTGGCATTTAAAGATCAGAACTTAAATCACCCAATTTACTGGAAGAGACATTTGATCTCTGATTACCCACAGATAACTCAAACCACTATCAAACAGAGCTTTTATCAGGTAAAGGGCCCATGTCTGCTGCGCAGTGATGTCCATTCAAAGATGGTAAGTCAAAACACCACACTGGAAAACCAGAGTTTGGCAGCTCTGTCTGTTCCGACCAATGGCAAACAAATAAGTGATTTCAAGTAAATCCCTTAATCTCTAAGAGGTTAGGAAACAAGGCCTGAATACTCAAAAACCAACCATGGAAATATTTTCTCACTTTTTTTTTCCATTTCGTCAATTGTATGTTTTATGTGGAGACAATTTACATAGTACATATGTGTATGCCTGGACAAAAGTTTGTTTTTAAAACAAGAGTTCCCAGAGAAATGCTTCTATACAAAATCATTCTAAACTAATCCCATAAATTGCTCACTCCACCACCACCAAGAGAATCAAAAGCTGAGCCTCATCCTGCCTATTCCCGAACTCAAGTGGCATCTTATTCCAGATATACTAATGTATTTAATTCCGCACAAAGTCTTTTTCTCCTTTTGTTTGTGACATGGTTCATTACTGAACATCAACTACGTACCAGGCCCTGTTCTAGGTCCTGGGAAATCAAAGGAAATATGATCCTAGTCTCATGGAACTTAAAGAAGCATGAAAATTTCAGATGATGATAAGCTATCAATACTATAAAACAGGATACAGTGACTGCAGGATACAGTAACTCCTGGATTGTTATCAAAAGGATTAGTAGAATCCAAACCAGGAATTAGTCATATAGAAAGACTGGAGGAAGACATGTGAAGAAGTGATTACCAGCCATATCTTTTATTTTCTTTCAAGTTTTCTTTGTCTCAAAGGCTTTTGTGGCTATAGTAAAAAGATTTTAATAAATTTATAGTCATTTATTCCACATAATATAAAAAGTTTAAGACTTCAACATTATTTAACCATAATGACGTCAAAAAAATACTGAAATGAAACCATTTTGTTGATCAGTTGTACACAATCCGTATATAACTGCAACAATCAAAAGTTTTTTAAAAGACTTTTATATGTTAAATTGTTTTACTTAAAATTTTTAAATACTTAAAATCTGTATGGTTTAAAATAATAATCAAATAACTAAGTTGTTTCCTGTGAATGGATTTACTATCTAAAATAATGAGCATTTGAAAAAATGAGATTTTAAAATCCCAACCACACAAAAACACAATATACCATAACCACAAGGGCAAAAAAGGTGAAGATGTCCACTTCTATTTCATTCCTTCCCTTCAAGAATACCTAAATCTGGGTTACTCACATGTGATTAATTTTAAACAACATAAAATTAAAAATTTAGTTCTCAAGTACATTAGCCACATTTCAAGTGCTCAAAATCCACAGTGGCAAGTGGCCACTGTCCCGGACAGCCAGAGACAGGGCATTTCCATCTCTGCAGAAAACCCTATTGGTCAGTGCGGATGTAAATCATTTGTCCAATCTGACCCAAACACAAACATCCAAAAAAAGCTTATAAACATAAGGGTGATAATACATTTTTTTCAAGAAACTGGTGAACAATACTCTAAAGCTCGACAGAAAGCACATACAAGGAAACAGAGCAATCAGACCCGCATGCCACAATGAAGAAGTGAAGTGAAGTCACTCAGTCATGTCCGACTCTTTGTGACCCCATGGACTGTAGCCTACCAGGCTCCTCCATCCATGGAATTTTCCAGGCAAGAGTACTGGAGTGGGTCGTAAGATAAATCAGGGACAAGGGAAAATGTGCTCTGACTTTGGCCTTGAAGTCGTGAGCCTTCGGTTTTCGTTGTGATTCTACCTCTCTGGCTTGGCTTCATGAATTCCAAAGACATACAACATATTAGGACTTCCGTTTACAGCCCATAATAAAGGTTAAATGAGGTGATCCAGATCACCTGAAATGACCCCAAACAAGGTGAAAACAAACTATGATTCCTCCCAGTCACCAACACATAAATGCATGGTTTAGATATGCATGCTGACAAGAACATATGTGATTTTAAAAATTAACTTTATTGTCTTACCTACCCTATTGATGTTATTTAAAGGTGTTAATTATTTGCAATAGCAAAAAAATCACACTGAATTCACAACCAATACCTATTTACAAAAAAAAGATTTTAAGGGTAAAGCATGATCACCATATTTCTTTCTACAAAATTCACTAAGTAAGGGATCAAAGTGTGTTAGAGAAATGGCACTTTTTCTTATCATTTTTAATTTTTCTGAGTGTATACCACTAGCAATAGAGAAACACTATTTTTTTTAAAACTTTCGCTCTTGTAGTAGGGTGTAGCCGATTAACAAACAATGCTGTGACAGACATACATATGTCCATCCTCCCCCTAACTCTCGTTCCACCCAAGCTGCCGCAGAACACTGAGCAGAGCTCCATGCAGCAACATTATTTTCAAAACATAATTGTTATAAACATAACGACTCCGTAATCTGTGTAACTCCAGTGTCATCACCTCAAATATACTCTAAAACTTTTACTTAATAATTTTCCAGTAAACATATGTTAAGAGAAAGATGATGGTCAAGGACATTAAAATATCCTGTATAAGGGAGCAAAGTATGTGAAATTAAACACAATTAGTGAATGAAATACAAAAATAAAAAAACCCCCAAAACCCCACTCTATAATTTCATTTAACCAGGAGAACTGTCACTAAATACAGTCATACAATTTTCACTTGACTATTAAGTTACTATTCCATTAAGTTACACAACATTTTAGGTTGCTTTGTAGTTCTTATTTTTTCCTGACTAAACCACATTACTACTGAACTTCCTTGCACCAATACAAAACACCCAATTTCCCTTATCTATTTGGTTTAACCTCGCCATCCTCACTTTGTTCTTGACCACATTGGGTAACAACAGATATGGCAACCACTGAAAGAAAATTCACATTAAATTATTTTCCAATCCCTTACGTCAAGGAGACTAGCTCACAGTGAAAATTATGACAGACTATGTGACTTACATCCGTCATCTTGTTCTACTTACTATGAAGTCTAGTAAACTAACAAGTTCATCCACATAGTTTCCTTCCTCTTTCCCTGGCAAAATGTTTAATTACAGTAAATTGGTCTGAGATTGTTCAGATTTTACTTTCTTTTACCATAGCAAGGCAATGTATCACAGAAATGATACTGTAGTTTTTAAAGTACTAAGCAATTTACCATAACATCTAAAATGATAATTTACTAAGTTTATCTTTTCTATAAAGACCAGTGTTTTTTTCATTTGGTTCATCACTTTAGTATTTTAGGTTCAACTGCATTCAACATTTCACCTTTAAAATAAACAATGAAGAAAACATAAGGGACTTTATACCATATATTCAAATTTTACATTATCACTTATTTGCTTCATCAGAACACGAAGCGCTGGTGAAGCTACAGCCATCAAGCTGTTGTAATAACAACAGTGGAAGTAAATTTCGACTGGAAAGTTAACTTCATGTTTATACTCGCACCAGCATGAATTCTCTTTACCAACTGAGAAACACCCATATAACCCATGCAAAGATTGGCTCAAGCACTAATTACCATTCAACCTTTAATATCTATGGAAGTGCATTTAGGCCAACTGAGTTCACATCTTCATCCAAGAAACATCTGACTAAAGACTAGTTCATCTTGCATGTTATTTTTCTCATATTTAAAAAAACATTTATTATCAGCTACGTTCCGGGTCTAGTTCTAGGTACTCTCTAGCACTTCTAGTTTGGATCCCTATAATTTCAAAAAGTAGTCATTTTTTCATCTCTACTTTAGAGGTAAGAAAATACTGAGCCCCAGTGGTAAGAGGTATGGCGGGGATAAGAACTGAGTTCTCCTTGACTCTTGCCCTATACTCCACTGCCTGCTGAGTTTTTTTTTTTTTTTTTAAAGGATGTTTTGTTAAATGGCTCAAAGCAAACAGAACAACTTTCAGGGTGAAGGTCAATCAGAGCAAAGCAAGTCTCTCAATAAAAACAAAGCCATACTTTTTATATGATAACAAGTCTGCTACAGTTGATTACATAGGTATAGCATACTTTCCATAGGCAGTTTCTTAAAAAAAGGTATTTCTAAATAAAATTTGAATGAAAAGAAAGGTATTTTAAAACTATATACAACACTGCCTCATTAAAGGCATCTTGAACAGAACAGAAAGATGATTTTATAATTCAAAAAATATACCACATATTTTATGTCATGTTTCTTTTAACATAGGAATATGAGCATCTTGTTTTCATGGGTGAGTTTTAACTCACTGCATACACAAAGTATGCATCAGTTATATCTTAATAAAGGTGGAAATAAAATTTTTCAAAAACAAATGCTAGGAATTATAAAGGAAAAAACTGTACCACACAAGCTGCTGTGTCCTTCTATACTTACACTTTTAAAAATCACAAATAAATGCAGTTTTTAAAAAACAAAGCCTCTATGATATTGCTGGGAGTTTAAATTTGTTCGAACCTTGCTGGAAATGTTCTAAAATTGACTGTGGTAACAGCTGAACAATTCTGTGAATATACTAAAAACCATTACACTGTACATTTTAAATGGCTGAATTGTATAGTATGCGAATTATTTTTCAACAAAAATGTTATTAAGAAAACTTTGTTAATTGTACATTTATTGTAATGAAATCACAGTAATACAATTTTTTAATATGTAAGAATGCTCATCAAATTACAATATCTATCTAAAAACTGCAAACTGCCTATAATATCATTAATAGAATAATGATAAACAGATATGCCACATACATACAATTAAATTATATATATATCAAGTTAAAAAAATCACACTCAAGAAAATTTATTTCACAATAAAGGTTATAAAATGATATTGTGTACCATTACAATTTGTTTTGTAAAAAAAAATATGCATAGGAAAGACACTGGAAGAATACAGAACAAAATGTTAACTGCAGCTATTTGCAGTTGGTTAAGATTTCAGGGGATTATAGTCTTTATATCTTACTGCAGGTTTCAATTTCTCTATAATAAACAAGATTTACATAATTTAAACATAATAAATGTTTTTAAACTAGCAGCCACTTTGGAAAGGACAATTTTCCATTAAAAATTAAAAATTAATAGGGCTATCAGCATTTCTTTGCGGTGCTACCTATGTAGACCTATAGGCATAAAGGTATAATTCTTTAATTAATGCCTTAACCTCAATACCCTAATTCCATCACACAATAAAATAAATTCTAATGATCAAGGCTTACATGTACAGGTGATAACATAGAAAACATGAGATGACCAAAAGTATATTAACTCTACTTAATACACAAAACCAAATTACCTAATTTAGGTTTAAAAACTATCATATCAAATCATGTTTGTTTCCATATCTAGGAAAACAACATATATACTCATTTCAAGATTTAAAATAAACATTTCTCATTCTTGCAGGAGGAAAAATTAGCTAGGCATGTATTTAACGTTCACACAACATAAAGAAGAACAACATTCTATTTGAATTCTAGGTAAAGCATAATAAGAAGCTTCTTAACCACAGTCAAACTTTCACCAAATTTCGATGTATTTGGACCCTGAAGAGATCATGAGAAACACAGAGGGCTTAAAGTAACACAATTACAAAAGCCAGGAAAAGGCTTTATGTATGCAGATGTCCTTTGTCATTTATAAAAATGTCCTTCACAAAGTCCACGTTGGAGAATTTTACTCAAATAGACTGTGTTCATCAGGTAGTCAGAGAGGAAAAAAATTCAACTTTTTTCTGCTATCAAAATCCTCCAGACTTCCCTGGCGGTCCAGTGGCTAAGACTCTGCACTTCCAATGCAGGGGGCCAGGTTCGATCCCTGGTCAGGGAACTAGATCCTGCATGATGTAACTAAGACCTGGTGCAGCCAAATAAAATAAATATCTTAAAAAAAAAAATCCCCTAAAGCCAACATTTAACCTTCCCATATCTATAAGAAAATGGTCTAGAAATCGAGGGGTGCATATTAAAATAGGTTTCTCCAGTTAAGAAAGAAATTTGGTTCACCAGCAACCTATTCCGGTGTTCTTGCCTGGTGGGCTTCGTCTATGGGGTCGCACAGAGTCGACACAACTGAAGCGACTTAGCAGCAGCAGCAGCCAAGATGCAGGGAGGGTAAAACTCAAGACGCACCACGGATGAAGAGTTACATAGGTTGCCACTGCTGACTGCTTCTCAGGTTAATACTTTTCCTCATGGTTACATTAATGTGAAAGCAAGAGAATCAAACTAGTTTTTGTAAATAAGATACTTAAGTTAGGAGATCACTGATACAGGCAAATCTGACATTTTTGAAGTAAAAGCCATTAAGAGTTTGCACATAAATCTAAAACCAGTAGTCACTGAATCTGACCAAAAAGTGTAACGTAGACAAACTCTGAAGAAACAACTTTGTGTAACACAGCATGATTGTTGTAGGATTCAGCACTATTTTTTTCCACATTCATTAGTAAAGTACCAAGATTTCAAATCACTAAATGACTACACCAAATGTTAGGAAATTTTTTTTAAATTGTCTAGGTAACACTTTGATAACAACAAAAACTGGTGATTCAGTTTTTACTGAGTGTTGACCCCTCCCTCGTGGTTATTCATTTTTCCGCTTAGTTTTCAGCACACCATTATTCCTCAAGACCAACTACCACTACAACAGTATCACTTAAGCCAATGAGGCTGTCTTTGCAGCTTTTCTTAAAGGACTTACTACCTGGGAGATGACTCCATGACATCCGCTTTCTAATTGTTTGTTTATACTGTACATTTAGGTTTTATGCTTTTTTATATATATGTCACATTTTACAACTTAAAAAGTCTTTAAAGAGGGCTTTTAAGGTTTTGTTTGTTTTTTGTGTATCACTTTCTTATGACTTCACAGTAGCACAAGACTCACCAGACACAATACCATCTTGCCTAAGGCCAAAATGCCAGTAGGCAAGCCTCCACATGAGACCTCCTAATCTTTGTTATCTCAAATCAATTTGATAAACTAAATTTTGTTTCACCCACAAAATCCAAGGAAGCCACATATTTAATTTAAAATACCTACTTATTTAAATTGAGTTAAATAATCCTTGGGCTTTCCAACTTCTCACACACACACACACACACACACACACACACGTTATTGTGCTGGAATTCTATCAAACAGGCTTCCCCAGTGGCTCAGAGGTAAGGAATCCAGCTGTAATGCAGGAGACTGTGGAGATGCGGGTTTGACCCCTGGGTCAAGAAGATCTCCTGGATGAGGAAATGGCAACCCACTCCAGTATTCTTGCCTGGAGAATCTCTTGGGCAGAGGAGTCTGGCGAGCTACAGTCGCTGGGGTCGAAAAAGAGTGGGACACAACTAAGTGACTAAATAACAATTCTATCAAATATCTCAGAAGGTGTCATGTAAAAGCAAAGGATTAGTAGACCGTAATATTCATATTCATACATCGTTAAAAGGAAACTATATGAAAGTAAAATTTTTTTCATTTTCCTACTCACTTTCCTCTCAATATAATTCTAAACCTAGATGAAAAAGGGAACCTAGTAGAAAGGGTTCTCATTGTAGATCATTCAGTGATAACACAGATTCACCTCTATTGATAAAATTTAAAAATAAGCCAAAAACCATTTATCAAAGAGCTTTTCAAATCCAAAATCTGTCAACAGGCAGATGTGCCCTAGAAGTAAGGACACACATCCGTTTAGTAAAAATTGAACATTCTCTAAATCATAAAATCTTAAATATGCCTTTTCCCTTATTGTCATGTATGAGCACAATGTAGCACAGAAGTGTTTAAAAATACTTATTAAGTCCTTATTAAGGTCAACAATAAAAACGAAACAAAAACGCTCTGAGTATTTAAAAAAGTGTTAGGTAGTCATAGTATAATCAATTCCTTAAATTTATCTATATTTATATTTGTTAAAAGATTAGCCTGCAGAAGTAAAATTCACCATTCATTTAAAAACTCTAATGCTGGACATGTTTATTAACAAATGAATAAATCAGCTGCTCTTTCAACATATAACAGACTTTTTTAAAAAGTAAAACTAAAAACAGCATTGCATCAAAAACAGATTTTATGGATATCAAATTCTAAACCTTCCTAAAGCTCTAATGATTTTAACTTTTTAAGTGTTTAAAACAGATTTTTTTGTTTTAAAAGAACTCAATGAATAATCCATGGTTATGAATTTTCTTCTTATAGTAAAAAAATAATTTAAAATAATCAATGGTGCCTATGATTAAAAAAAAAAGAACTTGTCTTCAATTAGGTGCTTTTACCTCATTTAACAAACTTACTACTGTCTCAATCTTCTTTCAAAATTCTTTTCCAGGACCAAGCTGGACCTCTTTTTTCTTTTTTTAAACTTCATTGATAATTTAATTAAAACAGGAACAATTCTGCCAAAACTACTTGATTACTCAAAACACAAAATTCAAGATACCTGGGCAAGACTCACTTATGCATGTAAAAATATTTTGTGTATATGATATATGTATGGCATGGTGAACAAAGCATGGAAAAAAACAGAAGACTTGATCTCACTGCAAGTTAAGCCTCTTGCGCTCACTATACTAACCATGCCTAACCTTGAATATTCCCCCTCACCTTGAGCTTTGACAGAAAGCACAAGTACATTCACAATAATGAAGTAACGTGATGTGGTATAAAGCAGCGGTCCCCAACTTTTTTGGCACCAAGGACCAGTTTCGTGAAAGATAATTTTTTCTAGAGACCAGGATGGAGGGGATGGTTTCAGGATGATTCAAGAGCATTACATTTATTGCACACTTTATTTCTATTATTATTACTTCAGCTCCACCTCAGTCATCAGGCATTAGATCTCTGAGGTTGGGGACCCCTGGGATAAAGAGTCAGGAAACAGGTTTCTTACCAAAGCCTTGGACTTAACTTTATGGTCTCAGTGATTTCTCTTGTAAAATAAAGTAGTTGGACTATATCTCTTCTATATAAAGAGGCTGTCCGGGACTTAATTCAGGATCTGCTATACTACTTATAACAGCAAAAACTTGTTAACAACTGAACGTTCTATTCCAAATAATGGAATACTATATGACCCTTAAAAAAAAAAAAGCTGTAGGTCCATGTGTGCTGGTTTACAAGGATGTCCCAGGTAGTCTATTAAAACAAAAAAAGCAAAATGTGAATAGTGTGATCCAATTTTATGTATTTTAAGACAAACGTATATACATATGTACAGGAATTTTCTAGGAGGACACACAAGAAACCTCAAAATGGTTACTGTGGAGAATGGAGTGCTAACTTTTAAAAAATCTCTCAGTCTTTCTCAGTATTTGAAAAAATTTAAATACTGAACGTGTATTATTTTTATGAATTTTCAAAGGAGAGTAAAAGTAAAGGTCTTCTGATTTGGGTTTTATAATTAGAAAAGAACCTAGGTTCATATACTGGTTTTATTCTTTACTATCTGTGTCTTATTTAAGTTATTTAGCTCAATTTCCCCACCTGTAAAAAGGAGTTAATAGTACTAACCCCACACAACTGTTGAAAGGATAGAAGGAAATCATACACAAAAGTCACTTAGCCCAGCACATGTTTAGAGGACAACAACTATCAGCAGCTATTAATAGTTTTATTATTATGAACTCCAGAAACTGAATACCCAGTTTCTGGATACTTAGACAACTGACTGAGGACTTTGACAATTCATTCAAGCATGACCAACCTCAAGGCAACCAATTTCCTTTACCCAAAACTCATTCAATCTGATCAGTCTAAGAAATCACATATCTATTAACTTAAAGTAAAAAAAAAAAAAAGCTATCTCAGGCTGCAGGTGAGCTAATGATGGAAATGGTAATGAGAGCAAAGTCTGGATTTTAATTAAGAATCATCTATCCAGGAGTAGCCTTCCTCATTATATGACTCCCTAGCCAAGGAACCAGAATACTCAGGGGAGCTGGGCAGGGCACTTTTCTCTTTACAAAATTCTGAATCTTTACAAAAGGCTAAATTTATAGGAGTACTTTTTTTTAAGTAATGCAAGCTTCCAAGAATCTTTTCTTATTTTAATACACAACAGTCTCTCATATTCCTAAAAATGTATGGCACTGTTAGTTCATTTACAAATTAACTACAAATAACATGTCAATCAAGCAGGAGATATAAAAATGAAACCACCATATAAAGAAATTCCCCCCAAAAAGCATACTGAACAGTTTTTTTGAGAGTAGCTTTTCCTCATAAGATTCTTTAAAAATTCAGGCTGAATATTATCAAATCAAAAACACTCCAAGCTGTAAATCTAACCCCTCTTCTGAAAGTGCTCTCCCAGAGTAACACTCTATAATATTCTATTTAATTTTTCCAAAAGATCAAGAACATATCTTAAAATTCTATTTAACAACTTGAAAGGATAATGCACTAAGATTAAGTCAAAATGTAGTACACCTGGTTTGAGTCCATCATTAAAATTTTAACAGGCCTTACTGGTATTAGAGAACAATTTCAATGTCAATATGATGGATTAAAGTTTGGATTCCCCCAATTACAATAATATAGCAAAAACAAAAGGTCACTCACATATTTAATCCTTTTCAGTATGAAAATAAACCAGGCTCCACTTAGTTTATCTAAATTTGTTAGTATTTAAACCTTTAGAATAGTAACTATTTTCAAATCACACAAGTAGATACATTTGAATACATTAGATTACTGTTGCTTTAGTTGAATACATTAGTTACTGTTGCTTTCCTGGAGAGTGTGATCGGAAGTTCCCACCAAAAAAACCTGGCACCTGAATGACGCTCTGAGATCTGCATGCCTGCTTCACAGATCATTGCACTGTGCTGAACTGACATTTGGAGACTGTATTGAGCAACTGTATGGAAGCAAAGGGAAGGGATGGAGGAGGGTTTATTTTAAAAAAGAAAACATTTAACACACCCATCCTCTATAAGCAAGAGCTATCAGAAAAACCTTTTTAAAATACACACATTTCTAATTTTCCAACACTCGAACTATAGAAAGTAGATACTCTACCACAAGAGACCTTCCAATCCCCTCTTATCCCCCACAGTGTTTTGCCAAGAGCACAAGCCCAAGTAAAACAACCCAGGCAATTTCCTTGTTTACTCAAAGAATTGCAGAAAACACGATGACTGCTTCGTGTTTCTGATGACTGCTTCGGAAGCTTCTGAAACAAATGCTTTTCCAATATTTAAAAGACTTTTCATGATCATG
Organism: Ovis aries; assembly: GCF_016772045.2. Lineage (NCBI taxonomy): Eukaryota > Metazoa > Chordata > Mammalia > Artiodactyla > Bovidae > Ovis > Ovis aries. Next base: position 32,616,058 of record NC_056079.1, read on the forward strand.
CTTGAAATAGACTAGTTATGATTCCTTCACCCAGTATGAAATATACTTTTAACTTTATTAAAAGGGTTAAATTTTACACTGCAGCTCATTAGCATGCCGTGTTCGCAACCAGCAGGAAGAGGGAAAAGAGGTGGGAGAAAGCAGCGAAACACACAAGATGGAAAACATTACTACCTCCTTTGGTGGTTATGAATAATTTTATATGACCCCAAGATGTATGGGAAGAGTTCATGAATAGAAAGAAGGGGGGTTAAAAATCCGGACTGGCCCCTTCTAGAATCCTACTGATGTCGGAGACAAGAAGGAATTTATTTACACTGCAGTGCCTGGCAGCAAACATGGCTGCCCCTGCCCCCTTTAAATCTGAATAGTCTTCACTCCCTCACCAAAACCATCAAATTATGGCCATGGCTCTCCCTGTCTTGCTACCATTACAGGAACACACCTCCTCCTCCCTCAAAGCAGTAAAACCCACACCTCTCCATTTCACAACACCATAACCACTAGCTTCTCCATTCTCGAGCCTTGAAAGAAAAAGCACAGAATACACAAATATAGGAACAAAAGGCTTTCCCTTCCTAACACTCCAGCAATCCCCCTGCCCCTTCTTTTCCTCCCACTCTGTGACGCTTGGTCCGTAGTTCTCACCCCTTGTCAACATTCAGTTCATTTCCTTCCCGAGCCCAATCCTGGGTTTCCCGGTTTCCTGAGTCTATTTCCTATCTTCCGATTGCATCCTGTCTCAATCACTTCTTATCCCTTTTTTCTAATCCACCTTTTCCTCCACTTCCATTCCCTCATAGCTCCCTTGGGGCCTCGTCTCTCCATCACATTCCTTCTCCTTCCCCTAGACTCTCCTCTAGTTCACACACTCCACCCCCAAACCTGCCTATTTCTCAGTCCGCCCAGGTCTCCCATCTCCGAACCCAACTCTTTTCCTCGCTCCCTGCCCTCTCCCCCGTTTCATCTTTATCCCCGCCCCCATCCCACCTCTACTCCCAATTCCCAGCTCAGCGCCACTCCATCCCTCATCCCAGTCCCTACCTCCCCAGTCCCATCTCCCAATCCCCTCCACACCCTCACCCTGCCCCATCCTTCCAGACCCGCCTCGAGCCCTTCCGGGCCACCCAGTGGTCCTCCCATCCCTGCTAAGGTTTTTCTCCCGATCCGGGTCCCATTCCTAGGTCGCCCCCTCCTCAGCCCTCCCTTCCAACACACACACACACACACACACCCTCACACTCTTTCTCTCTCACACACATACACGCGCGCATTCACTTTACCTTCAGTTTGTTCCATTCTAACCCCCCGGCCGTGTCAGTACGATCACAGGAGAGACACGGAGGCCCGGAGTGGGGCTGGGGCGCGGGCAGCCGCCGGGGCCGCGGCGGGAGGAGGCGGAACCAAGCTAGGCCTCATGAAATCCCCGGGCTAGATTTCCCCCGCGCCGGACGCCTCTGCCATGGCCGGCTGGCACCGAGGAGGGGGCCACGGCCGGGCCGGGCCGGGGCCGGCCGCGCAGCGAGAGGAGAAAGGCTGCGGGGGGGAGGGTGGGCGGTGGAGCTGGAGGGATGGGGGTCGCCGCGCAGCTGCAGCTCCCACAGACCAGCCCGTGGCTGGCGGCCGGGCCGGGGCAGCAGGATCCTCGGGGCTCGACGCGGCCTCGCGCGCCTCTCCGCGGGCGATCAGTGTGGACAGTCCACCTCGCCCTCCGCCTCCGTCCTGGCCGCCCGCTGCCGCCGCCCGCTCCCGCCGCCGCCGCCTCGCACAAAGCCCCCCCCAACCCCAACTCTCCGGGCGCCCCCGCCGCCGCCGCCAAATCTTCAGCCTCTGATTGGCCGCTGGCCGCGGCGGCTGCCGGGAAATGCAGTCCGGGGCTGGGAGCGCCAAGGGCCGAAAGGAGGAAGAGGCTCGTCAGCCTGTGGAGAGGAGGAGCGGGGGTGGGGGTGGGGGGAGCCAGAAACGCGAGCCGCCCGGCGGAGTCTAGACGAGAAGTGAGACCGCAGGCGATCCGGGCGGAGAGACAGGAAGGCGCGATGCGGAGGCCGAGTGAAAAACAAAACAAAACTAGAGGACGGGGTGGAGGTTGGGCCTGTGAGGCCAAAGTGTGCTCGTGCGTGTTCTCTGATGCTTGAGGAGATAACAGCGTCTGTCAGTCACCCGATGGCAGAACTCCTCGGGGTGACACCGCGAGGCCGTCCCCAGACCTTAGAAATCCCCCTGCAGACGGGCGCCCGGTTGATAAAAATGAGCGGGGCGTGGGGGGGGGGGGGTGCGGAAGGGAGACAGATATCTGTGCCTCCCTAACTGGCTCCCGCCCGACCGCTGTCAAAGAGGAGCTCCGCGTCCCACCCGGCGGTCTCAGACCGGAGCCCGTTGGGGGCCAGGCCCGGACGGTAGTTCTCCTCAGACGCCTCCCGGGCAGGCCTCGGGGCCCCGCACGCCCGCTTCCTGCTCGCCCCGCGGGCCCGGAGGCTTGTGGGTAATGGGGGGGAAAGGCGGCGCAGCCCGCACCCCGATCCCGAGGGCTCCCCGCCCATCACGTGCCGGGCCCTCGCCTGCTCGCCGGCCACACCTCCGCTTTGAGGGATGGGCGCGTTTGTCCTCGTCCAAGCTCACGCACGCAGGAAGGAGAGGGAGGAAGCGGGAGTCGAGATTCTCTGTTACCCTATATCCACCTCCCCCCTCATCCTAGGAAACTTATATGAAACAATAGAAGGTCTCAGGTGCGTGACACGGTAAACGAGTCTTGCAGGAATGTGACTGTTTGGTGATATTTCCTGGGGCCTGGGGATAATGACTTAGGACGCGGCAGCGCAGACGTGAATGTACAAAGGAAACACAGGCAGCGAGATGAGGAAACCAGTACTCGGTTCTGAGAATCATGAAGTCAAATCACCCACTAGACGTTAGACTCTCCACCGACGTTACAGTACAGGACCTTTTTGGTACTGTTACGGGCAATTCCTGCTATCTTATTATCTGTAAATACCACTTAAACAGGAAAATTTTCAAGTCCTACATATCAATGGTTTTCATGGTTACTAATTATGGATTCGTTTTTAAAAAGCACCAGCCAAAAAAATAAAAAAATAAAAGGACCAGCCTGTTAATAATGCTGTTATGATATTCAGAACTAAGCATCTCCATTACCATCCGTAACTATTTATACACCTATACTTGTGTGGTTGCTATGCTTGTGATTCCAGAAGTTAAGGAATCAATCAAAGCACATTTTTCTTTGTTTTAAATGTCTTTTTAGAACACAAGTCTCCAAAGGGGATTTGTGAACTTATTTCAAATGTTTGATTCTATCTCCTGGAAAGAGAGGTTAAATTGGTCTCTCTTTTTTTTTAACTTTCCTAAGATCCTTTCTACCTAATCTTCTTTTCCACCTTCCTGTATCTTTCTTGCTTTGTTGATAAGCGATTTCCTTGGCCTGACACTTGGATTGTCCCCTTGAGGAGAATGTGGAAAATTATTCCCAGGGATTTTATTTTAATCTGCTTCTAAAGCTGTGCTGTCAGGAGTTTAAATTTATGTGAAGTAAATGCACAGTCTCTTCCTACATAAGATATACATTGTCAGTAATATTTGGTCTGGAGCCATATTTAGGGAAATAACTTAAAAATAATTTCTATTTTTAGCATCTAACATGAGGTTCAGAACATGCTTTCTCTTCTTCATAGAAAGTGAGCAAATAGCTCATTAAGAAAGCAACCTACAATTCTCAGGGCCAAGGTTAGGGAGAAAAAAAATTGTTTTTCTCTTCTGAAGATTATATTAAGAAACTCATTACATGATAAATAACTTATCCTGAAAGTAAGAAAAAACCCACCAGGTCTGGTAACAGAAGGCAGACACTGCTTTGAACCAATGGATTTCAATAGGGAAGATTCTTAACCCTTCCCTTTTTAAAATGTGATTGCTGACATATGGCCATGGTAGAAAGTCTAGCTCATCTTTCAAATACTGGGTTTGGAATCGCTCGTCTGGTTTATGAATACTTAATGATTTTCACTGTGCCTGGTTGTAAATGAATACAATGCATGAATAAGAATAATTTCCCGGTATAAAATGTCTCCCAGGGAACTGAGAGGAATATTTTTACATCTTTTATGATCTTTTGCAGAAAAGTACATGTGCATGATAATGCAGTGATTAATTTATGAAATTAATGTGAAAAGTATACCTACCTAGCCTTTTAGAGTTCAAAATTTACCATTGGGAATTTTCAGGGAAGGAAAGGTACAGAAACCAAAGCTTTATAGATTTTAATTCTAGAATACATAGAACATTAAGGGAAGCCTTTATGTGGAAAGTTGGCCATCAGACATGCACAATGGGCCCTCTAGTGGCCACACCGAAAAGTTTTGCCCATTTAACATAGTTGATCTATTTGGTTATTAGTTAAAAAACAATGCTTTGTGGATTAAAAGCTGCCTTCATTTTTTTTAAAGAATGAAATTTTATACCTGTCAGCTTTTATTCTTACAAATGCGCAGCCCAGATGAGTAAAGTTTGTAGTCAGTTACATGTTAAGAGAAGCCTTCGTGTGAAAGTGATTCCTTCCTGTCTGGTGTTAGTCAAAGGAGACCCACCAAAATTGTGTTTTCTTTCTAGAGTCAGATAAAATAGATGGGTAGAGATAACTGGGGAGCGAAAACATTTTTACATGTTTCACGTTCCCAAAATGACTCAGTTCCCTAACCTGGGAACTGAAGTGCCCCCAAACCTGCAGTGCTAATGTCACCGCATGACTACTATAATATACATTTTAAATACTGAGATTTCTACACTATTGAACATAAACAATGTCTGTTAAGAGAACATTAATAAAGCAGTTTTCTTTAGTGGAATTCATATTTCCATATGCAGATTTCACAATATTCCAGTTTTTGACCCTAGAGATAGGAGAGGAATGTTTTCCTCACCATTCCCGCCCTTTCTGCCATTCCCTCTCCCTGCTATTTTCCCCGCCCTCAGTGGCGGAGTTGGAAGGTGGAGGGGGATACATCAAAGTGATGTAATTGGTGACTCCCAGATGGTTACCATGGCGACTATCAGGCATATTATGCTACTGGTAGAGTAAGAGCTTCTTCCATTTAGTCTTCAAGAAAGGGTTTTGGGGGGTGGGTGGCGGACGGATGAGAATCCACAGCCTACAGAAGACGGACAGGCCGGGTTGAGTCTCCCAGCAGACAACTCCTTAAACTAAACCCCGTAGACTAGTCGTTTCTCCGGTGGGAACCGGACTTCGCTGCCTCCTGAGCTGCCACCGCGAAGGACGCTCTGGCGCCCCAGAATCTGCGAGCTGATTGGCGGGTAGTGTCGTCACTCACAGTGACGTGATGGAGGAGGAAAGAGGTGGAGCCATAGAGACTTGGCTTCTGGCCCTTCTAGCTGGGGGAGCCGGGGGAGGAGGGGCATTGGGAAGGCACTGGAGGACTGAGGCAGCCGTTCCGGGAGCCGGCCGGAGGAGGTAGGGGCGGGCGGGCCAAGTCCTCAGGCTGTTACTCGGTGGATCGCGCCCGCCTGTTTTCCGCCGGAGCCCGCTCCCCTCCGTATCCTGCTCCTCCCATCGGCGCCCAGATTTCCCCACATCTTCCAGGCCCCACCCCGCTCTCTCCTCAGCCCCTGACCTCGGTCCCCTACCCGCGCCCCAACTTTTGAGATCAGCCTCCACCCACCGCTCCTTCTGTGCTTCATTTCCTCATTTCTTTTCCGCACCCTGCACCCCGATGCTCCTCGCCTTCCTTCCATAAATTCGGACCGCCAAAGCTCGTGGTCCACTGCCTGCACCATCCCCTTTCCAAAAAAACAAAGACCCCCCCCCCGACCCTACCACATCAAACACAGCCCATCAACGCACAAGGCGCACAAAAGCCATCTGCTGGGGAAGCCGAGGGCGCCTTTTGCCCCAGTGTCGCCGAGAATCAGAGGCAAAGGTAACCCAGAGAGCCTGAGGTCCGGGTGAGCTAGAGGCATGGTGCGGAAGGGCAGGCGGGGCTCGCCGACGGCCCCGCCCCCTCCCCGCCTCGGCCCCGCCCCGCCTCGGCCCGGATCCTGACCCTCCCCGCCTCGGCCCCGCCCCGCCTCGGCCTCGGCCCCTCCCTCCTGGGAAGTGGTTGCTCAGAGCAGATTAACTGTCCCCCTCCAACTGGAGACGACATGCCCTTGGTCTGGGTTCAGATGTTCTGGAGTATCATTTGAATTCTTGTTCAAGACGTCAGCTCTATGGTTTCCGACCAGGAGGGACTGGAACTCCTTTCCCAGCAGTTGGAAAACTGTTGACAGTGTGAGAAACTAATTCCCTTGCTGTCTTTGGCTGAAAAGCGCCGGTAGGATGGTCAAAAATTTTGGGAAAGCTTATTTAAAGGTTTAAAGCTCAGTTTGGGTTTCCCCTGTGGCTCAGCTGGTAAGGAATCCGCCTGCAAGGCGGGAGACCTGGGTTCGTTCTCTGGGTTGGGAATATCCCCTGGAGAAGGTAAAGGCTACCCACTCCAGTATTCTGGCCTGGAGAATTCCATTGACTGTATAGAGACACGACAAAGAGACACGACTTTCACTTGGGCTCTTTAGAGAATCGTTAGCGTAGGAAACCAGGCTTCCTCCACTTTTGAATTATTGGTAGGTATCTTGCATATTTTCACTGATGAGTATTTTCAGTCTTTAAAGGTTTGGCAGCAGCTTGGCCAAGTAAGGAGTAAAGATAATTGAAAACAAATGCAGAAAATTTACTGTCTACTTGTAATTTTAGGCTACAAATAAGTGTGTCTTGATCAGTTTCTTAGACACTTGGCAACCATTCAAGTAAATTACTAAGTACTATTTACCATAAATCAAAATATCCTCGAAGACCATATCATCATATGAACATCATTGTATTAGAGATCATTTCTATGTGTGGGGATCTAAAAGTACCATTCTCAAATCCAGGGCTAAGAAAATATTACTCCTGATTGGTGGAAATTCAAGAATGAAATTGGAAATGAACTTGAGGGAGATTTTACACTTTGAATAGAATATGCAAATTTTCTACCCTTGAAGTAGTTGATAACACTTAAATCCTGGTGTCTGAATAACCGATATGTTTTTAAGGTATTGAATTGTTTACTTACTCCTTCTGCCCAGGTCCCTATGTTGACTCGTTGAAAAAAATATAAATATGGCCTTCTACAGTTATAAAACAGTCTTAGCTATTGCCCGGACAAGGTAAGCCTTGGGATTCCCTCCTCCTTCCACTATTTATATGAACCTTATTTTTCTAGATGGAAAAGATACATGTAAAAGGATAGACTCAGTACACAATTAAAGCTTTCTTGGTTTTAATTGTGTTGGCTTTTAGGAAGCAGGCATTTTAATGTATTTAAACTTACCCAGATTTTCTGTATGCTTTAGAACTCAAGCTGAATAATTTTGTAAAAGTGTGGAACAGGTAAGATAGAAAATGTGAATGGCTTTAGAGTGACACCACTGTAACTGATGAATGCTACATGTAGCCCTTATATGTAAAAAGGAGTAAAATGGCTGGCAAGCAAGCCAATCCTAGGGCTTATACCTGCCCCAGTAAGGTCTGTTATCACTTACTTATTCCAAAGAATATTCACTGAGGACTTACTGTGTGCCAAATACATTGTACATTTTCCCTTTGGGCCATTCAAAAAGTGCTTTATCTTGGCAAAAATAGTCTGAAGGAATGGAAAAAGCCATCTCTTTGCGAAAAGAAATCTCTTTGCCAGAAACTTTCTTTTACCTAGCTGGGTCTTATTTTTATTTTCAAATAATCTGATGTGTCAGTTTAGCTGAAGATTGTGAGTTGTTGCAAAACTGGAATGTAGAGATCCCTGACTGGGGAGCCTAATTCTAATTCTTATTCCCAACATTCCTTAGGAATCTTAGGTGAATAACATTTCAGCTGTAAGTCCTTATTTGAAGGAGTCCCTGGGCACTGCATAGACAAAGCAGTATTATGTGATTGGTTAATCCCCACAGGGACCATGAAATGTTTCATTCAAACAATATTTCTATCATCAGTAGAGCAGTGGAAAACACAAGTGTTCCACCTGCTTAATGATAATAGAGACAAAACTTTCAGACATAGCCCCGGATGGAAAAATGTTTGCTTTTTAAATTAATAGTCACAGAGTTTCTAGCTTGTAACTCAACAGTTATCCTCAGGAATTAACTTATTAATATATCTCATAGAGTGTATCATTCACCCACAAAGCATACGGTTACTCAGTTGGACTAAAAAGTTGTATTCATTCATTCATGAACATGATCAGCTTTGAAAAATGCAGGATTAAAAATGATTGTTTTATTTTTACCAGATAAAATATTTATTTCTTTACTCTTTCACTCTGTAATAGTACGTGCTTGACTCAGAGGCTGTTGGTCTTTATTCCAGATTCCCTAACCATTTTGTCCAGCCTACCAGCTCTTCTTACTCCCCATCATTTGCATTGCTTCACTTACCAGATTGCCATTTAAACAAAACCTATATGAAGAACTATGGAAGCAAAAAGTTCTCCCATCCAAGTCAGTTAGGCAATAAAGTACTTCATTTACGAGCCAGAATCTTCCAAGAGCTGCACACTTCAACTTGCTGGTTGCAGGAGGTCCCCAATAAGCATCAACAGGAGCAAACAGCAAAGAAGCCTCAGGTGCCAAGCCCTCAGCCCGTGAAAGAAGCGGGCATGAGGATTAAGGAAGGAAAGCGATCTTATAGACAAATAATTATGGATGAACTGAAATATTATTACAATGGATTCTATTTGCTTTGGATTGACACCAAAGTTGCTGCCAGGATGGTTTGGAGGCTGTTGCATGGACAGGTGCTGACCAGGCGAGAGAGAAGAAGGGTAGGCAAGAGTCATATTTGAGAAAGAAAATGTAAAATTGAAACGAACTGTTGATGAACCAACTTTTAAATTCCTCTGAAAAAACCCCAGAGTAGGAATAGTAATTCACAGTGAGAACCAGAGTTTCTGACTTATCTGCAACCGACTTGCTGTATACCTATAGATGGGCTCTTAAAATGTGTGTATAGTTGCCCATGGAATGGTTATAATTGTGTTTTCTAATTTCTCCAAGGAGTTGAGAGGCTTCAAGTTTGATCTGTGCATCTGGAGTAGAAACTGCTGTTAATGTATTAAGTATATGCATTTGAAAAATCAATTTTAACAGATACCATGTTATTAAAGTACTGACTTAGATGAAAGCTCAGAGATGCCAATAATATGTTTTGATTGTCACAGATTTCCTTGAAGATATCCCATAATCATTACTTCTGAGCTAAGGTACAGAGGAAAATCCGGCCTTTCCATTTTATAAATAGCTGCCTTGGGTTTTTAATGCTTTCAGAACTGAGGCAGACTTTTGTTTTTGGCATGGCCAGAAATAATGGATATTTGCATATGCCTTTAATTCTTTAGCTGCTGAGAACCTGTGCTGATTTCTTCCGCCTGGTTCCATTCATGGTGTTCATCATCGTCCCCTTCATGGAATTCTTATTGCCAGTGTTTCTGAAACTTTTCCCGGAGATGTTGCCATCAACTTTTGAAAGTGAATCCAAAAAGGTATGAGGATTTTGAAAGATTTTAAAAGAATTAATAGAGTTTTATCTTTTTAAGAGCAGTTTTTAGGTTTACAGAAAAATTGAGCAGAAAGTAAAGAGAATGTCCATCTACCTCCGGACCCCTGCTCCTATTTCCCCTATAAATTTTTTAAAATTATTTTTTAAAATTTATTTTTTGGCCACACAAAAATTAACTGTGACTAGATGACCAGCAGGCATGATTTACTCAAACAGACCCTTGCATGCTTATGAGTAGCTCCTGAGCGGAGGGTGTCCTCCTCCTCCTTTGATGGCCACTATGAAGGTGAAGGGCTGCCCAACCGAGACAGCGCCTTCATTCTCTCTATCTCGGCCACTCTGCCAGACAGACGGATGAAGGCATGGACCCTTCCCCCTGAGAGAACAAAGAAGGCAACTTTTAAATCAGACTGAGACATGTTTCCCTGCCTCAGTGACCATGGATCTGAGATGACAGAATGGTAGAATTTTACCACACTGTTTGAAAGGCATTCTGGATAGAAGGACTAGTGTTTAAGATGCCTTAACAGTATAAAAGCGTATGACATAATCAGAGACCATAGACTGGTCCTCTGTAGTTGGAGCAGGGAGCACCAGGGGATCCATGGGAGAAGATCAGACTCACATACTGTGCTCGAGTCAGGTTGGAAAGTATCCACCACCCTCAGGAATTTAGACTTTGACTATGGTGATTGATGGAAGGTGACTGCAAAACAGGGGATGAGAAAAAAAAAGTGATCTATATTTTAGATCAATCTAAATCATCTAATCAATCATGATTAGAGCTATATTTTAGGAAAACAGTGTGTTGGCAGGAAGGATTAAAGAGGATGGTGCCAAATGAGAATCAGCTGGAATGTTATTACAGTAGCATGAGAGAGAGAGAGGGAGGACAAAACCTGAATTATAAAAGTTTCATCAGGAGTAAAACTTTGAAGATAGGTTTGAGACAGATTTAAAGGGTAGAATCAAATTGCAATATTTAACTGCCTGGCAGTGGTTTGAAATTAGTTTACTTACGTTTAAAGTAGTCAGGGTCTAGGATTAATACCATGGGATTCCAAGGAATGTGTATGTGGTGGGTTTTTTTTGTTTTGTTGTTTTTTGACTGCACCATGTGGCATGATAGATCTTAGTTCCCTGACCAGGGATTGAACCTTTACCCTCTGCAGTGGAAGTGCAGTGTCTTACCCACCAACCTGCGGGGGAAGTCCCCAAGGAACATGTTAGTGAATGCAGAAAGAGGTGGGGGATGAGGTAGTGATTTATCTAAGTATTCTTCTTTCCTCAACATTGCTTGTTTCCTGAACATATGCACACACATATCACGGCCACAGGATTAGAAAATACTTTCTCCTTTGCTTTGTTCCATGAACAGAGGGAGAGAGCAAGAGAGTGAAGATGAGTACCTAGCTTTCTGCTTACACAAGGTCCCAGCACCATGTGCTTCTCTTTCATTGCCTGATACACTTTTACATTAATTTGTGGAGCTACCTGGAGAAGGAAATGGCAACTCACTCCAGTATTCTTGCCGGGGGAATCCCATGGATGGAGGGGCCTGGTGGGCTGCCATCTATGGGGTCTCACAGAGTCAGGCACAACTGAAGCAACTTGGCAGCAGCAGCAGTGGAATTACTGGTTTATCATTGACGATGTTTGTCTCTCCCATTAGACTAGAAGTTTCCTGAGGGCAGGAATTCTTACCTGTTTTTGCCCATTTTACCCTAGCACCTAGCACACGGTGAATGTTCAATAAATAGATGAATGAAATCAATGGTTGCGTGGGTTTTAATCATGGTATTGCCATTGTGTGATTCTAGGGGGCTGATTCTTCTAATTCTAAAAAAAAAAAAACCAATGATTGCTATGATTTGCTTGTCGTTAGAATCTCTTGGGCAACTTAATGGGGGGAAATACATATATATGTATATGCATATGTATGTATATAAAACACATTTATTCCTGTTCCTCTGTATCCACCCTGATCATGGTTATTTTGAAAATACTACCACATTGTATCTCTGGTAGTGAATAAGGATTTAGAATTAGTGGTCAACATAATGTCTTAAGAGTATGCATTTAATTCTCTTCTACGCAGTGCTTTTTTATATGTTATAGCACTTCATTATCTTGTAATTAATTGTGTTTGTTTTCTTCTTAACCTGTAAGGTTCATTAGCTTAACTTCCTACTTTGGTTTGTGGCCAAGGAAAATCTAGGGTCACTCAGACCAGGGGTCAGCTTGACCAATGACCTAGATAGTTTGCACCAGGTTAAGAGATAGTGTGTATTTTATTCTAAAGAGTGACAAAGGCTTCCACTGAGGGAACTATTTTGAACCCATCCAATATTTATGATGATTGCATTAGAGAGAAAGGTAAGATTAAGGAGAAAAGTTGCAAATTGAGGCTACTTTTTAATTTTCTCTGGTTTTCACAGAACTCCTTGAATTAGGTATAACAAGAATATTCATTCGTGAAGTAGAGATGACAGCAACACCACCACAGTTATGTTTCTCTCATCTTTACCTACCAAGTTGTAATCATAAAGGATTCATTCTAACTTTTTCCTCTTCCATCATGAAGGAAGAAAAACAGAGAAAGAAAATGGCTGCAAAGTTGGAACTAGCGAAATTCCTTCAAGAAACGATTACAGAAATGGCAAAGAGGAACAGGGCCCAGCTGGGGGACGCCTCAACCCAGTTCTCCTCCTACGTCAAACAGGTGTCAGTCTTTTATATAAAACCAGACAACTTCGTGTCATCATGGAGCTTTCAGATTGTTCCTCATCTCTGAATTTGCAAATATCTCAGTTATACAGTATTTCAAAAATTTATGGGAGTTTGCAGAAAACCTATCTTAAAGCCATCAATGCTTTGAAGATGTTAATAACTACTTAGAAAAACAGTACAATGAAACTCAAACTTTTGAACTTCTCCTGATTGTTCAGTTGATTTAGGCTGACTTCTGACAGATTTTTTTTTTTAACTCCTCTTTGTAACTCAGGGCCCACTTCCAGACATAAGATAGAATCCATAAATGCTTTGGCATCTTTCACATGGTCTACAGGGAAGATTCTTTAAGCAGGAAGCAGGTTTTTATTAGTCCCTGTGTCCCACCGCCTAGGTCCAGACAGGCCACAAGCCCAGCACCAAGGAGATAGTTCAATTTTCCAAACTCTTTGAGGATCAGCTGACCCTGGAGCACCTCGACCGACCTCAGCTGGTGGCCCTTTGCAAACTGCTGGAACTGCAGTCCTTTGGAACCAACAATCTGCTTCGCTTCCAGCTACTGATGAGGCTGAAGTCTATAAAAGCAGATGATGAGGTAAGAGCTGAACTCAGCTGGAGGGAATTAGCCTGGCGTTGGGAACTGTCTTAGGGTGGCTCTGTGACACAGTGCAGTGCCTTCTGTTAGGTTTGCCTGGAGGCTGGTTCTGGGAGAGTGAGTGGTCTGAGCAACCACTGATAACCTGAACCTTGATGACTCACTTTCGAAGTTGCCTGTTGGGCTCTTGAGAAGGTCTTGTAAGCAGTGAGTAGCTTGGATGTCTTTGGGGCTAATCAAAACCAGTTTTAGGACCCATGGGGAAGGAACAGCAGCTTAGTAGATCCCGGGGAACAGTAGATCGCACTGCCAAGGACAGTGCTCAACGCCCACCCCTCCCCCGCAACCCCCCCACACTTGCCCTATGCTTCCTTCCCTTGGATCTTGGTGAGCCTAGCTGTAAGAAGGGGTGGCCAAGGACCGCCAAGGAGGGAAGGCAGGACCCCAACATCTTCAGGGGTAAGGGCACCATTTGGACTGTAACTACTCGTTAGTATTCTAACAAAGTGGAAAGAATGTTTCTTGAATCGGAATCAGCTGCTTTAAAAGCATTCTGCCTGAGGGAGCAGGATTCCCAGAACTGAGAAGGCAGGATCCCATTGGCCCCATTTAGATTTCAGTGGTTGCTTTCAGAACTGTGGAATAAACAATACTGGTCCCAGAAGTCCCATAGTTTGGGGTCATACCAAGTAGAAACTGTGTTATTTATTGAAAGAGTTTTGAGGCCCAGGGAGTTGGGGCTGTTCTTAGGGGGTTGGGGGGGTGAGGGAGGAACGCTGCTGGGATGTGCAACAAATGGTACATTGAAAGCTTTTCAAATGGAATGCTTTTCTAATGAGTCTTAAAGTCACCACTAAAGGGAAGTGGAGTGGAGCTGTCACAACCAGGCGCAAGGCAGTGCAAGAGGGAGAAACACCTCGGGGTCAGGCGGTGGAGTTCTAGAAGTTTCTGATATTATTCACATCTGTTGGCAGGATTCCCTTCACCTCCACCACTGCACCTCCTGCGGTCACCTGGCTTTATTGAGCGCCTGGCCTTTGTGGCAGTCCGAGCAGGGGTCAGAGTGGGAAAGCTAGCTGATTCTGCCTTTCCCCTGACTTGTGGGAATGGAAGGATTAGGCCAAACTGGAATCAAAGGACCTGATGCCATTCCTTCTGTTTGTTTGTTTGTTTTGTCTCTTCCCACAGGTAATTGCCAAGGAAGGGGTGAATGCTCTGAGTGTGTCGGAGCTCCAAGCTGCCTGCAGGGCCCGAGGGATGCTGTCACTGGGCCTCACTGAGGGGCAGCTGAGACAGCAGCTCACAGAGGCAAGTGGTCGCTTTCCTGGGTCCTGTTCCCTGGAACTCTCTCCTGTCCGTTTGTGTGTCTGCTCAGTTGCATCAGTCATGTCTGACTTTTTGCAACACTATGGACTGTTGCCCTCCAGGCTCCTCTGTCCATGGGATTCTCCAGGCAAGCATACTGGAATGGGTTGCCATGCCCTCCTCCAGGGGACCTTCCTGATGCAGGGATTGAACCCGTGTCTCTTATGTCTCCTGCATTGGCAGGCAGAGTTCTTTACCACTAGAGCCATCTGGAAGCCCCCTTTCCCATTTTCAGGCCTTGTTTTTTTAATTTCTGCCTTGCCATCTTACCTAATTGGCCTTCTTTGGTGGAGCCATGGGCCGCTGAAGAAGCTGGCTTTGACTGCAACACAGTACTCTGTTGAATAGTTGTCTGTGGCTGCTAACACACCACCACAAACTTAGCTGCTCAAAGTAACACCCACTGATCAGCTTCAGGTCCTGCAGGTCAGAAGTGCAGGCTGTTTTCCTTTCTGGAGGCCATGGGGGAGATTCCACTTCCAAGCTCATGCAGTTTGTTGGCTGAATTCAACTCCTCACAGCTGTGGGAGTGCGGGCCCTGTTTCCTCACTGGCTCCCAGCCCCAGGCCACTCTCAGCCCCTCCGGCCTCTCCATCTGCAGTGAACTTCTCACCCAACCTCTAGCTCCGGATTTAAGGCCTCATGTGATTAGACAAGGCCTTCCTGGGTCATCTTCGTATTTTAAGGTCAACCAACTTGAGACTTGGAATTATATCTGCAGAATCCCTTCATGGCAGCACGGAGTTTAACGTTTAATTGAGTAACTGGGAGAAAGTGTAGGTACACAAGGGACAGAAGTCTTGGGACCACCCTCCAATGTGCCTCCTCCTCCGGGTATCATGAGGGCTCTGAGCTGAAGCTCTGATACAGGGCCTGTCATCCGGGTGAATTCCCCTGAAGGCCTACACCTTCTGGGGCTGCTTTCCCAATTCATGCCCCAAACCAGGGTCAAGTGTTAGCTTTGTAGCAGATTCCCCTCTGATAACGTACTCTCTCCCAAACAGTAGATTTTTAACGGAGCGTTTAAACTGTTTTAACTGCTTTAAAACAAAGTAATAACTCCTATTACAATCTTCATTCCCATGACTGTAAATGGTGCTGTGGAAAGACTTCCCTGGTGGTCCAATGGTTAAGGCTCCACACTGCCAGTGCAGGGGGCCCAGGTTCAATCCCTGGTCAGGAAACTAGAACCCACATGCTGCAACTAAAGAGCCTGCATGCCTCAACTAAAGATCATGCATGCCGCAGATAAGAGCTGCCATGCCTCAACTAAGAGCCTGCATTATGCAACTATAGGTCTGGCATACTGCAACTAAGGTCTGGCACACACACACACAAAAAGTGTGCACAAATTATTTAGGGCTAGGAACCACTGTTGTGGCTTTGAACCACATCAGGTAGCGATTTCCTCTTCCATGTTGGACCTGCTCTGATTGGAAGGGGAGCATGTTCTAGGGGTTACTTAAACATCATTTATTTCCTGCATGTAGGGTATTCAATGACTTCATCCTGTCAAATTGTTTTGTTGGAAGGATGTGTTGTTTTATAATCCCCCTTCAAGGGAGCAAGAAAACTAAGCCAACCATACAATCTTCACGGATTGCTGTGGATTACTGTTCCCAAAATCCTGCGGTAGGATATGGCTGACATCTCATAGAAAGGAAAAGCTAAAAATGATAAACTTACAAAATGTCTTAACTTAAAAAAAAAGTGAAAACTATGAGATTCCACATGCGCTTGTTACCTTGGGAAAGGTCAGAGGTAGGTGTCATGCTGTGGTGGGGCGGGTGTAAGGACAGAGGGGCGCTCATGGAGTGCTGGTAAAGTCCTGCATGGAGGTTTGGCAACAGCTTTCCAAATTTAAAAATGCATTTACTTGGACCTAGAAATTTCAGTTCTAGGAATTTGTGCTCTATTATTGCACATGTGCAAAATGACATATCTAGAAGACTATCCATTGCAGCACCATTTATGATAGCAAAAGACTGAAAACAGCCTAAAGTTCATGAGTACAATAATCAAATAAATTATGGCATTTCCATCAATGGAACCCTTTACAGACATTTAAAAGGCAGCAGCTCTGGAACCTCCCTGGTGGTCCAGTGGTTTAGACTGTGCTTCCATTGAAGGGGGAGTGTGTTTGATCCCCGGTCGGGGAACTAGGATTCTGTATCCAGCACACTGGATGGTGTGGCCAAAACATAAATAAAAAGAAGGCAGCTCTACATCTGCTGGTACAAATCGATTTCCAAGATGCTTCAGTGAAAGAGAGCAAAGGGCAAACGTGTGTATATGTCACCCTTAGAGTAACGATAAACATATAAAGGTACATTTGGTTTTGTTGTTAATATTTTGTTGGCTCAAGTGTTGTGGCT
This sequence comes from Ovis aries, assembly GCF_016772045.2. Taxonomy (NCBI): domain Eukaryota; kingdom Metazoa; phylum Chordata; class Mammalia; order Artiodactyla; family Bovidae; genus Ovis; species Ovis aries. The sequence continues at coordinate 32,632,721 of NC_056079.1, forward strand.
ACCACTGAGGTTTCGTTTTGTTTTGGCCATGCCGCAGGGATGTGGGATCCCAGTTCCCCCAACCAGGGATCGAACCCACGCCCCCTGCAGTGGAAACACTGGTGCTGGGAAGTCCCTAAATGTATATTTGTATACGCATAGGATATCGCTGTAAGATTGTATCAGGAACTGGTACCAGCAGTTGATTGCAGGGAGGGAAATAGGGTAGCGAGAGAAAAGGATAATTTACCTTTTGAATTTTGTCTTATGTGCACATATCTATCTATCTATGGTCTTCCCTGGTGGTTCAGTAGGTAAAGAATCTGCCTGCAATGCAGGAGACCCAGGTTCGATCCCTGGGTGGGGAAGATCCCCTGGAGGAGAGAATGGCAACCCACTCCAGTATTCTTGCCTGGAGAACTCCATGGACAGAAAAGCTGGTAGGCAAAAGTCCATGGGGTCAGAAAGACTCACATGACTGAGTGACTAACACACACACACACCCCTATCCAAAATTTGGCCAATTTGGAGCTTGAAAAATTACATCTCATTCTAGTGTTAATTTCTTTAGTTATGAATGAGGTTGACGTAATCTTTTACGTTTATCTACTTTATACTGAAGATACTTACCTCCTTTGATCCACAGTTGGTGTGAGAGGTTAACTGCACCGCCCTCTCTGACTGTGAGGGGCTGTAGGGCCCAAGCAGGAATGCAGCAGCCGGGAGACAGGCCCTTGTCCTTGCTCTCAGCACTCAGCGTGTGCCTGGGGGCCCATGAGACCAGAGAGATGTGGGCAGCAGGGGGTCATGGCGAACTCGAGCGGTCTGTGACTGTCATGTTTCATCCCTCTCCCATTCTCCAGTGGCAGGACCTCCACCTGAAGGAGAATGTCCCACCTTCTCTGTTGCTCCTGTCCCGGACCTTCTACCTGATAGACGTGAAGCCGAAGCCGATTGAGATACCACTCAGTGGGGAGGTGAGTCCTGGCTCTGTGGGAACCCAGACCCCATGACTGGGGCCGCTCCGCAAACCCGTTTCCTCTTACAGTCAGAGTAGGCCTCTATTTTGGCTTATCTTTTGGAATTTGGCCCCAGTGGCTTTAAGATCTTTTAAAAATTCCTTTAAAAGATGAAAATTACTCAAACCACCTCTAGCTTTAGAGCTGTTTACTGTGTTTAGGAGTCCTATTTGATTTCTTATCAGGAGTCTGGCTTTATTCTTTCTAAGTGTCTAGTCTTCTTAGAGGGTTTTTTTTTTTTCCTCCTCCTCACCATTCTTTCTCCTTTGATACTGAATGGTTCCTGCTCTTTCCTGTCTGTCTCATTTGCCCAGATTCCTATTAATTTTTAAGTGGTGAATGGCCAATCTAGAAAATAAGCAATTGTCTCCTTTCAGCCCATTTCCTTAATTATTTGTGATTGCCTTTAACTCAGTAGCTTTTGTTCTCCTGGTGTTAAGAACCTAGGACTGGCCCAGTCACTAGAGCATCTTGCTCTGGGTCCATCAGAAGGGGCCTCTCACTTCCCTGCTTTGTGGCTTCATGTCTGACTCGGAAGCTGCATGTGTGAGAAAGGAGGGCCCATGAGAGAAGAGGCTGCACTTGTGGCCAAGTGGATGGACCTAAGCACTCTGGAATGAGGACCAGTCATTTGGAATCTCGGTTATGCTATCGACTCCTTAAGCAAGTGGAGAAAAACATGAAGTCCAACACGAAAAATGTACTTCAGGAAACACCATCTTGCTTTCCTTTTCCGAAATTTCAGAAAACGATCTGGATTTGGGCTTTGTCCAGAAGCATTCTAGGGAGACTTAGGAGATAAAGTCTGGAGCGTAGACCATGTTCTAACAGGCTCCTGGGTTCTTACTTTTTCTTTGAGACAGACCAGTTGCTTGTCATTCTTAGACTGCTCTCAGTTGCAAGGAAGTCTTAGAGTAGCGAAATGTCTCAGAGCTAAATTTGTGTTTCAGAATGATTTTAGGCGGTTATCAACTCTTGATCCAGATGTTGCTTTCTAGAATGGTTAAGAAACACCTGGGAATTGGAATTCCTTGGTGGTCCCGTGGTTAAGGTTCCGGCCTTCAATGCAGGGGCCTGGGTTCTATCCCTGGTCAGGGAATGAAGATCGCACATGCCTCACAGCCAAAAAAAGAAAAAAAAATTGTAAAAAGGAAATACTATTAAGAAAAACTACCTGGGAATTAAGGACAAAAGGACAGGCTCTTAGGCATTTTATTGTTGTTGTTGTTGTTTTTAATACATGCTTTTAAACTTCTGTTCTTCATATGTACAAAATGAAAACAAGTAGCATGCTAGGTTCAATAGAGTACTGAGACATGAAACTGAATATACTATAGTTTTGGATGTATGTAGCCCTTTCCCCTCCAAAGTACATGAAGAAATTACTTCCAAAGAGCAGAGATTTACTTTTCAAATGTAATTAATGTAATTGTTGAAGACAGGTTAGCTAGTTCTTCTAAAATACCACTCCCTCCCTCCCTCCATCTTCAGATATTGCAGGAGCTTCTATTAAGCAACACCTTTCATTTGAATAAATCATTTATTACTAGCCACCAACCAAAAATGACACCAAAGATGTCAGTTTTGACTTAAGTTATATCAATGCTGGCAGAAACCGATGCCTGTGTGAGAAATGGCAACTTTTGTGTTTTTTTTATTTTTATTTTTTTGAGAGTGGGAACAGGATCAGAAATGGCAAATAAGTAGCTTGTTAATAACAAAGGATTTTAAATATCAGAATCTGATTAAAGTGCAACTTTTGTATCTAGAGTGCTCAAAAGTTAAAAGGTAATACTAAGTTGCTATTTCAGGGACATACACTGCCTATTTCACCCAGAAAGGAAGTCAGGAAAGCAAATTGTGCTGAAAAGTACTAAAGTAGAAGTGCTTCTAAATTTCAGGAGGAGCAGACAGCTTAATTTATATAAAATCTCTCTCTTCCTAGGCTCCAAAGACAGATATTCCCCTGGGATCACCCACTCCCCCTGAATCTAAAGAGAACATGGCCGGTTTAGCACCTCAACTGAAGGGAACTAAGGTGAGACACTTTTGATTACATGAAAATAACAAGAAGTTAATTTCATTGGTGTCCTTTAATAAGGACTTATTTTGGGGTACTGCTTGATCTAAGTTCAGCATCTGGCTGTATGCATGTAGGTTCCAGATTTTGCCTGTTGAGTCCGGTGGCAGACATCCAGTAGTTGTTTCAGGGATCTGGTAGTCATGGCAGTGTGGCTGTAGCTCCAGCACACCTTGAGTCAGTAACCCAGCTGTCAGCTCTGATGTTTAAGGGTGAAGAATGGGTACAGCTGCCGTCAGTTACATCATCACCCACAACACCATCAAAGTCTGTTTCACTACCTAAAGAATTCATCACTTCTGCTAAAGATGTAAATTTCTATAAAAGGAAACTCTTTTCCTCAAGTTACTTTTAGGGGCAGTGAGAATCTAGAATTATAATTGTTGCAAAATACCACACCCTCTCTCTGTGTAGTCCAAACAGGAAGCTGTAGGCTGAACTTCAGTCATCTTATAACCACTACATTTAAAAAAAAATTCAGTGATCCAAAAGCAAATATATATATCAACAAATGCAATCGTGGTTCAGAACTAAACATGTTAAGTCTAGAAGCTAATTACAATATAGGCAGATTCTTATTTTCTGTTGCGCCAGATGGAAATAGTTCCCATATGTTGTGTATTTCACACAGGCTTCAGATGTCAGGAAATACTAGCAGGAAAGCAATTTAAGAATCTTAGGAGAAGTGCATGGATAGATAAGTAATTTCTCATTTACATGCACTTCTCATCTATCCACTTTTCCCCTTTGGGGGTGAGACCAGAAAGCAGGAGGCAGTGAACAGTAGGGGGTCACAGGAGAGTTGAGCTGTGGAGAGGTTCTGCTGGCTCTCGAGGACCAAAGAGGGAGCCACTGAGCACCCAGATTGTTTAACCCAAGGCCTTGTCTGCATGTCTTCTTTCTCACTATGACCAGTCCCTAAAGTCCTTATGTTTTTGTACCCCAATACTCCAGGCAAAATCAGAGAAGACAACCCAGAACAGCAAGGCTAGTTCGAATGGAGCATAAGGACTCATGGAGGATGGAACTTACTCTCTCTGGCTTGGGGCCCTCAGCAGTGGCATCCGTAAAGGATGTCCCTGAGATAGAAGATCGGTCATTTAGTCCTCAGGGCAGTCTTTTGAGGCCTTGTAACCGTTCAGATGACGTCAGTGGCAAGACCAAGTTCGGATCGTTTGGAAAACTATTTAATTGCCAAGTCCATGTTCTCCGCAGCATTAGATCATCCCACTGGACTTTGTGTAAGGCCCATCTGCCATATTGTCTTTTAGCAACTTCATGTCCTTTTAAGAGAGGAAACTTTTTTGCTCAATGGAATCAGCCTGATGCCTTAAGATACCTCTTGTCTCTAGCTTAGTAAGCCGGGTAGGAACTAGGGAAATTTCAAAGCCAGTCATCACGAGCATTGCACAGGCACTCCCACACTCTCACTGCCTGTACAACTTTTTCAGACTGAGCACACACACCCACACAGACACACACACAGACACACACAGACACACACACACCCCAGTAGGAATGTACAACTTTTTCAGACTGAGCACACACACACACACACACACGCACCCCAGTAGGAATGTACAACTTTTTCAGACTGAACACACACACACACACACACACACACACACACACACACACACACCCAGTAGGAATAGTGCCCTGGAAACAAAGTAAAGGTAACGGGATGGATGTAAGTCCCTGGTTAGGTCTTCCTGGATCTAAAGAAAAAGCTTCTTAGGGAAGAAGATGGAGTTCAATAGACTGGCAATCAGAGACTTGGCGGCCCCCCTCGGGCCCACAGAGGCTGCAGGGATCTGGGAGGCCGCCATTCCTCCAGCACATATGGCTTCCATTAGCCTTCATCTTGCTAGGAAACATAATTAAGGGCTTAAGACCGAACCATTTGTTTGTGCTGGGTGTGTGTTTTTCTGGTCTGTTTGTCTTTCACAAACAAGACTATCTGTTAGTCACAGGGGTTGTTAAGAGTCTGATACAATCCCAATACTACCTAGGAACAGGTATTATGTTCAGATATTTATGTTGGATATCTTCAGTGTTTCCATACTGAAAAACCTTAATAATAAATCGATCACCATGCAGCTGACCACCAGCCTTCTTCCCTTGGGGAGTACTTAGAAAGGAAGAGGTGTTTTAGCTGTAGAAATTAGATTTCTGTACTTGCTGTGGAATTGAAGGCAGTTAGATGGGCATCCATGGAACCGAGGAAAAATCAACCTGTCTGAGGTCATCTAAAAGAGGAATGTTATCAGCATTTGACAGCAAGGAAATGCACTTTAAAACCTTCCCTAAACCTCCCCTCTGCTAGAGGACAAGCCTCACCATGTCCTGTCCTGCTGAGGAAATCCATGCCATTGGCCTTGGAAGGTGATTCACAGTAAATTTTCCCATTTTTAAAATGATGTGTGTTTATTTTAATGAGTTCATATTTCAAGGGGTTGCATGTGAGAAAGGGATTAGCTCGTTCGTTTGTGCAACCCTGTTGCAGCTGGGTGCCTCGTGGGGGCTGTGGGGCCGCTCTACAACTCTTTCTGGCTTTCCCCATGAACAGAGTGGGAAAGGGGCCCTTGGCCACCTCAGACCTCAGCTGGACTTCACCCATGTTTACTTCATAAATAGGCATCTGAGACCCTCAATACACCTCTCTTCCCTTTCTTCTGATAGTAGCTCAGAGAGCTCACTTCACTGGTGGGTCCCATGATGGTTATAGGTGCAGCCCACTGCTGAGACTGAGCTAGTAGTGTTCTGGTAAATGATTAACACCCAGTCTGGTGGTTAGAACTCTGTGCTTCCACTCCAGGGAGCTTGGGTTCAATCCCCGGTTGGAATCTAAGATCCCACATGCTGTGTGGCATGGTTTCAAAAAAAAAATTAATAGCCAACTCTGGGGTGTGGTTGGGAGGGAGCCCTGACTTGTAGTATTGCAAAGCAGTGATGTAAATACTCCCACACAGCTGATCTTCAAGCTATCAATAGGCCACCGAACAACAGTTGGGGACAGACAGATATGGTCAGCTTGAAACACCCCACTTAACTGACCCCCTGACCTCTGGGAGGAACAAGAGACACTTAAACCTCTAGTTGGTGCAGGCCACAAATGTCATTTCCACGCGCCAGGACAGACATCTGGGAGGCAGTGTAGCGTAAATGGCCCTAAATACTGTTAAGTGCCAACCTAGAGAGAACTTGCCCCAGTGCTTGGGTCCCTGCCCACCTGCCTCCCAACAGCTGAGTGGAAGCCTGTCTCCTTGCCCTGCTCTCTACTCTTCCCCACAAATGCATCTTCTGTGGCTGCACCAGCTGCTAATAATCTCACCGAGTATAATTTTAGGCATTTTCTAAAGCCCAACCCCGGTGGTGATGTCAGACTTGGCCCATCTCACACCCTGAGAATTCTGCTTCAACAGAAAGGTGTTGGTGGCTTGGCACGTATGGACCTGCACCTGTGCTGTGACTAATTCTGTGTTTCAGTCATTACAGGTCGCAACGGTGATATCGAATAAATGCTCTATAGTGTTAAAACCTAAAGATCTCCTTGTCACCACCAGTGCACACCAGTAGGTAGGGTCAGACTAACGGAACTTTAACGCTGATCGACACCTTCCTTTTGCCCAGGGTTCTGGCCCGCTGGCTCCCCCCAGTGGCGGCTGTGAGAAACACAGCGACTTCACTGTCATGGAGATAAATTTCCTTCAGCCATGATTCAATCTTACTTACCTGAGATCAATATAGTACATTAGCGGTGCCGGGGGACTGGTGACCCCTGGCCTGTGGCAATTAGAAAGGGTGGGAAGGTGGTATCGACCGATGCTCCGGCCCTCATCTTTTAACCCTCAGGAAACCAGACAGACTCAGTGCCTTGACAGGATGACATCTTCATTAGATAAACTGGATCTCTTTCCTCAAGAGACCCAATCTGGTCAGCTAAGTAAAATGGCCATTTCATTTTCTCTCAGGTCAATTTCACTATCTTTGATTTGACAGCTCAGTCTCTCGGGAAATTCATGGGTGATTAGAGTAGTAATAGCAAGGACATCACTGTTACAGCAACAGTGAGCTGTGTCCCACTGCCTCTACTGAAGGCACGCAAAGCCCTTTGTGAAAGAGTGACCATCCATTCACACGACCCTGGGCCCAAACTATCATCAGTATTTTACAAGGAAAGGTGCCACTACAAGCTGTCCCACAAATGGTTTTAAAAGCTAAAGTTCATTTCCTGATTCTGTTCTTCACTAGTATATGCCCTCCTTAAACGTGAACACATATCAGAGTATGTTGATAGTTGCATATTCACAGAGCTACTCAGCAGAAAACAGAACTTTATAATGAGCCAACACTAGAAGGGGCCAAGAAACAGCTCAGAAAGGAAACTTCAGGAGCAACCCCATTCTTCCCAAACGAAACTGGACTTGCTTTTATACTTAGAAGGGATCCGGCAAAGGGCAAGCTTTGGGGGCAGAGGCTGTGAACCAACAGCCTGAGCCCTAAGGTTCCAAGGAGCCGGCACCTACTTGGTGGGGGGAGAGATAACCAGCAGGTGGCAGAGGAAGAAAATTCCCCAGCAGCCAAAATGCACCTTCACAGAATGTCTTCCTTTTCCTTAGGGCTGGGGTAGAGTTCCTGTGGGAAGAACTGGAGGAGGCCAAGTGCTAGCCCTAGCACACGCGGTCTGATCACTCGAATTCAGAATGGTATTGGCGGGGGTGGGGGTAGGTAGGCAGAATAGCCTGGGAGACAAGAAACCTGAAGCCAGGGCCCTGGGTGTAAAGCTGGTCTTAGGTAACAGGTCCTCCCTGACACAGAAGCACAGGCAGAACCATACCCACACAGAGGAGCAGCCACTCTCCTAGGTCTGAGTACCTGCCGCCCAGGGTCAAACCATCCATGACCTGCCTCTTCATCACTTCAGCCCCACTCCTGGCTCTTCGGAGCTGGGCCCTCAGCTCCCTGTCTGACTCTCAGACCCCAGAGGCTCCACATTCCCCCCAGGGAAACGTATGGTGGAGGGGGCGGTGGGGCCTGGCCCTGGGCCCAGTGACCCCTACCTGCCTTCTTTCCCAAGGCCCGGCAGAGGAAGGAGGGCTGTCCTGAGGCCTCGGAGAAGGACCCATGGGGAAGAGACCTTGGGACAGCCAGCCCCAGAGCCCGGCAGCCTCGCTCCTTCACAGTCGGCCTCCTCTCCCGTGTCACACAGCCCGTATAAAATTGAAGCAGCAGCAATTTTTATTGAGGGACCTAAACTGAAAATAGGTTTAGAACATAATTTAAAAAAATAAAACAGCAAAAGTAGCAAAAAATATATGACCTTTTTAAAAACATTTTCTTTTTTTTTTTTTTTTTTAATATATAGCAACTGATGCCTCCCAACCACCAGGAGCATCTTACCCAATGGGTAAATCTCTGGTAACGACCCTTTTAAAAAGACATGTAAATATATACTCAGATTTATACACTTTGTGTTTTCTTCGTAGCTATGTACAGAGCCCCTGCTTTGGGGCTGGGCCCCAGGGCCACGCCGCCGGCTCCCGGCCTCTGCGTCCCCACCCTCGGGTACCAGGTATTTGGTCATAAAAGCAAATTAGTATCGGAATCAATAAGCCACTGGCACTATCCGTCTGGAACAGAGGTCGCCTTCTGCGGAGGCCCGAGCGCTGACCACCTCTACACGCAACTCCCGCTGTAGCCCGAGGACCTGCCACCAAAACACGGGCACATGGGCTGTGCAGAGCAGGCAAAACCAATGCAGGAGAGCTAAGTCGGCTCTCGCTCGAGGGCGGCTCGGCCCCCACTGCCCGACCCTCCAGGCGGCAGTGGGGGGGTCTTGGTCCAACGTTTGGCAGGCCACGTAGTAGCCGTCAGCAAGGACCGGCCTCCCTGCTCCTCTGTCAGGCTGTGAGGAGGAGAGGAGGGGAGCTCGGGCGTGCGGGCCTCAGGGAGGCCGGCCAGCAGAGCGCAGGGGAGGCAGCGAGTCCAGCGGGAGGAGGGGCGGGGCCACAGTTGAGGATGGAGTCCGGGGAGGGGTGCGGGGTATGGGGCCAGTCAGCGCCGTTTGAGTCCGCCGTTGGCCAGCTGGGCCTGGTGTCGGGGCAGGCAGGGTTCCTCGGGCAAGGGCTCGTGAGAGAAGACGGAATCCTCCCCGGAGGAGCAGGTGGAGCTTCGGGTGTCGGGGAAGCTGGGGGAATATTGGTCCAGGGGCATTGACAGGTCCAGGTACTCCTGAGGGCGGAGACAAAAAGATGCAAGACCCGCACTCTGCTTCCCGCGGCGGTAGGATTCATTCCGCGAGAACTAGAATCCCGCGAGAATTCGGGCCGGTCGGCACACAGGATCTGGGAAGGGCCGCCTCACCTGGTTGGAGGTCAAGGCCACGATGCGGTCCAGGTCTTCCACCAGCTGCTTGAAGGTGGGTCTCTGAGAGGGGACTGCGTGCCAGCAGTCTCTCATCATCATGTAGCTGGGGCAGGATGGCGAGGTCGGGGTGGGGGGAGAGGACAGGCTCAGGGTGGATGGGCCGCGGGCGGCTGGCTGCGCGCCTCCTACTCCTCCCTCTACGCCCCGAGCCCAGCCCACCCCCAGGGCCCAGCCCAGGACCCCAGGCATCTTTTCTCAGGCTTACAGCTCGTTGGTGCAGTTACTGGGCTTGTCCATACGATGACCCTCCTTCAGCAGCTTGAAAAGCTCCTCCACGGGGACCCCAGGGTATGGGGAGCCGCCCAGAGTGAAGATTTCCCAGAGGAGCACCCCAAAAGACCACCTGTGGATGAGCGTTGTGGGCGCAGAGCTAGGGCCCCCCACTGACCTCACCACCTCTCCCCCCAAGTCCTCGACCCCAGGGGACCATGGCCCGTCAACCTCTGGAAACAAAGTGAAGGGGCAACATTTAGTTCATTTTCTGAAACAGGATGCGGGGCTGTACCACCCTGGAAACTCTCCCCAGCAACTGCTTATTTGACTCACACGTCGCTCTGGTGGGTGTAGATCCGGTCAAACAAGGCCTCCGGTGCCATCCACTTGACGGGCAGTCGGCCCTGCAAGCAGCACGGGGACACTGGGGTGGCCCGGGGCAGGCAGGGGCGAAGGTAGGGCTGGACCCAGCTCACCTGCCCACCCAGCCAGTCGGGGTGGGGGCAGCCCAGCGGCTCAGAGTCCTGGGGCAGAGGAAGGGCGGCGACCACACTTACATTGGTTGTCTTTTTATAGTAGTCGATGTGGTGGATGTCTCGAGCAAGACCGAAGTCCGCGATCTTCATCACGTTGTCCTCCGTCACCAGGACGTTCCTGGCGGCCAGGTCCCGGTGGATGCACTGTTGGGCCCGGAGGACCAGAGGGATTGGGGGGGTGGAGGTGGGGCACAGGGGAGGGTCAGCAGCCACCAGTGGGCCCACTGCCCTCACCGGCCCTTGCCTGCCCCACCCCTCGGCCCCCTGAACTGGCCAGTTTCCTGCTACAGGGTCCCTTTCCTGTAGGTCAAAGCCAGACATCCAAACACCCCCAGCTCTGGGCCACCCAATCACTTCAGCAAACCCTCAAGGTATGTTTCCCTCCCGGTGCTTGGCTTTCAACCTGCAAGCAGTGAGCTGAACCCCTCTCTGTCCAGTGTGCATGAGCTCTCATGGGGACGCCCTGTCTCCCTGGCCAGACACATCCATACAGGGCTGGGCTCAAACAAAGCAGCATTTACCCAGCATCCCAAGCTGCACCTAACTCTCACAGGACTGCATCTCCTCCCTGTAACCGGTTACAGCTGAGGCATCATCATTCTAACTTCACACTGGTCCAGCCCAATCCCAAGGCCTCAAGGCCACGTAGGTCTCCTGGCTCTGATGTTCCCGCCACCCCCCGGGGTCCCATGCTACCCAGGGGAGCCGTCAGGAGCCACACCTTCTTGGAGGCAAGATACTCCATGCCTCGGGCCACCTGGTAGGCACAGGACACCAGGTCTTTGGAGGAGAGCTGCTCCTCGGGGTGATGGCTGGGGTTGTAGCAGTACTCCAGCCCTGGCGGCCTCCGGGCCTGCAGGTACTCTCGGAGGTTGCCCTTGGAGGCGTACTCCACGATGACGTACAGGGGACCTGGGGACACAGCGTGGAGAGGCTGTCAGGGCTGCTGGGCAGCTGCACGTGCTGAGTCTCGCCCGGAGGAACCCCAAGGCACATCGCGAGCGTGTTCCCCAAACCCAGAAATTCATCTCACTCCCCAAAGAAAGCAAGGGCAGTCATTCTTCTCAGCCTAGTCCAGGACATTCCCAAGCAAAGCTGGGGCCAGAGCCCTGACCTCGACCGCAGCAAGTCACCTGTTCTGGCCACATGGTTTGCGTGGATCCAGGTGCCTGGACTCGCAGATGAACCCCCATGGGCATCGGGCCAGACCCCAAGAAACACATTCTGACTATAGCTAAACCGGCCTCTCCCCCAACCCGCTTCCCTCATTGTGGCTAAGAGATGCCCAATCCCTGACGTCCCAGCTAGGCATCTTCTCCCTGACAGACAGATGGCAGCAGCCTGAGTGCCTGCCTAAGCCCTTCCCCGCAATGGGTGGAATCCCACAGGCGAGGTGCCCACCGTCCTGTGTGCAGGCCCCCAGCAGGTTGATGATGTTCTTGTGTTTCCCAATCATCTTCATCATCTCCATCTCAGAGATCAGGTCCGACAGGTCTTTCTCTGTTGCATCCGCTGCGTGGACAAAGCAGAGAAAGGGATGGAGAAGCACTTGTGTCGGAAGGAAGGCCTACAGGACAAAAACTAAGGGAGGGGGATGAGGTAAACACCCAGGGGTCCCTTTCCTCTGGGACTTGCTTCTCTCTTTATGCGCCCCCGGTCCTTGGCTTTTTTTTTTTTCTTTTGGCGGCACCACAGGGCATGTGGGATCTCCTCTGCAGAGCAAGTGCAGAGACTTAACCGCTTGACTGCCAGAAGTCCCTCCTCTCTCCTTTTCACATCCAAATTTATCTCCCCTTCCCTCTTACGAGAGCTGCCAGTGTTGCCAAAAAAAAAAAAAGATCTGGGGTCACCAACTGATGACAGACGCCAAGGAACAAAGTGAGGTCATGGTGAGATGGCGGGGTGTGCAATGCCCCCCAACTCCAGGACAACCTAAGCAGGCTGTGGAGCAGGTGCAGGTAATAGCCTGAGGCCCAGAGTTTGCTTGGAAAGGGAAGGGGGTCGTTTCTGCAGGGACACAGGCACCACATACACTTTAGCATCTTCACGGCCACTTTGGTCACACGGTTGGGTTTGTCCTTGTCCAGCCCGATGGCCTCCGCCAACACCACCTGCCCAAAGCAGCCCTCTCCCAGTGGCTTGCCTAAAACCAGTCTTCAGGGAAACAAAGGGTGGGATAAGCTAGGGTGGTAATGTTCAAACCTGACAGGAACCCCCACTCCCCCTCCGCCTCCAGTTCCTTTGACTAAGAGCAGACAGTGGCAGTCACTTCTGGATGCTCCCCTGAAGGTCTGAGCCCACACCACTGCCCCCGTTAGAATAACGAGCTGGGGGGGCTGGGGGCGGTTACCTGTCCCGAGGCAGCTCCCAGCGAGGGTCTTCAGGAAGCTCATATTCAGATACCCCGGCCAGCATAGGGGTGCCGCTGGAGGAGAGACGCGAGGGCCGAACCAGCAAGACCCCGGAGTTCATGGACGCGCTGGAGTCGGCTGACACCTGCAGGGAGGCGTGGGGTCACCCTTCCAGAAGGGACAGGGGAGCAGCGGCAGGTCCCTTCCCTCCCCGCTCAGGCCTTGTTGCTAAAGTTAGAGGTGTGGACCTGGCATCCGGTGCTCCCTCCCCAACACAGGCAGAAAGGCCACAGGAGGTCGGAAGAACGAGGTTCTAACACTGACTTATGTTTGCCACCAACTCCTTTCTGGGTTTTGGATTACTCACCTTTCACATGAGTGTGACAGCCTGACATTCTGTAACTTGTCACTGCAAGAGCAACTCTCTTCCTGTCCTCATTCTTATGTGAAAACCCTGCTGTGGATGGGGGGTTCCTGACTCCCGAAGCCCCTTCCAGAATTAGCATGGCTCAGAGCGAAGCCTGCCTCCTTTTCTCATTTCACACACCTTCACCCTCTGTTCCATCTCCTGGGATGGGAGGTGGGCGCACAGGAGCGAGATGGCATCTTGGGACCCAGCTCAGCTCCTCTCCTCTGCACCTTTGCATCCCTAATGGGCCCTCAGGGGAAGCTCAGATTCATAATATGAGCTGGGCATTCAGTCCAGTGAGGACCATCTCCCAGTCCCCAGGCTGGCTGAGCAGGGTACTGTGGTTGAGGTAAGATGGGCTCACAGGATTCATCGGCCAGAAGAACTTGGAGCCTGACCCCAAGCACTTAGGACACTCTCCTGCTGCCACCCGGAAGCCGGACACCAAAGTCTGAAGTAGGGACCCTGTGGCAGGTCCCGCAGACCCCTCTGGGGTGCAGGGAGGACGCACAGGGTGAGGCAGAGCATGCGAACCCCCCGTCTACTTTCTGTTACCTGTCTGCGCAGAGGGATGCTCTTGGCTAGCTTGTGCACGGCCATCTGGCTGTGGAAGTCACTCTTCTTTGTGCCGCTCTTCATCTTGTAGATGATGACAGAGCCCACCATGCAGGAGATGAGGAAGGCCCCCGTGCAGTAGATGATGATCTCCAGGTACAGCGGCGAGGTCATCACCGCCGGTCTCTCTTCCAGGGCTGGGTCAGCGTGAACAGGACGTTAGTGGGCTCAGGGCAGGGCTGGTCCACTAGGGTCCCGGCTCCCTAAGAAACTCAACATCCATCTCCTAAACTCTGGGAGTCTTTGGGTTAGAGACAAACTGAGCTAGGTCCTAGATGGGATTGGGGTCCTGACACAGCACACAGCAGACATCCTGGGATCTGTGAGGCTCCCTGACCCTGACTTGAATCCCCAGAGGGATGGACTGTATCTTGCTAGCCGAATCCCATGCCCATGAACTCAGGAGCCCTGCTGGCTCAGGGACTGCTGGACTGGATGGGTACTTGGTGCCCTGCAAGAGACAGCTGAGCACTCATGCACGCTAGATGCCACTCAGTGTTCCCATGGACACACGGCCCTCCTCCACAATGCCCGAGCACTGGGTCAACACCTATCATGGGACAGCGAACGATCCGTTGGTCTTCCATTACTGATGGCCCAGGGGTACCCCGAGGGCCCAGGTGGCACCTCATCCATGTCTGCAGGCCACAGCGCCTGGCATCCAGTGGCACTCATAACGCAAAGACAATGATGCAGGGAGGAAAGAAGAAAACCAGCATATGTCCCGACTTCATTGCTCAGCTTTGCCTATGTCATCTATATCAGGTCAGACATGAAAACGTCTATACCTAGCCAAACTGCAGACAGAACTTCGCTTGCAAATGTCTGGATTATTACAGATAAACATGGAAACATCTCTTAAGACTTCCACTCACAGGTCTAACGCCTCACACTGAGCAAAGTCAGGGAGAGGGTTTTATTCATTTCTCCATTCAGACTCTCCCGCCTCCCACCCTCACTGAAGCCCAGGCAACTCAAGCCTCTTTCCCTCTCGCACGGAGGTGGAGAGGGTCCCATCCAGCAGGACATCCCTTCCCCCACCCCTCCCCTATTAAAGACCCCCGCTGGCCACAGGGGCCAGCACCCCGAGGACCTCCCCCAGGAGGCCCCAGGCATGACCCCAAACCAGCCCAAAGAACTCCCCAAGGTGCGACAAGGGACGGCAGAGCTGATAACGGAGAAGCGTTTCTGTTTTTCTCTTTCCCCAGCGTGGAGAAACAGAGACCATCCACTGGGAGGCACACAACACAGTACAAAGACAGTGATGAAAAAAGCAGAAAATGCTTCCGCGCCTCCAGTGGGCGTGCGTTATCAGAGGACGAGAGGGATGAGGAAAGAGACCAGAGTCCCAGGATGAGCAGCGCCGCGCCCAGCTCCAGCCCCGAGGCCGCCAGCCCACCACCCTGCACAGGCTGCAGGCTCCTGCCTTCCTGGCCCTACCTCCACAGCCCCCTCTGGAGAGGAGCTGCACTGGGAGCCAAAGAGGATAAACGGGCACCATCGAGCCCCCTGCGCTGCCTGGGAAAGGACTCGCTCAAAGCCGCTCAAGTCCTCTGTCTGGGTCTGGAGGAACCTCGCCCACCGAGATCAGCAAGGGGGAAGGTGGAGAGCATTGGTGCTTCCAAGCGGCAAGCCCCTCCCTTCAGAGCACCTATATTCAGTTACAGGGGGAGCCTCTCGGAGACTTCGGGGGCTGGCAATAAAGCAAGACTGCTGGACGCGAGGAGGGAAGGAGCCTGCCCTGAAGGAGAGCCCAGCTGCAGGTTAGATCCAGACCCCATGCATGTATCGCTCCAACCCGGGGGAGAGACGGAGGCAGGCCCACAAGTGAGAGCAATCTGAGATCCTGCACCAGGAGGAAGACTCCGGGGTGAGCTGAGAAGGTTTGATCCATGAGGCCAGATGACAGGCCGGATGACTTGCTGGAGCCGCGTGCTGCGTATGGAGCCCGGCTCTGTGTCTCCCCCGACCCTGCGATGCATGCTCCCCCCGTGGCCCTGGCGAGGGCAGGACATCGAGAGGAGGAGGACAGTGTATACCTTCCAGAACGGTCAGCCATGCAGAGTGATGGGAGAGTCCGATAGAGTTACCCGCCAAGCATGTATACTCCCCCGCGTCCTCAAAGGAGACATTCCTTAAGTGCAGCACCTCCATCTCTTTGTCGGTGGTGTTAACTCCGGCCGTCTAGAAGAGACAACGGAAGCCACATGGACAAGCCCGGGACCGGAGACCTCTCAGAGAGGGAACGAGGAGGAGGAAAGGGGGAAGAAAAAAATAACCAGAGGAAGAAAGGTTCCCCAGCGTCTCCTTTGCAACAACGGACAGACAAAAATCACCAGGCAGCGAGAAACCTGTTAGAGGAAGAGGGTGAGAGCCTGAGGAGGAACTCGGCAGACCTGACGGCGCAACGCGGATGGCTGGTTACACCCGTCACCAGGCGCAGCAGCCCCGGCCCAGCCCCGCATGCGGCGCGAGCGCATGGAGAAATGGGCCGGCGCGGGGGCTGTTTGGTTTCCAGAGGGGACACACAGGAGGAACAGAGGGGGCTGGCTGCAGCCTCACACAGACACTCATACCCGTACTCACCACCACACACACACCCTCACACCCACACAAATACCCCCATCCTACACCCTCAGACAAACACACCCCACACACACACTCACCCACACACATACCCCCCCACATCCCACACACTCACACACCCCACACACACACTGACACAGCCCCCCCACACATTCTCACTCCCTCACACTCTCACCCCCCCACACTCACCCACACAAATACCCCACACACACATATACCCCCACCACACACATACCCCCAAACACAACTCCTCAGTCACACACACACCCCCCACACACTCTCACCCCCCACACTCACCACCACACAAATACCCCCCACCCCCCACACATACACACAGCCCCCCCCCACACCCACACCTCCCCAGTCACACACACACACACACACACACCCCACACACACACTCACCCCCCACACTCACACCCACACAAATACCCTCCCACACACATACCCCCCCATCCCATACACACACACCCACATTCCCCCCACACACACATCGCTATAGACGCTGGTCCTCTCTCCTCTCCATCACTCGGACCCTCAGTCTCCAGGATCACCCAGGACGCACCCCACACGCAGCCAAGAACACACACAAGGCACAGAGGGGTGACACCAACACAGAACCGAACCAATCCAGCCGCCCAGGCCGGGTATTTTTCCATGGCTCCGGGCACTAGAAACAGCAGGCTCACAGGGAGAGTGGGGCGCTGGCCTCCCCACAGCTGCCCTGGCAGCTCGGGGCCTCCATCAACCCCCAGCACAAGGGCCCCTCCAGCTCCCCATTACCTTTTGCCACAGGTCTGGTGACTGTGAGCCACGCAGACTGGTTAGCTTCACCAATATAATTGGAAACCTTACACACATACTCCCCGCTCTGGGCCTCTGTCACATTGAACAGGGTCAGGACCTCCGCATCCGAGCTATTTATCCCCGAATGCTGGAACAGACCAACGACATGCTGTCAGTTGGGCCAACACAGAGATGTGGCCGTATTTGCTCCCGTGCGGTGTTAAGGTGGGCCCAGGAGCTAAGGCAAGAGGCTGAGGTGACGCTTATCCTCTTTCCCTCATTAGCAGGATAAAAAAGTGGACTTTAAAAATCCATGTGACTGAAAAACAAACTGAATGAAAAAAATCATTGCCCCAAGCAAATGTTTCATTTGTGTTAAACCCCCTCCTCCAGGAAGAGGGCAGAGATTGCCAATGGAGACAGCAGCCAAGGTCCAAGGCCCTGGGCCCACTTCCTACATGGCAGTTTCAGTGCCCAAGGTGAGGCGCGTGGTGGCTGGCTGGGAAATCTTTGGAACAGCCAAGCCAGGGAGGAGGAGGTCTAAGGCTGGGACCAGGAGGGAAAGCAGGTTCCCAGCTTCTGGTTACTTCCTGTTGCAAGATCCACTGGAGAATTAGGCAATTAGCTTCCCTGGATTAATGGAGCATTCAGGGACATTCGAAGTCTGGGAGTGGGAGGAAAAAAGAAAGTGCCATTACTCCTGAAACCGCTGAGGACTGACCCATGGCCTCAGCTTTTCCAGCCCTACCTAAGCTAAACCGTGCCTGGCATCAGCCCACGTGCCAGAAAGGATGTGACTCAGGAAGCAGGGCAGAGACTAGCAGATGCTTGCTGGGAAGGCTGTGGTGGTGGGCAGTGGGAGAGCAGAGTGCCAATGCCTTCCCAGAGAAGCTGACCTGAAAGCCTGGGTACGGTCACCGTCCAAGCTCTTTAGAAGCCAGCAGTGCTCACCCCCAGCCCTCAGCATCCTACGAGCCTTCACCCATGACCTGCCACTGGTCCTTTGGAAAGTGGCCAGGGGCCCACGTAAGATGGAGCCTGGACCCAGCAGAAGGACCGGGGCCCGATCGCAGGGACTGAGCCGGACCCCAGCCACCTGGGCCCCAGGAGATACAGGCCTCCTTCCCCGAGCCCAGCCCACGGAGACCGGAGCCAGGATTACCTTCAAGATCTGGACATAAGGCAGGTTGTCCGGCCCAATCTTACTCCCGTTCACCTCGATGTGCTTCAGCCACTGGATGTGGGGCTGTGGGTCACTGTACACCTTGCACATGAACTCCACATTGCTGCCCAGGGCCACCGTCTTGTTGGCCGGCAAGCCCGCCTGCAGGATGGGCCGGTGAGGGGACCGCTCTGGGGGGGCACGGGATGGGAGAGGGTCGTCAGGCCCTGCCGTGGCTGCTCCTGGCTGGAATGCTGACAGTATCCTAAGGACCAGCACAGAGACGCATTCCCGGACCAAGCCCAGCCTACCTGCCTGTAACTAAACCCACAGCCACTCAGACTCTTGCTGTTCAAACTGTGGTCTGGGTACTGCAGCACCAGCTTCACCAGCCTGTTAGAAACACTGACCCTCAGATCCTACCCTGGACCTCCTAGATCACAAGCTTGTATTATTATTATTATTTTTTTTGCTGCACTCCATGGCTCGTAGGATCTTAGTTCCCCAACAAGGGACTGAACCGAGCCATGGCAGGGAAAGTACTGAGTCCTAACCACTGACCCTCCAGGGAATTCCCCAGAAGCTTCTCTGCATACCATATCCTTAAAGCCAAGGCAGAACCCTGGCTGTGAAACTCTTTACCTTAAGGTCGCCAGAGAATGAGATTCAGAGCCTCTGGAAGGCAGAGGCTGCACCACAGCACCAAGAGGCACGGCGATCTTCCTAGTGTCTCATGCAGTGCCTGGAGTCTGTGTGGACTGACCTCTCTGAGCCTCAGTGTGTTCCTCTGTACAGTGGGAACAACAGCACCTGCCTTGCAGGGTGCTAGAAGAATTGCCTGTGGTGTATTTACTGTACCCGGCAGACCACTCGCATCTGTGGAATGGTAGCTACTATTAAGCTAGATTAACCACTACTATGCCAGTCAACTCCTGCAAGAGAGACTCAACAACACCTTTCCCTTTACAATGAACCTGTGGTACCACTGATCCTCCCAACTCTACTGACAGATAAGAAAAGGGAGGTGTGAAAAAGGAAGGTGACAGAGCTAATAAATGCCACAGCATCCTGACTCCACCCCTAAGTGAACCTGGCTCCCAGGCTGTGTTCTCCGCATCCCTGCTCCTTCCACCAAACTCCTCCTCCTGTCGCCACCCTCTTACCCACGACATCGAGCTGGTAGGTATGGTTGATGCTGCCGTATTCGTTCTCCACGATGCAGGTGTAGTTGCCCTTATCCGAAGGCACCACGGAGTCCATAATGATGCTCCAGGTGGCATAACGGACCTGAGGGGAAACATGCCAAAGGGCCCCATTGCGGGTGTGGAGGGAAAGGTGGGCAGAAGCCACGCACCCTCCAATCAGAGCACGCAGCTCGGCTGCACAGGGAGCTGGGGACCATCATGCCAGCCCACTCACACTCTGCAAGAAGGCATCAGGCAGAGGGGTGTGAGGACTCGGAAGGTCTGCCCGCCACGGCCAAGGCCATCTGCAATCTGGACAAACGTGCCTTTGGAGCCCTCCCAGATACACTGGGAGCTTTCCCAACACTGCACCCCTGTCCACACTGCTCTTGTGGCAGAGCAGTGTCCTGCTAAGAGTCCAGCCATGTCCACCCTTGACGAGACGTTTCACAGTCCACGTCCTGTCCTCTCATCCCTCTGGGCCTCACTGGTGCAGTGCTCCCATTAGATGGACTCTGTTGGGCAGGACGCTGCCTCATAAGACCCAGAGCACAGGGTGCTGCACACAGCAAGTGCCGGCTGAGTTACTTTATATACAGTTTGTTTTTCTGATTTCCTCTGCTTCTCCTTTTTAATATCTATGTATTTTGGTTACGCTGGGTCTTGGTTGTGGCATGTGGGATCACGTTCCCTGATCAGGGACAGAGCCAGGCCCCCCGCTTTGGAAGCAAGGAGTCTTAGGCACTGGACTGCCAGGGAAGCCCCTCCTCTACTTTTCTTATGCAAGATTAATGAGAAAAGAGCAGCTAGGTGAGATGGGAGAGAAACAGGGATGGTGAGAATGATCACAGGGTTTAAAGGAGGGTTAGATGAAGACGTTCTTCTAGAATTATAAACGGGCAAAGGACTTGAACATTTCCACAACAAGAAATGGAAACCACTTAGGAACACATGAAAATTCTAAGTTTGTTCCTAAGCAAAATAGCCCACAGAGAACAATATGATACTCTCACCTGTCAAATTTGTTGGCAAAAGTATAGCCAGTTTATCATTCTCATACTCTGCTATGGGAGGGTGAATTCATTTTCCCTTTTAAGAAAGTAACTGTTACCACAATAAAATAAAATGAAAAAAAAAAATCACACCCCTACTCATTACATCATCTTCCATTAGAGCAAATGTCACAGTAAAATTTTATGTCTTCCCATTGCACTTTGAACTCTACTGCCTAATACATTTTCTGGAAAGACGTGTATCCAAGAAATGTTGGTGTAAAAAATGAATAAGTGAACAAATGAATAAAATTACCTAACTTTATTAGGGGAAAAAAGAAAGGAATTGGGTAACATGCATCAAGAGCTTAAAAGTGCTTATACTTTGCTCTAGTAACTTCCAGCAATCTGTCCCTAAAGAGAAATATTTTAAAATATTGACACAGACTTAACTACAAAGATATTCACCATAACATTATTTACAGCAGTGCAAAACTGGAAAATAACTAGTATCACAAAATAGTTCATTAAATTATGGGACAATTAATACTGGGATATTATAAAGGCATGAAAAATTATCTTTCAAATACATGGCAAAAGACTCATAATGTTAACAACTGGCAAGAAATTAGATAGACAATGTGACTGACCATGTAAAAATCACATACGTAGGAAAAAAAAAGACTAAAAAGATTTAAGTTTATTTGCTTTTTTAGTATTTGAAAATTTTATTTAAAACAATTAAAGGCATATAAGTAAGGATTTTCTAAGCAGCGTCTCCTGCCCACCTTACTCCAGCTTTCATAAAAACCCAGGTACCTTGTAGCCTCCGATCCTGTGGTCAGGCTTGAATTCTTTGCCGTTTTTCAGCCAGCGCAGCGTGGGGTTCGGGGTCCCACTGGAAGGGCATTTGAACTTCACTGTCTTGGCAGCTGGCACCGCGTGCAGTTTCTTTTCCATCTTTTCTGGTGACGTCCAGTACGGAGCCACGGCTGCCCAGGGAGAGCAGAGACAGACAGGGCCTGGTCAGGCTCGGGGAGGCCCCACCCACCTGGTCGCCACCTGTGAACGATGCCCGCACTGGTCTGGACCCCGGAGGGGAGGTCCCCCGGGCCAAGCGTTGTGACCCCATGTGCCCAGCTACCCCTCCCTTCTCCAGTTGTTTGCCCAAGCTTCCCCTTTTCCATTCCAACCCAACCCCCGGGCCTGGAGGCCAGAAAGGAAAGAAACAGTGTCTCACGCATACGGTTTGGTTTGGTGTTATCTGTTTCCTTCTCCTCGGAAGAGGAGTCATCGTCGTCATCGTCGTCCTCCGACGAGGGGAGCGCATCTAGGGCAAGAGGGAGGGAGCACTGAGGTCCCTCCCCCAGGAAAAGAGGCTGTGGCTTGCATCCAGTCCACAGCCACCCCGGGAGCACGAGGGCCAGTCCAGTAACAGGCGACCACGGCGACCACTCCCCACAGAGCCTCCCTCAGTGTCCATCCCTCTGCGGGACAGACACGGTTTATGTAAGAACTGCATGCCCTGTGCCTGTCCCCCTCCTCTGCTGACCCCAACACACTGCTCTTCCCTTCCCCGAAGCCTTTGCCCAGGGCAGCTCCATCACGGATAGGTGGGGTTCTCTTTAACCTAACTCCACCCTGCACTCAGAGGCTCACGCCGCATCTCAGAACCAGCAGCCAGGGCATCCGAACCCTCCTTTGGAAACCCAGACAGATCGAGGCACTGTGGCCAGAAGCCATATCCGAAGCCCTGGGCTGAACTCTCTGGAGTTGCAACGTTTCTAGCACATGTCTGCTGAGGTCAGGGAACTGCGCTTCTCAACCACAGTGGACAGGAACCCGCGACACAGTGGGCAGCTGCCAATGCCTGCCCCCAACAAGTATCCACCCCTTTGAGCGTGTGGTCACCCATCAGGGTTCGTGACAGATCTTTCCTCAGTCCTTTCTAGTGTTTTGGGGGCATCTGGAGGGAAGTGAAGGAGGCACGTCCCTCTGCTGGGGAGGGGTTGTTCTAGAGGATGTTTGGCAGGCGGGGGAGAGGCCAGGCTCACAGCCTGAGATGCACAAGTGGTGTAAAGAGAATTCCAGCTCTACTCGGTTCAGTCCTAAGGTTTTGTAAAAGTCACATCCTACAAGTGGCAGGTCCCCAAAATCACAGAGCTCTAGGGTTCCCTGGCTGCCGTAACACAGATCTGGAAACTAGAGAACACGTGTCTCCCATCAAGCCGTGACTACGGCGGTGCAACTGGGTCATCCACTATCCCACAGGGATCTCACCATGAATCTGGGGGTGCTGATGACTAAGCCCAGCACCAAGTCCAATCGGCCAGGGAACAAGAGTTTGGAAGCAGCCTGAGCCCTGGGGCACCCCGATGACCTGGGCAGGCTGTGCTGGAGAAACCACCATGTCTCACTGCCCCCCCCTCCGGGGGTATCAGTGAGCACCCCCGAGGTGGGTCCAGGCAGTCCTCCGCTCTCCAACCCGAGGCCAGCACCCCGAGTCACCCCCTGAGAGCTAAGCCGCGCAGCGGGCGGGGGCAATGTTAGTGGGTGGCAGCTTCTGCAGCAGAGGGGAGGGCGCAGATGACGGCAGAGGAAGAGGCCGGCCTCCCCCTGAGACCAGCAAAGAGGGAGGCAGGGGCGGGGAGAGGCAGAGGGTGGACTTGGCTACCCACCTGAGACGTTGACAGAGAAGTAGGTGGTGTCACTGCCGGAGGGGCTGCTGGTCACGCAGGCGTAGAGGCCTGAGTCGGCGGGCACGGAGCCCCGAACCTCCACCTCCTCCCCGGTGATGCGCGTGCGGTTGCTGTCCGCCAGCTGCACCCCGTCCCGCAGCCAGTTGATGCTCTGAACATCGTCCCGCAGCCGACAGCGGAGCTGCAGCAGGTCACCGGGGTGGACCAGGAGGGACTCCACTTCCACGGGGGCTCCCCAGGGCTGGGCTGCAGCCGCCACAGGGACCAGGAGGAGGGCAGAGGGAGCAAGGGGGCAGGAGGGATGGGGAAAGACAAAGGCATTATGCTGGCCGCACAGAGCTGCAGCATCCCCGGGGGGCGGGGTACGGAGCTGGGGTGGGGGGTCAGTCGGGGGGACAGCTGGCTCCTTGGGCACCCCCAATGCTTCCTATCCACCCCACTCCTCCAGAGGGCAAAGGAAGACAGAGGCGAAGTTAGGAAGCAGCTGCAGCAGCATTAAGCGGTTCAGAGTGGGTTTCCCTCCATCTTTTGGTGAGGGGGGCAGCTCTGGCCCTCCCTGGGACCCCTGTGTGTCTAAAAACATCCCCTCCCCACACACGCAGCTCTTTACCAAGAGCAGCCGCTTCCCAGGGGAACACACTGTTCGCTTTCGGGTGGGGCAGCCTCACCCCTCTCCCCAGGAACAAGCCCCCACCAAAATGCAGCAGCCCCCCATGTGGGGGGCAGCGTGTCATGGGCGGGGTTCTAGATTCAAGTGATCAGTACTGGGGGGGGCTCTGAGCCCCGCAAGGAGTCCAATGCACAGGGTGTATACGCGGGAGAGACGGCCCGAGGAGAGGTCAGCTCAGGGGAGCCTCTGGCTAACAGGTGTTGGGCCAGAGGATTCGGAGCTTTTGACTATATTAGGAACGGAGGTCGGCAGCTGCCACAAAACCCACACTTGCCCTGGCAGCAAAAGCCGCTCCACACAAAGCTCCTTTCTCCTCGCCCCACTGCAGGGCTCCCCCTCTCAAGCCCCCAACGTCCTCTCCGCTGCCCTCCTCTGACACACAGGCACACACATCCACTCCCCCTCACTGCTCCCCCACCCCACCCTGAGTCCGGGGGTCGACACACCCACCCCTCTCGACCATCAGCGCTGAACTCGCACCAACAGGAAGGCCTGAGGCCGGACACAGGACAAGGCCAGCCTCAGGCGTATCCGTCTTCTCCCAAGCACACCCCGTCCACACTAACGTGGAGAAACGCATCTCCCCATCGCTCTCAGCACTTGCATGCCTGCCCCTGGCATCTTCTGCCCTCTGCCCGGCCTCCACCAGAACAACACACCTGAGGTAGCTCGCATCCACCACCTACCTGTCTGGTTTCTACTGCCTTCTGCAGCCTTCTTTCTTTCTTACCCCCAGTTCAGCATCAGAGGCTTGCTGGCAGCCCCCCTGCAGGTACCGGATTCGGAAGGCTCTGAAAGGTACCTGGCCCCGCCACCCTGGCGTCTCTGCCTGGCTCTCCACCCACCCTCTGGTTCTCAGCCTGGCTGGAAACTGCCCCAGAGGCCTTTCTGACCCCAGTCTGGGTCAGGGGCCCTCCCCTCACACTTGTCACCCTGGAGGAAAGGCCCCTTTCTTGATAAGGTTGCCAGAGTGGGAACATGTCAAATTTACCTTTAAACCCCAACACCCAGGAGGGCCCTGGCCCACAAGAGCTGCCAACAAAGGCTTGCTGAATAATCGGACAATGATGCACTGTCTCTCTGTCGTCTTCCCTTCCAAACTCCGCTTCTCCCTCACCATCTCATTTTAACCCACTCTTTCTGAAGTCCCCAGCAGGTTTCTGCTAGAAACCTCACTGATGAAATGTGTCCTGGGCACCAGGGACTAACAGCAGCTTTTTGGGGGGGCCTCGGACAAGGCTCAGAGGCCATGGCTGCAGGCCGGGTGCCCCTCGACCCAAGGGCTCTGTCTTAAATCCTAGGTAGTAAATACTGAGTCATCAAAAAGGAGGTGCTGGTTTAAAAGGGTTTGGAAACAAACCACTAGGCCCGCACTCACTTATTTTTGTGAATCAGGTCAAGAGGCACACCACAAAGGTGAGCAGACCACACACTGATTAAAAATAAGCTTTTGTGGGTCTTGGGGGAAAAAAAAGTTATTCTTTCCATTTTTAATGGTTTGTGGTTTTGCCAAGAGGAGGCAGAAGAAAAGCCATTCAGACTTGACCCTTAGGGAAACAGAAGACGCTCCTATGGATCAAATCTCATTTTCCTGCAATGACCTCACTGATTAAATATTTTGCAGCTCATGATCTGTACCAGCCGTTGGTCAAACAGTAAACTCTGGTAAACTCAAATTCTTAGCCTCTGACAGGTCCCAGAAACAAAAAGGTAGCAGGGAGAACATGGGCGTTGCCCCAGAAGAAAGCAACAGAGAGAGACTTGGCTCTGCTGGGACCAGCTCGGGCTGATTCCACTTGGGTCTGAAACTCCCCGCTCTTCCTGGCCAGGACATGCACACAGAACTCTTCTGCATGATCTATATAAAGCCTCAAGAGCCAGCTTTCTTGTCCCAGTCCCTGGAGGTCAAGCTCAGCCCGATGCTCCAGGCCACGGTGTGCTAGCCCGTTCACTCTCCTGATCAATATCGAAGGCTGTGTAGAGGGTGAACTCCAACCCCTGCTTTGCCTTCAGGGCTCCTCTCAGTCTGTCCCCTCCTCCCCATGCGACCGTCTTCTCCCCACCTTCCACGCCAAGTCTGGCTGTTTTCTACACTAACCGTATTCTGCAGCCACAACAAAACTGACTTCTGCTCAAGGCTGTCGGGCATCTCTCTAGAACTCTCCTACCCACCTACTCAAAGTGCACAATCCAAGACGCCCACCCTCCTTTTCTGTAAAAACAGTTACCATCTGATTAGCACAAATTTGCATTTGATTCCAAGCCATCTTGCACTGTTGCTTTTTCAAACATCTTTATTGAGATATAACTCACGTATCATAAAATTCACCCATTTATAGTGTATCATTCAATACTTTTTAGTATAGTCACAGAATGCAACTATCACCACAATCTACCTTTAGAACATTTGTATCACCCCCCAAAGAAACCCCATACCCATTAGCAGTCACTGACTATCCCTTCCCCCTCCACCAGCCTAGGCAACCATTTTCTGCTTTGTCTCTATAGATTTGCCTATATTAGGTAGTTCATATCAATCGACTTGTGCAATATAGTTTTTTTGTGTGTCCTCCTTTCTTTTAGTATGTTTTCAAGGTTCTTTTCATGTGGTCTCATGTACTTTATTCCTTTTAGTGGCCAAATAATAGTTTTTGTGAGTATACCACATTTTACGGATCTACTTGTTGGCTGATAGACATTTGGGTGTGTTCTTTCCTAATTGTCAAAAGTGTCCATGTCTTGCCTAAGAAACAGAAAGCAACTCAGACCAATAGAATAGTCTATTATAGTTTTCCCACAGTGCCTAACA
Source organism: Ovis aries (assembly GCF_016772045.2). Classification (NCBI taxonomy): domain Eukaryota; kingdom Metazoa; phylum Chordata; class Mammalia; order Artiodactyla; family Bovidae; genus Ovis; species Ovis aries. The sequence continues at coordinate 32,659,240 of NC_056079.1, forward strand.
ATGTCAGAAACACAGAAAAATACTCAGTAGGTCTTGAAGTTAGCATCTGGCAAAGACTAAATTTTAGAGGAACTGAAAACATTCTTCTCAATTTAAACCAAAACCTACGGCTCTTGGTTTACAGTGGACTTTTTTCATGGCTAATGGTGCTCTTGGATGTGTGTCAAAGCCTCCATTTACAAAGCAGGTAAATGCCACTTTCTTCGAGGAGGTAATGGAAAGGTAACTGACCATCTGCTGGCTTACCGGGCCCTGCCACCCGGTGGCCTCTGTGCCACCACCTGGAGTAGCAGCCCTGACCTTGGAGCATCATCTGTAAGGCAACTGATGCGGGCGTCCCTGCTCACTGGCCGCCTGCAACAACGAAGTCATTACTCTCCATTCTCCTGCGGTCTTTGCAGGGTCCCCCATTTATGTCCCCGTTGGAAAGGCCCTTGCATCTGTGGCTCCGTCTCCACTGAGCTGGCCTTTCTCTGACCAGGACCCACAGACCAGGGCTCTTCATGTCGTTAGGCATCAGGAAGCAAGAAAGGAGCTGACACCTTTATTGGGCTGGCCATGACTGATGAAGAAGAGAAAGCAGTTTATTGGGCAGCGACTTGAAAAGATGAATTGCAGTGGAGAGGCTGCGGGGGAGACTGCAAACCCACACACTTGCTTTGTGTGTCCTGTTTCCTGAGAGATGAGGTGGGCAACGGAGGCTGGGGGACACTGGGTATCTATATTCCATGGGGACCTGGCCTGAGGCGTAAAGCACTTGGCGTGAGTTTCACTCCAACAGGCTCTGGGTGCAGGGTGCTTGAGGTGCCCTGGAGGAAAACAGTCCATCCTGCTTCCACGCCACCTCAGAGTCACTATGATCGTCACTGGGAGCAAGAAGGTTAAGGTTAGGGTTGGACTTGACTTGCACACCCTTAGAGGATCAAGGGTGCCCTGGCCATCTCTCTGGAAGACAGGAGAGAATGAAGGCTCCTGCTTAGCTGCCTGAATCTGGAGCTGAGGAGGACTCTGGTCGCGGGGCAACTTCTAAGACAGTGCAGACAGCAGGTGGACCATGGAAGGCTGTGCTGGCTGGACCCAGGACACTCTTAGTGGGAGGGACGGGGGTTCAGACAGCAATCACCAGTCCCATCTGCTTCTCTAATGGAACCTCTCCACCCTCCAAGGGGAACTAGAAACAGATAGGGACCCAAACGTTTTAGTAATCCTCAAGGAAGCAGCTAGAAAAACAGAGAGGTGAGAGTGGTACTTCTCAAGTCTAGGAATGTGATTAATGTTAGCGGGGTCCTATGGAGTCCCTCTCCCTCCCTACTTTCCTCCAAAACACCAGGGCTCTGTAATCGCCAACGAGCCAACAGGATACAGCAGTTGGCCAGAAATCTGCCACTGTCACCTAGCAGGCAGCTCTGTTCTGGGTTCATCTGTTCAGATCCAAGTTCTTGATTCTAAACTCTGAGTCTTCTGCCAGCCCTGGGCACCATGTAGGGTGGGCAGTGACCACAAGGAGGCTCAAATCTGTACAAACGTGGTCATTGGAAGATGAGACCCCAATTTTCCCCAAATCAAAGAGGACAGGGACTTTCTCCAGAATGGCCATCAGTGGGTTGTCTCTGTGAGCCCTTGTTGCTGTGCAAAGAGAGGTCATGGATTAAAATAAGCAGTGAAAGAGCTGGTCAGCCTTGGGCTGCTGCTGCTAAGTCGCTTCAGTCATGTCCGACTCTGTGCAACCCCACAGACGGCAGCCCACCAGGCTCCCCCGTCCCTGGGATTCTCCAAGCAAGGACACTGGAGTGGGATTTTCCAGGCAAGAGTACTGGAGTGGGTTGCCAGTTCCTTCTTCCAGCCTTGGGCTAGCCAGGGTGATAAGATTTACACAATACCTGGTTGCTATGGAATACTGTATCATACAACACGAGGTAATGGGAGAAGAATATGAGAGCCCAGGACAGGTGACCCAGCACAGGCTCCAAGGTTTCGGAACTTAAGTATTGGTGGTCAAAGCAGATGGCGATGTTTGTAGCACCGGGCAACATGATGGTAGCGGAAGGCAGTGAAACTTTGTGGGGAGCAGAAAAAGATGGGGTGCTTACGAGCAAGGCTATGCCTCGGGATGAAGGGGATGGGAGATGAGGCTAGACCATATGGCCTGCCTGGAACAAAAGAAGACACAGCAGAAAACAGCCCCCTCCAGATAATTTCAACTTAAAGGTGGGTGGATAGAACAGAACCACCGAAGAAGTCCCAGGGAACTCACTCCTCTGCAGTCACTGTGAATGCAGGCCTTTCATGCCACATGGACAAACATACTTGAAAATGTATTTTAAAAATACCACTTCACCAGCCTCGGTCCCATAAGAACCAATCTGGTCTGGAAGCTATCCATCCCGGAGCCCCACAACTTCGCATGAATCCAGCAAAGAACAGCACCATATTTGCATAGCACTTTACGACTGACCACACGCCTCCTCATATATTATCTTGGGATCCTTAAACAACTCTGAAAACAGTAATGCCAATATTAGCCAATACTGGCAGCAAGCTTACTATCTACACTCCATATCCTGTGAATGCTTTTACCACAGAGTATCCCTGAATCCTCAGAGCAACCATGAAAACTGATGTGTTAGTTGCTTGGTCGTGTTCGACTCTGTGACCCCATGGACTGGAGCCCGCCAGGCTCCTCTGTCCGTGGGGATTCTCCAGGCAAGAATGCTGGAGTGGGTTGCCGTGCCCTTCTCCAGGGGATCTTCCTGACCCAGCGATCAAAGCTGGGTCTCCTGCATTGCAGGCAGATTCTTTACCAACTGAGGCACCTGGGAAGCCCATAGGAGGTTGATACCATTGTTACCTCTACCCTGGGAATGCAGAAGCTGATGGTATGCCAAGTACAAGTGCTTCACAACAACCCCGTGAAGTGAGAACCGTCACCCTCATTTGACAGAGGAGACACGGAGGCACAGGAGGTTCAGGATGTGTCCAAGACAGCCTACCTAGTCAGTAAGTGGCTGAGCAGGGATTTGCCTCCAGGTGGCCTGGCTCTCCAGAATCCACATGCATCCAGAACCTTTGAAAGAGACCAGTGCAAAGGGTCTCTATTTGTACCGTCTTTGCAATCCTTGCCTCCGGAAAGTGAAAGAAACCCTTTCTGGTCGGCCCCTGGGTCCCGCCTAATGGCACCTGTGTCTCCGACCTTCCTCCCATGGGACTCTGCAGCTGGCTGCTTTAGCCTCCTCCTCCTCTTCTCATTCCTTCACCTCCACAACCACTACTTGATAACTTGGTGTTTTTTTACTTACAATGCTCTTTCCTGGTCATGCTCATCTACCCTTTAGAGTTGAGCAGGTGTGACTGCGCACATTTGGCAGATGAGGAAATTGGGAGGTGGGGGTGGGGCAGCCCTGTGACCATGGCGGACCCAGGGCTAACAGTAGCGCCCCCTTTTGGCGCGGCACCTGAAGCTTTACAGGGCGTGCTTATTCACGTCTGTGCTCATTTGCATTTATTTCAGTTAAACATGAGACAGTGGAGGTTGAGAGACTTCTCCCAAAGTCATGAAACAGTCACGAGTCTTAACCACTGAACCACCAGGGAAGTCCCCCCAAGTCCCTCTTGAGTGCAGCTTATAGCTGAGCTGATGACCTCAGATGACCCCTGCCTGATCCACTGAAAAGATCAAGAATGTCAGGCAAAGAGGCTGGCCACCCATCCCCTGGGCCAGCTCCCCCTTCCTCCCCCATCACACATCCTGACTGTCCCAGCCCTGGCCCAGGCACTCTGTGTCCCATCCCCTCATGCCCCTGGTTGCCTGGTTTGAATGCCCTCCTCCAGGACCTGGGGCCTCTCAAGTCCTGCCCGCCTCCCCCCTCCAGCTCTCCTGTCTCCTCACCCCGCCAAGCCAATACCCTCACTGCCCTTTATTTTGCTTTCTCCTAAAATAACACTTTCCTGTCTCTCCATCACTTCCCCAGACATGAAAACTCATTCTCTGGAAATTTCTGCAGCTCTGTTGCTCAACTTATTTGTAATGTGACTTACAGATTTTCACAGCTCTATCGTGCCCTCATTCAAAATGCTCGGCTGAGGGCCGATCCATCAATATGTCTCATCTACCCCGTGGTCAGTGTGGTGTCATCTCTATGCCCACTCTGGAGAGGAAGGGTGTAGGGCTTGAATAGCTAGCCCCCCAACAAATCCACGTGTGACGGCTCTTAACAGTTGCAATCCCTTTTTGTTGTTCAGTTGCTCAGTCCTGTCCGACTCTTTGAGACCCCATCGACTGCAGCTCGCCAGTCCTTCAATATCTCCTGGAGTTTAATCAAATTCATGTCCACTGAGTAGGTGATGCCATCCAACCATCTCACCCTCTGTTGCCCCCTCCTCCTCTTGCCCTCAATCTTTCCCATCATCAGGGTCTTTTCGAATGAGTTGGCTCTTTGTACCAGGTGGCCAAAGGATTGGAGCTTCTTCGTTCCTAGGAAATCCTTTGGATTCTGCGTTTCTGGGTTGAGAAAATTAGAAGAGGGGCCATGCTCTTTGGTAATGTGGGGAACCGGTGGTCTAGGAATGTTTACAGTCTTGACACAAACTCCCCAGAGATAAATGAGGGGGCAATTGTGGCTGGGGGAGGAACTCGGGGTGGCTTTGAAAGCAACTTAAAAGGAAGACAGAACAGCCCAGCGGGGCCCCGGGAGCCCTCTGTCGAGGTTTTTATTACGTTATTTTGGCTTTGAAATGGAACTGAAAACTTACTTTAGTCTGGCAAGGCCAGGCCAGAGGGGGTTCTCATCAAAATCCTGGGGGAAAACGGTCATCCTGTAAGGGTGGGGGGTCCAGGGAGGAAGCCCTCCGGATGCGTGATCCCCTGGACGTGCGGCATCCCCGAGACAGGGTGCATACAGAAGTGTGCGGGAGGGGACACGGGGACACCAGTCAATTAGTGGGGCCTGACACCCTGGTCCAGCCAAATTCACCAGGCCCCCCAACCCGGGGGGATTTGGAGTGTAGGGTTTTTTTTTTTTTTCAAATAGAAAAAGGGAAAGAAGTAAGAAGGAGCATTTTGCATGCAAATGGGCCGCTGCCAGAAGAGCCCATTAAAATGTAAAAACTCCACATTCAGCCTGACAAAACGGTGCAAACTGCTGCGTGGGCCAGAGGGGCAGCAATACAGCTCCCGACAAAGGGGCCCGGCCACAATGGGAGCTGAATGGTCTCAGTCAGCGGGTCCCCTCTCGCGTTGCCATGGGGACCCCACCCGGGCTTACCAAAGGTATTTCCTGAGGAGAAAGGCAGTGCACACTTGCCCAGGCGGCCCGGCTAATCCTGACAGGAAGCCTTCGCCATTCAGCAGCCCAGGGGCTTGGGGCCGGGAGTTGTGTTTTGTTTTTATTAAAAAAAAAAAAAAAGATCTCGAGCCTTTTGTGTCATCCCATCTCGTCACTGTAATTTAGCGTTGAGCCGCCTGCACTGGCCGAAGCCACAGCCAGGACCCGGCACCCACTCCAAGACTCCCCAAAACCGGCTCCCCGGTTAAGTTGCAGGGCAGGCAGGCGAATCCTTGTATTTTGTGCAAACCTTCCCCAAAGATGCAGCGATGGGTAACCCAGCATCAGAGTTGAGTCTGGTGTTCTAGCTGATGCGTTTTCTTCCCTCCTAGAGACTGGGTTCCCCACCTTCCCCCCCTACCTCCATACCTCCCACCACGAGGAGGAGGACACTTCCAGGCTGGGGAGAGGGCTGTAATTATGTGATTAACAAAGGAATGTGCCCAGGAGTAGTTTTTAAGAGAAATCTCCCCTCTTCCTCTTGCCCCAGTGTTTACAGAAGCACTCCCGGCAGAAACGCTTCCTCCAAAGGATGCCCAGTACCCTTGGCTGCTTTCCCGCCTGCCTTACCAGGAAGAAAGAGCTGCCCTGGGCCAGGGCAAGTTCACCTAAGTTGTGCAGGAAGAAGCGTCAGGAGCAAAGGTTGGTCTGCAGCTACTGGGAAGGAAGGTCTCTCAGCTCCCGGTTCCTAGAAGTTTGTCACCGGCTCACATTTGGCACCAGAGGAATCAGCCTTGGCAGATTCAGGGAAGAAAGCCAACAACACAGCTGGCGGTGGAGACAGAAACTCCTGTGTGACAACTGCCCCCCTTGGACACAGTTTAGGGTAAATTAACATTTCCTGAGCAAACTTGTGTGTGGAAGGAGCCGGCCTCCGTGAAGATAACAAAATGAAGGGGGCTGGCCCAGCCAGGCCTGTGGTTTTGCAGAGTTCATGCTCTTGTCTCTAAACCATACCCTGCAAAATCTTTTGAATCTGGCATTTTGATGGGGCAGTGCAGCAGACCCAAGTTCAAACCCTGGATCGGGAAAATCCCCTGGAGAAGGGAACGGCAACCCACTCGAGTATTCCTGCGTGGAGAAATCCAAGGACAGGGGAGCCTGGGGGGCTACAGTCCACGGTGTTGCAAAGAGTTGGACACAACTGAGCAATTAACATCTTCCCTGATGGCTTGATCCCTAGGTCGGGAAGATTCCCTGGAAAAGGCAATGGCAACCCACTCCAGTACTCTTGCCTGGAAAATCCCACGGACGGAGAAGCCTGGTGGGCTACAATCCATAGGGTCGCAAAGAGTTGGACACGGCTGAGCAACTTCACTCACTCACTCATTTGAACAATTAACACAACACATGCTAGATCGGTTGTTAAATCGATTGTTTGGGCAGCATTAAGACTGTGCCTCACCACGGCCCTGGAAGCTTCTAGGGCCATGTTCGGTGGGTTCCATCTTGGGAAAAGAAGCCGGAGAGCCTTGCTCATTCATGGAAAATGTCCCCTAAAGAACCACATGCCCAGGAAGGGGACTTGTGTAGGGATCAGGACAGTCGGGAGGGGACTTGTGTAGGGATCAGGACAGTCGGGTGGGGAACTTCTCCTGCTCTTATTAAATACAATCACGTCCTAAACTCAAAGCCAAAGTACCAACTGTGACAATACAGAACACCTTCCCCCCAAGCAGTCAGGGAAAGCTGGACTAGCTGAAGAGGTGTGTGTGTGTGTGTGTGTGTGCAGGGGTCCCGCTGCTCTGAGGGGAGCTCAGACCCTCCCACCACTGGCCCGGAGCCCAGGCCTCCCCAGCCATGTGTCTGCAGCTGTGACCTGTCAGGCACTTCCTGGTCTGGGTTCTGTAATGGAAAGATCATTAAGAGTGGGGGAGGGACGACAGCGAAGAGGTAACCGGGCAGCTCCCACTCCGGGCTCTGACCTTAGAAGTCCGGTCAGGTTCCTCGAAGAAAAGAATGTAGGCGCCTCCCCCCGCCCCGCCCTCTCCTAGGGCCTCCCCTCCCCCCTCCTCTGGTTTGGGGAAGGAAACCCCAGCAGCTGGCTAGGAAAACACTGTGGCTTCCTAAACTTGCTGATGAGTTAGCCCAGGCCACAGCTGTTTCAGCATCTGCCTTTTGCCCTCCCCACCAGACCTCGATGGGGGCTTCGGAGCACGTGCGCCAGGGCTATCAGTGCCCTTGGGGTCAGCCACCTTCCTTCCCCGGCCAGTCCTGTGGCTGCGATGGTGGGCCTGGATCATTGGATCCAGTGCAGGATGACGATCACTGCATGGGGAAAGGGACTCTTCATAAAGTCACATTTTTTTTTTCCACGTTAAAGAAATGCCCCTTATTAAAGAATAAAGGTGACAGACATCCTTTATTTATTTACTGGCAGAACTGTGTGGGGATCTTAGTTCCCCAACCAGGAATCCAACCTACGGCTTGCTGCATTGGGAGCTTGGATCCCGGGAGTCTTAACCACCGGACCAGCAGCAGTGGTGTTTTAAAAGGCAATGGTGTAAAAGCTGGTTTAACAGATGGAGTGTCAGCTGGGAAGGTGAAAAGTTCTGGAGCTGGATGGTGGTGATGGTTGTACAATGTGAACGTATTTAATGCCACAGAACTGTACACTTTAAAAAGGTGAATTTTATCATAGGTATATTTTACCGTAATAAACAATATTGGTAGTGGACAATGTTAAGTTTGTTTGTTTGTCTTTAAGATGTTCTTACATGGCAAAATAAGTTGTCAACCCAAAATATTGGGAGGTGGGGATTTGGCTCATGAAATCTAAAAATCTGGGACTAATGGCCTCTCCACAGATTGGGAGGTAAGCGAGGGCCCACAGGGCCCATGGACATACCATGTATTCATTCTCTCTCTCCTTTACATTCACCATGAAAGTATTTCGTCCTGTTTTCAGAAGCTCCAATACTTTGGCCACCTGATGCAAAAAGCTAACTTACTGGAAAAGACCCTGATGCTGGGAAAGATTGAGGGCAGGAGGAGATGGGGGTGACAGAGATGAGGGTAGCAGTTGGACGGCATCCCCAACTCGATGGACAGGAGTTTGAGCAAGCCCCGGGAGACAGTGATGGACGGGGAAGCCTGGTGTGCTGCAGTCCGTGGGGTCGCAAAGAGTCAGACATGGCTGAACAACAACAAACGAGAACTGTTTTCAGAAACTGAAAGAGCGTGGTTCGGGGATTTTTCTCCCTGAGATGAAATGGCTCTCAGACAGAGCAGGTAGAAGAACCAGGACCAGAGGCTGCCCAGAGGGTCAGTGTCCACACTGGGGACTCCTGTGCTCAGATGAGCTGGGGGATCTCTCAGACGAGCCTCTCAGGAGAGACCGCCTACTGTGGGCAAGGTTCACATTCCGGGTGTCCTAAGAAACGAGAGCCCCCTTCGAAATCCTTGTCAAAACCACTTAGTCCCAAACTCTGCTTGAGCCCCAGGTGGTTGCAGAAAGAGTACTGGCATGGAAGTCGCTGGGATGACTGCGTGACCTGGGCCAAGTCATCCCTCTCTAGGCCTCCGTGGCCTCAACTCTGAGACAGGAAGGCCGACTGGACAAGCTCTAACTACCCTCCACCGCCTGGCCCCGCAGCTCTAACCAACGTTCTAAGTTTCAACCAGGCCTTGGGAATTGGCTACCAATCACTGTGTCCCCTCGGCCCCTACCAGCACAGCACACCCTCTTCAGTGAAGGAAGACAAGAGAGTGTAAGTTACTTTTCCTTAAAAGAGGGGAGGGGTCTTCCCTAGTGGTCCAGTGGTTAAGACTCTGTGCTTCCACTTAAGGAACTAAGATCCCACATGCCTAAGTAAGACACAAGGATGTAACATACAGCAAAGAGAATATAGTCAATATTAAAGAAAAGAAAAAGAAGAAGCATGTGACCAAAATGAAACAGGTAAGACGCAAGAATGTAACGCACACGGCTTCCCCCCGCCGATGGCTCAGCAGGTAAAGAATCCGCTTGCAATGCAGGAGACACAGCTTCGATCCCTGGGTCAGGAAGATCCCCTGGAGAAGGGAATGGCAACCCACTCCAGTATTCTTGCCTGCAGAATTCCATGGACAGAGGAACTGGGCAGGCTACAGTCCATGGGGTGGCAAAGAGTTGGTCACTGAGTAACTAAGCACCATAAGCATGTAATATAAAGCACAGAAAACAAAGTCAATATTTTAAACAAAAAAAAAAAAAAGAAAGAAAGGAATAGAAGAGGGGATTCCATTTTGGCCACAGAATTATGGCCACCAGCAACTTCAATACATGTCTCTCTTCATCTTTTCCCTCTGGCCCGAGATGTTCCAGAAGAAATCTCAGAACTGAGGGTGTAGGGTAGCCCAGAGACTATGACTGAATAAGCTAGGAACCCAGGTATTCTAGAAGAATTATCTCTTTATTTTTTTGATGCTCACTAGCCAGGCAAATAAATGTAAAAAAATGGACTGGTAGTCAGTAGGTAGTGGTGAAAGACTAACATTATAAAATAAATGCCTCTTCCAAGTGTACCTTACAGGCACTGAGAGAGGCTTGAAGAGAGCAAATAACATGGACTAAAGTTTTGGATGCCAAAGGGAGAATTTCATTCAGTAGGTTAGTCAAGGAACCTGACTCTTTAAAAGCTAATTCCTAAAACCAAAGGGAAACAAAACTTAATCCCCAAAGTAAACCCTGAAGTTGGATAATCAAGGGGCAGACATTTCCGAACGCAAAAGGTCCGATGATGGGAGAGCTGATGACATTCCAATGGCGGTGAGAACTGACTTCAAGCCCTAAGCAAAGCAGGAGGGCATTCCTGGAAAAGGGCTTCCTTCCCTCCAGACAGGCTTTCTGACAACTCTCTACTCCTCCGTCTTCCTCCCTCCGAAACCCCCCAGCATTCAGACTCAGCCCTCTTTACCCTCCTCACCTCGCACTACAGAGGTTAGAGTCATAGGCGCCTATATTAAACAGACCCAAGTCAACTCCAGATCCTCCATTTATTTTAGCTGTTTAACCTCGGGGAGTGTTTATTTGACCTCTCTGAGTCAGTTTCCTAAACATCTACCTTGTAGACTTTTTGAAGTGAGTGAGAATTAAGAGATATCAGAGATTCTCAAAGTGTGATCCCCAGACCAGCAGCATCCACATCTTTGGGGAACTTGTTAGAACCACCTGGCAGGGGCCCCGTTGCAGGCTCCAGAGCTCTAGGGGTGGACTGAGGCATGGTTTTTTTAACAAGTCCACTGGGTGATGTCCCTGCAGGGAAAATCTGAGAACCACTGCATTAGGTGACATAAAGGGCTCAGTATGGGGTAGCACTATCCCATTTTGCTGTACCATTTCATTGAAAAGGATTTCATTCCTATCTTCCCCATTTTTAAAACTGGAAATTATTGGTATTTTCCCCTCTAGTTCCTTTTTTAAAAAAATTGGGAGTATGGATTTTTTTTAATGGGGGGTCCCCTAGATTTTGTTTTTCAGTATTAATTTATCTGACTGTGCCGGGTCTTAGTTGCTGCACTCAAGATCTTTGATCTTCCTTGCAGCATGTGGGATCTAGTTCCTTGACTAAGGATCGAACCTAGGCCCCCGGCATTGAGGGGAGCATGGAGTCTTAGCCACTGGACCGCCAGGAAAGTCCTAGCGGAGTATAGTGGATTTACAATGTTGTGTTAGTTTCTGTTGTACAGAAAAGTGAATCAGTTATATATATACACATGTCGTGGTAGCGGTGTTAATCGCTCAGTTGTGTCCAATTCTTTGCGATCCCGTGGACTATAGCTGGCCAGGCTCCTCTGTCCATGGAATTCTCCAGGCAAGAATACTGGAGTGGGTAGCCATTCCCTGCTCTAGGGGATCTTCTGACCCAGGGATTGAACCCGGGTTTCCCACATTGCAGGTAGATTCTTTACCGTCTGGTCAGGAAGCACACACACACACACACACACACACACACACACTCTTCTTTAGATTCTTTTCCCACATAGGTCATTACAGAGTATTGAGTAGAGTTCCCTGTGCTTTACAGAAGGTTCTTATCAGTTGCAAGTATCTTTTTTTAAAAAAAGAAAATGGATGGTTACTTCCCTGTGCATTCATGCATGCATTCATTTATTCAAAAAGTATTAACTGAGTGCCTAATACGTATCAGACACTAAGGTGCTGGAGTAAACAAAAAATAGAGCAAAACCTCTGCCTTCCTGACATATGTGTGCACACATGTCACCGCCCACCAACACTGGCCAGCTTGTCCTTTCACTTTAGGGAAGAAGCCTTCTCCTGTGGCTTCAGATGTCCTCATAACCTAGGTTTTATGTCCTTATTTGAGGTTGTCTTTGGGTGACTCTTCTTCAGTGAGTCACTTACTGTATTTTCCTACGTGGAGCCAGAGTGACACTGGCTGGGGCTGGGCCTGACCCACGGCGAGGCTGGGGCAGGGATGCCCTCTGCCCTAGGTGTCCAATCCAGAGGGGCCGCCAAGACTTGCAGGCTTTTCCCCCAAAGGTCATACAGACAGGTACTGACAGAACTGAAACAGGGGCTTTCCTGGTGGTGTAGTGGTTAAGAATCCACCTGCCAATGCAGGGGACATGGGTTCGATCTCTGCCAGGAAGGTCCTGCATGCTAAGGAGCAGCTAAGCCCGTGTGCCGTAACTATTGAAGCCCTTGAGCTCTAGAGCCCATGTCTGCATAAGACAAGCCACTGCAATGAGAAGCCCTTGTATCACAACTAGAGTGTAGCCCCTGCTCACTGCAACTGGAGAAAGCCCGAGGGTAGCAGGAAGACCCAGTGCAGCCAAAAACAAATAAATAAAGTTTTAAAAAATGAAGTGCTTAACATGGATGTGTATTTCCTATGTTTGGACTAATGAAAAATGCAACTGTTAAGAAAAAAAAGAACTGGAAGAAAATATTTACCAAATAACTTACAGTGAATCTGTGTTCTATTCTTGGGACACACTTCAGACAGAATACTACAAATTAATATATATGCTGAATATCCTTTCAATTTAAGTATTTTGTGACTGGTCCAAGTGCATTATAATATATATATATTTAAAAATATTACTTTGCTAAATATAAACACTAAGAAAAACAAAATTTTAAGACTCTATCACCTTGTGGATTTTTCTTTGCATTTCTTCATATTTTAAATATAAAAAATATATATTACAATATACTATATATATATATACTGGTGGGGGCTTCCCATGTACTACTGGTGGTAAAAAACTTTGCATATCAATGCAAGAGACATAAGAGACATGGGTTCAATCCCTGAGTCAGGAAGATTCCCTGGAGGAAGGCATAGCAACCCACTCCACGACTCTGGCCTGGAGAATCCCCATAGACAGAGGAGCCTGGCAGGCTACAGTCCATGGGATCGCAAAGAGCCGGACATGACTGAAGCGACTTAGCGCACACACACACAAATACTGGAAGCCTCAAAAGGACACTAGAGCTCAGGCCTGCTGAGCCTTCTAGCCATGTTTATTTTCATCTATCAGACATTGTTGGACCATTTTAGAAGCAATACAGGTGGTTTATGTGTCCAGACAACACACTATATTCTAAAACAAGTTTGACCAACAAGGAAAACTCAGGTGTGTACTCTGACGCTTTCAGAGACCTCTAATCCCAGACCTTCGCCAAGTGGGAGGTCTCAGCTACACTGGGAAAGGCTGTTTTATTCTATTGATTATTCTAGGCTAGGAAACCACTTTGACTGGGGTGGCTCACAGACCTATGAGCAATGCACAGCCTCACAGTCAAGAGCAGAAGAATGTCCCACAAGAAAAGGCACAAGGCAAGCATCTGCAGCCTTACCCCAATCACACACATATATGTACCACCCCAGAAAGGGAGGTGACACCTACTTCCTGTGAGACAAAAGGGACCGAACTAGCAGCATTTAAATTGTAACGCTGGTCTGCCTGAATTTTGGGGAGAAACCCAATTTGATAGAGAGACATAGTAAAGGCACTGGAAAAAATATTTACTGGAGTCAGACCTACCTGAGACTGAATTCCACTTTCACCTCCCATCAGCTGTGTGTGTGTGTGTGTGTGTGTGTGTGTGTGTTAGCAGCTCAGTAGTGTCTGATTCTCTGAGACTGTGGACTGTAGCCCAGCCAGGCTCTTCCATCCATGGGGTCCTCCATGCAAGAATACTGGAGTGGGCTGCTATTCCCTTTTCTAGGCCCATCAACTACATGACTTTAGATAAATTATTTAACTCCCTGAACCTCAGTTTCCTCATCTGATTATGGAAATAAAACCTATGGCCATGGGACTGGTGTAGAGGTAAAAATATGGAAAGGATGTAGAATGTGACAATGTAACAAACAGTATTTATTAGTTACAATTTTTAAAGATGTTACCTGGTTATCACCTTTCTGGGGCACTTTGGTACTATGTAATCACAACTTTTTGGAAAAGGTCAGTTTTCATTCCAATCCCAAAGAAAGGCAGTGCCAAAGAATGCTCAAACTACCGCACAACTGCACTCATCTCACATGCTAGTAAAGTAATGCTCAAAATTCTCCAAGCCAGGCTTCAGCAATAGGTGAACTGTGAACTTCCTGATGTTCAAGCTGGTTTTAGAAAAGGCAGAGGAACCAGAGATCAAATTGCCAACATCCGCTGGATCATCAAAAAAGCAAGAGAGTTCCAGAAAAACACCTATTTCTGCTTTATTGACTATGCCAAAGCCTTTGACTGTGTGGATCACAATCAACTGTGGAAAATTCTGAAAGAGATGGGAATACAGACCACCTGACCTGCCTCTTGAGAAACCTATATGCAGGTCAGGAAGCAACAGTTAGAACTGGACATGGAACAACAGACTGGTTCCAAATAGGAAAAGGAGTACGCCAAGGCTGTATATTGTCACCCTGCTTATTTAACTTCTATGCAGAGTACATCATGAGAAATGCTGGGTTGGAAGAAGCACAAGCTGGAATCAAGATTGCAGGGAGAAATATCAATAACCTCAGATATGCAGATGATACCATCCTTATGGCAGAAAGTGAAGAGGAGCTAAAAAGCCTCTTGATGAAAGTGAAAGAGGAGAGTGAAAAAATTGGCTTAAAGCTCAACACTCAGAAAACAAAGATCATGGCATCTGGTCCCATCACTTCAGGGCAAATAGATGGGGAAACAGCAGAAACAGTGTAAGACTTTATTTTTTTGGGCTCCAAAATCACTGCAGATGGTGATTGCAGCCATGAAATTAAAAGACGCTTACTCCTTGGAAGGAAAGTTATGACCAACCTAGATAGCATATTAAAAAGCAGAGATATTACCTTGCCGACAAAGGTACGTCTAGTCAAGACTATGGTTTTTCCAGTGGTCATGTATGGGTGTGAGAGTTGGACTGTAAAGAAAGCTGAGTGCCAAAGAATTGATGTTTTTGAACTGTGGTGTTGGAGAAGACTCACTGAGAGTCCCTTGGACTGCAAGGAGATCCAACCAGTCCATCCTAAAGGAGATCAGTCCTGGGTGTTCATTGGAAGGCATAGATGCTGAAGCTGAAACTCCAATACTTTGGCCACTTCATGCGAAGAGTTCACTCATTTGAAAGGACCCTGATGCTGGGAGGGATTGGGGGCAGGAGGAGAAGGGGACAACAGAGGATGAGGTGGCTGGATGGCATCACCAACTCAATGGCCGTGAGTTTGAGTGAACTCCGGGAGTTGGTGATGGATAGGGAGGCCTGACATGCTGCGATTCAGGGGGTCGCAAAGAGTTGGACACGACTGAGCGACTGAATGAACTGAATCATAACTTTTAGAATGTATCTAAAAGATTTTAGAATGTATCTAAAATCTTTGGATACATGGACCAATTTTACTTGTGAAAGTATGTTCACTTAAGTGCAAACTATTGAAAATAACTTAAATGCTCAATAATGAGGACTGCATAAATAAATAAATCTTGTACATCTATACTTCTGTGTAGTTACTTGAGCATGATGAAAACATCTCTGCAAGGCAATAAGTACCTGCTTATGTTACAAACTAGTACATAATGTATAAATTACCTTTTGAAAAGTCATGTTGTATAAATGTAGAAAAAAACTAAACAAATAGATTCGTTGTTAACAGTGATTATTTTTGGATGGTGGGCATGTAAGTTTTTCTCTTTAGAAGCCTATATTTTCTAAATTTTCCATAATGAAATACTCCTTTTTTTTATGTGGACCATTTTAAAAGTCTTTTTTGACTCTGTTACAATATTGAGTCTGTTTTATGTTTTGGTGTTTTGGCTGCGTGGCATATGGGATCTTAGCTCCATGACCAGGGATCAAACACCCACCCTCTGCATTGGAAGGCAAAATCTTAACCACTGGACCACCAAGGAAGTCCCCCAAATATCCCTGGCTTAAAAGAGCAATAAAAACATTCTTTCTGATTGCACAGAACTTTGCTCTGGTAAAGGAAACAGCCATATATTAAATAATGTAAGGCAGATGAAAGTCAGTGCTAGATCAAATGCTACACAAAAAGGAGAGGAAAAAAAAAAGTGATTTATTTGGAACCAGAGGAGGACTTCAATCGGGAGATGGCCCTTAAGCTACACCTTAAGCTAAGAGTTTAAATGACAGAGTGAAAGCAGGAAAGGCTAGGGATGAACATTTCAGCTAAGGGACCAGGATAAACAATGGTTATAATTGCATGTGCATGCTGTATTAAACCGAGAAGGCAATGGCACCCCACTCCAGTACTCTTGCCTGGAGAATCCCAGGGACGGGAGAGCCTGGTGGGCTGCCATCTATGGGGTCACACAGAGTCGGACACGACTGAAGCGACTTAGCAGTAGCAGCTGTATTAAACAAAAAAGAAGGAAGCCTTGTTTGGCCAGATGGATGGATGGATGGGAGAGAGGGAAGGAAGGAAGGTGGGTGGGTGGGAAGGAAGGAGGGATGGAGGGAAGGGAAGGAGAAAGGAAGAAAATGCGTCAGTAAACAAATGGCGAAGAAACCGTTAGCCAGAGGCTAGTTTTTAACCCTGGAGAACGCAGAGGAAGGGATAAAGGCTTAAGTTCAACTTTTGTTGTTGATCAAGTATGTGAAGCTTTAGCACTGACGGTTTTTAATCTCTTTCCTTGCCCAAACTCATGACCACTAATGTCAAGTCTTCACCGAACTCCTTGACCCTCTCACCCACTTGAGGCTCAACACGCCTACACATTAGGGCCAGGGAAACACAACCACATTCACGCCAACACTCATGTCCTTTTTTTATACAACCTGTCCCAGGAGGCTTGGCCATGACACAACACGTGGGCTCGGGAAGGAGCACTGCGTTTCCAGCTCCACCCAGGCAATGGTTCTCAGTGCGTGGAACTAACTGGATACAGCCCATCCTGAGCTTTCCCGTTTGTAAAGAGAAAGCCTTTAAATGAAGGCAGGGGGCACCTCGTTTGGCAAGGGGGTCAACGAGGGTCAGTGTGAACCGAGAATAGGACAGGGGGCCTCAGGGCAGGAGCCACGGCCAGCCCGCTCTACTTGGCCATCACCAGCTGTGAGTTGGAGCAAGCCCTCAAGTTCAGGAGAAGCTCAAGTCCAGGCAGTTTCTCCTAAGAGGAAACAGTCTGGAACTTCCTCCTGGCCTTAAGAGCCCAGGTCGAGCAGTTGGCTTGCAGCTGAATCACTTGGGGGGTGGAGGTGGGGGAGAGGGTGGGCAGAGGGAAGGGAAGTGCATGGAGGCGCCTTTTCTCCAGGACAAACAGGGAGGCCTGGGCAGCTGAATCCGGGAGATCGGCAGTGCCAGAAGCAGCTGGACTTTCCCGGTCAGCAGGGAAACAGCTGTCCCGCTGCCAGACTTTCGGGAGGCAAGAGGCAAAGGTGGCGTCCACAGGGTGAGCTGGAGCCCCCAGAGGCCCCCGAGGACCAAGGCCCTGCGAAAACAGGGCGCAGCTGCCGGTCAGGCTCTCTGACCCTGGACCTCGCCCTCCCGGAGCACGACTCCCCAGAACCCACTTCTCCCAACGTCGTCCATCACCGCCCCAGACACGAGCCATCACTCATGGGCCAGGCCCTGTTGGCCCACCTCCCCAGGGGCATCCCTGGCCCTCTCTCTCCCTCTGGTCGCTGCCCACCCCCCTCGACTCCAAGGGGGCAGCGGTCACAGAAGCCAGGGGGGACAGCAGCCCAGCCTGCTTCTCAGTGTGGGCTCCCTCCCTTCTCCCCACTCCGGGCCAGGGCTCTGGACAGCCGTTTGTTCTTCCCTGAGAAATTCCTCCTCCCTGGCTTCAGGGGGGAGCTGGCCGGCAGAGCCGGAGTGGAAAATCAGTGAAGCTAATGGTGCAGCAATGCAGGAGCCAGAGCCAAGAGCACGGCCCTGGGGTGGCTCTGCCCAGCGTGGTCAGGCAGACACGTGAGCCCTCCCCGCCTCCCTCACAGCCTCTCCCGACCCCCACCCTCCGCAAAGCCCTGCTCCAGAACACTTGCCCACGCACCCTTCTCGGGCTACAAGAGCCACCCATCCTGGGTGGGGGACAGAGAAGATTGTCTGGGGAAACAGGGATAGC
Source organism: Ovis aries (assembly GCF_016772045.2). Lineage (NCBI taxonomy): Eukaryota > Metazoa > Chordata > Mammalia > Artiodactyla > Bovidae > Ovis > Ovis aries. The sequence continues at coordinate 32,677,074 of NC_056079.1, forward strand.
CCGGCGCCCCACAGATTCCCAGGTCCTGAGATCCTCCAGCCTTGTTCGCCAGTGGCTCACCCTGCATCACTGCCCTCTGCTCCACGGAATGCCACCAGCCTTCCAGCACTGGGGATAAGAAGCTTCCCTTCAACGCCCACCACCCCATGTGAATCCGAAGCAAACAGGTTCTTTTTGCAAACGATCTGATATGGGGGATGGGATGGGATAGCCACTGGACACACTGGCCCAGCGGACACCGGTCCTCTGGCCATACTGATCAGCTGCAGCCAGTGGGGCCACGGCCTGTAGGAGGACAGCAGTGAGATGCCCTCTGGTACCGATCTGGGGCTGCCCCCTGCAGCCAGGTTGAAATGCATACCGCTTTGGGCCCAGGCGAGCTGGGGGAGCCCTTGGGGAGTTGCCTGGGGCGGCCAGAGCCTGGGACTGGACTTGAAGCTGGGGTGATGTCTCCAGTGCCACTCACTGCCTCCCCCACGGGCCCAGGTTTCTGCAGCACACAAAGACAAAGCCTCGCTTTGTGGTGCCTGGCTTCCAGGGGGCTTGCAGCCAGAAATGGAAACGTGCGGCTTTTCCATTAAGGGTAACCTCTCCCCCTTCAACCGGCCACCAGACTCCTTCAAATCTGGGTAGGTGGGAGGAGCTGTAAAACCCCAGCCATTAAATCGTTTATTAGTTGCAGGTTTCTGAGCATGTAGGCAAGTATTTTGAGACTCATGTTGTACCCTCCACCATGGGGTCTGGGGGTTTTAGCCTAGGTTATTGCTTTGAAAAAAGGGCAGGACCCCCACCCCCAACTATGTGACAAGTGGTCTTGCAAGCGGTTTTGGACTCGTCCACTTGCTCTTCCCCAAGTCTTATTCTAAAAGACAGAAAAACAGACAGAAACAAGCCTCTTCAAGCTCAAAGTGTCTTTCAAGCCAGTGCTTATCTTTTTAAAGGGGCATTCTTACTCCTTGGCCCATGAGCCCACTTCGGTCTCCCCCTACCACTCCCCCACAAAGCCTGGTCTGAAACCAGCTCAGCCTCTTTAAGATCCCAAACCTTAAAGAAAAGGGAAAGGAGAGGGGGAGAAGGAGGGAGGCTGGTTTTCCTGGAACCCTTATTAAATCAACTTTCCAAGGACAGCCAGAAACTCCAGGCCCTCCCTACTCCCCGAGGAGCATTTGCAGACTGGGGGAGGGGCTCTCAAGACACACACACACACACTCACCACACTCACTCACAGCAAAGCCTCTCTCTCTAAAGGGGAAATGCTCTCAGTCAGTGGGAGCAGGGTTTGGGGTAGTCTGTCTTAAACTTTTGGGCAAACCTTTTATATACAGTCCAGTCTTTTCTGAGGACAAAAGCGGCATTGTCATTCAATAACCAGCAGTAATACTTTACATTTATGAGATACCTTATAGTTTACAAAGCATGGAGAGAGATTTTTCCTTAGGGTTTCAGACAGTGGGGGCCGTGGTCTGACATCACCAAGCTCAGGATGGATAATCATGGGGAGGGGCTGACTGAACCAAACAGGGACCCGATGCCCATCGAGACGAGTGGATTTCCTACTTCTGCATCCTAAGGCATTCCAAGTGTGGCCATGAAGCAAGCCCCTTACCCCGTGGTGCTTCCCCAGAAAAGGTACCCACAGCTCCTATGTATGGTTCATTGACTATGTCCAGCCAGGGTTCTGAGAGCTTTGCAGACATTCACATCTGATATTCACAAGGATCTCTGGAGGAGATGTTCATTACCAATAAATATTACAGACAGGCGGAGATAGACAGCCAACAGGCAACAGCCGGTAAGAAACGGAGCCAAAATCAAAACCGGAGCAGTCCAGGGAAAACTTCATGCCCACAGTACATGAACACAACATACACGAACGTTCACAGCAGTTTTAGTAATAACAGCCTGAAGTGTGAACAACCCGATGGCCACCACCAAGTGAAGGGATACACATTCACCAGATAATTTCATTATGAGAAATTCTAAAGTAGGCAAAACTAACCTTCAGTGACACCAAGTAGATCTGCCATTGCCTGAGTCCAGTGGACTGCAAAGGGGGCACGAGACAAGGTTTGGAGAGGATGAAAACATTTCATGGCTTTTTAACTGAGGGGGTAGTTACATGGGATAATACTGTATTTATTAAAACACACCGAGCTCTACACTTATGATCAGTGCATTTTACAGAATGTGAGTGATACCTCAGTTAAGCTGATTTTTTAAAACATGGCACTGTTCCTTCCTTCTTCATCGCCACATCACCTCCTAACAGGCCCCCCTCCCACCCTCTCCCTCCTGTTCAGGGGAGCGGGGACCTCGTCCTGACCAAGACTTCCAGCCCCTCCCCCCAGCTTCCTCTTCCAGTCTGGACACAGCCAGAAGCTTCAAGGACTCTTTCCCCCTGCCCTCCACTCCGTATGCTTGGACCCTTGGACATTCCTTTTCTGTTTACAGGAGCCCAGGCTGGAGATGCTTACTATTCAGTTTCTCTACACTTCATTCCTGAGCTGCAAAAGGTTTGCTAGAGAAAGTGGAAAAAAAAAAAACAACTTTGGGGTTGACCGTAAACTCATATCCTCAAACCTAACCCACCCCACTTCGTGGCTGCCCATTGCTGCGGCTGACCCCAATTTCTACCTGCTCCTCACAAACCTCCCATCCCGACCCACCTCCTTTACACTCGCCTTGTCTGTCTCTGAGGCCTCTCTGGTGGTTCAGACCGTAAAGCATCTGCCTACAGTGCTGGAGACCTGGGTTCGATCCCTGGGTTGGGAAGATCCCCTGGAGAAGGGAATGGCCTCCCACTCCAGGGTGGCCCTACTCTTGCCTGGAAAATCCCAGGGATGGAGGAGCCTGGAGGGCTACAGTCCATGGGGTTGCAAAGAGTTGGATATGGCTTCTCTTTCTCTATCTGTGTCTCTAGTCACCCAGAGTTGACATCCAACCTACTTAAGCCTATAGGTTTTATTTCTATAGTATCTCTGCTATTTTTCCTTCCTTTACAACCCCCCATACTAGTTCACTCCCTTTTTCCAGCTAGACATGCAAAAACAACTGTTAAAGTAGCTCGCCTCTGGGGACTTCCCTGGTGGTTCACTGGTTAAGAATTTGCCTTTCAATGCAGGGGACATGGGTTCAATCCCGGGTTGAGGAACTCAGATCCCACAAGCCATGGAGCAACTAAGCCTGCCACAACTAGAAAGGCATCCGCATGCTGCAACTAAGACCCAATGCAGCAAAAAAAGAAAAAAAGTAACTCATTTCTCTGGCAACAGTGGTGGGAGCAGCCATAACTAATCCATGCTTTACCAGCATGTGCTTTATGCAGAGTATCTCACTGCATCCTGTGTCACTCTCCCCATTCTAAAGATAAGCAAACTAAGGCTTAATGTGTTTGTCATTTGTCAAAGCACGTAACGCTGCTATTAAGCGGCGGAGCACGACTGGAACCTAGGTCCTTCTGACTTCTTCCTCCCATCCGTCCAAACTCAAATGCTTGAAAATCTGAAAGCTGGATCATGTCACTTTCTGCTCAAGATTTTTTAAGACTCCCAGTATCTACCCATTTAAGTACAGTTTCCTCTGCAGGGCATTAAGGCTTCCATTCACTAACTCAGTCCAATTTTTCCAGGCATGATGTCCTCCAACTACCTATGCACCAGGTGAGTCCTTCTCCAAACGCCTTATACATCCTGCCCCAGCACCCCCTCATGCTGTTCCTCCTGGAACACCCGCATTTCCTTCCCACCCCCTGCCCATCCCTCTGGACCCTCTCAGAGGCTCTGCCGCCCCGCTTCCCTGGCATTCCCACTGTACTTTGTCATAACTCTGCTGTGTGGTCTAAACACAGTTCACCTTGAATTTAGCTGCCTTTGTACTTGTCACCCTCTACCTGATGGTGACCTCCCTCTGGGTAGGACGGTCCCCCCTGCCCCACTCAGGGTCTCCAATATGTTCCAGGTCAGGCCCTGCCTTCAGTTCTGTCATTGAATGCAACAGGTACCTGCTTGCTCCAGCTTCTAGAAAGCCCCCTTCACCCTTCTCCCTCCTTCTCCATCACCCTACAAGGGGATAAACATGCTCACTCTTCATCTGTCACTCACACAGGTCCTGTGAGTGAGACTGGTGGCCCTTGACACGCAGTCACCATGGCACACGCATGCCTGAGCCCTCACCCAGTGCCTGCCAACCTCCTCTGCTTCTGTCATCAGCTGCTGAGTCATAAGCCACACTACCTCTTGGCAGCAGAAATGCCCAAATATTAGTTCTCAAAGACCTTCAAAAGCTGCCAGGTGTGCTGTACCTGTAATCCCCACAAGGTATTTTCACAAGTCCGGAAAAATGCCATCAGCAGTGGGGGCAAGTCTTTCCTGTTACTAAAAATCCCTCTGAATTCCCAATAAACTACAGGTCTCTACCAGCACCTACATCCTGCAGTGTTCTTCAAAATCTCTTTGAAATCCCTCCAGCAGTTTATCCAAAGCAAACCTCTTACCAAGCCTCCCAACAGGGCTTGTGAGACATGGTCAAGACAGAACAGCAGGCACGTGGCCGTGATGGCCAACCCTCATAAAAGACACGTCTTGGGAACGATTTCTAGAAGCCAGAGGTCTGTATGAAGCTCCTACATCCCTCCACATCCTCTGAAGACCATCCAAGTTCTAAATCCAAGTTCACAGGTCACCACACCCCACCGCACTGCCCAGCTCCCACTTTAGACACCATCCAGCTTAGGGAGCTGGCTCTTGGGTTCCAACCAGAAGCTCTTTTTTTTAAGGAGGAGAAAAGCACAAACCCACCCTGAGCATGTCATCTCTGGCAGACGGATGTCGTTGGCCTTCACAACCCAACCTCTGATGAAGCTGGCTGTGTTTACTGGCAGGCCCCAGCCAGCTCAGGGGTTTCTCCTGCAGGCCCCCTGGGATGGAGCCTGCCTGGCTGAGCACAGCACGTCCGGCCTGGCCCACCCTGCTGCTGAGGGCTGTGTGCCCGCGCTGGCCCTCTGCCTGCGCCTTACCTTGCTCCGGCAAGGTCGGGGCCGGCTTGGCAGTGCAGAGCGTGGCTGTGACCAGCACGGCCCAGAAGAGGAGACACTTCCGGCTCCACATCCCAGTTCTGCGGTTAGAGGTTGGTGACCAAGCTCCACACCTCCATGGAGACTCCGCCGTGGGCTTGATCCTCCTTTGCAAGCTGACTCTGGGGAGAAGGAAAAAAAAAAAAAAAAACCCGAAGTTAGAAGGGTCTGAATGGCGGGGTGGGGGGTCTCCCACATCGCAAGGAGAAAAAAAAGAGGGAAACCTGTCACGCGGCCACCCTGCCCAGAAGGTGCCCGAAGCAATCTCTTACTCCTTCAGGCACAAAGAAGGGAATTGTTGTCCTGCCCCAACGCTGAATTGGAGGTTAGAAGCCTTAATTAGACCAAGGAGGGCTTTAATTCACTCCAACAACTATTTACTGAGTGTGGACTGTTTCCCATATTGGGAAGATTGTCAAGCTCCCCAAGGCATGAGCCCCACGATCCATTGTGCTGGGAAAGCGAACAGCCTCAGAAAAGTCTCCCAGAGGGGGCCCGGGGGTACGAATGTGACCTCTCCCAGGATAAGTCTTCACTTCCTCTAGGGCACACCAACCCTTCAGTGAGGGGTGAAGAGAGATGAGGAATCATGGAATAAGTCACCAAACTGAGAGCCATGTGAGACGCTGCACCTCTCTGGACCTACACGGCGAGGAAGCTGAAATAAGCCACCTCCAGGGTGCATTCTTTTTGTCTCTACAACTGGACCCATCACGGGGACCTCTGGGATTCCAGCAGCTTTCCCTCATGGAGACAACACAACTCTCACCAGCTCCTTAAACAATGCCTCCGAGTGGGGAGCTGTGAGATGGGGGGCCCAGTTCTCTCTGAGACCGAGAGGTGTCAGCAGTCGTCCAGCAGAAATGGATCCAGACGTGGGGAAAAGTCGTGCAGAAGACGGTTTCTTGCAAGGCCTGACTCAAAGATGGCTCATGCCAACCCCGGTGAAAGGCATGGACTGCGGCCCTTTATCCTTCTCCTGTCTGAAAGTGTCAGTCACTCAGTCGCATCCGACTCTTTGCGACCCCATGGACTGTAGCCCGCTAGGCTCCTCTGTCCATGGGATTCTCCAGGCAAGAATACTGGAGTGGGTTGCCATTTCCTCCTCCAGGGGATCTTCCTGACCCAGGGATCAAACTCAGGTCTTCCACATTGCAGGCAGATTCTTTACTGTGTGAGCCACCAAGGAAGTCCTTCTCGTGTCTAGAGCAGCAACATGTAAAACAGTCCTCCAGGGTCTTCAGGATAATGGTCTTTGCTGCTCAACCTTTCCTAAGTGATAACCCTTCTGGGCACCATTTGGGCTGTAAGGGGATGACCCTCTCAGTCTTCCAGGTGGCTTTTGTCCTAAATACTCCAGGGAACCATCCGAGTTATTCAGAGAATCCACTTCCCCGGAACATGTCCTCATGTGGTGCTTCAGCCTGGCCTCCCTGGAGCCAGACGGGGCCCCTTGTGGTGAGTCAGTCCCGGCTGGCAGAAAAACCCCTGGATTCCTGGCCTCGTTCTCAAGTGCCTGCCAGCGCGGAAGATGCAGGCAGTGCCTGCGTCCCTCCCAAGGCTTTCCTGAAATGTTTTAATGATTTCAAATCAAACAAGAAGTAAACATTTCTGTTTTTCTGAATTTAGGAAAAGGACTAGATGAGACAGAATCGAGTAAGCATTTACTGTACCTAAAACCCGTGCCAAGTGTGGACTAGGTATGATTTTAAACTACAAAACTTCAGCTCTTCTTCACTATGAACTTCAGGGAGGGTGGGAATTATTATTGCCTTTTAAGCAATGGGGAAACTGAGACTCAAAGAGGTTAAGTGCCTTGCCCAGGGTGCAGTGGGGAGGCAAGAGCATGGGGTCTCCATCACCTGGGCTTTCGGAAGCCAGAGGGGATGAACAGGGACTTCCCTGGTGGTCCAATGGCTAAGACTCCATACTCCCAATGCAGGGGACCTGGGTTCAATACCAGGTCTGGGAACTAGATCCCATATGCTGCAATTAAGAATTTGCATGGGGACTTCCCTGGTGGTGCAGTGGTTAAGAATCTGCCTTCCAACGCAAGGGACCTGGGTTCGATCCCTGGTCAGGGAACTAAGATCCCACATGCTGAAGAGCAAAGACGCCTGCGAGCTGCAACAAGCCACAGCTAAGATCTGACACAGATGAAAAAAAAAGAACTGCATGCTGCAACTAAGACCTGGCACAGCCAAAAAAATAAATACAAATAAATATATATATAAAAAATGGAATGATCAAAACTGGATGAAAGCTCATTTTCTCCAGAGGGTAACTTCCCATGTCTCACAGAAACCATGTAGATAAGGACAGATCCCAGGTGACTCTGGCAATGGGAAAGGGTTTTCTTTTTTTTTTCCCCAACAATTTATTCATTGATTTACTTTATATTTGGCTGTGCTGGGTCTCTGTTGCTGCACGCGGGCTTTCTCTAGTTGCAGCGAGTGGGGGCCACTCCCTAGGTGCAGTACGTGAGCTTCTCATTGCAGTGGCCACTATTGTTGCAGAGCACAGCTCTGGGTGCACAGACTCCAGGAGTTGCAGCACGTGGGCTCGGTAGTGGCCCACGGGCTTAGTTTAGTTGCTCCTTGACAAGCGAAACTTTGATTCTCAGTTTCTTGGCTCAAGAGAAAGACCCTTGGAAGCAGCTCCTGAGTGTACCATCTAGGACACAGGACAGGCCTGATCCCCAGCCAGGGACAGAAGTGATGCTGGCCAGAGAATACACCGAAACCACCTTCCACATCTCGTTACATCCCCAAGATACACCAAATGCATGCAGCGCAGTCACCAAGAAAGGTACACCTGACTAAGAACCTAAGTAAGTCCCCTAGGAACAGCCAGAGTCAGGAACGAATTTTTAGTATCCAAGGAGAAAGGGTGGTATCATCTTGAGATGATAAAGCTGGTTTTCAAAGGTAGCAGGGAGGCAGGTCACTCTGCCTGCCCCCCCCGCCCCCGCCAACCCCCAAGAGCCTGCCCACCTCCTCACAGGTGGGGTCTGGCTGCTGGCCGCCCTCTTTCGGCTCTGTGATCAACACATTTCAAACTAATCTGGCAGCTTCCCTGCAAAAGTCTCTTCCGTTCCTCCCCCTCTGGGTACTGAGTCCCCAGTCTGTAAAACAAAAGATGTTCAGAAAACCCAGCTCCCTGGGCAACCACTTCTGGAACCAGAAGGTAAGTTGGGTACACATCCCACTACGGAAAACACAGCGACACAAACCACTAGTCCACACGCTGTCTGGAACCCTGGGGACTGTCCCGTCCCCCTTCACCTCACCTTCTTCCCATGCTACTAATTAAGGAATTCTTTAAGTCCCTTAGGGACAGTCTCCTTCCTCCACTGCTTGACAGATGTGACCTGTAGCCCCGCAGGTGCACACAGCAGCTGGCCCCATCAGCCTCTCTCCAGCAGTTTCATCTCCTGGGACTGGCAGCCCAGCTCTGGCTCTGGGTGCAGAGGTCCTCACTGGGGGGCGAGGAGGGGGAAAAAGAAGGAGGAGGGGCAGGGAGAGGACACATAACATCTCGGTTTTCCCACTTGTCGTCAGAGGGAGCTGAAATATTATAGTTGCCTTGCCTACACCACAGGGGGTGACGAGCCTTAAACCCGCAGCGTGGGTGAAAGGACTTGCTCTCTCCTCTTGAAAACACTAATCAAATGTAAGGAATTATCTATAAACATTGTGCTTTGAGTCACTCCTTGATAGCACTCTCAGGGGACTTTGGTAATTGGCAACTGGACGACATGAACTTCCTGCCTTTGCAAAACCATTTCTCCCTCTCCAGTCTTTCCAAACCCCACACTCTAGACCTCGGGGTCCCGTTCCGTGTGGCCCCTCGTGGCTATGGAACCCTTGAAACGTGGCCAGTGCAAGTCGGAATGTGTTGGAAATCAAAAGTACATACTAGAATGTACAGTCTCTCAATGATTTTTTAAAAATACTGATTACATGTTCAAATGATAATGCTTCACATATACTGGGCTAAATCAGATATATTTTTGAGATCCAGGTGAATTAATGAAAATGTATTCCACCTGTTCCCTTTTCAAACGTGGCCACTAGAAAACTCTGAGATCCCACGCAGCCTGTATTACACTACAGAGGACAGGACAGCTCTGGGTAACCTCCACAGCCTGCCAAGCGCTTCTTTGCCCTTCCTCTATCCTTGGCAGGCCACGGTCTCTCATTCCTCTCTGATTCTCGGAGCCCCGCCTCAAACTGCCACGTCTTCCACAAGTCTTTTTGGGCCTTTTGAGGATCCTCTGAATTTCCAAAAACGTCCACCATAGGATGGCAAGCTCCTATAGAGGAGGGTCTGCATTGGTTTACTCCTTGCTAATACCCTTAGCACCTGACATCTACACAGCGGATGCTGCTGCATTTGGTAACTGGATGAATAAATGAATGAAACAAAGAAGGGCCAACTGGAAAGAAACTGACAGAGCTGCGCTTGCAGAGAAGAGGTTGACAACGCCAGAGAAAATCGTCAGGCACTCCCTGTTAGCCAGCCAAACTCAATTTCAAAGCATACCAACCCGGACATTTTCTAAACATCTTGATTCCTCAGACTTGAGGAAGTAATGCCAAAACTTTAATCCCTTTAGTTGGGAATAAGACTTTTTAACAGAAATGGTTGCTTTTCCCCAAAGTGAGCATTCCCTACTCCGGGCAGAGAGTGGCAGGGCAAATACTCCACAAACATCCGACAACACATCCGCAGCTCGGCTTGCAAAATGTGACTGGGTCCAACAGAAATGCTCATTTAAAAGCTTTGAGTCCTTGTAAAAAAAAAAAAAAAAAAGTACCCAGATGTCCCTGGGAGTGAGGTATGTAAGAAATGAGTAATAAGAAGAGAAACTCTAACTGTCCCACTATAATCTAGGAAGCCTTGCCACTGAAGACAGGATGGCTTGTGGACCACCATACGCTTGGAGGTGTTCACCCAGGTGGGGGCTGTTTTCTTGGAGCCTGAACGTGGCTCCTTGTAACTGCAAGTGGAATGGTGATGAGCAGGGAATTTCTCTCAGGAAGATGCAGCCTTAGGGAGAAAAGCAAGTCTTAGTCCAGGTCCACTTTTTAATCCTCTCTGGAAACCCCAGAATCTTTTCTGAAGCTCTGCATCTGGACTCCCAACAAGTCCTGGGGTTGACTCAGACCTTTTACAAAGCTCCTGGGAAGCCAAATGCGAGACCTGTTTCCCAAGAGGAAATTAAAACTCCTCTCCAGTGAGGTGAGGCCTTTTCAGAGTAAGATGTTTGAGTCACTTACTCTGTCCTTCTCCTCCTGCAGCAACAGGCTGAAACCTTCCTAGGAAGCTCTTAACCACGGCCATTTTGATGAGAGAGATTAAAAAATGGAGGCCTGAAGAAAGTGTTCAGAGGCCACTAAAGGCCCAAGCTCACAGGAGCAAATCTCTTCTTTTAGGACTCGTTTTTTTTTTTTTCCAGGCCCAAACAAACAAAAAGCACTCCCCAAACACCCCCAAACAAACAAAGAGCAGACAACTAAAAGCCAGAGCAGTCCAGCCTGGTCTCCGTGGCTGGAGGCGTCCTCCTCCATTCTCAACTCCATCCTCCTGGCCACTGGAGTCCACAGGAACAAAGCTGGACCAGACCTAAATCTGGAGATGTTCTGATCCTCTCCCCCAGGAGGGGTGGGGCCATAGCACCTTCCAGGCTCCTTCTCTGTGTCTTCTGCTTTTGGCTTCACTTGCTATTCTAAGGGTGCCTAACGGAACTTTCTCACATCCTCCATGGCCAGGAGCCAAGGAAAAGAAGTAAGTACCCAAGGCTCTCTACTTGGGAGCCAAAGAAAACAGTGCCCACTCTGGCCCAAATCCCATTCGTGAAAATGCCTCCCCAACGCGCATTTCTACGGGCACCGTCAGAGCAGACAGCGCGCGGCGTGCACACTGTCCAAGCGGCTCTTCACCCGGATGACCCTGATTAAAAAGCTGACGCTCCGCTATGACTAAGAATAAATGCAACAGATATTTCAACGAGCTCCTCACCCGATTCAGTATGCAACCATCGCAGGCTGGAGCCGAGACCCCGGCAGCTTCCCAGTCCCCAAACACCTGGCATTCCTCGGGGTGGGGGGGGGGGGGGGGGGGGGGGGGGGGGGGGCGGTCCACGGCAGCAGCCCTGGAGGTCTTCCCAGCCATTTGGGGGCGGGGGCGGGGAGGGGGTAGAATACGTAAACAAGTCATTAGGGAGGCAGGCCATCCTCCCTAAGGTCTCTGGGTCTTCCCCACCAACACCACCAAGGGCTTCCCCTGGGTCACTGGAAGGAAGGCTGATGACCCAGGCTTGGGGCGGGGGGGGGCGGGGGGGGTGTAATTAACCAGACGGAGGCACGTCCCAAGGGGCCCTGCTACTTAGCCTTTAAACAAGCCTCAGGGAGGAAACGGGGAGCCCGGGCCAATAGTTCGGGGGTGGGGGGTGGGGGAGGATGGGGAATGGCCACTTTCTGCCCCACAGTCTCAAGGCTAAGGTTGTATAATTTAGACTGTTTTCCAAAAAAAGCGCAGGGCCGGAGGTGCAGAGGATAGAGCGCCATCTGCGGAGGAAACAGTCACCTTAATTACCATGTCTAGAGAAAGTGCGATTTCATTACAGCCTCCGAACGACCGCCCAAAGGAGGAAACCAGAGAAGTGTTTTCAATTTGAAAGAGGCTGGAGAGGAGAGGGTGAGAGACCAACTCTCCCCACCCTCTCGCAACTTTGGAACCAGAAAGCCCTTTCCTGCCTCAAAGGGCAGAACCAAAAACCCTCAACAGGCCAACCCCTTTCAAACCTGCGGCCGGCGCGGACTTGGTAAAACGCCCCACGTTAGCCTCCGGGAGCGGCCGCCCAAAGAAAGAACTCCTTCAAAACACCAAGGGAGCCACAGCCCGGGCCCCCCTCCCACGCCCAAGCCGCTGCGCCCCGGGCTTGCTCCAGGGAGGGTGGAAAAGGGGACGCGTGACGCCACCGCCGGGCGGCCCGAGACCCGGCGGCGGGCTCCGGACAGGGTCAGACACTCCCGCCGCTCCGGCTCTAACTGAAAAGGGAGGAGGCTGCAATGCTCCGGTTCCAGAAACTTCTGTCAGGGCCAGCTCTGGGTCAGACCGGTGGCCAAAGAGGCCACCACTTATCAGAGGAGATATTGTCATCCCCTAAACCTCCTCTCGCCGGCAATGCCCCTTTCCCGCACGAGCCAGAAAGCGCCAGCACAGCCTAAGTACCCTGGCATCCAGGGTAACTTCTCTCCCCCAGTCCCAGCGCCTCGTACCCAAGTCTTAAGAAAAAATCGTAAAGAGCGAGGTGGTGAGGACAAGTTATAGGATCCCTGTTTCGATCCGGGGGAGGGGGCAGGGAGGAACAGGGACGTTCAAGCGGCTGCGGTGTACCCGGGTGGGGTGAAACGGAACCAGATGCGGCGGCTACATCTGGAAAATGGGGCGGGGGTGGGGGGAGTGGTGATGGGGAGGTGGTGGGGAGACACGGCGGAAACTTTGAACAGGGCCAAAGCCTCTGGGTCCAGACAAGAGATGCAGGTTTCACCGCTCCCCAAGCCCTCCACTCCCCAACCAGAGGCATCTGACTGCTTCCATAGGATCTGGGTTAAATGATCGCATCTACAACGTCAATAAATTCCTCTGCAAACGAAGGTTCCAGCCCCCCTCTTCTCCTCACCCCAAACATAGCGGGAAAGGGGAGCGGGAAGGGGGCAGAGGGTTCTGGGCCCGCGAAGCAACAAGCGCCGGTGCCGAGCGAACCGCACCGGACAAAACCCTCATCCCTTCCCCCACCTCCTCGAACCAGATAGGAACTGACCAATCCCTTCCCCCAGACCCCGTAATGGGGCTTAACCTCACCCGCTGGGCGCCCTCCCCTTCCCCAAACTTCCGACCCTTTCAGAGACGGACTAAGTCGGAGATCAGCGCCTCTCGAAAAAGGGAATTCCTTTCTCGCTCTTCGCTGAAGCAGCTTCAGCCATTTGGTGACGACACCCCCCTTTAAAACCGACTGGAAGAGAAGCGAACCGACCCCTCCACTTCCTTCCCCTTTCAGGCCCCCAACCGCCCACCCGCCTGCGGCAGTGACCCCAGACTTTCCCGGAGATGGAAAAGGACTTAGGAGGACCCCGGGTTTTTTCTTTTTTCTTTTTTTTAGCGTTCCACCCAAAGCTACCTGCTGGATCGCGGAGACTCCCCATGGGTGGACTAAAAGGAGATGGTGTGGAACGCAACACACACACACACACACACCCCACCGCGCTGCCCGCCCCCGCCTGCCTCCCCAGGCCCAGGAAACCCAGGACCGCCGCCGCCTCGGCCCCGGGCCCTGTCCCTCCCCGGACTCACCGCGGAGCCGCCGCCGCCTCGCCAGCTCCCCAGCGCGAGTTGGCGGAAAAGTTGGGCGGCGGGACGGGCGCGGGGAGGGGGCGCAGAAGGCGACGCGAGCGGAGGGAAGGGAGGGGAGACAAAAGGGGGGCGCCGGGAGCTGGGCAGGGAGCCGGGGGTGGAGAGGGGCGGGTAACGAGCGGAGGGAGGCGCCGGACCCGACTGCGCTGCGGCGGGGAGAGCGCGCGGCCGGGAGGCTCCGGCGCCGGGGGCCCGCCCGGGACGCGGAGCCCGCCCCGGATCCGGGGGCGCCGCGGCTCTTACCTCACTCGGCGCTGCGGTTCCGCCTCTGGAGAGTCCGCCGTGGCTCGTGCGGGCGGGCGGGCGTCCGCGTCCCTGGCTCCGGCCCGCCGCCCCCGGGCTCCGCTCGGGTCCTGGCGGGGCCGCAGGAGCCCCCGCGGCCGGCGCTCGACTGCCGGTGGCGCTCGGGGCTCGGCGCCTCCAGCCCGGGCGGGAACAATGGAGCCGAAGCTGGTGCCCCGGAGGCGGGGCGGGGGGAGGGCTCCTGTCCGCCGCCCGGGGTCTCCAGACCCTGTGGGCCCCCCCTCTCCAGCACCGGGCGGCGGCCCTCAAGCTTCTGGCAGCCCGAGCTCCATCGCCTGGCGGGGGCCCCGGCGCCGCGGCGTGCCCGACTGCCGCCCTGGTCCCCTGCGCCCGGCGGGGCGCCCCTCGGACCGGAGAAAAGTCCTCGGGCTCCGCCGCTCTTCCAGCTGCGGCGCGCGCTCTCGGCCGGGGAAGGCGAGGTCGCCGCAATGCGCTAAGCGGAGTCTCGGGGCTGTCCGGACGTCGCCGCCCAGCTCTGGGCACAGCCCGGGCTCCTCCGCGCGCTGCGGCTGGACCAGACTTCGGGCTCCCGCGTCGCGCCGCAGCCACAGCCGAGGCCGCCGCGCCAGTGCCCGCAGGAGCGCTCCGAGCGCTATGCGCCGGCAAGGCGCGAGGGCTCCTTCTCTCACTCCCACCCCACGCTGGTCCCACCTCCTCCTCCTCCCCCTGCCGCTGCCTGCTGGGCCTTGTAGTTCTGAGCCGAGGGCCCCCGAGAAGGGGGGAGCGGGTTGAGTCGCCCTGCGCTCTGCTGCTCCTTTGCCTCAGTCTGTCTGGCCTCCTTTGACGCGCGCCCGCCCCTCCAACTGAGCCCCTCCCGGAGGGCGCACGAATTTCGGGCTGTGGACGGATGAGCAGTTGGAGGGATGGAGATGAGACCCTGAAGCCCTCAGGTTGCACACGGTAGCACTTTGGACTCTGACCGAGTGCCCTGGGGAAACGATGTTCTCGCTCTGTATCTCAGTTTTCACATCTGTAAAAGAGGATAGCGAAGAGATCAAACCAGTCAATCCTAAAGGTCAGTTCAGTTCAGTCGCTCAGCCGTGTCCGACTTTTTGCCACCGCATGGACTGTAGCACGCCAGGCTTCCCTGTCCATCATCAACTCCCCGAGCTTGCTCAAACTCATGTCCATCGAGTTGGTGATGCCATCCAACCATCTCATCCTCTGTCGTCCCCTTCTTCTGCCTTCAATCTTTGCCAGCATCAAAGTCTTTTCCAATGACTCAGTTCTTCGCATCAGATGCCCAAAGTATGGGAGCTTCATTTTCAGGATCAGTCCTTCCAGTGAGTATTCAGGACTGATTTCCTTTAGGATAGACTGGTTGGATCTCCTTGCAGTCCAAGGGACTCTCAAGAGTCTTCTCCAACACCGCAGTTCAAAAGCATCAACTCTTCGGTGCTCAGCTTTCTTCATGGTCCAACTCTCACATCCATACATGACTACTGGAAAAACCATAGCTTTGACTAGATGGATCTTTGTTGGCAAAGTAATGTCTCTGCTCTTTTATTTGCTGTCTAGGTTGGTTATAACTTTTCTTCCAAGGAGCAAGCATCTTTTGATTTCATGGCTGCAGTCACCATCTGCAGTAATTTTGGAGCCCAAGAGACCAACCGTAAACATTCATTGGAAGGACTGATGCTGAAGCTCTAATACTTTGGCCACCTGATGCAAAGAGCTGACTCTTTGGAAAAGACCCTGATGCTGGGAAAGATTGAAGACGGGAGGAGAAAGTGGTGACAGAGGATGAGATGGTTGGATGGCATCACTGATTCAGTGGACATGAGTTTGAGCAAACTTTGGAAGATAGTGAAGGAGTGGGAAGCCCCTCGTGCTTGGGGTTGCAAGGAGTCAGAGATGACTTAGCCACTGAACAACAAAAAGGGGAACAATAGCACTTTCCATATACAGTTGAGGATTAAATAAGGGCCTGCCGCAGAGTTACTGAGCAAAGTCAAACTGCTTTTATTCATGAGAAGTTTGATGGCTCCTCAGAAGCTTTGGTTCCATCTCACTTTCCCAAACATATGGCCTAGGTTTTGTGGTCCAGGGGTGCTGAGTCTTGTCAGTTCTGCAGCACCATTCTCCGCCTCCGGAAGTCTTCTGTCTGCAGTGAATGTTTCAGAAGCAAACAGTGAGAGGAGCTGAGAAGTGTTGATTTGGAAATTGATCAAAGCCTACCCAGCACACACTCCAGTACTCGAAGGAACTCGAGGGAAAGTAGCTAAAATGCCCTTTTCCCTGGGTCTTTCTGCAGGCTGGTATAATCTAGTGGTTCCCTGATCCAAATGGACATCAGATCAGTTCAGTTCAGTCTCTCAGTCGTGTCTGACTCTTTGCGACCCCATGAATCGCAACACGCCAGGCCTTCCTGTCCATCACCAACTCCTGGAGTTCACTCAAATCCTTCCCAAAACTTCTGAAAAATATAAATTCATGGACCTGCTCAGACTTGAGAGATCAGGCTGTCCCAGGAAGGAGCAAAGAGCTTATGTTTTTCTGCCGCTCCCATGGTATCAGGTAGGGGACCACTGGCAGGTGAGAAGTATGCCACCCTAGATATGATAGATACCTTCTTTCCGGCCTGCTACTTAAGAACTATTTGATTTTGGACAAGTCATGCATTTGAAAGAAATTGGAAGGAATGATGCTAAAGCTGAAACTCCAATACTTTGGCCACCTCATGCGAAGAGTTGACTCATTGGAAAAGACTCTGATGCTGGGAGGGATTGGGGGCAGGAAGAGAAGGGGATGACAGAGGATGAGATGGCTGAATGGCATCACTGACTCGTGACTTGGTGATGGACGAGGAGGCCTGGCGTGCTGCGATTCATGGGGTGGCAAAGAGTCGGACATGACTGAGCGACTGAACTGAGCTGAACTGAACTGAAGATCTGTTTACGTGTTTTCCCTCAGTTGGCTAGAGCCCCCTCACAAGGTTGTCACCAGAATCAACTAAAATAATGGAATTCAGCGCACGCAAAGTGTTGCTTTTGATATAGATAAAGTTGCTGTGTCAGTTACTGGTAGGGCCTGTTCCCTCATCCTCACCTCATTGAAACCCACAAGGTTGTGGAAGCTCAAAAACTGAACAAGACAACCCCCTCCCGCCCCAACATTTAAGGAAAGTATCTCCAAGTTATTTCTTTTCTTTTGTGGCTGTGCTGTGTGGCTTGTAGGACCTGAGTTCCCCCACCAGGAATGGAACCTAGAAGTGAAAGCATCAGGTCCTTACCACTGGGCTGCCAGGAAATTGCCTCCAAGTTAGTTTTTTTATTGGACCAGCGGGTAAAAGAACAGTGACTACCATAGTGTTGTTCACATAGTAGGAGCTCAGTACATGTTTATGGACTGACTGACAAGTAAATAAATAAATATTTACAAATGAATGAAAAAACATTAAATACAAAGCAAGAACTCACATATTTGTGGAATAAATGAACTTCAGTCATCAATTTTTTTATTATTCATTTTAGATTTTACATTTAGGCCCATGAACCATTTTGAGTTGATTTCTGTAAATTGTGCAAGGCATGGTCAGTTGTTGCTGTGTTTTTTGTATAGAGGTATTCAAGTTTTCCAGCACCATTTGTTGTTCTGTACCATGTAGATTGTGGGATGGTAGTTCTCCAACCCAGAATGGAACCAGCAGCTCCTGGGTTGGAAGGTGGAGTCTTCACCACTGGACCACAGGGAAGTCCCAGTTATCGTTTATGAAGTTACCCCTCTGTGAGCTTATTTCGCCACCCTTCAACCCTTGTGCTCCCGATTAGGTTCTATTCATTGGAAGGACTGATGCTGAAGCTGAAGCTCCCGTACTTTGGGCACCTGATGCAAAGAACTGACTCATTGGAAAAGACCTTGATGCTAGGAAAGATTGAGGGCAGGAGGAGAAGGGGGCAACAGAGGATGAGATGATTGGATGGCGTCACCGACTTGATGGACATGAGTTTGAGCAAGCTCTGGGAGATGGTGAAGAACAGGGAAGCCTGGAGTGCTGCAGTCCATGAGGTGGAAAAGAGTTGAACACGACTTGTCAACTGAACAGCAACAAAACGAGTTGCCCATATATTGGCCTCTTTCATTTTCTTTCTTTATAAATTTTTATCTATTTATTTTTGGCTTCCCTGGATCTTCATTGCTTTGCGCATGCTTTCTCTAGTTGTGGAGAGCGGGGCCTACTTTTCCTTGTGGTGTGGGGTCTTCTCATTGCTGTGGTTTCCCTTGCTACGGAGCACAGGCTCTAGGCATGCTGGCTTCGTAGTTGTAGCATGTGGACTTTACTGCTCCTTGGCATGTTGGAATCTTCCCAGAGCAGGGATCAAAAACGTGTCCCTTGCACTGGCAGGCTGATTATTATCCACTGTGCCACCAGAGACCTCCACCACCTTCACTTTAAATCCTGCTCATTCCAGCCCTGTAAGAAGGCCAGACTCACACTCCTCCACCTAGTAGGGGCCTTCCCAGCCAATCTCGGCTTTATGAGTCCCTGGGATCCTTATTGACCTTCTGGTATATCCCACTGATTTGATACGTAACAAAACTGGTGGCTCACTAGGTAATGAGTCTGCCTGCAATGCAGGAGACCTGGGTTCAATTCCTGGGTGGGGAAGATCCCCTGGAGGAGGACAAGGCAACCCACTCCAATATTCTTGCCTGGAGAAGTCCATGGACAGAGAAGCCTGGCAGGCTACAATCTGTGGGGTCACAAGAGTCAGACACGACTGAGTGACTAAGCACACACTACTTTGTTAGTTGTCTTTTTTACTCTTTCTTCTAACCAGCTCCCAAACTGTCTTAGGGCCTGGTTCCCATCTTGCATCTGACCTAGCTTGGGATTCCTCTCAGGAGGTGTTTCATTATA
Source organism: Ovis aries (assembly GCF_016772045.2). Taxonomy (NCBI): domain Eukaryota; kingdom Metazoa; phylum Chordata; class Mammalia; order Artiodactyla; family Bovidae; genus Ovis; species Ovis aries. The sequence continues at coordinate 32,695,730 of NC_056079.1, forward strand.
CTGTTGATGAACTTGATTACCAACTTGGGTGACCAGACAAGTGAATATAGTTGGAGAGGAAATACAAGCCAAGACAGTCCAGCATTTAACATCCAACCACTGTTTTCACACTTTGTTACTGCAAGAGAATAGGTCACACATCTTCTTTCTGATTCTTCTAAAACAGGGTGTTTTCTAGTCTTATTTATTTTTTGACCCTGAGGCATGTGGTCTTATCTTTCTGACCAGGAATTGAATCCGCACCCCCTCTTTGGAAAGCGAAGTCTTAACCACAGGACCACCAGGGAGGTTCCAACAGGGTTTTATTTATTTACTCATTTTTAAATCCAGCCCTTTTGCCTTCTGATTTAGAAGCATTTTATAGGTACCTTGAACCCCACAGATGACACTAAAGAATGTGTCCTTGATTTCAACAGAAAATGTTCAAATATTGTTTCAATGTTCTGATGCTTGTCTGTTTGTTGTTGAGTGGCATCAACCTGGGGTTGAGGAAATGTCTCTTCAGGTGTAGCAAGAAACCAAAATGAAAGCAAGTGGTCAAGTTGGTAATTCTCTCTCATCTCAGGGAAACAGCCAAAGACAGCACAGGAAAGGTGGGAAACCCGGGGAAGGAATGAATGAACAGGCTGTCCACAGACCTCGGAGGGCTCCTGAGCCATTGCGAGGCCCGGGGCTTCTTTCCTCCCAGCCTAGCTCCCCTTGGGTGCTGCTGCTTCCCTTCCTCTTCCTGAAAGGAGGACCCTCCATTGGAGGATCGGGCCCCAGGCCAGTGAAGGGAGCGCCTCCCCAGGGCGGCCCCAGCCTCTCCAGGCAGAGAAGGGGTCACACCGCCACGCTGCTTCTCAGTCCTGCTCTGGGAACTCCTGGCACCTTGCCTCTCCACACAGAAATATAATCATCCCTCCGAGATAACAAAGAGCTGGGAGGGTCGGAGAGAATCTGTAGGTCCCTCGCCCTGTCAGCTCGATGTCTATGGGGGGTGGGGAGGGGGACAAAGGCCCACACTGGCTCGAGGACCTGATAACCGGCTGGGGACCTGTTGCCTCCTGTGTCTATGGGAGGAGGTGAGCGGTGCTGAATGAAACCCAGCAAAACGGAGCTCTCCCCAAAGCCTGATTGGGTGTCTTTGTTTGGGAACACTGCAGAAAAGCCCTTCTCCTCCTGCAGTGTCCTCAGACCTCTTCCTCGAGAAGGCAGGCCCTCCCCTCCCCAGCGCTCCCCTGTTCCATCTGAGTCTAGTTATTTTAGGGCTCAGCTGTTCCCGCCAGCGATGAGGACCGTTCCTCCGCTGGCTGGCGTGGCCCTGCAGAGCTGACACCTCCCTGTTATGGAAGAGTGTGGAGGGGGAGGCTAGCAAAGTCTACTACCAGTGGGGCAGGAGGGGCTGGAGAGCAGCTCTAGCCAGCTCTGGGGGTTCCTCAGACTTGGGGGGGGGTACCGGCAGGGGCTGGACTGGTTGCAGGGGAGCAGCCTTGGGAGGAGGGAACCGTCTGTATTTCTCCCTCCACGGTGGAGGGTCACAGGTCCCTGGGAGCAGGTGGGCTGCCCAGCCTTTTGCCCCAGGCTCCTGGAGTTAGGGAGTGGCAGTCAGTTACCATCTGGCTGCCATTTGGTGACCCCTGGCTGTTCTCAGCACAGCTTCAGCATATCGGGGAAGGGAGGGTCTTGTTTGGCTTGGTGTTTCTGTAAATAACACTTCACTCTCTCCCGACCAACTGAGAGTGGGAAAGGGAGGTCTCAGATTCTCTGGCCTGAGTGCAGCATTTATCCTCCGAGCATTGGGGCTGGGTGGGGACGAGGGGGACATCTCCTGTGTCAGGCACTGTGCTGGGCACAATGATTCCGAAGAATGAATGAGATGAGGGGGAGCTCACCCCTGGAGATGAGCCTCCGGGAGCTGACAGTCTTGTTGGGGAGTCAGGGGCACCTGCCGAGTATTTGTGGAGGAGGTGGCTCAGGGGAAGTCATAATGCCTGAGTCTTGAAAGTGAAACTCACAAGCCCACGTGGGATGATGAAGGAAGGCAAGACAGGAGAGTGCATGCATGTCAGGATGCTGAAGCTTCTGAATTGGCTTGCTCTGGAGAGATGAACTCAGTGCTGGGCACAGAACAAGTGCTCCATAAATGCTAACCTTGCTCTTCCATTTTAACCCAGGATCACCTCTTTGGGTGCCTTTTTTCAGGTATCTTTGTGGTGACACTCTCCAATTACCACCACCCTCAGATCCTCTGTCCAAGATCTGCAGTGAAGGATATATTTTTTCCCACTAATCTCCTCCTTCCTTACTGACCCCATCAAGATAAGCAGCCCCTTTTGTTACAGATTTAAGCGTGAAACAAGAAGAAAATAACAAGAACACATAGGGAGAAGCTAACAAGGCTTATAAAACCTCCATGATCCTAACAGCCGTGGTCCCTGGTCTAGGTTTCAGACCCCCTCCAGGATGCTCATGGCAAACCAGCTGGCCTTTTGTCCTCTGCTTTCCTTCAGAGCTCCCTGAACTATCCCCTCTTTCTGACCCCAAATTACAAACCCTCTCCCAGTAAAAGCCGCCCATCCAAACCACCGTGCTGGGGAGCTGAGAGATGACAGAGGTGGCAGTGGCCGAAAAGTGGACATTTGCACTTCTGAGGACTCCCCAGGAGAACCCAGTTCCTGAGGCTTCTGCCCTGCCCAGGGACAAAGATCAAAGATGCAGGGTTAGACTGGGATACACCTTTGAAGTGGATTCCATCCAAGGATATGCTAACAGAGTTGCAGATGACTTCTCCTGGGTTGTTAAGAACTTTTGGTGATATCGGACAAGCAGGGTCAGAGAGGAAAAGAATTTAAAAATAGACAGTGTTAGGTTAGGAGAGATAAACATGCATTTTAAAAGACAGAGAGATGAAGGTGTCAGTGAGGGTGTGGGAAAACGGACCCCCCAAATGCTTGTTGGTGAGAGTGCTGAGCGTATAGCCTCCTTGGGGATCATGTCATAATATTTATCAATATTTAAAAGGTACATACCTCACATACTCTTTGACCTCAAAATTCTTCTTTTAGGAATTCAAGATACAGATGTCCTTGTATATGTGTAGAAAGACTGTGTATATAATATTTATTAATATATAGATATGTTTATATAAAAAAGACTATGTATGTATACATGGATATAGATATGTTTGTATAATGTATATGATAATCACTGCAACATTGTGGCTGCAAAACACTAAACAGACTCATCCATAGGGCACTTGGTGAAATAAATCGTGGTCTATAAGTGCAAAATTGTACATTTATTAAAAGGAATGTGATAGATCTATATGGAAGGGAAAGAGCAAGAAGCTTTGGACTGTATATATAACAAATCTTTTTTGTTTAAGAAAAGAATGGGGGCACACACACCATTACACAGGCAGATACCTGTCTGCCTGCCTCCTGCTAAGTTGTTTCAGTCATGTCCGACTCTTTGCAACCCCATGGACTGTAGCCCATCAGGGTCCTCTGTCCATGGGATTCTCCAGACAGGAAAAGTGGAGTCAGCTGCCATGCCCTCTTTCAGGAAATCTTCCTGACCCAGGGATCAAACCACCGTCTCCTGCACTGCAGGCAGATTCTTTACCTCTGAGCCACCGGGGAAGCCCATATGCAGATATCTATATGTGTGTGTATTTATCTAATTGTAGATTACCTGGAAGGAAACTCTCACGCACACAACAGGTGAATTGAACGTCTAGGGTGTAGGGGTGGGAAGGGGCCCCTCAGTCTACCCTTTTGGACTACTGTAAAAATTTCATCCTATGCCTATGTTTTTTCCCTCTTAGTTGAATGTCATTATTTGAAACAAAGCAAAGTTCTATGAACTAAACTGTTATTAGTGGTTTCCTTTGCGATGTGGTTACAGGACGCTTACCTTGCTCGTTTACGTACCTTTCTATCATTTGAAGTTTGGGAATGCAGCTTGTCTATAGGGTGGTCTCTACAGTTGATCAGGCTGAGTGCTGGGTGTATGTTTCAGCAGCTAAAATTTCTATGCGCTTCTCCTCTTACCTCTGTCCAGAGGAGGTGGCACCTTCTTTTGTTCCTGACCATGTACAATTTTTATGATCAGCAAGATGATAAAGTAATGATGATATGATGATGGCATGTGTGGAAAAAGCAAAGGTACACTGAATGCTATGACTTTATCTTCAGTAATCATGGAGACACATCCCACCAACGCACGTCCACGGGGACAGCATTTAAGTGACCACTCTCAGGCCTTCGCTAATGCACCCGTTCTTTCTTCCACAGTGACCACAACCCCAACCGCTTTGCAAAATGGCCCCTGATCTGAAGAGAGAGAGGGAGAACGTGAAAGCTGATTTCTGAAATGGCAGATGATTATAAACAGCACACTGGAATCAGGGAGGGCTGCAGACCCCTCCAGTCATGAGTCATTCCTGAAATCAGCTCTCCTCTGAACAGCCAGTGCAGGGTGCCAGGGCGCGGTGCTGGGGTGCGGGGTGGGGAGGCTCTTCTCGAGTCGGAAGCAGGGCCCTCTCCTGCTGTGCCCTGTAGCCCATGAGTGGCTTCGGTCAGCAGTCCAAGGCGGGGGAGTCAGCTGAGTGGACAGGGGTGGACTTCTGAGACCTTACTAGGAAACCGTCTGGATGAGTGTTCAGTCTTACGGGAAGTTTCTCGCCAAAGCTAGGCAAAGGCTAATAATTCACTGTTATTCCCAAAGTTACTTGTTTGACTCTCATAGGTTTCTAAGCACGTGAGCTTATTTTCCAAGAAGTGTATAGGAAATACAAATAACTGCATTAAGGTTGATCTCTCTGGCTAAGCCTTTTTTTTTTTAAATGTTTTGCTTGACATCCCCAAGAGCTAATAGTTAATGAATGCTTGCCAGGTAGGCACCTTCCTAAATGCTTTTACATTTGCTAAGTGAGGTCATTACTTTTAAATCTCACAACAATGAGAAAGGGATGACTGTTAGCTCCCATTTCACGGATGAGAAAACTGAGGCTTGGCAAGGCTAACCCGACCAACAAGTGGTGAGATAAGGAAGTGATTCTGCAGATCTAGACAGTCTGACTCCAGAGCCTTCACTGCCAGCCTTTCACCTCGGGAAAAGAAGCTGCTCTTGATGTAGCAATGTCTACAAAAGGGAATTTAAAACCGTTCTTGCTTTAAAGATTCAATTATTTCTTTTAAAAAAGTTTAAACCACACCAAACAGAATTGTCACAGTCTAAGTATGTATTTTAAAGAGAACCTGTTACTAGTCTGCTTGACTCAATCAATACCAGAGTCATTTTTTTTTTCCTAAAACAGTTATGCTTTCTGGGATCTTGGGAGTGTGTGTGTGTTGTGGGTAGGAAGTCGGGTGGCAGGGAAGAAAAGGAACTGAAATCTGGCAACTGTGAGCCCAAGCATCAGCATCTCTTAGGGGTATCACTAGGTTTCAGAATTACTCTGCTTGAGATCAGCTGGTCTTGTTGGATATGTTGTTCAGGAATTTTGTGGTGAAGTTGAAGTGAGGGCTTGGGAAAACATGGAAGGCATTTTTCAAGAGACTCAACCAGCCAGCACAGAAACTGTATTTTAAGTAACCGTATCTCTGTTATGAATAGGCCCACAGAGAATTGAAATGGAAAGAATCTTTCAAATCAAATGTGCTTTCTGCTAGGTATGTTTCAAGTTTATTTTTCATTTTAATCTTTTTCCATACCCCTACCCACTTATAATTCCATCTCTTGCCTTTCAAAGTTTTCAGAAGAAGAACAAGGGGTGGTATTTTGATTAGAGAGATGGCTTGTTTGGCTTGGTTGCCTGTAGGAATGCTCCCCAAGAATTCTTGTTTGGCTCTGATGTTCTGTCACCTCTGTAGAAGATCCCAGAAGCAGGTCCCCTGGCCCCACAGCCCACCTTCCCAAGAGTATGTATGATTCGGGTCACTAGTTGCCCAAATGAGAGCTGCTGTGGGTAGTACGATTCCAAGCCCAGGTCTTCAGTGCAGAAAACCTTATGAAAACAGTCAGGGGAGAAAGTTTGTTATGGTAAAAAGTCGAATGTAGGGGTGAAGGAAGAGAACCGTGAGGACGACAAGTACCCAACTGAGATGGTTCATCCCTCTGTGTCACCGAGCTGGACCCTCCAATGCGAGGGCCGCCCTCCACGGCAGCATCTTGGCGATTGGCTCTGATGCTGCAAAGTCCTCTCTTAATGACTTAATGGAGACTCAGGGAGCCTGGCCGCCGGGGCTCATCTCTGCAATTTCTTCCTTCCTGCATTTTTATTGAAGCTCTGGGAACAGAGCCAGGACATTTGATGATGTTTGTTTCTACAGATCCTCCACTCCCTTTTTTTCCCCTTACAGATCAGATTATCGTGTGTTGGTGGCAGCAAAAACAAAAGCAGAGTATTGATGGCAGGTAGAGAATTGCTGGGAACACACTGGGACAGGGAACGCACACCCGGGTTGATCCAGACTGAGGGGTAGGTCATGTCGCCCCCCCCGCCCCACCCGCCGGGATGAAGGTGCTTTGTCCTAGGACTGGTGGGCGGTCGGACCCCCTCCTGCCCTCCTTTTCCTGTTTCTGCTTCAGGTGGCCTTTTATTGAAACTCTAAAGCTCGTTGGAGGATCTAAATGAGACTTTCTCTAGCCTTAATCAAAAATACAGGATAACCAGGGAGGGACCTCCTAGCCTTTTGCTCCAGTGAGTTTCCAATATTCCCCTGGGGCGAGGTAAGCATCGCTGGGTCCAGCATACGAATATTTTTTTTATGTGTCACCTTGACAAGGTTAGCAGCCTTTCTGGGCCTCAATTGTAAAATGGATAAACAGGTTTGTGAAGATGTAAAAAAAAAAAAAAAGCCAAAAAAATCCATCTAAAGCCCCACAGATGGTGCCAGACACTGCAGTAGTTGCTCATTAAATGTGGCCTGGCTTTACCTGAGTTACTGGGAATACCAAGGGGCAAATCTCTAGCTTCAAATCCATTCATTGGTGGTAGGAGAGGGATCAGGCTGGCCACCCCACTCAGATGCTAAAGCTTCACCCAGATTGATCCCAGTTTGGGTCTAAAGAGACTTCCTGAGTCCTTTGCCCCGCTCCACTCCCCGCTTTTTTTTTTTTTTTGGCCACACCACACGGCATGCGAGATCTTGGTTCTTCCCAACCAGGGATCAAACCCCTGGCCCTTGCATTGGCAACGCAGAGGTCTTAGCCAACTGGACCACCAGGAAGTCCTTCCCTTCCTTCCCGTCACCATCAATGGGCTTCACCTGCCCACATCCCCACTCCACACTTCATCCTGAAATGTACCCGCAGTGCCCAGGTTCCGTAAGGACTGACATCAAAGAAGAAGTGATTGAGGCTAAGAAAAACAGAAGGTGAGCAATGAAGGTGAGTGAAACAGGTTGGTGATTCTCAAGATCCTTTTTCTCAATAGCCGCCTTGGCCATGCCTTTCTGGCCTCGGATTCTCTTTCTCTCTGCGCCTCTCAGCCAGGCTTCAAATGAATGATGTAACGCTGAAGATTTATGGAGTGTCCACAGTGTTCCTGGCTCTGGCTTCTGCCCTCTGCTTCACTTCTCTCTCCTCCTGGACAGAACTTGCTGACCTTCTTCTTTCAGAGGTCCCTTTCAATCTCTTGTCAATTGCATTATCCTTCTCTAGGGAATCAATCCGCTAGCAAACTAAGGCAGCCTCTTGGCACTTCCAGACCACGGCTTGTAAAAACACAGAGCCCAGAATCCCCATTCATCAATGCTGATTTTTCCACGGCTCTGGTTCCTACTGGGGTGCGTGGGGGTGAGGGGTGCAGAGGGAGGGGTGAATGGTGATGAGAAGCCAGCAGTGACAGAAGCTGACCCTTCCCTGTGGTGGGGTTTCTTACTGGCCCCAAGCTCCTGAGCCAGGCTGTAGAGAGGGCACCCAGGGGATGCCTTAATGGGCCCTTGAGCCCAGGATGGGGTCAGCCCCAGCTGCACGTGGCCCCTTGCATTGCAGATGAAGGAAGTAAGAGCAGGCAGACACCTCCTGGATAAGACCTTTCTGATGCTTCTTCCTGGCAAAGAAAAAGAAGCTGTTTGGCTCCTGCTTAGGGGAACTCTAACTTGGAGGGGGAATGGCGATGCTTACAATGAAATTATTATTTTTTAAAATTTACTGTCATAACCATTTCTATTTAATTTTAATTTTAAAATCTTTTAAAAATTATTTATCTTTCAGGGCTTCCCTTGTGGCTCAGATGGTAGAGACTCTGTCTGCAGTGCAGGAAACCTGGGTTTAATCCTTGAGTCAAGACGACCCCCTGGAGAAGGGCATGGCAAACCACTCCAGTATTCTTGCCTGGAGAATCCCATGAACAGAGGAGCCTGGTGGGCTACAGTCCATGTGGGTCGAAAAGAGTCGGACATGACTGAGCGACTGGGGGAACTCTAACTTGGAGAGGGAGTGGTGATGCTTACAATGAAATAATTTTTAGTTTTAAATTTTCTGTCATAACCATTTAAATTTAATTTTAAATTTAAAACTATTTATCTATCTTTTGGCTGTGCTGCATGGCTTGTAGGATCTAGTTCCTGGACCAGAGGTTGAACATGTGCCAGCTTCCCTCTTCCCTTTGCGGACTCTAGCATCTCAGGACCTCGGCGTACAGACATGAACACCTGTATCTATTAACGGAGAGGCTTCATGTACAGGTGCTGTGAAGGTGTCCAAGGTGAGCGAGAGGCAACCCCCTGCCCAGTGACTTACTGCCTCCAGCGGATGCAGGAAGGGGCATATCTCAAGCATTCTGCCCGAAGCACCCACCAGCCCCTGTCCTGGTGACAGGACCTCCTTTGCATCTCAGGAGACAGGAGGAACATAATGGGATAAGAAGGGAGAATAAAGCTTGCATTCCAGGTATCAGGAGTCATCTGCACAGAGAGTGGCGACCACCGTCCACCAGCCTCACTGTGCTTCAGGCTTTGGGACATGCCAAGCGAGGATCAGAGGGAGGCTGGGTGATTTGCCCTGCTGGGCTTCAAATCATGGAATCTTAGGAGCTAGGATGCTAGGTAGTTTCCCATTTCTTGAATTGATTTCCCTCTGTGATGAAGCTTAACAATTGTCTGTCCCGAAATGAGAAAAGGAAGATCACGTAGTGGGTTTTTCCATATTTCTTTTAAAGGACTTTCCTTTATATTCTAAGATTGTGTCTCTCTTCCTTTTTTTAGTCCTGAAATGTGCTTCCTTTTTTAACTGATAGTGACAGGAGCCAGCCATATTTTAAAAATATTCTTATCTGGTGACAAGTTTTCAGTAAACTTTCAGTAAATTGCACTGGACCCAAATTTGGGAATCATGGATCAAATCCAACCCGTTCCTCCCGGGGGTGGGGAAACTGAAGCCTAACAAGCTCAAGGGACCCATCCAAGGTCAGATAGCAGGTAGGTGCCCTCTGTTGGTTCTCAACATGTTCCCCATTCTGGGGCCTTTGTGTGACGGGGGCCTTAGAATGTTTGGCAAATACTGCGTGGTCCCTGAAAGGGCAGTGATCTTCCTGTCTCCCTCGTTCTGGTATTAGAGAATCAGTCTCTCTGTTTCTCTTTTTGAAGTGAAAAGTCTTCTTCCCATTTTTTTTTCTTTTTAAAAAATATTTATTTACTTACTTGCCCCAGGTTGCGGCATGTGGGATCTTCGATCTTAGCTGCGGCATGAGGGATGGTGTTGGAGAAGACTCTTGAGAGTCCCTTGGACTGCAAGGAGATCCAACCAGTCCATCCTAAAGGAGATCAGTCCTGGGTGTTCATTGGAAGGACTGATGCTGAAGCTGAAACTCCAATACTTTGGCCATTTGATGTGAAGAACTGACTCATTGGAAAAGACCCTGATGCTGGGAAAGACTGAAGGCAGGAGGAGAAGGGGACGACAGAGGATGAGATGGCTGGTTGGCATCGCCAACTCGATGGACATGAGTTTGAGTAAACTCCAGGAGTTGGTGATGGACAGGGAAGCCTGGCGTGCTGTGGTCCATAGGGTCACAAAAAACTGAACTGAACTGAACTGAGGGATGGTGGGGTCTTTTAGCTGTGGCAAGCAAACTCTTAATTGTGGCCAGTGGGATCTAGTTCCCTGTCCAAGGATGGAACCCGGGCTCCCTGCCTCGGGAATGCGAACTCAGCCACTGAACCACCAGGTAAATTCTCAGTCTTCTCTAACCAACTGCACGGGCCTTCACCTTAGCCCCCTTGAGTGGAGGAAGCACCTCTTCTCCCCTTAGAAAGCAGACAGCGGCCCAGCCTTCCCCTTCCACAGCTGAGCCTCCTCCACCAAGTCCCTAAAAGGCAGAACCCAGGCCACCACTCCGCAGCGCTCCCCGGTCTGACCTCCAGGAGGGGTTCGAGGTGCCACTCACTGGCTCATAAACACTCCATTTACCTGGCTTCCCTTTGTGCTCACCTGACCAAAGTTAAACTTCCTGAGGGATTAAAAAAAAAAAAAAGACGTTCGTTTATTCTCTTTGTTCCGGAGACTCTCCACCCCTTTGGGTCTATTATCTCTAAAAAAGCTACGCCTTCTGTTCTGAGTTCCAGAAAGGTCAGATGGATTGAATTAATGAGGTGGACTGGAGCTGGGAGGCTGGTGGAGGGGAGGATTCTTAAAGCAAAGCTCGAGGTGAGAGTGAAAACCTAGGAGCTTAAGGAGGTTCAGCTCTAGGACTAGGCTATGTTGGGAAGGAAATAAGCTCTGACACTTCTGGGCATGGAAGAAGCCACATGAAGCCCCTAGAAGTCAGAGCAAGGCTGGTAGAGAGCAGGGAAGGCTCTTTCCTCTTCTGAATACTTCCCGGCTTTCTTTCCTATTGAATTGAATTGGAGAGTGGGTTCCTCCTGCCCTCCAGCTCCCAGGCAAAAACAACCCTCCCTTCCTTTGTTACTGTCTAGTGAGGGGACCATGTCCAGCTTTCTGTTTATCTGTTCTAACCGAGGAGGGTGGGGCTCAAATTAAAACAGAAGCTGCATTTTGCCTTGGGGTAAAGAAAAAAATAAAATAAAAAAGAAGAGCACTCTCCACTCAGAGTCCTCTTCTCCCGCCAGCTTAAAGGGCTCTCAGCCCAGTTCACAGATCAATGAAGACTGAATAGATCATTCAGCTGGACACAGGACCCACGTAGGTCTTTGGGCCATGACCAGTGGTCCTGCCCTTCTTTGCAGAAAGATTCTTCTAGAGGTGGGCCTCATTACCTCCAGAAATAAAAGTGAGAAGAGATTCACCCACTGCACAGGAAATATTAAATATGTTAGGAGGGAACTTGGGGACCGAGGGAGGAGCTGGCCCCATACCTGAGGCTGTGCGTGCTAAGTTGCTTTAGTCATCTGTTTGCGACCCCAGGGACTGTAGCCCACCAGGCTCCTCTGTCCGTGGGATGCTCCAGGCAAGAATACTGGAGTGATGTTGCCATGCCCTTCTCCAGGGGATCTTTCTGACCCAGGGATCGAACCTATGTCTTCTGTAGCTCCTGCATTGCAGGCAGATTCTTTACCACTGAGCCACCAGGGAAGCCCTACCTGAAGCTGAGAAGGTGTCAATTGTCCAATCAGAGAATAGGAAGGAAGTGTTTCCACCCCACCCCCACCCCTCAGCCTGTAAATCCTAATTCAAGACAACTTGTTTATCCTGGGTTTGTCCTCAAGGACAGTAGTCTGGATTTAGAGAAAGAAAACCCACATTTTTAACATTCCGATACCCATTAGGTAACAAGATGTGATGGATTTTGGAATCAGACAAGCTCTGGCTCCAAGAGCGAGGCAGGGAATTGGCTCAAGGTCATTGCTGTGATTTAGCTTTGGAAGCTTGGACGATTGCCTGGCTTCTTTGGAGTCTCAGCTTCCACATCTGTAAAGTGGAGATAAAGAATGATATCACAGCTGGAGCTAATATAAAGATGAAATAGCAATCAAGGTGTATGAGAACCCCAGTGCTTAAGTAGGTTCTCAAAATTGCATGTTCCCTCCTGCTCCCTGCTACCTACCTGGCTTCAATCAAGACTTCTGAGAAGGGGAAAGTGAGTAGAAGTAATTCTCTCATTTCAAAAACTGGACACTCCCTGTTTCTGTGTCCTGTCCCCAGGCTGCTCAGTGAAGGCTGTCATCATTAGAATGTATTTGTGAGTGCTCAGTTGCTTAATCGTGTCTGACTCTGTGAATTTATGGATTGTAGCCCTCTAGGCTCCTTTGTTTATGGGATTCTCCAGGCAAGAATACTGGAGTGGGTAGCCATTTCCTTCTCCAGGAGATCTTCCCAACCCAGGGATTGAACTTGGGTCTGTTGCACTGCAGGCAGATTATTTATTGTCTAAGCCATCAGGGAAACCCAGAACACATTTATCCAGCCGCTAACCTGTTTAAAGGCAGCTTGGCTTGGTGGGAAGACTGGAGAATCAGAATCCAGAAGACAGCTTCTCTCTCTGGTCCACCACCTGGTCTCAGAGATATCAGTGATTCTCTGGATGGCGAGGGCCCTTCAAGGTCATGTCCTCCAACCACAAACCTGAAGCTTGACCCTTATTCCACACACACACACACACATCCACACATATACACCATCTCTCATAAAGTGGTTGTCCAGCTTCTTTAGGAACAGCTCATTACATTTGAGACATCTTGCTGAACTGTTATTAGGCTTCCCTCGTGGCTCAGATGGTGAAAAATCCGTCTACAATGCAGGGGACCCGGGTTCGATCCTTGGGCTGGGAATCTTTAGACAAATCTGACTGTGCAAAGATTTTCTTTCGAAGTGAAACTTGGCTTCCTGATGTTTCTGCCTATTTACCATACTTCTATCCCTTCGGGGCATAAAGAAAAATAGATTCTGTCTCCCACGTGACAGTCGTGTATCTAAAGCTGATCGTGTCTGCCTGAGTTTTCTCTGGCCCCCACAAGCCACCTTCTTTCCTTTGCCATTTGCTTTGCCTCTCTGCACTCACCCAAACACGATGAGACTCAGCCCTCTTGTTTTAAAGGCAGGGATCGTTATTCCTGACTCAGGGAGGATTTAACAATGAAATGTACCTTCCACCCGGGCTGGGCTCTATTAATATTTGATGATAAATGAGTAGATGAATGAGTAGATGAGAGCGCTGTGCAAACAGAAATCTGCTTGCTGCATTAGTCTGTTCAGACTGTCAGAACAAGGTACCACAGTCTGGGGGGTTTAAACAACAGAATCGTACTCTTTTCTCACCATTCTGGAGGCTGGAAGTTCACGAGCAAGCTGCTGGGTTTTCCTGAGACATCTCTGCCTGGCTGGCAGATGGCTGCCTTTTCACTGTATCCTCCTATGGCTGTCCTTGCTCTGTGTTATTTGTGTCCTGTTTTCCTTTTTCTTGTAAGGCCCACCATACAGACTTCTTTTTAACCTAATACCTCTTTAAAGATCTCATCTCCAAATATGGATACGTTTGGAGGTATTGGGAGTTGGTGCTTAAATATATGAATTTGACAGGTCATCAGTTTAGCCCATAGACTTCTCTGGTGGTCCATGGTTAAGAATCTACCTTGCAGTGCAGGGGACGTGGGTTTAGTCTCTGGTTGGAGAACTAAGGTCCCACATGCAGTGGAGCAACTCAGAGCTGTCACTACAGCTAGAGAATCCGTGCATCTCGCAAATAGAGTCCGTAGGCTGCAACGAAAGATCCTGCCTTTGGGACAAGGATCCTGTGGGCTGCAAAGACCTGACACAGCCAAATAGACAAGTGAACAAATATTTTAAAACAAGTTAAAATGAACAATTAAAAAAAAGTTTAAAAAAATTTAGCTCACAACACTCACCAATGTATTATTGTTCTTAATTTAAAAAAAAATCTTTTATTTATTATTTATTTTTGGTTGTGCTGGTTCTTCATGCTGTGTGGGCTTTCTCTCTGGTTGGGGAGAGTGGAGGCTACTCTCTAGTTGCCAAACGCAGGTTTCTCGTTAAGGCCCCTTCCCTGGTTGCACAGGATGGGCTCTAGGGTGTACAGGCTTTAGCAGTTGAGGTTCGGCGCTCTAGAGCACAGGCTCAGTAGCTGTGGCCCACAGGCTTAGTTGCATTGTGACGCGTGGGAGCTTCCCAGACCAGGGATCGAACCCACATCTCTTGCGTTGGCAGGCAGATTCTTTACCACTGAGCCATGAGGGAAGCCCAGCAATTTTATTTATGGTGACACTTTTCAGAGAGTATTTGTGTGTTTTGCAGGGACAGTGGTCCTTTGCATATGAGAAAGAAAGAAAGTGAAGTCGCTCAGTTGTGTCTGACTCTTTGCGACCCCATGGACAGTAGCCTACCAGGCTCCTCCTTCCATGAGATTTTCCAGGCAAGAATACTGGAGTGGGATGCCATTTCATTCTCCAGGGGATCTTCCTGACCCAGGGGTCGAACCTGGGTCTCCCGCTTTGTAGGCAGACATTTTTCCCGATAAATGGGGAGTCTGTTAATATCGCATTGACAAAAAGGCAGAGAAACAAAATACCCTTCATGTGCAGGTGGGATTATGAATTAGCACAACTATCTTGGAAACCCTTTGGCAAATGGTCGGTGAGCTGAAGGTATAGCTACTCTGGCCCAGCAGCACCACTGCCAGGATCACACCCTAGGTCCCTCTTATATGTGTGCACCAAAGGCAGTCAGAGAAAGCTCATAGCAGTAAAAATGGGAAACAGTCCAATGTCTTATACCAGGAAAATGGGTAAATAAGGTGGGCATATTCATACAGTGAAACATTAACACAATGAAAACGCATGAATCAAGCATCAGCATGAATGAATCTGACTACCAGGGTGACAGACATCGACTCATCATAGAAAAATACATACGGTTTGACACCCTCTTTGTACAGTTCCAAATAAGTGAAGCGAAAGACTCTATTACTTAGGGATATATTGCTTTTGTTGTTTAGTCCCTAAGTCATGTCTGACTCTTGGCGACCCCATGGACTGCAGCTTTGCCAGGCTTCCCTGTCCTTCACTATCTCCTGGAGTCTGCTCGAATTCATGTCCATTTTGTTGATGATGCCATCCAACCATCTCATCCTCTGTCTTCCTCTTCTCCTCCTGCCTTCAATCTTTCCCAGCATCAGGGTCTTTTCCAATGAGTCAGTTCTTTGCATCAGGTGGCTAAAGTATTGGAGTTTCAGCTTCGGCATCAGTCCTTCCAACGAATATTCAGGATTGATTTCCTTTAGGATGGACTGGTTGGACTTCCTTGCAGTCCAAGTCTCAAATGTCTTCTCCAACACCACAACACAATTTTAAAGGCAGGCAAATTTGGAACTTCCCTGGTGGTCCAGTGGCTGAGATTCCATGCTCCCAATACAGCGGGCCTGGGTTCAATCCCTGGTCAGGCAACTAGAGGCCACGTGCTTCAACTAAGGGTATGAACACTACAATTAAATATCCCTTGTTCCACAACTAAGACCTGGTGCAGCTAAATAAATAAGTAATAAAAAGGAAAAAAAAATAAAAAGCAGGCAAGACTGAGGACAAGCAGACAGCAGTGACCTCTGTGGGACCAGGGGCATGCTGCAAAAAGTCTTAACTCTATTGCAATGCTCCATTTCTTACAGTGGGTGGTAGATCCACAGGGAAGAATTATTTATTAACCCTATCTCAATACATACATTAATCTCATATATTTCTGTACATATGAAATAATTCATCATAAAAAAGCTTTACAAATTCAAAAGGCAGAAAAATATATATCATGAAAATCTTTCTCCGATGGCAGCTGTTATTTTCAGATTTGTGTATATCATTTGGAGATCATGTATGCTTACAGAGACAAATTGATGCTTCACCATCTAGAGGTAAGTTATATTTGACAGCAAAACATACATGGACATGCATGTGTGCACACTTGTGTGTTTGTATTCTGCTTTCCTTCCCTCTCCCTTTTAGACACTGGTAGCACATCCGCAGACTCCTTTCAAACAACATTATGATCAGATAGTAAAAGGTCACAGTAAGGAGACTGTCTGGCAAGAGAAGATGGACTTATCTATCTGTCTCGTAGTTTGGATTTTAAATCAAAGACAGAATTGTCACTCTAAAGTAAAGAGACAGCATGTCAGGAATTCAGCTTTGGAGCCAGGACTGAAGAGACATAGAGTTGGGACCCAAGGGAGTCCAATTGCCTCCTGATTGAATCAACCCAAGACCAGAGGTGAGCAACTCTCCCTTCTTGATAATGAGACCCCCTGAGTTATAACTGTCTCAGACCAACAACACAGATGTGCAGAGAGGAGAGGGCGAGCTTGTGACCCAGTAAAAGCAGAGGACGAATACATCAAGAGACGATTCAGGATCGATGTCAGATGTATGTCACGCACCTGGCTGGGATTAAGGCAGAGAGCGGGGAGGCATTCTTGCACAGAAGCCGGGCAAGGAGGTGGGAGCTGCTTGGCCCAGCAGCTGGGTGTGGAGGGCAAGGCCAAGTGCCCCATGAGCAAGGTGGAAGGTAGGTGAGTGACACCCAGGGCAGTGCTAGATTCAGACAGAGCCAAGCCATGGAAGCTGCCAGTGCCTAGTTATCTGGGAAGTCTTCCCAGAGAGGCTTTCAGGAGCAGCTTGACTGGGGAGAGAAACAGGTTGGTGAACAGATTGAGGGCGGGAGCTCCAGGGCGTCCTGCCGATCCACACTGGCCGGGCTCCAAAGAACACTTGCTTATCTTCTTTCTGTTGTGTCTTTCACCCTTTTGTATTTCCTTAAAGATCTCAGAACCTGGCAGGGGTGTTTGGTTCTAGGATAAGCTGTTGAGAGTGGGTGTGCGCTAAAATGCAAATGCGGGGAACGGGGACCAGCTCTCGGTGATGGAAGTGGAATGCGGAAAAGCAAGAGGACTCTGAGGCCACGTGGCATGCACAGCGCTCCAGCCCCTGGTGGGAATCAGGAACCCTGGACTGCAGGCCCCTGGAATCAGATACCAACTTGTTCTAGGACCTCGGAAGGTCATAGAACCATGTCCAGCTTTCATCAAGGACTAGATGGGTGTGTTGGAACTAAATGACCTGAAAAATCTAAGTGAGTCAGTGACTGTCAACCAAAGAACTCACGCCTGCAACAGCCTTGAAGCTTACAGTATAAATATTGTTCGTGATCGTCATGCCTACCAAGCACTTCACACAAGTCTTCTCCCGTGTAGCGTTTCATCTGCCCGTCCTAATGACCCATGAAGCAGGCGTGGCAGGTGTCTGATTAGCCCATTTTACAAATAGGGAAACTGACAGGTGGGCTAACTGGTTCTAGGTCCCAGGGCTGGACCCTGGATGGTGCTTCATCCCCTTCTCCTTGCCCTGCTTGGATGTCAGTACTGGCTCTGGGGATGCCAGGTCCCCTTCTCCCCAACTCAACCTCAGTGTCGAGGTGGGCTACATGGTCACCTGAGCACCACCCCTTAATGAGATGTCTGCTCCAGCTGGCACACCCCTGCTGCACTTGCACGGGGGCAAGGCATGCCGTTTACTGCCATAAGGATGTGCCCTGAGCTGCTCCCGCCCCCCGCCGGCCCTTGGGGACGTATCCCCTGGGCTCCTGAAACAGTGGCAGCTGCCCGCCCGGCCGCCTCAGGCCTCCAGCCTCAGGGAGTGGCCTTGCTTTTCTCCCAGCCTGGCTTCCTGTCTAGACATCTCGAATGGTCCACTGGATTTAGCTTGCCGAGTCTGCCTGCCAGCTCCTGTCAAACCCACACAGTTCAGTGCCCGGTGGCTGCCTCCCCCTCACCAGGGCGGCATCCTAGAAGGAGTGGCTGGATCAGAGGACTGAGGCTAAGAAACTGTAGAATGAAGGGACCTGGGTGGGGCTGGGGGGAGGTAAAGATGATAACACCCTTAGAGTCATCTCGGCTCTAGCATCCTGCCTTTTTCAGAACTCACACAAGCATCACCCTCTCCCCCCCATACCTGGAAGGCTGGGTTGTCAAGGCAACACCTCGTAGACCCCAGTATTCTCAGTTTCATGGGTCCCCATGGACCACAGGAGCTGGCTGTGGAGAAGAAGCCTCTCTTTCGGAACTGGCTCTGGGGAGACGTGAACAGAGCTAGTTCTCTGCAGTCCCCAGTCCCCCAGCCAAGATTCTCTCTCTCGGAGGCCGAAGCTTCCACAGGAGATGAAGCTGAGGGATGCATCAGGCCCAGCACTTCTGGAGCAAGGATGCCAACGCTGATTTCAGAATGGCCCAGGTGGTCTCTGGGCCCTAAAGGTATGGCTTTACCTTTCTGCGCTGGCTTCTCACCAGCCCTATACGCAGGCTTCATAGTGGAGAAAAGCACAGTTACCTCTCTCCCTAACCTGCCCAGGGGAAAGAGACGACCACTGGTTCCAAAGGACTTGAAATCAAGCTGAGGAGCCAAACATCAAACAAATCCTGATTGAGAGACGTTCTGCAGCATACCCAACCAGTCCTCCTCAAAATCACCAAGGTCATCAGAAACAAGGGAAGTCTGAGAGAGCATCACAATCAAGAGGGGCTTAAAGAGACGTCAGTGTGTCTAATGACCATGTGGTGGGACAGGGCGAGCCCTGGGCTGAGTCTGTTTTTCACACTCAGAACTAGGATGGGTAGCGTGTTTTTATAACTGTAGAGCAAATTTTTTTAAAAAAACCCTTTTTAAATTCAAAGTTGTTTTATTTTTGTATATTTTGCCATGCTGTGCAGCACATGGCATTGAACCCATACCCCGCAGCAGTGAAAGTTGTGGAATCTTAACCACTGGACCGCCAGGGAAGTCCTCCCAATTTTTTTTTTAAATTACAATTTTCTTTTAGAACACTTTTAGATTTCTAGAAAAAAAGCAAAGATAGTACAGAGGGTTCATACACACCAGGACTTGGTTTCTACTACTACTACCCTCTCACATTAGTAAGGTATATTTGTTAAAATTAAGGAACCAACATTAATACATCAGTATAATTAAAATCTAAATTTTATACAGATTTCTTAAAGTCCTTTTTTCTGTTCTAATCCAGGATTCCACGTTATATTCAGTTTGGTGTCTCCATAGCCTACACTTGGTTGTGACAGTTTCTCAGACTTTCCTTGTCTTGAATGACCTTGGATATCTGAGGAATATCGGTCAGGTATCGTGTCTCCTTCGACTGGGATTTGGCTGATATTTTTCTCATGATTAGACTGGAGTTAGGGGTTCGGAGAGGAAGTGCGTAGAAGTTAAGTGGGATTTTCGGTCCATCCCACTGACAGGAGAGACTATCTGACTTATCACTGGAGATAAGGCTCACCTCCTCCAGAAGCCACCAATGAGGTAGGTTAGGATTCTCCACTGTCAAGTTAGATCAAAGCACAGTTTTCAAGATATGATTTCCTTTGATCTTATCTAACCACCTTTGGGACTTTGCACACCCACTTACTATCTCTAGCCTCTGGCTGTAGAAGGAAGATACAGGACATCTTTGAGGTCCTGGTTCTAAGATTCTCAGTTGTACTCCCTGTCTACACTCTGACCTACAGAGAAGACGGCAACCATAGGACCGCCCAGGGAGCACTCCACCCTCCCTCGACGTGCTGCCCTGTCAAATCTGGGAGCTGGCTGGGTATAAACTTAGACATTTTGGAGGGTAAAGAAGCGTCCTAGAAGCTCCAAAAATGAGCATGAAAGGAAGCCAGTAGGTGTTGAATGAATGACCAAGATAGTAAATTTATTAAGAACTTGCTGATGCCCAGTTTTATGCTAGGTATTATAAGAGATGAAGAGGTATGGTGGGCTTCCCAGGCAGGGCTAATGGTAAAGAACTTGCCAGTGCAGGAGACACAAGAGACACAGGTTCAATCCCTGGGTTGGAAAGGCATAGTAACCCACTCCAGTATTCTTGCCTGAAGGATCCTATGAACAGAGGAGCCTGGTGGGCTACAGTCCATGGGATCACAAAGACTCAGACACAACTGAAGCCACTTAGCAGACAAGCAAGCATTACAGGTGAAGAGGTATATGATGTAATAAACAAATTTTACTCTGGGGGCCGGAGGTAAGCTGATGAACAGTGACAAGGCACATTCAGCCTGGCCTTGAACATCATTGCCTCTATGAAGCCTTTTCTCTTACAGATTTTTTTTTTTTTTTTACTGTGGACCATTTTTAAAGTCTTTATTGAATTTGTTACAATATTGTTTCTGTTTTATGTTTTGTTTTTTTTTTGGCCACAACGCATATGGGATCTTAGCTCCCAGACCAGGGATCAAACTCATACCCCTTGCACTGGAAGGTGAAGTCTTAACCATTGGACCATCTGGGAAGTCCCTGTGAAGCCTTTTCTGATCGTCCTGTTTGGATTTTTGCTTCTCCACTTCTGGGCCCTATACCAGTCTGTGTAAGGGAATGGCACTGCTAGTGTTCAGTTCAGTTGCTCAGTCTTGTTCAACTCTTTGCAACCCTATGGACTGCAGCATGCCAGGCCTGCCTGTCCATTACCAACTCCTGGAGCTTACTCAAACTCATGTCCATCGAGTCTGTGATGCCATCCTACCATCTTGTCCTCTGTCATCCCCTTCTCCTCCCGCCTTCAATCTTTCCCAGCATTAGGGTCTTTTCCAATGAGTCAGTTCTTCTCATCAGGTGGACAAAGTATTGGAGCTTCAGCTTCAGCATCAGTTCTTCTAGTGAATACTCAGTACTGATTTCCTTTAGGGTGGACTGGTTGGGTCTCCTTGCTGTCCAAGGGATTCTCAAGAGTCTTCTCCAACACAGTTCAAAAGCATCAATTCTTTTAAGCATTAATACACTGCTAGTATAGCTCTTGGTTTATATGACTTTCCCTGGTAGACAGGAATTCTACTCTTAACAGTAGAAGCTTATCATGAAAACTTATTATGTGCTGAATTGGTCTAAATCTGAGATGACAAGAAATTAAAGCCTTAAATGTGCTGGGCTCTGAGGAGGGAGATCTTAGATGGCTTCCTGGAGGAGATGAACTTGCAAGCACAGTTGAGGGACACACCAAGGCCTTCCTCCTTCCCTGGAGTATGCAGAGGTGAATTTAAAGACAGGCTCCTAACCTCAGTGAACTGCAGGGGCCGGATTCTCATCGCCCAGTTCTTCAGGGCTAGCTCCTCTCCCCACGCCTCCCATGGTCCTGCCTGGAAGTCTTAGCCTTCACCCATTTTTCCCTTCTCCTCCTTCTGGAATTACTCCAGCCCACAGTGGCTTTGCATCTCTGATGGTCCAGATGAGCACTTCCGGTTTCAAAGCCCTTGTTCCCATCCAGAACTGTGGGCTATCTTTTGTGAACTGGCTTGATGCCTCCCAACAGGCAGACTCTGGGTCTCACGACCCCCAGCTCAGCCTTGGGAACGCAGTAGATGCTCGGTCAACAGCGGTTGATGAGTGGATTGTTTCACAGGCTTCAGGGACTGAGCACTCTCTCTCCTACCTGGCACTATATCATGCCTCCAACATCCAGCTGAGCTGATTCTTTCCGTCGGGTTTCCTGTGCCTCATTGCCCTCCTGCCTTTCCACTAGTAGAGGGAACATGGCTCCCCCTTGCCCAATCTCTGCTCCCAAGAGCCTGGAATCGGCTACCATTGCTCTGATGACACCCACAGAGTCTGTATCCTAGCGACTCTGGGAGGCTGCATCTGCAGTCTTTCATGAATGAAGAAAAACTCCCTTCTGACTCCTGTGGCCTCAGAGGTAATCCTGGATGTGAATGAGCCTGTGTGCGTGTGTGGGTGTATGTGTTGCATCTTGGGGGTGGGATGTGAGGATGTGTGTTGTACGGGTGTGACTGTGAGTGTGTACATGTGCATGTGCATGTATATAAGCATGTGTGTGCTGTGTGAGTGTGGGTGTGTGACGGTATGGGTGTGTGTGTTGCAGTGTCGCATGTGTTTGAGTGGGTGTGAATGGGAGAGCAGATGGGTGTGTGTGTGAGAACATGGGCGTGTATGAAAAGGGATGCCGTGTCTGAGTGTGCGTGTATGTTGTGCATGTGTGACTGTAAGTGCGTGTGTGTGTCTGTTGTATGTGTGAATGTGGGTGGGTTGGATGTATGCATGCAAGGTTGTGAGTGTGTGTAAGGGTACAGGGATGTGGGTTGTGTGTATGTGTGAGTGTGATTGTGTGAACCCTTAGGAAGAAAAGTCTTCCAGGCTAATCCTGTTAGAAGACTCAGGACTTTATTTGCCCCCGTGGGTAGAAGACTGTGGTCCTGACTCCCTTGGTGGAAGTCTGGGCCCTCAGACAAAGCCCTTCCTTCCCTCCTCCCCGCTAGCTCAGGCCTGTCCCTCAAAGCATCAGCTGTGCAGTGGGCTTTGCGGCATCTTGAGACAAGTGGCTCCATCCCCTGCTTCTGCAGGTCAGTTCAGTTCAGTTCAGTTGCTCTGTCGTGTCC
Source organism: Ovis aries (assembly GCF_016772045.2). NCBI lineage: Eukaryota > Metazoa > Chordata > Mammalia > Artiodactyla > Bovidae > Ovis > Ovis aries. The sequence goes on from NC_056079.1 coordinate 32,718,069, forward strand.
TACTCTTTGCAACCCAGTGAACTGCAGCACGCCAGGCTTCCCTGTCCATCACCAACTCCTGGAGTCCACCCAAACTCATGTCCATTGAGTCAGTGATGCCATCCAACCATCTCACCCTCTGTCGTCCCCTTCTCCTCCCGCCTTCAATCTTTTCCAGCATCAGGTCTTTTCTAGTGAGTCGGTTCTTTGCATCCGGTGGCCAAAGTATTGGAGTTTCAGCTTCAGCATTAGTCCTTCCAAGGAATATTCCGCGGGTCGGGCCCCACTTGTCATCTTGGCCCCGCTCCCTCACACGAAGGCTGGGATCCCCTTGGAAGATGCCAGCCAGGAAGTGGTTTTGCTATCCACCCAGGGCCACCTTCCAAAGCTTTGGGGTCCCCAGGCTCCCCCTGCGAGGGAGATGACTTTGGCCTCAGACACCAGATGATAAGAAACTGCTGACACAGGCCCGAGGTACAGCCGGCCCCGCCGGGTGATGGATAATGAGTTTCTAAGTGAAATCTAATAGAAAGTCCATGCATAATGCATCTTTATGGGAGCAAATTCCAATTTGCATCCCATTAGACCACTGAAGTCTCAGAAGCTCAGCAGTCCCGCTCAAGTCTTCCTTCAGAAGGAACCCAGAGCAGAGGGTGCCCATGCCTGCAGAGGGTAGAACCTATGGGCATGGTGCAACCTCTCCTACCCCCTCCCCCACCCCTGCATGGTGGGACCTGCTGGTGGGAGGAGCTCTCCTGCCTGCAGTCCCTGGGTGCTGCCCCTGGCCTTGCTCTGGGCAGCTCTTCTGATGTCCTGTGCCCCCACATACCCTTCACAAGCGGAATCAAAGGATAGCCCGGCTTCCCTGGTTGCCACTGTAGTTTCCATTCCCCATCCCCCTTGTAGGTCAAGGGTGTGGAGGGAAATAATGTGTACCCCACTTTCCAAAGAGGTAAGGGAAGCTTGAATAGGGGTAGAGTTCCTACTTCAAGGGTACGGGGTGGAGTTGCTATAGGGGAGGCAGGGGAGAGGAGAATGTTGGTTGAGGGGGAGCTGTGAGGTTGCTGTGAGCACCATCCTGAGGATCTGGGAGCTCAGCCATTCACCACTCCAATGCCCTGTGTACTTAACCCCACCAGCCTCAGCATCCTTCTCTGGGGACCAGATAATACCACCTGCCCGATGGGGCTTCTGGGAGTGTGGGAAAGCACGCTTGAGTCCTGGGGGTGTCCTCCAGACCCCCCAGTGAAGGAAGGGTGGGAGGTGGGGCTGTGTTAGGGGTGGATCGGGGGAGGCAAGATGGAATCCAGTGCCTGTTGTACCCAGAGGGTCTTCCCTGGTGGCTCAGTGGTCAAGAACCTACCTGCAGTGCAGAAGCTACAGGAGACACGGGTTTGATCCCTGGGTGGGGAAAATCCTCTGGAGAAGGGAATGGCAACCCACTCCAGTATTTCTGCCAGGAGAATCCCATAGACAGAGGAGCCTGGCAGGCAACAGTCCATGGGGTTGCAAAGAGGAGCACCCGACTGAAGCAACTTAGCATGCAAGCACGCACACACGTAAGTAGAGCCCAGAGCCCTGGGTCTTTGGATCGCTCCCCTTTCCCTCAGCCCCCAGACTTCCTCTGAGAGCTGGGTGCAAGAGAAGTGTGTGGACGTGGGGGTCTGAGAACTGGGAGTTTCATCTGAGGATGTGGGGATTCTGGTTTTCCTTTCAGGGTTGGAGGTGGAGCTTGAAGGGAGGGGTGGTGGTCAGTCCAGTTAAACTAGAGCTTTTGACATTTTAAGAGCAGAAGAGAATTTTGGAGAAACTGGGAGAGAAGCCAGGCTTGGAGGTGGGTGGGGTGACATCTAGTCCAGTGGAGGGAGGCCTGGCCTCCCTGTGGCTGTGAGCAGTTCCTTCTGATAGGAACTGAGGACTCCCCAGACCCCCCTCTAAAACCGATCAGAGGTTTAGGCCGCACCTGTGGCTCTGCAGAGAGATCTCTGCCTTGTTCTTGATTGCACCAGGCATATGCTTGTGGGCGGGGGTCTCTGTGCCATGAGAAAGAGCCCTCTGTGAGCGTCACCCGATTCCCAGTTGATCCTCTGCCCGCGGGCCACTGGCCTTTCGTCCTCTGCTCTGAAGCCACTGCCGCCCTGACCCGAGGCCTCAGCAGTTCTGTGGGGCCATCCCTCCCTGGCCAGGTTGTTGGCACTCCATGGGCCCAAACTCCTAAATTACTCCCTGTGGCTCACAGAGAGGCACCCGGGCTGTGATTAGGTGAGTCAGAGCCCAGGGCGAGGTCGTCCTGGAGGGACGCACATGCGCTGGTGACGTGGCCCCCAGAGCCACAGAGATCGCTCGGCTTACCCAGCGCTAAGCGAGGCAGAGGCGTACTAGTCGCCTATCCACTTGGGGTCCTCAGTTATGGGGACAACCCAGGGAAGCATGTGAAGTGTTGGAAGGTACCATTTAGATGACCCACCCTGACCTGTAGGAAACTGTCTTGTGTCCATAAGGAATGAACGTCCAGTGCAGCTACAGGGATGGGTCAGACCACAGAAACAGGCCCTGGGAAAGGCCCAGCCAGGCCTGAGTTTTTTTTCTCTTGTAAAATGCTCCTTCAAGGCTTTCCTGGTGGTACCGTGGATAGGAATCCTGCCTGCCAGTGCAGGGGACATGGCTTTGATCCCTGGTCCGGGAGGATTCGACTTGCCTTGGAGCAACTGAGCCCATGAGCCGCAACTCCTGAGCCCACATGTTGCAACTATCGAAGCCCAGGTGCCTGAAACCACAGCGATGAGGAACCCATGTCCTGCAACTAGAGAGTAGCCCCTGCTGACTGCAACTAGAGAAAGCCCACACACAGCAGCAAAGGCCCAGAGCAACCAAAAATAAACATAAGTTATTTTAACACTGCTATTTCAACTGGTCTCCCGGTTTTCTTGCGGTAGTAAAGATGGGAGGATACATGTAAAAGCACGCCTTTGATAAGAGATCCAATCGTGCTTTGTAAGTAGTACGTATATTGCAGTGTGTTAAGGTATAGCCTGAGTGGGTTTATGTAACTTATTATCACGGTCCGTGCTGTGTTAGCCAAGAACGGTGAACATGATCTGTATTTGGGACAGGAATGTCACACTGATACGTAATCGTTTAGATGTACTGCCTTTTGAATTGATGCCAAAGCGGGTGTCAGCCTGATGCCCGTGAGACGGTCAGCAAGTGTCCAGATCCCTCTCTGGTTTCCAGAGGGGCAGCAGGTTTTACTCCACAAGTTCCTCAGGTTCCGTTGTTTCTCTAGGGCCGGCCTGCCAGGGACATGCACAGTCTTATTTTTCTCAGTAGGTTTTGGGATGTTTCTCCCGAGACTTTTGTGCTTCTGTCAATGACTTCCACAGTAATTATTCATTTTCTTTCACAGACAGACTGTTTGCCCAGTTGGACAGGGTTTGCTGATGTGCCGTTAGGGCTCAGTCCAGTACCTCTGGGGGTGGTGATTTTCCAGAGCATTCTCTGGAGTGTGCTATCACGTTGCACCATCCCCTGGGCAGCCTGCCCTTGCGAGCTGTTGGCTGCCCGCTAATTGTTCTATCCCTGCCATGAGATCTGTGACAGACAGGGTGCCTGCCCTCCAATTACACCTTCCATCACTTCCTCGGTTGGTTGTTCCCGAATACGTTTTCATTTCTTATGTGCCTGTCATAATGTTTAGCGGTGGATGCATGACCTGGGACCAACTAAACAAATTTTCAGTCCAGACCAAACACCTCACTTGATTTCACTCTCAAGTCAGACATTGCTTTATCTGGGTGGTTTTGTCTAAGTCGCTTCAATAGTCAACCTGAAGGTTTTTCCATCATCCTGTTTACATTTATGCCTAGGATTGTTTTTTTTTCCTTCTCCATTTTTTTAAAATAGCAGTAAAATACACATAACATAAATTTTACCATCTGAACCATTTTTAAGCCTACAGTTCAATCATATCTAATACATTCATAATGTGGTACAACCGTCACCACCATCCATTTCCAGAACTTATTTCGTCTTGTAAAACTGAAACTCTAAACCCATTAAACACCAACTCCCCCTTCCTCTCTGTCCCCAGGCCCCTGGCAACCATCTTACAGTCTCTATGAACCTGACTATGCTAAGCACCCCCATAAGTGTGATCCTATAGTATTTACCTTTTCGTAGCTGACTTATTTCACTTCGTGTAATGTCTTGAGTTCATCCATGTGGCAGCACATGTCAGAATTTCCTCTTTCGAGAGTAGTTTTTCTAACAGATTTGGCTGTTGGGTTTTCAGCTTTGAATGCGAAGCTGACATAATTTTCATAGACCCAACAAGGTTGCTATGATACTCACTGAAGACGTGCCTTGTTTTGCAGTCACGAAGCGGTATCTATTGTTAGTGTGAATTACTTCCTTTCCACCTGAGAAACTGGGGGATTTCCAATAGGAGCATTTCCACAGAGAGTTACTCATTAACACCTTGATGCTCCACACAATCTCTGAGCCAGGCCACTTTGTAATACCGCACGTATGTTTGAACAGACACAAGTGGCCGTAGTTGCCTAAATCTCCTTGCTTGTGTTAAGGCAAGTTTGTGATTTTTTTTTTTTCAGGGGAGCTAGATGTTTTCATCAGCTTCTCTGTCTTCTCTTATTCATCTAGATGGTACCTACTGTGTACAAGGCAGTGAACCAAGGTAAACAGGGATCTGGCTGCTCTCTCACATCTGCTGACACAGGAGGACAGCAGGTGGACAAGTCAGGTGCTACAGACATCTGTAAGTGCTTCATCTTCTGGGATTTGGAGGGCCAACTACCCTCCCAGGGAACCCCAAAACTTGCAAATCTTTTTGGGCAGGAATTAAATTTTCATGCACCCCCCTCCCCATTAAACCTATGTGTGTATTAGTTGCTCAGTCTTGTCAGACCCTTTGTGACCCCATGGACTGTGTGGACTGTAGCATGCCACCAGGCTCCTCTGTCCATGGAATTCTCCAGGCAAGAATATTGGAGTGGGTAGCCATTTCCTTCTCTAGGGCATCTTTTGAACCCAGGGATCAAACCTGGGTCTCCTATATCACAGGCAGATTCTTTACCATCTGAGCCACCAGCAAAGCACCCCTGCCCCCAACTTAAGCCTGCCAGTTCATTCTGACTGGCATTTTAAAATTTCTCCCTGTACTGAATTTTCAATCATCTAAATACATAAATGATTCTTTTTGGAATGAAGGTGTGGGGATATCAAATTGGGAGGGCGCTGCGTAATTTGAAAAGGCGTTTTCTCTATTGCACTGTCAATTCCTATTTATAAAATTAAAAACAAAACTTATGACTTCCAGAGTGCCAGGCAGAGAAAGCCCAGCATCTTTCCAGGAGGGTAGAGAGATGTAGGTTCAGTATCAGTTATTCTCAGGGGGGAGGGAGGAACCCACTGTCTTTATCAAGAGTTGCTCTTTCACAGTTTGGTTCAGTGTACATTTCTTCTTGGCGGCGGTCATCTGTGCCAGGGAGCGTGGAGACCCGGCCAACCTGTCAGGTACACCGACTGGCTTTGGAAATGAACTGTCTCCTGTCAGACCAAGGGGCCTGGTGCAGGTCTGGTCTGCTTTGTCTGACTTTGCAAAAGAAGAGACTTTCTCAGCGCCCTGTCTTTAGAGATTGGAGAAGCCACACGGAGGATGGGCGCCTAGTCCTTTGCTCTTGAAGGCAGAGGCAGTTTGATTTAGGGAGTAAGAAATAGCCAGGAAAAAAAAAATGAGAACACACACACATACACAACCTGAATGCAGAAAGGATTCCTTAGGAGAGGAGGGGCGAGGTGGGGGGAATTGCAACCTCATCCCCTGGGACTTGGGCTCAGGAGCCCAGCCTCCAGGTTCAGTGAATCTGTTAGTAACGTGAACTTGGCTGCTGTATTTCTCAGCCTGAGCTCATGCATTATTTACCTGTTGTAAGTAAACCTGCTTCTCCCAGGGTTGCTGGGGAAACCACTTTGATTTAACGAGTTGGGTCTTACTTTCCAACTAAAACACTGCAGGGAGGGGTGGTGGGCAGATGTCGGGTCCCAGGGGCTCTGGGTGTGGATCAACCAAGAGGAGACCCCACTTCCCGCTGCTCCCTGGGGGCCCCACGCCTGCCCTGTCCTGCTCCTCAGAGACCCTTCTTTTTGGCAGGCCCTCCTGGGAGGGGAAGAAGGACCGAATCCTAAGGAGCAAGGCGTTTATCTTCTGAGGTCCTAGGAAGGCCACTTGCAGGTCTTATCCCTCCTGCTTTCAGAGATACCCATCAGTTTGTGCTGCACATGGATCGGGGGTGGGAGGGGATCAAGTTTCCCCAGAGGCTGTTTCCAGGTGAATCAGGCCTGGGGAAGCCAGCTCCAGGCACACAGGTAACATGGTCCTCCTTCCTTCCAAACTCAACATTGGCTCCTAAGCCACAAGAGCCCTCCTGATCCAGACAGCTGTGGTGGGCGAGGAAGAGCTTGGGCTGACAGGTGGCAACCCTGGGTTCAAGTCTCTGCTTTTTATTGAGAGTGAGAATTGGAGTGAGTTACGCAGTCTTTCCGCCTCTCAATCCCCAGGTGTGGGAGATGGACACTAGGGTCTGCTGGCGAGAGGCAGGGTGCAGGTTGCCTAGCAAGGGATTTAGGAACACGGCCCCCACCCAGGGGGACTGTGATGTGGGTGAGGGGCCCCCGGCCAGCCCTGCTGCCTCTTTCCTGTTCTTGCCGGCAGGGCTCAGGCATCACGCCTGGCTCCCTTCCTGCCCTCTAAAGCTATCGATTTTTCCTTTCCTTCCTTTGTTCTATTTGTGGCTTCTCTGGCCCCTCACAATTGCATTATTTCTGCAGACGAGGGAGCCTGCCGTGCACATCAGCGGCAGGGCTTCCTCTGTGCCCGCAGGCCTGGGCCACTCCCCGTTCAGGACTTTGCGGCCTTTCAGTGTGCCAATGGCACCTTCTGGGTCTTTCCAGAGTCTCTCTCTCTCTCTCCTTTGACTGGAAGGAAGCTGCTATTTGTCAGGTGAGTGTACATGTGTGTGTGGGTCTTCCTAGGCAATGCAGACTCAAAATGTGTCAGGAATAGACTCATCCTTGCCTTGACAAATATTTAAAAGACAGCTATATAACTTGGGCCTCCCTGGTGGCTCAGCGGTAAAGAATCTGCTTGCCAGTGCAGGAGACACAGGTTCAATCCCTGGGTCAGGAAGATCCCCTGGAGGAGGGCATGGCAGCCCACTGCAGTATTCCTGCCTGGACAATCTCATGGACAGAGGAGCCTGGAGGGCTAGAGTACTCACAGAACTTGATTTTGGGTGGAGGGGCGGTGAAAATACAGTGAGTCAACATGTTCAAAGGAAAAAAAAACTCATTTCCTAGGTATCACTCACTTAACTGTTAGCAACATCTTTATAGATTTGCTTCTGTCCTGGGGCTATTTTGTTATTTTCAAGCATATGGTTAAGTCCTACTTTAGCTACCAGTGAGATTAGAATATAGGTGTTAATTACGTCCTTAACGTTTCTGCTTTTCCATTAGGTGCTAACTCTGCCCAAGTGACTTGGTTCCTTTCCACTTAAGCCGGCTCACCTGCTCCGGGCCTCTGCGTGTCCCGTGATGCAGCCGTGTGGGCCAGGATGTCTGTGTGTGTCCCCAGTGCTGGCCCTGGCTTTGCTGACATCATCTATCCAGAGCTGGTCCCGCCGGTTCCAGACTGGCTTCTTAGAGAGATGTCCCATTTCTTCCAGACGAAATGACAGGTCAACAAGGAAGTCACACACACAGACACACCCTGGCCACGTGGGTTCTTCGGAGAGGCTAAGGGGGTGTCCTTCCCTGAGCAGAAGGGATTATGTTAGTGTGCTAGGCTCCAGAGGGCCTGAGTGGGCCTGGGAAATTTGCATTTCCATCAGGTTCCTGGAATATGCTGACATGCTTCTTGTCCTGGAACCACTGTTCAAAGCAGAACGGACCCCAGCAGAAGCCTTGAGGCAGGAAAGAGCTTGGTGGGCTCAAGGGCTAGAAAGGAGTCCAACATGGCTGGAGGACAAGGAGCAAAGTGCTGGAGAGGTAGGTGGGGGCCATGCCATGCAGTGAGGAGACACACACAGACAGACACACACACACACAGACACACACAGACATACAGACACAAACAGACACACACACAGAGACACACACACACACACCGGAGAGGTAGGCGGGGGCCATGCCATGCAGTGAGGAGACACAGACATAGACACAGACACAGACACACACACACACATGCAGACACAGACACACAGACACATACACACAGACACACATGGACACACACACAGACACACACAGAGACACACACGGACACACACACAGACACACACGGACACACACACAGACACACACAGACACACACACAGACACACTGGAGAGGTAGGCAGGGGCCATGCCATTCAGTGAGGACACAGACACACACAGACATACAGACACAGACAGACATACATAGAGATACACAGACACAGACACAGACACAGACACAGACATTGGAGAGGTAGGCGGGGGCCACGCCATGCAGTGAGGAGACACAGACACACACACACACAGACAGACACAGACACACATGCAGACACAGACACACAGACACACAGACACACACACAGAGACATATACACGCAGACACACATAGACACACACGGACACACACACAGACACACACGGACACACACACAGATACACTGGAGAGGTAGGCAGGGGCCATGCCATTCAGTGAGGACACACAGACACACAGACACAGACACACACACACACACACACACACACACTGGAGAGGTAGGCAGGGGCTATGCCATGCAGTGAGGACACACAGACACACACAGACACACACACACACACTGGAGAGGTAGGCAGGGGCCGTGCTGCATGGTGAGGACACACACACAGACACACACGCAGACACACCCCCCACACACACACACTGGAGAGGTAGGCAGGGGTCGTGCTGCGTGGTGAGGACACACACACACACAGACACACACACACAGACACACACACACAGACACACACACACAGACACACACAGACACACACAGACACACACAGTGGAGAGGTAGGCAGGGGCCGTGTTGCATGGTGAGGACACACACACACACACACACACACACACACACACACACTGGAGAGGTAGGCGGGGGCCGTGCTGCGTAGCGAGGACACACACACATACACAGACACACACACACAGACACACACAGACACACATATACTGGAGAGGTAGGTGGGGGCCATGCCATGCAGTGAGGACACACGTGCACACACACAGAGACACACACAGAGACACACACACACACTGGAGAGGTAGGCGGGGGCCATGCTGTGTGCTGAGGGCACACACACACATAAGGGGGTATTTTTGAAGTGAGGTGCATGAGGAGGGCCAGTAACCTGATTTGCTTCTGTACTTGTTATTCTGTTTGATTCTCCTCTCAGTTACCCCACTGTGAGCCCTGTGCCTCTCAGACCCCAGCACCTTCCACAGCCCTGGAAGACAGTAGATCCTGGATAAACTTTATTTTGTGCCAAACAGCTTACTCAGCTCTTCATAAGTACATCTCATTTAATCCTCCTTAATCCTCCTAGTGACCCTGTGAAGGAGGAATGCTGACAGTCCCATTTCACAGATGAGGAACACCGAGGCACCAAAGGGTCCCCTAACTGGGAAACGGCAGACTATATGTGAAGCTGGGCAGGGTGACAAGCAGGAGCTGAGCCCTGGCCTCCATCCACCCCGGTCTGCCTCTTCTGCTCCATGTTGGCATCATTGTAAATGAGTAAAAAGCTTTGAGAGGCATAATTATCCAAGGCTCCAGCACACAATCGGCCACAGTTGGAAGAAGAGTATCGGCCCAGATCTATGGATTCCTGATCTCAGGTTCTGGACACAGACCCAGCTGCTAATCAACCATAAGCCCCTAGAGTCTCCCACATGGCCTAACGAAAGGACAAAGAAGTTTACCAAGAGGAGGCGCCGCCTGGCAGGTGTGAGGGCGAGGCTGGTACTCAGCGAAGATGGGGCTGATAGATTTGTTCTCTTGATGGGTGTCCTGTCAGCGGTCTCCCTCCCTCCCTGGGCTGGGCCAGGGCAGCAGCTGGGAGCCTGGGCCTGGAGGTGTCAACAGGGCCAGTCATTCAAAAAGCCACAGTTGGGTTTTGCAGCCATTTAGAAAGATACAGTCCTTCTCTCCAGGGAGCGAAAGCTGATGCTGTAAACACTCTGGGCTTTATCTTTGATCTGGTGGGTCATCAGAGCAGCCTCTCTCCCCAGGTAGAGTTACCAGGTGAGGGCTAACCCAGGGCTTTGGAAAGCTGTGCCCTGCTGAGCAGATGGTACGGGTAGAGGCGGGAGAGGCAGGAGACACACATGAGAGGCAGAGTCTGAGAAGGGAGCCTAACAGTTACCCCCAAATCTGGAACCCAGACACCAAATTCCAGGCCTCGGGGAAATTCCTGAGTTCGAAATAAATTCCTGGGGGTTTCAGTCTTTGGTCTTCGGCTTCAAAAACAGTTCCTTTCTAGATAATGGAAAACAATAACTTGGATCATTTAAAGAGCTCTGAACATCCTCAAACTAAAAGTACGTAAAAGCTAGTACTAGGGCCTGAAGAGCCGTAAGTGTGAGATGATTAATGGAGCCCAGCTCTGAAGCATTTTTCTGTCTTCCCACCGATAGCCTTTGATTTGGGGCCCTTGCCCCAGCGGTTGCAATGGATCATAGTTCTGTTCAAGAAGGTGGTTATTTTCAAGCTAACTTTTAGTCTTGAAACTAGCCTCGCTTATTCTCTTTCCTCTGCTTGTAGCACTCTTGCCTCTTTTTGGCTTTGTGAACTCCTATTCATCCTTCAAGACCCCATTCAAACATCACCTTCCAAACTGGCATTCTCCTGCTCTTCTTCCAACCCCAGAAAATCATTAAAACTATCAAACTATCCTTCCCCTGTCCTCTATCCAAGAGCATCTTGTTTACAACTCCATATAACAAGAAAGATTATAATCAAGGGTATTTTTCAGGCCAGATGGCCCACAGAACTTGAGAAGAAAACAAATTATTTCTTCTGTATCATTGTAGCTCCAGGGCACAGCGTAATGCCCAGCTCTTAACAAGTGGCCTCATATTAATATTGTTTTTTAAAATTAGATTTCAATGGAGTATAGTTGATTTACAATGATGCGTTACAAAAGTGAGTCAGTTATACATGTACATATATCCACTCTTTTAAAGATTCATTTCCCACACATTCAGTTCAGAGTCTTGAGCAGAGTCCCCTGTGCTATTCAGTGGGTCCTCACTAGTTCCCTGTTTCATATATAGTAGAGTGTGTATGTCAGTCCCAATCTCCCAATTTATCCCTCCTCTCCGATTAATATTATTGAATGAATATTCTTATTCTCTCAGCATCTGAAGTAAGAGGAGGGTCAGAGAAAAGAGGAGTGAGGGGAAAGAAATATAAGCATCTTCTATGGACCAGATACTGTTTAGGCATCATTTATAAGTTATTTAATTTCATCTCTATTAGAAGCATTTTCATTTGTTTAACTCAACACAGTAACCAGGGGAGAAAAGTAATTGATGTGGGAGAGATAAAGAAGGACAAACGTGCATTCTCTAGGAGTTTAAAATCTGACTGAGAATGGACCTATTCATTCCCTGTCCCCACACAGACCCCCCAACACACTCACTACATCCACTCAAACAAAGGTTATTAACATTGTGAAACTCCCTAACTTCTAAATTCCTGATACAGTCCTACATGTAATAGAAATGGAAAGACGAGAGGTTGCTGTGGGTGTGGTGATTTTAAGGGAACCACAGGCGTCAGTAGCTCCCAGCGGCTGGTGCTCTCATATGCCCAGAACCCAGGAGTAGATTAGGTAACGTTCCACACTCCACTGCCTGGAGAATTGGAGGGTGATTGAGAATGATCCCTGATATTTACGACTTTGCAAAAAGCACCGTCACTTCCATGATTATATTTTTACCCCCGAAGCACATAGCTGACAACGGAGTGGGTTCTGTCTGTGTCATTGATTAGCAGGGCTTCTGCTTGCCCTTATGGCTTCTCTGAGCAGATGAGGGTGCCCCTTCCTCAAGGAAAATTTGGTTGAATTTAGTATATTATGGCCCAGCTCGAACAAGTACGCAAGGCAGCCCTACCCTGGCTGTGCCCAGCAGAGAGCCTTCCTGCACCCCAGCACGAGGCAGTCCCACCTGAGGCCACACACGTCTGCCCAGATCCCCACTTGTTCATACTCCCTGCCTGCCCCTCCCCACTGATGCCAGGACACAGGTGCCCCTGGGAGCCTGTGCCTCTGTGTCCACCCTCATCCTCCCACTAAGTAAAGGGGTTATACCAGATTCAAAGCAGGGAACAGTAGGGATTGGGTCTCCAAGAGTGGAGGGCAAATCGTGGCAGACCCGGATCCTTAGTGTCTTCAGAACCTCAGCAATTTCCAAGAACCTTCTGGTTGCCAAGAGATGACAGGTATAAAAAACTAACAGCTCCCAGTCTCTCAGTTTACATTTTCCTGGCAGGTTTCCCTGAGATGCTGTGATAAACATCTGTGGTTTGCTTGCCCAACATCCTTCCCTTCTTCCACTGGTACTATTACTCCAGTTTTGGAGAAGGAGACCACGCCCACATTCCTAATCCACGTGATCTGGAGAAGGCTGGGAAATGGTAATTAATTGAGAAATGGGCACATGACCCCAGCTGTCCTCGTCAGAGCCATCCTTGGCACTTGTGCTGAAACTATTGGGAAACAAATGCTTGCTTTTTTTTTTTTTTTGTCTGGTATGCAGAATCCTAGTTCACTGAACAGGGATTGAACCCACACCCTCTGCAGTGGAGTCTCAACCACCTGACCACCAGGGAAGTCCCCACCTCCATTTTTTTTTTATTTGCACAAATGCTTGCTTTTCATTGGAATGGGTAGTTGCAAGAAACCAAATAATACATGGAATTTCTGAGGCCATCTTCACTACCACATTCAAAGAGCTTGCTGAAAAAATGAAGACGGAACATAAGAAAGCAGAGCTGAAAAATACAGAGACAGAATGAAACTTGACTGACTTTAGCTGAGTCCTGAGCCCATGGAGCCATCTACTTATGGACATTTTTAGTTCTAAGAGTCAAATAACTCAGTGTCTTGCCAAAGCTGGTTTGAGTTAGATTTCAGTCCTAGTAATAACAGCTTCCTCTCATGCAGAGGCTCCATCCTCCAGAGCTTCAGACCCTCAGTGGGGATGAAGTAGACCCAGGCAGAGTTAAACTAGCCAGTCTCCTCGCCAAGGTGTCCAAGGGACCCCAGCATCCCTATTCTCCCGCCCTGATGGATAGCCTGCCAGGTACCCACTCTAAGGCCATGGGCATACTGCCTCCTTGAGACTTAGGCACTTCCTTTGCACCTTGTTCTGTAGTTTCTAGTGCATGCTTGTGTGTGTGTGTGCGTGTGTGTGTGTGTGCTTTCCTCCAAACTTGCTGAATGATCACAGGGTCCTGTGGGACGGCATAGGCTCAGTGCCCAGCCCAGGGCCTGGCATATACAGCAAGGCCTCTTTCCCTGCCGCCTCCCTCCTCCTGACTCAGGATGGGATTTAAGAATCTGTGATGTGTTCCAATTTTCAATGGATCAATCATGTAGGGGAGGGGGGTGGGAAGGAGGTTCAAGAGGACATATGAATACCTGTGGCTGATTCCTGTTGATGTATGGCAGAAACCCACACAACACTGTAAAACAATTATCCTCCAATTAAAAATGAATAAAAAAAATAGGGGAGGTAGGGTACATTTGCCAGAAACTTGTGCTTCTTTTAATTAATGTTATATGTTTAGAGTGAGATATCTCAAAGTCACAGAATAAGTTTGGGTCACATATGTTTATGCAAATCAGTATTTTTCTTTGGAGCTGACAGCTGAAGTTTCTGTTTGTTCCATGACGCTGCAGCAGAGGCCAAATGGGCCATGTTTTCTCAAGCGACGGTGCCAGCTCTCCAAATGTCATAACTGGCAAGGCATTTCACTTGGGGGCAAGCTTTGGGGTCGAGGGCAGCCGGGAAGCATTGACAAGCCTATTTTTATTCTCTTTAGTTTCACAATACATTTTGTTCTTCTTTATTGAAGTTATAAAACTAGCTCATAGCTAAAGTCAAACAATAGAGTCCAGTATAGAAAAATGGATTTTCTTGTCCATTCCAACCCCACCCTCTGAAGTAAACAGTGTAACCACATTCATGAGTATCTTTCCACATTTTTCATATACATCGTTCCCAGATTTTCCCTACATTTTTTAACATATACAAACATTCATAAACATATGTATCTCTTTCTCTAATAAACACTTAAAAATTTTCTCATTTTTCTCAAGCTCTCATAGTCATCTGACATTCTTTTCTATCTAATCTTATTTATGCATTTATATTTTGGGCTGTGCTGGGTCTTTGTAGCTGCGTGGGTTTTCTTTAGCTGTGGGAAGCCGGGGCTCCTCTCTGGTTGTGGTCGTAGGGCCTCTCATTGCAGCGGCTTCACTTTGTGCAGAGCACAGGCTCTGGGGCACACGGGCTCGGTAGCTGAGTGCCTGGCCTTAGTTGCTCCATGGCATGTGGGATCTTCGTGGATCAGGAATTGAACCCATGTCTCCTGCATCGGCAGGCAGATTCTTTACCACTGAGTCAACAGGGAAGCCCCATATGTATCTCTTTATAGGCTACCCTTTAAAATTTTTTTCATACAAATAAGTCATCTTCTGTAAACTTGCTTTTTTTTTAAACTTAATAACTAGATCTCGCCAAGTTAACATATGTAGATATAACTCATTCTTCTTCACAGCTGTGTTGTTTTTCATTGTATAGATATACCATGATTAATTGATTAATTAATAATTGATGCTTAACGGATTTTTTGGGTTGTTCACAGCTTTTTGCTATTATGAAATAGATGGGGAAACAGTGGAAACAGTGTCAGACTTTATTTTTGGGGGCTCCAAAATCACTGTAGATGGTGATTGCAGCCATGAAATTAAAAGACGCTTACTCCTTGGAAGAAAAGTTATGACCAACCTAGATAGCATATTCAAAAGCAGAGACATTACTTTGCTGACTAAGGTCTGTCTAGCCAAGGTTATGGTTTTTCCAGTAGTCATGTATGAATGTGAGAGTTGGACTGTGAAGAAAGCTGAGTGCCGAAGAAATGATGCTTTTGAACTGTGGTGTTGGAGAAGACTCTTGAGAGTCCCTTGGACTGCAAGGAGATCCAACCAATCCATTCTGAAGGAGATCAACCCTGGGATTTCTTTGGAAGGAATGATGCTAAAGCTGAAACTCCAGTACTTTGGCCACCTCATGAGAAGAGTTGACTCATTGGAAAAGACTGATGCTGGGAGGGATTGGGGGCAGGAGAAGAAGGGGATGACAGAGGATGAGATGGCTGGATGGCATCACTGACTCGATGGACGTGAGTCTGAGTGAACTCCGGGAGTTGGTGATGGACAGGGAGGCCTGGCATGTTGCGATTCATGGGGTCGCAGAGAGTGGGACACAACTGAGCGACTGAACTGAACTGAACTTATGGTGCTGAAAGAAATGCCTTCCTGAATACAATTATTTATATTTAAAGAAACACATGGTTATGCTCCTTTGGCCCATGTGCCATGTGTATGAGGGACACTGACTCTGTTAAGGTCTGCTGGGTCTGTTCATCTCTCCACCACACCAGAAGGTATCTTCACTTCCTTCCTGAGTGTGTGCATTTAGCAGAGCGTGTTTGGAAGATACTTTCCTGTGACTGCGGAACCTGGACTCAGATACAAGATCCACCTCACTCCACGCCTGCCCTAGAGCCTCAGCCTCTCTGCTCCTTTTATTCCCTCTGCCCTGCTGTGCCTTCAGCATCCCAGCCGCCCCCACAGTCAGTGACAAGATGCTGTGGAGGAAAGGGCTTTGAAGTCCCGGTAGATGAGATAATCAATCTCTGCTCTCCAGGGATGCTGGGCTGAGTCGGTGCCTCCTGAATGGCCTCAGCCGTGCTGGGTGTGTAGTAAGTACTTAATTAATATGAAATAAGAACAATAAATCCAGGGGGCTGGAGTACTCCCTTTGAAGTTCAAGTCAGCTCTGAGCCATTGGGGAAGAATGAATGGAATGGATAATTGAAACTCATAGATAATCCCACACCTCATCCTAATGGTTAATAGGTTCAGGCCCTTTACCTAGTAAACCCTTCCTCAGAACTGCCAAAGTAAACCCACTGCTGTACTTGTCTTTTCATTTTTTCTGGATCTGGTGAAATGGAGCAGGAGGGTGAAAAGAGACAGAGCCAGGAGTCCCGAGTGAGGCATTCGTAGATGGCTCATAAGCAGCTTCTGAATCATAGTGTCGCCTGCCAAAGGGCCCCGCCAATTACAGATGCAGACCCAAGAGTGGTCTCCCCAAGGGTTCCTCCTGACCTGGGTGCGGTGAGAGGGAGGCTCTGGGAGAAGCGGTAGAATGACGCTCAGTCGAAGCCATCTGGCCAGAGACGCCCCAGCTTTGCCCGTGAGGTCATCCAGCCTCCAAGATGCAGCATCAGTGCTTCACTCCATGGGAGGGTCTGGTGCATTTCAGTAAAAAGAAGTGATCTCATTACATCCTTGAGCAGAAAGGGGAAAAAGACCCACTCTGTCCGAGTGGACCGAGCACAGCAGGGTGGGGGGAGGGCAGGGGACCCGTGGCTGCACCTGGCTGTGCTGTAAGCTGTGCCGAAAGCTCTCCCCATGACTCTGGGACCGGCCTTCCCTGCCGAGGTTCCTCTCTCTTTAAAACAGAGGGGTGGAAATTTGGGATTCTAGGATCCTGGCCATCTCTGACTCTGAAAACAACCCCAAAAGCCCAAAGAATTTCACACTGTTGCTCCACGCCGGGGTTGGGGGGAGGTTTCAGCAGGAAGGGGGACAGATGGCGTTCTCTGGACCCAGTTCAGAAATGTGGAGCGTGATGCATGGTGTGAATGAAGCGTGGTGCCCTTTAAACACAGCTCGCCCCGGGAGGGCTGGCGTTCGTCCTTCTTCCGCGTCACTCTGGGCATTATGGCCTTGTGCACTGAAACACACACACACACACACACACACACACACACACACACACAGCTCTGACACACGCTCTGTGATTCACGAACTGCCAGGACCATTACACACACGAGATGACTCATTGGGTTGCTCACACGCGCAAGCTCACACTCAGTGTGACGTGCCTGAGCCCACAGCGATGGGCACACCCCCACTGAAGCCTCAGTTGTGCATTGCACGGCCGTCTGCAAACGATTTACTCTCTCAGCTCTTCTGAACCGCCTGTTCTTTGTCTTTCCGTTCCCTTTTCCACCCTCTCCTTCCCATCCTCCCTTCCTTGGCTGGCTTCAGTCTCTTGCTCAGACGCTCCTCAAGCAGTTTCTGGGGCTGGACTCTGCCATCTCCAGGGCCCTCTCCAAGTCCAAGGCTATTTGAATAAACCCCTAGACTGTGAGCATTTCTTTCCCCACAGGATTCACCCCCTATCTGGCTGGGCACCTCTTCCTGACTTCCTCCCAGGGTCTTGGCGTAGGGGGGGGGGTCTCCACTGAGCTGTCACGAGGTAGAAGTCCTGGCACCTGTGGAGCGTAGTCCCCAGCATCTCTGGGAGCACCTTTCTTCCTAGTATCCCAGGCAGGAGGAGTAAAGGGGTGTCTGGAGAGCCCATTGCTGGGCATCGAGCAGGACCAGCCGCTTCTAAAGGTGCCAAGGAAGGAGGGGCTCGCTGCGCTCTGAGGTTTGTGAGGGGTCCTCACTGACCTGCCTTCCCCTGATGTGGGCCCCAGCCATGGTTCTAACGGGGAGGCGGGGATCAGGCCCTTGTGCTCACACAAACAGTAGAGTCCTTGCTTTTCCTCCTCCCTGTTCACACACACAAACACACACAAAATGCACAACTTGAGAGTTGTGAGTTAAGTTTTACTTGGGGCAAAACGAGGACTGCAGCCCAGGAGATGGCAGCTCAGAGAGCTCTGAGAGACTGCTCCAGAGAGGCAGGGGAAGGTCAGCATATAATGTGATCTTGGTGAAGTGGGGAATACATGCAATCAAGCACATATTTTTCCAAAAGTTTACTCCTGGACTCATAAAGCTTCTGCTGGTCACGAGAAACAGCCATCACCATGAAGGATTTTAGTGCTTTTCCAGATATGAGGAGATACAAGAACTGGGCTCATAAAGTCAGCTACAGAGAATATCCAACTATCTGAAGACTGGTCCTGCCAGTTTTACCCTGAGCACAGAGTGCCTCATTCCTGGTCTCCACCCTGAACTCCTTCTGGGGTGGTGAAGGTCAGCAGCTGCAGCAGCACCTGATCTAATCCTTATACAGGTGGATGGCTAGTGCCTACAGCAAGTGTCATTTGTAGCCGACATCCCCTTGGGGCTCTCTCAAAAACCGAGTGGGTTTATCATGTCAGGTGAAGTAGCCACGTGGTCCTGGGTGTGTCGTTAGCCGCCACGAGCATCTGCTTCCTTGGCTGTCAAATGCCTTAATAGCAGCTGTCCATGCCAGTGCAGGAGGTGTAAGAGACACGGGTTCAATCCTTGGGTCGGGAAGATCCCCTGGAAGAGGAAATGGCAACCCACTCCAGTATTCATGCCTGGAGAATCCCATGGACAGAGGAGCTATGGTCCATAGGGTTGCAGAGTCGGACATGACTGAAGCGACTTAGCACACACATCTACCCTCAAAGATGTGGTTGTGGGGAGCCAGGGAGATTATTTGACAACACTTTGATGAATTCCTCTCTCCAGGAGAGAGCACGGGTGGGATCTATGCTCCGAGGGAGTTCACACCCAAGCAGGCGCTGGCCCAGTGATGGTGAGAACAAGGGGGCCTTCTGTGCCTAGAAACATGGGGACTCAGCTCTTGGTGCCCTGCTGATAGCTGAGGGTTGAGATGCCCCTTTTCAACTCTGAAATTTAAAGAGCCTAATAAGCCCTGAGCTATGGTGTTGGAGAAGACTCTTGAGAGTCCCTTGGGCTGCAAGGAGATCCAACCAATCAATCTTAAAGGGAATCAATCCTGAATATTCACTGGAAGGACTCATGCTGAAGCTCCAATATTTGGCCACCTGATGCGAAGAGCCGACTCATTGATAAAGACCCTGATGCAGGGAAAGATTGAAGGTGGGAGGAAAAGGGGATGACAGAGGATGAGATGGTTGGATGGCATCATTGACTCTATGGACGTGAGTCTGAGCAAGCGCCAGGAGTTGGTGATGGGTAGGGAAGCCTGACATGCTGCTGTCCATGGGGTTGCTAAGAGTCAGACACAACTGAGCAACTGAACAACAGCAAAAATAATCCCGGAGAGCTTTTTCCCCCTTCTGCTTGTTTAAGAAACTTATCTCTGACTGCATCCAACCCATCTGAAGGTCTGGATTCTGGAGGGGACTACCTAGCCTTAGCTGAGCCTGTACCCTCTGGAATCTCCGCCCTCTCCTCTCCACACCAGCCCTGGAAAGCGTTCTCAACAAACATTCTTAGAGAGATTTCCAGTTAACTCCTTCCTTCCAGTGGACCTTCTAACTTGGGATTTAAGGTTACTTTAAGCATTCTCACCCTGCTTCCGGCAGGACCTCCATGCCTAAAGGGGAGGAATTTAAGGGAAAGATAAGACAAGAGTTGATCCAAACAAGCCTTGTTGGGCTTTCAACAGGGGTCTATGGAAGTTTCCTCACTAATTGCCATCCTCTGTGTGTAATCTTCCGGAGGATGCAGGCAGAGACGAGAGAGACTACACTATAATTAAATATGCATTGATGTGAAGGAGGACCCATGAAATATGTATGGCAATTCACTGTACTCAGCAAACGGTCCGTAAGATCCAGGCAGTGGGTGTGACTTTTGCCTCTGTTCCAGATAAATTCGATACCTGGAAACTTAACACAATGTTTATTTAACTCTCAGCTAGATCTTCAACTTAAATACACTTACTTTATGCCAGACATGGTTCTAAGCATGTTTCTACAATATTCACTTATTTAGTTGTCATGAAACCCTTAGGAGGTAGGTACCCTTATCCCCGTCACGCTGATGTAGTAGTAGTAGCTTAGTAGCTAAGTCCTTTCTGACCCCATGGAGCCCCCCAGGCTCCTCTGACTGTGGGATTTCCCAGGAGTGGTTTGCCATTCCCTTCTCCAGGGAATCTTCCCGACCCAGGGATCAAACCCAGGTCTCGTGCCCTGCAGGTGGTCTCCTGCATTGCAGGCAGACTCCTTACCCACTGAGCCCCCAGGGAAGCCCTATCAGGCCTATGAGGACCCTGTATAGAGATGAAACCGCAAGCATGGCTGGTGAGTGGTGGGTGTGGGTCTTCAACCCAGGCCTCCTGCCTCGGTACCACCTGCCTGGGACCCAGCTCTCTGCCTGTTTGATGGTTGCTGAAACAGCATCATATGCTCTGGTTGGTTTCTTGGGGAAATTGGAATTCTTGACCTGGATGAGGGTGATGAGGAGCAAGGAAGCTCAGGCTAGAATTCAGGACCAGGGCCAGGACTTGACCATCGCCTTTGTTCTCCCCGCAGGTGGGTGCCACCCCCGGCCCAGGGGAGCCGTGTCTATGCAGAGCAAATCTGGGGCCAACGCTCTGTCCTAACTGCCCTCCAGCCCATCCAGGGGAGTCCCGCCGAGCCATTGTCCTCCGGGCCCCAGTGATCTGGCCTCTTTTGGCAGGGACCTGCGGCTTCTCTTATTTACCCATTAACAATTAAACCCTAGGCATTTAACATATAAACACAGAAAACATCAGCATAATTACAGCAAGGGTTTCAAAAGCTTGCTGGCAAGGAAGAGCCTGAATATTTACTTAACAAAAGAATTCCTTACTTCAGTCTTTAATAAAGAATTCACTAGAAGGCTTAACTAGCCTGCTTTTGCCAGTAAATGAGAAACATTCTTCTATTCACGAAGAATATGATTTGTGTGTGTGTTTTTTTTTTAAATGTGATTCACCACGATTTTTCAAGAGAACATTCACAGCTCTTTTCCTGAGAGTTCTGTCCCTCGTTATTTTTCAGTATGTCTCACTGGTTGAAATAGTCCCTCTCGGAGCAGAGATAGATGTGCGTGTGCGTGCGTGCGTGTGTGCGTGTGTGTGTGTGTGTGTGTGTGTCTAGTGCAACCCTTAGGGTCGGAAATTTTACCATCAGAGACTCTTTTTCTATTTTAAGCTTGTCTTCTCTGATCCAGTTCAGTTCAGTTCAGTCGCTCAGTCATGTCTGACTCTTTGCGACCCCATAAATCGCGGCACACCAGGCCTCTCTGATCCAAAAAGAGTGTATGTTCAGAGCACTGACTGTTAAGTATTTCTCCTGTGATTAGAGGGATTTAAACTGGTCTCCAGACTTCCCAGGTGGCACTAGCGGTAAAGAACTGGCCTGCCAAGGCAGGAGATGTAAGAGACACGGGTTTGATCCCTGGGTCAGGAAGATTCCTTGGAGTAGGAAATGGCAGCCCACTCCAGTACTCTTGCCTGGAGAATCCCATGGACAGAGGAGCCAGTGGGCTACAGCCCATGGGGTTGCAAAGGAGTCGGACATATCTAAAGTGACTTAGCATAAGCTGCTCTCAGGGGTCTCAGGCTCTTGGGGAAGAGGAGGGAATAGGAAGAGAAAACACAAGTGGATTTATTTAGAGACAGGAGGGATAGTCAGTGGTTTGTTTGTTCTTTTAGGCATTCATCACAATTCTCACATTCCTACCATCGCCAGACGCTAAGATAAAATGGTAACTGAGAAAACAGTGTAGTCAGGTAGACAGACAAACAAATAGTTAAGCTACACAGATAAGCAAGGTGAACAGTCAGAATGGAATGCCCAGTTCTCCTGGGACCAGAGTTGATAGATGGATTTGACATGGAAGCAGTGTTGGGTGGGGAAGGTTTCACAGAGGTGATAGTTGAGTTGCAAAGGTTGAGGAATAATGATTAAAAAAAACTAATGATCTCAGGTGGCCTCGGCCTGCAATAGCTTGAAGTGAGACTTCTCAGCCAGAGATTGAGGCCCGGTCTTGGTGCCGAAAGCTAATCCTAGCCACTTACCAGTGGTCAACGGCAAGGTCCTGGTCCTTCCGCTTTGCAGAAAACAATTCCTGGAAAGATGAACAGTAGTGAAACAAGTAAAGTATTTATTAGGAAGAAAAAGAGTTCAGTACATGTGGATTGACATGGGGTGGGCTCAGAGAGTCACTCCCTCGTGGTAGTTTGACTCACATTTACTGGGCATTCATCCTGGGTTTTCCTTTGACGGTTCATCTTGCTTTGCCTGGGTCTCAGTCCGTATTTGGTATCTTTCAGGGTCCTCTCCCATGTATGTGTGCGCATCTCTTAGCCAAGATGGGTTCTAGTGAAGAGGCTTATGGGTAGCTGGCATCACTTATTATGCAGGTGACCGCCAAGGAACCTTTCTGTACATGTGTAGTCGGGGAGGTCTGCTTGACTTCGAGAATGAGGAATATGTGGTCTTTTGTCTCTTTTCTGAGCCGGGCCCAGCCTCCTCCATCATCCTGCTTTTATGGAGCTTTTGCTGCTACGGAGTTTCTGTCCACAGGGAAGAAACTGTTCAGCCTGGGGATCCATCTATCTCCTGCCTCACTAACAAAAATTATATTTGCTCTGTGTCCAGAATTACATGAAGCGGCTTACATTTCATCACTTGTAACCCCCACAAAAATACTGTAAGGAAAGTCTTAATATTATCCCTATTTTATGGATGAGGAGACTGAGGCTCAGAGAAGTTAAGTAACGTTTCATGAGTCCCACAGCCAGAGAGCAGACCAAGTAGGATCAGAGCCTGGGTAGCCAGGCCACATTGCTCGTGGCTAAGGACGATAACCACTAGGCTCATTATTGTGTGCAAAGGTAATTTTCCATTTCATTACAAAATGCTTCCAATATCCCTTATCTAAAAAAAAAAATACAAAGAATAATGTAATGAAGTCTCATAAATCCATCTTCCACCTCCACTGAATTTCAGTCTTTGGCCTTGCTTGCAGAGTTTTCTTAAAAAAAGAGAAAAGAAATTTTAGGTCCAGTGGAAGCCCTTTTGTGTATTCTGTGCTGAGCACATTCCTTTCTGGCCCCTGAGGTGGTGCCTGTCCTGAATTTGTGTTTATGTTTCCAGGCATGATTTTTTTCTTTCTTTTTTTTTTTTAAATTGGAGTATAATTGCTTTACAGTGTTGTGCTAGTTTCTGCTGTACAACGAAGTGATTCAGCTAAATGTGTACATATATCCCCTCCCTCTTGGACCTCCCTCCCATCCTACCCCTCTAGGTCATCGCAGAGCACTGAGTTGAGTTCCCTGTGCTGTTTAGCAAGTTCCACTAGCTATCTATTTTACATGTGATCGAGTATATCTGTTAATCCCAGTCTCCCAACTCATCATTCCCCCCATGTCCAGGTCCTTTCTCCATGTCTGCATCTCTGTTCCTGCCCTGGAACTTGGTTCATCTGTACAATTTTCTAGAGACATGTTTTTATACCACTAAAGCATTTGTATGTGTCCATCAACAATATATAACATTGTTTTGCACATTTTCAAACTTTATATAGAGTGTCATTTGTAATTTTTACAACTTGCTTTTGCATTGGACATTCTATCTATGAGATTTTTATCTATGTTCGAGTTCACACAGCTCAAAGGTCATTTACTTAAAACCGCATAAAATCAATAGCATTTAAGAATATGGTATAGTGTTACATTGTATGAATAATACACCATGTATAAATCTCTGGCTTAAAATATTTTGCATAAAGTATTATTGCAGACAACGCTGAAATGAACTTTCTTGGCATGTCCTTCTTTGCACTCCTTAGAGAATTTTAGAAGGGACATTGCTCGGGGAAAGGGCAGGACCATTTTTAGCTTCCTCTTGTGAAATGCCTCTCCAGAGGGATTGGCCAGCTGTATTCCTACCAGCAGTAAGTGACAGCCTTGTGGTTCTGCAGCTTCCCAGTACTTGCTCTGATCAACCTCTGGGTACCAAATGACTTCTTATTGAATTTGAATTGCATCCTCTGACTAGTACGGAAGTTGAAGATCCTTACAGATTTTGTTTGTTTCTTGTGTGACTTTCCTACTTATGTCTACTTTAATATCTGTTCATTTGTTTTTTTTTTTCTTAATTGATTTTTAAAATCAGAGTAAAACTGACTTTTTTTGAGGAGAGGGAGTTTTGCAGTTCTGAGTTTTTTAACACATGTTAAAAAAAATCAATGAAATTGAAAGACACTATGACACTACTTTAAACTATGAATTTGATGTCTTTAAAGGATAGGAACTATTTGGGTCATCTCCTTGGTGGCTCAGAGGGTAAAGCGTCTGCTTGCAGTGCAGGAGACCTGGGTTCGATCCCTGGGTTGGGAAGATCCCCTGGAGAAGGAAATGGCAACCTACTCCAGTACTCTTGCCTGGAAAATCCCATGGACAGAGAAGCCTGGTAGGCTACAGTCCGTGGGGTTGCAAAGAGTCGAACATGACTGAGCGACTTCACTTTTACTTTCACCTCTTCCTTGGGAAGCTTTATTAATTTGTAGCTGTCAAGGGATTGGTTCATTCTATCTAAGTTGTCAAATTTATTTGCGTAGAGTTGTTCTTTGTTCCTAGTACTCTCTTATTATTCTTTTAATGTCTGTAGAGTCTATGGGGGAATCCTCTCTTTCACTCTGGAAGCTAGTATGGTCTTTCCTTCCTATGGGTGGATGAGACCCCATGCATTCAGACAGCTTTCTGTACTTTGCCATTTTATATAAGGGACTTGAGAATCTGCAGACTTTCTGCAGACTTTGGTATCCAAGGTGGGTCTTGAATCCCTCTGAGATAATGAGGGAAGACCATAATCTGTGTCCTCTCTCCTGTCTTACTCCCCCTTTTTCGTTACTCTAACCTGAGATGTATCCATTTTTATTGAAATTTTCAAAGAATCAGCTTTCAGTTTTATCATGGATGTTCTCCATTGTATTTACTTTTAATTTCATTGGTTTCTTTTTCATCTTTGTTCTGTCCTTCTTTCTTATTGTTTTGGGTTTACTTTACTCTAGTTTTTCTTAATATAAAGTTTTGCTCACCATGGGCTATACAGTCCATGGAATTGTCCAGGCCAGAATACTGGAGTGGGTAGCCTTTCCCTTCTCCAGGGGATCTTCCCAACCCAGAGATCGAACCCAGGTCTCCTGCATTGTAACCAAATTCTTTATCAGCTGAGCCACAAGGGAAGCCCTTTTGTCAATGTGGGAGCTTAGACTAGTGCCTTGAGATCTTTCTTTATTTCAAATGTAGGCATTTAACAGTATACATTTCCCTCTGAGCATGGCTTCAGCTGCATCCCAGGTCAAGTTTTTTTAAAAACAGAAGGTTTTTTAAAAAATTATATATTGTTTATTTGGCTGCATCAGGTCTTAGCTGAGGCACACAGCATCTTCATTGTGTGAAATCTTTTGTTGTGGTGCAGAGACTCTCCAGTTGTGTGTGGGCTCCAAAGTGCATGGGCTCAGTACTTGCAGTGTTTGAGCATAGTTGCTCTGCGGCATGTGGGATCTTAGTTCTTCGACCAGGGATCGAACCCACATCCCCTGCATTGCAAGGTGGATTCTGAACCATTGGACCACCAGGGAAGTCCCATCAAAATACTTGATGTTCCCTCAAAACATCCTCTTTGACCTATGGATTATCACATTGTTTAATTCCCAAGTGTTTGGAGGTTTTCCAGCTATCTTTCTGTTATGGATTGCTTGTTTAATTCCATTATGGTCAAAGAACATATTTTGTATGATTTCAAGTCTATTATATTTATTATGGTTTGTTTTATGACTCTGGATATGAACTGTCATAGTGAAATGTATATGTACATTTGAGAAGAATGTATATTCTGATCTTGTTGGGTGGAGTATTCTGTAAATATCAATCAGATCAGCTGGTAGTTCTTTGATATATTTGCTGATTTCCTATTGGCTTGTTTATCAATTACCGAGACAAGAGTATTGAAATCTCTAACTGTAATTATAGATTTGTCTAACTCAATGGCACCCCACTCCAGTACTCTTGCCTGGAAAATCCCAGGGACGGGGGAGCCTGGTGGGCTGCCGTCTATGGGGTCGCACAGAGTCGGACACGACTGAAGTGACTTAGCAGCTAACTCAGTTCTATCAGCATCTGTTGTGTGTATTTTGAAGCTCTTTTGTTAAGTGCAAACGTATTTAAAATTACTACGTCTTCTTGGAGAATTGACTCTTTAATTATTGCGTATTTCTCCTCTTTATTCTTGGAAATTATCCTTGCTATGCAGTGTCTTTTGTCTAATATTAACGCAGCCACTTCAGCTTTCTTTAGATTAGTGTTTGCATGGTATTTTTCCCATTCTTTTACTTTTAACCTACTTATATTACAAAATCATAGACAGCGAATAGTTGGGTCTTGTTTGATTTTAAATCAAAGCTGACAGTCCCTGTCTTTCAGACCACTTTTATTTCATATGTATATTGATATGTTTAAAACTAGGTCTACATGTTTAGTTTTTTGTATTCTATTTTAATTTATCTGTTGAGCTTTTAACTATATCTCTTAGTATAGTTTTAAATGAATTTTTTCAGTAGTTATTCCAAGGATTATTGTATATATCAGTTCAATTCCATTCAGTCACTCAGTTGTGCCTGACTCTTTGCGACCCCACGGACTGCAGCACTCCAGGCCTCCCTGTCCATCACCAACTCCCGGTGCTTGCTCAAACTCATGTCCATTGAGTCAGTGATGCCATTCAACTAACTCAACCTCTGTCATCCTCTTCTCCTGCCTTCAATCTTTTCCAGCAACAGGGTCTTTTCCCATGAGTCAGTTCTTCGCCTCAGGGTCGCCAAAGTATTAGAGCTTCAGCTTCAGCATCAGCCCTTCCAATGAATATTCAGGACTGATTTCCTTTAGGATTGACTGGTTTGATCTCCTTGCAGTCCAAGGGACTCTCAAGAGTCTTCTCCAACACCAGTTCAAAAGCATCAGTTCTTTGGTGCTCAGCTTTCTTTAGGGTCCAACTCTCTTTATATATATACATGTATACATATATATATTTTAGTATGTGTATATTGGCTGTGTGGAATTTTAGTTGTTACACTCAGGATCTTTTCAGTTTCAGCCTGTGACTCTTCGTTGTGGCATGTGGGATCTTAGTTCCCTGACCAGGTATTGAACCTGGACTCCCTGCATTGGAAGCATGAAGTCTCAACCGCTGGATCACCAGGGAAGTCCCCCAAAGATTGTAATATATATTTAGTATTTTACCTCTTCATGTAGCCTGTAGAAACCTTTCCATCATATAGGTCCCTTTACCCTCCCCCTTCACCTTGTAGTTGTCTTGTGTATCACATCTATATACACCGGAAATTCACTGAACCATGTTATAATTTCTGCTTTCAATTGTCAGACATATTTTTTAAAACTTAAGAGAAGGATAGTCTATTCTATTTACCACTTTTTCTCTTTCTTCATTCTGACGTTCTAAATTTCTTTAAGGTATTATTTTCCTTCTATTTGAAGAATTTTTTGTAGCATTTATTTTAGAATGAGTCTGCTGCAGACAAATTCTCTTAGTTTTATTTGAGAATGTCTTTACTTTCATTCTTGAAGAATACTTTCACTGGATTTAGAATGCTTTTTTAAAAATGGAGGTAAAATTCGTGATATATAATCTACCATTGTAACCATTTTAAACTGCACAGTTCAGTGGCTTTTAGTACCTTTGTAATGTTGCTCAACCATTGGCAGTATCTACCTCTAAAACACTTTCATTATCCCCCTCCCCCCCAAAAAAACTCTTCTCATTAAGCAGTTACTCCCTAGTCCCCCTCCCCCCATTCCCACTAACCTACTTCTGTCTCTGTGGATTTACCTATTCTGGACACATTACACAAATGGAATCATATAACACATGATCTTTATATTTGGCTCCCTTCCCATGACATGTTTTCAAGTTTTATCCACATTGCAGCATCTATTGATACTTCATTCTTTTCTGTGATTAAATAAGGTTCCATTGTAAGGATATATCTCAGTTTGCTTTTCCATTCACCAGTTGACAGACATTTGGGTGGTTTTCAGTCCTTAGCTACTATGAATAAATACTGCTATGAACAACTGTGTACCAGTTTTTGTGTGAACACCTGTTTTCAATTCTCTTGGATATAGACCTAGGAGTAGAATTGCTAGGTCATATAGTAATTCTCTGTTTAACTTTTTGAGAAGCTGCCAAACTGTTTCCCACAGTGGCTGCACCATTATATATTCCCACCAGCAATGCATCAGGGTTCCAGTTTTCCCACATCCTTACTCTTACATGTTATTTCCTGTTTATTTTATTTTTTTATAGCCAACCTAATGGGTGTGAAGTGGTATCTCAGTTTTTTTATTTGCATTTTCCTAATAATTTGCCTGGTGGCTCAGAGGTTAAAGCGTCTGTCCGCGATGCGGGAGACCCGGGTTCAATCCCTGGGTTGGGAAGATCCCCTGGAGAAGGAAATGGCAACCTACTCCAGTACTCTTGCCTGGAGAATCCCATGGACGGAGGAGCCTGGTAAGCTGTAGTCCATGGGGTCGCTAAGTATAGGACACCACTGAGCGACTTCACTTTCACTTTTCACTTTCATGCATTGGAGAAGGCAATGTCACCCCACTCCAGGATTCTTGCCTGGAGAATCCCAGGGATGGGGGAGCCTGGTGGGCTGCCGTCTATGGGGTCGCACAGAGTCAGACACAACTGAAGTGACTTAGCAGCAGCAGCAATAATGAATGATGTTGGGCATCTTTTCATGTGCTTGTCGGTCATTTGTATTTTTTTTTAGTTAATTATCTGTTCAAGTCTTTTGCCCATTTTTGAATTGACTTGTCTTTCTGTTGTTGAGTTGTAAGAGTTCTTTATATATCAAAGATATATGATGTATAAATATTTTCTCCCATTCTGTAGGTTGTCTTTTCATTTCTTTGATTTACAAAATGTTAAACTTTTGACAGTTTAATTTATCTATTTTTATTTTGCTGCTTATGCCTTTTGTGCATATCTAAGACTTCCTTATCAAATGTAAGATCACAGAGATCTACATCTATGTTTTATTCTAAGAGATTTGTTGTTTTAGCCCTTAAGTTGGGTCTTTGATATAGAATATATAATAAAGAATATATATATATGTATGTATGTTCTGTCTCAGATTGTTTTCCATTATGATTATTATAAGATACTGAATATAACTCTCTGTGCCATATATTTAATAGCAGATCATTGTTGTTTATCTATTTTATATATTGTAGTATGTATCTGTTAAGTTCAAATTCATAATTTATCCCTAACCCCCCTTTCACTTTGGTAACCTTTAGTTTGTTCTCTATGTCTGTGCATTTGTTTCTGTTTTGTAAATAAGTTCATTTGTATCTTTTTTTTAGATTCCACATATAAATGATATGATATTTGTCTTTTTTTCTGACTTACTTCACTTAGTATGATACTTTCTAGGTTCATTCATGTTGCTGCAAGTGGCATTATTTCATTGTTTTCTATGGCTGAGTAATATTTCACTGTATATCATTGTTTGTGCATATATATACATCGCATTTTTAGCTATTCATCTGTCAAATACTATACTGTTTTGATTACTGTAGCTTTGTAGTAAATTTTGAAATTGGGAAGTATGAGTTCTCTAACTTTACTCCTCTTTTAAAAAATTGATTTGACTGTTAAAAGTCCCTTGCAATTCTGTATAAATTTTAGGACTGGCTTGTCTCTGTCTGTTCCAACACAGTTGGAACTTTGATAAGGATTGCACTGAATTGTGTATAGAATTCTTGGTTCATTTTTTTTTTCTTTTAGCACTTTAAAAACATTGTTCCTCCTCCTTTTAGCCTCCATGGTATCTGATGAGAGACTGCCAGTCATTCAAATCAAAGAGTAATATACAGGAAATCTGTTCCCCCAACCCCGCCCAGTCTGGAGACCTCTGCTCCTCTGTGTCCCTCAGGGCTTTGACACCTACCAGTATCATGCTTCCACTTTGGTACTGCCTGGTAACTGGAGTGAGAATAGCAAAAAAAGAGGAAAAAACCCAACAAAAATAGGGAATCTTTTCTGACCTTAAGTCATGTCCACTTTTCCCTTTCACAGGTCAGAAAAAGAAGGTTTCTCTGGGAGCTGTTTCTGTGCTCATCTTTATGTTCTTCTGGGTTTCGAGCTTCCTTCGGGTCAGGTGATATCGAAGGGGAAAAACTGATAACCTCAACCCCGGTTGGGTTAAATTCTGAATTCTGGCATCCTTCCCCCATCAGCCCATTGTGTGTGTGGGTGTGTTCACGTGCACTCAGTTGTGTCCGACTCTTTGCAACCCCCTGGACTGTAGGCCCACTAGGCTCCTCTGTCCATGGGATTCTCCAGGCCAGAATACTGGAGTACGTAGCTGTTCCCTTCTCCAGGGGATCTTCCCGACCCAGGAATCAAACTGGGGTCTCCTGCATTGCAGGCGTATTCTTAACCAGCTGAGCTACCAGGGAAGCCCCATCAACTTATTACCACTTACTTTTCAGGGTCCTCAGAGAGCTACCTGCTCCATACAGTCTGTGTGGGATTTACAGTTGTATTTAATGGGGGAGGCGGGTGGGGCATGCTTACTCCATCCACTGGAACTGGAACCTCTCTTAAACTGTCTTTAAGAGGTCCTTATCAAATATGGATGAAATACATTAAACTACTTTTAATTGAATATAGTTGATTTACAATGTTGTATTAGTTTATTAAACTCTTTTTAAAAATACGCATGCATTTATTTGGCTGGGCCAGGTCCATGCAGGATCTTTTAGATGAGGCATGTGGGATCTTTAATCGCAGCATACGAAATCTTCAGTTGTGACATTTGAACACTTAGTTACAGCATATGGAATCTAGTTCCCTGACCAGGGATCGAACCTGGGTCCCCTGCATTGGATCGAACCTGGGCCCCCCTGAAATCTTACCCTCTGGACCACCGAGGAAGTCCCTCAACTCTTGTTGTGCATGCTTCACGTATCTTTTCCTAGTTCTTGTCTTTAAATTTTTAGTTTTCTCTTCTTTACATTTTCTTACAGTAAATTTATCAATAATTTCCTTTGTGGATCCGGCTTTTGTATTCTATTTAAGTACTCTTTTTCAACACTGAGATCACAAAGGTATCCTATTTTCTTTTTCCCTCATATTTTCTTCTGAAACTGTAAAAATTTTCTTTTTTAAATTTATGCCTTTTGAACACCTGGAATTTATATGTTCTATATGGTGTGAAGTAGCCATCTAATTTTTTTTCCTGGGCTGCAGTCCATGGGGTTGCTAAGAGTCGGACATGACTGAGCGACTTCACTTTCACTTTTCACTTTCATGCATTGGAGAAGGAAATGGCAACCCACTCCAGTGTTCTTGCCTGGAGAATCCCAGGGACGGGGGAGCCTGGTGGGCTGCTGTCCATGGGGTCGCACAGAGTCGGACACGACTGAAGCGACTCAGCAGCAGCAGCAACAGCAACTGGTGCCCTAGTACCATTAACCAAATAATTCTTTCCCTACTGAGGTTCTGGGCTCTTTATTCTATTTGTCTTTATCTGTCTTTTCTATTTGTTTTATTCTATTTGTATTTATCTGATCATCTATTCCTACTCAGTCATTTTATTTTTTTATATTTATTTATTTGGCTGCACCAGGTCTTAGTTGCAGCACGCGGGATCTAGTTCCCCAACCTAGGATCGAACCCAGGCTCCCTGCATTGAGAGTTCGGAGTCTTAGCCACTGGACCACCAGGGAAGTCCCTTAACTCCTTTAACTGCTTCTTTTGGTGTTTACCTTTGTAAACACCAAATAATATGCTTATATTCCTACCTCTTTAGTTTTCAGCTTTGGGTACTATTGATAGACTTCCCTCCATGGACAATAAGGCTTTAGCACTCTTTCCACTCCTTCTCACCACATGCAGATGCTATTTTGTCCCTTCATCCTCCCGATACCATTGTCCAAGGGCCTACGAGGGCAGTGGCAGTGGGGGTGGTGAGACGGTAGAGATAAACTTGGGAGATAAATAGGAGGTGGTGGATTAGATGGATGTCAAGGAGATGATTTTTAGTTTCTAGAAAACTTGTGGAAGGCGGTGTCATTTGCTGAGTTTAAGGCATGCAAAGGAAGGGGCAGGTTTGTGAGAATTCATTTTATCTTACAATTCTGTCCGTGGGTGGCTCTGGGTGTCCTCTCCCAGGGCTCTGGTCTGACTCACCTGACCGATGCCTGTTTCTGAGTGCTGGCTGATGCGGGCTGGAACCTGAGGAATCGTGGATGGGCCAGGGATGAGCTAGTGAACAAGTGTGCCCTTGGGCTGAGCTCCTTGGAGGGAGCATTCATCATCATCAACGTACAGCAAAGGCTAGTCCTCAGGCTGGCATTTCTACCCACAGGGTGTGCGGGTGCCCAAATTCTGCCTGAAGCTTGGGCCCATTAGAGAACACTAGGGCGTGGGAGGGAGAGAGAGTCAAGTGTCTGAGAAATAAAGACACACAGAGACAGACAGACCTGGGAGAGCTGTCTCTCCTTTCAGGATTGGTCAGAATTTTGTCCTTTACCCACTAGCTAGCAATTTTGCTTTTAAAGGCACTTTCTCTCTTGGGATCCAGCCTCCTACCATAGATCTCCCCCACGGGAGAAATCCACAGAAGGAGAAGGTAATTAAACAATCCGGTGACTGAATAGAAATGAGCCTTGGAGTTAGGAAGATAAACGGCCTTCTCTGTGGTCCCACAGAAGATGCTGGCTAAAGGTGGGGGCGGGGGTGGGGTTTGCGATGGTTCCTCCTCTGTCCCTTCTCTCTCCCACCTACTCGCAATTTCTTCCTGAACCTCCAGTCCTTCCCCCACCCCACCCGGCCCCAGCCCAGGCTGTTGTCTGATTTTGCAGCAGTCAGAGCATGTTCCAGATCCATCAATGGAGTCCAGCGGAGTCAGCTCAGATCCTAGAAGTCATGGGGAACAGGCTAAAACACAGCTTGCCATGTC
Source organism: Ovis aries (assembly GCF_016772045.2). Classification (NCBI taxonomy): domain Eukaryota; kingdom Metazoa; phylum Chordata; class Mammalia; order Artiodactyla; family Bovidae; genus Ovis; species Ovis aries. The sequence goes on from NC_056079.1 coordinate 32,751,141, forward strand.
TGGGCCTCGCCCTAAGCTCTGATGGAAGCAGATGGGTGCTGCTGTTGTGGTCTTGTTCACACTCTTACTTTTATCATTTCTTTTAGGCAGAAACAGAATAATAGGATGTTGTCCAGTCGCTCAGTTGTGTTTGCCTCTTTGCATCCCCATGGACTGCAACAGGTCAGGCTTCCCTGTCCTTCACCACCTCCTGGAGTCTGCTCACACTCATGTCCGTTGAGTCAGTGATGCCCTGTGAAATCACTATCCAACTCTGCATTCCATAGGTGAGGACCAGGGAGGTTGAATCACTCATTCCAAGTCAAGGCAGGGGCGTTTCACTTTGCTCTCCCCTTCCCCACTCCATCCCTACCTCCCAATGTAGTAAGCCTGGGGTACCACTGCCAGCCGAGCTACCTACCGAGCTACCTAACCTACCTAACGACCACCTTTGTGGGCAGGCCTGAGAGCCCCTTGGTCCCATGGGGACAGGCAGTGAGGGATCAGAGTTTGGAGTCACACAGAAGTCTGGGGTCCACGAACTTCTCTGTAGCCACGAACACAAGACAGACCTCTTCCACTTGGCCAGGTCTCACCTCTGCAGGCCCCTGCACCTGGGACTGGAAGAATGAATAGGAACCTTGTTTGGTAGGAATTTCTTTCCTCTGCTGTTTGCTTTGGGTTTTTTTTTTTTCCCCTCTCCATTCCTGGCTGCTAACCCAATATTTGGCTTTCTGTGAGCACTAAATATAATTCTTCATTTAACCTCCAGAATCATGGTTTCCTACCTGCTTCCCACGACCGGATCCACAGCCTGGAATGAAAACAGAACCCCGAGGGCATCAGCGGCTCAGGGCTGAGGGTGGGGGCGGGTTCCGGGAGGGGGAGGAGCAGCGGGAGGGAGGCAGGGAGGCCGGAGCGAGAGGCGCAGGCAGCCTTCACCCACGCTGGGCGGCTTAGGCCCCTCGCTGGCTTTTGTGCTCGCTCCCTGAAACCTGGGCCTGGATCCTGTCCTTTCTTTCCCCTCCAAAAGGATGCCAGGTTCCCACCCACAAGCCACCTCCACACACCTTGGCATTCCAGGGCCAGAGAAAACAAACAAAAGCCACTACTCGCCCGCCTGCCACCCCCACGGATGCCTGTAGGATGAGGGTTGGGGGGGTCTGCGTGTGGGCACCCCCCGCCCCAAACTTTCCCCGCTCTCCTCCCTGTGACCAGTCGGGGCAGGTGAAAGCTCCATGGAACTGGGCAGTGGAAAATTCCCCCCAGATCCTCCTGGGGAGGAGCCGGAGCAGCTGCTGCTGAACACCAGGGCTGGTCCGGCACCTGGTCCCCGGGTCCCCCGCCGGCTCGGCCCCAGCTGCGGAGGAGGGCGGGGGGCGCGCGGGTCGCAGGGCGCCGGGAGCCCGGCTCCCCGGGCGCTGGCCGGTGTTAATGCCGGTTACAAATCTCCTGAAATCGCAGACTCGGGGAGCCCGTGACAGGACATTTCGTCTCCCTCTGGTTGAGCAGGCAAACTGGAGACGGAGCTTCCTACCGCCTGATTTACAGCCTCGGCGTATTTTTGACACTCACATCACCCGGGAGGGCGAGGCTCAATTACGGCCGTGATGCAGACGCGGTGAAGCCGCCGGAGCGCTTCCTGCCGGGCGGGGAGGCGGCGCTGGGCTCACACCCGGGGGCCCGGGGGCCAGAGAGCAGGGGCAGCACTCCTCACCCCCGCTGAAATGCGCCTGGCACCCCGGTGGGCCATCTCGGGGCCTGGGGTGGACGGTGGGTGGGCAAGACTGGAGAGCATGGGTGAACCGCGCCGTTCTCACCTTCCTCTGCCCCCAACCCCAGCCTCACCTGAACCCACCCTCATCTCCACGGCGGGGGGGGGGTGGTGGGGGTGAAGGGGGGGGGGGTCCGGGCGCTGCTGAGCCGCTGAGGGGACCCGGGAGGCATAAGGGCCCCGCCCTGGGCTCCACAAAGAAAAGACAGAACAGCAGGGCCTGCAGCAAGACAGAAGGCAGGTGGTGCCCTGAAAGGTACAGAGGTATCTCACTAAGGGGGCAGAGGAGGCGGGGTGGGCCATGTCTGTGCCTCCGCAGATGCCCCTCTGCTAGACCAAGGTGGGTCTAGACTGAGGTGGGTCTGTGGGGAACCCCCTCCCCACCACTAAAACCTGCCCAGAGCAGCTCCTTTTTACTCATGGATGAGTCCCACCCAGGCGGCAGGGGCCGCCCTTCTTTGAGGAACTGCTGGGTCTCTTCAAGGTGGCACCAGGCAGGCCTCACTCCTGAGCCCGCCCCCACTGTCCCGTCAGACGGAGGGTGCTTTGGATGTCGGTTCCATTCTCACCTCTTGTCGCGGGGTCACTTGGCTCTTCCTGTAAGACTTCTGCAGATTTGACTGATCTAACTGATGAGCCTTGGGGGTGAGGGGAGGGTCCCCTTGGTGCTTCCCACTCCCAGAAGAGGGCATGTGCTTAACCTTCCCTCCCCATGGTCTGCCCCGGGATGCCTGGCACGCCCCCTTCAGCCCCAGCTCCTACCAGTACCCTCCTCCGGACCACCAGCAAGTCTCTCCTTGCTCCCCATGGCATGTGATGTGGGTACCGCTTCATTCCAGTCGGACATCCAAGGAGGGTGATCATGGTACCTGGACATGGAGATGAAGGAGATCCCATCTCACTTGAGGAAGTCAGAGCTGGGAGCTGGGGTGGAGAGGTACCATTACTACCTGCAGTAAAGAGGCAGGTGATATAAAGCTCAGATTCTCCACGGTTTGCCCACATTCTTACCATTGGCTGGTGGGACTCGCTCTTGAGTCCTACTCTTGCCATTGGGTTCTTGGGCAACGTTTTCCTCCATGAAAGATCTGCCTCGCTGGGTTATGGTAAAGAGCAAACATGTGACACAGCTTATGTCTGGCATGTAGAAGACACACTGTGAGGTTAGATTTCTTTTCTTGGGGGGAGGAATACATTGTATGTTTACGTGAAGCTCCCTGAACATCGATGGAGACACTTTCCTGCCCCCAACCCGCTCCCTTTGCCTTGGTTCTTTATGAAAGTGAGGGGGGCTGGGGTTAGGCTGGGGAAAGGAGGAGGGTGCCGCCCACAGGGTGGGAGAGAGTCTGGGCTTTATTAACCCAGGAACCACATCCTTATCTCATCCCAGTGGGCAGAGGCCAGGCAGGTGGGTGTCCTGCCCTGCCTGCTGGCGGAGGCAGTTTATGGATTTGGTGACAGATTCCTCCGAGGAGATGAATGAAGCAATTGTGCACTTGGTGTAGAAAAGATCCCAGATAGAGGAGATGTTTTCAGTGGCAATAACCCTGGGACGTAGTGTTTCACCGAGTCAACAAACAAGAGCTATCGGCCTGGCTTCCCTTTGATGGGCCTGCGAGTACTTGTAAGCCTTGGGAGCTGTTCTTGGCACCGAGGGACTATGTTTAAAAGCTTTTATTCTCTTCTTCGTTTTAATCACCCCTCCCACCTCCTGGAGGGATTCCTAACTCGCATTTTTGGACAACAAAGGCAGTTAACGGAATCCCAGTGGGTGAAGTCCCAAACCAGAAAAACAGTCTTCACCACAGCTCCACTGATGCCCCGTCCGGGGCCAGCCTTCATCTTCAGAAATATCTGATGACCAGATTAGAAGGCATCGCTGAGAAGGTTAGGGGACTTTGTGGGGAGAAGGGCCCGCCTCACCTGCTTGTTTAACAGGACAGCTAAGGGCTGGATGAGGGCAGAGAAGGACTTGCAAAATGTTTGCTTGGTGAATATTGGATTTTTAAACATCTTCCACTGGGAGCTGGAGGTGAGGGGTGGGAGGGTGGGAGTGGTGGAGGACCCGGAGAGGTGTGTGTGCCCTGGGCTTGCCAACAATGAAGGGCAGGCCACGCACTGTGGGGCCTCATCTGATGCTGTTGAGAGTCGCATATGAAAAAGCCTTGGCGTGAAGCAGTCCTGGTGGCCAGCCACAGGGCGGCAAGGATATGATGGGGTGAGGGGAAGGATGGCGGGGGCAGAGGGTGAGATTAGGAAACTGGGGGAGAAGACAACCCTGGCCTAGAGATACCCAGAGGAAAATCACCCTCCTTTCAAAGACTTAGAATCCGTCCATCCGCTTACTCCTTGGAAGGAAAGTCATGACCAACCTAGACAGCATATTGAAAAGCAGAGACATTACTTTGCCAACAAAGGTCCATCTAGTCAAGGCTATGGTTTTTCTAGTAGTCATGTATGGATGTGAGAGTTAGACTATAAAGAAAGCTGAGCACTGAAGAATTGATGCTTTTGAACTGTGGTGTTGGAGAAGACTCTTGAGAGTCCCTTGGAGTGCAAGGAGATCCAACCAGTCTATCCTAAAGGAGATCAGTCCTGAGTGTTCATTGGAAGGACTGATGTTGAAGCTGAAACTCCAATACTTTGGCCACCTGATGCAAAGAGCTGACTCACTGGAGAAGACCCTGATGCTGGGAGGGATTGGGGGCAGGAGGAGAAGGGTAAGACAAAGGATGAGATGGTTGGATGGCATCACCAACTCAATGGACATGAGTTTGGGTAGACTCTGGGAGCTGGTGATGGACAGGCGGGCCTGGCATGCTGCAGCCCATGGGGTTTCAAAGAGTTGGACATGACTGAGCGACCGAACTGAACTGATCCTGCCTTAGGTGTCTGGAGAAGATACCCCAAGGCCAAATGTTTGGGTGTTATCAGAGATTGCTCAGGGGTTGCTGTGAGGACATGCGAGCTTGGCCGAGGAGATAGCTGGCCCTCCACCTCCCGGGCTCTTGCTGGGTGACGTCTTGGCCTGTGGTGGAGGCCCAGGCCAGTGCCCTTTCACTGACACCACAGTCAGGCAGGGCAACATGGCGGTCCCAGGGTTGGGGAGTGTGCTCAGAAACAGAAACTGTAATTAAATCTTTTTTTACCCACCTCACCCCCAGCAGGAAGTTATTCTCGGTGCTCAGTGAGGGGGAAGAAGGAGGTGGAGTAGGACCCAAAAGGCTGCTTTTGACCTTGTGGCCTTCCTGGTGATTGGGTGGCGAGGTTTTTAGGTTGAAGAAGAGATTTCCTTGAGCATCTTCTGAAAATAGTCACGGATCTCGCATCTGACTCCTTCCCAGATTCCGCCGCTGCTCTGGGGGCAGACAAGACAGCCAGAGCATCGAGCCCAGGCGTCCTCCAGCCAGCTGCAGCTCCCGGTCCTCCTCCCTCCATCGTCGTCAGGGTTGGATGTGAACCACATCCTGGAGACACAAGCCCGGGTCGCCTCACTTGCGAGGGCGGAGGCAGGTGTGGCTGCGGTGAGCCAAGGCCTCGTGTTTTCCAGATTGGTGGCCTTGGTTTTGGTGAAGCAGGGGTCTTGGAAACATGCTCCATTCACAGCTCCTCTGCCTCCTTCTCACCTGGAGTGAGACGAGGGTGGAAAGTCCAGGCCTGCGGACGCTGAGCGAGGAAGCAGGGACGGAGGATTAGCTGTTTTGCCAGGACTCTTCTTCCTGTCTTTCCTTCCCAGGGCTGTTGGGAAGAGCCGTCCATCCCTGCTCTGTCATCCCCCTGTGTGTTCTCTGCTCCGTCAGCACCCCCCCGCCCCCCGCCGCCCGAGCCCTCTCCTCTTCCCCCACAAACTGGAGCCCAGCCCAAGGAAGTGTGGCCAAGAGTGCAACTTGGTCCGGTCTCCTGCAGAAAGATTTCCAGCATCTCCCATTCGACCAAAGCCAAAGTCTGCAAAAAAAAAAAAGGACACGGGGTCCAAGTTCTTGGAACAAGGGCTGCAAACACTTCACCTTCCAGAAGAAAAATTACCAGCCACTGAGGGAGCTGCTTCCAAAATGGACACCGAAGATCCTGTTCTTCTGCTTTAGCTGCTCCTTGGGGCAAAGTCCTCTTCCACTTGCACTTTAGTAAAAAAAATTTGATGGGGGAGCATCTCTTCCCTTTGGTCCCTTCCTCTTGGAGCTCACCCTCCCACCCCACCTGTGGGGCCAGCTGGAGCGTGGAGCATTTCCCACATGTGTATCCGCGATTTCCTTTCCACAGTGACTAGTCATCCTGACCGTGGCAGCACGTGTGACCTCACTGGCATCTCGGCGGTAGATGGACCGGCTGGGGAGGGGAGGAGAGTTCTGGCAGGGCCTCCATCCTCGATGGTGGCCGGCGGGGGCTGTCCAGCCCTGTCCTCACACCCAGAGTACCACCACTCCTCACCCTTCACTTCCAAACACTCCCCAGTCCTGCTGTCTGGTCCCTTTAACATCACTCATTCTATCTTTTTCTCCATGCCTGGTCACCACTAGCTGGCTGATCATTCCCAGGTACCTAAGAGAGACTCCCCTGCTCTTGGATCCGGCTCCTTGCTCCTTCACTGTACCCCTCCCTCAGGCCAGAGTGAGTTTCCCAAAGGTCCACTGTGGCCATGCCATCCGCTGTACACCCACAAACCCAACACACGTGCCCTAGTGCTCACACATAGTGTCCAACGCCTGGGCTTGACTCCCTTTGGGGACCACAGTTTCTAGGGAAACTTCTAGATGGACTCCTATCCTCACAGCTATTTCCATTCCAGCTCATACAAAAAGATGACTCTTAATCTCTCTGTTTTTTGTTCTTTTTTTCTGCTCCTTCTATTTTCTGGCTATATTACACACGTGCAGGATCTTAGTTCCCTGACCAGGGATCGAATCCATACCTCCTGCAGTGGAAATGTGGTGTCTTAACCACTGGACTGCCAGGGAAGTCTCAGTCTCTCTGTTTTTGATGCTGTTGATTACTTCCTCCTTGAAAGGATCTCATCTGTGATGCTTACCTATAACATGCATTCTATCTATTTTTTAGTAATTTTTTAGAAAAATTTAAAGAATCTACTCGTCTATGTGCTTTGTGGAAAACCAAGTCTGTCTTATGCTCTGAGCCTGGGGAAAGTGCTTTTTGGGTATAAGCTAGTCAGAACCACAGAAATTGGTTCAGGGGTGGGGATATGACCAAATTCAAGCCAATGAGCTTGGGGAAAAATTTTGGCAGTTTTCCAGGTAAAAAAGTTCCTTGATCCTCTGGGAGATATCTGGCTGTTTGGGTCTCTTTCCCCTGAACTTTGAGGGGATGATAAGAAACCTGCGTTTTGGCAGCTGGCATTAGAAGAAAGCTCATCTTATATACGGCAAAACCAAGAGACACAAAGAAACTGAATCCTTGATGTTGTTGTTGAGCAGCTGGATGAAGCTGAACCTGAAGCCAATATTGGCCCTGGATTTCCTATTATATGCACCTTTAAATCATTTTTATTACTTAGATCAGTTTGAATTGACTTTTCTGGTTACATGTGGAAAATGCACTTCCTCTCCTCCCCTGATTTTTCTTCTATTTCTGATCATTCTATTCAGCTTTTCCCAGGTTCCTCCTCCTTTGGATTATCTGATGGTGTTCTGCAGGGTTTAACTTTGCTATCATTTACAAGCTGGATGATCTCAGGTACTTGTATGCCTTCAGTTTGCCATGTCTTCCAAATCCATTACACCATCTACCAGCTTTCCAGCATCTCTTATTTGTCCCAAAAACGCCTCAGTGTCAACAAGTTCGAAACTGAACCCTTTATCATTCCCAGCATCCTGCCCCTTGTCCATATTCCCTGCCTTATTTAGTTGCTCAGCTGTCCTCCTGGCCGATCAAGCCAGAAGCCAGGTGTCGTTTTCCTTCTGGCCCACAGCCTGCATCCATTAGTCACCACATCCTGTCCACTCACCCTCCTTAAATCCACTCACTTTGCCCCTTTGCCCTGCCTCACCTCTGCTGCTTGAGTTCAGTTGTCAGGCATCATTCACTAAACAAGGGTAGACTCCCCCAGGATAGTGTCCTCCCAGCTCTGGCCAGTCGCTTTCTAAAATGTAAACCTGGGGGGACTTCCTGGGGGTCCGATGGTTAAGACTTGGCCTTCCACTGCAGGGGGTGTGGGTTTGATCCCGGGTCGGGAAACTAAGATCCCACATGCCTCAGGGCCCAAAAAACCGAAAACCTAAAACAGAGGCAATATTATATGTAACAAGTTCAAAAAAGATTTTGAAAGTGGTTCACATCAAAAAAATAAAAAATCTTAAAAAAATAGAAAAAAGAGTATAAACCTGATTGTGCCAGGGCTCTGCCTAGAGTGGAGGGCCTCTGCTCTCCTGCCTGAGCTCTAGTTCCTAGATCTGTCCCTGTTGTGGGTCTGCCATGCCTCTGTCCTGTGTTTCGTCCCCCTATCTTAAGCACTTCTTGGATGTCCCCTCTTAGCTACTTGCTCTTGCCTCCCTCTGACCCCGCTTCCAGCCTTATCACACTGAGTCAGCCTGGCCACCTGACTCTAAGCTTCTTGAGGGCAAAGGCCATGGAACTAACTCCCCCGTGGTGCCTCCCACACGATGGTCAGCTCTACCCAGCCCTGCTCCTTGTCTGTTCTGCAGGCAGGGAGCTGCCTGAGGATGAGAGGGTTTGCTGTCGTCCACCCTGACCAGTGCTCGGCCTGTAGTAATTGCTCAGCAGACATCCGGCCGAGCCAATGAATGAACACCCTGTGTGAGATGGGACCCCAGGGACCACGACCCACACGGCCATCCTTGCGTGTGAGAAGAGCACCCTGAGCTGAGCTTCTCCAGTCAGAGGGAGCACTGAGAAGTAGCTTAGGGGCTCCCTGGGGTTGAATTGGCCCCCAGGCTTCGGGTCACCCCAGGAGACTGTTCCAGGTTTGGGGGAGGGAGGGAGAGGGTGACGAACCCTGGAGACTGCCTCTGATTGGTCGAAGCAGTGGGTGTGAAGAGCAACTGAGATGCTTCTGCTAGAGAGAGAGAGACGTGTGCTCTGGGGACGCACTCAGAATCTGCACCGTGACCAAGGAGGGCATCAGGGAGGAGACCGTTCCTCTATGGAAGGACTGACCTCTGGGCCCTTGTCATCCATCAGTTCAAAACTGGCTAAGTTTGTACCTTGGAATTGTTGGACTAACTTGATTAAAAAATAACTCCCCAAGCACTTGTTTTGTTAAAAAAATAAAAGAAAAGTGATCCTCACTTCCCAGGCCTGTGGGGGAGCTGGCGGAGGGGGTGGGCAGGGGTCAGGAAAGACCACTTTGATCTCTAGAATTCACAGGAGAATGCCTTTTGCTGCTTTGAGGGGCAGTTACAGGGAACCTCCAGGCTATCAGAGACCAGACAGGGGAGCAGAGGCCAGTGCTTAAAGCAGGAAGTCCCTGGCTGCCTTTATTTCTGGCTACTCCAGCACCCACTGCCCCATTCTGCTCTGGCCACGCCCCCTTGGGAAGCACCCCCTGACCACCAGCACTTGATCCTGGCTTCTATGGTGGGGAGGCTCCACTTCACTTTTGGGCAGGTCTAACTGCCGGCTGAGTACTTGATGAATCCACACGCTTGATGAATCCACATGGATTGAAAGGGGGAATGTGGGTAGGGCTAGGGGGCTGCGCAGTAGGCGGCTGATGCTGATCAGCTGATCCGGGGGCAGCTGCAGCTGGCCAGAGGGCACCGGTTCCGAATTCTGATGAAAACTGCGGATAATAACAACCACATGACGGGAACTCACTGGGATGCCTAATCCGCTTTCCAGCAGGCCCCCTTAACGAGGTCACAGCCTGCAGAGCCAGATGGGGTCTCCAGGGAGGGTTCGGGAGCAGGCCCTCCAGGTCCTCCTCTCCTGCCGCCCCTGCTGTGGTGGGGCCAGGCGGGAGGCTCCTTTCCAAGCACCTTGGCTGGGAGCTCAGCAGGGCTGGTGGGGTGCTGGGCGGAGGGCCCGGGAGGCAGGGCTCCCGGAGCATCCGTGCTCCCACCCATTGTGTAGCTTTGGATCTTCCCCGCCATGAAGGGAGGCCCTGCTTTTAGGTTGCTCAGGAAGGGAGAGGGATTCACGGTCCTGGACTTCAGGGAGCTGAGACACGAAGGAGCTTAGGACAAGCAGAACTCAGCAAACCGCAGCTCAGGAACCACTTGGAGCCCCATCCATCTGCTCTGTAGCCAGCAGTGACCACACAGGGCCTCTCCCCACCGTGGCCATGGGTGTGTTCCTTCCGGGGCAGTTGTGTTTGTCACCGCTGCCTCTGTCCCCCCTCCGCCCCGCCTTCCTTCTGCTTTCACCAGATTCCAAGCACCGACCCTTATCTCCCTGGAAGAAAGCTCAGAGTTTATTTCCAGGAGTATTTGAATTTTAGTAGGGCTTCTCAAGGCCAAAAGGTTCTTAAGAAATGCAGCAATATTGGTGGAATCTGGCAGGCTGTTTTGGAGATTAAAGACAGGAGGGTTTCCTAGGTGCTCTTCTGAATAGTCAGGCCTAGGTGACCAACCCATCCATCCATCCTTCCTCCTTCCCTCGTTTCCTTTCTGCATCTTCCTTCTTTCCTACCAGGGCTCTGAGCTTGATACTGGAATACACAGGAATCTAAGACCTGGATCCTGCTTGAAAGAAGTCCCCACTCTCACTCACAGAGCCCAGCTCCCCGCTTTAATAAAGGGCTGATTTTCCCAGAGGACGGGGCAGGGCTTCTGCTGGGGATGAGGTTGGGCGTGACTTTTCTGCTCCCTAATGAGGCTCTGGATCACAGGGAGCCTTAAGTGGGCTCTCTGTGGCGTGGGCGCAACTCCAGTGAACCAGGGGCTCCCAGTCCCAGTTTGCTGTGGCTGAAGGCACCTGGCAAACTGCAGCGAATTGCTCAGAGTAGAAGGCAATGGGACCCCACTCCAGTACTCTTGCCTGGAAAATCCCATGGACAGAGGAGCCTGGCGGACTGCAGTCCATGGGGTCGCTGAGAGTCGGGCATGACTGAGCGACTTCACTTTCCGTTTTCACTTTCATTCATTGGAGAAGGAAATGGCAACCCACTCCAGTATCTTGCCTGGAGAATCCCAGGGATGGAGGAGCCTGGTAGGCTGCTGTCTATGGGGTCGCACAGAGTCGGACATGACTGAAGCGACTCAGCAGCAGCAGCAGCAGCCTTGCCGTGGCTCTGGGACTGTAGGACTTGGAGCTGGAGGCTGAGCCCCGGGCCTGGAGGATGGACAGAAGAGTATAAATATAGGAGGGGCCACCATCACACTCCCTGTGCACACCCAGGGCTGGGAGGCAGGGGGATGCTTTTTATAACAATTGAAGTATAGTTGCCTTACAATATTGTGTTAGTTTCAGGTATACAGCAAAGTGATTCAGTTAGAGATATGTGTATATTTTTCAGATTATTTTCCTCTATGTGTTATTATTAGATATTTAATATAGTTCCCTATACAGTAAATCCTTGTTGCTTATCTATTTTATGTGTAGTAGTTTGTACCTGCCAGCTCCATACTTCTAACAGACCCCTTCCCACCTCCCCCTTGGGTAACTATCAGTTTGTTTTCTATGTCTGTGATTCTGTTTCTGTTTCATATATTTGTATATTTATATTATTTTTTAAGATTCCATGCAGAAGTGATGTTGTGTGACATTTGTCTTTCTCTGACTTAGTGTGATTATCTCTAGGGCCATCCAATTTCCTGCAAAAGGCAGTATTTCATTCTTTTTTATGGCTGAGTAATATTCCATTGCATATATTGATATATACCACATCTTTAGCCAGTCATCTCTTGATGGCCACTTGGGTTGCTTCATATCTGTTGCTGCTGCTGCTGCTGCAGTGAACATCTTTTCAAATTGGAGTTTTTGTCTTTTCCAGATATCTGTTCAGCAGTGGGGCTGCTGGATCACAGGGTAGTTCTATTTTTGTTTTCTTAAGGAACTTATATACTGTTCTCCATAGTGGCTGCACTAGTTTGCCTTCGAGGAGGGAGGGTGCTTTCTGACATCTTCCTGGGGCCACACTGAGACCCAGAAGCTCTCAGTGCTCTGCCGGCTTCAGGGACTTGGGAAAGGCTGATGGGGGAGGGGTAAGACACAGGATGGCCCAGTCTCAGCTTCCTTGAGCTTCTGGGGCCTGATTGGAACCCATGAAGCTCCCCCAGCTCTCAGGGACAGCCCTTCAGCCCTCTCCCGTCCTCTTCCCTCTTCAAGAACCTGTTCTGTCCTTCATCCTTTTCTGAAGAATCTTGTTCCCTTCTCATCAATAGAAGCAGCTTTTATGATTTGTGGGGCCCAGCCCACAATGAAAACAAAGGATTACTCTCGTTAAAAATTGTTAGGAATCTCAAGATGGCCCCAGTTCAGTTCAGTTGCTCAGCTGTGTCTGACTCTTTGAGAGCCCATGGACTGCAGCACACCAGGCTTCCCTGTCCTTCACCAACTCCTGGAGCTTACTCAAACTCATGTCTATCGAATCAGTACTGCCATCCAACCACCTCACCCTCTGTTGTCCCCTTCTCCTGTCTTCAATCTTTCCCAGCATCAGGGTCTTTTCTAATGAGTCAGTTCTTCGCATCAGGTGGCCAGAGTATTGGAGCTTCAGCTTTAGCATCGGTCCTTCAGAACTGAAGAGCATAAAACCAGACGTGGGGGTTCTTCCATGTGCCATGAAGCCCGAGGGAGACTGTGAGGCCAACTCAGGCAAACAATCAGGAACTTTCAGGTCCTGGTAGCAGGCAGCCCAGGCCTTAGTTCTGCCTGATTCTCTCAAATTGCACCACGGGGATCAGGTACCACCTACCCCAGACCCTTGGATGACATAGTCTCCTTGGCTTTGCCCTACCTGTGTTCCCTTTTGAGTTTTCTTGTCAGGGGCCCAGGGAAGGAGGGGCCGTCTGTGTATGTGTAGGGGCATGTGTGTGTGTGTGTGTGAGGTCAGAGGAGCCATCAGAAGGAGAAAGCGGGTGGACATCAGGGTTTGGTTTTCTAGTACTCTCAGCCCAACCCTGGTCCTCAGGGGAGGGGACGCCATGCAGGGTACAATTCCTGTTGTTCTGTCTTTTGGCTGTCATTCAGGTGACTTGGGGCTCAAAGTACAGTCTCTTTCCTACTTGCTGCATGTGGAAGGAGACCCTCGTCATCTACCCGGCTGCTGGGTAGGGAAGATAAACACTGTGGAGTGCCCGGGAGCTCGTGCTGGGAGAAGAGACAGAGGTTTAATGGATTTGTTATCAGGCACCTGCCAGGCTGCACGTCGCCCTCTGCAGAAGGAGAGAAATTATCTGGCCAGAGCTGCCTCCCCGGTGAGAGGAGGAAGGGAAGGGGTGAATCCACAGGACAGTGGGTCACGGGAGCAGGCAGAGACTCAGAGGCCCTGATTCGGGGGCGGGGGGAGAAAAGCAGCCATCCCTTCACACTGCCATCGTTCACCCAACTCACCAGTGAGCCCAGAAATGTCTGCTGTGGGCCTCCTGGGCGGCCGCCGTCCCCAGAGATACAGGGAGGTACCCGTCACACCTGCCTCTGATGGGTCTGCAGTCTAGTGGCAGACACAACCCTGGCTGTACCTCCTTGAGACCTGGGGCTGGGGCTGGACATCTGGCAGAGTCTGGTGCTTGAAAGGTGCTGAAGAAACTGTGTTGAGGACAATAAGCCCCTCGGAATTCAGACAGTAAGAATTCAGAATGATGAAAGAACTTCCATGGGGTTGAAGGTGGGGAGCTGTCAGAAGAGATGGAATTTGAGGTGCCTCTTGAGGGATGTAGATTGTTGGGAGCCAGAGAGGGTGGAGGGTGTCAGGCAATGCAGAGGGGGAGATTGACAGCAGAAGTGTTGGAATTAGGATAACGTGGTCTGCTTGACCCTGAGCAGCTGTGTGACTCTGGGTAAGTCACTCAACCTTTCTGAGCTTCATTTTTCCTTACATGTATATGGGGAGAAATGCTACCTGCCTCGTAGAATTACCTAAAATACCTCCCCCCGCCCAAAGCACATAGAAGACTGGCTGGCATATAATAGATTAAATGGTGCCAGGTTTTTATTATTAATGGCAAAGACACAATGTAGGAAAATACAGCATGTTTGAGGGAAGGGCAGCAGCTTCTATTTCACTCAAGAGAGGTAGGGTTTATTTAAGGGATGTAGGCTTTAAAATTTACTAGGAAGCCAGGCAGCCTTGTAGCTAGATGCCTGGTTCTGAAAATAAGTTTTTTCGGGGAGAAGATCACAAAAAACCAAGTGATTCTTTGGGACCTTGAAGAGTTATTCTTTTTGCTGTAAATATTTCTGTGAACTCATCCTTCGTTGGTACTAACATCTCGTGTGCTCTGTGATCCTACACTTTCTTCCAATTACTTTCAGACATAATGAATTTTGTCTAAATTTGGAAATCACCATGAAATCTTTGGACTATGTGAACAAAGAGGTTACCAGAAATTGAGAGAGGAAAGCCTTGGAATCTTAGAACTGGAAAAAAATGGCCGTAACTCAAGGATTTGGCTGGTTTCCACCTGTGGAAATTCACCAGAAGTGAAAAGATGTGATGTTCCCATCCCTGCCTCCAGGTGGGGAGTGATGGACAGCCAAATGGAGCCCCTTGATAGTCACCTGGCTCCAATTGCTGAGGTCTAAGACACTTTTTAATTCAGGGTTGTCCCAATTAGCCTCCTTGCTAGAAGGAGATCAAGGAATAGACATCCAGTTGTAAAATAGGTGACTCCTTTGGCTAATCATTCCCATTTCTAGGAATGTATTGGGTTGGCCAAAAAATCAGTTCAAGTTTTTCTGTAAAATGTTATGGAAAACACCTGAATGATCTTTTCAGCTAACCTAATCTCTCAGTGAATGTCCTTGTTGCTTGTTTAGCATAGAAAAAACATGACAACAGCTTAAATATCCATTAACGTGGAGTTGACTAATATAACTGGGGGGTTATCTATTCAACAATATTAAGCAGGTATTAAAAATGATGGTGTATATCAAAATGTTTGGTCGTTGAAAGCCATCTATGACAGGCTGTCAAAGGAAAAAAGCTGGTTTCAGAACAGTGTACTTGGATATCAAGTTTGTGCAAATTACATTTATGTTTATACATTCATTAAAGCTCAAGAAAGCTATAAAGCAACCTATTAGAGTGGCAGTCTTTGGGGAAGGGGTTATGAGTGGATGTTTGATGTTTATTATGCTATTTCTGTATGGTATGAATTTTTAACAATGGATCACTTTGATCATAAAAAGATCTCAGATTTGAAAAAGAAATCCTTGTGCCTTTTTTGTGGGCTTGAAAGGAAAAGAAAATCAGCAAATGCCCTTGAAAAGTAGCTGATTTGAGAGTAAACAAGGTGAAATAGAGTAACCGTAGAAGAGATGACATAATTGGAGTCAATATCAATTGTAAGGAAACAGTTGTGTTCATTGTAAATTATTCTGTATTTGGAATAGCTTTATTGGGGTATAATTCGTATACTAGAAAGTCGCCCATTTGGAGTGTATAATTCAGTGATTTTCAGTATATCCTCAGAGTCGTGCAGTTGTTACCCTGATCTCTTTTAGAACATTTTTCATCCCCCTCAGGTAAACCCTACACACAATAGCTATCATTTCCGCATCTCCTCCTAGCCGTTGGCAACTACTACTCTGCTTTTTCTCTCTCTGAATATTTCGTATGAATGGAATCCTACCATTTGTAGTCTTTTGTGCCTGGCTCCTTTGAATTAGCATCATTTTCAAGGTTCATTCATGCTGTAGTATGTGCCAGCGCTTCATTCCTTTCTTCCCCCAAATAATATTCCATTATATGGAGATACCACACTTCATGTATCCGTTCATCATTTGAGGTACATTTGGACTGTTTCCACTTTTGGCTACTTTGAATAATGCTGCCATGAACAGTTATATGCAGGATTTTGTATAGACATATGTTTTCATGTAAATTACTTCTAAAGATTGGTTTTTTAAAAAAGTTAAACCTCCACTTGGGCTTCCCAGGTGGCACTAGTGGTAAAGAATCCACCTGCCAATGGAAGAGATACAGGTGTGACCCCTGGGTCAGGAAGATCCCCTGGAGAAGGAAATGGCAACGCACTTCAGTATTCTTGCCTGGAAAATCCTATGGACAGGGAACCTGGTGGGCTTCAGTCTGTGGGGTCGCGAAGCGTTGCACACGACTACGCATGCATGCACACTTGTGATTAAAGCTAAACACTTAAAATCCACACAAATGTCATGAGGATGATATATGTGGCTCCCCCTTCTGCTGCAGTCTCCCGGGGTCCCCCAAGACTTCAGAATTGAATGGCACCTGGGACTCAGAGGCTGCTCAGTGGCCTGTCTGCCAGTGACACATTTCAAGAGGTCAGGATCTCACAGTGAACCACAGAAGCTCTGAGAAATGTGGCCACTCCCACCCTCCATCAGTCCTTGTCTTGGCTGTACATCAAACATGAAGCACAGTTACCCTCCGTATCTGTAGGCTTCCCATCCGTGGTTCAACCAACTGCAGATTGAAAATATGCAAGAAGAAAAAAATTCCAGAGAGCTCCAAAAAGCAGAACTCGAATTTTCAATAGTATTTACTTTGTATTTACAACTATTTACATAGCATTTACATTTTATTAGGTTTTCTAAGTAATCTAGAGACTATTTAAAGTGTAAGGGAAGATGTGTATAGACTATACACAAATACTGTGCCATTTTATATAAGGGACCTGAGCATCCTTGGATTTTGGTATCCTCAGGGATCCTGGAACCAAGCCCCCTACCCATACCCTGCCTCCTGCCACCAAGAAACCAGGGGTGACTGTTTTTAATCAGGCACTTAGTAAATGCCCCACTAGCTAAGGAGAGAGATCTGAAGGGAATAAATGATCCTTCCTCTCAAGGAGACTGTATCTGCCCTCTCTGGGGCATCGCAATACTGGCAATAATAGAGTCACAGTTAACCTGGCAGGATGTGGATCAACCTGCCTATTCAGGAATAAAGGGGGGTGGGGAGAGATTGTTGGGAGAGGAGCAAGGATCTCTCTCCTGGAGAGGATGGCGATTGGGAGGTGTATACTCCTTCCCTGAGTAGCTGTGGTTTCTGAAGCAAACACCTGGTGCTCCTGACAGTTGGACATCAGATGTACAGAGGGAGGCAGCATCGGCGGTGGCTAGAAGCAAGGACGCCAGAAGCAGACCAGCCTGGGCTTGGATCTGGGCTCTGCCGTTTCCCATCTGCGTGTCTCTGGGCAGGCTGCTTCACCTTCTGGGTCTCCGTTTCACCCCCAGGCTTCTCTAGTCGCAGCACGCAGACTTCGTTGTCCTGCGGCATGTGGGATCTCAGTTCCCCGGCCAGGGATCAGACCCGCATCCCGTCTGTTGGAAGACGGATTCTAAACCACTGGACCACCAGGGAAGTTCCAAGTTATATCATCTTTAATCACAAGAAACTGTGGAAAATTCTGAAGGAGATGGGAATACTAGACCACCTGACCTGCCTCTTGAGAAACCTATATGCAGGTCAGGAAGCAACAGTTAGAACTGGACATGGAACAACAGACGGGTTCCAAATAGGAAAAGGAGTACGTTAAGGCTGTATATTGTCACCCTGCTTATTTAACTTATATGCAGAGCACATCATGAGAAACACTGGGCTGGAGGAAGCACAAGCTGGAATCAAGATTGCTGGGAGAAATATCAATCACCTCAGATATGCAGATAATACCACCCTTATGGCAGAAAGTGAAGAGGAACTAAAGAGCCTCTTGATGAAAGTGAAAGAGGAGAGTGAAAAAGTTGGCTTAAAGCTCAACATTCAGAAAACTAAGATCATGGCATCTGGTCCTATCACTTCATGGCAAGTAGATGGGGAAACAGTGGAAACAGTGGCTGACTATTTTGGGGGTCTCCAAAATCACTGCAGATGGTGACTGCAGCCATGAAATTAAAAGACGCTTACTCCTTGGAAGGAAAGTTATGACCAACCTAGATAGCATATTAAAAAGCAGAGACATTACTTTGTCAACAAAGGTCCATCTAGTCAAGGCAATGGTTTTTCCAGTGCTACGGTCCATGGGGTTGCAAAGAGTCGGACACAACTGAGTGACTGAACTGAACTAAACTGAACTGAAGCTCCAATTTCTTCATCTGTTAAGGAAAGAAAAAAAAAAGGATTAAGAGTGTGAGGTCATGGAAGTAAAGTTCTATGCATACAGTTAGTCCTTTAACTTTTCCTGTTGGGTATCATTTACCCATTTTAATGAAAAGTAAACAGAA
The DNA here is from genome assembly GCF_016772045.2 of Ovis aries. Taxonomy (NCBI): domain Eukaryota; kingdom Metazoa; phylum Chordata; class Mammalia; order Artiodactyla; family Bovidae; genus Ovis; species Ovis aries. The sequence goes on from NC_056079.1 coordinate 32,769,175, forward strand.
GTGTAGAGAGAAAAATGAAGTCAAACTCTAGAGTTTCAGCTCTTGCCTCTGATCAGCCTCCCTTGCAACCCCCTCAGCACACCCACAAGACTCGCTAGCTTCATCCCCCTCTCCCATCCTGCCCTCCATCCTCTGTGTGGTTACACACGCACTTGTCTCGCTCACCTTTCTTTCACGTTTCACGTCAAAGACCAGACTGAACGCTCATGTCCTTGAATAGGACATAGTTAGGAGACTGGAGAGATAAGAAGACTGAACATAAAGAGATGACTCGGGGGTTATCATTTCTAAAAAGCAGACGAACAGTAGCATCTCTGGGACTGAAGGTTCAAGAGAAACGGGCTAAAGGCAGAGCTTTCTGAGTGGGGTAGGAGTCTGGAGAACCACAATCAGAAGAACTTCCCGTTGCCTTGGCTGGAGGCGGGTGCAGAAGTGAGAAGGGAAATGCATGCCGTGTAGGACCTGATGGGTGAGATGGTCCGTGTGCTACAGACCAGTGGACAGTTTAAGGCATTGAAGTAAATGGACATCATGTCCTCTCTTGGGGGACCCCAGACGCTAGGGTTCTGTGAGGATATTTGTTTGTGGGTTAAGGGGTTTGGAATTTGTTAATTTCTTAAAAAAAAAAAAAAAAGACAAATGCCCAGCTACATCTCATTTTGTTTTATTTGTTTTATTTTTTGGCCGCGCCTCGAGGATCTTAGTTCGTCAACCAGAGTTTGAACCCCAGCCACGTCAGTGAAAACACCGAGACCTATCCACTGGACTACCTGGGAATTTCCTGTGAGTTTCATTTTAAAAAATGTGCAAGGAGTTAATTTCCAAACCTGATTCTTTTCCCTCTGCATCTTCTATCCCATATCCCTTTGTCTGATGCAGGCAAGTGAGGGCATCTCTTGGAAAAGGATACGCACGTGTGTCATTTGTTCAAGGATCTGTATGCTACTGTCATTAAAGGAAGGTCATTCCGAACGTTTGCAAACACCCACTCCCGCGTGGGCCGGTGCTGACAGCTCCCGCTGGAGCAGCTGTGAGAAAAGGAGGGCTTGCAGCCCAGAATGAGGCCCTTCCAAACCCAGCAGCCGAGATAGTGCAGGTGAGGGGGCGGAGCAGGGAACCAGGAAGCTGGAGCGGGGGCTGGTGTGTGTGCCCGCAGGTTTGGGCATGGGGTTGACTTCAAACCTTCCAGTCGTGGGATGGGCAGCCTGGGTTCCTCTTTAAACAGAGATGATGGTAACATCCACGAAGAGGCTGACCCCGGGCCGACAGAGAGAGGCCACTCAGTAAGCACCCACTCTCTTCTCCTCTCCTTTGGACGGTCCTCTGGCCTCATGTTTTCGTGTGGCAAGACTCTTGCCTCCTGATACTCTTGGAAGTCAGTGGATAGTTGATCAAACTGCAGAGCTGCCAGAGTCCTCCCTCCTCTGCCAAGTCCTGCTTCTGATGCGGCCCACCTGGCCGCCTTCTGCCTGAGCAGGTGAGATGGAGGCAGCAGATGGAAGAGTTATTTTTAGCCTTCCAAAGAGGATGACGTCGGTGACTTTGAAGGCCACATACCCGTGGCGGTGCTTATCAGACATATGTTCATCGACCCAGTGTGAGGTGAAGAAGAAATCTCACTAGGAAAGGGCCAGGAATGCTCTTGGGCCGGGCACAGCACCGGCATCCTATGGTTGACCTCAGCCGGGCCCCCAGGGTGAGGTCCAGCCTGTGGAAGCCAGCTCTCAAAGGGGCCGCCTTTCCCCACGGCTCTGCAGCTCTGAGCCCGCCGTCCTTCCCCACACTTCTCATTTTCAGGTCCCGGTGAATTGCTCCCGATATCCCCATGTATTTTCCTGACACCCCAAGGCCGTGTTAGCCCCCCATGCGGGCTGCCCCTCTGTTAGTCGTCACACACTATTTTTCACACACACTGTTGTTCACACACTCTGATGATCACCTGTCTCCTAAAGTGCAAGCGAGACCTTGCTGGGCCAGGGCCCTGCCGGATCCCTGCCTGCAGGGAAGGGGTCACCACGCAGAACAGGGCACCTGCTGGATGTTTGTTGAAATGAATGAATTATGTGAATTTGTCCATCAAATATGACAACTAAAACAAGGAGGAATCTGTCAAATTTGTGACGGCTCTCCATCCCCTTGGCTCCCCCAGAGGACTTTCTGATATTGCATTGATTGCTTTAAAAAGATGAAAATGAATTCAAATGACTTTGGTTTTTGAGAATTTTACAGCCACCTGCAGAAGCCACTGCACACCTGGGGGATCCCCAAGAGAAGGATGAAAACCCTTGTGCGTCATCCTCGGGTTGGAGGAGGCTTGTCTCAGGACTTTCCTGGTGATCCAGTGTTTACAACGCCACACTCTGATGCACGACGTGTGGGTTCAATCCCTGGTTGGGGAACTAAGATCCCACATGCTTCCCAGCCAGAGAAAACGAGCAAATAGTTTGCTTAAAAAAAAAAAAGACCCTTATCTCAGGGTGACCGGCTGTCACCCACACGACACACTAGCAAGGAACACAGGAGTTGGGAGCCTGGGGCGAGCCACTCTGGCAGAAGCCCCTTCCTGGGTCACTCGTGGGCTGGGGGCAACTGGCTCCTACTAAAGAGGTGCCTTCACAGTGGATTAAAGCAGTCCCAGGAAAGCTGCAGCTCTAGGATTTCGGGGTCAACCCAGGGGCCCCCCAGAGTTCGGATTTTCATCTGGTGTCTTGAGCCTTCTCTGCCCTGTGCTTGATGAACACTGATTGGATTTAAGTGTCCTAAAGCCTGGGGCTGGTGTATACCCTTCTTCCCCACAAAACTATGTACCTCTACTTTCCTCAGGGCCCTCATGGGGAGGCCCTACTGATACCCAAGGGGTCAGGGAAGAACAGAGTGGCTGAAGGGGTCTCTGCTATGCATGGTGGCCTCCACTCTGGACTTTTCTGCTCTGGTTGCTGAGCAAGGAGGCTGTGCTGTGGACTCATGGATAAACTGACTCAGTCTCCATTGCCTCTGATGGATCAAGGTTCACTGGGATTAGAGCTTCAGAGATGCTCCAGGGAAGATGCTCAGAGAAACTAGGACCATTTTAATGGGAAGGCAGGCAGAGAATCTAGGACTGTTTTAAGGGGAAGGTATGCGGAAATGAGGCTTCCCTGATGGCTCACTGGTAAAGAATTCAGGAGGTACAGGAGACGTGAGTTCAATCCCTGCGTCAGGAAGATCCCCTGGAGGAGGAAATGGCAACCCACTCCAATATTCTTGCCAGGATAATCCCATGGACAGAGGAGCCTGGTGGGCTACAGTCCATGGGGTCACAAAGAGTTGGACACGACTTAGCTACTGAACAACAGAAAATGCAGATATGGCAAGAAAAAGACAAATTAAGCTCCAGCCTGGACTCTGAAGGATCCTCCTTGTAAAATCTTGGAGCCCGATTTTGAATAGCCTAGTGGTCGTGGTGCCAGCAGCTGGGGGAGGCTGGGGAGGGGCGGTGAGACTTGCCTTTGTCCTGTCCCTGGATCTTCCTCGTTGCGTCACCGAAATGAGATACCCAGGGCTCTGAGAACATGCTGCTTCAGAGGTTGAAATTACAGACTCGTGGCCGCCCAAATGGCTATTTGCAGTAATAACTACTCTAGCACAGGTTGGAAAAGCCTAGTAAATGTTGCCCTGGTTTGAAATCTTCCCCTGATCCCCACCCCAGCACCTCCCCAGTGCAGAACAGGTTGAGAGGCAGAGGGACTATTTTCTGTTTGTTTGTGTTTCAGAGCCAAGCTGTCTGGAACCAGTGTCTGGAAGAGCCTCTGCCCCATCCCAGCAAGTGTACCCAGCAATCAGCAGCCACTGCCGGACCCGGGGTTGCCTGGATAAACATTTACTGTGAGATCCAGAGGGACTATCAGGGGCGGGCCAAGGATGTCACCGTCTGAGCCTTCGCCAGTCGCCATCAGTCCCACGACGACCTGGTTCATTGACCTTTGAAAGTGTTAGTCGCTCAGTTGTGTCCGACTCTTTGTGACCCCATGGACTGTAGTCCGCCAGGCTCCTCTGTCTATGGAATTCTCCTGGCAAGAATACTGGAGCAGGTTGCCATTTCCTTCTCCAGGGGATCTTCCTGACCCAGGGATCAAACCCTGGTCTCCCACATTGCGGGCAGATTCTTTACTGTTTGAGCTTCTAGGGAAGGGGAATTCAAATACACTGGGAAGGAGAGAGAACAGTCCAAATCAGAGACTCTCAACTGTGTCTGCACTTTAGCGTTTCCCAGGAACTTTTGATAATTCAGATCCCCAGACCATGCTCCAGAGCATTAAGTCAGAACCTCTTTGCGTGAGACTCAGCCATCGTCTCAAACCTCCCCCGGTAGATCCAATATTCAGCCTTGGTTGAGAAACTCGGACTTAAATGGCATGTGGGGTACCTGCCAGCCATCCTATCCATGGCTGACAGCCCCATGGTGAGGACATGACTCTTCTATTCCATAGAGAGGCAGGTTCCTTGTGTTTTTCATGCCATGAGTTGTAGCTCTATGCTGAGTACAATTCTGGGATTTAATGACCATGTGAGCAAGGTCCTGGAACTTCATCTAATTCAACCAAAGCAACTGGACTTTATGGATAATTGAAGGGATTTTCAAATAGAATGTTGACCTAGCGAGGCTATACTTACATCGAGACAATCGGCCTCCGCCCTGGATGACTCCCCTGCAGTCCTTTCTCGGTGGATTGTTAACCATTCACCAGTGGCCCTGCCAGAAATCCAGGCATCGTTTTGTTATCTTCTTACAATCCCTCTGTCCTTGTGTCGCTCCCGAGTCTCATAGGTGCTGCTTCCAATCTTCCTCCAGGCCCTCTGCCCCTGCTTTGGGTCAGTTCTTGCTCTCCCCCTATTACCAGCACCTCCCGAATGGCCTCTCTCTGTCTCTGGTCTCATTCCCTTCTCCATCATTTGCTTGCTTTCAGATGACCGTCCAGAAACTTTCAGATGATTGTCCAGAAACTGCCTTTGTAGGCCCCTGCTTTTATTTTATTCATTTATTATTTTTATTTTATTATTGGAGCATAGTTTCTTTACAACGTTGTGTTAGCTTCTGCCGTACATCAAAGTGAATCAGCTATATGTGTACATATATCCCCTCCATCTGGAGCTTCCCTCCCACCCTCTAGAGGTCCCTGCTTAAAACCCACCAAGAGCTCCTCTCATTGCTTTTCTAAGAAAGCTTATGCACATGGGCATGCCCTTTGTTGCTCTGATGGCCGAGCACTTTTCCTGCCGCATCTCCCATCACCTTAAGGATTCTATATTCCAAACACACAGAACTCTGCTTTTTTGACAGCATGTGGGATCTTAGTTCCTCAACCAGGAATTCAAACCATGCCCCCTGCGTTGGGAGTGTGGAGTCTTAGCCACTGGACACCGCGGAAGTCCTGTCCATGAGACTTAGCTTAGGCTGCTCCCTCTGCCACGTATCCCTTCCCCTCTGGTGTTAGATTCCTTCTTACTTGTCTGTTAATAGCCTATGAGCCAGATCCTCCCTGTTCCCCAGGCCCCTCCCCTGTGTACATCGCTCAGCTGAAGCACTCTCAAATGTTGAGGCTCTTGTGCTTCTTCCCATGAGTCTGTGAGCTCCTTGAGGGCAGGAGCTGGGTCATCGCATTGCTGGTGTCTACACAGTCAATCTAGACAGCATATTAAAAAGCAGAGACATTACTTTGCCAACAAAGGTCCGCCTAGTCAAGACTATGTTTTTTCCAGTAGTCATGTATGGATGTGAGAGTTGAACTATAAAGAGAGCTGAGCACCGAAGAATTGATGCTTTTGAACTGTGGTGTTAGAGAAGACTCTTGAGAGTCCCTTGGAGTGCAAGGAGATCCAACCAGTCCATCCTAAAGGAGATCAGTCCTGGGTGTTCATTGGAAGGACTGATGTTGAAGCTGAAACTCCAATATTTTGGCCACTTGATGCAAAGAACTGACTCATTGGAAAAGACCCTGAGGCTGGGAAAGATTGAAGGCGGGAGGGGAAGGGGATGACAGAGGATGAGATGGTTGGATGGCATCACTGACTCAATGGACATGAGTTTGGGTAAATTCTGGGAGTTGGTGATGGTCAGGGAGGCCCTGCAGTTCATGGGGTCGCAAAGAGTTGGACATGACTGAGGGACTGAACTGAGTTGAACTGAACACAGTCCCTGGCCTAAAGGAGGCCTTTGTGGCTAAGGCCTGAACTGGTGCCATTACACCCCTCCCCTTTCCCCTTGTTGATCTGAGACCTGGCTCAGACTCACTTGGCAAGTGCAAAGCTCTGAAACAGGAAAAGTGCGCCTTGGGCCCCTTTCCATCTCTCTGTTATCCAGTTGTTCCCTCTTTCTCTGGGGCCTCTCTTAACTGTTCCCAGCTCCTTTATTTTCCAATTCTGCATCTCCCTATCAAAGGAATTCTCAGATTCTTTCTTTCTCTATCAAAGTTTCCTCGCGGAATAAGTACATTTGCTCTGAAACACAAATAGCTGTTCCCTTTCTCCACTTATTCATATTTTAACAAAGTCAAAGAAATTAATTTCTATGTGTGAAAATATCGGCCCATAGGAGGACGAGCCGGAGAGAAAAAACCAAGGGTGAGACAGCCTTCTATGGAGACTTTCTTCCAAGATGGTCATGCATCCTTTTTTTAAACCAGAGGATAGATTTTAGGGCTGAAGTTGACTTATCTTCTGCCGTACAGAGAACAAAGAGAGGAGAGAATGAAAGCAAACAGGCAACTAGGGAAGGCAGCAGGCAGACCCTCACCGAGGCTGCGGGAGGCAGAGCAGAAGGGAGACAGTTGTCATCAGGGAGTGAAGAGAAGCGAGCACAGGGTGGGAGGGACCAGGGGGAACTGCTCAAGACCTAGACCTCCAGCCCTGGGCAGCCTGGGGTGCACCTTTTAGGTGCATCCCCACAAGACTTCCCCGACCGAGGGGGACAGAGTTCTGGGTGGGAGTCCTATGATGAGCTACAGCACACTCTGCTTCCACGGTCTCAGGCTGGCGGTGATCCACGTCCCTGGCGACTGCGACTGCGGTGACATAGAGACCATCACGGTGGGTAGTTCGGCGCCCCAAGGGACTGAGTACTTCCTGTTGATATCAGCCACTGTGCAGCTTTCTGGTAGACAAATTTCACATTTTCCCTGGGGTAGAAGTGCAGCAAAATATATAGGAGTCCCCTTCAGGCTTGTAGCCAGCAGCCAATGGTCCTCAGGTCCGGCCATCACAGTATGTATTCCTGCCTCGTGGTCCTGCATCCAGAAGTGAGTGTGACCACTCAGTGAAGGATGCTCAGACCTACCTGACACCTGCTCTCTCCTTCAACCATGGCAGCTGTGGTTTCCTCCGTCCCCTTCAGAAGCGGGAGATTTAAGCTAGCCCACAGCAGAACAGGTAGCAGCCACTTAGCTTCAAGGGGCTCCAGGGGTCTCCCTCTCTCCCTTCCCTCATATTACCTTGCTTAAGCCCCTAATTCCTTATTAGGATTCGACCTTTGGTTTCAAGGGGCTTCCCAGGTGGCTCAGCGGTAAAGAATCCACCTGCCAGTGCAGGAGACGAGGGTTTGATCCCTGGGTCTGGAAGATCCCCTGGAGGAGGAAACGGCAACCCACTCCAGGACTCTTGCCTGGAGAGCCCCATGGATGGAGGAGCCTGGCAGCTTACAGTCTGGGGGTCAAAAATGAGTCAGACATGACTGAGTGATTGAACACGCCCTTAGTCCCAAGACACCAGCTCTTGTGAGGGTGCGAAGAGCCTACCATCCTCTTCAGATACTTGGGTTCCACGTGCTCTTTGCCAGATCCCTCCTGGGGCTGTTTTCCTTCAAGGGGAGGCCAGCAGGAGGCGGGACGGGATGGGCAGCAGGCAGTGCTGAGCAGAAGGAGAGCACAGATGACGGGGACAGGGAGACAGCGCGAGGACCCAGCTCACCCCCTTCCCCATCAGTCTCGAGCCGCAGTGATCACGGTTTCTAAAACCCAGCCGGGACATTTGGGAAATGAGAGATTTTTGTACCCATTCCAAACCGAGGGGGCAGTCTTGAAACTGTAGTTTGGACACTGAAATGGTATAATTTCCAGGCCATTTGGATGGTTCATGGGGTCAATGGGGTATTTGAAACTGGAACTGTTCTTGAGAATCCAGGCTGGCCACTGACCACACTGCGGTGGTGGGTGATTGCTGGGTCCCCCTGGCCACTGCCTTCCGCTGACCTTTGCCTCATCCTTTATTCCAGATCACTCAGAGGATGGGGACAAACAGGTCCACCCTGGGGTCCTGCCCTGGTCAGACAGACCCTCCTTGGGGCACAGGCCCTGGCTCAGCTCTAACATGAACCATGGTTTCCCTAACTGCTCAGGGAAGTGGGGTGAGAATCCAGAAGCTTCTCTGCTCTCCTTGTCTTGAAGTCTAAGCGTGGTGTTTTTCTTCTGCGAGAAGGGAAAGAAGAAAAAGAGGGAGCGGAAAAGAGGACTGGGTGGGGCGGGAAACCAGCAAAACACAAACAGAATGGGAACACGCCATCCAAAGTCCCTTTTGGATTTCTTGGAGGAGACCGCAAGGGTCTGGTTTTCAGCCAACAGCTTGGAGGCCAACGCTCAACGCTCAAAGCCAGTGTTGAGCTGGCTTTGCATGTCATGGGGAAGAGGCAGGGGTTCTCCAGTCGGACAGGATACAGGATGGGCAGGATGACATTGTGAAATACGCTATGTCTACATTTATACTCAGGGCTTCCCTGGTGGCAAAACAGTGGTAAAGAATCTGCCCACCAAGGGAAGATCCCCTGGAGAAGGGAATGGCAACCCACTCCAGGACTCCGGTCTGGAGAATCCCAAGGGACAGAGGAGCCTGGCGGGCTCCAGTCCATGGGTTGCAAAGGAGTCGAACATGACTTAGCGACTAAACAACAACATGTCTACTCCCACCTAGGTTTGGAGGCCAAGGGAAAGGTCTGAACACTGCCTGCTTCCTCGTTGGCAGGTCTCATCTCTTCCCAAAGACTTGTCTCTGTGAGTTAACATCACCCTTGTTGGAGGATCTGAATCATGTCCACCTTCATTCTCCCCCAGGAGGCCTACTGGCGCCATTTGTGTAGCAAGAGCTCAGGAAACTAGGCTGGGGCCTCATCAGCTTCCCTTCAACTGCAGAGGTTGCAGTCCTGAAGCTCGGAGGGACCTCCCAAAGGCCGTGCTCCGTTCAAAGCTGAGAGGCCACGTGATTGTAATCAGGTGGGAGCGGAGCCCTCAGGTCCACCTGTATTTCCCAGTGACCTTGGCAGAGGCACCTCTTCTCTCTGCCACGCCCCTCCGTCCAGCTCCCAGGGCTTTCTGGGCACACATGGGCGCTCCCACAGGTACAGAGAATGCTCCAGACTCTGAGATGACACATAGCCTGTCCAGGTGCAAATGACTGCTACTCTACTGCTTCAGACATCCTCCCTTTTCCCTTTTAAGTTGTCTTTGAAATGAAACTAAAAAAGGAATATTTGCACAGAGGTTTCCCCCAAGGCCATTTCTAATACACCTGGTAATCAGCCCTGGCTTTCAAAGTTATGGTCATGATCGCCGTAAAATTATTGCATCATTTGACTAAAATCCTTCTGTGAATGTTTCTGATAAAATTTTTTAATTCAAAAATGTTTTCTAAGGAGACTGTTTTTCTCCCCTTTCATCTGAGGGGTGGGGCCATCTCACTGTTGCTGGTTATTGAGATGATAGAAAGCTTCCTTGACTGTTTCCCACACCTCTTCTTCTGAAGACCTCAAGATGATTTCAGGATCCAGGAGAAATTTGTTTTGCATCTAGGATGAAATTGAAGCACTGTCGATGAGGTGGGGTTGCTGTAAAAGGTGTGCCCCCAAATCATGCAGTGATCAGTCCTGGGACTAGAAAAAAGGCATCAATCTCATTTATCTTCCTTTGCTTTTTAGGAAAGTTGTTGTTTAGTCGCTAAATTTTCTCCAAGTCTTTTGTGACCTCATGGGCTGTGGCCAGCTAGGCTCCTCTGTCCATGGGATTCTCCAGGTAAGAATGCTAGAGTGGGTTGCTGTGCCCTCCTGCAGGGAATCTTCCTAACCCAGGGATGGAACTTGCGTCTCTTGTGTTTCCTGCATTGGCACGCAGGTTCTTTACTGCTAGCGCCACCTGGGAAGCCCAAAAATTATGAAAATCTTTTAGAGTTTTTTCCTTTTTCATCAGCTTTATCGCAGTGTAATTTACATGCAGTGCGTGCATGCCAAGTCTCTTCAGTCACGTCTGACTTTTTGCAACCACATGAACTGTAGCCGGGCAGGCTCCTCTGTCCATGGGATGCTCCAGGCAAGAATAATGGAGTGGGTTGCCATTTCCTCCTCTAGGGGATCTTCCCAACCCAGGAATCAAACCCATGTCTCCTGCACTGGCAGGCGGGTTCTTTACCACTAACGCCACCTGGGAAGCCGCAAAGGCTGGCTTGTCAGGAATGGGATGGTAGCTCATACAAGTGAATGCCAATCTCCCAATTCATCCCATCCTCACCCCTCCCCTTGCCGTCCATAGTTTTCTTCTCTATGTCTGTCTCTATTTGTGCTTTGCCAACAGATTCCTCTATATGATTTTTCTATATTCCACATATATGCGTTAAAATATGATATTTGTTCTTCACTTTCTGATTTACAGCATCCTGTAAGACAGTCTCTAGGTCCATCCACATCTCTGCAAATGGCACAATTTCATTCCTTTTTGTGGCTGAGTAATATTCCATTTTATATATGTACCACATCTGTTTTTTCAGTTTTAAAATACTTCAACCAGGAACTTTCTTTCTTGTTTTTTCATTGGATCGTTTCTTTTTAGATTTCACATACAATGGATGTCATACGATAGTTCACCTTATCTATCTGACTTATTTCACTCAGTATGACGCTCTCTAGGTCCATCCATGTTGCTGCAAATGCCATTATTTCATTCTTTTTAATGGCTGAATAACACTTCACTGTATACATGCACCATATCTTTATGCACTCCTGTGTTGAAAGACATATAGGTTGCTTCCATATTAGAACTCTTATTTAACTGGATTTTATCTGATCTATCCTTAGTGTGGCCAAATTTAGCAAATAAAAATACAGCATTCCCAATTAAATTTGAATTTCAGATAAATGGCAAATACCTTTAAACTAACTTATATTTTGTGTTACTTATACTATGTCCTCAGTATTGCCTGGGGTACACTTATACCATGAAAGTATTCATTGTTTATCTGAAATTCAAATTTGCCTGGGCAGCCTACATTTTGTCCATCAACCCAATCAGTTTGCTGAGATGCCCCCACTCCTGGAAAAAATTTAGCTGTTGGTCCAGCTGTAGTTTGCTTGGAAGCAGATACTGGGTGGGAACAGGGTCTGTGTGGATGTAAGCCCCTCTGAAAGGCTGGGGAGGTGAACTGGAAACAGTGCCCCTTCTGTTCCAATAAAGAGGCGGACCAGATTCTATTTATTCAGTCAAGTTCACGCCCAGAGGTGGAAATAATATACAGGTCTAGAAACATGTTCTTGGACTCAAGACAAGGGATCTTTAAAAGCAAAGGAACCATTAGATGCTGATTAAAATGTTGGTATTTGGCCAGGACATCATGCATTTTCCGTTTTCGGGCAGCAGTAGATGGGAGAAATTCAGTAGAGAGGTAGGAAGGGAGAAGGTCTGAAGACAGAGCACAGAGGGTGGAAAGAGGTGTTGGGACAGGCTGGTCCAGACTCCAGGAGACCCGGAGTCTCAGCATCTGCAGGGAGCTGGGACTAGCCCCGGGGGAGGGACAGCTGTTGGGCAAGAGGGACGACCTCAGCGGTGCGTGTAGATGTTTTCTGCACGAGGCTTCACACACAGGCACTGAGCTACCCGACAGGACAGGTACCCCTCACAGCACCCTCCGATGGCAAATTGTTACCCCACCAGATGGCCAGGGCACACAGAATTCACACGCGTTCCAATAGATCCTGGAATCAGTCATCTTGTGAATTTCACCAGGCTATTGCACTATATATTTCTTATATTAAAGGTGTCTGTTTCCTTGATGCAAACATTTGTAATATGCCCCTCTTTAGGAAATACCTCCAAAACTTAAAAGTGGCTCAGGAACTTTCCTGGTGGTCCAGTGGTTAAGACATCACCTTCCAATGCAGGGGGTGCAGGTTTCATCCCTGGTGGGGGAACTAAGACCCCACATGCCTCATGGCCAAAAAAATCAAAACATTAAACAGAAGCAATATTGTAACAAATTCAATAAAGACTTTAAAGATGGTCCACACACGTGCAAAAATCTTTAAAAAAAAAAAAGTGGCTCAGACCTACCTTGACTTCCAGGGATGCCTACTGTCTCAGACAGCCCTCAAGAACTCTGTGCCCCCAGCGTTCCCACCTCAATTAAGTCACTGCAAAACAGTCAAGATACTAATTAAAGTCAGGTTTATGTTCATGGTCAGCTGGGTCCACCTGGAATGGTCTTAGGTCCTCCCCATTGGCTCTCCCAAATCTCTGTTTGCTGACTCTTCAAATTACATGTTCCCTTATTACTTGTTACAAATGACGTGTTCCCAAATTACTTATTCCTTTATATGGGAACAAGTCTCAATGTGAATGAAGATGGTGAGGAAGTGGTAGAAGACCTGAAAATTGGTGCCCCACTGGGGTTCACGTTTCTGTTTAAAAAGGAGCCTGACCCCAGAACATAGATTTCAGAGTCTGCAAGTCACTCCAGGTTTGCAGTGCAGTCCGGAGTGCAAGACTCTGGAGCTTGCACTCTCGGGGTTGATCCTGGCTCTGTCAGGGTCTAGCTGTGTGACCTACAGCAAGTTACCTGACCTCTCTGTGCTTGGTTGTCTCATCAGTGAAAGGAAGATAACAATAATATCTTCCTTACGGGTTTGCTATGAGGAATGGAATAACACATACATGCAAAGTGCTTATGACAGAGCCTGGCCCAAAATGAAAGTTAAGTTAGAGTTTGCTTTAATAATTGGAACTTAATGGAACTTCCCTGGTGGTCCAGAGGCTAAGACTCCGTGCTTCCAAGGTAGGGGGCCAGGGTTTGATCCCTAGTCAGGGAACTAGATTCCACACGCAGCAACTAAGGGCTGACATGTTGCAATGAGGATAGAAGAGCGCATGTGCCATAACTGATGCCACAGTCAAATAAACTAAATTAAAAACAAACAAAAACCAGGCAGAGTTTCTCTTTTAAAAAAAATGATAAATAACTCTTACTGTCTACTTTCAGCTGTTTGCTCCGGCCCTCCAGTTCTGCACCTAGAAGGCTACCAGCCGGGTCTCACCTGATTTAGGAAGACTTGGGGGAGTGATGGCTTTTTCAAACACTCTCTCAAGGAAAGAACACCATTCCCAGAGGATCGGTGATGAATTATTTCTATAAAACCATGGCAAAATGAGCTTTCCTTGTGGCTCAGCTCGTAAAGAACCTGCCTGCAATGTGGGAGACCTGGGTTCGATCCCTGGGTCAGGAAGATCTGGAGAAGGGAAAGGCTACCCACTTTAGTATTCTGGCCTGGAGAATTCCATGAACTGGATAGTACTTGGGGTCACAAAGAGTTGGACTCGACTGAGCAACTTTCACTTTCATGCAAAATACCTTCTGAAGCACTTGCATTTAAAGAGATCAAGAAAGCCTGGGTTTCAGGGAAGTGATCTGGGGAATTTTAGGCATTCTTTGTCAATAGCATCCAAAGATGCTAGCAGTACCCGAGGGGTGGCTGGGGCTACAGCAGCTTATGGGGCAGAGGCAGGATCTCGTGGGGGTTGAGTTAGCCTGGGGAGTTCCTGCAGAGGCAAGAGCTGTGCTACAGGCTAGAGCAGGGATTCCCAAAGCGTGGTCCCTGGACCAGCAGCATCAGTGTTCCCTGAGAACATGTTAGACATGTGAATTCTTGGGTCCATCCCAGACCTGTTTAATTTGAAACTCTGGGGATAGAGACAGGAATCATGTTTTAACAAGTTCTCTTGGTGATTCTGGTGCTAAAGTCCGAAAATCTCTCTGGTCTATAGAATAAGTAAAGCCAAGGTTCAGATAACTGAGGTGAAGTCAGAGCCAAGAGCCTGGAGGAGGGTGAGATGGAATTCGAGCCAAATCAGAGAGTGGAAGTTCTGGGAAATTGCTCCGAACACCCGTGGCTATTTTCAGGCAGGCTTTATCTTCTGCAGGTGCAGCCTGGGGATGGGTTGGGCTAACTTAAAGGGCCAGAAGCAAAGTGCATCGGTAGAGAAGTGTTTGCAGGTGCTCTTGCAGGCCATTCTGATTCTTTTGGTGTGACAAGCTGCGGACTGCCACTCTTTCTGCATTTAAAAGATTAGTTCCTGTCAGTGCTTTTCTGAGCAAGTTGGCCTGGCTTGAAAATAGTATGATAGAACCAGAATTTTGCCATCAGATGGGGGCCTTTTTAGGTCAGAATCTAGACCTCTTCTCCAGGGCAGGAATCGACTCTGCAGTCTTCCTGATAAAGGGTCAAGGATCTCCCTCCAACACTGTGGCTGGTTAATTCCATTAATTAATTCCATTTGTTGCAAAGTCTTTCCTCTGGATGGCTCAAGGCACCTATCGCCTTGCATGGAGTAAACTCACACATACTAATTGAAACATGAAAGCCTGATATTGAACAGATATCTGATCCATGTGACTCTCCCTTCTGCCTGGAGCAACAAAGAACATGTCTGCTCCTGCTTCCATTCAGAGATGCCCGAATGCTTTCCATGTCCTCTTCTCCAGGAGAAATGTGTCCTGAATTTCTTCCAAGGTCCTAGTGTGAGATGGATTTCAGAGACACAGAAGGCTCCAAGTGCAATGACTAAGGAGCAGAGATGTGAAAGAAGGGTCCAGGCAACAAAGCTGTGGATAAAATGAGAGGGAGTAAGTTGGGGAATACAGAGAATGGGCAGAGGTCGGAGTAACGGTAGGATTGATGAGGCAAGCTAGCATCTAAGCCCATGGATGCTGGGTGACTTCTGGAGAGCTCTTTTCTGTGGGTCCTGTATGTCTTGCCAAGGCTAGGAGGACTTGGGTGGGAGCTGAGAAGGACCAGCCAGGC
Organism: Ovis aries; assembly: GCF_016772045.2. Classification (NCBI taxonomy): domain Eukaryota; kingdom Metazoa; phylum Chordata; class Mammalia; order Artiodactyla; family Bovidae; genus Ovis; species Ovis aries. The sequence continues at coordinate 32,784,254 of NC_056079.1, forward strand.
TCAGGTTGAAATTACGGTCATTCAGACCCCCAGGTCCTCTGTCTGTGAATTGATGCCAAGCCAGCAATCCTGTGCTTCCCCACTGGTATTTTGGACCTAACTTCAGGGCTTTGCCTAATCCTTATTAAATTTAATCTTGTTTATTCTAATCAGCCGAAACCATTTGAACTTTGTTTCTGGAATGTGTTATCTGTCCCTTTCAACTTTGTCTCATGCGTCAAATTTATAAACCGACTTTGATCTCAGTGTCTAAATTGTCAACAAAAAATGTTGACCAGAGGCCATTAGAGACTGCCTTTCAATCAAAACTATATTAACCGTCACAACTGGCACAACTGACTATGGGCTAGCTATTTGTTCTATTGGACATCTTAACTATTTGTTCATTTATTTGCTTGTTCATGGGCAAAATGCTACTTGGATGATGAAGGGATCTTTTTCTGACAGTGCTGGGCAGAGGACTGGGTTCAAAATGCCTATGGCAGGGCCAGTGTATCCACAGGCCCTTATAAGGATTTATCTGACTTGAGGCAGCGTTAGGCTATGATCTTTTACACCATGGGACCCCTCCCCTCCTCCAGCTGCATCTGGCTGGACCTGACTCAAAAGCAGTTGACTCATGGGCTGCCCATGGCCCAGTGGACTGGCCCAAACCAGTAACTATTCCCAGGAATTTGAATTAAGACAGGTGGCGAGGACAGGTGTTTAACAAGAGGAGCTGAGGCTGACATATTGCCCACAGAGGCAATGAAATTATTAATCTGGAGTAATAAAGTGTCTGACTCAGCAAACTATGAGAAGATAATAACTATGAAGAAGTTCAGACTTTAATTTGTAGATACGATGAACCAGTATAATTTGGGGAACTCTTTTGCTACAAAACACCTAAAAATCTTGGCTATGATAGAACAAGTACTCTTTTCAATACACAGTTGAGCTTATAGAAAAGTAAAAGAAATCCTCAAGGCCAGAAATGTAGAGCAAACAGAAAACCAGACTGGTAAGTATGGGCTTCCCCGGTGGCTCAGAGGTAAAGAATCTGCCTGTAATGCAGAAAACGCAGATTTGATCCCTGGGTCAGGAAGATCCCCTGGAGAAGGAAATGACAACTCACTCTAGTATTCTTGCCTGGAAAATCCCATGGACAAAGGACTCTGGTGGGCTACGGTCCACGGGGTCACAGAAGAGTCGGACACAGCTTAGTGAGTAAACAGCAATAAAATAATGTGATCAAGACACAGCAGTCCTGAGAGGAGGCCAGCTTGTTCTGAGACCTGGTAACGGATAGGAGTTCGCTCTGAACCCCCTCAGAGACAAAGCCTTGGACCTGCATCAAGCAGAGGGGTTGGAACTGAGGCCCTTGCCTAAAACTAGAGTCATTTATGGGCAACATGCTCAGTAAAATAATGGACTAAAAACAAAAGTCCACTCATCAGCAGAAGGAGCCAGCAAAGATACTTGTCTTCTTTGGCTTGGGTCTGGATGAGAAAGAGTACCCCCTGAGAATCTGTAGTCACAGCCTGTACCTTGCCCGAGTTTGGTTCTAATTTATACTATCCGGGTGGTCCAGGAATCCTCAGGCTAAGACATTAACATACAAATGGCCCAAGGCTGATGATACCTCCTGGGAGACTGGCAAAAGCAAACACAAAATCCCACTGGAAGGACACACCCTGACACAGGATTCTCACAGATGGAGTTCTGTTGAATATGGGCTCAAGAAATTTAAAACTCACACGGAAACAATCCATAACGAACATGTGTCTATGGATATGACTAAGAATTTTGGAAAATGTAAGAGATATGAATTCTTAAAGGGCTTCCCTGGTTTCTCAGCTGGTACAGAATCTGGTACAGAATCAAAATGCCTATGGCAGGGCCAGTGTATCCACAGGCCCTTATAAGGATTTATCTGAAGACCCCGGTTCGATTTCTGGGTCGGGAAGATCGCCTAGAGAAGGGATAGGCTACCCACTCCGGTATTCTTGCCTGGAGAATCCCAGTGGACAGAGAAGCCTGGTGGGCTGCAGTCCATGGGGTCACAAAGAGTCAGATAGGACTGAGCGACTAAGCACAGCACGTAAATTCTTAAAAATAGATGCTTCAAAGGATTAAAGATGTTAATGAAGTAATAAAAATGCTAGAAAAGAGAAAGATAATGAAAAGATAGTGGGCATATTAAATGAAAATATGGGCACTGAAACGAAAATATAATAATTGTTTGAAAAAGCAAAATGACATACAAAAAGAATAAGCAAACTGAAAGCTTTCAGAAATTGCCCAGGATTTATTGTAAAAATTTAAAGAGGTATAAAATATTAGAGATGTTAAGAGACATGGGGGATAAAGTAAAACATTTCTATGTATTATATTACCTAATAGAAGTTCCAGCCTGGTGGGCTACAGTCTATGGCATTGCAAAGAGTCGGACACGACCAAATCGACTATGGGCACACACACGTGCCTAACACTATGTCTACACTAGTGGGTTCTTGATTAGTATTTGATGGATATATTCTAATTGAATTGTTTGGCCCCACGAAAGTGAAGTTGCTCAGTCGTGTCCGACTCTTTGTGACCCCATGGACTGTAGCCTACCAGGTTCCACCGTCCATGGGATTCTCCAGGCAAGAATACTGGAGTGGATTGCCATTTCCTTCTCCAGGAGATCTTCCCAACCCAGGGATTGAATCCGGGTCTCCCGCATGGTAGGCAGACGCTTTACCGTCTGAGCCTCTGGGGAAGTCCTGTTTGGCCCCATATGCCTGCTCTTTCTTTTGCTGTTGTTGACTGTTAGCAGTGAGCAAGTTTATCCTGATCCTTCTTGCCACTTCTTTCCATAGTGCAGCATCGATCAGCATGCTTTCTTCACACCTTGCCCTGGAGCAGTAACCAGCTCAAGAAGTCGTTTGCCTATAGCATTTTTCTCCTTGGTCTGTGTCGCTCAATAACCTTGATTCTTCGAAATACATCGTGGAGTTGGCTCCCTGGATTCCAGACAGCCCTTACTTAGCCATACTGCCCTGGAGAAACTTCCTTGATTTCTGACACTTGCAATCAGATGTGAGGAGTACTGAGATCCTCTGAGGATGGAGACTGACAAAGACTTCTTTGTGCTGCTCCAGTGTGGCTTGGTGTCTCGTGTTGGAGTGCTGAGGGCTGGGACCTGTTCTTACCTGGGCAGGAAGACGTCTTCCTCAGTTACAGGAAGACGGCTGTTTGAGCTCAGGGCCCAAGCACATGATGAAGGGTACCGTCTATTTGGCGAGGGCAGCAGCCTGCATGTGATACTTTCATAAATCAGCTTCAGAGACACTCACTGCAGCTAGCAGATGGAGGAATCTCAATTGGTTGGAGTGTGATCTTGAAATGGCATGATTTCTTCCCAATCACTACCTGTATTTGTAAGTGTAGCTGTTCCACCCCACTGGCGAGTGCACTCCTTAATGACTTCTTGGCTGGGTGCTGACTTTCCTGTCACTTTGACTCATTTGCCCCGTCTCTTTCCAGCATTTAAGACTTCAGTCTTAAGCACAATATGATACTGTCCCCTTCCTCCTCCTGGGCTGGCCAGAGTGTTGGTTCACGACTGCTTAGAGAGCAGGAAGAGGGTGTAATGCCTTTCTGAGACCCCTTCTCCTTTTCTTTCTCCTAGAAGGGGCTGAGGGGCAGGAAGGAAGGGTGGAGGAGGCAGAGGTTTCCTTACTTGACCAACCCTGTGTCAAGTGGGGAGGTTCCAGACTGGCTTTCCTGGGGGTGATGTTCAGCTTTGCCTTGGGGCCTGCCTGCTAACCACAGACTCCTTGACACCCAACCACAGGAGTCCCTGGGGTTGTCACTGTATCCTCGGCAATCACTGAGCACTGGAATGGATGGGTGTTACCTGCCTTCCTCTTAGGTGCTCTATGCCAGGGGCACAGCTCATGCCATTTCTCCTGAGAAATCTGTATGCAGGGCAGGAAGCAACAGTTAGTACCAGACATGGAAAAACAGACTGGTTCCAAACTGGGAAAGGAGTTTGTCAAGGCTGTATATTGTCACCCTGCTTATATAACTTATATGCAGAGTACATCATGGGAAATGCCAGACTGGATGAAGTGCAAGCTGGAGTCAAGACTGCAGGGAGAAATATCAATAACCTCAGATATGCAGATGACACCACCCTTACGGCAGAAAGCAAAGAAGAACTAAAGAGCTTCTTGAAAGTGAAAGAGGAGAGTGAAAAAGCTGTCTTAAAATTCAACATTCAAAAAACAAAGATCATGGCATCCGGTCCCATCACTTCACGGCAAATAGATGGGGAAACAATGGAAATAGTGAGAGATTTTATTTTCTTGGGCTCCAAAATCACTGAAGATGGTGACTGCAGCCATGAAATTAAAAGACACTCACTCCTTGGAAGAAACACAATGACAAACCTAGACAGCATATTAAAAAGCAGAGAGATTACTTTACTGAAAAAAGGTCTGTCTAGTTTTTCCAGTAGTTATGTATGGATGTGAGAGTTGGACCATAAAGAAAACTGAGCGCCAAAGAATTGATGCTTTTGAACTGTGGTTTGGAGAAGACTCTTGAGAGTCCCTTGGACAGCAAGGAGATCCAACCAGTCCGTCCTAAAGGATATCAGTCCTGAGTATTCATTGGAAGGACTGATGCTGAAGCTGAAGCTCCAAAACTTTGGCCACTTGATGCAAACAGCAGACTCATTAGAAAATACCTTGATCCTGGGAAAGACTGAAGGCAGGAGGAGAAGTGGATGACAGAGGATGAGATGGTTGGATGGCATCCCTGACTCTATGGACATGAGTCTGAGCAAGCTCCAGGAGTTGGTGATGGACAGGGAGGCCTGGCGTGCTGCAGTCCATAGCGTCACAGAGTTGGACATGACTGAGCAACTGAACTGAACTAAACTGATGCCAGGGATCCCACGCTCTGGGATCTAGTGCTTGATGATCTGAGATGGAGCTGATGTAATAATAATAGAAATAAAGCACACGATAAATGTAATGCACTTGCATCATCCCAAAACCATCCCCATCCCTGGTCTGTGGAAAAACTTGTCTTCCATGAAATCAGTCCCTGATGCCAAAAAGGTTAGGGACCACTCTTCTGTGCTATATATAGAGCCTTCTTGTTCAGCTGGCCAATCCAGTGAGCCTCCCACCTTCAGAAATCTCTGGTCTAGAAACGGTTCATAATAGTAACAGCTGGTGGTGAAATTGTGCCCCCCTCAAAAAAGATATGTTGAGTCTTAAACTCTAGTACCCCAGAATGTTCCACATTTGGAAACAGGGTCACTGCGGATATAATTGGTTAAGAAGAGGTCTGGAGGTTGGTGGACCCCTAATCTGATGACTGATGTCCTTGTAAGCAGACTAGATGAAGACACACACACACAGGGAGGGCACCGTAGATGACAGAGGCAGAGGTGCAAGTGTTACAGCTATAAGCCAAGGAACTCAAAGGCTTGCTGGCAAATCAAATGAAGCCAGGGTGAGGCAAGGAGGGATTCTCCCCTGCAGGTTTCAGCGGGAGCACGGTGCTGCCCACCCCTTGATTTCAGACTTCTGGTCTCCAGAACCGAGAGACAGTGAATATCTGCTGTTTCATGCTGCCCTGTTTGTGGTTCTTTGTAACGGCAGTCCTGGGACGCTGAGCTAGTACCTCTGCTCACAAATGTAAAGGAACACATACCAAGCACCTTCTCTGTGGTCCCCATGGACGGAAGAGGGGGGCCGAAATGCCACTGCACCCTGCGTCTAGGCTTCCAGAATGTTCTCTGAAGAGTTTCTCATCACCCTCCACTCCTATCAGTTCTCCAGCTCTGTCACTGGCCAGCAGGGTGATGAGATGCCAGTTTTTCTTCTTTCGGGCATCTCTAATCTAACCACCATCTCCAAGTGGTTCTCCTGGAGTTCCCCTCTGTCCTCTCTGGGGCACAGAAGCACCCTTCTGTTCACTGCAGTGTCCTTCAGGCTGGTGCCCCTGTCCTTCAGGCCGGTGCCCCTGTCCTCAGGCCCTCCTATGACCTCTTATGTCTGACCTTGGCTGGCCTTTCTTGCCCTCACCTTGGGTCCTGGCTGTTATCCTGGGCAACAACACAGCCCCATTCATACCCTTGTTCCCTCTTCAGAACAGACCTTCGACTTTCCTGGTGGCTCAGATGGTAAAGTGTCTGCCTACAATGTGGGAGACTGCAGTTCGATCCCTGGGTAGGGAAGATTCCCTGGAAAGGAAATAGCAACCCACTCCAGTATTCTTGCCTGGAGAATCCTGTGGATGGAGGAGACTGGTAGGCTGCAGCCCATGGGGTCGCAAAGAAGCAGAGTTGGACACGACTGAGCGACTTCACTTCGCTTCTGCTTCACCAGAGGAGCCTGAACCGGCTGTGATGTGTGGCTGCCCGCTCCCCATCCTCTGGTGAGAAGGCAGATGATTGGGGCAGGGGGACCTCTAACCCAACAGGATGAATGTCCTTCTAGAAGAGACCGTGTGAAGGAGAGACAAGACCCCAAGGTCTCAAGCTGCCACAGAAAGAAACTCATCTCGCCTTTGGGCTACCTACCTCCAGGGAGGGCCTGGTCTCAGCCAACCCCAGGGGGTGAAATGCGAGCCTCATTCCAGTCTCCTTCCCAGTCAATATTTGCAGCGGGGGAACCCTGCGGCTGTGAGCCCCCAGGGCTGACCTGGGAGTGGGAGGTGGGTGTGGAGACAGGGGCACACGGGATGGCCTTGCCTACGTGTGTTCCCCGCCCCTGTCCACATACGTGGAGGCTCTGCCTGGGAAGCGGACAATTACCCAAGGTTTGGCTTCCCTTGGCTCTGGCATCTGCAGGGACCTGATGCCCCCAGACCACCTGGAGAACAAGGGGCAGCACTGTCTTAGAATCAGGATTGGCGGCCTGCCGAGGCGGCTTCGGAAACAGCTGCCCACTGGGCTGGCTCTGACCACAGGGTCTACCCTGCCCGGCACCGCCTTCTCTCTGTGTATCTCATTTCTGACTAGCTTTCCATCTTCTCTTTCCTGTCTCCATTACACATGGAGTCAGATGGGCCGAATTCTTCATGTCTGGCCATCTCCAGGGTTGCCAGCAGGCCAATGGGTGGGCAGCCCTGGACTCGGCATCCGGCTCCCGCCAGCCTGGGTCAGAACCTCCTAGCACTGCCACCCCAGCGCAGGTGTGGGCGGGGCAGCCTCGTAACTGACAGGTCTGGTTGGAGGGCTTGCTTCACAGCCATGCGTCTGTCCGTCCTCAGGGTCTTCCTTTCCTAAATCAGCCCTCTGGACAGGCCTTTTACTCAGTGTAAATTCCTCGGGGACAAGAGAGGCAACAGGAGGGCAGTGGGTGCTTAAAGTTCGGAGAAAAGGTCTGCAGAAAGGGTGGTGAGGCTGCGCGTTGAGTAACCTGGGACTCTGTGTTCTGTCTGGAGGGGTGGGTCCTCAGGGACTCTCCAGGGGACCGAGTCCCGGAAACCCCCTTCCAGCTCTGCCCCAAGTGTGCGTGCTCAGTTGCTTCAGTTGTGTCGTACTCTTTGCAAGCCTATGGACTGTAGCCCGCCAGGCTCCTCTGTCCATGGGGTTCTCCAGGCAGGAACACTGGAGAGGATTGCCATGCCCTCCTCCAGGGGGATCTTCCCTACCCAGGGCTCGAACCCGCGTCTCTTCTGTCTCCTGCGTTGGCAGGTGGGTTCTTTACCACTTGCGCCACCTGGGAAGTCCTGCCCCATGATGTGTGTGTTTAATGCCTTTCACTGAGGGTGATGTGTGGAGGCCAGCACGCTGGTCTTCCCCTTCTCACACCTTCTGGAAAGAGGCACCAGGTAGAAACTCCCACATCTGCAGGAACTGGCAGTGGGCCCTCCCTCAGACCTGGACACCCCAGGACGGTCCAGCGCAGGCTGGGGAGGGGGTGGAAGAGAGCTTCCCAGAAGTCAGTGGTTGGGCGGGTCTCACCAGGGACTAGAGAGGGTGGAGGATCAGTATAAACCACCTGGAGATTTAAAACATGACAAGCAGTTTCCACCTGTTCTCCTGTGACTCCTGTGGTTTTTGGCAGGGGGATGGGCAAGTCCATCTCGAAAAGGTTCCCTCCAGAGCATTCTAAATCTCTCACCCACTTCCCACTTTCCTCTTGGAGAACCACCGCTCTACCCATGTCATCTCTAAACTTTTTTGATTGGGTACCCCACGTATTAAAAATTTTAAGTTTTGTACCCTCGATATTTGGGTATTTATTAATTAAAAAATGACACCCGTATACTTCTGTATTCATACATTGTTGTTTTTGTTGCTAAGTTGTGTCCAACTCCTTGAGATCCTATGGACTTTAGCCCACCAGGCTCCTCTGTCCATGAGATTTCTCAGGCAAGTATATTGGAACAGGTTGCTGTTTTCTTCTCCAGGGGATTTTCTTGATCCAGGGATTGAACCTGTGTCTCCTGCATTGCAGGCAAATTTTTTACCACTGAGCCACCTGGGAAGCCCATTCATATATTACAGTCATCATAAAGAAAACACAAGAATAGAGATTAACAGAGGGCATGCTTAAAAATAAATAAATAGAAATGGGGACTTCTCTCGTGGTCCAGTGGCTACGACTCTCCCCTCCCAATGGAGGTTGAATCCCTGGTCAGGAAACCAGATCCCCCAAGCTGCAACTAAGACCCAGCACAGCCAAATAAATATTTTATTTTATTTTATTATTTTTTTTCCTATAATATTTTTTATTGAAGTATAGTTTATTTACAATGTTGTGTTAGTTTCTGGTATACAGCAAAGTGATTCAGACATATATACATTCTTTTTCAGATTTTCTCTTATAGTTTACCACAAGATACTGAATATAGTTCCCTGTTGGACTTGCTTCTAAAATTATTTACAACACAAGCTTTTAAAGCTTGCACATAGGTGTTTTCAAATGGTGCTCTTGGTGGAAAGTTAGTATCTGTGACATTAATACTCTCCTCAGTATAATCGCATGGTCTTTAAACGTAAGAAATGCAATTAAATCTTCTTGAGGAAGAGTGTACCCACCATCTGGTAGATACATAGTCTGTGTATGGAGGTCTTGATCGGATTTCTCGGGCCAGTCCAAAGTCTGCGATTTTCACAAGTTTGGGTCCCATACAAAGGAGGTTCTCTGGCTTTAAGTCCCGATGGAAAAAGCCGTGTTTGTGAATAAATGCAAGTCCTTGCAGTATCTGATACATGATATTTCTTATAGCAGACTCAGGAAACAACTTATTTCTTTCTTTAATGAGCTGGTAAAGATTCTCCTTCATGTACTCAAAGATAAAATAAAGATGATCATTTTCCCTGATAACTTCTTTTAATTTTACTACATTTGCATGGTTGAGCTTCTTTAAAGACTTGACCTCCTTCATGCATTCTTCCCAGGAATAAAACTTTCTTTTCATTTTTTTTAATAGCAATCAGTTCCCCAGACTCCATGCTTCTTCCCAGCAGGATGGAACCATAGGTTCCATCCCCGAGTTGCTTGATGGTTGTGTATCTATTCATGGTGTGCCCGCTCAGGCCGGACACTCATCTCAGGGCTGAGGTGGATCAGTCCTGCAGCCGCAGCCGACCTCCCCAGAGTGTAACCAGATTTTTCTATGGCAGCACCAGCACAAGGTATTCAATAGAACGTGACTATCTTCCAAATACATATTTTCCAAGATGAGTCTTCTGCAGAAGCCTGTCAGGGAAGCCAATGACCTTTTAGGGGACCACTGCTCTCGGTTCCTATTTGTAGCTCAGGGCCTGGCACTCAGATGAGTCCGAATGAGTTAGAACTCGATCTTGAAGAACAGGATTATTTTGAAAATATGTAAGTGGGGAGAGGGAGCAAATTGAGAGACTCATAGATTAACATGATTTATTGACTTTTTAAAGTGGAAACATTAAGATAGGACCTTACAGGGAGGACATAGCATTCAAGTCATAATTGATTGCTTGGTTAATTAAATTAAATGTTTCTATTTATCTCTCATCTCCATTAGCATAGAGCCCCCATCTTTCCAAGTTCTAATTGCTCAGTCATCTCCTGGCTGGCCCTGAGAGGCGGGTTCTGACAGGGAGGCCAGGGAGCACTCTAGGGGGAGGGATTCCGTGAGGAGTCACCCAGGACGAAGGAGCCCCAAGTCCCAGCTATTAGTTAATTGGGCACTGGGGAAAACAGGCTTGAAAGGCTGAGTGGAAGGGGTTATTACAGGTTCCTAATGGTTGGGAATTGATTTATTAGCATGGCACTGTATTTGCATGCAAGACAGAAAGTTGGTAATAACCCAGAGTGGGACTTTGCAGGAAGAGGGATGGAGGGTTTGGGGCCACTGAGTAGCCTCTGCAGGGGTTTCTTTGAACTTCTTTCCTGTCATTCCAGGAGTCTTTCTTAGGGGAGCAAAGAGATACTTTCTAAACAGGAGAGCATTCTCAAAGACTGCCTTCAGGAGCTCCACACGCTTGACAACAGGAGGCCAAGACAGTCTTGTCTCCGCCCTGAATTTTGTAGATAATAATAGCAACACTTATGTGGTGCCTACTTACGGCTTCTGTGCCAGACTCTGTTCTCAAGATGCTTCGCAGGTGCACTGACTTACTAAATCCTCACGACAACATTAGAGGATGCTGCTAAGAGTTTCCTTTTACAGCTGAGCAAACAGGCACCCAGTTAACGGGTAAGACGTGGCAACTCTAGGATTTGAGCCTCTGCGATCTGGCCTCAATAACAGCCTCAACCTCAGAGTCATCCACGAAGGAGCAGAACTTGCCCCGACTTAAAATGACTTCGTTGAGTACTTCCCTCCCCCTCAGAACCCTGGTACCCTGGGCCCCCACCTCCTAATTTTCTAAATTAATCTGGTCTCAGATCCTTCATTCACAGGCATGCCTACTAAGCCCCTTCAGTCTTGTCTGACTGTTTGCGACCCCATGGACTGCAGGCCACCAGGCTCCTCTGTCCCTGGGATTCTCCAGGCAGGAATACTGGAGTGGGTTGCCAGTGTCCACTTCCCCCAGGGCCTTCATTCGCACTAAAGTGTAAATGACTGAAAACCCCTTAAAGGGATACCCCTTCATGGGAAACCCTGCTAGTGTTAAACCAAAGCTTTATTAAAGGTGGAGTCTAAAGCAGCCTCAGGAATGTGGATCGTGGGTGGGATCTGGACCCTTCAGGGTCACACTTTGTAGACTGGTGGGCCCCCTAGTTTGGGGGCCAGGCTTCCAGGAGGATGGAGGTGGGCGGAGCCTCTGCCGGTCCCCACGCTGGCTGCACGCCCAAGTTCATGGTCTCTGCTGGAGCTGCTGGGAGCCTTGCATGGCCCAGCAGCTGCCAGCCCACACCGACTTCGTCATTAGCAAACCTGGTATGAAGTTTATAGCATATTTCACAGTTTTAAAAATGTGTGTTTGATGTAAATCTTCTCGAAATACTCCCCCTCCTGGCACAGGTTGCCTTGGTCCTGCCAACCCCACAGCCGTCTCAGACACGTGGGGCTTTGAATGGCGGTCCCCACAGCTGGGATCAAAGGCAGACATGGGGGCATACTGGGGACAGGAGTGGTCTCTTGGAAGGCGTCTGGGAGAGAACAGAGACCCCCGCACCCTGAATGGCCCAGAAGAGAGGTCCAAGTCCTCCTCGGGTGTCATGACACATGTGCCCTCCCGAGAGGGGACCTTCTGATGGAGTCCTGGGAAGCCCGGGGTTGCTGGTGGGGACCACTTCTGAGGCCACCCCCACCAAGGGAGCTGGCCCGCCCTGGATCCAGGACTCGTGTGTGGCCTTTATGGGGCGTGACCAATGGCTCAAGGCTTGGGCTGGCAGCCATAAGCCTTCATCCTGGGCAGGAATTCTAATTAAACTGGGGCTCCTGGGTCTCGCTTACAGAGTTCAGCACCAGACTCTGCCTTTCAGGCCCCACTGGGCTGGTCATATAGAATGCCACCTGCAGAGCTGGGGGCTCGAGGGTTCCCTGCTTGTCTCCTCAGTGGATGTGGATAGGGTAGGGGTGTGGAGCCCAGTACTGATGCTGGGGGCCCGCCCTGACTTTGATTCAAACACATCTCTGGAGAAAACACACTCAGCGGCCTCTCCCATCGTCCCAGGGCTTCTCTTGCCAGCCGCCCTTCTCTTGTATTTGTCGCCTTTGTCTCTGGCCTTGATGATGAACTGTGACGGTTCAGTCTTCAGGGACCCAGGAAATTTCAAGGAGATAGAATAACCCCATCCTGGCTTCTCCAAGGGCTCAACAGGCAGGGGTTTCTTTAGACGGGTTACAAACATCGGGGTCCCTGGCTCATGGGAGATAGATGAGGGATGAGGGCTTTCTAGAGAGCCTTGACCCAGAGCCGAACCCTGAGGGACTGGTAGGGTTTGTGTAGGAGAGAGGAAGCCTGAGGGACAAGGAAAGAGCTGCCTTGCACATTTTTAATAAAATTGGAAGTTTATCTGCACATTAGGAGTCCTTAATTCCCAAACTAATCTCATTCTGTTGATTTCTTTTTTGTTGTTGTTGTTGTTGATTTCTTTTTTTAAAAAATTAGTTAATCAATTAATGTGGCTGTGCCAGGCCTTCACTGCGATGTGTGGTCTTTGTCTAGTTGCTGTGTGTGGGGCTATTCTCTATCTGTGGTGAGCGGCCTTACCGTGGTGGCTTCTCTTGCGGCTCACGGGCTCAGTAGTTGTGGCATGTGGGATCTTCTGGGACCAGGGATTGAACCTGCCTCGTGTCCTGAGCATTGGCAGGTGGATTCTTAACTGCCGAACCACCAGGGAGGTTCCGCATTCTGGTAATTTCTAAAGTGAAGGGTGGGCGTGCCCCTGCTCCCCTGCCATAGTTAACATTCAGACCGTCCTGTGGCTACTGATTTTCCCCTTTAAATGATGGCCGCTTTAGTCCAAGGCCGGCAGTCCGACCTGAGAATGTGTGCGGTTGTGGCTGGTGATGGTCATGGCGGGTGGGGAGGCAACATACCCCTTGAGCTTTTACTGAAGTTGTGCAGGCAAGCGCATGACTGCTGTGGCTCTGCCCTCCCCCACACACCACACCCTCCCCGCAGCCTCTCCGGGGTCTCTTCTCTGCACCCCCCACCACCCCAAGTGAGGCCAGGTCCCCGTTTCCATGCCCCACCCCTGGTCCCACTCACTGGTGAACAGAGAAGCTCAGAGAAGAAAGGATGGAAGGTCTGGGGTGAAAAAAACGATCCAAGGGATTCCTGGTGGTGCCCGGTGGGCACAGAAGCCCCCCGGGCTCCATGGGGCTGCACTGGCGAAGGCCTGGGCTCCTGGCCCACGTTCCAGCTCACTCTGAAGACACCCACACACCCAAACCGCCCGGAATGCGGCTTGCTGACCTTGGCAGGAAGGAGGGCTGAGTTGGCCTTTTGCGTAACATAAATACTCAGCACAGCTGCCCCGGACCTGCCCACTTCTTGTCGAATCCAAGAAGGAAGGGACCTACCAGCCAAACCCTTTACCCTACTGTACCTCAGACCCCAAGGAACTTGGACTGTGTTCCGGGGAGCAAGCTACAGCTCCCCAACCCCCCAGTCTGGCTGCTGGTGGAGGACAAACTCTGGGTAAGAAGATCAACAAAGAAGTCCGAGGAGCTGCCTGTGCTGATGGAAAAAAGGGAAGAACTGCTGTTGATGAACGTTCTTGGGAGGCTCCTTAAGAACCCTGTTAGGCAAGCTCTGGCCCTCTCTGATCCAGATGGGGAGAAGGAAGGAAGAAAGAACAAAATAATTTAACTTGGACAAACAGCTTGTCTTTCCCAGGGCTATTCTTCCCCATCCTCAACAGTGCTATTCATCCCCCTTATCCCCCTCCCAACCCCACTCGGTCCTTGGTTCATAATGTAGAGTCACCATCCCGACCCTCCCATCATCCACAGCATCACCCTCTTCCCTCTGCTTGTCCGGGTCCCGTGCATCCTTCCAGACCTGACTCAAGTCCCACAGCTTCCCAGAGGCTCTCTGCCACTCTCTGTTCTTAATTAATTAGGTGTGCTGTTTGTTTGTCCTGGGCCTTCTCGCTGTGTGGGCTTTTCTGTAGCTGTGGTGAGCAGGGGCTACCCTTTAGTTCCGGTGCATGGGCTTCTCCTTGCGGGGGCTTCTCTTGTTGCAGAGCACTGGCTCTAGAGTGCACGGGTGTTCGTAGTCGGAGCTCCCGGGCTCTAGAGCATAAGTTCAATAGTTGCTGTGCACAAGCTTAATTGCTCTGAGGCATGTGGGATCTTCCCGGATCAGGGATCGAACCTGGCTGATCCTTCACCACTGAGCCACCAGGGAGGCCCTCTGCCACTCACTCTGATTTCTCTCTTCTTGGAACTCTTGACATCCTGGAGTCGGTCCCTCATACGCTGTTAGCACTTCATTTTTTTTCTAATAGCTTCATGAAAATTAGCTCTGTCTTACCAGCTTGTTGTCATCACTGAGAAAGCCCGCTGGTTGCAGCCTGAGCTGGACTCAGTAAGGACAGGTTGATGGATGGGTTCCTGGAAAGGGGGCAAATTCCTCCAGTGGATGAAAACTGGCCACTGTGGCCATCTTGCACAGTGTAGACTGCAAGGAGGGTCTTTGGCCCTGAAGTTTGGAGATGAGGGTCCAGTGAGGAAGGAGGACTGAGCTGCCAGATGCCTGGATGCTTTTTGGAGGGAGGCCACATTGATCCCTAGGTGCCACTGATAGCCCTTATGTGAGGGCTTGCCTGCAGGTGAATGGGAAAGATCTTGCCTCAGTGTTTCAGGGCCACGGTTTCCTTACATGTATGAATGGTTTCAGTAAGGTAACCCCATGTCCTACTACTATGGCTGAAATTGTGTCCCTGCAAATCATATGTTGAAGCCCCAACCCTTAATGTGACTGTATTTGGAGGCAGGGCTTTTAGGGAGGTAATTAAGATTAACTGAGGTCATAAGGGTGGGGTTCTAATCCCATAGAACTGGTGGCCTTTTAAAGAAAGAGAGAGGCAGAGAGAAAGCGAGATCTCCATGCACACACATTGAGTCAAGGCCGTGTAAGGACACAGTGAAAAGCAGCTGTCTGCAGACAAGAGCCCTCACCAGAAGTCAAACCTTGCCAGACCCCGAGCTTGGACTTCCCAACTTTCAGAACCATAAGAAATAAATCTCTATCATTTAAGCTACTCGGTCTATGGTATTTGTTATGGCAACCCAAGGTGCTTAACACCTACACTTCATTCACTCACTGATACAACCAGTATATACTGAGTGCTTACTGTGTGTCAGGAGTTACTATCTCTATTGGGGTGGTGAACAAATAGATAAAAAGTCCCCTCCCCGCCTGGAGCTTACATTCTAATGGGAGGAAAACAGATTGAAAAAGAATAAATAGATACAGTACATAGTATGTCAAACAGTGATCAAAACAATAGAGAAAAATAAAGCAGAGAATGAGATAGAAAATGCAACCAAAGTATGTTTAGGCAAAGCTTGATGGGCTTGTCCAGAAGACCACCAAGAAGATGATTATGCAAAGACCTGGAGGAGATGAACAAGTATTCCGGGTGAAAATCTGAAAATTTAAAAGATTAGATTAGGGACTTCCTTGCTAATCCAGTGGTTAGGAATCTGCCTTGTAATGCAGGGGATGGATGGAGGTTCAGTCCCTGGTCGGGGAACTGAGACCACACGTGTCTCAACTACTGAGCCTGTGCAATCTGGAACCCATGTGCCACAATTAGAGAGTCGGTTTGTGGCAACAAAAAGTTGCGTGCTGCAACTAAGACGTCGAAGCCAAATTAAAAAAAAAAGATTAAAACTATCCATCATGCGAGTGAAAGGTATGGAAACGCTAGTCTAACAATGGTTCATAGGTGTAGGGATTTAACTGACTGTATGTTCACCTGCAGAGTCCCGAGGGGCCTGTGGTTATGCAGTAGTCAATGTTGTGTTAACAGAAGCTTAGTGGCCAAGTAACAGCAGTGATGTTACCTCTGCACTGTATCTAGACTGCTGAACTCAGTTCTGAGCATCACGCACTGCAGCACTCCAGAGGACCACAGCAAAGCGATCAGAGACTTAGAAACCATGTCCTTTGGGCAACAGTGGGAGAGTGCTCAGTCTATAGAAGGAAAGATGTACGTGGTTGTGAGAGGGGGTCTTATCAAGACTGTGGAGGGTTGCTAGCTAGAAGAAGGGCTTAGTGTGTAGAGGTGCTGAGTGTAGAACAAGAACCTGTGGGTAGGGCTTCCCTCCTGGTCCAGTGGTTAAGACTCAACCTTCCAATGCAGAGGGTGTAGGTTCGATCCCTGGTCAGCTATCTAAGACCCCACATGCCTCGAGGGCAAAAAAACTCAAATCATAAAACAGAAGCAATAGTGTAACAAATTTAATAAAATCTTCAAAAATGGTCAACATCAAAAAAATTTTAAATTTATTTTTAATTGAAGGATAATTGCTTTACAATATTGTGTTGGTTTCTGCCATTTGTCAGCATGAATCAGCCTTAGGAATACATATGTCCCCTCCCTCTTGAATCTCCCACCTCTCTCTCCTTCCCACCCTTCTAGGCTGTCACAGAGCACTGGTTTGAGCTCCCTGAGTCATACAGAAAGTTCCCACTGGCTATCGATATTACATGCGGTGGTGTATATGTTTCCATGTTGCTTCCTCCATTTGTCCCACCCTCTCCTTCCCCGCTCTGTGTTCACACGTCTCCTCTCTATGTCTGTGTCTCCACTGCTGCTCTGCAAACAGTTTCATCAGTACCATCTTTCTAGACTCCACATATATGCTTTCATATATGGTATTTGCCTGTTTCCGACTTACTTCACTCTGTGTAACAGGCTCTAGTTTCATCCCCTTGGATAGCAAGGAGATCCAACCAGTCCATCCAAAAGAAAAGTGAAGTCACTCAGTCGTGTACGACTCTTTGTGACCCCATGGATGGTAGGATACCAGGCTCCTCCGTCCATGGGATTTTCCAGGCAAGAATACTGGAGTGGGTCACCATTTCCTTCTCCAGGGGATCTTCCTGATGCAGGGATCGAACCCGGGTCTCCAGCATTGTAGGCAGACGCTTTACCGTCTGAGCCACCAGGGAAGTCCAAAATCAACCATGAATATTCATTGGAAGGACTGATGCTGAGGCTGAAGCTCCAATACTTTGGCCACCTGATGTGAAGAGCTGACTCACTGGAAAAGATCCTGATGCTGGGAAAGACTGAGGGCAGGAGGAGAAGGGGATGACAGAGGATGAGATGGGTGGATGGCATCATTGACTCAATGGACATAAGTTTGAGCAAAGTCCGGGAGATGGTGCGGGACAGGGAAACCTGGTGTGCTGCAGTCCATGAGGTCACAAAGAGTTGGACATGACTGAGCAACTGAACAACAACAAATATTTCATTGTATGTATCTACCACAGCTTCTTTATCCATTTATCAATGGACATCTAGGTTGCTTCCTTGTTCTAGCTATTATAAACAGTGCTGCAATTAATACTGGGGTACTTGTGTCTTTTCAATTATGTTTTCCTTGGGTATATGCCCAGTAGTGGGATTGTTGAGTCATATGGTAGTTTTATTCCTAGTTGTTTTTTTTTTTTAAGAATTTCCTTAGTGTCCTCCATAGTGACTGTGCCAATCTACATTCCCATCAGCAATGCAAGAGTTCCCTTTTCTCCACACCCTCTCCAGCATTTACTGTTTATAGATTTTTTTTGATGATGGCCATTCTGACCAATGTGAGGTGATATCTCATTGTAGTTTTGATTTGCATTTCTCTAATAATGATCGATGTTGTGCTTACTAGCCATTGGTATGTCTTCTTTGGAGAAATGTCTGTTTAGGTCTTCTGCCCACTTTTTGATTGGGTTGTTTGTTGTTCTGGTATTGAGTTGCATGAGCTGCTTGTATATTTTGGAAATTAACTCTTTGTCAGTTGTTCCATTTGCTATTATTTTCTCCCGTTCTGAGGATTGTCTTTTCACCTTGTTTGTAGTTTCTTTTGCTGTGCAAAAGCTTTTACGTTTAATTAGGTCCCATTTGTTTATTTTTGTTTTTATTTCCATTACCCTGGGAGGTGGGTCATAGAGGATCTTGCTGTGATTTATGTCATAGAATTTTTTGCCTGTGCTTTGCTGTAAGAGTTTTATAGTTTCTGGTCTTACATGTAGGTCTTTAACCCATTTGGAGTTTATCTTTGTGTGTGTTGTTAGGAAGTGTTGTAATTTCATTCTTTCACATGTAGCTGTCTAGTTTTCCTGGCACCAATTATTGAAGAGACTACCTTTTCTCCATTGCATATTCTTGCCTCCTTTGTCAAAGATAAGGTGCCCATAGGTGTGTGCGGGTTTATCTCTGGGTTTTCTATATTGTTCCATTGACCTATATTTCTGTTTTTGTGCCTTGGGGTATATTTCTGTTTATATACTGTCTTGATGACTGTAGCTCGGTAGTATAGTCTAAAGTCAGGAAAAAGAACCAAAGGGGAATAATCTGAAAACCAAGTCAGTGCCAACAGTGGAACCAGAAACCAGACAGGTATATTTTGTCCTTGAGCTTTGGAGTTTCTCCTGGGACTGGGGGAGGATAGTGAGAACGAGCATGGGTGGGCGGGTGATGGCCACACATCGAGCACGCTATAGAAGAGATTCCTATATGCGAGCAAAGAAGGACTGATGTCCTTCTGCTCCATTCAGCTCTAAGAGTCACTCAGAACACCATGGCATAACAGTGTGGAATTACTGAATGGGAAGTGGGGAGCCTCCCTCTGCCATTAACCCGCTCTGGGTCTCAGCTGTCTCCTGGGAAAAATGAAAACACCTGCCCTGTTCAAAGTAGCAGGGGGAAATCAGAGGATTGCTTGAGGGTCCTTCCAGCTCAAAGATCCACTCATGTCAGTTAATAGAAGCGAGACTGCAGCCCACCATGCATGCATGCATACTAAGTCACTTCAGTGCTGTCTGACTCTTTGTGACCCTATGGACTGAAGCCTGCCAGGCTCCTCTGTCCGTGGGATTTTCCAGGCAAGAATAATGAAGTGGCTAGTTGTTCCCTTCTCCAGGGGATCTTCTCAAGCCAGAGATCGAACCCGTGTCTCTTATGTTTCCTGTTTTGGCAGGTGGGTTCTTTACCATTAGTACCACCTAGGGACCCAGCCCATCATAGATGGGCATGTCTAACCCTAAGTGCCACTTGACAATGGAACAGTTATCTCAAGAATGGAAGTGTTTCTGCAGGAGCTGGGAGAATCCAGTGAGGAAGCACCAGTGGCTAGAGGACTTCCAAGATCTCTTCTGTGAGACTATGAGTCATTTATCTTTATGACTCTTGCCCTTTCTTCAGCCACTATTAGCCACTTACAGTTCAATGTGACCATCAAATTCCACCCAGCTGTGCATATCGGGACACAGCACAGAGCCCAGCCCAACTGCAAGACTCTCCAACTACCCAACTTGACAGTTCCTGCCATTTGCCTCGAGTGGAGAGGTGGTTTGTGTCTCAGGACCTGGGACTTCCATTCATAGAAGTTTAAACAGGGTACAGTAAGTCCCCTACATACAAATGAGTTACATCCCACAAGTGCAAGTCCAATTTGTTCTTAAGTCCAACAAAGCTAACCTAGGTACCCAACTAACACAATCGTCTCTATAGTACTGTCCTCTAATAGGTTTGTAATACTTTTCATCCAAATAATACATAAAAAACAAACACAAAGACTGAAGAACAAGTTTTTACTCTTGTGGTACAGTACCTTGAAGAGTACAGTAGTGCAGCACAGCTGGCATCCAGGCGTTGCTGCTGCTGCTGCTGCTAAGTCGCTTCAGTCGTGTCTGACTCTGTGCAACCCCAGAGACGGCAGCCCACCAGGCTCCCCCGTCCCTGGGATTCTCCAGGCAAGAACACTGGAGTGCGTTGCCATTTTCTCCAATGCGTGAAAGTGAAAAGTGAAAGTGAAGTCGCTCAGCCGTGTCTGACTCTTAGCAACCCCATGGACTGCAGCCTACCAGGCTCCTCCATCCATGGGATTTTCCAGGCAAGAGTACTGGAGTGGGGTGCCATTGCCTTCTCCGATCCAGGGGCTGGTATCATGCAAACAGGGGAGAGGAGTTACTGACTGGAGGAGGGGGATGAGGTGGGGGGTGTTAGAGCTGAAAGATCATCAACAATAGAAGGAGGAAAAAAAGAAAGTGAAGTCGCTCAGTCGTGTCCGACTCTTTGCTTCTTTTCAACCCCATGGACTGCAGCCTACCAGGCTCCTCTGTCCGTGGGATTTTCCAGGCAAGAATACCAGAGTGGGTTGCCATTTCCGTCTCCAGGAGATCTTCCTGACCCAGGGATTGAACTCGGGTCTCCTGCATTGTAGGTGGCTTTACCGTCTGAGCCACCAGGGAAATCTGAGGAGATGGAGGGCAAACTGCAATTTCACTCCTGCCTGATGTTGAGGGCACAGGTTTTGGTTCTTTGCTAGAACCAGATATAAACTTTGAAAGTTCAAAACTTGAAGGGTCCTATGTAGGGGGCTCACTGTAACACACATCCTGGCAAAGACACCTCATGAGATGTGTCTTTGGAGGTAGGGCTATATGACAGACGCAGAGCAAACAAGGACTGGATCAGAGGACACCTCCCAAGAGTGACAAGGGGCTCACTGCCTCTCTTGGCTTCTGGCAGAGCTGTCTCTTCTCTCATTAACTGCCCACCTGTCTTCCTCTGGAAGTCTTGTTTATCTTCCACTCTAGTGGTCATATTTATGGATCCACAGAACCCTAGCATTTCCCATCTGGAAGAATCCTTTGAGAATACATAATTCAGTGTTTCCCCAAATGTCAGTCTTTCACACACCACTTTCACAGTTTTTGCCATATCCATATGCCAACTGTTCTATTATTTACTCATAGCTTTATTTAAATCAGGATTTTTCAAAAACCTGCATTTTTTATGTTACCAGCATAAATGGAAAACCAGCCTGACTTGCCACTCATTAAGATAACTATGATTAAGATTAAAATTAAACCATTAAAATTAAAAAGTGTTTTCCCGTGTACCTGTGTAAAGTGATCCCAAGTACCTTGTTGAGGTAGCTCCGCACCATGCTTCCAAACAGGGATCTCCTGCAACCCTATTTCTCAACAGATGTGAAAACTAAGGCCCAGAGAGGTTGAGTGACTTGCTCAAGTTCTACCGGTGGTGAGTGACCTGCATTTTTGACTCTCAACCAGTCTCATGGTCCATTCTATTTCATTCCTCTTTATTTTTTACACCATTTAACAACTTTATTTTTTTGCCCATGTTGTGTGGCATGTGGGATCTTAGTTCCTTGGCCAGGGATCAAACTCTCGCCCCTTGCATTGGAAGTTCAGAGTGTTAACTACTGGAAAGCTAGGGAAGACCCCCTCTATTCTTCTTTAGATGAAGCTGATGAGAGTTAAGGTTATATTTATTATCTGTATTAGTTTCCTAGGGCGGCAGTCTACCCATTTTGGTCTCATGGCTCTGGAGGCTGGGAGCCTAAAACCAAGGTGCCAAGAGGACCAGGGTCCCTCCGAATGCTTCGAGGGGGAGGATCCTTTCTTGCCTGTTTGCTTTTCTGGTCATCCCAGTTGTTGTGGCGGCACAATTCCCATCTCCACTTAGACTTTCCATGGTGCTCTCCCAGTGTGTTTCTGTGTCTTTCCATGGCCATCCTCTTATAAGGACACAAGGCATACTGGATTAAAGACCCACTCAGCTCCAGTATGACCTCATACTGGATTGACATTACAACTGCAGTGACCCTATTTCCAAATAAAGTCACATCCCGGGGTGCTGGAGGTTAGAACCTCAACCCCAGCTGTATTTGTATTTTGGGGGGAAGAGAGTTTATATTGTATTTTGGGGGGAATACACTTTGCCTGTAATACAATCCCAAAGGGACCTGAACTTCAGAGGGGTCATAGAAAGACCCTAGATACATCACAAGCAAAATGAAAGTAATGGAATTATACACATCAACAGAATTATAATTTGCATTGTACTGTGTGGTGTGCAAACACCATCTTATTTGATCCTGGCCATAGCTGTCTGGAGGAAACAGACATGGTAGATCATCACAGTAATGGTCTTCAATGAGTCATTCTGTATCTACATCTTTGTGTAGCCCCTTGACAATGATTCTGGGCTTGGCCTGGTGACTTGCTTTGGCCAATGGAATATAGTAAATGTGATGCAAGCAAAGGCTTGAAAAGGGCTTATATATTGGGGGTTTGCTTTCTCTTGTTGCCGGGAAACTCTTCTGCTATTATAGGAGGAAGCTTGGACTAGCCTGTGGAGGATGAGACTTCATGGGGAGGAGAAGACTGTCCCCGGGAGGCCCCTTAAGCTACCCAACTCCAGATTATGGGCCAGCTGAATGCAGCTGTGTGAGTGACCCGGGGCGGGGGAGAGTCAGGGTCCAGCAGAAGAACTGCCAACTGAACCCAACCCAAATGGCTGACTCACAGAATCATGAGCAAATAAAATGATTGTTTGAAGCCACTAAGTTTTTAAGTGGTTTGTTACTCAGCAACATGTAATTATCACAGCAGACACGGCTGCTGTTTTATAGATGAAGAAATCAACTCTCCAAGGATCTAACTAATGGCCAGAAAGGAAAAGTCCCATCCTTCTTTGACACAAGAACCTAGCAGTTGAACAAAAGGATATGGGCATTTTTGATCTTGATTGACCAATAATCCACGATAGAACTTGAGAAATTCTAGAAGAAAGGAGTAACATATTCTAGGGGCTGAAGTCTGGCCAAGTATAAAGAGGTTGCAGAGAGGAGGCCCTTTTTGACTGGAAAATCAAGTGTGTATGTTATAAGTGAAGGCTGCAAAAACATGGTAGAAAGGTGAACACAGACATGGCTACTACATCTAAAAATCCCAAATTTGGGGAGCAGGGCAGCCTCCAACACTTGAAGAGGTAATTCTAGGACCAATAAAGGAAAGGGTTGCTTTTCACGATTGGCATTCAATTAATAGGACTCTACTTTTAATTATGCTGTTTAGATTTAAAATACAGTTTGATTGTTTTATTAATATAGTCAATCACATGGTAGGATTCAGAAGCGAGTGGTACGCATTCAGCTCACTCATATTCCTGCAAGAGGAAGGCAGAGACACGTAGGTTATTCAATCAGCATACCCTGATGGAGCACTAGGCAGGCCAGATCCTGCTCTGGTACCGCAAAGAGGGTGGGGAGGAAAACAGAACCCCCTCCTGCCCTCCTTGAGCCTGCAGTTTCTTAGAGAAGGCAGAGATTAGAGAAATGACTGTTTGTTAAAAAATTGGAGTATAATTGCTTTAGAGTGTTGTGTCAGTTTCTGCTGTACAATGAAGTGAATCAGCTGTAAGTATACATATCTAGCTCTTCCCTCTTGTGCCTCCTTCCCAGCCCTTCCCACCATCCCACCCGTCTAGGTCATCATGAGCCCTGAGCTGGGCTCTCTGCGCTATATAGCAGCTTCCTGCTAGCTGTCTTACACACGGTGGTCTATACATGTCAATCCCGATCTCTCAATTCATCCCACCCTCCCCGTCCCCTGTTGTATTCACATGTTTATTCTCTATGTCTGCATGTCTATTCCTGCCCTGGAAATAGGTGTTTATCTGTACCACTTTTATAGATTCCACATGTGTGTGTTTATATGATGTTTGATCAACAGGTAAAGAAGACGTGTTACATATAATAGCATATTACTCAGCCATAAAAAGGAATGAAACTGGGTCATTTGTAGAGATGCGGATGGACCTAGGGTCTGTCATACAGAGTGAAGTAAGTCAGAAAGAGAAATAACTAAATGTTAGCACAATTCATTAGTCGCTAGATAGCATGATGTTTTAGAAGAGGAGCAGAGGGTGCGATATGCGTATTTGTGTGCTAAGTCGGTTCAGTCGTGTTCAACTCTTTGTGACCCCATGGACTGTAGCCCAGCAGACTCCTCTGTCTATGGGATTCTCCAGGCAAGAAATACTGGAGCAGGTTGCCATGCCCTCCTCCAGGGGATCTTCCTGACCCAGGGATCTTTAGGAATATAGTTAAAGGAGTCGTTATCTAGGCTGGGGAGTCAAAAAGAGCTCCCCTAGGGATTTAGGTGTAGGCTGACAATGAGGGGCTGAACAGCAATGAGACTGGCAAAGGGAGGGGACCTCTGGGGGCAAAGAGCAAAAGAGCTGATTGGAGGGATGCAGAGATGTCTAGCTTGGCTGTGATGGAGGGAACCGTAGAGGCAAGATGGGGCTAGAGGAGATCCTTCTCTGCCCTGTTCTGCAACCAGCAGGCTGAACAATAAAACTGCCTCCTGGCTTCCCATTGAGTGTTCTAGGTGGTGGAGGGCTGTGGAGGAGATCAGAGAACTTAGTGGAGGCATGGCCTGGCCTTTCTTCTCCTGTTTGGGTGCTGAGCTTCTGGTGGTGACTGCGTCCTGTAACAACAGCTCCTGTCCGGTGGCCCCACTTCCCCGGCCCCAGTTTTAGTGGCTCTGGAAACAGCTTTTGTTCATTCTGCCTTTTAAGGCCCATAGTCACCATGACTCCCTACAATTGCCACTCCCTGGCTCCTTCATCTCACTTCACGTTTCCTTTAACTTCTGTAAATAGTCTCTCTCTTTTTTGAAATGTTGTAAAGATAATCTGCTTTATTGTTGACTGGGAAAAACATAAGCACAGTCTTAAACGATCTATGCACACAGAGTTAAAGATTAGGGAATAGAACCTTGTTGGAGGGAGTTTCCCAGTGGCTCCACAGTAAAGAGTCTGCCTGCAATGCAGGAGACATGGATTCAGTTCCTGGGTGGGGAAGATCCTCTGGAGGAGGAAATGGCAACCCACTCCATTATTTTTGCCTGGAAAATCCCCATGGACAGAGAAGCCTGGTGGGCTACAGTCCATGGGGTCCCAAAGAGTCACATGCGACTGAGCATGCACATACCTTGTTGGAGGTGCTCACTCGTTTTTCAAAATTTTTTTAAAAAATTAATTAATTTATTTTTGCCCTGCACGGGCTTTTTCTAGTTGCAGGCCAGGGCTTCTCTCTAGTTGCAGTGTGCAGGCTTCTCATTGCGATTGTGTCTCTTGTGGGCTTTAGAAGAGCTGGCTTCCGTTGTTGCGGCACGCGGGCTTATCTGCCCTGAGGCTTATGGAATCTTTTCAGACCAGAGATCGAACCCATGTCCCCTGAATTGGCAGGAGGATTCTTAACCACTGGACCACCAAGGAAGTCCCTCACTCACTTTTATACTTTGCCCCAGACTGTTCCTCTCTTAAGAAATCCTCTTTAAAATCATGGTTGCCAAAGGAGGCCCATGGCTGAATTACTCCCATGTTTGGCCTGTACAGTTAGAAAAGTTCTTTTAAACTAATATTTAAAAGTTGTACTTAAAAAAAGGATCTGATTTCCAGCTTCTCTTTAAAAGTTATAAAATATGGTGGCCCTGGGTTTATATATTAATAATATATGGTGGCACAAGGCAGTAACTGGCTCTGACAGTCGTCTCCTAAAAGCAAAGCGTTTACTTTAAAAGTCAAGTGTTCCTCCATTCACCTTCTTCTCCATTCACAGAAGGCCTGCACTTGAACTCATGAGGCATTTAACTGAGTGCTTACTGATTTGAAAGAAGCGGCCTTGGCTATTCAAGTGGTGGTCAGTGATGGCCTGAGATGTTAACTTTCAAAGTGAGACCACAGGAAACAGAGTGATCACAACTCCTGTGCCTCAGTTTCCTGATCTGTAAAATGGGGCTGGCAGTGGGCTGTTGTGAGGAGGATTGGGGATGGAGCATGCAAAGGGTTGGCCTGAACCGGGGGCCTAGAGGGCGTGACTATGGGGGTGCAGCTGCCTCGAATTCACACCTCTGCACCTTCCCCCTAAGCCTTGGCTCAGCCCCTTTCCTGGAGCACAGGGCCCTGCTTTCCGACTCCCCAACTCCCTTTCCCACTCATTTCTTCCCAGCTTATTGCCCTTCACCTTCTGTCTCAACCTCACTCTCACCAAAGGTGATGATGGTTCTTCTCAATGGTCTCTTTATTGAACCTTTTTTAAAAATTCAATTAAAAATATTTTTCACAGCTACTTTTTAAAAAATTATTTTTTCAGTCTTTTCAAGATTCTTTTCTCATATAGGTCATTACAGAGTAATGAGTAGAATTCCCTGTGCTATATGGTAGGTCCTTATCTATTTTATATACAGTAGTGTGTATACGTCAATCTCAGTCTCCCAGTTTATCCCTCTCTTGTCCTCCCTGGTAGCCATAAGTTTGTTTTCTACATCTGTGACTCTATTTCTGTTTTGTAAATAAGTTCATTTGTACTATTTTTTGTTACTTATTTATTTACTTTTTACTGTACCAGTTCTTAGTTAAGGCATGTGGGATCTAGTTCCCCAACCAGGGATTGAACCCTGGGCCCCCTGCATTGGGAGTGTGAAGTCTTAACCACTGGACCACCAGGATTCCACATATAAGCAATATCGTATGATATCTATCTTTCTCTGTGAATTGCCTTTAAAATTTCCAGTTGAGGGTGCCTTGTCTCCTGCTCAGGGACCTCAGTCAAGATCAACAAAGGATTTAGGGCTTTACTCCAAAGGCAATGGTAAGAAGTTTATGAGATTTTAGTAGGGGAGTGACATGATAGTTGCTTTTTAAAATATCTTAGAGTCTCTGCTTCTAGAAATAACAGTAAGATCTTACCAGATTGACGCTCCTATAAAAATTAACTAAAAATCTGGACAAGGCGCAACACAGCAGCTATGTGAGGCTCAGGAGGGTAACAGAAGCAGAAACTCTTCAAGAAAGTACACCCTCCAGGAAGGGAGTTTTACCAAAGTGAGTTCTCATTTTGGGGGGCTTTTTTCTGGGGGCCAAATTCAGTGATGTGATGCCAGAGGTGGCAGGGTACTGGTGGAAAAAACTGTGATCTTTCTGGGTTGGGAAACCAGGAAATTGAAGCCAGAGAAATTGTGACTGCTGAAGAGAGTAAAGGAATCATGAAAGGGAAAAAGCAAAAAAAAAAAAAAAAAAAGAATCTCGAATTCTGACTATCCAGTATCTCTGAATAGACCCTGGAACCATGCATGTACAGAACAGACTCAAAAGGGTTCATTTAGAGAATAATATTTGGACAAACACAGAAAATGCCACTTAAAAACAGAGTTTCTAGTTCTTATCAGGAAAAAAAAAAACAAATCAAGATTTTCCAAAGCTTAATATTTGTAACAACCAAGATACAACCCAAAGTTATCTGACCTACAAAGAGCCACGAACATGGAACACACTCTTAAAGAGAAAAGGATATCAACTGAAAATGACCCTGGGATGACCCAGATATTGGAACTATACACAAGGATTTTAAAATGGCTATTCCAACCGTCCTCAATGAATTAAAATAAAATATGCTCATGATAAATGAAAAGATAGGAAATTGAGCAGAGAAAGAGAAATGATGAAAAAACACCTAAATGGAAAATTTAGAACTGAAAGATATAAAGTCAGAATGGAATGGACTTAGTATCCAGTGGAAATGACAGAGAGAATAGTAAGCAAACTTAAAGATAGAGCGATAAAAATATCCAAGGTAAAGCATGGAAAGAAAAGAAAGATGTCATAGTTGAATTATTGAACGTCAAAGATAAAGAGCAAATCTTGAAGGCAGCAAAAGAAAAATGATATACACAAGGGAATAACAATTCAATTCAGAGCCGATTTCCCACTAGAAACCACTGAAGCCAGAAGAGTAGAATTTCCTTGAAGTACAGAAAGAAAAAACCATCATCCCAGAATTCTATCCAGTGAAAATATCCTACAAAATCAGGGTTAAATAAATAAATTTTCAGATGAAAGAGAATCTTGTGCCAGCAAACCTATGTGCCATGCCATGCTAGGTCGCTACAGTCGTGTCCGACTCTATACGACCCTCTGAACACTAGCCCGCCAGGCTCCTCTGTCCATAGGATTCCCCAAGCAAGAGCACTGGATTAGGTTGCCACTTCCTTCTCCAACCTATACTACAAGAACTGCTAAAGAAAATCTCTCCATACATCAGCCACAACATAAAGGCTGGGGTGGGGTGAGGGAATATGGATCAACAGAGCTATAAGTTTTTCATAATTTGTGTGAAACAGTGCCGCATTATGTACAGTATTCTGTAAAAAATTAAGGATGTGTATTGTAATTTCTAGTGTGTGCTAAGTCGCTTCAGTCATGTCCCACTGTTTGCTACCCCATAGATTGTAGCCTGCCAGGCTCCTCCGTCCATGGAATTTTCTAGACAAGAATACTGAAATGGGTTGCCGTGTCCTTCCCTCTCCAGGGGATCTTCCTGATCTAGGGATTGAACTCAGGTCTCCTGCACCAGCAGGCCGTTTCTTTATACCACTAGCACCACCTTGGAGAGCAACCACTAAAAATAATGTAAAGAAGGATAGCTAAAGAGCCAGGAGGAAAATTAAAATTGAATCTTAAAAAAAAGTTCAAAGAATCAAAAAATAGAAAATGAATAATGAGAGAACAAAAACAACAATAAAACAGGAAAAAAATTTTTTTCAATGGTAGCTTCAAACCCAGCAATAACAATAATTACATTAAATACTAATAAATTAAAACTCTTCATTTAAAAGAGATTGGAAGAAAGCAAAATCCAGCTCTATGCTTTCTACAAGAAACAGACTGTTTTTTTGGCTGTGCCACACAGTATGTGGGATCTTAGTTCTCTGACCAGGGATCCAACCTGTGTGCCCTGCTTTGGAAGTGCACAGTCCTAACTACTAGATTGCCAAGGAAATCCCCACATTTTAAACATGAGGACATAGATATGTCGAAAGTAAATGAGTGAAAAAAAGACATACTGTGTGAACAGGAAGTGTAGGAAGGCTGAAGTGGCTATATTAATATCAGAAAAAAGAATTTAAGACAAAGACTATTACTAGAGGCAAAGAGAGACATTTCATAGTGATAAAGCAGTCACTTCATTAAGAAGACATTACTTTTAAATACATATAGACCTAATATTAAAGCTTCAAAATATATGAAGCATAATTGATGGAATTAAAGAGAGAACTAGACAATTCCATTATAGGTGATTGTATCATTTCGTCATCAGCAGTTGATAAAACTAGACCAAAGACCAAACCAAAACAAAGTCAAAATCTGCCACACACTGAAGATTTGAAGAACAGTATCAACCACTCTGATTTAATTGATATTTATAGACTAGAAGCATCTGAATGCAGAGTTCCAAAGAATAGCAAGGAGAGATAAGAAAGCCTTCCTCAGCGATCAATGCAAAGAAGTAGAGGAAAACAGAATGGGAAAGACTAGAGATCTCTTCAAGAAAATTAGAGATACCAAGGGAACATTTCATGCAAAGATGGGCTCAATAAAAGACAGAAATGGTATGCACGTACAGAAGCAGAAGATATTAAGAAGAGGTGGCAAGAATACACAGAACTGTACAAAAAAGATCTTCATGACCACGATAATCACGATGGTGTGATCAGTCACCTAGAGTCAGACATCCTGGAATGTGAAGTCAAGTGGGCCTTTGGAAGCATCACTACAAACAAAGCTAGTGGAGGTGATGGAATTCCAGTTGAGCTATTTCAAATCCTGAAAGATGATGCTATGAAAGTGCTGCACTCAATATGCCAGCAAATTTGGGAAACTCAGCAGTGGCCACAGGACTGGAAAAGGTCAGTTTTCATTTCAGTCCCAAGAAAGGCAATGCCAAAGAGTGTTCAAACTACCACACAATGGCACTCATCTCACACACTAGTAAAGTAATGCTCAAAATTCTCCAAGCCAGGCTTCAGCAATATGTGAACTGTGAACTTCCAGATGTTCAAGCTGGTTGTAGAAAAGGCAGAGGAATCAGAGATCAAATTGCCAACATCTGCTGGATCATGGAAAAAGCAAGAGAGTTCCGGAAAAACATCTATTTCTGCTTTATTGACTATGCCAAAGCCTTTGGCTGTGTAGATCACAAGAAACTGTGGAAAATTCTGAAAGAGATGGGAATACCAGACCACCTGACCTGCCTCTTGAGAAACCTGTATGCAGGTCAGGAAGCAACAGTTAGAACTAGACATGGAACAACAGACTGGTTCCAAATAGGAAAAGGAGTATATCAAGGCTATATATTGTAACCCTGCTTATTTAACTTCTATGCAGAGTACATCATGAGAAACGCTGGACTGGAAGAAGCACAAGCTGGAATCAAGATTGCTGGGAGAAATATTAGCAACCTTAGATATGCAGATGACACCACCCTTATGGCATAAAGTGAAGAGGAATTAAAGAGCCTCTTGATGAAAGTGAAAGAGGAGAGTGAAAAAGTTGGCTTAAAGCTCAACATTCAGAAAACTAAGATCACGGCATCCGGTCCCATCACTTCATGGGAAATAGATGGGGAAACAGTGGAAACAGTGTCAGACTATTTTTTTGGGCTCCAAAATCACTGCAGATGGTGATTGAAGCCATGAAATTAAAAGACGCTTACTCCTTGGAAGGAAAGTTATGACCAACCTAGATAGCATATTGAAAAGCAGAGACATTACTTTGCCAACAAAAGTCCGTCTAATCAAGGCTGTGGTTTTTCCAGTTGTCATGTATGGATGTGAGAGTTGGACTGTGAAGAAAGCAGAGTGCAGGAGAATTGATGCTTTTGAATTGTGGTGTTGGAGAAGACTCTTGAAAGTCCCTTGGACTGCAAGGAGATCCAACTAGTCCATCCTAAAGATCAGTCCTGGGTGTTCATTGGAAGGACTGATGCTGAAGCTGAAACTCCAATACTTTGGCCACCTCATGCGAAGAGTTGACTCATTGGAAAAGACTCTGATGCCGGCAGGGATTGGGGGCAGGAGGAGAAGGGGATGACAGAGGATGAGATGGCTGGATGGCATCACCGACTAGAGGGACATGAGTTTGAGTGAACTCCGGGATTTGGTGATGGACAGAGAGGCCTGGCATGCTGCAATTCATGGGGTTGCAAGGAGTCGGACAGGACTGAGTGACTGAACTGAACTATAGACTAGAACACCCAACAATGATGGAATACTTTTTTTCAAGGGCACATGAAAAGTGTGTTTACCAGGACAGCTCAACAGCTGGGCTGTTAAAAACAAGTCTTAAATTTAAAAAGACTGACATTAGAGAGAATGTATTCTCTATGGTGGAATTAAATTACAAATTAAGATGATATCCAGGAAAATTTCCATTTATTTGGCAACTGAGTAACATACTTCTAAATAGTCTATCAATCAAAGATGAAATCATAATGGAAATTGGAAGATATTTAGAATTAAGTGATAACGAAAATAAACCACATCAAAATTTGTGGAACTGGCTAAAGTGGTGATAATTCCAGGACTGAGACAGGGACTATCTGAAATGAACCTGGAACACCTTGTGCCAGGGAGTAACTTGTAACTCCAAAGAGCAAAATATGGAAAGGGGTTGGGGAGGATGAGGAGTAATTTTACAGTGGAGAACCTTGACAAACAATGCTGACATGTACCTTTGTTTGATATGATGTGATGAGAATAGCACTTTTTAGTTTTCCTCCTTTTGGTAGTTTACTCCAGGAATGCAAGATTGGCTTAACATTTGAAAATTAATTAGTGTTTCTCAACAAAGTATAGAATAAAAGAGGAAAACAATATGATCGTTTCAATAGCTGCAGCAGAACATTTGTCAAAATGAGACACTCAGGAAACACTCAGCAAACTAAGAAGGGAGCTTCCTCAATCTGGTTAGGGGCTTTTTCTAAAAACCTACATTTCACTCTAAGGTGAAAGGCCCCATGACTTCTGCCTTGGATTAGCAACAAGGCAAAGATGTCTGTCCAAACCACATCTGTTCAACATTGTGCCAGAGGTTGTAAATAAAAGGAACGTAAATAAAATAAGGGATAAGATGCATAAACACTGGAAAGGACGAAGTAAAACTATCTTTTTTGTACATAACATGATTGTGTTTGAGGAACATCCTAAAGATTCTTCAAAAGAGCTACTTTGAGCTAATAAATAAATTTAGCAAGGTTTCAGAATATAAGATCAATATTCAGAAATTAACCTTATTCATAGATACTAGTAATGAACACTTAGAAAACACATTTTTAA
Organism: Ovis aries; assembly: GCF_016772045.2. Classification (NCBI taxonomy): domain Eukaryota; kingdom Metazoa; phylum Chordata; class Mammalia; order Artiodactyla; family Bovidae; genus Ovis; species Ovis aries. The sequence goes on from NC_056079.1 coordinate 32,816,352, forward strand.
AAAATCTCTATTTTTCAATAGCATAAAAATACTTGGGTATAGATTTAATAAAAGATGTGCAAGATCTGTACACTGAAAACCAGAAAACATTGCAAAGTGAAGTGAGGTGAGAGCGGCTCTTTGTGTCCAACTCTTTGTGACTCTTGTCGGACTCTTGGCCGATTCTCCAGGCCAGGATACTAGAGTGGGTAGCCTTTCCCTTCTCCAGGGGATCTTCCCAACCCAGGGATGGAACCCAGGTCTCCCACATTGCAGGCAGATTCTTTACCAGCTGAGCCACAAGGGAAGCCCAAGAATACTGGAGTGGGTAGCTTATCCCTTCTCCAAGGGATCTTCCCAACAGGAATCGAACTGGGGTCTCCTGCATTGCAGGTGGATTCTTTACCCATTTAGCTATCAGGGAAGCCCAGGAAGACTTAATTAAATGGATTCCCTGTTAATGGTTTGGAGAAGTCAGCATGAGTAAGATAGCAGTTCTCTCCAAACTGACCTATAGATTCAATGCAATCTTGATAAAATTCCCAATAGGCATTTTTGAAGAAACTGACAAGCTGATGCTAAAATTTGTATGAAAAGACAAATACAGAAAATAGCCAAATTAATTACAAAAAAGAAGGACAAAGTTGGATCACTTATGTTACCTGATTTTGAAACTTACCATAATTTATAATGAACCAGACACATCAGTGGAGGACTTCCTGGTGGTCCAGTGGCTAAGACACTAAGTAGAGCTTCCCGTGTAGGAGACCCAGGTTTGATTCCTGGTCAGAGAACTAGATTCCACATGCCCCAACTAAGACCTGGGAAGACACATCAGTGGACAGACTAGACAGTCAGATGAAGAGCCACACTTATACAGTCAGTTGTTTTAAAAATTGACTTTATTTTATTTTATTTTTAGTAGAATCTATTTTTTAGAGAAGTTTCATGTTCACAGAAAAATTGAATGGACAGTAAAAGGAGTTCCCATATACTTCCTACTCTTACTCCTACAAGCTCACAGCCTAATCTTCTATCAACAGCTCCTACCAGAGTGGTACATGCGTTATTACAGTTGATGAACCTATGTTGACTTGTCACTATCTCCCAATGTCCATAGTTTCCATTGGGTTCCAGTTTTGGTATGGTTCATTCTATGGATTTTAACAAATGTGTGACAGGTATCCAACATTATAGTATCATATAGAATGTTTAGAATATTTTATGGTCCTAAGAATCATCAATTGATTTTTGACAAAAGTGCCAAGAAAATTCACTTGGAAAAAAATAGACTTTTCAACATATGGTGCTGGGACCACTGAATCACCATATGAAAAAAAATTAAACCTTGTTCCTTACTTTAGACCATGTAGAAAAATTAATTCAAGATGAATTAAAAATCTAAATGTGAGAACCAAAGTTAAAAGGAAATATCAAATTAGCATCTCTCTTACATCAAGCAAATAAGTTGCAAAGATACAGAGGGTACAAATCAGTTGATAAAATCGGCTTCAACAAAATTAAAGACTTTTTGCTCTTCAAAAGATACAGTTAAGAAAACAAAAAGCAGGTCTCTGATTGAAAAAAAATATTTGCATAGCATACTTATGACATAGGATTTGTATTGAGAATATACAGAGAACTCAGTAAAAAGCAATAACTCAGTAACAAGAAAAGTGGCAAGTAAAAAAAAAAAAAAGAGTGAGAATTCCCTAGCAGTTCAAAGGTTAGGACTCTGCACTTTCACTGATGAGGAACTGGGTTCGATCCCTGGTCAGGAAACTAAGATCAGCAAGTTGGGTGGAATAGCCAAAAAAAAAAAGGCAAACAATTTGAATAGATACTTTTCAAAAGAAGATATAAGGATGACCAGTAAACATGTGTAAAACTGCTGCTGCTGCTAAGTTGCTTCCGTCGTGTCCGACTCTGTGTGACCCCATAGATGGCAGCCCACCAGGCTCCCCTGTCCCTGGGATTCTCCAGGCAAGAACACTGGAGTGGGTTGCCATTTCCTTCTCCAATGCATGAAAGTGAAAAGTGAAAGGGAAGTCGATCAGTCATATCTGACTCTTAGAGACCCCATGGACTACAGCCCACCAGGCTTGTCCGTCCATGGGATTTTCCAGGCAAGAGTACTGGAGTGGGATGCCTAGTATCACTAATTATAAGATAATTGCATATTAACCCTCCAATGAAATATTACTGTACATCCACTAAAACAAGCTGAGTAAAAAGACTGATAAAGCCAAGTGTTGATGAGGATGTGAAACAACCAGAACTCTTCCATGTTCCTAGAGGGAATGCAAAATTGTACAGTCACTTTAGAAATGCTTGCTCCTTGGAAGAAAAGCTCTGACCAACCTAGACAGCATATTAAAAAGCAGAGACATTACTTGGTTTACAAAGGTCCGTCTAGTCAAAGCTATGGTTTTTTTCCAGTAGTCATGTATGGATGTGAGAGTTGGACTATAAAGAAAGCTAAGTGCTGAAGAATTGATGCTTTTGAACTGTGGTGTTGGAGAAGACTCTTGAGAGTCCCTTGGACAGCAAGGAGATCCAACCAGTCCATCCTAAAGGAGATCAGTCCTGAATATTCATTGGAAGGACTGATACTGAAGCTGAAGCTCCAATACTTTGGCTACCTGATGCAAAGAACTGACTCATTGGAAAAGACCCTGATGCTGGGAAAGATTGAAGGCAGGAAGAGAAGGGGACGACAGAGGATGAGATGGTTGGATGGCATCCCCGACTTAATGGACATGAGTTTGAGCAAGCTCTGAGAGTTGGTGGTTGACAGGGAAGCCTCATGTGCTGCAGCAGTCCATGGGGCTGCAAAGAGTCAGACACGACTGAGTGATTGAACTGAACTTTAGAAACAGTATGGCAGTGTCTTACAAAATTAAACATATACACACCCTGTGTGCATGCATGCTCAGTCATGTCCAGCTTTGTGATCTTATGGATTGTAGCCCAGCAGGCTCCTCTGTCCATGGGACTTTTCAGGCAAGAATACTGGAGTTGGTTGCCATTTCCTTTTCCAGGGGATCTTCCCAACCCGGGGATTGAACCCACTTCTCCTGCATCAGTAGGCAGATTCTTTACCACTGAGCCACCTGGAAAGTCCATAGAAGACCTGCCTGATGTGGGGCTCGAACCATGGCCATGACTGAGATTAAGAGTTTCATGCTCTATTGACTGAGCTAGCTGGGAATCAAGAGTCCATGACCTAGCAACCCCTCTCCTAGATATTTACCTGAGAGAAATGAAAGCATACATTCACACAAAGACCTGTCCATGAATGTCCCTAGAAGCTTTATTCAAAATAGCTAAAACTGGGAAAAGCTCAAATGTCAATCTACTACAGAGCAGATAAACAGATTGTGGAATATCCATCCAACACTTGGCAATAAAAAGGAATGAAATATTAACATGGGCAACATGAATGAATCTCAAAAATGCCTTGTTAAGTGAAAAAAGTTAAAACAAAAGATTATATGCTGCCTGATTCCATCCACATGGAACTTAAGAAAAGGCGAAATTATAGTGATGGAAAAATGATCCGTGGCTGCCTGGGGCAAGGGTTATGGAAAGGATTGGTGATGGAAATATGTTTATCTTGAGTATGATCATGTTCACAGAAGTCTATGCAATCTCTAAAATTTTATCAAATTTTGCACTTAAAATGGGTGAGTTTTATTGTACCAAACCATATCTGGCTGCCCTCATGGCTCAGATGGTAAAGAATCTGCCTGCAATGTGGGAGACCTGGCTTTGATCCCTGGGTCAGGAAGAAGCACTGGAGGAAGGCATGGCAACCCACTCCAGTATTCTTGCCTGGAGAATCCCATGGACAGAGGAGCTATGGTCCATGGGGTCACATGTTTCACAAGAATGAGCACCTAACACTTTCACTTTTTTCATACCTGGCAGTGGTGAGCTGAACAGCTGGAAAGGGAACAGGAGGCCAGGAGGCCAGAGGGAAGCTAAGGTCCCCCCTTTCCAATTGCTTTGCAGCTAGAGTCTGACACAGCAGAGTTGGGGGACTTGGTTCTTTTCCAACTCATTGTAACACAGACAATCAAATCACCACAGCTGCTCTGTCACCACCTCTGCGCAGGGCTGGCTCCCAAGGACGTTACTGGGTTACCGGAGATCTTGTCTACAGAGCATCCTGCTTCCATGGAGACCAACATCCACTAAGCCCAAGGAGGTAACGGCTCACCCGAGGCAACCTGCTCTCTCCAGGCCTCTGTGCTCTTATCGGTGGAGGGAAAGCCTGAACCCCACGGCTCTGAGATCCCTCTGAGCCCTAACAGCTTGTGATTTTAAGTCCAATGCAGCTGGGATTTGAGCTTTTATTTCCCGTCTTCCTATGTGTGCTTCTCAGCAGGAAAGCCCTCCTGCCTGAAGCACATGATTGCATCTCAGCCTTCAAGGGCCATCTGACGTCCTCTTCATGCTCCGAGAAGCCCCTGCTGACTCTCCTCCATCCCACCGCCCTGGCTTCCGGCTGCGGTTAGAGTTGGTACTGAATCATGTAGCACTCACGGAGGGTGTAGTGCAGGCCACTTGCACTGTTGTTTCATATAGAATAGTGGTTACTTCTCAGCTGGTTCACAAAAGATTCTCCCCTTCCCCATCCTCTCTGCCCCAACACACAGACATAGACACACAGACACAGATATATACACAGACACAGACACACACACACACATATACACACACATACATATACACAGAGACACAGACGCATACACACACAGAGACACACAAACACACACATATACAGAAACATGGACCACCATCAGGTTGTTCTAACAATTATTCTATTTAATCCAGTATATCCAAAATACTATTGTTTTATTTTATTTATTGGAGTATACTTGCATTACAATGTTAGTTTCTGCTGTACAGTGAAGTGAGTCATCTCTAAATATACCTATATCCCCTCCCTCTTGCACCTTCCCTCACTCCCCCGCAACTCCCAGCCCTCTAGGTCATCACAGAGCACAGAGCTGAGCTCCCTCTGCTATAGAGCAGCTTCCTGCTAGCTGTCTATTTCACACATGGCAGTGTAGATATGTCAAAGCTAATCTCCCAAATCATCCCATCCTCTTCTTCCCTTCCCTGTGTCCAGATGAGCCACTCTGAGTTTCAAGCATTTAGGTACATACCCAGAGCAGTCTTGTGAAAAATCTGGTGCTCTTCCTCTACTTCTGAAACTTGCTTTTAATTCTACTTGACTCCCTGCCTTCTTATCCCAGGGCTGGCTGCTTCCATGCGGAGATCAGGCAGGTAATCTCCGGTGTGTTCTCAGAAATCATTAGGAAGCAGAGCTCTATCTGGCTGCCCAAATCCCTGCAGTGTTCTTAATGCTCCTCCTTTCGTAGGGTGGGCAGTATGTATACTCAAAAGTCTTCCCACCAAACACTTGGTGCTTGGCTGAAGCTTGGCTGAAGGTGGGGTGCGCGAACTCAGTGTGAGAGGGCTTTCCCCCACTTTCTCTCAGAGATGAGCATTGGCACAATTTATTTCAGCCTGTGCACCGTAGACCAATTTCTGTTTGGTCTTAAGCACATGGATGCCAGACACATGTAGACCAAGGCTGATTTTCAGGGTTTTATAGAGAGAAAATATTCGCCATGTGTTGAGATGTATGGTCTTGGAAGTCAGCTAGCTGCCCTGGGGTGACTAAGCGCAAGAGCTGCAACTACCGAGTCCCAGCACTGCAAGGTCAGGTCCCGGATCTGCACCTACCAGCTGTGTGACCTTGGTCTAATGACCGCTCCTCTCTGTGCCCCAGTTTCTGTATCTTTAAAATAAGGCCAGTGGGAGAAACAGAGACAACGACACACCAACAGTGCTTGGCACAGGGGCTGGCATGGACTTAATTACTCCACAAATGGTGCTTGTTATGCTCGCCCTGTCCCCAGTGCAGGGTGCAAAGCAAAACGGCTCCCCTTTCCCAATGGGGAGGCGAGGCTGGGCGTGCCCTGGAAGTTGGCCCTCTGATTCCCATCCCGGGGAGCTCTCCAGGGCCCTTCTGGGGAGCGAAGAGCTGGCTGCGGCTGGAGGCTGTGGTGTTCTTTCTGGGCGGGAACCCAGGCTTCAAAGGCCCAGCCCTTCCTTTTGAAGGGGGGTATTTGCAGCTCATTAGCTCTGTGGCTGAGACCACCAAGCAAATGAAATAAGGGTTCTTGTTCAGCCTCAGCCAGATCCTCAGAGGCCTCTGCAGCCTTTCTGGAGAAGGTTAAGTTTGCTTCTTTCCTTCCAGACGAACATGGCGAGGAGAAGCTGGCGGGAGAACATAGCTGTGTGGGTGTGCAGGGAGCAGTGGCTCTTGATGCTGAAAAGAAAGCTCCCAACACTGCAGAGTGAGCCATTTAGTTGGCCCATCCTAGGGACAAGACCATCTGGACATCCTGGAGGGAAAAATGCCACTTGACAATAATGCTGGCGTCATAACATTGCTCCCTGAAGAACCCTTGGGTGACATGCACATCCAAGTCCAGACAAGGGAGTTCTGTGGTGGTCCAGTGATTTAGGAGCCCACCTTCCAAGGCAGAGGACACAGGTTTGACCCCTGGTCAGGGGGCTAAGATCACACACGCCCTGGGGCAATTAAGTCCATATTGCCTCGACTATAGAGCCTGAGCGTTCCAAGGAAGATCCCTCAAGGGGCAACTAAGACCCAGTGTAGCCAAAAGTTAAATAAATAAAAAGTCCAGACAAATGTTCTCCTGCTGTACTAACCACTCACCAAACTATGATGCTGTTTTGATTTGAACTCAGTTGCACTCATCTCACACGCTAGTAAAGTAATGCTCAAAATTCTCCAAGCCAGGCTTCAGCAATACGTGAACCGTGAACTTCCAGATGTTCAAGCTGGATTTAGAAAAGGCAGAGGAACCAGAGATCAAATTGCCAACATCCGCTGGATCCTCGAAAAAGCAAGATAATTCCAGAAAAACATCTATTTCTGCTTTATTGACTATGCCAAAGCCTTTGACTGTGTGGATCATAATAAACTGTGGAAAATTCTGAGAGATGGGAACACCAGACCACCTGACCTGCCTCTTGAGAAACCTGTATGCAGGTCAGGAAGCAACGGTTAGAACTGGACATGGAACAACAAACTGGTTCCAAATAGGAAAGGAGCACATCAAGCCTGTATATTGTCACTCTGCTTATTTAACTTCTGTGCAGAGTACATCATGAGAAACACTGGGCTGGAAGAAGCACAAGCTGGAATCAAGATTGCTGGGAGAAATATCAATCACCTCACATATGCAGATGACACCATCCTTATGGCAGAAAGTGAAGAGGAACTAAAAAGCCTCTTGATGAAAGTGAAAGAGGAGAGTGAAAAAGTTGGCTTAAGGCTCAACATTCAGAAGACTAAGATCATGGCATCCAGTCCCATCACTTCATGGCAAATAGATGGGAAAACAGGGGAAACAGTGTCAGACTTTATTTTTCTGGGTCCAAAATCATTGCAGATGGTGATTGAAGCCATGAAATTAAAAGACGCTTACTCCTTGGAAGGAAAGTTATAACCAACCTAGACAGCATATTAAGAAACAGAGACATTACTTTGCCAACAAAGGTCCATCAAGTCAAGGCTATGGTTTTTCCAGTGGTCATGTATGGATGTGAGAGCTGGACTATAAAGAAAGCTAAGCACCGAAGAATTGATGCTTTTGAACTGTAGTGTTGGAGAAGACTCTTGAGAGTCCCTTGGACTGCAATGAGATCCAACCAGTCCACTAAAGGAGACCAGTCCTGGGTATTCATTGGAAGGACTGATGTTGAAGCTGAAACTCCAGTACTTTGGCCACCTCATGCGAAGAGCTGACTCATTTGAAAAGACCCTGATGCCGGGAAAGACAGAGCAGGAGGAGAAGGGAACGACAGAGGATGAGATGGTTAGATGGCATCACCGACTTGATGGACATGGGTTTGGGTGAACTCCAGGAGTTGGTGATGGACTGGAAGGCCTGGCGTGCTGTAGTTCATGGGCTCGCAAAGAGTCGGACACGACTAAGCGACTGAACTGAACTGAATTGAGTGAAAGGACGCAACTTCTTGTTGTGTCCGGCTCTGGTAGAGACCATGGGCTGTGCCTGCAGGGAACCCCACAACCTCAGAGCTCCCAGAACCCCCAGCCCAGGATCCTGTGTCCTGGCAGGAACGTGTCCAGGTTCATCTCACTGTAATGCATACACTGAGCTGTGTCTCTCCATACACAGCTGGGGGGAGGCAGGGACTATTTCACTCATGGCTGCTGGCATTTCACAGCCCTTCTCCAGTCTGGAAGTGAAGATAAGCAGCCTCTTAACTTGGCTTCCAGGACTGGGTTCTAGGCTGACCTCCATGGGCAGCGAGGATGCAGGGGCTGCAGAGTCTACGTTGGGCATGTGAAAGAGACCAATGCTCCCTTCAAGGCCTTTGCCTGGATGGATCTGCCTGTGGTCATTTTAAAGCCTTTAATTCCACGGTTAGGGATGATTGAAAAGCAAATATCTCCATGCTGACCTAACTGGGGTTTTTAATTCACGTATAAGTCTAAAGGATTGAGCTCAGAGAACTTTCCTACCGGCGTGTTTTGCTGGGCAGGCAAGAGAGGGTGTGGGTGCCGGGTTTTACAAACCTTAGAGGGATGAGGCTGCCAAAGAGTTGAACTGGTACCCAGTGAACAGTTCCGCCCAAAACCTTGCCTTAGGGTCATGGATTGAAAGGACCGAGTGCACCAGAATGGCTCTGCTTTACTGAAGTCACTGGAGGATAGAAGTGGGTGGATGGGTGGGGTCTGGGTGATGCCAGGTGACTGGAGCTTGACATGGATTCCTGCTGGCTTCCTGCCCTCAAAGAGCTTATGTTCTAACGAACTCTGAAGGACAGATTTTTTTCTCTTCTCTGTTCATGTAAGATGCCTAGAAGTCCCCAAGGATGCCTACCCTCCACTTCCATAATGCCAAGTGACTTACGGGGAAGTGGGAGTCCTGAGACAGGGACTTGGTCCCCAGGGAAGCGAAGAGCCCCGTTTGCTCCGGCACTTGTGAGTGTGGAAGAAATGGGGTTGGGATGGAATCTGAGATGGACAGAAGCTGGGGGTGAAGAGCGGGGAAGGAGGAGGAAGGGAAAGGAAGTCCAGAACGCTCTACTTTCTTTCTTTACATTTTACCTGGAAACAAGTGCCTGGGGAAAAGAGAAGGAAGGGGAGGGAGGCAAGGGCAGAGCCACCCAGAGCATTTTGAGACCATCTAAGAAAGTGGACCTCCCCCCCGGGGACTTCCTTGGTGGTCCAGTGGTTAGGAATCTGCCTCGCAATGCAGGGGATACGGCTGTGATCCCTAGTGGGGGAACTCAAATGCTGTGGTGCAACTAAGCCCACGTGCCACAACTAGAGAGTGTGTGTGTCACAGTGCAAGAACACACTTGACACGACCAAGATCCTGCACGCCGCAGCTAAGACCCAGCACAGCCGAGTAAATGAAGACCCTACCAACATACATAAAATATTAAAATGAATGGATAAGATAAATAGAATGGACCTCTTATCCCTGCAACCGGGATCTAAGATATTTTCCAGGAACCTCACTCCTCGGGCAGCTGTGCAGGGTGTCGCCCTGGTATCCTGGGTCTTCTTCTGGGACCGAGGATATTTTCTGAGGCTTTTGCTCTTCCAGCTGAGGCTTCCCAGCCAGTCAGCAAGAGGGAAGGGCTCTTTGCGCTCTCCCCTCCCCTCTGCACACCCCGCCCCATCCCCTCCCCTGCCTCCATCCCCCCTCCTCTTCTCTCCCGGGGGCGGCGATCCTGGCCTCCCGCACTCCGGGCAGACAGGACTGTTTCGAGCTGCCCACAGCTCTGGCAGGAGTGCCGGAGATAGCTCAGCTAAGTGGCCCGAACTAATGACTTCAAGACCTGCGGGGCTGGCCGGGAGAGAGAGCTGGGCTTCGGCATGCAGGAAAAAAAAAAAAAAAAAAAGCGGAGCTCTGCCCCCTGCTTGGGAAGATTTACACCCGGAGGCCCAGCGGCCCCGGATTGCGTCAGACAGACAATTACTTGGAAGACGACATTTTATGGAAACAAAAAACACACCGAGAAACCCCTGAATTCCCTGTTGCTGCCTCCTCCAACTACAGCCAGGCTTTCTGGACTCATTGATGGTTCCCCTCCCTGGGTCTCGCCCACCCCAGAAAACCAGGAGACCTCCTTGAGCTCAAATAGAGAAGGGCAAAACTCTGCCCCCAGAGGAGAAACTGCCCCACTGGGAAGGGTAGTGTGCAGACCTTAGACCCAGGGCTTGACTCTGGCTTGAACCCTTCAGCCTCCAGTGAAAGCATTTTGGAAACCCCTGGTGCCAGGGTGGGATGCGGTGGGGTGGGGTGGGCCCTGGGCTCTGAGAGGGGGCTCTGATCACCACAGCTCTGCTCTGAGATCAGGAGCAGCCGAACCCCACCCAGTTCCCAAATCCTAAATCCTCAGGGGCAACCGCAAAACACAGGCCCCCCAGAGTGGCCAAAAGTCTATGGAGAACTCTCTGTGGGACTTGATTACTGTTTTCAAGTACTTAACAGGCTATCATTTAGAAGAGAGATAGATTTATTTGGTGTGGAGCCAGAGGAGAAAATTAAGACCAAAGGTAAAAGTTAGAAGAAAACAGATGTAGGTCAATAAAAAGAACAGTCTTGCTGCTGGTGGCATCAGATAGTATAATGTGTGGCCTTAGGAGGTAGTGAGCTCCCCAGTGCTGGAGATATGCAAACAGAGGGGATCTGGGGAGGCACATCTCAGTATTTGCTATACTCCCATGTACTTCTGGAAGGTAGGCACTCTGCTTTCTACGTCTCTCTAAAGTGCCCGGCAGGTACACAGCAGGTACTCAATGTTTGTTGAATGAATTAATGATTGGACACCAATAGGACAGAAGGTCGTCTTAAGCGATGTGTAAGGTCGATTGTAACAGTGACTCTCTGAGAATCTCTGAGTGTTTTTTCATTTTTCGGAGGCCAAGAATAGAACAGAGTTTTGAATGGGAGAGAGCCGAGTCCGCACAGTGAGTCATTGGTGATTGTGGGAGGAACAGGCCAGGGGCTACTGGGCTCCTTTCCTGTGGCTCAGAATACCAGGCCAGCTTCCAGCGGGATCCACTACTCACACAAGGGGCTGGAACTGCGAGCTCTGAACAAAACGTCTCACAGTGCTCTGAGAGCCCAAGGGTCTGAGAGCCCCTGAAACAGCCACCAAAGGGCAAGGACAGGGTTGGGGGTAGCGGATGGAGTAGGGCTGCGTGTCCTACCCTCTGGTTGCAACACCACCGCTTTGCTTTTATCTGTCTGATGTATGGATGGTGGTGGTGGTTTAGTCTCTTGAATTGTGTCCTCTGTCCATGGGATTTCCCAGGCAGGAATACTGGAGTGGGTTGCCATTTCCTTCTCCAGGGGCTCTTCCTGACCCAGGGATCGAACCCAGTTCTCCTGCATTGTAGGCGGATTCTTTACTCTAGTATGAGTCTCTTACAATATTTTTTAGAGAAAGGGCTACACACTGAGAAGTTGAAAGTCACTGACCTACAGGCTTTGTTCATTTACTGGGCACTTACTATGTACCAGACATTGTTCTAGGTCCTGGGGATATAGCAGTGAAACAAACAGGCAAAAATCCCTGCCCCTCAGGAGCTTGTGTTCTAAGGGAGGCGGACAAACAGCCTATGCTGGAGTTTGTTCAAAGTTACCAAGTGTTAGGAAGAAAAGTAAAGGTGGGAGAAGGAAGAGAGAGCATGAGGGGTTAAGGGTCAGAGAAAGCATCCCTGAAGAGGTGACACTTGAGCACAGACTTGAGGGGGCATGACCCAGCTGTTGGGGAGCGTGGTCCGGGGGGGCCACGCTAGGACAAAGCCCCGTGTGTTGAAGGAAGGACGGGATGCCAGGGTGGATGGAGACATAGTCCTTGCTCCAGTGGCTCCGGTGATCTGTGCCTCTTGGGGTCCATGTTTTTGTGTAACCCCCAACCCTTGAGTGTGGGCTGGACCTAGAGCTTTGCTTCCAATGAATATTGGCAAAAATGATGGCGTGACATTTCTGGTCGTCACTTCCCTCTGATGGGAGCTCCTGCCGTGTCGTGAGCTCCTTATGGAGAGACCACATGGCCTGCAGCCAGCAGCCACGGAGCAGCTGAGACCCTCACTCCCAGAGCCCACGAGAACCTGAGTCCTGCCAACAACCAGGTGGGTGTGCTTGGAAGGGTTGAGCCTCAAGGTGACCACTGTTCCAAGCGACAGCTGGATGACCGCCTTGTGAGAGACGCAGAGCCCTAGGATCCACCTACGCCACCACACCCCGTCTCCTGCCAGGAAACGGGGATGGAAGAAACGTTTGCTGCTGTAAGCCACTGAGCTTGGGGGTAATTTGTTATGCTGTCATAGAAAACTCATGCCCAAGGGGAGATGGGTAAGAGATGAGGTCACGGAGCCAACGCGAGGCAGATCTATGGAGACTGTGGGTTGTGAAAGCCCTTTGGCATTTCTTTCTCCGAGGTGGGAGCCATCAGAGGGTTTAAAGGAGAGAAGGGGTGAGATGTCATTGGACTTAAAAAGTCTTTGAAAAGATTATTTTGGTTGTTACCTGGAAATAGATTTAGAAAAGGGGGCCAGGTATAAAAGCAGGGAGACCTGCTCATAGGCTGTTGCAATAATCCAGATGAGATGATGGCAGCTTGGACCTCAGGAGTAGCAGTCAAGGTGATGAAGTGGTCAGATTCTGAATTTACTGATATGAAGCCAACAGGATTTCCTGTTGGACTGGATTTGAGATATGACAGAAAGAAGGAGGCAAGGATGACTCCAAATTTTTTGATGGAGCAGGTGGAAAGATGGGGTTGTCATCAAGTGAGAAGACTAGAGGAAGATCAGGTTCTGGGGAGAAAATTACATATTCAATTTAGGGAGGTATCAAGTTCTAGATGCTTACTGTGTATCCCAGTAAAGATATACAAGTAAAGATATACTGTTGGATAGACAAGTCAAGAGACCAGGGGAAAGATCTGAGCTGGAACAATAAATTTGGAAGTCATCAGCAAATAGATTTCAAGATATGGAACTGGGTGAGATCTCTGTGGTGCAGAGAGAAGTGAAGAGGTCTACCGCGTGATCCGCAATTCCACCTCTGGGTAAATACCTAAAAGAATTGAAAGCAGGGTCTCAAATAAATATTTGCACACTCAAGTTCATAGCAGTGTTATTCACAATAGCTGGGAAGCAGAAGGAACCCGCAAGTCCAACGATGGATAAATGGATAAGCCAAGTGGGGTCTATACATACAGTAGGATATTATCCAACATAGAAGGAGAAAGAGATCCTCTCATGCCTGCAACAGAATGAACCCAGAGGACATTAAGTGAAAGGAACCAGCCACAAAAAGACAAATACCATATGGTTCTAGGTATATGAGGCACCTAGAGTTGTCTCATTCACAGAGACAGAAAGTAGAAGGTTGGTTGCCAGGGGCTGGGAGAGGGGAGACGGGAGAGTGGATGTTTAGTGGGCACAGAGGTTCAGGTCTCCAAGATGAAAAAGCATTCTGGAGGTGGCTTGTGCAAACAATGTAAATGTACTTAACCATACGTTTAAAAATGAGTAAATGGTAAACTTCATGTTATATGTATTTTGCCATAGTTAAAATAATTTTGAAATAAACACTGGCTTAAAAGAAAAAACAAAGCAAGGTGGTGCAAACCAAAGTCCTGGGGTACTCTAATGGAAGGAGGTCATCAGGGAACTGGGGAGAAAGGAGGAAAGGCTGATGACAAGGAGCCTCTAATGAGATGGGAGGGGGGTGGTATCTGGAAACCAAGTGGAGAAAGTGCCCCACGCTGAAGGGGGTGACTGATTGTGTCAAATGCTCCTGAGGGTCAAGAAAGATAAACATTGGATTGAGCCATGTGGGGGCCAGGGATGACCTTGGCAGGAACAGTCGCAGTGGAACACTGGGGGTGAAAGCTGGGTTGAGAAGGGGAAAGGAGAATTGGGGAGTGTAGCTACCTTTCTACAGGAGCACAGAAGTGGGGTCAAGGAGATGTATTTGACCGGTTTCTTGTTAACGTGGGTGGAATAATAGTATGGTTGTGTGGTGATGGGAATGAGACAGGAAAGGAGAAACAGTGACACAGGAGAGGACGGGAAGTTGCCGGAGGGATGTCCTTGAACAGACAATAGGGGAGGAGGTCTACTGCACAAATGCAGAAAGTACCACTCTACCCTGTGACCCCAAAGGTTCTAGTAATCCTAAACTGCCTTCCCAGACTCTCTCTCACTCTTTATTAATTTCATACACACACTGATTTGAGAGACACCATCACCCCGTCCCTGAATGAGCCTCCACCTTCCTGTTCCTGGACCTTTGCTTGTGGTCCTTCCTACACCAGGGATGTCTCCCTGGCCATGGCACATCTAACGCCCACTTCCTGAGCAGGAACTTCCACTCCCCTTCCTAAGGGCTGCCTTCCTTGCCGAATCTTCCCTCATCACCCCAAGGAGACAGGGTTTCTCCCTCACCCTCGGGAGTTCTTCATCCATGCCTTCCCGATTTCCTTGTCCACCTTGAGTTGCTGTCTTCCCTCCCTCCCTAGATGAAAGTTACCCGAGGGAACAATGCCCCCACCTCCCGACACTGCATCATCATCACCGTCCTTGCAGACACATCTTGAGAGCTCCCTGTGGACAGCACCGTGCTAAGAGTGCAATCTTATTTAATGAAATCCACATTGGATTTTACAAAAGAGCTGAGTGGCTTGGCATAGCTGGTCTGAGTCACAGAGACAGAATGATTCCTGTGGGGTTCGGGTGACCACGGCTGGGGCTCTTCACCACAGCTGGGCTTGGCCTCTGGCCTCATGACTCACCTCCTCTGCCCCGGCCCTGGCTCAGAGCAATGTTCAATAAACCTTCCTCATTCAATGGACAGGGAGACCTAGAGAGATCAATCCGGCCCCAGGATGCTTGGCTCCACACCTGTAACTTACTCCACCTGTTATCTGGAGCCTTTCTTTAAGGCCGGGGAAGGACAAGACACCAAAACCTTGCCTGCTGTGGAGACTGCGGGCCCTGCTGTGTGCAAGGAGTGGGTGGCACAGAGCAGTGAGAAGCAGACACTGTTTCTCTGACAGTTTTCTCCTCCATGCAAAGCTCTGAGAACCCAGCTGGACGCGGGCGTCCAGCTCATGCAGAGCAAGTTCCTAACAGGGGCCTCGCCTTGCACAGCCTTGTCTGGGCCTCACGCAGGCCTGCTCTCTCACAGCCCATCTGGTATGTGCTCAGCAGAGTCTTAAAGCCATCACGTCTAGAGCAACCTGTAAGAAGTGTGGAATGGGCCTTCCTTGTGGTCTAGTTGCTAAGACTCTGGGCTCCTGATGCAAGGGGGCCCAGGTTTGATCTTTGGTCAGGTATGCCACGCTCTCCAGGTGGCTCGGTGGTAAGAATCCACCTGCCAAGGCAGGAGATGTGGGTTTGATCCCTGGGCTGGGAAGATCCCTGGAGAAGGGAATGGCAGCCCCCTCCTTCTTGCCTGGAAAATCCCATGGACAGTGTAGCCTGACGGGCTACAGTCCAGGGGGTCATAAAGAGTTGGACACGGCTGAGCGATTGACTGTGCGGATTGCGCGGTCACACACACACACATACACACACGCCACAATGAAGATGCAGTGTGCACCAACTAAGATCCGGTACAGCCAAATGAATAACTTATTTTTTAAAATGTGAAATGGTGTCATTTTGGAGAGTGTGCCTTACGGCACCCACTCCGAGGGGTGTGTCTTCTTTGATACAAGTACTTTAGGCTGGAGATATGACTTCCCAGGCTCTCTTGGGAGCATCTTGTGGGCTGGGGTGCCACACTGTGGGGAGTGGGGGCCCGAGGCGCTGGAGTTGTGTTGGGAACTGCAGCCTGGCTGCAGAACGCACCCATTCTGAAGGCCTGCAGGACTCAGGCCGGGGCCTTGGCCTCTCGTCTGGCCCAGGAACACTCTGGGGCCGCCTGGAATGGAGCGAAGCTTCCAAGACCCTTCTTGGACTCTGGACTCTGAGATGTGAGGAGGTGGGGTGAGCTAGGCTCCAGGGGAAAACATCCCGGTCTACTCGTGGGCCCGAGGCCTGAGGCTGTGAAAGGGGTGAGGAGTGTCCTAGGGCAAGGCCACAGACTTCGACACAGAGGGTTTGATTTCAGTCTTCAGTCATTATGGGAATGCTATGGTGAATAAAGAAAAAAAAAAGAGAGAGAGCGAGCTTGGCAGGTGTTTAAAGAGCTAAAATAATTGGCTGTCCACGCCAAGAGCTCATTAGCTCAAGCCGGATGCTTCAGTACAGACAGACGGCCTGGCACCCTGGGCAGAGGGTGCCTCGATTTCTGCTGCCAGCTGGGAAGGGGTGCCTACAGACCGGCTTGGCCTGGCAGCTGGCTCCTCACCCAGCCTGGGGACAAAGGAGACAGCCGCTCATCAGGACGACGGGCACCTCGGCCCTGAAACGCCTCCAGTTTTCACACTCCTGGCTTCCGACTACCCGGTGGAAAAGCAGAAGAAACAGGAAGGGGAAGGGCATGGCTGGAGGTTGAGAATCTGTCCCCTTAGACAAGAACAAGAGCCTTAGAAGACAGCTTTATTCACAGCTGGAGGAGGTCTCCATGGGGACCTGAGAAATCTTTTTTTGTTTTTGCAAACAAGCCTGCCAGGTTTAGCTTCCTGTCAGCCCACTAGCCCTCTGAAAAGTCAGAAAATTTTTGCCTTGAATCCGGTCTCCTCCCTGTTCACCAGAAGCGTGATCTTGGGGAGGCTGGTTGGCCTTTCTGAGCCTCAGGTTCCTCATCTCTGTATTGGGAAAGTTGTGATTTATGAGATCATGTGAGTGAAAGTGCTTTATAAATAAGGAATTTATACCTTGTGGGTACAGTTCAAGTTTAGTGAGTGTCATAGTGATTGGGGTGCTGCAGTGCTCATGAAATCTGGTTGATCAAGTCTGGCTCCCAGGACTATTTTATGAGCCAGAAGCGGAGAAGACATCTCTGGGGTGAGCGGTTGAGTCTGTCTAAGCAGAGGCTTGTGCTATCCCAATCCCTGGGGCTGGTAGGATCTAGGACGTCAGATAGATCAACCTAGAGTCAGAAGAAGCCTCATCAAGGGAGGAGATTGTCCAGGATCTGTTCAGTGGAGCCCTTCTGTTCCAAGGGCTTCCAGAGTTTTCCTTGACAAAAGCTTTGAACACAGCATCTGAGGTCTGCTCTAGACAAGCTAACTCTGAGCTCTAGCTTCCAGAGCCTTTGGAGGTAGAAAGGAAGAGAGCTCACATCTGGGGGTGGGAACAACCCTCAGTGACATTCCAGCAAATTCCAAAGAGGCAAGAGTTTCAAAAAAGTATATAAGATCTGGTCACTCTTGAGGCTAGAGGCCCTGAAAGTCTTGGGGTGTATATCCCACTGACTCCTGAGATAGTCAAACTCCCCCTAACCTGCTCAAGATCCAGGACTTCCTGTTTCTCTCAAAGACAAGTCATAAAATTAAATCATCTTGTTTTTCATCTTTAAATTGATTACATGTAAATTCCATGAGGGGCAGATTCTGCCCAAGAATGGAGACTGGCACCACGTAGGCACTTAATAAATATTTAAGTGAATGAATAGATGGATGAATGGTATGGCCTTCCATCTCACTTTTTAATCTCTTCTTCCATGTTCTGTTCTTTAAATTTTATCCTAGCCCTTCCCTAATCCAGCATAGAACCTATAAGTATAAATGAATTATATTCTGAGAGATTGGATTTTTCCTAGGGGTAGATTATTCATACGTTCATTCAACAGACCTGGAACTATATATTAATATTAGGTGTTTTATAGATATTTCTGTTAATTTTCACTTTTAAAGGCAATAAAGAGAAGTAAAGAGTAAAAGGACTGGAGAGGAAGAAATGACATTGTCATGGTTCATAGAGTACGTGACTGTATTCTTGGGAAATCTGAAAGAATCCTCAGATAAACTCAGAATTAATCAGTGAGCTTATCAAGGCCACTAAATATAAGAAGCAAAAAAGAAAAGATACAAATGAACTTATGTGCAAAACAGAGTAGACTCACAGACAACAGACATAGAAAACAAACCTACGGTTACCAAAGGGGAAAAGGAGGAGGGATAAGTTACAAGCTTGGGATTATCACGTACACACTGCTGCTGCTGCTAAGTCACTTCAGTCGTGTCGGACTCTGTGTGACCCCATAGACGGCAGCACACCAGGCTTCGCCGTCCCTGGGATTCTCCAGGCAAGAACACTGGAGTGGGTTGCCATTTCCTTCTCCAATGCATGAAAGTGAAAAGTGAAAATGAAGTCGCTCAGTTGTGTCCGACCCTCAGCGACCCCATGGACTGCAGCCTTCCAGGCTCCTCCACCCATGGGATTTTCCAGGCAAGAGTACTGGAGTGGAGTGCCATTGCCTTCTCCACTACTATATATGAAATAACCAGGACTTCCCTGGTGGTCCAGGGGTTAAGAATCTGCCTGGCAACATGGGGGACACAGGTTTGATCCCTCATCCTGGAAGATTCCACATACCCTGGCGCAGCTAAGCCCATGCACCACAACTACTGCGCCCATGTTATAGAGCCTGCTCTGCAACTAGAGAGTAGCCCCTGCTCGCCGCAGCTGGAGAAAGCCTGCATGCGGCAACGAAGTCCCATGTAGCCAAAAATAAATCAATACTTTTTTTTTCTGTAATTCTTTCCTCTTTCTGGGGAAGAATCCACCATTCTCCAGTTTCATATTGGAGGACGCAGTCTGGTTGCTGGCATTCTTAGAGCTATGTTGGCAGCACTGGCTGGAGACCTGAATATTTAGGACATGTAGGTGGTCTTGCTCCTGTCTCCATAAAGGTGCCATCCTGTCAACTGTGCCTAGAATCCTCTAGCCCAGGGTGTATTTGTTTTATCCCATCCAGAGAACACATTTCCAGTTTTATACCAGAGTGGGAGAGGGTGTACACCTGGCTGTGAGGTGTGAGGGAAGGGATCTAGAGATCTGTTCATAAACAGGCTTTTAAGCACGTCTATTACTTCCCAAGTCCTGAGGGACTTGCTGTGATTTCATAAGTTTTTGAGGGATTCTGCCTGTAAATAGGTTCTTGTATTAACTTTTACCAGGACTGGTTTAAGATTCAGTTTTTTTCTGGGCTGCTAATTAGTAGCCATTCATTTGCATTTCACTTTCTAAAACGCTGTTGCTTGCAACTTCATCTCCTTTTTAAAAATTTTTTTTTAATTGAAGGATAATTGCTTTACAGAATTTTGTGGTTTTCTGTCATATATCAACAAGAATCAGCCATAGGTACACCCATGTATTTATTTTAAAAAATGAATAATTTTTTAAAAAGATAATCAACAAGGACTTACTATATAACACAGGGAACTATACTCAGTACTTTGTGATAACCTATAAGGGAAAAGAATCTGAAAAAATATAGATATCTATGTATGTATAACTGAATCACTCTGCTGTGTACTTGAAACCAACACAACATTGCAAATTAACTAGACTTCAATTTTAAAAAGCAACATGCAAAAATCAATTGTATTTCTATATTCCAGCAACAAACACTTAGGAAATACAGACTTTTAAATGACACCATTTATAGAAAAATAAAAATCAAATATTTAGCGATAAATCTAACAAGAGGTATATAAGAGATCTTCACTGAAAATTATAAAGCATAGTTGAAAGATAGTAAAGAAGAAATCATTAAATACACCATGGAATATACCATGCTCAAGGATAGGAAAATTCAATAGTGTACAAGGTCAGTTCTCCCTAAATTTGTCAATGACTCAGTGCAATTCCAATGGAAACCCAAGCAGAGTTGTTTTTTTTTGGTGGAAATTGAAAAGCTAATTCTAAAATCTGTGTTGAAATGGAAAGGGTTATTTTGGTACAAAGTCAACCTTGAGGAAAAGAAATGAGGTTAGATGAGTTATACTATCAGATATAAGACTTATAGATCTACAGTGACTAACGCAGTGTGGAATTGGGACAAACTAGACATACAGACCAATAGAACAGAATAGGATTAAGAAACAGACCTTCATACTTGCTTATGGCAAAGGTAACACCTGGCTTATGGCAAAGGTGTCACTGAAATGTAGTGAGTTAAGGATGACCATTTTAATACATGCTGCTAGATTAAATACATGTCCAATTGGAAAAAAAAATTGATCCTTACCACACAGTATACACAAAATTAATTTTGGGTAGATCAGAGACAAATGTGTAGAATAAAACAATCAAATTCCTAGAAGATAACATAATGTGAACATTTTCATGACCTTAGGGGGTATAAAGGTTTATACACAGATCACCAAAACAAACCCCCTCCCCCCAAACCAAAAAAACTCACTCATCAAAAATGAGAAAACTTTGTTTAAATGAAGACTTCCTATTAATTAAAAAACACCATGAAGAGTAAAAAGTCAGTATGTTTTTATATTTCATAAATCTGACAAAGGACTCTTCTTGAAAATATACAAAGAACTCCTACAACTCAGTAAAAAAAATAAAGAAAACAGAACCATAACCCAGTAAAAAATGAATCTGGTAAATGACAGTATATGTAATTCACAAGAGAGGATCTCCCAGTAACCAATGAGCACATGAAGAGGTGCTTATAGATGCAGCTAGTCCTCAGCTCAGCTCTCTTTTCAGGACTAAAGTGCTCCATCCCTTAGCTTCTTGGAGAGTCCCTCTCAGCTGTGTCCCTCTCTGGGAACTGCCTTTGGCAAAAGAGAATTTTTTACCCCAAGTCATACTCCTCCTCTGGGACAGCCCACGT
The DNA here is from genome assembly GCF_016772045.2 of Ovis aries. NCBI lineage: Eukaryota > Metazoa > Chordata > Mammalia > Artiodactyla > Bovidae > Ovis > Ovis aries. The sequence continues at coordinate 32,837,189 of NC_056079.1, forward strand.
TCAGTGATTGGTCAATGCTGCTATGAAGATCTGCCCTCCTGTCTCAAGGCAGGACAACTCTAAAGGGTCCTGCCAGCTCCGAGGTGCCTGAAGGGTCAGCAGAAGCCAATTTTGGAGGGATGTCAGTCTTGCTGCCTGTTCTCTTTCCCAGTGCGTTCTCCCACCAACTTTCTGTCTAGAAATCTCCATCTCAGTCTTCTTCTCAAGGAGCTGACCTGAGGCAGTCCTCAGTTTCACTAGTCATCATGGAAATGAAAATTCAAATCACCAATTGGCTAAAATGGCTAAAATTAAAGTATTGACAATACAAAGTGTTGATGAGCATGAAAAACTGTGGGAGAGTAAACTAACCCAGGTACTTTGGTAAAGTGGCATATCTACCAGACTTAAACATACAGATACCCTCTGGTACCCAGGAAATTTCACTCTTGGGTATATTCCCAAATGAAATGTGAGCACATGTACACCGAAAGACCTGTACAAGAATATTCATAGCAGCAGTGTTTGTAATAGTCCCAAACTGGAAAGAACACAAATGCTCATTAACACTAGAATGGAAAGATGAACTGTGACATATTTACTCAGTGCAATAAAAAAGAACAAATTACTATGACTGGATGGACCTAAGTATCAAGGAAAAGAAACTGGACGCAAAAGAGTACTTACTGTGTGATTTCATTCAAATGACTTCAAAACCAGCAAAGTTAATGTACGATTCTAGAAGTCACAATAGTGACCATTTGGGAAGGGGGGATGGTAATAACTAGCGGGATGAGTGCCGGGGTGCTGGTAATTATCATGTCTTTGGGTGCTCACTATAAAAATTTACTGGGTTTTAATGTTTATTTGTTATACTTTAATTGAAAAAAATTAGAGACTCAGTAATAAAGAGAAGTGGGCTGTCAAGGCACTTCCCCGGTGGTCCAGTGGTTGGGACTCCATGCTTCTAAGACAGGGAACGTGGGTTTGATCCCTGGTCAGGGATCCAGGGGCCCACACACTGTGTGGCATGGCCAAAAAAATAAATAAGCAGGGAAAAAAAAAGAAATGAGTTATTAAGCCACGAAAAGACGCAATAACCTTAAATACACATGGCTAAATGAGAGAAGCCAGTCTGACAGTGTTGCTTACCGAATGGCTCCAACTAGACGGTGTTCTAGGAAAGGCAAAACTACAGAGATGGTAAAGAGATGATTGGTTGCCTGGGGTCAGGGTCAGGGAAGGATGAATAGGGGCAGTGAAATGAGTCCACACCCTACTGCAGTGTTGGATGTATTTGTCAAAACCCACAGAACATACACCACCGAGAGTGAAGGTCGGAATAAGAGGGGAAGCTAGGGGTGGCAGCTGAGAGGGCAAAAGGGAACTCTACTTTCTGCTCAGTTTTTCTGTAAACCTAAAACAGCTCAAAAATATAATCTATTAATAAAAAAAATAGAAAGAGTGAGAGATGGACCCAGAGACGTGAAATAACATTTCCACAGATGAGGGACAGAAAAATCAGGTGAATTCGGTCCATCTTATCCCCATGCTCACTGTTCTCACTGCCCGTTGCTGTTCCGGGTACTTGTCAGGTCTACCTTCTCTAGGGAAAGTACCTGTATTCTGAACTTTACCTCTCTTTTAAATTTTTCATTTATTTATCTTGAAAACTTTTTATTTTGTATTGGGATATAGCTGATTAAGGGCTACCCAGGAGGCTCCAGTGGTAAAGAACCTGCCTGCCAATGCAGGAGATGTAAGAAACTCAGGTTCAGCCCCTGGGTCAGGAAGATCCTCTGGGGGAGGGCATGACAACCCACTCCAGTATTCTTGCCTGGAGAATCCCATGGATGGAGGAGCCAGGTGGGCTACGGTCCATGGAGTTGCAAAGAGTTGGACATGACTGAAGCAACTTAGCATGTACACACGCAGAGCCAATTAACAATGTTGTGATAGTTTCAGGCAGCAAAGGGAAGCCTACCTTTTAATATTAAAATACTGTGTTTTCTTTTTTTTCCTACACCAGGCAATTCTCAGACACCAGGTGGTTGTCCTACAATTTAACCCAATTCTGCCTCTGTCTAACCTGGCGAGAGCACCCGATCCCACAGGTTAAGGGCTTAGCCCCACCAGTCTGCTCCCAGGCCCCCCTTCAGATGTCAGCTCCAAGCCCACCTGTGCTTCTCACCTGCCAGCGACAGATTGGAGGATCCTATGACCTTGGGTTCAGTTAATTTGCTACAGTGACTCACAGAAGTCAGAGAAACATTTCATTTACTAGTTTATTACAAAAGGATATAACTCAAGAACAGCCAGATGGAAGAGATAGCTAGAGAAAGGTATGTGGCAAGGGGTGCACAGCATCCATGCTCTCTCCAGGGGAGCCGCTCTGTCCCCATCTCCACGACTCAGAAGCTCTTTGGACACCACCCTTTCCCGTTTTTATGGAGGCTTTCCCACATAGGCATGATTGATTAAAATATTGGTCATTGGTGATGGAACTTAGCCTCCAGGTCCTCTCTCCTCCTTGGTGGTGTGTGTGTGTCTTAGGGGGTGGGGGGTTGGGGGAGATTTAAAGTTTCAAACCTCTAATTGCATGGTTGGTTTCTCTCCTGACCAGCTCCCATCCTAGGTGACCCAGGGGCTTTCCAAAAAGTCGCCTCATTAACATAGCTAAAGACACTTTCAAGGCTTTCATCAACCTTAGGCAATTCCAAGGGTTGAAAAACTCCTAGCCCCAAACAGAGGTGAAGGCCAAATACATATTTCTTATTATAAATCACAATATCAGAAATAGTTATCCTCAAATTGTCAAAAAATCAGAAAGTAATCTAAAAATTATAGTATTTTTAGTACTGTTGCATGACTGTTTATTAAACATATTAATTAATAGTTTATAGTTACTTAGACCGGAGAAGGCAATGGTACCCCACTCTAGTAACTCTTGCCTGGAAAATCCCATGGATGGAGGAGCGTGGTAGGCTGCAGTCCATGGGGTCGCTAAGAGTCAGACACGACTGAGCGACTTCATTTTCACTTTTCACTTTCATGCATTGGAGAAGGAAATGGCAACACACTCCAGTGCTCTTGCCTGGAGAATCCCAGGGATGGGGGAGCCTGGTGGGCTGCTGTCTCTGGGGTCGCACAGAGTCGGACACGACTGAAGCGACTTAGCAGCAGCAGCAGCAGCAGCTACTTAGACTTTCATTTTGGCTTCCCAGGTGGCGCTAGTGGTAAGAAATCCACCTGCCAATGCAGGAGACATAAGAGATGAGTTCAATCCCTGGGTCGGGAAGATCCCCTGGAGAAGGGAGTGTCAACCCAGTCCTGTATTCCTGCCTGGAGAAACACATGGATAGAGGAGCCTGGTGGGCTACAGTCCATGGGGTCGCAAAGAGCTGGACACAACTGAATCAACTTGGAATGCACACACACACAGCTTTTCATTTATTCACTCAATAAACATTGCCCACTACATGTCAAGTATTGTACTAAGTCCTGAAGAAGCAATATTGAATAATTCAGGGTCACCACTAGGTGCCAAGATGTCCAAATCACTTTCCTCTGATTCTCTGCTGTGATACTCTGTAACCTTCCGGTATTTTGTAATAGACTTTATTTTGGGGGGCTCCAAAATCACTGCAGATGGTGATTGCAGCCATGAAATTAAAAGACACTTACTCCTTGGAAGGAAAGTTATGACCAACCTAGATAGCATATTGAAAAGCAGAGACATTACTTTGCCAACAAAGGTCTGTCTAGTCAAAGCTATGGTTTTTCCAGTGGTCATGTATGGATGTGAGAGTTGGACTGTGAAGAAAGCTGAGTGCTGAAGAATTGATGCTTTTGAGCTGTGGTGTTGGAGAAGACTCTTGAGAGTCCCTTGGACTGCAAGGAGATCCAGCCAGTCCATTCTGAAGGAGATCAGCCCTGGGATTTCTTTGGAAGAAATGATGCTAAAGCTGAAACTCCAATACTTTGGCCACTTCATGTGAAGAGTTGACTCATTGGAAAAGATTCTGATGCTGGGAGGGATTGGGGGCAGGAGGAGAAGGGGACGACAGAGGATGAGATGGCTGGATGGCATCATGGACTCAATGGACGTGAGTTTGAGTGAACTCTGGGAGTTGGTGATGGACAGGGAAGCCTGCGATTCATGGGGTGGAAAAGAGTCAGACACGACTGAGTGACTGAACTGAACTGAACTGATAGAGTATTGATGGACCATCATAGCAGTGGAGGACTGTTCCTCTTCAAGGTCTTCCTTTGAGCCCAGAGGAAATAGGCAGGAGGGATGAACAGACTTGTCAGACAGAGGAGGCCATCTCCAGCCCCGGGTCCTCTCCCTTTCTTTCTTCTTTAGTCGCTGAGTCATGTCTGACTTTCTGTGACCCCATGGACTGTAGCCTCCCAGGCTTCTCTGTCTGTGGGATTTCCCAGGCTGGAACACTGGAGTGGATTGCCATTTTCCCTCCCTATCCCGTGTCATTTTAGAAGCTTGTTGACTTACATATTTTTATTTTTTAATTAACTTTAAACAAGTGAAGTATAGTTTTTTGTTTGTTTGTTTTTGTTTTATTTTTGGCCACACTGTGGTTCCCTGACCAGGCCCACAACCCATGCAATGGAAGCAAAGAGTCTTAACCACTGGACCTCCAGGAAGTCCTGACCTACACATTTTTAGATATTAAATGATCTCTAAATGCCAGCCTCCCTCCTTCCCTTGCCATCACAGCAGAAGCTTCTGCCCACCAAAGGGAAGAAAGGAAGGAGGTAGTCGAGGTAAGGTGTGAGAAGGTATTTTCCGACTTCAGCATCACAAGGTCTTGAGGTAGCAGTGAGGTGGGATTGATCCCTGAGCAGAGGAAGGAGATTGTAGTTGGCTCTGAAGTCTGAAACACACTCCATTGATCATCAGCCACGACGGAGAGCATCTGACATTGTACGTGGCACACAGTGAACCCTCAATAAATATCAAATTTCCTTTTCTCAGTGGGCTGCGATGCTGTTTGAGAACCCTATGGGGGAATACAAAGAAATAGAATGCACCATCGCAGCCTTTAAAGGGCTTAGTGACTTAACAATATTTGGCTCTGAGTCCAACCCATCAGGACAAACGAAATAGCTCCCAAATCCCCCTTGGCTGAGCCGTAGCCCCTCTGGGAATGGAAGTCTGAGGAATCAGTCTCAGCCCTCTCCCCACCACCACCCCCAAATTTAATCTGTTTAATTATTTCTTCATGTGTGCTCCAGAGAGCCTGTTATTTTTATGGGTCTGTGTCTATTAATTTTTCTTTCCCACCCTTCCTTCTTTCAGCAGCGCAGACAGAGAGCTGGAGTCAGGCTCCAGTGAACAGAGATTACATAGATATATAGAGAGATGAGAGGAAGCAGGCAAGAAAATGCGGTTACCTCTGAGGCTGCAGAGAAGCTGTTAAGTGCTGGAGATTTAAAGCTTCATTCGCCTCTGTGCTAACTTCAAGCTGTTCTAAGCCCAGGCTCCCAGACGCAAAACTCAGACCAGCTGCAAGAGCAGGGCTATTACTCCCTTGGGAGCTTCGGGTCTGATTTAGAGGGTGCTTAGAGGAGGCAGGCGGGAAGCAAGGAGCAGAACAATCAGAGTTTTATTTCGGGGGAAACTTTCTCTGCTGAAGAGGAGAAGGCCAAGGACAGAAAGAAAACACTCGGTAGTGATTTGTCACGGACGCAATGGATGAGATGAGAGTCGAGGCCCCCATTCGTGCAGGCAAGAGTCAGGTCTGATATGAGGAAGAGCTCGTCACCTGCAAGGGTCATTAAGTAATGGTAGGACTATCTGGAGATGGGGCAGATTAATTGTCTCGATGTGATTTGGGTGTTCACCTGTCCAGAAGCAAGAGGCTGGATCCAGTGATCTTATAAGATCATTTCCAAGGTTGTTTTGTTGGTCTTAAGAGTCCATGGTTGGAGCATTTCGGCACTAGGGCAAGTTAGGTTTCCAAATGCGACTGAGTTGGTGGAGGGGGCCATAACAATGCCAGGTACAGGGTTCAGGGGACATTTACTCTCCTAGCTTCCCCACTGGAGCAAACGGAAATAATTTCGAGGATCCTACAGAAGAAAAGAGCATGCATCTGGGAAAGGGGTAGCAGAGAAGACGTTTTAGAGAGTGGCAATTGGGCCGGAGTGTGGAGACCAAGGAGGAGCGGGGATGAAGAGGATGCCCCCCACTGTTGGGAAACCCTGAGAATTTCAGGGATCCATCTGAGTGATCTTTCACACAAGGGTGACTGGGGCTGAGCTTGGGCTTGACAATGAACCCTAATGGCAGGCTTAGGAATCTGAGGGGTGACAGCTGACTGCCAGTGGGGGTAGGGGCTGCTGCGTTCAGCCCCTAGTCAGTGGCAGAGGCTTTATGTAACGAGAGATTCTCTGGGACAGCTCTGCAGCTGGTGGACACTTATGCTTAAGGATCCATGGTTGAGGATTGGTTTTATTTTTCCCTTTCAAAGATGTGTGATAGGGTAAAAGGAAAAAATACTACATTTTCCTCAAAGAAACATCTGGCCTGCAGGTCAAGACGAAGCTTCCCTCCTGGAAGGGAGCTGCTACAGGGAGCCACAGAACCTGTGCCCAATGGCTGCGAAGTCACGGGCCTGCCACACACACTCCGGGGCCATGCTGGTGGCCCAGAGGCATCATGGGAATTTCTCGAAGGGGGTCCATCCTTGGCAACAGGGTGGAAACAGGGGAATCTGAAGCTTGTTTTTAGGTTTCTCATTTTGCTGAAGACCTTGCTAGCCACTTACCCTGTTCTCTGTTCTTCTGGGACTTCTCAATCAGTAATTTTCCTTCCCAACTTAAAGGTGGATGAGAGTCAATGAAAAAAAATTTTTTTTTTTATTCAACCTACTATTTGTCCAGCAAGAATGACCCTTGACACCTTGGCTGCCAGAAAATAAAGACCAAATTTGTTGCTAAAATATCAGGAGCAGGACATTCTCCAGAAAGCATCAGTTCCTTCTGATTCCTTCAGATGGATTCCAGTTAAACGGATCCTGAGCCATAACCTTTTTAGAGGTACTTTGAGTTATACTGAAAGTTAAGTTGAGCATAAGATGAAATCAATCACATATTAATGTCCATGTTCTAGACAATGCTAGGCAAGTGGGGGAGGCTGACATGGTCCCCATCATCCCTTCAATACACACAAGTGTGACAAGATGCACAAAGGGATGAGACTGCGTGTCAAGGTGTTTTGGCTCTCTATATGATCAGAATGAAAAAGTGTTCAGTCTTGGTTCTTCTACCACCTTGCCAGCCAGAGTCTACAAAGGGAGAAGCTCTGGTCCAGAGAGGAATGGTGATCTGCTTGAGGTCCTAGAGCAAATCAGTGGGTGAAGAGTGCCAGAGGAAAGTACGCAGAAGCCTTGGGCTTTAGAAGTGGAGGGAGCCCTTGGCTCAGGATAGAAGGATACGGTACCCACAATTCCATTTGGGGGACTTTCAAGGTGCCCAAGGAATCTAATAGCAGAATTGAGAAGCGCTTTTAAAGAAAAGCAATTATTTTAATTTTTTTTTGGCTGTGTTGGGTCTTAGTTGAGGCATGTGGGATCTTCATTGCATCACGCAGTATGCAGCACATGGATTCTCCAGTTGTGGTGCTCAGGCTCCTGAGCACAGAGGCCTCAGTAGCTGCAGCGCACTGGCTTAGTTGGTCCGAGCCATGTGGGCTCTTCATCCCCTGACCAGGGCTCAAACCCGGGTCCCCTGTATTGCAAAGTGATTTTTTACCACTGGACCACCAGGGAAGTCCTGAGAAGAGCTTTTTTTTTTTTTTTTTTTTTTTTGAAGGGGCCTGGAACCTCTCAACTTGTGTAATGATGTAAGGCTGACCTAACTACTGAGCCTGCAGTCCCAAGCACTTTGCTTCCATGGGACTTGTAGGGCTTCACCCCCAGGACAGTACAGCAGAGAAAGGTGAGGGGAAGTGTCCTGGAGAGGGAGTGGATTTGGAGAGAGGCATTTTGCAAGGAAAGCAAGAGGTCCACTTAACACAGAGGAATAGATCAGGGAAGAGGAAAAGGTCACATGCTTCAACATCCAAGCCTGGCAAACGGCAGCGGAGAGAAGAACTTCCTTCTTGATGCCTTTGGGTGTGGAGTGAACTCTTCCTGGAGAGCTTAGTTCCCCTCAGCTAAGACAATGATTGCATAACCTCTCATTTTTAGCCAACTAATGGGCTGCATTAATAGCCTTTTTTATTGGCTTTCTATGAGAGGATGATATAGTCTTGGCTCTTTAGTAGTTAGTCAAATTGTCAAGTTGCCCATAAACCAAGACAAATTAGAAATGACCATCCTCTTTCCTGGAGTCAGGCATATCTAGTAATTTTTTTTTTTTTTTTGGAGTACTCAGACAGGAAGGAGGGTGACCGTGGATGTAACGGAAGTGAACTGATTGTTCCCTAGAGCTTATGCACTTTTAATTCAACAGCCCCAGGGGTGGAGGAATTATTCAGTTCTGGACTTAGTAGCAAGAGGCCAAAAGCAGAAGCCAGGAGTTATGATTTAATGGAGCTTAATTAAGTATCATTCCACTTGAGGAAGATTTTTCTAGGTCATTAATCTGCAATCTTCCTACCGTAACTTCTCTGGAAGAAGGGGAGAAAGTTTCTCTTGCCATTTGAAAAAATTTGAAGGCATGAAGTAAAGAGATTTCAGAAATCTAATGCCTGAACTTCCCTTCTATGAGCTCAGGACAGACTAGCGCTGCAATGTAGAGTTTAGTCTGAAGGGAAATGCTGGTTTGGGCTCAAAAGTGGTTTCTAGCTGAGTTATATAATGTAAGAGCTAACAGACCTTGGAGATCAATTCAGCTAAATGCCTCATTTAACAGATGAGATTCAGAGCAGGAAACCCACCTGCCCACCACAGAGCGCAGAGGCTTATCTTGTAAAGTAGTTCTATGCATGTAAGTTAACCATCCTCTTTGGTTGGGTGGCCCCACCAGAGAGGCACATTCTCTTTCTTCTTCAGTATTTCCCTCCTTCTATCCCTCCCCTTTATTTCTAGATTCTATTTATTCTCCTATGCTCTTATTCATCCCACAGAGCAAGGCTTTGCAGGGTGCTTTTCATCCTTGTTGATTCACAAAGAAGGACAAACCCCAAGAGACTTCATCTATGGCTGGAACGCCCAAGCCATTGCAGCAATGGCTTGTCTCTTTCTTTTTGGCTGCACTGGGTCTTTGTTGGGGAGTGAGGTCTTCCCTAGTTGCCACTCAGGCTTGGTTGCCCCACAGTGTGTGATGTCTTAATTCCTGACCAGGAATGGAACCTATATCCCCTGCACTGGAAGGTGGATTCTTAACCCCTGGACCACCAGGGAAGTCCCTACAACGGCTTGTCTTGATTTGGAAAATGCTGGACCTTCACAAAGGCTAAATCCTGCTCTTACTCATGCCTGGTTTCTTTCCTTATTCTGCGTTTCCTCTATGTCATTTATGTAGGTGCCACCATCTGCATTTTGGTGCTGGGCAGGTGGAACACTAAGTGATGAAGACTGCTGCCTTCTAACTCCAGAACACATGCAGAAGTGGTAGAGAAAAGCTGTTTTCTGATGGAAATCTACCTCTTCACAGGAAAGTGGCCCAGCTCTGTTCATAACCAGGCAGAGGCTACATTCCACCCTTTTTACAAAGGGAGATTGGCGGCATAAGGAAGAGAATTGACTGTCAAAGGTCACCAAACAAGTTTGGGGCACTCTAGGGAGTAGGCTTCACGCCCCCGATTGTGGGGCATGGTCTTCTTTTTCCAAGCACTTCACTTATCAATTATCAATGCACTATAGCAGGCAGACTCCAAATTAAGAGTCTCCAACTGACAGAATTCTTTAATTATTATTATTACTAATTACTTTTAATTAAAATTATTTTTATTTTATTTAAAATTTTCTTTTATTTTGGCTGTGCCTGGGCTTCATTGTGACCCTTGGGCTCTTTGTTGTAACACAGGAGTTTAGTTGCCCCGTGGCATGTAAGATGTCAGTTCCCTGACCAGGGATAGAACCCGAGTCCCCTGCTTTGGAAGGTGGACCACTGGACCGCCAGGGAAGTCCCTTACTAGCTTTTTACACCCATCTTTCCAAAGAGTTCAAGACACATTATACACAGACATTGAGTCTTGTCATGAAAGATGAAATGGAAGACAAAGAAATTATGTGGAAAGAACAGGAGAATTTGTGCTTTTATTTGGTAAGTGTTTACAGATAGCTTACTATACTTCAGGACACAGTGCTGGCTGCTGAGGGAGATAGAAGAAAAATTTAAGCCAGGATTTCCTCTCCACGGGCTTATATTTTCATTAAAAACACACCAAAGGAAAGATCAGCAGAGGCTTGAGTGGTCAGGAAGGTTTCAGAAATGAAAATAAAATCAGGACTTCCTTCGTGATCCAGTGGTTAAATATCCACCTTCCAATGCTGGCGACATGGATTCGATCCCTGGTGGGGCAACTAAGATACCCCATGCCAAGGGGCAGCTAAGCCCAGGAGCCACAACAACCGAGCCCAGCTGTTCTAGAGCCAGTGCCGCAACTAGAGAAATGGTGAGCACCCCAGTGACGACCTGGCACAGCGAAAAAACAAAAACAAACCTCCCAAAATGAAGATAAAATTGAGGTAGACCTTGGAGTCTTAAGATTTGGATTGGCAGGAAGAGAAGAGAGAAAGAAAGGGGATTTCAGACAAAAGGCAAGATTGGGGTCAGAATAAGCTTGACTCATTTTCAGCCTTGGTGATGAAGAGTATTTGCCTTGGGAAAGGAATGGAGATAAAACTGAATAGGTAGGGTAGGGCTAGAGCATTGAATGCTGCAAGGAGGAGAGGGCTACAAGCAGAAGCGGGAGGCAAGACTAAGCAATGTTTAAAGATTCCAGCGAACTGGGATCAAAAGGAAGAAGAAAGAGCCTTTTTAACAACATTACCCCCCCCCCCCAAGTCCCGCCCTCCAAAAGCAACAGAAGATTCTGGTCATGATGAATGTGACTTTGCAGCCGGTGTCCTTTCATAGCGACAACTCAGGCGCCTGGGGCGGTGGGTGAAGGTGCCCGCGGGGCACCGCCAGGGCAAGGCAGGGCGCCAGAACGCTGGTGCCACTTTCCTGCATGTGTTTTGAGATCTGGACTGACAAGACGAGCTGGATAATTTTGCTCCGTTACGTACTGAGTTCTCTCCTCTGCGGTACAGGATCCGCTTGAAGCGCGACAGCTGCAATGACTTCCAGATGCTCGCCTCCTCTCTTCTCGCAGACCGGGGTGGATGTGGTCGACTCCGCGATGGAAACCAAAAACCCGGCCAGATGTACCATGTCAGTGTCAGCAGCGCACACATCTGGCTTCAATACCGGCAGCGATAACCAGAACAAATGGCTGTTATTCCCGCCGTATTCGGCTAGTCAGCATCCCCCTGTGAAAAGGCGGTGGGGGCGGGACGGGGCGCACTGCCCCGGGAAGGGTGTGGGCCCCGGGCAGCGGGTCCAGCTTTGCTTTGCTGGAACCTCGGCGGCCACCGGCAGGCGCGGCCCTGGCGGCCAGGCCGTTCGTCCCCGCGAGGAGGGTGTCCGGGCGGGCGGGCTGCGAGGACCCACTCTCCCTCGGAGATCGTCCCTCGGAGGCGGCGGCCGGGCCGCGCAGGCCTCCCGAGCTGGTGCAGGGCCGGCCGCGCAGGCTTTCCCGTCTCCTCGAGGGCCCGAGACCCGGGCGGCTCCTTCTCCCGCCACCACCGTCGGCCGGGCCTGGAGGGCAGAGCGCAGACCCGCAGGGAGTGTCTGGGACCGGCATCGAGGGCCGAGCCGGGCCTGAAGCGGCTGCCCAACGCCCGGATCCCGGCTCGCGGCCCAGAGCCCTCGCGGGAGCCCCGCGTGACAGGCGAAGCAGCCTCCGGCCGTGTGCGCGGGGCGGACGGGATGCGAGCTGCGGAGAGGCCCGGCCGCTCCAGGAGGGGTGCGGCGGCCCGCGGCCCGAACCCGAGCAGGATGCAGGGTGTTAGGCCCATGGCCCTCCCGCCGCCGCCAGCTTCGCTCAGCTGTTGTCTCCTCCCGAATTCGTGACCTGGACTTACCGCAGTCGCGACGCATGAGCATATTGTAGCTGTTATTATTCCTATGTCGTATTTTCTAAAACCAAAACATCGGGCAACGGATGTTCTGAAAACAGGACAGAGTTTAAATTCTGGCCTTCCTGGAAAGGCGGGTGTCTGTGCCCCTGTCTGCGGTCCCCAAGCAGCCGTGGGGAGGACGCCGTGCCAGGAGGCTTTCGAGCCGATGCCCCCCTCTTCTAGTCATTATAACTGGCTCTCTTATTTACTTACAACAGATACAGTTTTTGAACAACTCTTAATTTAGCACCAAAACTTGAATTTGAATTCTGGTTCTGATGCCAACCAGACAGGTATTGTGAGCAATATCTTGTTTCTTCTTTTATAAATTGGAGTTATATACTCCAACATATATATGTGTGTGTGTGTGTGTGTGTGTGTGTGTGTGTGTGTGTGTGTATGCTTCCCAGGTGGAGCTAGTGGTAAAGAAAGTGAAAAGTGAAGTTGCTCAGTCGTGTCCGACTCTGCGACACCATGGGCTATAGCCTATCAGGCTTCTCCATCCATGGGATTTTCCAGGCAAGAGGACTGGAGTGGGTTGCCATTTCCTTCTCCAGTGGTAAAGAACCGCCTGCCAATTCAGGAGACAGAAGAGAGGCAGGTTCTTATAACCTGGGTTACGAAAATCCTTTGGAAGAGGGCATGACAAACCATGGTAAACCTCTCTCATTCTTGCCTGGAGAATCTCCATGGACAGAGGAGCCTGGTGGGCTACAGTCCACAGGGTGGCAGAGTCAGACATAACTGAATCTACTTAGCATGTATATATATGTGTGGGGTGGGGGGGTGTAGTTGCTCAGTCATGTCTGACTCTTGTGACCCAACAAACTGTAGCCCACCAGTCTCCTCTGTCCATGGGACTTTCCAGGCAAGAATACTGGAGTGGGTTGCCATTTCCTTCTCCAGAGGATCTTCCCTACCCAGCAATCGAACCTGGGTCTCCTGCATTGCAGGCAGTAATATATATTACTTACTTGAGACAACGTTTACAAACAAAAGTGAACTATGTGTAGAACTAGAATTGGGGTTCCACTATTATTAACTAGCTGTGTGATTTTAGGCAACACATCTCATTCCTCACCCCCTTCCAACCTCCCACTGGCCCCGCCCTACCTCCCTCAGTTTTATCTCCTGAAAAACTGGCTCAGGTAAATGTAAGATGAAAAGTGACTCTGAAAGTTATGAGTACGATACATATATAGGATCTGTTATATAGCAAGCACATTTTTTTGCAACAGGAAAAACAAGCTGGGAGAAATAAGCGACTTGCTTGCCTGCCCCAAGGCCACATGGTGGTGGTTTAGTCTCTCAGTCGTGTCCGACTCTTTGCAACCCTGTGGACTGTAGCCCGCCAGGCTCCTCTGTCCGTGGGAGTTTCCAGGCAAGAATACCGGAGTGGGTTGCCATTTCCTTCTCCAGGGGATCTTCCCCACCCAGGGATTGAACTTGGGTCTCCTACACTGCAGGGGGACTCTTGACCAACTGAGCCACCAGGAAGACCCAAGGTCACATAGTAGATAGACAAGTAATGTTTTCTTACTTACTTTGGCTTGGCTTGGACTGACATGTAATTGGGTTTTAATCAGTTACCTAGGTATGGGTTTGCAATGCATCCTTCTGTCTACCTTCAGTTTTGAGGTCAGAGTTGTTTATTTCAGCTAAGGAGGGAGTTTCATGATAGGGGCTCTGGGTAAAGCCGAGCTTTACAGGGGCTGACTGTAAGGCAGCTAGAATGCCACCTCAGAAGCTTCCTTGGACTCAGCCCACAGAATTTCCATGAAGTCTGCTGCTCCCTTTTTTGGGTCTATAGCTCAGGACAAATATCTTTGCCCTGACTTATTTAATCTCTCCCTTCTCATTCTCTCTGGCTCTCTTCCTTTCTGCTAGTACTTTCCCCAAGAATACCATCCTTTTGTTTCTACTTCTTGTGGAAACTTTCTTTGTCTCTAAGTTTCCCAGTTCCTAGCTCTATTGCACATTTTACCCATTAGGGACTTTTTGACCTTCTCTTATGGGTCATTCTCTCCATTTGCTAAGGTAACTTAGCCAGCCTTATTCTTTCCGTCATCTTTCTTTTAAAAAGATTGTTTTGATCAAAGTGCTGTTTCAAGATTTGAAAAGCCAAACCTGAGTGCTGGGTCTGTAACAACAATAACAAGAGAAGCAGCGATTCTTCGACCACTCCCACCTCCTGATCAGAAGCAATCACTTTAGACTCTCATCTGTTTCTTCTTGGGATTTATGTCCTTTAAAATAACATGCTTAGCTTGTATTTCTCAGTTTATTGATTTTCAGGTCTTGTCTCTTGTCTTCCTACCACAGAAAGTGAGACTAGGTAGCGTAGTAATGAATGTATGGACTCTGGAGAGAAATTACGTGGTTTAAACTCCAAGTACAATACATACTAATTTTGTAAACTTATGCAAGTTTCTTAACTGCTGCGTGCCTCAGTTTTCCCATGTGTAATGTACATGATAATAGTATTTACCTCCTAGAATATATATGAAGATTAAAAGTTGACTATATAAAGAGCTTAGAATAATTTCTGGCACACAGTAGAATATACATAGCTATATAAATGCTATGTTTATCATCATTGAACTGTCTGGCACACCTTTTTCCTCTGCTCATTCTCCCAATATAGTTATATCACCATTTTTGGTTAGATCAATATTAAGTATTTACATTATGACTTTGTAAATATTATTCCCAGCTAAGCCACATAGAATCATATAATTATGTTTTCTTTCTCATTCAACCTTTTGTTTTCCCTGGAATTAATGCTTTTCTATCTCTTTTTGTATTCCGTTTAGTGTTCTACGTACCTATTATTAACGCATCCACAAAATCTCCTGTCAATTCATTCAAATACAGGTATTCTCCTCTTGGGTTTGTTATTTTCCTTGGCAACTCTCCTGGAGCTTTTGCAGCTCTCCTGTTCCCATCTGGACTGGTCACTCTGCAGCCTGAGTCATAGTTCTGGTCTGTGGTTGGGACATTCTGCATGCATGCTCAGTCGAGACTCCATGGACTATAGGCCTCCAGGCTCCTCTGTCCATGGGATTTCCCAGGCAAGAATACTGGAGCGGGTTGCCATGCCCTTCTCCAGGGGATCTTCCCGACCCAAGGATCGAACCACAGTCTCCTGCCTCTCCTGCATTGTCAGGGCTTTCCAGGTGGCTTAGTGGTAAAGAGTCTGCCTGGTAAAGAATGCGGGGGATTTTAGAGCATTATTCTTTTCTGTGTGATCAAAGTTTGATTACAAGCACTTTCATATTCCAGTTCCCCAGAGGGAAAAGGTGTGGAGGTTTTTATGGAAAGGCCAGGAAGTGCCAATACGTTGCTTACACATGCATCCACTGGCACAACCTGACCCTACCAGCATCACCTGAGAATATCACAAATTCTCCAGTGATGCTGGTGGGATCACCCTGCAAGGACCACTGCTGTCAGAGGTGGCAGAGGAACAAGACAGAAAGAATAGGGCTCCCTGAAGGACTACGCGGAGCAGAGTTGCCCTGCAGACCTGGAGAACTAACCTGAGACCATTCTGTGAGGAAGAAGAAAAAAAGCTTGTCTTCATTAGCCATTAAATTCTTTTTGAATCTCTTTTTGAGTCTCCTATCACCACTTCTTGCTTTCTTTTTCTTACTCCCCTGTTTTATCAAAGCACATCCACCAAAAGTTTTCTGAGAAAAGAAGATAAATGCCTTGAGACATTGAATGTCTGAAACTGTTTTTTAAAAGAGTGCACTTGATTTATAGTTTAGTTGGGTAGAGAGTTCAGGGTTCAAACCATTTCCCTCAGAATTTCTTTATTGTCTTCAATTCCTATTTTGATTCTTGAGTTTTTAAAGTGACTTTGAAATTTTTCTTTTTAGCAACATTTATGAATTTTTAAAAATTTCTGATGATGTGAAATTTTAGAATTATGTGTTTGGGCATGTCTTTTCTCACTTACTGTCCTGTCCTTCAGTTCAGACTCAGTATTAATTTTTGAATGATTTCCTCCTATTTGTTTTCTTGGTTCACACTTTCTAGCATGTCTCAAACCACTGTCTCCAAATTTCCTAACCTTTACATCTTCTATAGCTTTTTCTTTTTGTTCCATTTTCTGGAAGGTGAAAAGGTGATGTTTTTTTCTCATATATTTAACTGCCTGAGGCATTTTCTTGCTTTGTAAGTCATAAAAAAATCTTTTGGCATTGAAGCATGTGGGATCTTAGTCTCTCCTCCCCCAGAGCCCTCCAAAAACTGAATCCATGCCCTCCGCATTGGAAACATGAAGTCTTGACCACTGCACCAACAGGGACCTCCTGAGACTCTGTTATTCTTATTTCAAGGATGCAGTGTTTTCTCTTTTTTAGAGACTTTCTTTTGTGTCCTGCCTTGTTTTTTTCTGAGTTCTTCTTTTTGGCTAGTTTGTTTAGTTTTGGTGTGTTTCTTGTTAGGAGCCTTTCTCAAATGTCTATTGCTCTCTTTTTTTTTTTTTTTTGCATGGTGGGAGGGTGCTTGTCTCTCCATACAGGGAGAGGCTTCACCATAGCTTATGCAGGAAACTGACGTTTCCTTAGGGGCAACTCCCTAGTCTTTTCTCTTGGGTCTGTAAGTGTTTCGTAGAATTTTCCAGCCTCCTGTCTGGGGTGGAGGTGGGGCAGTGCCTGAGCTTTTGCTGCCAGGATTCTGGGAGTTGAGCTGGGGAAAGGGCTGGGAAACTTACCTTTCAGCAGGTGATGTCAACTTTCACTTAAATACGCTCCTTTCACTAGGATGCCTTGCCCTGCCCTCAGCAGTACCTGTTGTTCCTGAAAGAGAGCTGGTCTGGTTCAGCTTCCCTTGAGGGTAAATCTGCTTCTCAGGCTCAAAGAGGGGCTTTGGAGTGTCCAGATGCTTCTTTAAGGCCAGTCATTCATTTTAAGTCACGGCGTAGATGTTAGTTTCCTCTAGGCCACTAAGTCAGTTATCACTTGCCTGGTCTGCCTCTCTGTGTTCAGAGTTTTGATCACATCTTTTGGTTGTTGTCATCTTTTTCCACTCTCTTTTTCATTGTGGATTTACACTTTTTTTTTTTTTTTTAGTTCTTTAATGTCATTTTAGTGAATTTCAGAAAGGAACAGACATAATAAACATCTGCCCATTTGTTATGTAAGGCCTCTATTCTTTTAAGTAAAAATGAAAACATTGGAATATCTTAATCACTCAAATTATATTAGTAATTGTATTAGTGTGGGAGAATTGTATTTTTCTTCTCTTTCCCCAGTTTTCTGTAATGTGTTTATATTCTTTTTAGAATGTTTTAATTGCATTTCTTTTGATCTAGTTCTGGGAATTTGTCCCAGGGCAACAACCAAAAATGTGTGCAAGAAAGCTCTACGAGGTGGTTCCTCACTGGGTGTTTATAACGTCAGACAATGGAAACAAGCTAATTGTCTGACAATAGGAGGTTGTTTAAACAATTCAGGGTACATTCATGTAATGGCATACTTGGAACCCATTAAAAATGATGTTGTGGGAGACTAATGATGTGTAAAAATGTTCATAATGCATCAGAAATTTAAAAACAATTACCAAAACAGTATGTAAGGTATGTGTGTGTGTGTGCGCCTTTGCTCAGTTATGTCTAACTCTTTGGGACCCCCATGGACAGCTCCTCTGTCCATGGGATTCCCCAGGCAAGAAGAGTACTTGAGTGTGCTGCCATTTCCTCCTCCAGGGAATCTTCCCTACCCAGGGATTGAACCCCTGTCTCTTACGTCTCCAGCATCATAGGTGAATTCTTTACTGCTGAGCCACCAGGGAAGCCCATGTCAAGTATGGCTCTTTTTTTTTTCTAAAAAGAGTTCGTGAATGTATGTATACATTAACACTATGACAATGATCTATGTATATATAACAATGCTTATAATAATAGTATTATTGAGCACTTACTGCTTGGCTGCTAATATTCTGAGCCTGTTAGGTAGATTGTCTTAGTTCATTCTTGTAACGCTTATATATGAGGTTAATATTATTCCTTTTTTCATTTTACTGATGAAAAAGCTGAAGCCTAGAGAGTCATTATAATTGACCAGGGGCACACAGAGCTATTATTCACACCTAGACCTGCTGATCCCAGAGTCTGTCTGCTCGATCATCATCATTATGTAACAAAATATTAAAAGACATGTCAAGTAAATTTTATTTTTTTCTTGTGTTTAAGGAGTGAGGAAAAGGCTGCAGAAATTAGAAGGAGGTTGAAAAGGTTGAACTTTGTTGTAGTGTTTCCTTTGCAAATGATCAGTGGAGAAACACGTCTCTCCCCATTGGTTAGATTTTGTTTGTAACCTCTGGGATTTAAACAGCTGTCTCTAATATATGTTTAGGGACAGAACTTTTTTGTGCTTGTTGCATACCATTAGATGATAAGTCATTTGAGGGCATAAGCCATCTACTTTAAGTCAGAGGCTATTAGAAAGCAAACCCTGCAGGTCAAAACCACAAAACAATGTCACCTCACATCTGTTAGAATGGCTGTCATGAAAAAGGCCAGAGATTAGTGTTGATGAGGATGTGGATGAGCGGGAACTGTTTGTTTGGTGCTGGTGGTTACTGTAGCCATCGTGGAAAATAGTATGGAGAGTCTTCAAAGAATAAGAATAGAACTACCAAGTTTGATCCCTGGGTCGGGAAGATCCCCTGGAGAAGAAAATGGCAACCCACTCGAGCATTCTTGCCTGGAAAATCCCATGGACGGAGGAGCCTGCAGCACGGCGGGCTACAGTCCATAGGGTCGCAAAGAGTCGGACACGACTGAGCGACTTCACTTTCACACGATCCAGTAGTTCTACTTCTGGATAGCTATCTGAAAGAAATAAAACCACTACCTGCATCCCCGTGTTTGCTGTGGCATCACTCACAAAGGCATGGAGACCACCTAAGCATCCGCTGTCCGGTGAGTGGACAGAGAAGGTGTGGTATGTGTATGCAATGGGACACTGTTCAGCCATGAGAATGAAGTCTTGCCATTTGCAGCAACGGAGATGGACATGGAGGGCTTTCGGCTAAGTGAAATAAGTCAGACAGAAAAAGACAAACGCTGTATGGTCTTGCTTACATGTAGACTCTGAAAAAGCCAAACTCATAGAAGCAGAGAGAAGAATGATGATGGGCGGAGGGAAATGAGGTGTTGGTCAAAGGGTACAGACCTTCAGTTATGAGGTGAATAAGTTTAGGGATCTAAGGTACAGCTTGTTGCCTATTGTTCACAGCCCTGTACACTTGAAAGTTGCCACAAGTAGAGCTTTGAGAGGGAGGGGCAGTCAGGGGGAGGGAATTAAGGAGAACAAACTATTATGCATAAAAGAAACTGTAAGGATATATTGTACAATACGGGGAATATAGCAACTATTTGATACTAGCTATAAATGGAGCACAGCCTTTTAAAATTGTGAATCTCTATATTGAAAACCTACAGTTTATATAAATTACACTTCAATTTTTTTCTTTAAGTAGCACTTTAGTGTTCTCACCATAACAACAATAACATGGAAATTATGAAAGATGTGTTAACCAACCTCATTGTGGTAACCGTTTTACAGTGCCTAGGTGTTTCCAATCATCACGTTGTATACATTAAAATCACACAAGGTTGTATGTCAATTGTATCTCAAGAAAGTTGGAAAAAGAAAAAGAAGAAAGCAGATCCTGTAACGAGAAAACCAAGTCACAAAAAGACAAGAAAGCATCCCTTATTTGGGGAATATACTGTTGGCCAAAGTTCCAAAATTTACTTAGTTACAGTAGAATTTGGCTTGCTTTCTTTAAAAAAAAAAAAAAAATTTATTTAGCTGCACCAGGTCTTAGTTTGGGCATGCGAGCTCTTAGTTGTGGCACGTGGGATCTAGTTCCTGGCCAGGAATGGAACCTAGGCCCCCTGCACTGGGAGCTTGGCGTCTTAGCTACTGGACCACCAGGGAAGTCCCATGGCTTTCCTTTGGCATGTGTTTTTCTATCACACCTAGTAGCGAGTGGTTTACGGGCTCTCAGGAAAGGCTCTTGGCCTGCTAATTAGTTGTCCTAACCAATAATCTGAGAAACCAATGCCCCTGTGCCCACTTCCTCCCCCTAAGTTTTCCACGTAGAGTCTCAGACTTGGGAAGCTGGGTTCACTGCCCCTGTGGTGCTTTAGTCACGGACGGGCCCTCCCGGGAACTCTGTGAGATGCTGGTACCTGCAGTCCTCTCAGCCAACTCTGCAGCCCGAGTCTGATGAAAGGTCCCCTGATTTATGGAGGCCCCGTCCCCGCCCTCCCATCGTCATCCTGCGCTGCTTGAACTAGGTCATTACAATGCAGCAGGTGTTCAATACTGTTTTGCCATAAAACGAAAGGGGCTTAAAGTGTTCAGTGATAATGCGTTCCTATATCAGAGTATTTATGAAAGAGTCAGGATTGTCTGGTTTGGCCCCAGTCCCAATATATGCTCTTCTCCAGATTCCACACATTAAAAAAAACGTGTTTTTTTATGTTCATTCATTCTTTCTTTCTTTCTTTTTTAAATGTCCCTTCTGCACCAGTTGCCTCTGATTAATATCCCTGTGCTCTCTTAGACCCTGAAAGTGGTGGTGTAGTTTTGCCAGGACACTTTAACAATAAGGTGATTTACGGAGCAATTCATTGGAGCCAGGGGGCGACATAATGTAACAAAGCATTTTTCACCAGCCTTCTCTCTCAGTCCCCACAAAGGCAAAACCCAGTGGTAGGAGAAGCTGAGGCGCAGACAACACAAGAACCAAGGTTCCTTCACCAAAAGAACAAAAGACACATGTTTCCGAATGCCATTTTGAATAGCCAGCATGGTGACCCCAGGTGACCCCAAGCGGGTGTGGGTGGGGGGGAACTGTTGTTCTTTTCACTGGGATTTCAGACCAAGATGTTGATGTTGCTTCCTAGATAGGTCTACAGCAGACGGCAGTTGATGGCACCACTACCTTATTTCACCAGGACCAGGTTGAATACAGCTTCCCTCCCTCATTGCCGACTCTCGTCTGATCTGCTGCTGAGGTGTAGACTGGAGTCAAATCCATAGGACCCACTGGTGTGTGCTGATGACACGGCACAGGGCAAGTGCCCTTCCGCTCTGCAGAGCAGACCTGCAACCTGTCTCAGAGCCCTGTTAAGAATCACCAGGAGGTGTGTAAAGGGAATTTCCGCCTGTCAGGGATCACTTCCTCCTGCAACATCGCTGCTTGCCTGGCGGACTGCGTGCAACCAGCCCGGGTTGTACAGAAATGAGGCTTCCAACAGCCTCTCGAGTTATTGGGCAGCTCAGTGCAACAGAGGCTTGATCATTAACCCTAGTAAATGCCGCGGGCGGTCTCTGAGCCCCAGTCAGAGAACCTGTCTCCTTGCTCCAGCTGGGCTCAGCAGCTGCCCGTGGAGTTCTGCTCCGCACTTGACGGGATGACTCATTTGACCACGTTTTTTCCTTACTGACTCCTTGACTTCCCAGACCATAAAAAGGAGGATTTGAGGAGAGCCTCTAAATCAGTCAGTCAGTGACTAACTCTTGGTTAAACAACTACCCTGTGTCTAGCATCAGACTTGCTGCTATGGCCCCTTACAGATAAAAAGGAGACATGGTCTCTTCTCATCAGACGCCTATAGCTTAGTGGGGGAAACCAGATAAGTACTTGTAATGATAAAAAGGAAATGATAAACTGTGAACTGTATAGTGTTGAGTTTAAATGCAACTGAAGTTTGGATGGTTCGTATACATTAGGTTCATGGGCAGGAAAGGGGTGGAAATACTGGAAGTCAAAATGCAGGCAACTTAAAGTTCACAAAATTTTCTACATTGTAATCAGGTTGGGAAGAGCAAGTGAAGACAGGGTGTTGTGGGCTGAATTGTTTTTCCTTCTAGCTGTTTAACAGGTGTCTTCTGGGATGAGGGGCTCGCCAGAAATTTCATCATGTGGTATCCATCCTCCAACATGGCCCCAGGGACCACTGCCTCCCCATGTTCATAGTCTCATGTGGCGCTCTCACGCTGTCCCAGGGCTGGTCTCAGTGACCAGTAGAAAATGGTATAAATAATGCTATGCTACTTTTGAGACTGTTGTTCAGTAGCTAAGTCGTGTCCGACTCTTTACGACCCCATGGACTGCAACACACCAGGCTTCCCTGTCCTTCAATATCTCCTGGAGTTCGCTCAAGCTCATGTCCACTGAGTTGGTGATGCCATTCAGCCAGGTCATCGTCATCCTCTGCACCCTTTTGTCTTCCTGCCCTCAATCTTTCCCAGAAATTAGATTTTTAAAAATACTATGACTTCCATCTCTCTCTTTCCCCTCCCATGTCCTCTGGGTGAAGCCAGCTTCCATGTCATGGACTATCCTATGGAAAAGCTCACAGGGCAAGGAATTGGGTTTTCCTGGTGGCTCAGAGGGTAAAGCGTCTGCCTGCAATGCAGGAGACCCGGGTTCAATCCCCAGGTTGGGAAGATTCCCCTGGAGAAGGAAATGGCAACCCACTCCAGTATCCTTGCCTGGAAAATTCCATGGACAGAGAAGCTTGGTAGGCTATAGTCCTTGGGGTTGCAAAGAATCGGACACAACTGAGCGACTTCACTTTCACAAACAGTGATGTGAACAAGTGGGAAATGGATCTTCCAGCCCTGTTCAACTCTTCAGATGACAGCCCCCGCCAACAGTTTGATTACAACATCATGAGCTATTGAATCAAGTGAAAGTCGCTCAGTTGTGTCCGGCTCTTTGAGACCCCATGAACTGTAGTCTATGGACTTCTCCAGGCCAGAATACTGGAGTGGGTAGCTGTTCCCTTCTCCAGGGAATCTTCCCAACACAGGTATCAAACCCAGGCCTCCCACTTGGAAGGCGGATTCTTTACCAGCTAAGCCACTAGGGAAACCCTAGTGAGCCAGAACCATCCAGTTCAGCTGCAGCTGGCTTCCAGACCCACAGGAACTACGTGAAAAAGCACATATTTGTTGCTTTAAGCCACCATCACTGAGCACTGTCCCCTTCTGGGCCAAATCTAACTCTGTACTCCAGCCTTCAGCTTAGCCTGTGCTTTGTCCAGGCTCAGCAGAACCAGGGCACTGGATGGCAACGCATTTCTTCCCAGGACCAAATGAGTGACAGCTTTTTCCATTTCCAGACTGTGAGAACTCCTCTCAGGGATTGAATTGGCCTTGGCCACTGCTCTGGGTTTGCCAGACACCACCCCTGGCTATGGGTACATCAAAAAGTGCCATCGAATATCATGTAAGCCCAGGTCTGCAGCCTGCTGATTGGATGTAAACTGCTGCCTTCCCTGTGATTTGTGAAAGCCACCAACCAGAAAAACATCTGCAAGGAATGCCTCCCCTCCACCTTACCACAGTGGACCAAGAGATGAGATGCTCACCCGGAGATCTTCCAGGGGCTTTTGCAGCGGAGAGAATGGTTTGAGTTGGCAATCATGAAGCTCCCCACAGACATGATGGTGAAATCTCGCCATTGGCAAAGCACCTATCACATCCATGGTTTTCTCTTGGTCAAAACTGGGAGGCAATGATATTCTTATGAACTGAGACATTGTCAGACACTGAGGGCAAACACTGTCAAACTGAGGTCTGGTCCGATGTTGGAAAGATGGTAAAGAACTGGGTTGGGAAACCCTAGTGTCCCACAGGGGAGGCACAGAAGCAGTGGTCTAATATCTCAGACTCTGAGTGCTTCTGGAATTTCCCTGTCTGAGTAAGCGGCAGGACTGCCCACTCAGTTTTCTGAAACCACAGGGGAGAATTGTCTGGCACATTCACACATCCTCAGTAACTCTTCCTGTCTTATCTGCTGCTGCTGCTGCTAAGTCGCTTCAGTCGTCTCCGACTCTGTGTGACCCCGTAGACGGCAGCCCACCAGGCTCCCCCGTCCCTGGGATTCTCCAGGCAAGAACACTGGAGTGGGTTGCCATTTCCTTCTCCAATGCATGAAAGTGAAAAGTGAAAGTGAAGTCACTAAGTCGTCTCCGACTCTTAGCGACCCCATGGACTACAGCCTACCAGGCTCCTCCGTCCATGGGATTTTCCAGGCAAGAGTACTGGAGTGGGTTGCCATTGCCTTCTCCTCCTGTCTTATCTAACACCTCCCATTTTCCCAACTCTTATCCTGTCCTCTGTTCCTGCTGCAATGGCCTCTGTGGGCCTTTGTCATTTCTTGCCCGTATTATACCTGGTGGTCATCATTATCTTTCCAAGACAAAGACCTGATAGTGTAATCCCATTGCTCGAAAACACTCACTGTCTGATGTGGTGTAATAACCAACTCAGGGACACAGAGAGACAGAGTGGTTCTCGTTTACGGAAAAAAACTAAATCGGTCATCATAGGCTTTACACACATAACCTAAAGACCTTGGCTTGAATTCTCTTTTCACCACTTATCAAGTTATCTCTGTGTAAAATGAGATAACAATGCTTGCCTCCTAGAAGAGCCTGCCCCCAAGTAATTGCTGAATGAGTGTCTGTTTTATATACAAACATGCGCACCTCTTATCAGTGGTAGGGGTATTGGAGAGAGTGAATGTATGTAGTAAATGACCCTCTCTCTTTCTTTCTCCAAGGTCCTTGTTGCTTATCTGTTTTGTAACTAGTAGTGTGTATCTGTTAATCCCAAACTCCTAATTTATCCCTCCCCCCTTTCCCCTCTGGTAACCATAAGTTTGTTCTCAATGTCCGTGAGTCTGTTTCAGTTTTGTAAATAAGTGTATTTCTTGTTGTTCAGTGGCTAAGTTGTGTCCTACTCTTTGCGACCCCACGGACTGCAGCATGCCAGACCTCCCTGTCCCTCACCATCTCCCAGAGTTTACCCAAGTTCGTGTTCATTGAGTTGGTGATGCCTTCCAGCCATCTCATCCTCTGATGCCCTCTTCTCCTTCTGCCTTCAATCTTTCCCAGAATCAGGGTTTTTCCAATAAGTCAGCTGTTCACATCAGGTAGCCAAAGTATTGGAACTTCAGCTTCAACATCAGTCCTTCCAATGAATACTCAGTTGATTTCCTTTAGGATGGACTGGTTTGATCTCCTTGCTGTCCAAAGGACTTTCAAGAGTCTTCTCCAGCACCGTATTTGGAAAGCATCAATTCTTCAGAACTCAGTCTTTTTTATGGTCCAACTCTCACATCCATATGCGTCAACTGGAATAGCTTTGACAATGTAGACCTTTGTTGGCAATGTGACATCTTTGATTTTTAATACATTCCCTAGGTGTGTCATACTTTTCCTTCCAAGAAGCAAGGGTCTTCTAATTTCAGGGCTGGAGTCACCATCCACAATGATTTTGGAGCCCAAGAAGAGAAAATCTATCACTGACAGTCACAAACAGACAAATATGGTATGATTTCACCTCGGTTCAGTTCAGTGAAGTTGCTCAGTCATGTCCCATGGACCCCTTGGACCTCAGTAGGCCAGGCCTCCCTGTCCATCACCGACTCCCAGAGTTTATTCAAACTCATGTCCATTGAGTCAGTAATGCCATCCAACCACCTCATCCTCTGTCATCCCCTTCTCCTCCCGCCTTCGACCTTTTCCAGCATCAGAGTCTTTTCAAATGAGTCAACTCTTCGCATTAGGTGGCCAAAGTATTTGAATTTCAGCTTCAACATCAGTCCTTCTAATGAATATTCAGGACTGAATATTCACCTACATGAGGCAAATTCATAGGGACACAATGTTGGCTGCTCGGGTTAGAGAGAGGAGGGAATGTAGAGCTACACTGTCTAACAGGTACAGAGTGTCTGTTTTACAAAATGAAAAGAGCTCTGTGGAGGAATGGTGGTGATGGTTTGCACAACCTGGATGAATGTAATGCCACTGAAAGGTAGTACATTTGTAAAGCTGGCTAAGATGATACTGTCGTTTACATTTTACCACAATTTTAAAAAATAATAAAATAAGATTAAAAAGAATCACTCAAGTCTTAAAAGCTATTTCCCCACTCACAAAGGTGGGTTCCATCCCTGTATATACAGGACATAATGAGTAAGTATCTCCTGATAATTTCATTCAAGGAAAATAAAAATGTAAATAAAGACTATTTCTTCAAAAAGAAAAAAAAATCCTTGAGTGTCATCACTTCAGTGCATACATCCTAACTATCCCTGGGACAGTGGCCATCAAACTAGTCAGTGGTTCTTAAAGTTAAGTGTAAATAAGAGTCAACTGATCCTTAAAAAGCTAAAAATAGAACTACTGTATGACTCAGCAACCCGTCTCTTGGGCATATAACGAGAGAAAGCCATAATTCAAAAAGATACATGTACCTCCATGTTTTGGAGAAGGCAATGGCACCCCACTCCAGTACTCTTGCCTGGAAAATCCCATGGATGGAGGAGCCTGGTGGGCTGCAGCCTATGGGGTTGCTAAGAGTCGGACAAGACTGAGCGACTTCCCTTTCACTTTTCATTTTCATGCATTGGAGAAGGAAATGGCAACCCACTCCAGTGTTCTTGCCTGGCGAATCCCAGGGACAGGGGAGCCTGGTGGGCTGCCGTCTATGGGGTCGCACAGAGTCGGACATGACTGAAGCAACTTAGCAGCAGCAGTAACCCCCATGTTTATTGCAGCACCATTTACAATAGCCAAGACATGGAAGCAACCTAAATGTCCATCAAAAGAAGAATGGGTGAAGGAGATGCGGTACATGCCTGTGATGAAATATTACTCAGGCATAAAAAAGAGCAAAATAGTGCCATTTGCAGCAGCATGGATGGACCTAGAGATTGTCCGAGTGATATAAGTCAGACAGAGAAGGAGAAATATCGTATGGTATCCCTTACGTGTAGAATCTAAAAAAAAAAAAAAGATACAAGTGAACTTATTTACAAAACAGAAGTGGAGTCATGGGGATATAAAACAAATTTATGGTTACCATGGGATGGTAGGGAAGGATAAACTGGGAGATTGGGATTGATGAATACACACTACTAAATATAAACTAGATAACTAGAAAGAATACCCCACTGCACAGCATGGGGAAATGCTACTCAATATTCTATAATGACCTAAATGGGAAACAAATCTAAAAAAAAGGTGGATATATGCATGTGTATAACTGATTCACTTTGCTGTACACCTGAAACTCATACAACATTTTAAATAAACTATACTTCAGTAAATTTTTTTTAAAAAAGAATCAACTGAGAAAGTCATTAAAATACATCTTCTGCCTTATAATAATCTCCCTGAGATTATGATTTGGAAGTTCAAGGGTGAGGTCTAGGAATCTAATTTGTAACGAGTCTGAGTCTGATACAGATGATCTGTGTGCAGCCGGGATGGTCCTTCCCTGGGTGCCTGTGGCCCCTTGGACATACCTATCAGAGCCCCTCACAGTGTGCTGCGGCTTCTGTCCCTGCCTCTGGCTCCTTTCCTGGGGTGGGGTCCCACCTCAGTTGCCTGGAATCCCCTGTACCTGGCGCAGAGCCTGCCATACGCCAGACACTGGATACTTAGGTCTGATGAATGACTCACTGTCTCTCGGCCATGCTTGCAATGCCCAATAATCAGAAGAGACTCATAGAGCATAGAAAGACTACTCTGGAAATGAAAGGCCCTGACCTTGTCTGCAAGGAAAGCCATGGGCAGTGTCACCCCCGTTCCCTGGGCTTGGAGACTATGTCAGAACCTGCAGGGGGTGGGAGGTGGCGGTGATTGCAGGAGGGAGAAGGAAGTGCAGGGTATTGACAGAAATAACTAAGGTCCTTAAACGCCACAGGAGAGCATGGGGGTGGCCGAAGAGGACCATTTAAGGCTGGGACAACCCTGGGAACATCCGCTGGCTCTTCTGAACACTTCCAACGAGCTACTCAAGGAAAGCATCCTCGCCAGAGAGGCGGGCAGACAAGCCTGGGCAGTGTGGCCGGGCTGGGGGTCTGCCAGCACCTGGGCCGGCTGCTCAAGAAGCACAGGGGCTTTTTTGTGAGCAAACAGGAACAGGGAACAATCCTGGCAGGCAGTGTGCTCCCCAAGGCAGTCAAGAGGCTTCCCGTTTAGCCGCCCTCACTTCCCAGATGCCGGTGTGTCTGTTGGCTTCGTGCTCCTGTTAATTAAAGGAAGCATGTGTGGTTTCGGCACTGGTACCCTGGTCCCAGGGGTCTTCTCCACCGCAGTACCGACACCACCGGTAGAATCCATTCGGCTTCCACCCAAAAGTCAGGCTGCATTTCCAAGCCTGGAGGTGAGACAAGTCCCATGCACTGATGGCTAGGGCTCACATGTCAGCTCCACGTTTCTCCCCGTTTCCCTGGCCTGGCAGCTCCAGGGGCCTGCTTTTGGGGGGTGGGGGTGGGTAAACTGCCAAAATGAACAGAAAAAGAACTCCTGGGAACCATCCAACAGCCTCCAGACCCAGGGGCTACAGGGTAATCTGCTTGTGTAATGGGCTGGAAGTCCTTCATAATCCATCCCCTCCACTGTGCTGCACTATTGTAACTTTATTTGAACCTGACCTTATAAACAAATTTTTATGAAGCCGGAGTAAAGGTGCCTCAAGCAGAGGTGAGTGGGTTTCCCCAGGAGTCAGTAAAAGTTAAACCCGAGGTACCACAGTCTTCATTAAAACACCACCAGGGAACTTCCAGTGGTCCAGCCCACTCTTCAAGCCTTCCGCCGCAGGCCGGGGCAGAGGGCAGACCTACACTCACGGCCGGGAAGGGAACCAGGGCCGACCAGCTGCGAGAGACAGGCTCTAGAGTGAGCTGGAGTGGAACCCTCTCCTTTTTCAGTTCCCAAGCATCACCCTGGGGCAGGCTGGTCCAGGTGTAAGCTGCCTGGCTCCCTCAGAGGCTAGCCCCCAGGGAGTTCCTTAGGACCCTGTGATGCCCCAGTTCCCGGCAAATCCTGCAGCCCCATCCTCCTTCCTCCACCCTCTCCCATTTTCCCCACCCTGGTGATGTGCTGACATTCGCAGAGTCATCACAGAGTATGTCCATGGACACACACACACACACACACACACACACACGGAGATCTTGATCACACCTTTATAATAAGACAAGGATGGTTATTGCGCATTTACAGAGGATGAAATTAAGGCAGAGAAAGACAGCAGAGCCAGAATTCAATCTCTTATTTTTTTTGGCCTCCAAGCCCAGCATTCTTTCTGCTAAACCACATTGTCTCGCTGGGCTTCCTGTTCTAATTAACTCATTTACATCAAGCTGTTTTGGACTCAGTGTGCTTTCATTTCTAAGAATATATGCATTTTACAAGCATATTCCAAATTCCCCCTCTTTTTCTCCTCCAACAATCTTGACGCAGACGGGATGGCTAATAACACTTCATCATGGAATAACAGATGTTACAGGGGGATATTAAGAAGGACAGTCACCCTTAAGCTTATGCCACTCAGGCAGTAACTCCAACCCCAAATAGGAAAGAAAAAACAATGTAGAAAGCCATCCCTGAGATAGTTTTCGGCTCCCATGATGCTTTTTAAGTGGCAAAATTTGACTCTTCCGTTGGATCGTTCTTTTCAGCCCATCTCAAAATCAGTTAAAAAATGAAATGAGCATGGTTTGGGATTTATATGTGCATTCGGCTATATTTAAATTGGATAACCAACATGAACCTACTGTGCAGTACATGGAACTCTGCTCAATATTATGTGGCAGCCTGGTTGGGAGGAGAGTTTGTGGGGGGAGAATGAACACACGTATATGTGCGGCACGGCTGAGTCCCTTCTCTGTTCGTCTGAAACTATCTTTTGCCAATCGGCTATACCCCAGTAGAAAATAAATTTTAAAAAAAAAAAAAGGATAACCAACAATGATCTACTGTATAGCACAGGGAACTCTACTCAGTGTTATATAGCAGCCTAGATGGGAGGGGAGTTTGGGGAAGAATGGATATACATATATGCATGGCTGGGTCCCTTTGATGTCCACCTGCAACTATCACAACACTGTTAATCAGCTATACTTTAATAGAAAATAAAAAGTCAAAAAAATTAAATGAGTAAGAACATAAAGTAAAAGAGAAGTGCTTTAAAGGACTCCCATATCATTACCAGTTGTAAAGGAAATGTGGAAATTATGGGGCCCAAAGTCACAGACAAGATTCTTTCCAGTGGTTTGATTCTACATTTTGGAACCAACCAGACTGTGGGTAAAGACGTGACGAGGCTCTCGGCCCCGGGGTTGGGTAGGATTCCTGGAAGTGAGGTACACCACAGGACCGCTGAGCATCAGGGTCAGCTGGGACCACGTGCTCTGAGCCAGCGGATTTTGAGAACCATTAAAAGAAAATACAGTGCCACCCATCCTGGTTGGACGCCCTGCTCTCCTGGGGCTTGTGGGACCAGGCTCCAGTTAGCAGGAGTGCCAACCACCAGCTTGTGGGGTTTGCCCTGTGTAACAAGGTTGGGTGGAGCCCTTACTGAAACCTAAGGAAACCCGGCTTGGAAACTGGAGTCCTCTTTGCCAGGCCTGCCTCAAATGCAGCCACTGTGTTGGAGAAGCCAGTTCAGGCCCTGTTCATATGAGCATCACTGTTTCTTGGGCAGAGCCAAGCCCTACGCCCCCTTCTCCCCTACTCCCGCCTGCCGCCCATGGCCTGGATGCGTGCCCTTTGACCGCCAAGGAAGACGAGGGAGAAAAGTGCAGAGTCCTGATCCAGCAGGTTCCTAGCATCTGACCAAAATCTTGGACCTCAAGTAGATGGATACAGAGAAACTGGAAACAGAATCAGTTTGAAAAGAGCATCTTGTACTGAGCTGTTCCAAGCTCAGGAAGAGCTCCCAGCATCCAGAGTCTGTTAGAGGAGTTTGTTGTACAT
Organism: Ovis aries; assembly: GCF_016772045.2. Classification (NCBI taxonomy): domain Eukaryota; kingdom Metazoa; phylum Chordata; class Mammalia; order Artiodactyla; family Bovidae; genus Ovis; species Ovis aries. The sequence continues at coordinate 32,868,116 of NC_056079.1, forward strand.
GATTCAGAGCCACATGGATTAAGTTTCCCTCAAAATATACATCAATTTGAAAATTAAAGGGGAAAGTGCCTGAGACAAGGCGTATTTGGATTTCTGTCAAACAGAGCTTTTGGAAGGCAATCTGGAAGCCAGGATGTGGCTTTTTAGGTCTTGCCCTGTCGTCGTCTGGGCCATGCACGGGCCCATTCTCTGCTCTGGTCGTCTCAGTGCACCTCCTTTTCCTCTTCATTGGGACTTTAGTCCAATATCGGTTGTCGCCTTGTGTTCAGAAATGAGTTGAGCTCAGCTTCAAAATCTCCGCACACTTAGTCCAGCTGTTCTCAAGAGCCTCCCACGTCCCTCACTCTACCCAACAGTGTGAAATGTCAGAGCCGGGAGGGACACTGCAGATCATTAATGCCAACCCCGCGCTGCAGATGCAGAAAGCCACTCGCTTCCTTCAAACCTCCTGGGAGTGGACCTGTGTCCCCTCGCTAAGATTCTTTTTTTTGTTTGTTTTTCTAACGTAGACCATTTTAAAGTCTTCATTGAATTTGGTGCAATATTGCTTCTGTTTATGTTTCGGTTTGTTGGCTTCGAGGCATGTGGGATCTTAGCTTCCTTACCAGGGACTGAACCTATACTTCCTGTACTGGAAGTCGAAGTCTTAACCACCGGATCACTACGGAAGCCTCTTCCCTCACCAGGATTCTAATCAGTGCCACAGTTTGTCTGCTTCATCCTCCTTTCTGCACGCGATTCCTTGAGCCTCCTCGCAGCCTCCTCTGTGATGTGTGAGATCGTCACAGCATCAGATCCTTTGACCCCCTTTCCTCTCCTGCAGACCCTTTGCCCTCATCTTCTCCCAACCCCCACCCCAGCAGATCCTCCTCTTTGCTCACAACTGCTTCTTCCTCATCATCAATTTCCTTCTCTGTCTCTGCTCTTTCTTTGGCTGCCCCATGTGGCTTGTGTGACCGCAGTTCCCTGACCAGTGACTGAACCAGGGACGGCAGTGAAAATGCAGAGTTCTAACCACTGGACTACCAGGGAACTCCCTCGATTTCCTTCTTGAAGGGCGTCTTTAGTGGTCCTTAGAGTTTGTGAGTGTTTTTTTTTTTTTTTAATCCCAGTTTTACTTTGAAAAATACCTTTATTTCATCCTCAGTGGGAAATGGCAGTTTAGCTTGATATTGAATATTAGGTTGACTCCTGTTTCCCCTGAGTGAGATGAAGACATTTTCCTTTCTCTTTTGTTGCTATTGAGGAGGATCCTATCTGTAAGTCTTGTAGAAATAAGACTTAGAGTCTTGTAAGTCTGTAGTCCTTTGTAGGGAATACATCTTTCCTTTTCTGTTGCTTCAAGATTTTTTTCTTTGTCTTTGATGTTTTGGAGTTTGTTTACTTATCTCTATTTTTGTCTGAGCTGGGTCTTTTTTTGGCCCTCAGGCTGAGTAGCCCTGAGGCATGGGGGATGTTAGCTCCTCCAACCAAGGATGGAAACTTCGTCTCCTGCAGTGGAAGTTGGATTCTTAACCACTCGACCACCAGAAAAGCCCCCTGTTCTGCAGCTTAATATAATGTGTCTAGATATGGATTTATTTTTATCTTCCATGCAATTCTTTTAAATATTTTTTAATTGAAGTCTAAGATTGATTTTTGTATTGAAGTATGGTTGATTTACAATGTTGTGGTAATTTCTGCTGTACCTCAGAGTGCCTCATTATACGTGTGTATACATTTTCTTTTATATTCTTTTCCATTATAGTTTCTCCTAGGACCTTGAATATAGTTCTCTGTGCTCTACAGTAGCATATGACTCTTTAAACAGTAGTTTGTATCTTTTACATCTGGAATCATTCTCATTAGTAACAATATTAACAAAAAATTTAAAAATATTAATAGCCACATATACGTTTCTCATGTGCTCTGCTTTACTATTTTATTTCTCATAACAGAATCTTATAGTCATTTTACAATCAGGGAAATTGGGTCACAGAGAGGTTAAATTATTTGCTCAAGCTTGACAGTAATTGGCAGTATCTAGATATTAAATTTTGAATATTTTTCTTCTTTCTATTAGCCTTTTCTGGTACTGCTAGGAGACATATGTTGGCTCTTTTCATCCATCCTGTGTTTTACCTGGTTTTTTTCTTTAGTGTATTTCACTTCTTTGTCTCTCTATGGAGCATTCTGAAATATTTCCTCAGGTCTCTCTCCATTTCTCTAATTCTCTCTTCTGTGTGTCTATTCTGCTATGTAAGCATCCCTTGCAGTTTAGTTTCTGTAACCATATTTTTCATTTCAGTTCCCTCTTGCTCATTTCAGATCTTTCTATTTTTTAGAAATAATGTCTTATAATATTTTTAAGAATAGCCTTTGATTTGTAAAATCATTTAAAAACACTAATTTTGCTGTCTCTATCTAGTAGTTTATCTACCATCTGAAATTTTGAAGAGTTTAATCCTGCTGTTTATTTTAGACTGCTGACTCTTACACATGGTAGATTATTTCCTTCTGGTTTTATAATTTCTTATTGTAAGCAGAGCTTTATTTCTCCTGTGGGAATTCTCTGTGGCCTGGAGTGTTGGAGTTTAATTTCAGAGTGGTTTTATATTTGCTTCTGCCAGGTATCCTAGGGGTATCACTTGCAAAATACCAATTTTATGTTAATTTCTTGGCTTGGGGTTTTTCTCCGATGCAGGTAGTGGCTATTTGGACTTGTGCCAGGCATATGACTGGGGTTGTGATTTTTCCTAGCGAGCTGTCCTTCCCCATTTGGAGTCAGAGCAGAGATGAGCTTCCTTGATGTCTTTCTGGGTTGATTTTTGGCCTTTCTGGGAGCATCTGGGTTTCATGTAGGGGACTCAATTCCAACCCCTCCTTTCAACCAGACTGGAGGCCTCATCTCCTGGACCCTGCATGGGGGTTAGAGTCCAAGTCCACAGCCATTTCTGTGTGGGATCATCACCCCAGGACCACTGCAGTATAAGTTCCAGAGTCTGCTCTCCCAGCTTTCAGGAAATCTGAAAATTTCCTGTTCTGTCTATTAAGTTTGTCCATGTTTTATTTATTTATTTTTATTTCTAAAAATCATGATAAAATACACATAGCATAAAATTTACCACTCTAGCTAGTTCCCGTTGTGCAACGATCACCTCCATCCATCCACAGAACTCCTTTCATCTTACAAAACTGACATTTTGTATCCATGAGACAGTATAGCGCCTCATCTCTCCCTTCCACAACCTCTGGTACCCACCATTCTACTTCCTGTCTCTATGAATTCGCCTCCCATAAGTGGAATCATACAATTTGTCCTTTTGTGACTGGTTTATTTCACTTAGCGTAATGTCTTCAAGGGCTTCCCTGGTGACTCAGATGGTAAAGAATCAGCATGCGATGTGGGAGACCTTGGTTCGATCCCTGGGTGGGGACGATCCCATGGAGGAGAGCATGGCAACCCACTCCAGTATTCTTGCCTGGAGAATCTCTGAGGACAGAGGAGCCTGGCAGGCTACAGTCCACTGGATCGCAGAGTTGGACACAACTGAGCGACTAAGCACAATGTCTTCAAAGTTCATCTATATTGTAGCACGTTTTAGAATTTCCTTCCTGTTTAAGACTGAGTAATATTCTGTTGTATATGTACAACGCATTTTGTTCATCCGTTCATCCTTGGATGGACTTGGGTTGCCTCCACCTTTTGGCTCTTGCAAATGCTGCTAGGGATGTGGGTGTGCAAATATCTTTCAGTTCTTTTGGATGTGTACCCAGAAGTGGAATTGCTGATCATATGGTAGTTCTATTTTTAGTTTTTTGAGGAACTGCCATATCATTTTCCATAGCAGCTGCACCATTTTACGTTCCCACCAACAGTGCACAGGGGTTCCAATTTCTCCACATCCCCACTAACACTTGCTATTTTCTGTTTTTCTGTTTTGTGTTTATAGAGGCCATCCTAATGGGTGTGAGGTGGTATCTCATTGCGGTTTTGGTTTCCATTTCTCTAATGACTAGTCGAGCATCTTTTCATGTGCTTATTGGCCATCTGTGTATTTTCTTTGGAGAAATGTCTATTGAAGTCCTTTGCCCGTTTTTAAGTTTGGTTGTTTTATTGTTGCTGTTGCCATGCATCTTAAGAGTTTTATTTTAGAAGAATTTCTCAGTGTTTATATGAGAGGATTTCTATGCTATCCTATGGCTACTGACTGCCCGAGGGAGTCTCTAAGATTTGCTTTCTTCTGAAGCCCCCTGCAATTAACAGTTTCACAGCCAAGGAAGTTCCCTCAACCTTTTCTAGAAGGTGCCCTCTCTGCTTTCTTGTCCTAACAGGGATGGCTTTGCCCTGTATGATACCACTGTCTGTGAAACCCTCTCAAGTAAAGGGCCCAACACTCCCCTCTCACCCTTACAAACTACACTTACATCTCAGAATCAGGGTAGGGGTAGAATATTTATTAAAGACATTTCCGTCTTGGTCTCATCTCCAACTTCTGTCATCCCCCTGATGTCTGTCCTGGGAACACAGTGTTCATTGGAGCCTCAGCTTCATTGGGTGCTGTGAATAGAACCCCAGCTTTGAAGATGAATATATAGAACCTTGAAGTTCCATTTCCATGATCGACATACTTCCTAACCATTCTGCACTTCAGTCTCCTCACCTTCAAAAAAACATGGGACAAGAAACCTACCTTAAGGGATTTCTTGCCTGATGGCCCAGTGGCTAAGACTTCACACTCCCAAGGCAGGGCACTTTGGTCTCTGGTCAGGGGACTAGATCCCACATGCCATGACCAAAAGCCCGCATGCCTCAACTGAAAGAAGAAAGATCCTGAATGCCCCAACTAAGACCCAGCACGGGCAAATAAAATAAATAGATACATATCTTTTAAAAAGAGAAAGAAACCTACCTTAAGAGGTAATTTTAAGAATTAAATGAGATAATGCACTTCAGATGCCTATCATGGGGTGAATTCTTATGAAGATATTTCAGTTTCACATCACTCTTCTTTATCAATCATGTGTCTACAAGTCAGATTTTATTCTCACCCCAAACCACTCTCCTCTTGTAATGTACGACTCTGTGATCTCATCTGAATAACCTGCTGTATCTCACCTGTATAAACTTTCTGAGGTTACTGTAGCAAATCAACACAAACTTGGTGGCTAGGGGGGATAAATGTTATTCTCTCACAGCTCCAGAGGCCAGAAGTCAAAAATCACTATTACTGAGCTGAAATTGGGTTGTTGGCAGGGCCTCACCTCCCTCCCTCAGGGAGTTCTAGGGGAGAATCCTTGCCTCTTTCAGCTTCTGGTGTCTGCAGGTGTTCCTTGGCTCATGGCTACATCACTTGTCTCTGCCTTCCCCTCTTCTATGAGTCAGACATTCCTTTGTGAGGACCCTTCTAATTTCGTGAGGGTTCACCTGGATAAACTGACTAATCTCTCCATCTCAAGATCCTTAACTGAATTATACTGGCATAGTATTTTTTTTTTTTTTTTTAGCCATATAAGGTAGCAATTACAGGTTCTAGGGGTTGGGTCGTGGATATATTTTTTCAGAGCAGGGCACTGCTCAGCCCACCACACCTGCCTCCCACCTAGTTTTCCATTCCCACTGAATGTGCTTTTCAGCCGCATCATATTATCTCATCTTTCTTCACATCCTGTTCTTTTGGGTTATCCTTGGTCCCCTAGATTCACTGCCTTGCTCCTTGCAGTCCTCTCCCACAGCTAGATATTCTCATTGTCATTTCCACTTTTGCTTTCCTGGAGACTTTAATACATTTCATCATGTCAGTCTTTCTTTTAAAAAAATAAATTTATTTATTTATTTGATTACACCAGGTTTTAGTTGTGGCATGCGGGATCTAATTTCCTGACCAGGAATTGAACCTGGACTCCTGCAATGGGAGCACAGTCTTAGCCACTGGACCACCAGGGAAGTCTTGTCACTCCTTTTAATCCACCCAAAGAAACAGGAGCCTTCAGGAGGGAGCTCTCTTTACTCCTTTCCCTTTCCTCTAAAGTAATGAACCCATTTCTTCTCTCTTTTTCCACCTCCTTCTCTCTCTTTTTTCTTATCTGTCTCCACTTTGGGGTATGAATTGTGTTGAGGGGGGTGGGATGACAGGAAGAAGAATGCTGGGGGTCCCAACCACAGACCTACGTGCAGGTGGGCTCCCAGACATCTGGGAAGGTGGTGTCTCTCCTTGGTTTAGCCAACATAGCTGTCAATACAGCCTGAGTCCAAGCCAGCTCAGCAGGAGATGCTGGTAGGGCTCTGGATGCTGGGGGTGAGGGTGGGGGTGCTGACGTCCCACTAAAACCAGGGTGTCAGACTACAAAAAGCAGATGGCGCTGCAGACCAGTTTGTTTTCCTACAGGTGCTTAGATTTCTCTGGATATCTCCCAAACTGATTAAATATTTCAGAGGCGGGGGGTAGATGGGAAGGAATTCTGCATTTTGGATCCACAGGGGCATTTTAAAGAGTCAAAACCTTAATAATCCTCTAGTCTATACATTATTGTTGTTGTTTAGTCACTGGTCATATCTGACTCTTTTGTGACACCATGGACTGTAGCCTCCCCAGGCTTCTCTGTCCATGGGATTTCCCAGGCAAGAATACTGGAGCAGGCTGCCATTTCCTTCTCCAGTGGATCTTCCCAACCCAGGGACTGAGCCCGCATCTCTTGAATCTCCTGCACTGGCAGGCGAATTCTTTATGCATAGTACCACTGTTACTCTGATCAAAGTCCTTTGGTCTAATGAGTAAAACCTCTTTACACCCTGGGACCTAGAGATCAGAGTGTTGACATTTCATTCTTCCTGGACCTGGTCCCGTGAAAGCCTATTGGCTGAACCCTCTTATGGCACTTGCAGTATTAATACAGTCCAGTTGAGAAGGATGAGACTTGGCTGGACACCTGCAGCAAGATTATTTTAAGGACTTTTTATACCTGCCCCAATCCTGGCCCATCCCAACCAAGCATATAGAAAATATGATCATTTCTCTGGGGGAAAAAAAAGAAGAAGGCTTCAGTGAAGATTTAAAGCAATTTAGAAGCAATCCACTCAGCTTTGGAAGTGAGAAATGGTTGTCCTTGAAGCTTGAGGACACCATCTGCAGCAGACCCACCGTGTAATAATGGGATATGTGGGGTAAGACTCTAATATGAACCTCAGTTCCATTTCTTAGGTTTTTTCCAGTGAACCGAAAATCATATCCCTTCACCTTTTCTTTGGCTTCCCAACTCGTTTCATTTTGCAAGCTGGAATTGAAACCAGCTTGAGCCCTTGGTGCAGGGGAAGGGAGAGAGCAAGAGAGGGTGTCTCAAAGGACCCTCCTGTCTCCGATTGGCTTAGAGTTTCCACCAGGCAAAGCCAAGCAGGCTGTTGGGGGTGAACAGTGAGTTCCTGATCCCGGAAGGACACTGTCGGCCAGGAGATGCGCTCTCAGCTCCCAAGTCAGAACCAGTAATTTTATCTATGTTTTAATACGGTATTGTTATTTTTGTCGATTCTTTTCATATTTATTTTAGCCACGCTGTGTCCATGTTGCTGTATGGGGCGCTGCTCCCTGGTGTGGTGCTAGGCTTCTCATCACGTCATTGCAGTGACTTCTCTTATTGTGGAGCACAGGCTCTAGGGTGTGAGCGCACATTAACTGCTGCTACCAGGCTCTGGGCACAGGCTCAGTAGCTGTAGCAAAGCAGTTTAGTTGTTCCACGGCACGTGGGATCTTCTCGGATCAGGGATCGAACCCATGTCTCCTGTGTTGACAGACAGAGTCTACCACTGAGTCACCAGAGAAGCTCCAGAAGCAATAATTTTAAAAGAACCTGTCTTGGGACTTCCCCAGTGGTCCAGTGGCTAAGACCCCCGTGCTGCCAATGCAGGGGGCTCAACTTTGATCCCTGGTCAGAGGACTAGATCCCGCATACCGCAACTAAGATTCCACCCACTGCAACTAAGACCCAACACGGCTGAATAAATAAATAAATACTTTTAAAATTTTTTAAATAAAAAGACCTGTCCTATTTGTCTCCCTGGAAGCCCACAGCCTGTACGATGTACACTCTGCCCGCGATGCTTTGCTTCATCTTCTAACTTCCTGATCCCTGGACTTATTTCCTACTGTGGTTTCACACTCCCAGCTTAGATCAGACAGTTGAGACTATTCCTCTGGTACTAACAGTGCCCACTCCTTTCTGCTCTACCAGTTTATCGTATCTTCTGGTCCAGTTCAGCCTCCCTTGTCTAGTGCTTGTCCTGGGAGTCACCCCAGGCTGACAAATGGAATCTGAACATCGCCAACCTCATTCAGTTCTTTCTGGATAGCTTCCCCAAGGCATCTTCCAGCCATCACGCTCTCCCCAAACCTGCTCCTTGATTCTGTATTTTTTTTTTTAAATTGGAGCATCGTTGTTTCACAATGCTGTGTTAGTTTCTAGTGTACAGCAAAGTGAATCAGCCATACATATCCATATATTCCCTCTTTTTTGTGTCTACTTCCCATTTAGGTCAGCACAGAGCGTGGAGTAGAGTTCCCTGTGCTGGGCAGTAGGTTCTATTGAGTTATCTGTTTTGTATGTAGCATCAGTAGTATATATGTGTCAACCCCCACTGCCCAATTCATCCCACCCACCCTTCTTTCCTCCTTGGTATCCATACATCTGTTCTCTACATCTGCATCTTTATTTCTGCTTTGTAAATACGATCATCTGTACCAATTTTTTCAGATTCCAGATATATGCATTAATATATAATTTTTTTTTCTCTTTCTTGTCCTGTATTTTTTTTTAACTGAGGGATAGTTGCTGTATAATGTTACAAGAATACAACACAGTGTAAGTTACAGGTATACGATATAGCGATTCATAATTTTTAAAGGTTATGTTCCAATTATAGTTATTACAAAATATGGGCTATATTCCCTGTGCTGTCCAACAAATCCTTGTATCTTTTTTATTTGGACTGCACTAAGTAGCTTGTGGGATCTTAGTTCCCTGACCAGTGACTGAACCCAGGCCCTCAGCAGTGAGGGCATAGAGGCCTAACCAACTTGATCACCAGGGAATTCCCCCTTGTAGCTTATTTTATACATGATAGTTTGGACCTCTTAATCCCTTACCTCAGCCATGCCTCTTTCCCCCTGTAGTTTTTTCTCTTCATTACTAGTATCAATAGTTGCTCAGTTTATTATTCAACCAGAAATCAAAGAGCCATTCTAGCGTCCTCTTTTCCTTTACCTTTATTTCCAGTTCATTTGTTTCTGCTTAATACCATCCACTCCCTTCCCTTTCTATCATTTCTGTACCACCTTGGTTCAAGCTCGCCGCTTGCACCTGGATTTCCTTACTGGTCTCTCTGGCTGGTCTGGCCTCATGCCTTCCTTCCTGCACTGGCCACAGTGCCGGTGACTGGAATATTGAACACAGACTTCACCCCATCTACCTCCCAACTTAAACTATCTCCGTGGTGCCCCAGCTGCGGCAGAACAATCCAAAATCCTCAGTATGCTAGAGAAGACCCCACCTATTGCGATAGCTGCTTTGCCCTCCCACCTTATTTCCTGCCATTTCCCCACAATTTACCCTCATTTGTGCCCCAAACATGCCATGTCCTCCTTCATCTCTTAGTTCCCTGACCAGTGATTGAACCCAGGCCCTCACCAGTGAGGGTACAGAGTCTTAACCAACTGGATCACCCCTTTTCTTCAGGTCTCATTAACTGTGAACTCTCTTTCCAGTCTCTCCCACCTTTCAAGTCAGGCAAACCTCCACTGGTTTTTTAAAGTCTGGATCAAATGTCACCTGCTAATAAACATCAAATTAGTAGCACTCATCTCTTGATGGGAAGGGAGTTATGGTGATTTTTCACTTTCTATGAATCATATTTTGTTTGAACTTTCTTGAAATGCTATATTACTGTCATCATTAAATTTTTTTAAAAGATGACTTTTTTCTCCTTTCCTTTGAAAACTTCCCTGCCTTTCCTCTCCAGATGGAATTAATTATGCCCTCTGATGGTCTTTCAAGGCATCTGTTCTTGTATGACTTTCATAAATGATGATAGAGAACTGGTTTGTATCTGTCTTCTCAGCCAAACTGTAAGCAATTTAAAGACAGTAACCATGTCTTATCCAGCTTGGTACTTACAGCACAATCCCTGGTATATAGGAGGCACTGAAAAAATGCTCATGGAATGGAACTAAATTACCCAAGTTCAACTTAACTAATTAGTGGCAAAGTCCAGACTAAAATCCAGGTCTCTTGATTCCCACTCCAATGTTTTGCCCTTTTCACTATATTGATGTACATGACAAATTTGATTACAAGGTGTCTTAGTGAGGTAGCGTGTGTGGAAGAAAAGGAAACAAGCTTTCCTCCTTTGATAAATGGGAGAATTATCCTGTTTGTCTTCTCAGTCTTTATGAGGACCAAACAGGACAACGGTTGCCAACATTCTTGATAAAAGTAAAAGCTGCATATAGAGGAAGGGGATTATTATTCATATACAATTCACTAGTAGTTTTCATCTTTAGCAAGTGGATTATAAATTAGAACAGACATTTCTATATTATTCTAAAGCCATCAAAAAAGGATTTACTCTTTCTTCTCTGACCCTCAAGGCCAAATGTAATGGAAGTATAGTTAGAAGGAGGCAGTGTCTGTCTGGGTTTGTGTACTATTTTGTTTACATATTGAGCTCGGAAAGTTTCTCTTCTGTCTCTTGCAGATGGTCCCCTAGTCACTTTATCCAGGTGTGTGACGGGGTGAGTCCCAGAGATGAGTTTACATCTGGGCTGTAGAGCTGCACGTTGCTTCCTCACTGTGTAATTTCCAAAGTCCTTGATGGGATAAGCTATTGCACTCTTGAAATACCAGGATGCTCTACACAAGAGATATTCTGAAAACAGGAGACCTTAGAAACTTGATAGAAGATGCAAAATTTAATAGAAGAGTTGGAAGAGGGCAATGAAGAGGTCACCTAGAAAGTAGAGCAAAAAGACAAAAAGTCAGAGAACAGTAGAGGAGGGATAGGAGAGGGAAAGATGGGGGAGTTTGGGATTAGCAGATGCAAACTAGTGTTTGTAGGATAGATAAACAACAGCGTCCTACTGTATAGTCAATATCCTGTGATAAACCATAATGCAAAAGAATATGAAAAAGAATATATACCTACATCTGAATCACTTCGATGTACAGTAGAAATTAAACACAGCTTTGTAAACCAACGGTGCTTGAGTAAAATTTTTTAGAAAAAGAGTAGAGAAAAACAGAAGAAATTTAGAGGGCAAATCCTTGAAGTTCAACATTTGAACAAGAGAAAGTTCGAAAAGGGAGAACAGAGTGAGGAGAAGGAGGAAAAATTTTTAAATAGTGTACTTATCTATTTGGCTGCATTGCATTTTTATTGCTGTCAGTGGGCTTTCTCTAACTGCGGCAAGTGGGGGCTACTCTTTGTTGCGGTGAGAAGGTGTCTCACTGCAGCGACTCCTCTTGGTGCGGAGCACAGGCTCTCGGGCTTCCGTAGTTACGTCATCTCCGGAGTTATGGCTCCCAGGCTCCCCAGCACAGGCTCTTGGGCTTCAGTAGTTGGGCTGCACGGGCTTAGCCACTCCACGGCATGTGGGATCCTCCCGGACCAGGAATGGAACCCATGTTTCCTGCATTGACAGGTGGACTGTTTACCCCTGAGCCACGAAGGAAACCCCTCCAGCTAAAATTCTATCTTCAGCCAGACTCCAGGAGAGAAGAGTGAATTTCCAGACAGTCAGGGTCTCAAAATCTTCACTCTCATGTACCCTTTCCCCAGAAGCTCCTAGAGGATCAAACCCCCAAAAAAGAAGGTAGGAAAAAAAAAAAAGACAAAGGATTCAGCATGGGAAAAGATGGCATCATCAGGCTGATGGTGGAGGTCACCCAGCAGCATCAGATGAGGGGCTGGTTCAGATGGGAGGTCCCCAGGCAGTGGGAAAGACTTCCTCAAGAGATTTCAACCGAGTGAGAGGCGAACACTTTGGGAAGAGTTAGGGGTTGGATTAATGATGAGGACAGAGAAAACTCAGGGAACAGAGAAGAGAATCACAATACAAATATTGATGCAACCAAATGATAACAGTACTGGGCTGATGGGAAAAAGGAATTCATAGGGCCTAGACCCCATCTTAGGCCTGTTCATGCTGATCATGCTCGGCCACCTTTCCAGTGGACTCTGAACTCTGCGTTTAGTGCCTATGAAAACAACAGAAGGATAAGACCCCCTCCAGACAGGGGAACCTTGAAGATCGTATCTAGGTTACTCATTGCCTAAGAGAAAGCATACACTAATCACCCCCTCCTCCAGACAGGCCATAAATTTTTCTGTATCTATCGAGTGTAACCTTGGGTTTATTGATTATTGGTTAATTGTCTGAGCACATGAGCACATAGCACGTGAATGATGGGGTTATTGGGATTGTATTTTTCTTGGTTTATGTAAGTCTCAAGGAATTTGGGGTGGTGGGTTCGGACACGTACACATGGGGCATAAAAGATTTTCACAAATGCTGGTCGGGGTCCTTGGCTAAGAGGAGACTCTGCCTTCAGCCCGCCGATGTAATAAACTGCACTCCACTATCTGCATTGTCCTTCTGAGTGAGTTTGTTTCCCGGAATGCGTGGCTACAACATGGGGTTTAGAAAGTCGAGTTTTTGAGGGGTAGGCTGTGGTGTTGGAGGACTAACTCATAGTTTCCATGGTTGGAAGCAGATAGATGATTAAAGCCGAAAAGTCAAGGACCAGTGATATAATCATGTAATTTAGAAGTATGAGGGTAACTACTATATGAATCAGCTCAGATCATTGAATTTGTTGTTTCTAGGGGATGGGGAATGGGGAGTGGGAAGTCTTGGCGATATTGCTGTTTGCAGATAGCAACCCACTCCAGTATTCTTCCTGGGAGAATGCTATGGACAGAGGAGCCTGGCTGGCTATGGTCCACAGCGTCACAAAGAGTCAGACACGACTGAAGTGACTGAGTGTGCAGGCACGTTGATCTGGTTTTAAATATACCTTGTAAGTTTATCTCCCTCAAATCCATGTGGATGGCTCACCCACTGGCTGCATCACCTGGTGCTCTTCAGAACCCTCAAGATCTGGGCCATATCTCCAGTAAGCTTTACTTAGCTGGTCTGGAGGGAAATCTAGACTTGAGGATTTTAAAACATTTTCCCAGAGGAGTCTAAATGTCAGTCACCTTTGAGCACCACCAAAGAAAAGAAAAGGTGGGCGTACAGCTTTGATAGAAATTAAAACTAACTTTAAAAGAGATGAATACATAAATAAAGCACACAGGATAGTTCTGAGCACTCTACCATTCAATATATTAATACTCCCAATGGAGGTCGGGGGTGGTGGAGGGGAAGTCCCAAAAAAGGATGGCCTGAGATGCTCAAGGCTGGTGCCACTCAAACCTTCCAGAATTTGATTCTTATCAGTGTGCCCCACCCCACCCCAAACACACTCATCTCAACCTGAAATTCCTTTAACAGAGGAGAGCTTTTCATAGGGGGTTATGGCTAAAACAGAATACCTGGGAAATGCCAGAGGATTAACTTTACACGGAGGTGTGAATGGCATGCATCTGATCCTTTCCCTGGAAGGGTCAGAGGGCAGAGGTCATGAGAGTAATGAGAGCCCGCACTGGAGACGAAGGGGAGGAGGAGAGTTGAGGTGAGGGAGGGTGAGAAAAGGGAGACGAAACAAAGAAGTCAAACTCCAAGTCCTTTTTATCGAATTCCAGACAAATGGCCTCTCCCTCTGCTTTCCAATGAGACCCTCTAAGGAGCCAACGTGAGTCCGCGTGTTAATTAAAGTCCCGGGCTGGTGACTTTCAGAAAGGAGAGTCTCTGTAGCTTATTCTCTCTTCTGGTCCCTGGGTCACCGAGAGCTGTGTTCCAGCTCCTGAAGGAGGGCGGCTGCCTGCCACTTTGGGTCACGTTAGAAGAATGGCGTTATTATGCTGGCCGACATCACTATCTTCCCCGACACATCTACAGGTGTGCTCTTCTTACGGTGCCTCTCACAGGCCTCTTTTTCCTCCTCTGCTGTTGGCCTCTTATGGATATAGGAGCCTGCCTGTTATTCACCATGCGGTGTATTGTTACCCTCTCTGATTTGCTGTTGTTTGAACCAGATGCTGTCTGTCGTGCAGCATTTAATCCCTTGAAAGGCTGAAGGATGCAATTTACGTGAATGATGGCTCTTTATAAGAAGGCAAAGTCATATTGTACTTCATGCTTATCTGGAGTAGGTTTCCCTGTCTCCACTCCCACCCTGACTAAGAGATTAATGAATCGAGAAGCGCATTTTGGTGGCTTGAAACTGACTGCCCCCTGGGAAATGGCAACACATTCCGGTGATCACTAGGCATCTAGAGGGTTCCGCTGCTGGTTTCTCCTTTCTGCACAGAGCCACCTCAGCTCTATCCGGCATCATAAATCGAGGGGAGGATGAAGCTTGCCTAGAGCCATAGTCCTCTTCCTTGTGGCATCCCAAATGTCTTACAGGAGCCGACATGGTCAGGAGAGGTTGCTTTTAAAATAAACTTCCGTATGTCGAATCACTTATATATTTTGAATCATTTTTCCCCCATTGACTTTTATTCAGAAAATTAGATATACTGCAGATGGAGTTGATGTGATAAATAAAATCACCTTTCAAATTATTCAACTAGCATTTTTTTTAAGCCTACAAGTAAACCAGTTTAAAAAAAAATCCCACTAGGATGAAAGCATCAGAGAAGCTCAGTATAGAAGTGGAACACTCAGATCAATGGGAGACAATGGCCTTTATTGATTCTTACAGATGCTACAGTTATGTTGCATCCTCTGAAACCTAAGACATTGCACTATACAGACATCAGATCACTCTAATTACCAACATCAGAGAAAAACAGATTTTTATACAAATAAGCCGAATACAAAAAAAAGCACTTAAAACAGTGCCCAGCACATAGGAAACACAATACAGTAAGTCTCCGTCATACAAATGAATTCTGTTCTGAAAGCTTGTTTCTTAAGTTCAATCTGTTAGTAAGTCCAACATAGTTAAGCTACGTACCTAACACAATCGGCTATATAGTACTGTACTCTAAACAGGTTTGTAATTGTGTTTGTGAAAACACAAAATGTGTGTGCACATAATTCATAGAAAGCAAGCACACAAAATACAAACATTTTAAGTCTTACTGTACAGGACCTTGAGGGCTGTACAGTACAGCAGCTGGCATCCAGGGACTGGCATCAAGGGAACAGGGGAGAAGAGTCACTGACTGGAGGAAGGAGGGGAGGTAGGAGATGGTAGAACTGAAGGATCGCCACCAGCAATAGGAGACGAAGGGCAAGCTTCAGTGTCACTCACGCCTGGTGTTGACGCCATGAACGTTTGCATCTTGAAAGTTCATAGCTTGAAAGGTCATATGTAGGGGACTTACTGTAAACACTCTGACTTGTATGTTATTTTAACGCTGGACCACCGTGTAAGTGTTAGATTGAGACTCCACCCTCAGTCCCCATGGTGAGGGCCCAGACCCCACGCAGGTCCTGAGGATACAGGGCTCTTGGATTCGTCAGGGGGAGAAGACATAGCCCCCAAAGAAGGAGCAATCCCTTCCTGGGGGTGTTGGGAGAGGCTGGAAATTTTCCCAAAGGATGGAACCTTCCTTCAGCCTTGGTCCTGAAAACTGGAGGGGTCCCAGGAGAGGGCTTTTCCAGGCAAACGGAGCAGAGTTTGCCTGAGCGCAAGGGTATGACTGTAGCTGGAAATCGTTGTGAGAAGGAAGGATAGGTTTCAGAGAAGGAGGTATGATGAAACTGGAAGGCAAGCAGTAGATACTGAAGAGTCTTCAGTGCTTCTTGAAGGAGTCTGGACTTTACACCATAGAAGGATTTTCAGTAGGAGTGTTTGTGTATCTGGTGTGTGTGGACTGTCTCAAATCACCATAGCCGTAAGGCTTTCTAGAGTTTAAGGGACAATTCAAGAGAGGACTAGAGGTTAGATGAACAAGTTGAATATTAGAATCATGATCAAGAGCAACCCCGCAATCCAGGGAAGAGGCAGATAGCAAAGATAAAAGAAGGAAGAAGTTAAGGAAAGGGGAAGTCCTCCAGGAAGGGCGAGGTTGGGTATGATGGGGTGGAATCTTGGAAACTGTGTCTGATGCCACTTCCTGGGTGGAGGAGACAGAGAGAGGTCCCCTTACACAGCATTGGTCAAAGAGATGGGTGTCGGGGAGGAGGGGTGGTGTGGTGGGAGGAGGGAACAAGCCTCTTGAAAATGCAGACACTTGGGCTCTGCCCCAGGCCTGACAATCAGCATGTACAGCTCAGTCTACCCAGGATTCTTGGGCATCCTGAAGTCTGAGGATGGGTTATCTGCATTCAAGGTAGAGAAGGAATGGGCCTCGAGAGAGAGCACACATCACACACTTGCTGGTCAGGGGTGGCCCCCAGCTGAGGGACAGCCTGGATCCTGAAGCCTGGACATGGTGTCACTTGGACAGCGAGGATGCCAGGCCTCTGCTCCTCTGGTCTCTGTGTGATCTGCATCCTGGGCTGTGCTCAGTCTTCTCAGCTGTCTCGGAAGACAGCTCTGCACTCTTCTGGAAGTCCAGAAAGAGCAGAAAGGGCCCAGAGCTGGGTTCTGGCCACCATACACCTCTTACTGGCAGTGTGGCCAGAAGCTGATCGCTTGACCTCTCTGAGCTTCGAGTTTTCAGAAGGAGACACTGAAATCTGCCACAGCTGCTTTATTCAGCTGTGGGGCAAGAATCTTTGCTGTGATGACTCTAAGCGTTTAATAGCAGGATGGGCATCAAAGGAGTTCCTGGGGTCTTGGGGAAGGTCTATGAGTTTGACTCGAGTGGAGGGTAAATGAGGGCATATTTTGATAAATACACATGTGCATTTTACAGTGTGTCAGTTATACCTCGCTTAAAAAAAAAGGAAGAAGAAGATAAAACATCCTAGTGAAGCATGGTTGGCCCTGTTTTTGCCTGTGGTGGGTTTCCAGCAGCCTCTGGGTAGAGCCCAGCCTGGGCCCAGGGAGTCCTGGGCTGCAGTCCCTTCTTCTCAGACCCTCAGAACCTGCTGTCTCAGTGCATGTGGGGTAAAGCAAGGGCTTCCCATGTAGTGCCAGCGGTAAAGAACCTGCCTGCCAATGCAGGAGAGACGCCAGTTCAATAGGGAAGATCCCCTGGAGAAGGAGATGGCAACCCACTCCAGCATTCTTGCCTGGAGAAGCCCATGGACAGGGGAGCCTGGCGGGCTACAGCCCATGGGGTTGCAGAGAGTCAGACATGCCTGAAGCAACTGAGCACACACATACCTTTGGCTTTTAGAGACCAACCAGGGGCCCTAAACTCAAGGGAGCGCAGACTCAGAACCAGGGCTGAAGTAATGATGGAAAACGCAGCCATAAGTGAACACAAGGAGAGCAAAAGCCCCAGGTCGAGGGGCTCGAGAATTTCAGAACCAGGTATCACTTCATCCGTTGCACCCTTTGAAAAGGGGGTGTTGCTGCAGGGAAGTCTTGGAAGATAGATGCGTGTCCCAGGCTCAGGGCTTCTGCGGCACGGTGATTTGCACTTGACCCTTGTCCGGGAGCGTCATTTCCCCTTGGCTCCCTGAGCAGGGCTCTCTGTTCAGACTGGGGGTTCTGGCAGCGTGGCTATCTGGCCGCAGCTCAGTGTCCTTAGATATCCACAAGAAAAACAGCTTTTCTCTCTGAGCCACATGACCTCCCTGGGTGGAACAGAACAGTTACCTAAGAGTTTACGGGACAATTACAAACCACCTCCCTGGAGGGGGTGTCAGAGGCCAGCAGGAAGCGTGGAATCTAAGTGGCCACCCTTCCTGCAGAGATGCTGACAGCAGAGGCTCCAGGCCCACGCTGTCTGCCTCCGGAGGCCAGGACCCCACGGAAGGAGAGAGAAAGAGGCGGGTGAAACCCCAATCAGTCCAAGAGCCAGGGAAGAGGACTCCACTGCTGTTTCTCCTGGGAGCTGCAGGGGTGATTTCAAATTCCTCTTTAGGGCTGCTGTAATTAAGACAATAACTCAAAAGTCTTGGAAAGGGCAGCCAACGTGAAAAGTTAAGGACCTTAGCCATCAAAATGTTCGCTGTACTTTCCCGCCTGTTCCAAGAGAGGGGACTTTCTACATAAAGGAACAGGGGACATCCTGGATGTGAATGAAGAGCAGGCAGTGTGGGTCATAGAGTGAGATAGTGGCAGAGAGCCAGCCAGCAGCACCCCCTGTGCCCCACCCCCTGCATCCCCCCAAGCATCCATTCAGCATTCCAATCTTTTTCCTCTGAAAGCGAAAGTGTTAGTTACTCAGTCGTGTCCAACTCTTTGGGACCCCTATGGACTGTAACCTGCTGGGTTCCTCTGTCCATGGAATTCTCCAGGCAAGAATACCGGAGTGGGTATCCATTCCCTTCTCCAGGAGATCTTCCCCACTCAGGGATCGAACCCGGGTCTCCTGCATTGCAGGCAGATTCTTTACCACCTAACAGAGCAATAGCTCTCCTTCAAAAGAGCTCAGAAACACTGATTCCCTCTCTGTACTTCTGGGGCCTCTGAGAATCTAGTCTTCTCCTGGGTCTCCAGGGGCTCCCACCTTTCTCTGACGGGTTGGAGAGCTTGGCTCATCTTTTATTACCAGAATGCGAATCCCATAGTCACTATGCTCCCGCCGTGGAGTTGGCTGACCCCTGTGAAATGATGGTTTTCATCAGAGAAATACTGTGAGCTTGCAATGATATTCAGAAGGTTGTGATTCCAAACCAAGGAAGAAAAATAGTTCAGAGACAGTTAACTGATAGAAAATGGTCTGGGCCTTCAGGGAACAACGGACAAGTTCCTGGTTCTCCATCCAGGGAAGAGCCAGGAGTACAGGCCACTAGCATGTCTGGGGGCGGGGCTGGGGGGCAGAGGGTGGGGGCGGAGATGGATTTCATGAGTCGCCCTGCTTCTGCCCCTCACAGTCTGCACCGGCTCTGATTCTGGACCTCAACTAATCCTTTCAGCTTCTTCATATACACGCCCACACACAGAGACACACACACACACACACTCATGCCTTCCACCCATGTCCGTGGCCTGGGGCTGGACTAACACCATGAAGTGTCAGCAAACGGATTTTACAAACATTACCTCCCAAATGGCAGCCTGACGTCTGAAAATATTACCTACTCTGTGTCCCTACAACACCGTCAGTTCACTCAATTGCGTAATCATAGACGAACGTGCCTTACTGCAGCCTCCTGTTTTCCTTCTCGTGTTGGTAACAGAGTCTAAGGGCTGGCTTTAAGACCTCTGGGATAAGATTAATGCCAAAGTACCCAGTGTTTCCATTCATCCAAGGAGCAGGCTGCCTGCAAAACATGTCTAAAATTATCCCTAATTCCAAGTCCTCTCTACACAATCAAGCTCTCCAATATAATAATTCCAAAACCTTTCTTGATTCCTGCTTTTAATAAAGTACATTTACAGAGGATATGAGTTCCAGATTTGATTTCAGACTCTGGGGATGTATATTCCTCTTCTGGAACTTGTATATCCGGTCCTGGGGAAAAAAAAAAAGAAAAGGGAAAGAGAGAAAGAGAAAGAGAGGGGGAGAGAGTGCAGAGCGTAACAAACATTCCTTGTATTTCTTCTGTCTTTTGCCCACTGAGCGCGGAGGGGAGAGACGGGCTGATACACAGCATCTGGTTAAAGTCAGGTAAGTAACTCTCTGGGGGGGAAAAGAACTGAAGTCAGCTGCCAACCTCTTTCTCTTCCTAATGTGTTTTTGCAGATGGAGGAAAACTGGAGCCAACACAGAGGTTTCAGTTTTAGGAGATACTTGGGAGAAATGAGAGAGACGGAAACGCTTTGCTCTGTCACTATCCTGTTAGCTGGGTGCTGACCGGAACATTTGGCATCAGGGGCGGAGGGTAGACTTTGACCAGCCCCACGCCCCTGCCATGTGCAAATATGCCAAAGGGACTTCTCCAGCCAGAAGATTCCCCTGAATGAAGGCTGAAGGTAAGACCAGGACCAGAACGGGAATCTGAAGCCTGTTTCTGAGCATACACACCTTTCACCAGGGCTCCGCTGGCCCGAGTGCATGGGCAGTCCTCTCCCGTTCCTAGGAGGGGCTCACAGCCCTGCGAGAGGAGTGGGGAGCTGGGGTCAAAAGGTCTAACTCCTGTGTGTGTGTGTGTTTCAATATTTATTTTTATTTGTTTATTTGGCTGCACCGCATCTTGGTTGTGGCACGCAGGATCTTGGTCTTTGTTGCAGCCTGTGGGAATAAGTTCCCTGACCAGGAATCGAACCCAGGCCCCCTGCACTGGAAGCACAGGGTCTTAGCCACTGGACCACCAGGGAAGTTCCCCTCTTGTAGTTTTGTACCCCTTGCCTTTTGACCGTGGATGAGACATTTCATCCCCGGACCTTGGATTCTGCACCATGTACAGTAGAGACCGTAATAAATACTTCACCTGGTCCCAAGGTTCCTGTGAGCCTTTTCCTACACGCGACAGAGAAGCTCGTGTTGGGGAGCAAAGTCGCCAAAGTGCCCACCGTTTTCTGAGTCGAGTGTGGAAGATTTGACAAAATGCTGGGAGGTTTTCAATGAGCCCCTGTCCCACTGTGAGGTGGGATACTGGGTTTACGCCAGCCCTGTAATCTTAGCCCAATTCTACAGTTGGGAGCAGTTTTCTGTAGATAATTCAGTCTCTGCCTGAATGTGTGAGCAGGACTCACTGGGTTCCCCGGGGGTGGAGGTGAGCAGGCTCGAGTCCACACGGGGTTTCCTAGGTCCTCATCGTGTCTGCTACTGGGTGGCTGGTCTGGGCCGCTCCCTGGACTGTTGACCACTGAAGTTCCGCTTGTCCCATTCCTTGGCTTCAGGCCAGTGTTTATTGCTGGCTTGGGTAGCTGGTGGTTCGTCTTCTGTCTTGACTGAACTGGAGCCCTGCCTCCTTTATCCCCTGGTTCGGTCTGGGGGTCTCCGCTGGTGCCTTGAGCCCCTGGGCCGCCCCTGGAGTGTGGGCTCCTGGGTTTCCCTTGGTGCTGAGCCCCTGGCTCTAATCGTGAGGTCAGGACCCAGGCCGTTCATTCTGCACCCCCTAGCCCACAGCGCTGTCTTGCCGCCACATGGTCATTCCTCTCTGGTATGTGCTCTAGCCAGGTTCCACCCAGCATCTGTGCCTCCCCACTCCAGGGTCACCCAGGAGATTCCAAGTTCTTTCCACACCACACAGGAAGTGAGGGTAGCTCGGGAAAGCTAAATGCTAGCCCTTCCACTGTCTGACCACAGAGTACTGCTGAGTTTACTCTGATGTGGCCACTCCCACATGGGTGTGGGGAGCCTGTGTTTGATGCAGTCTGAAACGAGGGAGAGGCTTTGTGTTGATGAGGCGGTTGGATGGCCTCACTAGCTCCATGGACATGTGTTTGGGCAGACTCCAAGAGACAGTGAAGGCCACGGAAGCGTGCTGCAGTCCATGGGGTCACAAAGAGTTGGGCACAACTTAGGGACATGAACAACAACAGCAAACATCTAACACACTTCCCGCTCAGGGTAGCCCAGAGACAGAAAATCAAGATGAATGTCTGTCCAGCCTCTGTCTTCTTTCTTCTCATGGTCCCTTGGGACCAGAAACGGGCAGGCTTCCTGCCTCTACAATTCAAACCTCCTAGTCTAGTTGTCTTTGCAGTCCCATGGACTATAGCCTGCCAGGTTCTTCTGTCCATGGAACTTTCCAGGGAAGAATACTGGAGTGGTTTGCCATTTCCTCCTCCAGGGGATCTTCCCAACCCAGGAATGGAACCTGGGTCTTTTGGGTCTCCTGCTTTGGCAAGCAGGTTCTTTAACACCAGTGCCACCTTGGAAGCCTTAGTTGTTACTGCAAAACCAGTTCTCACCTGCATGGAAGCAGTTCCAGGATCTGAGTCCTACCTACAAGCTTGGCTCTTTAGCAGGTTATGCTAAACGGGAGCTAAATAAATTAAGAAAATCATATTTCTCTCTCAATAAAACCTAGTTTTTACCTCTATTATGCCTACAAAATACCCATTTGGGGTCAGGATAACCAGCATATTACCTTTTTTTTTTTTTTTTTTGCGTTCATGCTGTTGAAGTTTGAAGGTAGGCTTATGTCTCTGAGAAAATGGGAAAGTGAAGTGATAGATTAACCCATGAAACACAAAAATGAAAAGTGTGTTAGTAGTATTCCAGACATGTCATCCCTCTTCCAACCAGATAACCCTTGGCACTCTTTCCAACTCAGAAGAATTCAACTCTTATGATGGAGCTTAAGAGCACAGTTTGGAAAGTATGACATAGTTTCCAAGTGTGTCCATATATACTAACTCGATTCTTTCTGCTATTAGATTTCCGAAGTACTGGTCCCTCTGATATCTGCCTGAGGCAACTTGAACTTGGATGAATGGCCATTAAACATGCTGATGCTGAACAAGGCTGCACAGCGTCCAATGACTTCTCTGCTGGTAAAAACTGTCTCATGATTTATTCTAAAACATTGGCCTTGAGCTACTTTCCATTCTCTAATGTATTACTTTGGAGATTATAAATCAGAGTCTACTTGCTGTGGTCTTTCACTTGGACAACTCACTTGACCCTCCCCCCACCCCCCACCCAGTCATTGAACCTCTTTAGGGAAGAGCCCACTGGAAAGGAATCAGAAAAGATGGGTTCCTCAACTGCTCGAATTGGGCAAACAACAACTCTACTACAGAAAATGAATTGACCAGCTTGTAATTTCCTGACCTTCTCATGAATTTGATGCTGGCATCTAGTGCTGGAGAATTAACCCATGTCAAGCAAGGCCACTGGATGGCTCATCAGAGCCACTAAATCACCTCGTGCTCGTTTGCCGCCAGGTCCCTCCACCAAGCGAGATCAGTCCACCAGACGAGCACCGTCTCCGAGTCCAGTATTATATTATGCCAGCAAGCATCATGAAAAAAAGTAGGGCAGAGTCCTTGACCTGCGAAACTCCCCTTCTAGTGGAGGAGGTAAACAGTGAGACAGTGAGAAAACAAAAGTAAACACTGAACTTCATGGCACCTTCTGTGGGAACAACAGGAATCCAAGAAGGAGGAATAGCCTGAGGAGACGCCATAGACAGGTGGGATGTCTAGACGGGGCTATAAACAGGAGAGAAGACGAGGAGAATAACAGTGAAGTCACAAGTTGGGAAGATGGACGTGTGCATGTGGGCTGGGGACTGTGAGGAGCCCCACTTGGCAAGAGGAGAACAGACAGAGAATTGATGGGGAAATGGCTGTCTAGGACTCCCCTGGGGGTCCAGTGGTTAAAACTCCACGCTTCCAATGTAGCGGTTGTGAGTTCAGTCCCTGGTCAGGAAACTAGGATCCCACATGCCATGCAGGGAAGTCAAAAGGTAAAAATAAATAGATAATTTTTTAAATGGCTGGAAAATGGAGGATCTAGACCATGAAGATGTAAACCAGAGGGCTTGTGATAGACAGTGGGGTGCCGTGTGTAAGAACACAGCATGGGATGAGATGGGAAGAAGATCCTATGCTTTTAGGATGCTTGGGGACAAGATAGACTATATTGTGGGAAGTGTCTGAAGCTGGAGGGGCCTCTGTCTAGTTACTTGACTGGACAGTGTATGTGAAGAGAAGGAGGGAAGAGGGAGAAGCAAGTTCTAGATACACACACAACTACGAAAGAGGAATTCCTGATAATTGACTGGATAAGGGACACAAGGGAGAAGGAACTTCATGGTTTTTAGTATCAGAAAGAGGAGCAATAGTAGTGCCATTGTAAGAAGGCCCTAAGGTCTAGTGGTTAAGATTCTGCACTTCCACTGCAGGGGTCACAGGTTCAATCCCTGACTGGGAAACCACCATCCCACGTGCCACGTAGTACAGCCTGAAAAGAGAGAAAGAAGGAACCCCATCTCACAGCAGCGTGTTTGGTTTATTTCTATTGGTGATCGGTTATTTCTATTGGTTCTAGATTGGCCTCATAGACGAAATAATCCCCATGGACCCAAACAATGCCAAACATCTTGGTAAGGTGGACAGCTCTGTCTCCAGCAACTGGACCTATGGTTCTTCAAAAATCAACACGAGACGTTATACACCTGCTTATCTCAGCAGAAGGATGCAGGTGGGAGGCTCTAGAGCACGCAGCTTTCAAATCCCCTAGCTGTGTAGTTTGGGCAAATTGCAGAAACCTCTCTGTGCTCCTTCGTGTATCACAATGGGGACAATAATGACCACCTCGTGAACGAGGACGTTCGTGTCGAACACTTGATAGTACAATGACTCAATAAGTGCTAGCTGTACTTCATTCGAATCAAATAAAACAATAAGCACTTAAACAATTTATAAAATTCAAAGCTTTTAAGAGAGGGTAAGATTTTTCATAGACACAGTGGGATGGATTGGAAAAAGTATTGGACTTGGAGTCTGTCTTAATCTTATGTCCAACAGCCATCAGTTCTGTTACCCAAGGTAAACCTGTTAACTGCCAAGAAGTCTCAGTTTATTTGCGTAATGTCAATAATAACACACGTCCTGCCTTGCTATATGATTCTGAAAAGAAAAGAGATGATTCATGTGAAGTTATCTGGCAGAAACTAAATGTTTTGCAAAGGAAACATATCAATTCGTTGTTATCGTTAGTATGTTAAAGAACCCGTCCTTCATTTATCTGTGATGGTCAGAATGAAGACTCAGTTGGCTGGAAAGGCTTTCACCGTGTCTCAAAATAGCATTCCAGCAAAGTCTTATTTACACAGGTTCCGTGATTTAATTGCCTCTGAGGACGTGGAGCAGCCCCTTGAAGAGAAGTGAAGTCTTGGGTTACTTTACGTTGGCCTGGGCTTTAGAAGTGGGTGGCAGTGACTCTGAATAGAATCACTGTTGAGCTGTACACATTTATGATTTATTTTGGTTAGAGCAACCCTCAGGGTGGGGTGGGATTTGGTGGGGTGGCAGTAGCCTGGTCTGGTCAATGATTAATCTGGGAATTTCCAGCTGTCCTCAGCCCTTTTAGGAAAAGCCCCAGCTGTCTTCAGAGCTAATGAATGTCCATCCTGAATGAATCTGCTGGAAGTTGCCTGCCCCCGGTTCTCCGGGGCCCAGCAATGCTGAGTGGTTAGTATGGATGGTTCATAGGAAAACAAAGCTTTGAAAGGCAGGACAGAAACAAATTCTGACTTGACCTCAAGCTGCTCCCGAAGCCCAGGGCTCATGTTTCCCAGGCTGCACATCAATCTCAGCTCCCCAGGCTGGCAAGGTGGGAACAGAGTTCATAGCGCCCTTCAATCAGGGCTGGTGCTGGAGGCTGCAAGGACGAGCCGCTCATTATGTGAGCGAGTTAGGAGTCTGTTTCTTTAGTCTTTCTGTGTTCCTTTACAGAACTTAGTTTGACAATGGCCTTGGACCAGCATAAAGCAACAATTCTGAGTCGACATCATCTTCACCTGGCATTTGAGAAAGATACCCCTTGCATGCCCACCTCCTTTCCTTCCATTGTTTATCTCTACAGCTTCAATCTTCTGGAGGCGATATTCCTTTATTTAGAGGCTCAATTTAGGTGATGAAAATTCTAACTGTTGCTGGTGAAGAGGGCACATGCCTCCTAGCTTTTGCTCTCAATATCCACTTAGTGCGGCCATTGTGCTACACCTCAGCCGTCGGACCAACCTGAAGTCAGGGGAATGCTTTCCACCCTCGAGGTGCAACTTACAGCTCCACAAGCCGACACACATCCTTGGCCTTCTTCCTTGTGGCCTGTGGCATCATTAGTGGATAGATCTGGCTTCAGTTTGGCCCAGGCCTTAGGGATCCAAGCACATGGATCTTCCTGCCATTTCCGGTTCCCAAGAAACCTCATATCAGCAAACTTTGGGAATAAAGTGCTTTTAGAGCACCTGAAAAATAAAAAGTAGATGGCACTAGTGGTAAAGAACACACCTGCCAACGCAGGGGATGGTAAGAGACACAGGTTCGATCCCTGGATCAGGAAGATCCCCCGGAGAAGGGCATGGTAACCCACTCCAGTATTCGTGCCTGGAGAATCCCAAGGAGGGAGGAGCCAGGCAGGCTACAGTCCATAGGGTCATAAAGAGTCAGACATGACTGAAGTGACTTAGCATGCACGCACACACGGTACATTTGTGTGGGACTCTTTCATTTCACAGAATATCAAGGTGAGATTTGGAAATTATAATTAAAGTACATGTTTCATGCTGTTAACATGAATCAAAAGATAAGGAACCACTAAGTAGGTTCTTGCCACTGGTTTTCAGCTGACACTCTCTGCTGTCTCCAAATACTTTAATTAATGTTTCAGGAGGGGGTCAGAAATCTGCCTTCTAGGGATTTCCCTGGTGGTCCAGAGGTTAAGAAACTGCCTTGCAATGCAGGGGATGTGAGTTCGATTCCTGGTCCAGGAAGATCCCACGTGCCTCGGGGCAACTAAGCCCATGCCCTGAAATTACTGAGTGCACCACAGCGAAGATCCCATGTGCTACAGCTAGGACCTGACACAGCTGGATAAATAAATATTTTCTAAAAAAGAAATCTGCCTTCTCTAAAAGCATAAGCATTTCTTTGTAAGTATATTACATTCAAAATGAAAATATATTTGCATTTGAAATTTATCTCTGTTTAAGTGGACTCATCACATTAACATCCAGTGTGATTACTGTCTTTCCCGCATTCCTGGCAATGAAGCTGTAGTCTTTGCTCTTCCGGCATCGTGGATTTAGACAGAGGGACAAAGGGAGCAGAGTGAGCTGAGGGATTTATAAGAAGATCCCATTTCTCTTGCATCACGAGGTTTTCGGTAAAGGAAACTGCACATTTTTGACTCTGAAAATAGCTACCTTGTAAAAATTAAAAAACCCTGAGAGACTCTAGCTTTAAAGCTCTGCTAAGTAGCAAAGGAGCAAAAACCGATTTGGTCCCAATGAACCCTTTCGTCTCAAAGCTGCCAGACATCTATCTCTGCATTCCCGATGAATTTGGAGAAGTCGATTTCTGCAAAGACAATTTTATACAGCAATTCCAGACCAGGGAATCACGAGAAGATGAGCCATCATCTTTTCTTCTTGAATAAGAAGGCAGTTTGGCCCCATGATGAACATGGTTACACGCAGCCTCTGCTGCTGTGGGCTGAAGACCACCTCATTCCAGGCTGGCCAGACAGAAGACGGATGGTGACATTGACTCTCAGATGCTACAAACCATGTCATCGGCAATGACAAGATGACAGCTTTTCCTCATTCTCTTCCAGGGGTCTCTCCATCCAGGAGACTGGAATGTTCCTGGATTTTGAGAGGGTCGCTGGATACTTTCAGGTTTAGAAATGAACAGAGCAGCACAGCCTTTCACTGGGTTGCTAATCATTCACAGGGAGTATTTCTCAGAGCCTCACACACGGGCTGTGTATGTCTTCTCATGTGGATGGTCAGCCCTTGGAGGTTTATGCAAAGAAAATCAATAAAGTCCAGTAAATAAACTCTCATTGTGGTCGAACATCTTGTGCATCTAAAGTGACTGAGGGGCACTTCCCTGGTGGTCTGGGGGTTAAGAATCTGCCTTGCAGGGCAGGAGACACAGGTTTGATCCCTAGCTGGGGAACTAAGATCCCACAGGCCAAATAGCAACTAAGCCTGGCACGGCAACTAGAGACTCTGTGCGCTGTTACCAAAGATCCTGCAACTAAGTGTGCAACTAAGACCCGATGCAGCCAAGTAAATAAAAGTATTTTTTTTAAATAAAGCGACTTACAAATCTTCTTTCACTGTCTAAAGACAACTGCTGACTGACACAGCTTCTGAACCAGGGAGGTCAGAGAAGCAGTCTACTGGAATGTCTTCTGACTTTGGAGTCTGGTTGACCTTGGTCTGGAGTCTGGGGTCTGGATGAGCAGCTCCAAAGCCTGAGTGCCTCTGAAGCTCTGCCTTCCTCCTAGCCTCCCAGAGTAGACTGCAGTCACCTTGAACTTGACCATCTGAATTGCTGTTCCTCCCTGCAAATGTTCCTCTAGTCTTTTACTACAGACTGCCTTGGCCAACTCCCAGTGGCAGGTCTACAGGTGACTGGCAGACCACTTTCTGTGTCACAAATGTTTATGAAGGTGGATGTGTTAGGCCCTCAGTCATGTTTGACTCTTTTGCAGCCCCATTTACTGTAACCTGCCAGTCTTCCCTGTCCACGGGATTCTGCAGGCAAGATACTGGAGTGGGTTGCCAGCTCCTTCTCCAGGGAATTTTTTCCCAGACCAGGGATCAAACTCGGGTCTCCTGCACTGCAGGCAGATTCTTTACCATCTGAGCTACCAGGAAAGAGCTACTAATGTTTATGGGAGAATTGTATTAGTTAGAATAGGTTAGGTTGCTCTGTGATAACAAATGAACCCCAAGATCCCATTGTTGAACACAAAAAAGATTTATTTCTCACGTGTGCCTCATATCCATTGCCAAGTCAAGGATGCTGGGTACGTGTGCGGGGAAAATTCCATTCCACAGTCACTCAAGCATCCAGGCTGATGGAGGCTGTACCCTCTGTAACGGTAACATCTAGAACACATTACTCCTTTGGTCTCCAGGGAAGAGAAAGGCTGGATGTCTCACCTGCTCTTCAATGCTGGGGAGTGACGGGGCAGGGGGTCACCCCAGCTCATCCCCCATTGGTCTAAACTGATCATGTGACCCCACCAGCCCCGGAAGCCTGGGGGGTCCCATCTCCTACATGCCTGGAAGGTAAGGAGACCCAGATGGTGTGCGCACAGAATGTCTAGCAAAGCCTGTGCTTTTGTTTCAAGCTCGACTTATTTATTTACTTATTGTAACGAATAAACAGCAGGCTCCACAGGGCAGATCTCATCCAGAACAATGACAAGTTTCTCGAAGCCCAGTAAGCTTGTCTCTGTCACCTCAAGCAGGGACATGCAGGATCCAGAGGGGTTTCTTTTTTCCTCCCACTGAGGAGGTCAGAAACCAAAAATATTTTGAGGCACACGGTCTCAGAGAGCCAAGCTACACAGCAGCGACTCGGAAACCCTGAGGAGTGGGACCTGCCCTGAAACAGCCCCCTGCTAATTAACCCTGTGGTTGTTTGCGGTCCCGTCCACCCGCAGGCATGCAGATTCAGCCCGCGTCTGCGCTCAGAATTCATTTGTAGCCAGGCAGGCTGCGCCAGTTCTGAGATGCCAGAGGTTAACTTACTGGAACAGCCACCACATCAGAAAGCCTGTCACATGACAGTGCCAGGGAGCTCAAACCCCACATCAGAACGCCTTGGCTAGTGTGGAAGTCTCGAAATGCAGTGTGTATTCTTCATTGGGAATTAAGACCATGTGGGTTCATCCTAAGTATAGCCTACCCTGGACGTGTTTTTAATTAGGCATTGAGACACTTGAGCATTAGTAGCCAGAACTGATCTGGCTATAAGTTGGAGGCCATAGGGACCCCGTCTAATGTCTGAGAACATTAGACATTATTACTTGAACGCAGTAGGTGCTAAAAGAGGCTTTTCTTCATAATGATGTTATGTTGTGTGGCTTATCATAGTAGGGATAAAACTCGGTTGAATTTTCTCTGCCAATTTTTTTAGAGGATGAAGAAGACACAAGGCCACTTAATTTCTTGGCAGAGAGTAGAAAAGGCTGATCATTTTCAGGCTCTGAGAACCATCAGCAAACTTTACTTACCAACAATAATATCTTATAAAGATTTATGGTATGCTTCTCAGTCCAAAGGTACTGTTTGAAGAACTTTACACAGATTATTTTATTCAGTCCTCACAACTACCTCTGAAGTATGATTACTGTCCTTTTTATACAAATGAGGAAACTTTAAACGAGGGCTTTAAAAGTTCAAGGAACTTGTCTAGAATCACAAATTCAAGTAGTGGAGGTGGGTTCTAACCTAAGCCTGTATGATTGCAAAGCACATGTGTGTTTCAAAATAACTTCCTTTACACAGTACAGCTCATAGAAAAAACTTTAAATACGAAAATGAAGAGGGAATGAAATACATATCATTTGTAATCCACCATGCACAGATATTAACTGTCATAATTTGGTGCATGTGTATCTTGGATTTTTCCTACTCTGATGTTACTCACAAGTGACTTGAAATTCCTTAGGTTAGTCTTGTTCTTGGGCTGGATCTGCCTTCAGTTCATGTCAGTGTTGCCCCAAATTTTCCCTCAAAGAAAACAATCCAACACCCAAAAGAATTTCTATAGGTAATACAGACATTTTAACAATGTTCATTCTTCCAATCCATGAACACAGAGTGTCTTTCCATTTATGTGTGTCTTCCTCAATTTCTTCCAACAGTATTATGTCGTTTTCACTGCACAAGTCTTTCACCTCCCTGGTTTATCCTAGGTGCTTCAATCTTTTTGTTGCAACTGTAAATGGAATTGTTTCCTTAATTCCTCTTCCTGCTAGCTCATTGTTAGCATATAGAAACACAACAGATTCTTTCGTATATAGATTCCTTAACCAGAAACTTTTCTACATTTATTATTTCTAATAGGATTTTTGATGGAGTCTTTGGGATTCTCAACATATAAAATCATATCATCTGCAAATAGTGACATTTCTACTTCTTCCTCTCCATTTGCATGACTCTTATTCCCTTCTTCTTGCCTAATTGCTCAGTTAAGGACTTCTGATACTGTGTTGAATAAGAGTGGCAGGAGTGGGCATCCTTGTTCCTGATCTTAGAGGGATAGCTCTTGACTTTTCACCTTTGAGTATGATATCAGCTATGGGTTTGTCACGTATGACCTTTATTATCTTGAAGTGCATTTATTCTATATCTACTTTATTGAGAGTTTTTATGATAAATGAGTGTTGAA
Organism: Ovis aries; assembly: GCF_016772045.2. Taxonomy (NCBI): domain Eukaryota; kingdom Metazoa; phylum Chordata; class Mammalia; order Artiodactyla; family Bovidae; genus Ovis; species Ovis aries. The sequence continues at coordinate 32,899,019 of NC_056079.1, forward strand.
TCTTGTGAAATGCTTTTTGTGCATATATTGGAATGATCTTATGGTTTTTATCCTTACTTTTGTTCATGTGGCATATATCATGTTGATTGATTTGTAGATATTGAACCATCCTTATATCCCTGGAATAAATCCTACTTAACCATGATGTATGATCCTTTTAATGTATTGTTGTATTCAGTTTGCTAATTTCTGTAGCTATGTTCATCAGAGATAGTGGCCTATAATTTTCTTTTTTTGTGTTGTCTTCATCTGGTTTTGGCATTAGGGTGAGGTTGGTCTCCAAATATGAGTTAAAAAGCATTCCCTCCTCTTTTTTTTTTTTAAGAAAAGTTTAGATGGACAGATATTAGATATTCTTGGAGTAAAATAAGAAAGTAAAAGAATTTTGGTAAAATTTACCTGTAGAGCCATCTGATCCTGGACTTTTTTTCCCAGGAGCCTTTCAATCACTATTTTAGTCTCTGTACTAAAATGGGCAAAGAAGGTGAATAGACAGTCTTCCAAAGAAGATATGCAGATGGCCAACAGATACATGAAAAAATGTTCAACATAATTAACTATTGAGCAAATGCAAATCAAAATCACATGAGCTATCACTTTACACCTGTTAGACTGGTTATTATCAAAAAGGCAAAAAAAGAAAAAACAGGAGTTGACAAGGATGTGGAAAAAAGGAGCCCTCATACACTGTTGGTGGAAATGTAAATTGGTACACTCACTATGGAATACAGGATGGTGATTCTCAAAAAATTAAGAATTAAGAACAACCATATGAGCCAACTATCCCACATCTGGGTATTTATCCAAATAATATGAAAACACTAATTTGAAAAGATATGTGTACTTTATGTTTATTGCAGGATTATTTACAATAGCTCAGATATGGAAACAACTTAAGAGCCCAACAGTGAATGAATGGATAAAGAAGACGTGAGGCACACACACACACACACTCACACACACACACACTCACACACACACACACACTCACAAACACCCACACTCACACACACACACACACTCATACCCACATATACCCACACACTCACACACACACCCACACCCACAAACACCCACACTCACACCCCCACACACCCCCCCACACACACCCCACACACACCACACACACACACTCACAAACACCCATACTCACACCCCCACACACACACCCCACACACACACCACACACACACACTCACAAACACCCACACTCACACACACCACACACACACACCACACACACACACACCCCACATACCACACACACACACACACTCACAAACACCCACACTCACACACACACCACACACACACACCACACACACACACACCACACACACACACACACCCCACATACCACACACACACACATACAGCCCCACACACACACACCCCACACCACACACACACCCCACACCACACACACACCCCACACCTCACACACACACACACTCACACCCCTACACCCACACATCACACCCCCCCATCACCCCCATTCACCCCCACACCACACACACACATGCATCCACATCCCCATACACCACCACACATACCCCCCACACAGGAATATTACTCAGTCATTAAAAAGATGAAATCTTCCATTTGTAACAATACTGAGGGTATTATGGAAAGTGAAATGAATCAGACAAAGACAAATACTGTATCAACTCATTCATATATGGAGTAGGAAAAATCTAATTAACAAACCAAGAGTGAACAAACCAAACCAAAGGAAAACAACACATGAATACAGGGGGCAGAATAGAGGGGAGGGGGTGAGAGAGAGGGTGAAATGGATGAAGGAGATCAGCTGTATGGTGATAGAAAATTAATTATGGTGGTGAGCACACTATAGTGTACACAGGAGTCAAAATATCATCCTGTACATATGAAGCTTATATAACACTGTAAATCAATGCTACCTCAATAAAAATAAATTTCAAAAAAGAACTGCCAAATAACACAGATTTTACTGAAGGTTTTGGGACAACTGGAAGAGATTCCCTGCAGCCCAGGTAGGAAAACTATACTCCACCCGCATTTTTAAACAAGTCACCCTCTCTGCTTCTGCTGCCTTCCAACATCTCTTCCTTTTCTCATGAAAAAAAAAAATCTTTTTATTACCTTACTTTTTCTAATGTGCACACTCACCCATCAGCCTGCTCAGGAAAACAATAACTTCTTCTCTGGATCCACTCTTCTTAGCGCCAGAATTTAGGACCATAAATAATGAAAGATTTTATTCTTGACTCTCTCACACACATTTTCTTACAAAATGGGTTTATTCTGTTTAGTAAGCCACTTTATCTTCCTCAAGAGTATATTTTGTTATATGGGATAAATCTGAAAGTTCTGTTGGCGATTGTTTTACTTGATTAATGAGAAAAGAAAAGCAGGTGTTACCCTGTGCACTGGGGAATTTCTGGAAGAACACTGTCACAATTATAGCCTTTCAAGTCATAACGTCATCCTGACTATATTAGGTTCATACTCCGTATTTAAAAAAAACTTTTTTGGCCACATTGTGTGACATGTGAGGTCTTAGTTCCCCAACCAAGGCTCGAACCTGCCTCCCTACTCTAGAAGCACTGGGTCTTAACCACTGGACTGCCACCAAATTTCCCTGGTTTAAAGTGTACTGTTGTAAAAGAAAAATTTTTTTACAGGTCACCAACACCTGACCAGATGAATGTTTTATTTCTATTGTTAAATCAATCTCTTTTTTTTTTTTAACTAAGCAAGATAAAGCAGTAGTACCAATATGAGTTAGTTCTATTTTCCCCTACATTATAGTGCATATATTTTTCTGTCTATGCCTCTGGAGTAAACAAGCCATTAAGAGAAAATTCTGATGAAACAGTTTTGGGGAGGTGTACAAGAAGGAGCAGACCAGCTTCTGATGGCCAAGAATTTCTTACGTAAGAGAGCTGAGCCCCAGTCTGGGGGTGGAGCTGCCGGTACATATTCTATTTATGTAAATTAGTGGTTTTCAGACTTTAGTGATTCCATGCCATGTAATGGATTAAAGATGGCCACAAATGTTTTGCCAGACCACTCACTGAGAGATAAATTCTGTGTCTCCTCCCCTTGAATCTTGGGTGGACTCTTGGACTCCTTTGACCAATTAAATATGATGGCAGTGACAGGATGGTATATTCTTGCTCCAGGACTTAGAAGACTGACTTTTCCTTCCTGTCTCTTGGAACATTCCCTCTTAGAATCCAGCCTCCATTTCATGAGGAAGGCCAAGAACGCCAGTGGCACATGGCAGAGAATGGGAACCCGCCCCTCCCCCTACAGACAACAGCTCTGTTGAGCTCCCAACTTGCCAACCAAGAGGGCAAGCCATCTTGGAAGTGGATCTTCGAGATCTAGCTGAGGTGCTCTCTGGGCTAAGGCAGGACAAGGCGGGGGGGGAAGAACTGCTCAGGTGAGCAATTTATTCACAAACTTCTGATCCAGAAGTTTGTGAACAAAATTAAAACCACTAAGTTGCCATTGTATCTGCTGCAATAACAGATAACCAGCACATACTTCCATCATCAAAAACATTTTAGCGATTTTGGTAACTTACTTGTATACTTGTATTACTTGTACTTGCCCTATCCAGTTACTGATATATTATAAAACATATCAGAAATAGAAAATAAAAAGGGCTTAGCTATAAATACAAATTCTAAAATGTTCTTCTTGCCATTCGGTGGGTTTTTGTTGTTGTTGTTTTTTTGTTTTTTTGAGCCTATATACATTTTGGTAATCTTTGGTCTGGAATAGATGATGCCCAAGACCCAACTCATTGACAATAAATAATCTCTCAATACTAGTCAAATGTCTGAAAAATGTAGAGTGTTTAGATAACACATGGTCAAAGAGGGGATAATTAACCAGGCATCTCTGGAAAGCTGAATTTGACTGAAGCAAGAATACTCAAACTGTGAGACTAGAAGGGCAATTTTTGCCACTTCTATATTTCTCCCTTTTTAATGACCACAACAATAAATAGTCTTTTGTTTCTGACTTTTAAAACATAGGGTTAAGAGTGAGCAACTTATTTGAAACTTGCTATGGCTTAGGGGGAATTTAAATGTGCTAGTCCAAAGCTATCCCTTCTCCACGGGATCTTCCCAACCCAGGGATCTACTACAATATATGAATATTATTCCAGGTCAGTAAATAAAAGTCTGCATTGTTATTTTAATAAATGCATATTCCAATAAGTGGACATATTATTTTTGATCCATAATTTGTCATTGGATATTCAGGCTGTTTTCCAATTTGGGGTGATTGTAACAATCATTCTTACAGCTAAATATTTGCATGCATTCTTTTTTACTTAATTATTTCCTTCCTGTGCATTCCAGTTATTGGTTATGAACAAGCACTGGTTATTGTTATTTGGATGTGAATAAGTGCTGTCAAATTTCTCTCCAGAAAGTTTGCATTACTTTATAATTTTTCCGCCACCAGTGTCCATTTCCCAGCACCCTCAACAATACTTGGTATTATAATTAAAAAAATAATTTTGTCAACTTAATGTAAAGATTGTGCTGTACATATGTATATGACATATGACATATATTTTATGTCTTAAAATTTCCCTTTGATTTTGTTTTTCTGGTTTATTGCCTATTTTTTCCTATTTATTTTTATAAGCTGCCTTGGAATTTTTTTTGTGTGTGGGAAGGAATAAAGCATACTACAAATAAACAATTTTAAAGAGGTAATTTCCTAATTCTGGGAAAGACAGAAATGGCAGTTTTATTAGTCAATAACTCCTTTCATTTGCAAGTGTCATAAACGCAACTCCAATTGGATTAAGCAAAAAAGGAATTTACTGGCTCACTGAAGAGTTTCAGGCACAGCTGGATGAATGGTTTAAATAATAACTCCAGGGCTCCCTCCACCTCTCAGCTCTGGTTCCCTCTGTTTGCTTTCCTTTATTCCTAGTCATTCTCTTGCTGTCTCAGCCGGGATCCAGAGCAAGAGAGAACTTCTTTTCCAGTTGCTTTAACGCAAGACCCAGAGAAGACTGTGACTGGCCAGCTTAGGTCATGTGCTCATACCTGAGCCAATCATATGGTCAGGCTTTAGGGGCATCTCTTTAGTTAGGGACATGGTGGGTTCTACTACAGTCAAACCAAATAAATTGAAGGCGGAATAATTCCCAGAGGAAAGGATGCTGGTACAATAGAAGTAAGATCTAGGAATCTGGAAACCTAGGATTTGTCTTACTTTTTCACTACTGCCTGTGGGAGCTCTGTGAGCTTTAGCTATCTTACTCATCCACGGGAAAGAGTGATCCTCACCTTATGTAGCTCAAATGATGATTCTAGTTTTGCCCAAATGAGATCACCAAGGTGAAACTTCTTGCCAGCAATGAAGCATCATGCAGGAATTCCTCAGTGGTCCAGTGGCTAAGACTCCATGCTTCCAGTGCAGGGGGCCTAGGTTTCATCCCTGATCAGGGAATTAGAACCCACATGCCTCAACTAAGAGTTTGCATGCCACAACTAAAAATCTTGCATGCCACAACTAAAAGAACTCATATACTACATACTACCTTGTGCTTAGACAAAGACCTGGAGCAGCCAAAAAATTTTTTAAAAACCAACTTTTTAAAAGAAGTATCATGCAAATATAACCTGCCTACAAATAAAACTTCCTGGGCTTCCCTTGTGGCTCAGCTGGTAAAGAATCTGCCTGCAATGTGGAAGACCTGGGTTTGATCCCTGGGTTGGGAAGATCCCCTGGAGAAGGGAAAGGCTACCCACTCCAGTATTCTGGCCTGGAGAATTCCATGGACTGTATAGTCCGTGGGGTCACAAAGAGTCGGACACGACTCAGCGACTTTCACTTTCACAAATAAAACTAAAGCCAGGATATTCTGTGTGTTTCCAATTACAGTTTTGCATGAATACCCCCTTGAGAAGTCGATGAAAAAATCAGTACCTGGTGGCCAGAAGGCCCACATCCCCCTCAAAACTGGTTCTGCCTAAAACAGTTCATTCTAATTGTGCTGAAAAGCAGGTCTAACTGTCATCCTCAGGAAGCAGGAAAGGGTAGCAGCCATAATCACCGTGGAAAGTTGAAAACGGTACTGACATCATACCATGCTGGTGTCTTTCTAGGAAAATATGTATCCTGTCTTTGCTTTCCATCTGATTATTAATAACAAGCCTGTGACCTGCCCTAGTGCAGGAAAGATCCCACAGTCCAGCAAGGAGGAAGCACCCAAGGGTGACTGGGTGGTCATGGGGCTGTGATCTTGCTGAATCCGAGCAGGGCAGAAGCCAGACATAGGGGTGCTTGGAGAAGCTGAGGGGTTTGGCCTGAGAAAGAGCCACACGCAGGCAGGGAATTATACATGGGGTCTGTTCTTCTGTACTAATTGCTCTTGGCCACCAACATAGGCTAGTTTCAAGCTCCGTGCTATACAAGAGAGCAAGACTTTCACAGCTACTCCTGACCACACCTGCCGGGATGTGGACTCAGAGATGAGAGGCTCAGTCAAAGGAAGCGACAGCCAGCCTCCACCCAGAATGGTCCCAGGCTGGCGATGACTGTCTGAGAAGTGGTGATCTGAGAAATGTACCAACTCTTAAGGGCTTCCCTGATAGCTCAGTTGGTAAAGAATCTGCCTGCAATGCAGGAGACCCCGATTCGATTCCTGGGTCGAGAAGATCTGCTGGAGAAGGGATAGGCTACCCACTCCAGTGTCCTTGGGCTTCCCTGGTGGCTCAGACGGTAAAGAATCTGCCTGCAGTGAGGGAGACCTGGGTTTGACCCCAGGGTTGGAAAGATCCCCTGGAGAAGGGATAGGCTGCCCACTGTAGAATTCTGGCCTGGAGAATTCCATGGACTGTGTGTAGTCCATGGGGTAGCAAAGAGCTGGACACAACTGAGTGACTTTCACTTTCACCAACTCTTAAAATGCTTCCCTTCTCTCTTCACCCCACTCACCCTAAGCCCACCAGGTTACTGCCTAAAATTCCCACAATTCAGACAACTCTTTTAGTTGTATTATTTGTTTTGCTTTCGTTTTGGGGGGAGGCGCCTGCACTGCATGTCAGATGGAATCTTAGTTTCTGGACCAGGGATCGAATCTGTGCCCCCTGCACTGGAAGCTCTGGAAGCTCCAAGTCCTAACCGCTAGACCACCAGGGAGTTCCCCTAGAAGTATCGTTATCTCCAAAAGACCTTCTTAAAATGCAAATATGGGCGACTTCCCTGGCAGTGCAGCAGTTGGGAGTCCGCCTGCCAGGGCAGGACGCGGGTCCCATCTCTGGTCCGGGAAGATTCCACGTGCTGTGGGATGACTAATCCCTGAGAGCCACAACTACTGAGCCCACACTCCAGAGCCCGTGCTCTACAACAAGAGAAGGCATCGCAATGAGAAGCCTGCGCACCGCAGCTACAAAGAAGCCCCTGCTCGCCACATGCAGAGAAAGCCCATGAGCAACAAGGAAGACCCAGCACAGCCAAAAAATTAAAATAAATAAATGAAATGAAAATATGGAGAAAAGGTAGAGTGATTGAGGGGAAAAACTAACAAATCCATTAAATCATCACTCTCCAAGAACTGTGATCTTGGGGGCAGAGAGGGAAAGAGGGGGGTCAAGGCAAGGACATTAGATACTTAGGGGGAACAGTCTAGAAGATCCAGTTTGCTTGTCCCTGAGGCTGGCCTCTATAGGTTAAAAACTGCTAAAAACTTTACCAGACGATCACATCTCCACGCACTGGGTCCCGTCTGACCTCATCTCTTGATGTACATACAGAAAAGACAGCCATCTTCATCGGTCATTTTGACCTCAGATCTTGCTAAATGATTGTATATAAGCTTACTGCCCAGTTGAAGACTTCTGAGATTTGAGGTTCCTTGGCCGGCAATGGTTTTCAGTACAAATCTGTAAAAACGAAATCTGAGTTTTATTGATTTCCATGGTTGGGAGTGGGGCATCTGTTCACATGAAGACTTCTGCTCTGGGAGCACTTTCAAGACCATTTTCTCTCCCTAAACAAAGTGAAGTTAAGAGCAGACTTCCTTCCATCTTATGCTGCTTCGATGCCTAAGGTGCCTGTTCTTTTGCTCTTTCTTGGCAATTCTTTTGCTTCTGCTTAGTGACTAGAACTGTATTTGCTGACTGTCAAGCCACTGCTTTCATTGGCAGTGGCGCCCCCATTCAGAGCATCCGTATTACCTCATGACTTATGGCACAGTGCACACTTTGAAAGCTAAGAACTGGAAAGTTTCTCTTTTGGCATGTTTCCCCCAGTCGCCTAGGCAATTTCCACATGCAACACTTTCCGTCCTCATTGAGAGCAGAGTTGAGAGGGCTTGAAATAAAAGACCTTGCAGGTTTACAGGATTGGAGGGGGTGGGGAAGCCATCTCCACTGGATGCCAGGACAGCTGGTCAGTTCAAACACTTTGGTCCGAAGCCCCAGTCAGTGCAGAGGAATTCAGGGCCTCATTTCTCATGATTAAGAGTAGCCTTCAGAGCCGATTTTTTTCCCCCTGGGCTGACATTTAGCCCAGTTATAAAACCAAGCAACAAGACAGTCAGCTTTTGTAATGGCCAGGCTACTGAAAAGAGATTGCTGGGAGAGAGTCTCGAATTATCACTGGGAAGGAGGACTCTGTAGCCAGGCTGCAGGGTGAAATCCAGGCACCGGGACTTCACGGCAGCCACAGATGGTCCTCTGAGAGGCATGCAGACACAGGAGAGCCAGGTCAACTTGGGAATCAGTGTGGGTCAGATTTGGAAGTGCTAGGAGCTCCGGTCAAGCTGAGAGTGGCCAGGTTGCATATGAAGCAGCCCTTGCTTCACCTGAGAAAGCCAAGGAGCAACAAGGAAAAGACAGGAAAGTTCACTGAACCTCCAGGGGATGCTAAGGGTGTTCTCTCAGGCTCTCCCTTGGGTAAGCCACACACACCTCTTCCTCTGCATCCCAGAGGTTACCTTAGGGTGAGAAGGACGAGGAGGACCATTTTTATCCATGAGACACCAGACTCTACCCAAAGGGACCACTTAAGTTACTGAAGCTTTAAATGAAGTTGGACCCTTAGTTCCTTTCCCCGTCTAATCAGTGGGTGAAGAGGGCTCAGGGAAGACTGGCAGAGTTCTAGACAAAATAAATGAAGTGCATCTTCTCTGCACAGCCCTGCTGTAGTGTGGATCGACCCTGCCCTCTTGCTACGGGAAAAGCAGGGCCTGGCCCCCTGCTCCTCAGCCCACGTGGTTCCTTCACCTCCAAGCAAACAGGACCCTCTGGGCCTTTGGTCCTCCTCAGGTGCTCCCTGTCGATGACAAGCTGCGATTTCCCTCCAACCAGCCCAAAGGTTTGGGCTCCTGGGCTCCTCTCTCCCTGGCTGTGTTTACAAGTTGCTCACATGTCGGGCATTCCATTATTTCCACTCTGCAGGTTCTCTTCCCAAATCTCATCCCTTGAGGAGGAATTGTTCTTTGTTCTCTTCCAAGGTTCCCAGGGGAAGGACCAGACCTAAGATGCATCCTGGCCCCAAGGCCATGAACGCGATGCAGAAAGAGATCCTTGAGAAGGATCTCAAAGCTACACGCAAACGGGTGAAATGCAGGCTCCTTAGGACATCTTACATAGACACAGTGTACCTAGGATTAAGTCAACAGGAAATCTTAGAAAAAAGAAAAAGGGTCTATTATGTTTCCATGCAAAGATGGGCTCGATAAAGGACAGAAATGGTCTGGACCTAACAGAAGCAGAAGATATTAAGAAGAGGTGGCAAGAATACACGGAAGAACTGTACAAAAAAGATCTTCACGACCCAGATAATCATGATGATGTGATCACTCATCTAGAGCCAGACATCTTGGAATGTGAAGTCAAGTGGGCCTTAGAAAGCATCACTATGAACAAAGCTAGTGGAGGTGGTGGAATTCCAGTTGAGCTGTTTCAAATCCTGAAAGATGATGCTGTGAAAGTGATGCACTCAATATGCCAGCAAATTTGGAAAACTTAGGAGTGGCCACAGGACTGGAAAAGGTCAGTTTTCTTTCCAATTCCAAAGAAAGGCAATGCAAAAGAATGCTCAAACTACCGCACAATTGCACTCATCTCACATGCTAGTAAAGTAATGCTCAAAATTCTTCAAGCCAGACTTCAGCAATACGTGAACCGTGAACTCCCTGATGTTCAAGCTGGTTTTAGAAAAGGCAGAGGAACCAGAGATCAAATTGCCAACATCCGCTGGATCATCAAAAAAGCAAGAGAATTCCAGAAAAACATCTATTACTGCTTTATTGACTATGCCAAAGCCTTTGACTGTGTGGATCACAATCAACTGTGGAAAATTCTGAAAGAGATGGGAATACCAGACCACCTGACCTGCCTCTTGAGAAACCTGTATGCAGGTCAGGAAGCAATAGTTAGAACTGGAAATGGAACAACAGACTGGTTCCAAATAGGAAAAGGAGTACGTCAAGGCTGTATATTGTCACCCTGCTTATTTAACTTCTATGCAGAGTACATCATGAGAAACGCTGGACTGGAAGAAACACAAGCTGGAATCAAGACTGCCGGGAGAAATATCAATAACCTCAGATATGCAGATGACACCACCCTTATGGCAGAAAGTGAAGAGGAGCTAAAAAGCCTCTTTATGAAAGTGAAAGAGGAGAGCGAAAATGTTGGCTTGAAGCTCAACATTCAGAAAACGAAGATCATGGCATCTGGTCCCATCACTTCGTGGGAAATAGATGGGGAAACAGTGGAAACAGTGTCAGACTTTATTTTTGGGGGCTCCAAAATCACTGCAGATGGTGATTGCAGCCATGAAATTAAAAGACGCTTACTCCTTGGAAGAAAAGTTATGACCAACCTAGGTAGTATATTCAAAAGCAGAGACACTACTTTGCCGACTAAGGTCCATCTAGTCAAGGCTATGGTTTTTCCTGTGGTCATGTATGGATGTGAGAGTTGGACTGTGAAGAAGGCTGAGTGCCAAAGAATTGATGCTTCTGAACTGTGGTGTTGGAGAAGACTCTTGAGAGTCCCTTGGACTGCAAGGAGATCCAACCAGTCCATTCTGAAGGAGATCAACCCTGGGATTTCTTTGGAAGGAATGATGCTAAAGCTGAAGCTCCAATACTTTGGACACCTCATGTGAAGAGTCGACTCATTGGAAAAGACTCTGATGCTGGGAGGGACTGGGGGCAGGAGGAGAAGAGGACAACCCAGGATGAGATGGCTGGATGGCATCACGGACTCGATGGACGTGAGTCTAAGTGAACTCTGGGAGATGGTGATGGACAGGGAGGCCTGGCGTGCTGCGATTCATGGGGTCGCAAAGAGTTGGACACGATTGAGCGACTGAACTGAACTGATGTTTCTAAAGATGCCCTGGTACGGATGTTGCCCGCTCCTTAACCGCAGCCCCATTCGCATCCCTCCCTGGTGCTCTTTTCTTCCTTTCTGTTTGCCTATCTTTCTCCTAAGGGCCCGTGATTAATAACAACAATGAAGAATTGCCAACACTTACTGAGCACTTACTATGTGCCCCGGCTCTGTGTTAAGTGCTTATCATACGAAGCCACATCTGTTCTCTGTGGTTGAAGAAATACTGGGGATGGAAAAATAAGCGGAGGAAATTGCGGCCGGGGTGTGGAGAGGTGGCCGGAAGAAGCTGGGTTGAAATACGGAGAAGACACAGGCTCCCCAAATCATGCTGGATGCAACTCCTTTCGAGCTCATTTCCAGACTTTCCTGTTCCTTTTGCTGCCAAAATCCTCCACTTCTGTGGCCACACTCGCGGCTCTGTCTCCTCTTCCCTTAACCGCTGACTCCCGCCCCCGCGACTCTATGGAAACGTGTCCTCAAGGTCACTGTGACTGTCTGCTGGCCAAGCACAGTGTGTTTCCTTCCCCGTGGTCCTTGTCGTTTTTGACCTCACCGGCAATACTGGATGCAGTGAATGGCCTGCCTCCCTCTCTCTCTCCCGCCCACCTGCTCATTTGCTGCGCCCTGTGTCTCCACCAGCCCCCTCCACTCCCCCCCACCCCCCGTGTGTGGATTTTGCAGGGTCTCCTCCCCATCCCCTCTTTGCCGGTTGTAACCAGATGGTCTCTGTAGGGCTCCCAAACTTACCTCTCCAGCCCAGACTTTGCCCCACCATACCCCACGCTTTACGGTTACCTCACCCCCTTGTTGTTGCCGTTCAGTCTCTAAGCCATGTCTGACTCTTTTTGCAACCCCATGGACTGACTCTAGCCCAGGTGGCACCGTGGTAAAGTATCCGCTTGCAATGCAGGAGCCACAGGAGATGCTGGTTCAGTCCCTGGGTCAGGAAGATGACCTGGAGAGCCCCTGGAAATGGCAACCCACTCCAGTATTCTTGCCTGGAGAACCTCATGGACTGAGGAGCCTGGTGGGCTACAGTCCTATGCACAGCTGTGTCTGACTCTTTGCAACCCCATGGACTGTAGCCCACCAGGGTCCTCTGTCTTTGGGATTCTCCAGGCAAGAGTACTAGAGTAGGTTGCCATGCCCTCCTCCAGGGGCTCTTCCTGACCCAGGGATTGAATCGGTGTCTCCTGTAGCTCCTGCATTGCAGGCAGATTCTTTCCCATTGAGACACCTGGGAGGTCCGTGCCACACCCTGTGTATCCAAAAATAAATGTGTCTTCTTCCTTCAAATTCACTTCTTCTCCAAAATGTCCATCTCTAACCTGTGTCTACGGCAAAAACAACTCCAAGGTCTTGGAGTCATCTGCTCCTGCCCTCCTTGGTCTCTACACACCCAGGCTCTCAGTGCCTTCCACGTCAGACCTCCCCTCCACCCCCACTCTCTGTCTAGGTCAGACCCTTTCCACCTCACCCCTCCTCCTTACACTGGTCTTCTAGCTAATTTCAGAGCCTCCACCTCTCTAGGGCTCAGTATTTTCCTAAAACATCTCATTGGAAAGCAATTTTCATGAATCAACACCTTTAAAATCATCTTTGATCTGGAGATTCTATGTCCAGAAGTGTATCCTAAGGAAATTATTGAAGATGTGTGAAAACAAAGATTCACGAACAAGAATATTAAGTGATAACCAGTTAAATGGACAAAGGAGGTGTGGGGGCTAGTAAATATGTTGCAGTGAGTCCATCGCAGGGGAACACAGTGTAGCCCTTAAAAACCATGCTTCAGAAGGATGTTCAGTGATAACAGAGAAATGTTTACCCTATGTTGTTAAGTGAAAAACACAGGCTACAATCTGGATCATACACCATGACCTCCGTCTCAACCCACTCTGCTGCTCATTACATTCCAGTAACATTCTTCTTCTTTCAGTTCTGTTAAGCTCTTTCCTTCCCCAGGGCATTTGCACATGTCAGGAAAAACTGGGAAACACTTTGGGGTGGGGGCAATTATGGGTGTCTTAACTGGTTTGCTCATCCTGGTTATCTATATCTTTCCTTTTCTCAGAGCTAGTTTACAAGCCTATAAGTTGTAGATAATTGAGAATAATGCAAATGATTATTTTCCATATACCAGTGAATTCTGTCCAGGGGTTATTGTTGTTCAGTGGCTAAGTCATGTCTGACTCTTTCTGACCCCATGGACCACAGCATGACAGGTTTTCCTGCCCTCCACTGTCTCCCAGAGTTTGCTCAAGTTCATGTCCATTGAGTTGCTGATGCTGTCCAAGGGAGAGACAGCTAATTTTCTTGTACCCAGTTTGGCATCTGAATATTTGTATTTCATTTCAACATTCCCGATTGATAACTGCGGTTCTTTGAAGTCTCCTTTGGACCAGTTGTAATATCTTACTGGTTCTCTCATTACTTTAGGAGTTAAATAAAATCTTTGACACACATTGATTGAGTAGTTCTACAGAGTCATAATATACCTTTAAAAAAAAATGTATCATGTAGTCCTATTCCTCCCTTTCTTCACCTGTCTAAACCTTGCTCACAGCTTGAATATCACATCCCTGGGAGGGGCCTCCTGTGTTCCAGATGAAGTCCCCCGTTACTCACTTTCTTATTTATTTCTTCCTTCATAGCACTTGTTACATTTTGTAATTATGTATTCTGCATGTTTATGAATCAAATTTATGAGTCAAATTACCTGTGATTTGCATTTTCTTCATTTTATTTGGCAAATTTTCTATAATGAATATGTACATGTCTCCTAATATGTATGTATTTCCTAATGCTATCTTTAATCACTACTTTCAAAAGGGGAAAAAAGAGAACCACAGTATGTCAACTGCCTCTTGCATGTCCAGTGAAACCTCCCTCCTCCAACTACCCGGATTGCTCCCTTACTTACCCAGATTACTCCTGTTGCAATTATTTCCTGTTTCACGCAATTACACTTACTGGAGCATTCAGGAACAGCATAATGAGCACCGTGTGTGTGTGTGTGTGTGTGTGTGTGTGTGTGTGTGTGTGTGTGATGAACCCCTAAGAAGAGTAAGCTGTGCTTTCCAACCTGGGGGAGTTTATAACCTAATGGGTACTTTAGGACAGATTAAATGACAATGTGAGGTATTATTTAACAAAGTGCCAAAGCTCTACTACACAAATGTTCTGGCTGGAGTTGACTAAAGGCCAGAAAGATCAGGTGGCCTTATGCCATCTCAGGTTTTCAGTTTGTTAGTTCTGTAGGTCAAACTAGGATGCAACCTCACAGAAGCCCTGACCATGGTTTGGCTTCTTTAATACCCACAGGACTGAAAGTGGCCCCGACACGCGGCAGAGGCTCTTATCGATTCATTAATTCCTCGTGATGACTGGTGAGGTCAAGTCTTTGCACTTTACTTATCTGAGAAATGGGAGTTATGCTAAGAGGCCACCCCCACCCCTGCAGCGGCTGTATCCATGTTTATCCTATAAACCTCCAAGTTATTAAAAAGTTAGGTATTCATGATTGCCCAGCTCCCACTGGGACTCTTATAGGAAAGGTGGGGAATCACGCAAGGGCTGATGAAATTGAGATGTCTGAGTGTGGGCAGAAGGTTCTGAGACCTCTGCCTTGGGGTCCTCCCCTTGGCAGTGGCAGGGAGGGCAGCAGTTGTGACTGCTTCCTGTAAGTGGTCCTGTAGCCCGGGGCCCAGGCAGCAGCAGTATTTTCCAGGAAGATGAGAAGCTTTGCTTAAGCAAAAGCTAGAGACCAATCACCTTCCCAGGCCAGGATCCCTAACAGTTCCATGTAGTCACTGGGGTGTCGACTCTTGGACAACAACTTGCTTAAGACACCAGTTCAGGAACCCTGGGGTCAGACTCTGCCATCCTCCTGTTGTTCGACATCCTGCCAGATATGAGTCTTCTCGGAGCCTCCTTGAAAATTGTCCCCCTCACCCACAGTCGCACCTTTGTATGGTGGCACAGCCTGAGCTACTTCCACGTTTGGATCTGTATAATGATCTGTGGGAAAATGAATGAATCAAAGGAATTTTGACTGGAGAGGGAGTTACTTTTTCATCACAGAGCTCTCTAAACGTTGGGTACCATGCTTCTTCCAGGTAGCCTTAGAAACTGACCTTAGAATATGGTTCTTGGCCTTCTGATCTCAAAGTAGTTTAAAACCACCCCCATCACTTTGCCGACAAAGGTCCATAGAGTCAAAGCTGTGGGGTTTGCTGTAGGCATGTACGGATATGAGAGTTGGCCCATAGAGAATGCTGAGCACCAAAGAACTGATGCTTTTGAATTGTGGTGCTAGAGAAGACTCTTTAGAGTCCCTTGGACTGCAAGGAGATCAGACCAGTCCATCCTAAAGGAAATCAGTCCTGAATATGCTCTGGAAGGACTGATGCTAAAGCTGAAGCTCCAATACTTTGGTCACCTGATGTGAAGAACCGATTCATTGGAAAAGACCCTGATACTGGGAAAGATTGAAGGCAGGAAGAGAAGGGGATGACAGAGGATAAGATGGTTGGATGGAATCACCAACTTAATGGACATGAGCAAACTCCGGGAGACAGTGAAGGACAGGGAAGCCTGGCACGCTGCAGCCCAAGGGGTCAGACAAACTTACTGACGGAACTGAACTGATATCCCTTTTTAGAAAAATCTCCATCTGCATAACTTGGGGTCTCATTTCACGAGGAACCATGTATCTCTCCATCTCTCTTTTTCTCTATCACTTTCGGGAGGCATCCAACTGACAGCAAAGAAGTCATTATACCATCCCCCTAGTTCTGTGATGCTGTTTTCAGGAAAGGCTCCTGGGCTGGATGAATCAGGGTCTAAACCAGTGTGGCTGTGATTCTGGAACAGCACCTTGGGGTCAGGGCACTGGTGCTGGGTAGTGACTGGGAAGGACAGCCAGGGTCCCAAGTTGTGGACTCCAGGGCGCTGTGGGGATCCCAGGGCCCACCTGTCTGGAGAGCATCGTGGGCTGTCTCCTGCTGGATGGGAAATTCTAGCAGCCAGAGGTGGGGCGGAAACACCAGAAGGACTATACCCTCTGCTCACAGTGTGGCCTTTTATCCCCCTCCAGGGAAGGATGAAAAACCGCCCTGTAAAGTCCTGCAGCCTGGCTGTGATGATCTGCGCAGCAGGCATGTGGGCCACATTGTTCTGCCTCTCCGGGAAGATCTTTGGCGCTCTCGGCCCTGGCTGGCTCCCAGCAGGCCTCCCTGCAGCTCTGCTCCGAGGCCTGGATGTCTGGCCTGATTAATACAGTTCAGCTTTCCCCAAAGGTGCCGGGGATTGGGGGTGGGGGGCGGAGTTGGGTTGGGGGGGGGGGGGTGGCAGGAGGCAAGTCGTTCTAACAGCCTAATTGAACGATCACTTTTATTTCTCCTTTGCCATTGACTTCCTGTTTACTGCTCTTTCCCCAAGCTGTTTGCAGCCCCACAATGTTTTAAGATTCTCTTCATTCAGGGAGAGCCAAGAGACAAAACTGCAGTCTGCCTGAGAAACAAAAGAAACCCGGGCTCGGAGGAACCGTCTGACTCCCCGTTGCGGGGGTGGCTGCCTACCACTCTGCCCTGCGATGTGATGATTGCAGTCATTAAGCCTGTCTGATGGTGGGGAGGCTGAGTGAAGAAAAACAACAATAAAAGAGAGAGAAATGAGTCCCGGGGACTGAGAACTGTGCAGGCAGAGGGAAAAAAAAAAAAAAAAATCCGCTGCACTCCTTTTAGAGTTCATAGCCAGAAGGATAAACACCACTTAATTTGCAAAAGATTGCCATTTGGAGATGATAAAAAAAAAAAAAAAAAAAAAAGCAAATGTGGCTGGAAGAAACACTTACATGGAAATCGCTAGATCCTGTGCTAAGAACGTGTGTGAATTTCTCAGCGGTCTCTGTTTGCAGCTGGACTCCATGGCAGTTTGGGTTCTTGGTTTTTACAAACAGTGCGGCGGACTTGGGTGAGAGGGTGATTCCGCCCCCACCCTTCCTGAAGTCATTTATTGATGTCCTGTAGACGTTTTCAGTCGTCACAACTCCTGTGTGTGTGTGTGTTTTAAATTGTCACAACTCCTCTGTGTGTGTGTGAGTGTGTGTGTGTGCGCGCGCGCGCGCGTAGCGGGGGTTGGGTTGTGAACACGGGGCAGGTTCCATCCCTGGTCAGGGAACTAGATCCTGCTTGCTGCAAATAAAGATCCCGTATGCCGCAACCAAGATTGAATAGCCCCGTGTGCTGCAAATAAGACCAGTCTTAGTTCCATTTAAGCACAGTCAAATGAATAAATATTTTAAAATAATAATAATAAAATCTAGGTGAAGATACGGGCAGCCATCGCCACCTTCCATGGACCAAATGGATCAGAGGTCCATATGTGTACCGTCACTGCCCTCTAGGGGAAGAAATGCATGGAGCTGCCCACTGTGAGGACGGTTTCCAGGCAATGGGCTAAAACCTCAGGAAGCCCCTCACTCACTTTAATGGCGTCGGGTGTGTGCATGCATGCTAAGTCGCTTCAGCCGAGTCTGACTCTGCAACCCCACGGACTATAGCCCCCCGGGGCTCCTGTGTCCATGGGGATTCTCCAGGCAAGAATACGGGGCTGGGTAGCCATTCCCTCCTCCAGGGCATCTTCCCTACCCAGGGACAGAGCCCGCGTCTCCCGTGTCTCCCGTGTCCCCTGTATTGCAGGCCGATTACCGCTGAGCCACCGGGGAAGCCCAGTGGCATCCGGTAAAGAACCCCAATTTTTAAAATTTTATTATTTATTTATTTTTGACCATACATCCCTGCTGCATGGGCTTTCCTCCAGCTGCAGCGAGTGGGGACGACTCTTCGTTGAGGTCTGCGGGCTTCTCATTGCAGTGGCTTCTCTTACTGTGGAGCGTGGACTCTAGGATATAGAGGCTTCAGTAGCAGAGCACAGGCCCAGCAGTTGTGACGGACTGGTGCCTGTGGGATCTTCCTGGACCAGGGATCAAACTCATGTCTCCTGCATTGACAGGCATATTCTTTATCACTGAGTCACCAGGGAAGACCCCCAAACCCTAATTTTATGGTCAGGAGACTGGTTTCAAGCTCTATCACTTGCTCTGACTGACAAACCTCCTAACCTCTCTTAGCCCCCAGTCATGCCCTTTGTACTTAGTCGGTTCCAGGCATCTCACAAGGAGCTTGGCTGAGCCGGTACTGGAGAGGCAAGAACATAGCACATAAATAAACATACACTGTTTTGGTAACTCTAGGATTATAAGGTCGTGCATGCCTGCTAAGTCGCTTCAGTTGTGTCCAACTCTTCGTGACTCCATGGACTGTAGCCCGCCAGGTTCCACCGTCCATGGGATTCTCCAGGCAAGAACAGTGGAGTGGGTTGCCATGCCCTCCTCCAGGGGATCTTCCCAACCCAGGATCGAACCCAAGTCTCTTATGTCTCCTGCATTGGCAGGTGGGTTCTTACCACTAGTGCCACCTGGGAAACCCATAAAAAGTAAAAGTGAAAGTGTTAGGTGCTCTCTGTGACCCCATAGTTTTATCACCAGCCAGGTCCCTCTATCCATGAAAATCTTCAGGCAAGAATAAAGGAGTGGGTAGCCATTCCCTTCTCCAGGGGGTCTTTCCCACCCAGAGATCGTACTTGGGTCTCCCACATTGCAGGCAGGTTCTTTAGCATATAAGGTCAGAGATGCTCATTTATTAACAGTAGTTACTGAAGGCCTGTCATGTACCACACTCCCTTGTAAAAGCTGAAAATGTAAAGTAGACCTAAGTCCATGGCTGGGGGAGACGGATAATAAACTGTCAACAAATAAGGTAAAATTGTTCTACCAGCTGATGTCCATGGCTGTGGGGGAAATACATTTAGGATGATGGCATAGAGTAAGACTGGGGTTGGGAGGTGGGCACTGCTTCAGTTAATCCAGGTGGTCAAGAAAGGGACAGAGAAGAAAGTGCCCTTATGAACAGAACGACCCTTGGACCAAGGCACATGGCAGCCTCTGGGCCCTGAGTGAAGAGGGCTCTGAGCATCCTCACTACTTTACTGTTGGGACGCCAGGGAAATGCTTTTCCACTCTGCTGTCATGAGGCAAAGTAACACGGAGAGGATTAGCATGGCGGGGGCCACTCAGGAGAGGGGAAGGACAATGAACTAATGAGTTAATTGGTTAAACTCCTCTCAGATGGCATCGGTGCAAAGAATACTGCCTAAAGAATTGTTTCCCAGAACTCCGAACATCCGTTGTTGTTTTTTGTTTTTTTTTTGGGGGGGGGTTTCTTTGTGTTCTGGAGATGCCCATGGTGCAATGTTAATAATTCATATTTCTCTTAAAGTTGTATGTAGGTTGGTCTAAAGGTAGATGCCTGATGCATACCGATTATTTTCCTTGACAACGACATGGACATGCAAGACTCATCAAAGGAGAATTTTTAGAAAGAAGAATATTCAAGGCTTCCTTGGTGGCTCAGTGCTAAGAATCCACCGGCCAATGCAGGAGACACAGTTTCGATCCCTGGTCCGGGAAGATCCTATAGACCTCGGAGCAACTCAGCCCGTGCACCGCAGCTCCTGAGCCTGCGCTCTTGAGCACATGTTCCACAACATGAGAAGCTCTTGCACTTTAACAAAGAGCAGCCCCGACTCACCACAACTGGAGAAAGCCCCCGCAGCAGAAAGACCTAGCACAGCCCCAAAGTAAACGATGAACATTTTTTAAAAATTAATACAACTTTGGTAAATACTCCTCCAAAGTTCTTCAGCTTTATTTAAATAATTCTAAGTTAAATGGTCACACCTGCCAACTATCATATGTATTTATGTCATCTTAAATAATTTTGAATGTTTGAGGAAAATAACTTCTTGAAAACATACATGAGAGCATTTTTAACTTTTCATTGTGTACACTGAACGTTCAGTTACATTTTTAATGACAATATATTCAGATTTTGTACCTCTGAGGACAATAACATTTAAAGCCTTTTAGATCATTCATCTCAATAGAATACAAATTATGCAAAGATGATTTTATTAGTGATTTCACTTAAAAGCAAAACAATGAATTTTTGTGAAGTAAACATATAAGTTATGAATAATGTATGTCTCTCTCGCTCATTCTAATGCCACCCGCCAACCCACAGACCCCTCAAATATGCACAATAATAATTAGATTCAATTTTGTTTTGTATTTTACTAACATATAGTCATAAAAACCATAAGTTTATGCATATTTTTCCATTTTGCCATTAGAAAGTCATTTGTCACGGTAAGAGGACATAGCATACCTTATGTTAGAGTTCAGTGGTGTGGGGGCCTCCATTTGCAGTTTCTTCCTGGGCCCCTCGAATGTTAGAGGTGAGCCTGTGGGGAAAGAGGCCGTAACACAGTCAAAGGTCCTGAAGCAGCAAAGCGTTTGGTGTATTGGTGCAGCCCAGCCTCGGTAGTTGAGGTTGGAAGGGTGGGCCGGGCCTTGTGACATGGTGAGGGGTTTAGAGCTCCCTATCCTGAGAAACCAGGGGAGGGTGTTAGGCTGGAGAAGATGGTTCTGGCTGCTGTGCAGAGAGTGATATCTGGGGAACCAGGGACCTGACTGTCAAGCGGCTGCATTAGTCCCAGCAAATGAGAGTGCCTTTGACTTGGGTGTCAGGAATGGAGGTGATGAGCTGGTCATTTGAAGGAATTCAAATACAGAATTACTGATGAATTGAGTGTTGGGGTAGGGAAAGAGGGAATGATTTCTAGGGCTTTGGTTTGAGCAACTGGTGTATAGTGGAGGGAACCTAGAAAGCAGAATGAGAACGTGGAGAAGACCTTGTACAGTGAGTCCCCTACATACGAACCTTCAAGGTTCGAACTTTCAAAGATCTCAGTGTGTGTTCCATCAGTGTCAGGCCTGAGTGACATTGCAGCTTGTCCTTTGACTCCTATTGTTGACAGTCCTTCAGCTCCACCATCTCCCACCTCCCCTCCCTTCTCCAGTCAGTCAGTAACTCTTCTTGCCTGTTCACGCAATGCCAGCCCCTAAATGCCAGCTGTTGTATTGTACTTTTATTAACTTTTTTTTTTTGCCGTATTGTACTAACTTTTAAAAGTATGCTCTACTTTTTAAGGTACTGTAATGTTAGATTGGAGAAGGCAATGGCACCCCACTCCAGTACTCTTGCCTGGAAAATCCTATGGATGGAGGAGCCTGGTAGGCTACAGTCCATGGGGTCGCTAAGAGTCGGATACGACTGAGCGACTTCACTTTCACTTTTCACTTTCATGTATTGGAGAAGGACATGGCAACCCACTCCAGTGTTCTTGCCTGGAGAATCCCAGGGACGGGGGAGCCTGGTGGGCTGCCATCTATGGGGTCGCACAGAGTCGGACACGACTGAAGTGATTTAGCAGCAATCTTGGATTTAAAGTGTTTGTTTTTTGTGTTTGTCTTTACATATTATTTGTGCTAAAGTATTATAAACCTATTGTAAAACAGTGCTATACAGCCAATTGTGTTAGTTGGGCGCCTAGGCTAGCTTCATTGAACTTATGAACAAATCTCACTTACCAATATACTCGTGGAATGGAACTGGTTCACGCGTAGAAGACTTACTGGGTTTGGAAGAGAAGTGCTGCTTAGGTATAAGTGCTTATGCTACAGGATAAATCAAGAAGCTAGAGGAAATTTTAGTATTGTAACTTCTGTTCCTATCAACAGCCTTGCGGGTCTCACTGGGGTTTGTGACCCAGGTGCCAGGTGGAGCCTGACCATCATCCCTGCCAGATTTTGACAGGATAACTAAACAATTGGGCTTCCCTGGTAGCTCAGCTAGTAAAGAATCCACCTGTAATGCAGGAGACCCCAGTTTGATTCCTGGGTCGGGAAGATCCCCTGGAGAAGGGATAGGCTATCCACTCCAGTATTCATGGGCTTCCCTGGTGACTCAAACAGTAAAGAATTCACCTGCAATGTGGGAGACCTGGGTTTGATCCCTGGGTTGGGAAGATCCCCTGGAGGAGGGCATGGCAACCCACTCCAGTATTCTTGCCTGGAAAATCCCCATGGACAGAGGAGCCTGGCGGGCTACAGTCCATAGGGTCCAAAGAGTCAGACGCGACTGAGCAGCTAAGCACCACACATAGGAACTTTCAGCCACTGAACTTGTTCCCAACTTTGAAATTCTATGATTTTAAGGTGACAAGGTAGGCCCTCAAAGTATTTAAATTTGAAGAGGAGGCTTTTTGAAGAGAGAAGAGGAGTCAGTCTGTAAACGTGGAGATGTGTGTGTGGCAGACTTTACACCAAAGAGGGTGCACCTTCACGCAGACGCCCTACAGCCGGAACTAGAAGCCTAGACTAGACGTCGCCGTGCGCTCTTCTACGAGCCCACAGCGCTAGCCCTCAAAGCCACGGACCACGACGACCAGGAAGAAGCTTAGGGCACAGCTGCTCTGTTAGTTGTCCTGATAAAGAAAGTGGGGCTAAGCTGCCACTTGATGGTGGATGGTACTGTTACTGAGAGGTCTGGCTCAAAAGCCAATTAAGAGGCCACGTTGGTGGTCAGTTCGCTTTATTTTGGATGCCAGCCACTAAGGTGGGGGCAGGGGGAGGGCGGATGTCTGTCCAAAGGCCGACTCCACCCCCTGGGCGGGGCAAGAGTTTTAATAGAGAAAGGGAGGGGGCTCCGTGCAGCAACAGCAGTCAGCTCTGACAGTCAATTTGAAATTGGTCATCAGTGGTCTGACCAGCATCATCTTTTGATTGTTTTAAGTACAGTTAATCTTCAGTTCCAGGGTTGGTTTGTTTCCATTTCTTTGAGGCCAGTTCTTGAAACTGTGCAAGATGGAGCAGCTTATGTCATGCCTATAGTCCGGTCATCACACAGCTAACTTTTCCACCTGGTGGGGTTTCAGTATCTATGAGACAGCTCACAGGATATGGCTCAGAATAAGATCTATAGCCATTGGGAAGGAACTAAAGGTCCCTGGCTATGCGTAATGACTGCATTATTTGGTCTCCTCTATTTCCTTTGTTTCTGTATTTAAGCATTTTGATTAAACTTATTCTTCAGCTAAAGTTTTTCCATAGACAAAAAGCAGGCAGAGGACATGGGAGGCTGCTGTGTTTCGATACGATCACACAGCCAGCTGGTGCTGGACGTAAGCCCTGAGCCCAGAAGCTGGGACTTCCAGCCCAGCGTGCTTCCCACAAGTAGAGTCTCTCTTCCTCGGGTGAAGCAAGGGGTTGTGCAGGGCCAGGACCTGACTTCAAAACAGGCCTCAGATTTCTTGCAGTGACAGCACATTCAGGCCATTTTCAGCTCTGTAGAACCTTATCATAAATCCCAAGAGCTCAGAGTTCTTTCATAAATACAGCAGCATCATGCCCACTGTCATTCATTCAATCGACCATTCAGTGGAACATTTAGATGAGTGGCAAGCTCAGCGGTACTCAGGACACAAAAAAGAACACAGCGTGTCCTCAAGGCGCTGCCCGCGTCTGTGTGTGATGGGGACGGTGGAGGCGGGGGACACACTGACATCGAAGATTCCAGTGCAGTGCGTTCGGTTGGGAACCGTGGTGGCAGTGTGCCCAGGGTCCCTGGGCATGGCCCAAGACTGGCAGCAGAGAAGGGTAGGTACCGCACCTGCCAACACTGAGCCCTGGGCTGCAGTCAGGGGCTGCTACTGCTGCTGCTAAGTCACTTCAGTCGTGTCCAACTCTGTGTGACCCCATAGACGGCAGCCCACCAGGCTCCCCCTTCCCTGGGATTCTCCGGGCAAGAACACTGGAGTGGGTTGCCATGTCCTTCTCCAATGCATGAAAGTGAAAAGTGAAAGTGAAGTTGCTCGGTCGTGTCTGACTCCTAGCGACCACATGGACTGCAGCCCACCAGGCTCCTCCATCCATGGGATTTTCCAGGCAAGAGTACTGGAGTGGGTTCCCATTGCGTTCTCCTGAGAGTTAAACACCCGATCAGTTGCTCAGTCATGTCCAACTATTTGCAACCCCATGGACTGTAGCTCATCAGGTTCCTCTGTCCATGTAATTCTCTAGGCAAGAATACCGGAGTGGGTTGCCATTTCCTTCTCCGAATTAAATAGGAGAGAAGGGAAAAGTGTTGAAAGCCGTTTTAGGAAAAGGGAACAGAGCGCACAAAGGTAAAAAAGGAAGACAGAACCTGACACATTTGAAAATTTTCCTGTATTTGCTCGGGAGGCCGGGCCGGGGGAGGGGCGGGACATGGGATGAGGAGTGGGCGGGGCCAGGAACTGTCACTTCAAGACGCTGGTGCTTCAATCCGAAGCAAGTGAGATTCCCAGGCCTTCAGGCTATTCGCTCCAGGGTCAAGAAATGCCTCCTCCTCTGGGGTGAGGGAGGGTGTGGGGTGGGGGTGATGCTTAACCAGTGGAAATCTTCGGAGCGAGTATCAAGGATAAGCACTGGCTCAGCAGACCAGGAACCTATTCATCACCAGGTACCTAGCCTGTCAGTATGTGCTTACTATATCTTTGTCATATGAACGAACGATGTGAATGCATCCGTAGAGATTCTTTGCTTTGTTCCCCCACTGCCCCTTTCTCTCATGGGCCAGGCCCCAAATCTGATTAGCTGGGGTTGGAGAGAGAGGAGCCCCATGGGTTTTGTGTGTTAGACGGCTTCAGGCAAGCCGTCAACTTTTATCCTCAGGACACCCTTGCGGTCCATACTGCAAATCCACAGTCTCTTACCCAAAAGCCAGGTGTGCTTCGGAATTCTGATTCATTTCAGATTATGGAAAGGTAGCGCTGACATTTTATGATAGTAAGCCCCCAGTGGACCCAGGGAGCACCTTGCCATCAAAAACAACATAAACACTTTCTGCCGGGAAATGTAAGACTATTCACACTATGTAGGAAAACACGTAACCTCAGGTCGCTTTAGGTCACGTCTTGCTGGCAAGTGAGTTACGAAACGCTTCTAGTTTGCCGAGTGCACAGTCTGGAATGTTGACAAGGGAGTGTGGACCTGTGAAATCCTTGCTTTTTGGAGGAGGCAACTGAGGTTCCCAGAGTCAAACTCTACTCAGAGAGGGGGGATCTGAGTTAGCACACAACTTCACCCAGGTCCAAAGCCCATGCTCTTTCCACAGCACATTCTGGACTCCTCTGCTGGTCTGCTGCCTGATGCAAAAAGGGATAAAGGGCAGACGTTGCTGATTCTCAGCTGCCCCAGCAATCAGTCAGTTCAGTTGCTCATTTGTGTCTGACTCTTTGCGACCCCACGGACTGCAGCACACCAGGCTTCCCTGTCCATCACTAACTCCCAGAGTTTACTCAAACTCATGTCCATCATGTCGGTGATGTCATCCAACCATCTCATCCTCTGTCATCCCCTTCTCCTCCCACCTTCAATCTTGCCCAGCATCGGGGTCTTTCCCAATGAGTCAGTTCTTCGCATCAGATGGCCAAAGTATTGGAGTTTCAGTTTCAGCATCAGTCCTACTGAATATTCAGGACTCATTTCCTTTAGGATTGTCCCAGTACTCTTGCCTGGCAAATCCCATGGACGGAGGAGCCTGGTAGGCTGCAGTCCGTGGGGTCACTAGGAGTTGGACACGACTGAGCGACTTCACTTTCACTTTTCACTTTCATGCGCTGGAGAAGGAAATGGTGTTCTTGCCTGGAGAATCCCAGGGACAGGGGAGCCCGGTGGGCTGCCGTCTATGGGGTCACACAGAGTCGGGCACGACTGAAGTGACTTAGCAGCAGCAGCGGCAGCAGCGATACCAAGTTTGGAAAGTTTTCTTCCTGGAATAACAATGCCGCCATCTAGTGGGCAAACCTGAGAATGACATCCGATGGACACGGAGAGAGAGGTTGATTGGCATGGAGGTGGCCTCTGTAAAGGGCTGTGGAATTTTCTTTCCCTCTGTAACCTTGCAAGCCGTATTCCAGGGACCAGGAAGCTGCTAATAAATTACCTCTATGTAGTCCATCCTTCAAAACAGAAGAACGATAATAAGAATGAAACTTCTTTTACCCAGTTGCCAGAAATTCTGGACCACTTTCACCATTCTCCCTCAGCACCTCTCAGAGCATCTCTTCCATAACATGACTCTCCCATGCTTCAGACTTTCCATCAATTACAGAACCAACTCCATAGGCCTGGTTAAAACCACACATGCCCCTCCAGCCATTCCCCATGACATACATTGTCTGCTTTCGCCGGGCCCTTATCTTACCTGTTCCTTCTATTGCCAATGACACTGCCTTCTTGTTTCCTTTGCCAGACTCATAACTCCTGCACATTCCGGGCTACCTGGAATATGGTAGGCGTTTGATCACTTTTGAGAGATGAAAAATGAGAATGAATGTCTTTCATTAGCTTAAAACACCCAAAATTTTTTTCATTAATTATATACACATACAGTCAGAGCTGTCAGGCTTCTAAATCTCAGGTAGTTTTACTTTCAAAGTCCTTAACATGCAGTTTGGTAGAGTGCAGGATAGAGAGAGTTTGGGGATATTTGTGTCCCCAAAGAAGGAAGATTATTAAAGAGTCTCAATACGCAGAATAATGTGTTCCTCTTAGAACATGATACTTGGGAGCTCCGTGGTGGTCCAGTGGTTAAGAATCTGTCTTCCGATGCAGAGGACATGGTTCAATCCCAGGTCAGGGAGCTAAGATCCAACACGCCGTGGGCTATTGAGCCCATGCACCACATACAACTAGAGAGATGCCCCCCAGCCCCGCGCTGCAGTGAAGATCCTGTGTGCCACAGCTAAGACCGGACGCAGCCCAAAATAAATAGTAATAATAATGAATGACTCTTTCCTCGAGTTTCCCGCAACCTCTTTTCTTTTCTCAAACAGTGTCTTGAATTTCTCAAAATAAACCTTCAGATGAGTTAGTCAAGGAAACAAGAAACTATACCCAAACTATGGCACTTAAGAAGTTGAGGTTAGGTTACAAAATATACAGAAATAGTTATCTTTTCAGGGATGTGTATTATTTTTGCAATAGCTTTAATTAGATATAATTTACGTGCCACAAAGTCACCTATTTAGAGTGTACAATTCAGTGATTTTTAGTATATTTATACAGTTGTGTGATAATTGCCACAATCAGCTTGAGAACATTTTTATCATCTCCCCCACTAAAACCCTGTACTTCTGTACCCTGTACTATCTCCTCCCAGCCCCCAGTTCCATCACCACCCCAATCCTTGACAACCATTAATCTACTTCCTGTCTCTAGGGATTTGCCCATTCTTGACCTTGCAGGATAAATGGAATCATATAGTTTGTTGTCTTTTGTGTTTGGCTTCTTCCACTTTAGCATGATGTATTCAAGGTTCATCCACGTTGCACATAAAGGTTTGTGCGTGTGTGCATGCTAAGTCACTCCAGGCATGTCGGATTCTTTGCGACTCATGAACTATAGCCCACCAGGCTCCTCTGCCCATGGGGATTCCCCAGGCAAGAACACTGGAGTGGGTTGCCATGCCCACCTCCAGGGGATCTTTCCCATCCAGGGATGGAAATCCAATCTCTTTCGTCTCCAGCGCTGGCAGGAAGTATCCCAATTTGTGGTGGCATTTGACAGTTCACAGACATGACACCCTCCAGGTGACTGTTGACAGCTAAATCTTAGGGTGCCTATTTGCCCCACACATCCCCACCCAGCACCTCCAAGAATCACAACCAGGAATCTTCCAACCTCATCCCTTGCAGGGGAGGTGGGAGGGGCTGAGGAAGAGGAGCTTGTAATTGGACCTGGTCTCCATTTAGGAAAGATAGCCATTCCTGGGCTTCCATCACAGAAAGACCTAGAACTAGGAGAGAGCTGGAAGCCAATCACTACCCCTCCCCTTTGCCACGCAGCACGCGTGGCCAGTGGGCAAAAGTGTGTTTGGGGGTGAGAGGAGGCTGACCCAAGAAGGACCCCAGAAGCCCACAAACTAAGAACATTATCTCTGCCATCTTTCACCAATTTTATTATTTTTGTTATTTTTCCATTAGAGGGGTAGGGGGAAAAAGTCAGGAGGGATGTGGGTGTGTATATTTCTTGGAATCCAAAGGTTCAGAGAGGGGAGGAAATTCATCAAAAATGTTCCCAGTACAAAAGTTGGCAAAACAAATAGCTCTCTCTCTCTCTCTCTTTTTTTCAATCTGAACTGTGTAACAGGAGAAATTCTCTCACAAGGGGAGAGTGTTCCTGAGCCAAGTTTAGGCCTAGGGAAAATTTTCCAGCATGTCAGGAACGAAGCTGACGGTCCATTAAGGAGGGGAAAAAAGCAAAAAAAAAAAAAAGAAGAAGAAGAAGAAGAAGAAGAAGAAGAAGAAAGTGCTGGAGTAAAGCGTAAGGCGGGGGAAAGCTCCAGGATTCAGACAGAGCTTTGCATTCCAGACCGGGCCGCAGTTGAGAGACCCCAGGAAGCTCCCTCTAAAGGGAGGCTGTGGAAATGCACCCTGGGCTCCCAGCCCTAGTGCACACTTCCTGTTCTGCCCCTGGACATTCAAGCCAAAACTTACAAAACATCCTTTCCCCTGGAACCAAGTGCTTGCTTAGGGAGACCCACCCCTCCCCACGTCAGTGATCTCAGCCTGCCCTCCCCTTCCTTCCGCGGAACCTCTCCCACATCAGAGGCGCTCGGCTTCCCGAGCAGAGATGCTGGATCCGCCGTAGCAGGTGATGCCCGAGGGAGCGAGGCGACCGGGGACCACTGGGCACGAGGTAGGAATGAGGGGCTGGGCGCCCTGGGTTCACTTGGCATTTACTTAGCAAAGCGAGGGCTTGACCTTTAAGCCTCGGGCTGGGGTGTTTTCTGGCTGATGGGGGTATGCGGTAGGTGAGTGGACTTTGGGGGAAGTCAGCCTTTCTTTTCCCCCTTTTTTCCCAAATTTAGCTTTAATTCTGGAGTCTCTGGAAGCACGCCGTTATTTACCTGGTGTGGCAAGTAAGTGCTAGGGCAGAATTCTGGGGATTCCTTGCTTTCTTTTCTCTTTTGCTTTCTTTTCTTGGAGAGAGGGGGCATGGGGAGGGGAGTCCTGGAATATCAGGGAAGGTTCATAAAGACCTTCAGCTCTGAATAGATTCAGAGAAAAAGGACCACGTGGATGCACAAGGAAAAGGCATTTTTGACTTGATGAGCTGGGGTCCAGCTGTTTCCCAGCACCTGGGTCATGTGTCTTCCTGGCCCCTGATGCCCCCCTCCCACCCACCCCCACAGCCTGCCACCTGCTGTCTTGGAGACACACACCTTGAGCTGTTTCTCAGCATGGAGGTGTGGCACACGGCCCCAGTGGCATGTGTTAATGGGCAGAACCCAGGCATCCCTAGAGACTTAGATGTCTGTCTGTGGTAGAGCTAACTGGTCTACCTGGAAGGCAGCATGTGGCTTGTTAAGGACATACCCCAGCTGGTGGCTGAGAGGCTGGCCTTGGCAGCACATGCTGACATTGGGCTGACAGTGAGCTCAGCAGGGCTTCTGCACGAGGAATGCTCAAAATTTTATGAAGCAATAATAAGTGAAGCATTTCAAATGCCCTTTCTCTGAACTCTATGGCCTTTACTTCTCTGCAGGACGCATTTGGCTCCTTATCCACATACTGCCTTGCACTGTTTTCTGGGCTTGCCTGATAGCTCAGTTGGTAAAGAATCTGCCTGCAATGCAGGAAACCCTGTTTCAATTCCTAGATCAGGAAGATCTGCTGGAGAAGGGATAGGCTACCCACTCCAGTATTCTAACCAGCCAAATAAATGCGAGTATATTGGACAAATGAGCCATAATCTGTTATTTGGTGATCCTGAGACGGGTACTAACTCTTGTTGAGTCCTGGCTGTGTGCCAGGCACCATTCTGAAGGTGGCAGGTATCATTATCATCCCCACTTTACAGATGAGGAAACTGAGGCTGTAGACACAACTAGTAAGTGCAGAGGAGGAATCTACTGAGTCCAGGCCACCATCCTCTGAAACCAGGATGGGGTTTGACTCTGGGGTCCTGCATTGTCTAGCTGGGTGACTTCAGACAAGTTAAATATCTTCAGCCTCAGTTTCCTCATCTGCAAAATGAGACAATAATAACCTGACAGAGGTGTTGTGAGAGATAAGTTAATCTTAGAAATTATTTTACTGAAGCAGGTCAACGATTCAGGCATGCTCCTCCCAGCCCCTATCTACCCTGTGCAGTATAAACACAGAGGAAACTTTTGCAACTGAAAAGCTTCAGGGCCCTGTAGAAGGTAGCAACGGTGCCTTGCTAGGATTTGTACCTTAAACGAGGAACACTGGAGTTCACTTACCAGCCAGTGCAAACCTGTAGCCACCAGCTCACTAGACTCTAAGTTCACTAAGAGCAAAGTTCATATCGTATACAGGTTCTGCGTTCAAACAACTTCGGAAGGCCATCTCCAAAAAAATTCCAGAAAGTTCCCCAAAGTAAAACTTGAATTTGCATGTGATTATTTACATAGCATTTAGATCATATTTGTATTTAGATTGTGCTTACATTTAGAATGTATTTACATTCTTGTATTAGGTTTTAGAGATGATTTAAAGTATAAGGGAAGATGTATGTAGGTTATATGCAAGTACTGTGCCATTTTATGAGAGTCCTAGGTGACACTAGTGGTAAAGAACCTCCCTGCCAGTGCAGGAGATGTAAGAGACATGAGTTCGATCCCTGGGTAGGGAAGATCCCCTGGGGGAGAGCATGGCAACCCACTCCAGTATTCTTGTCTGGAGAATCCCATGAACAGAGGAGCCTGGTGGGCTACAATCCATAGGGTTGCAAAGAGTCAGACACAACTGAGGTGACTGAGCTTGCATGCCCTTCTATGAAAAGGACTTGAGCACGGGTGGGTTTTGGTGCCCGCAAGCATCTTGGAACTAGTCCGGGGGGCAGGGGGAGCCAAGGGATGACTATACATTTGTTTCTCTTGGAGTATGATTCTCAAGCTGTGGTCTAAAGACCTCAGTGCCCTTTCTAAGGGACATGGGGTCCCTCTGGGGAGGAGTTCAACAAGTGGGTGCTCCAGGAGCCTCCTCTTCCCTCTCCCAACAAAGCAGCTCTGTCTTCACCTGAGTGTTAAGGGGCTGAGTCGAAAGCAAGTTTTGAAATCAATGTTCAGAACTGCTAACCTGGGACAGGTAATGTTGTGTCTCGGGAAAAAATAACTGCTTACAGGATGGGGTTGATTTACAGAGGGGTTTCCAGCTTGGCCTTGTCTGGGCTCTCACTTGCCTCTCCGCATCACCTTCTACTTAATAACCATCTCCCGCCCTGGGAAACTCACAGGTGTCGTGTGCCAGGCAGGCTTGGGGGTGACCCCTTCTGTCTCAGGCAGCTGGTCCTCAGGTTCAGGGACGAATAAGGGACAGGGCCCCATAGAGCGTATATGACAACCCAGGCTCTCTCTGAGTCTTCTCGGAATGTGACCTTCTCAGTTCTACTCACAGTGATGGACTGTACGATCAATACTCATAATAGCTCTTATTGATCTCCCTTAATGATGACAGCTTCCTTATTGAGCCCAGCGCTGTGCTGAGCACACATATGCTCACGCAATCCCCACAAAAGCCCTGGAAGGCAGTTTCTGCCTGTTCCCCTGCTCTACTGGTGAGCACGTGTGGGTGAAGATGTGTGACTTGACTAAGGGTGCCCAGCCAGTTAATGTTGAGGTTGGACTTGGAGCCCCTTGCCCAAGTCTGAGCCACCCTGCCTTGAATATTTTTGCAGCCCCCTTTGACAGAGGTGAGAAGGACATTGTTGTTAGTAGGGTGTTTCTTTCATGTTTTGGTAAGGGATGCCCCCTGGGAATAGGCTGGGAGAAATGGGGCTAGGACAGAACATTCTACGGAGGAAGGGTGCTGCTGTGAACACAGAGAGTCGGAATTCTTGTGCAAACTGTGTCCCTGGGAAACGTCACCTCTCTTAGGAGAGGGAATATAGTTTGGTGGGCAAGAGCCAGCTCTGTAGCTAGACTCCCTGGCCTCAAATCTCTGCTCTGCCCCAGATCAGCTAGATTTTCTAATGCAAATTTCCAAAATAATATTTCGTGTAGAGAGATGATAATAATGGTACTTATATTATAATAACGTTATGAGAGAATGACTTAGTCCACATAAAGCATTTAAAACTGTGTCTGGCACATAGTAAGGACTCAATAAATATGTTACTATGGAGACTTCCCTGGTGGATCAGTGGTTATGACTTCGCCTTCCAATGTGGGTTTGATCCCTGGTCAGGCAGCTAAGATCCCTCACACCTCATGGCCAAAAAACCAAAACATGAACAGAAGCAATATTGTAACAGATTCAATAAAGACTTTAAAAATGTCCACATCAAGAAAATCTTTTTTAAAAAATATGTTATTATGTGTAAAAGAGTTTGGATTAACCTTAGGTAAAGTGGTTGGGTGGCAGGCTGGAAAGAAGAAGTAGCTAGCATTTGAAAAAATCAACACCAACAATTTCAACTGTGAGCTGGGGGTGGGGATGGGGTGTTTACCCAGACCCAGGGTCCCTGAGAGACAGCTTACAACCTGCGAGAAAAAGCTTAAATGTTCTCTTGGAAGTTTAATAAAACTGGAATAACTAGTCTTCAGAATTGGACTTGCCAAATTGGATTCTTTGATTAAATGAAGTTTACCTTATTTATATTTGGAGTTATGGAAATCAGTCTCACCTCTGACCTATTGTTATTTCTGGAGAAAAAAAAAGAACCAAAACAACAGCTTGCTTGTAAATGCCATTGGCTGAACCACTTGTACTTTTGGAAGGATGACTCTAAGATTTCAAGCTGAGATATAAAATTTAAGAGCTAAATATAGCTGATAAAAGAAAAAAAAAAAAAAAAAAACCAGGAAGGGATCATGACTTACAAAAGAATTTTGTGGTTTTTCTCAGAGGATAAATCTGTGAGCGCCGCCTAAGTTTAGACTAAGTTTGCAATGATTTTGAGAGTAGCATGCACCCGTTTGCCTACCCTTACTGGAAGTAAAAGTAGGCAGGAAATAAACTGGGGGACTGCCATTTATTGAGCACTTACTATGAGTCATGCTTTGTACTAAGTGCTTCATACACAGCATCTCATGTTTAATCCCTACCTCTCCCTATCAGGGGATTACAGTTGATCCTTAAGCAATACAGGTTTGAGCTGCGTAAGTCCCTATAAGAAAATGAAAGTCGATCAATCTTGTCTGACTCTTTGCAACTCCATGGACTGTAGTCTATGAAATTCTCCAGGCCAGAATACTGGAATGGGTAGTTTTTCCTTTCTCCAGGGGATCTTCCCAACCCAGCGATCGAACTCAGGTCTCGTACATTACAGGTGGATTCTTTACCAGCTGAGTCACAAGGGAAGCCCAAGAATACTGGAGTGGGTAGCCTATCCCTTCTCCAGCAGATCTTCCCAACCCCGGAATCAAATTGGAGTCTCCTGTTGGTGGATTTTTTACCAACTGAGCCATCAGGGAAGCTATCACAGTTACGACCCTACCTGGGGCTGGTTGAATCCACAGATTCGGATTCTTGGATATGGAGGGCTGACTCTGTGGAGGGTGGTGGTCCTGAACTCCCCCCATGGTGTTCAGGGGTTAACAGTACTACAATTATCCCCAGTTTACAAATGAGGATAATGAGGCTTGGAGAAGGAAATAATGTGCACAGAAGCACTCAGCTGCTGAGCCCTGGGTGGGAGTTCTAACTCAGGATGTCTGGGTGTAGGTGTGAGGGGTTAACTCTGCTTCCCTGGTGGCTCAGACCTTAAAGAAACTGCCTGCAATGCCGGTGACCTGGGTTCGATCCCTGGGTTGGAAAGGTCCCCTGGAGAAGGGAATGGCAACCCACTCCAGTATTCTTGCCTGGAGAATCCCATGGACAGAGGAGCCTGGCAGGCCACAGTCCATGGAGTCACAAGAGTCGAACACAACTGAGCGACTGTGATTCACATTCATTTATGGCAAATGGAATCCTCCTGGATTTTAGCCCGTTCTGTCTGCCTGAGGAGGGCTGTATTTGGAAAGGGATGGAGGAAGCAGTTACTCACAGCCTTCTTAGGCAGATGGAGAGCAGAGGTCAGAGAATGCAAAGGTGCCTGACAGAAGAGGCCCAGCGCAGCTGCAATCCCAGCCAGCAGACGGTGTCAGACTACCAGGGGTGGGGTAACTTCTGGATGCAGGGCTTTTTTTTTTAGGGTAATCTCCTTTACTTGGGCTTCCCTGATAACTCAGTTGGTAAAAAATCCACCCGCAATGCAGGAGACCCCGGTTTGATTCCGGGGTTGGGAAGATCTGCTGGAGAAGGGATAGGCTACCCACTCCAGTATTCTTGGGCTTCCCTTGTGGCTCAGTTGGTAAAGAATCCACCTGCAATGTGGGAGACCTGGGTTCGATCCCTGGGTTGAAAAGATCCCCTGGAGGAGGAAAGGCTACCCACTCCAGTATTCTGGCCTGGAGAAATCCATGGACTGTACAGTCCATGGGGTCGCAAAGAGTCGGACACGACTGAACGACGTTCACTCCCTAATCTCCTTTACTTCGGGCTTCCCTGGTGGCTCAGACAGTAAAGAATTCGCCTGCAGTGCAGGAGACTCGGGTTTGATCCCTGGTTTGGGAAGATCCCCTGGAGTAGGAAATGGCAGCCCACTCCAGTATTCTTGCCTGGAGAATCCCATGGACAGAGGAGCCTGGCGGGCTACAGTCCATAGGGCTGCAGAGAGTCGGACACAACTGAAGCGACTTAACACGCACGCAGAGTTAGGGGCGAAAGAGGAATCTGTTGTATCTCCCAGCCCACCCAAGATAGGGGACTGGGGGTTGGGGGAGGTAACACTTTCTGCACTTTCAGCCCTGGAGAGTCTCCTGGCTTCACCTTCTATCTTCAAAAGGAGGTTCCATGAAACAGAAGCAGACAGGAATGGTTGAAAAAGCAGCCAGAGAGCAGAACAGAATGCCCCAAGGCAGCAGGGGAAGGTTTGGTGTCTGCTCCTTGGTCAGGACCCTTGGAACTTTCCACAGTTTGGCTTTCTGGCTAATGATTACCAGCTGCGTGGGACTGGCAGCCTCCTCTATGCTGGGCCAGCCAGCCTAGAGGCCTGAGGCCACTAGAGTTTTCTTCAGGAACAGGCGGACTTGCCCTGGAGCGCTGACTCCCCCGTGGCTGAGGGGCTGGCCTCTCCCCGTTGGTTGTCCAGAGCCCCTTCTTGTTCTTCTGACCTCGGGCTTCCTTTTCCAGCCTCCCCGGCCGGCTCCTTTCCCAGGAGATGCTCTGGGCCGCGTGCAGTGCGATGCCCGCCCAGATCTGTGGGGCGTCCCAGAGAAGAGAAGCAAGGAAAGAAACAGCTGTGGGACTTCAGGCACGTTCGGATCTGCCTTAGCCTGGGAAGGCGATCAGTCTGCTTCTGGAACCGTGAGCCTCAGATCCCCGAAAGGGCTCTCAGAGGCTTCCTGGTCCAAACCCTTCATTGTGGGGACTTCCGTGGTGGTCCAGCGGTTAGGACTCCGAGCTTCCGAGGCAGGGGGCGTGGGTTCATCTCTGGTTGGGGAATGAAGATCCCACAAGCCCTGCAGCATGGCTAAAAAAAAAAAAAAAAAAGACAAAAAAAAACCCAACTCATTTTACAGTTGAGGAGACCATTTCCTGTGGAGGAGAGCTTGGACCCACAAAACCAGCCTGCTGGACGGGTGGTCTGGAAGAAGGTTACAGTATCTCAGGTGCTGGATGTTTCCGTGGGCCCCCAAGTCCCCTCCCACCCCCTTCTCCACTCTCCTCTGCATCCGGGAGGCTGACCCGAATGGCTCCTTTGCAGCTGGCTGCTAGTTCAGGTTCAGCCAACCGAGGCCTCAGGCCGGAGGCCAGAGGGAAGAGAGAGGGAAGCGAAGGCATTTATTCCCCTTGCTCCCTTTCCTGCTGTGTCGCCTGGGCCGGCCATGTCCCCTGACACTCCTGTCAGTGGCCCTCTCCCCACAGCTCTGTCCCTCCCACCCCCGCAGGCCCAGGGCGGCGGCGTCTCCCTGACTGTACCCACCTGGAGAACAGCCCTGTCTCCTGTCTCCTGACTGCTCAAGGCCTTTGTAAACAGTCCGTTTATTAAGCTCTCCAATTGGAGAGTGTTACCCTGCCACGTTCTGGCAGATAAAAGAGGCTTTGTGTACTAGAGAAAGAAAAGTCTATAGGAAAGGAAGATGAAATTTAGCAAGAGGGTGGGTTTGTTTCCTGAGGCTGCCGTGAGAAATGATCATGAACTTGGAGGCTTAAAACAACAGGCGTGGGCTTCCCTTGTGGTTCAGCGGATAAGAATCCACCCGCCAACTTGGAAGATACAGGTTCGATCCCTGGTGCAGGAAGATCCCATATGCCGCAGAGCAACTAAACTCGCGCCCTGCAATTACTGAGCCTGTGCTCTAAAGCCCGTGGTCCGCACACAACAGGAGAAACCACTGCAATAGAGGCCCATGCCCTGCAGCTAGAGAGTAGCCCCCACCCACTACAACTAGAGAAATAGCCTGTGCAGCAATGAAGACCCAGCACAGCCAAAAGCAAGATAAATAAATAAGATTGCAATACAAAACAAAAACAGGCAGTTAATATCTCAAGGTTCTGCAGGCCAGAAGTCCAACCTCAGCATCACTGGGCAGAAATCAAGGCATCATCAGGGCCATGTTCACTCCAGCCTGTCTACGAGAGGATGATTCATGTGGGCTGGAGTTGAGTATTTCCCTTCCCAGATCAGTTAGACTCTGATCATAGCAGAGTAGACTCTGGTTAACTAGTTTTTGCTGAAGACTCACAGAATTCAAAGGCAAGGGGGAAATGGGGACAGGGCAGAAGTATGGGATTCACATATCAGTTCAATTCAGTCTCTCAGTCGTGTCTAACTCTTTGCGACCCCATGGACCGCAGCATGCCAGGCCTCCCTGTCCATCACCAACTCCCGGAGTTCACTCAAACTCGTGTCCATCGAGTCGGTGATGCCATCCAGCCATCTCATCCTCTGTCATCCCCTTCTCCTCCTGCCTTCAATCTTTCCCAGCATCAAGGTCTTTTCCAATGAATCAGCTGTTCGCATGAGGTGGCCAAAGTATTGGAGCTTCAGCTTCAGCATCAGTCCTTCCACTGAATATTCAGGACTGATTTCCTTTAGGATGGACTGGTTGGATCTCCTTGCAGTCCAAGGGACTCTCAAGAGTCTTCTCCAACCCCACAGTTCAAAAGCATCAATTCTTTGGTGCTCAGCTTTCTTTATAGTCCAACTCTCACATCCATGCATGACTTCACTATCACTGAAAGATTGACATACGCACACTACTATTTTTAAACCAGATAACCAACAAGGAC
This sequence comes from Ovis aries, assembly GCF_016772045.2. NCBI lineage: Eukaryota > Metazoa > Chordata > Mammalia > Artiodactyla > Bovidae > Ovis > Ovis aries. Next base: position 32,936,704 of record NC_056079.1, read on the forward strand.
CTACTGGATAGCATAGGGAACTCTGCTCCACATTCTGTAACAACTTAAATGGAAAAAAATTTGAAAAAGAATAGATATATGTGTATGTATAACTGAATCACTTTGCTATACACGTGAAACTAACATAACATTGTTAATCAACGATACTCCAATATAAATTAAAACTTGGAAAAGACGAACGGAATTCTCTGGCGTGTTTCAGATGGTTTCCTGCCCCTTACCTTTGCTGGAAGCCTAAGGGGATTTTCTCCGTGGGAGTCTGGTTGAGCTCCTGGAGGTAAATCTCACAATGCTGAGTCCCCTTGGAGTTTTAACCCTTCCGAGTTGTCCATACTGAGCCCCCCATGATGCGTCAGTGACTGTTGATCCCAGCGTGATTTCCGTGGTGGTTCTGATTGTGTATTTCTGCTCTGCTAAGTGGTGACTTTCTGCCTTCCCTTGTACGTCTCTTCAGCCCTGGCTGCAGTGGTTTGCGCTCTGTCCTCCCCTCCTCTTATGAATCCCAGACGAGTTACTGCCTTTTCAGTCTGTTTATCTTTTTACTTGTTGTTAGGACAGAGTGGTGACCTCCAAGCTCTCTATATGCAGAAATGGAAAACTCCACTCATGTGTTGACTTGCTTCACAGAAACATCATTCAGTCACTGGGGGATACATGTTGCTGAGAAGGCCTTTCAGCCCCCAGACTCTCTAGTTCTCTTATCTTTGAGCCCGGCAGCTGGCCGTCACACTCATGTTCCACCCTGAAGCCAGCAGACTTGTCACCAGATGAAACACCATAGGAGGCAAAATGCTGGCAGGTGTGATGGGGACAGCAAGATTGTGGAAGAGCCCAGCCAAGGGACATCATGGGTGCGGAGGTCATTTGACTCCAGAGTTGAATCCTAGAACTAGGGGTTGGGGATTAACAGAAGCAAACTATTGTATATAGAATGGGTGAGCAACAAGGTCCTCCTGTACAGCACAGGGAACTATATTCAATACCCTGTGATAAACCATAATGGAAAAGACTATAAAAAAGAATGTGTATATATATGTGTGTGTATCACTAAATCCCTTTGCTCTACAGTAGAAATTAACAGCACTGTAAATCAGCTACACTTCTGTAAGATTGAAGGAAAGAGTTGAATCCTGGAGCACAAAAGCTAGAATGCTCCCCAAAAAAACAAAACCAAAAAAAAAAAAAAACCACCATGGACTTCTCTGGCGGTCCAGTGGTTAAGACTCCGTGCTTTCAACGCAAAGGACATGGACTCAATCTCTGGCTGGGGAACTAAGATCCACATGGCATGTGACATGGCCAGTAGACAAAAACAAAACGAAAATCTGAATACCCTCAGAAATTACCTGAATCCACCACCTTGTTTTACAGATGAGGGAAGTGAGGTCTGGACAGGGGAATGTCCTTACTCACAGCCGGTCAGTGGAGGGTCCAGGAGAAGACTGGAAGTCTCAGCATTCAGTGTGAGGGCTTTGCCACTTCCGCACGGGCACAGCTCCTCCCCGGTGCCCTCCTCTGAGCAGTCTTTGCGTACTCTTTGTAGGATTGCTACCCCAGTTAGTCCCACCTAATAGAAGCTGGTGGGCAGCAGGAATGCACTGGATGTCAAGTATATGTTACTACGTGGAAGGAGGAAGCAGTGCTGAGGGTTGTGGCCGATTAGTGACCCAGCCAACATGAGGGGAGCAGGCTGAGGCAGAGGGGAGGCCACACACAGCTCCCTTCATTGAGAAAGCCTTGCTATGGAAACAAGTCAGCCTGGCTAAACAATGCATTGAGGATGTGGTGGATACGCATTCTGCTACAAGTTCTTTATCTCATCACACACTAGTGTGATGATCTCTGGATAGAGGACAACTGGAAGGGCATCACTTCACTGCTGATTAAGCAAACCACCCCCTCAAATAGGTCATATTGACAGAAGAATACATCAGAGAAGACAATAGTCCCGCTGTCCAGAGTGCATCTATTGGTAGAGTTCTGATCTGGAGCTACTCTTTAAGACTGAATGGCGTTGAGTAAAATGATTGACAGGCAGATGTTAACTAAATATAGGAAAGTTAATTTAAACACTATGAGGGAGTGATTTTTTAAAAATAACTTTCATCTTTTACAACAGTTTCAGAAAAATTGTTGAAGGGAGTGCAGACTGTTCCAATATAACCCACCTCCCAAATCCCCTGTTGTTATCATCTAACAACTGTGTGAGGCGTACATGGGCTTCCCAAGTGGTCCTAGTGGTAAAGAACACTCCTGCCAATACAGGAGATGGATGAGATGCAGGCTTGATCCCTGGGTCAGGAAAATCCTCTGGAGGAGGGCGTGGCAACCCATTCCAATATTCTTGCCTGGAAAATTCCATGGACAGAGGAGCCTGGAGGGCTACCGTCCATAGGGTTACAGAATTGGACACAACTAAAGTGACTCAGCATGCACGCCCGTGGTGCATATGTAACAATTTTTTAAAATATTTTTTTATGTCGACCATTTTTTAAACGTCCTTATTGAATTTGTTGTAATATTTCTTCTATTTTTATGTTTTGGTTTTTGGGCCTTGAAACACGTGGGATCTTAGTTCCCCAACCTGTACCCCCTGCAATTGGAAGGTGAAGTCTTAACTAGTGGACTGCCATGAACCAATATGGATACATCATTATTATTAACTAAAGTCTATAGGTCATTTAGATTTCATTAGTTTTTGCCTAATGTCCACTTTCTGTTCCCAAGATTGAATAGGACAGCCTTCAGACAGTGATGGTACAGGTCGGACTAAGTCTCTGCTGAGCTAATGTGAAGCTCTAAAGCAAAGACTGGCAGAGAGACTGCCCACATTGGGCTGGAATGGCCAGGAGTTTGTACCCCCACCTTGCTCAGCCATTGACTGGGGGCTGCCAGAGAAGGCTGATAGCTCAGAAGCCCAGGTGTTTGCAGCAACATGGATGGAGCTAAGAGTGTCATACTGAGTGAAGTCAGTCAGACAGAGAAAGAGAAATATTGTATGATATCCCTTAAATGTGGAATCTAAAAGGAAATGATATAAATGAACTTATCTACAAAACAGAAACAGACTTACAGACTTGGAGAATGCATGTATGGTTACCAGGGGGGCAGGATGGGGGATGGGATGGTTAGGGAGTTGGGGGTGGACATGTACACACTGCGATATGTGAAATGGATCACCAACAAGGACCTACTGTGTAGCACGGGGAACTCTGCTCAGTGCAATGTGGCAGCCTGGATGGGAGGGGAGTCTGGGGGAGAATGGAGGCATGTGTGTGTATGGCTGAGTCACTCTGCTGTGCACCTGAAACCATCACAACATTGTGAATCATCTATATCGAAATATAAAAGGCTTTTGTTTAAGTTAAGATAATAAATGTTTTGTTTAGCCAGATTGTATATAAAGGGGAAAAAAAAATCCTGGGCAGACTCTGAAAGCAATAACAGCTGGATGTTAGCAGCTACCCATATTTCTTGATATGCTGTGTCCTCAGTTGCTCAGTTGTAGACTGTAGCCCCCCAGGCTCCTCTGTCCAGGGAATTTTCTAAGCAAGAATACTGGAATGGGTTGCCATTTCCTCCTCCAGGGGATCTTTCCAATCCAGGGATGAAACCCGCGTCTCTCGTATCTCCTACATTAGCAGGCGGATTCTTTACCACTGTGCCACCAGGGAAGCCCACATTCCTTGATGCTGGGTTGCTAAATCCATTTTTCACAGGAGTCTGAGTGTTGCAACTCTTTGTCTGCCAGAAAGACCTTTGCAGTTTCCAAGGAGAAGTTGGCTGACCATTGGTCAGGAATCTTGAGCAGAGGTGGTCTCGTTGGCCTCTTTCAGCTCTTGGGCCCCACAACGAGCTGCTTTGATCCTGAAGACTCAAGGATTCCATTTCTCATATTCATTCCACCTTGCTCAGGCCCCTGTCTCTCTTCTTACACTTGCTAGCTTATGCGCTGCTCTGTCCTAGAGGTAAGATCAGGGACCAAGCATATTCATGGAGGATGGAAACTATGACACCCACTCTGTTGCCCACACCTTCTTAGACTCCAGATGCTCAAGAAAAGGCAGGGGTTGAGGGTAGATTACAGTACCAATAGCAACATGGAGTGTAGGTAAAAAGCTGTGAGTACCAGCAAGAAAAAGTTGAAAAATTCAAAGCTAAGACTACACAGGCCAAATCTTGTTTGGAAGTGTCCCGTGCCTTGAACATGAAAAACTGAGGAACAATAGCACTCCCTTCTGAGTTGTGCATATGCCACACCTGGCAAGGCAGGATACTTTTATTTTCTTCCATCTTAACTCCTATGGGTGCCCCTGGATTTTTATCTGCAGATGTGGAATCACTGCAGTGCAACTCTGGTCTTTCAACCTGCAGGAAAGTGGAAAACTTCCCGAAGAAAGTGTGGCTCTGATGCTTTGTTCTACCCGTGTTACTTTTTCTTTTATTTAACTTATTTAGAAGGTTAAAAGCCTGTTTTATTCTTGCAACTTGGCAGCCCTGCCTGGCTCACAAATGTCCTAAGATAAACAAGCAAGATCTGTACATAACCTCTTAGGACAGTCTTAGCTTCTGAGCCAAAAGGACTTTTAATATTTACTTTGTTTCTCTTTAAAGATTTCCTTTTAATGTTTGTTTCTGCTTTGAAGTATTTTCAGATTCCATAGACCCTGTTTGTTTTGCCCAGCCAGAGAATAGACTTTTTTTTTCTTATATTCATTCTGCTATTTTTATACAGTGAACCATGCATACTGATTTGACTCCAAAGGTTCACATATGAAAGTGCTTCCTTGAACCCAGACCCTCAGGACTTTTGCCAGGCTTCTCATTTTCATGTCTGCTTTGTTATTTTTTGGTGGAATAACTAAAGTAAAAACCTGCTGGGTCAGGGGGTGGAAATAAAGTATTGGTGGATGAACTCTTCTGACCTTCCACTCCCAGGACCAGACAGTGGGGTGGGAGGTGGGAGGTGGTGGTGTAGTCATTCAGTCATGTCCGACTCTTTTTCAACCCCATGGACTGTAGCCCACTAGGCTCCTCTGGAGTGGGTTGCCATTCCCTTCTCCAGGGGATCTTCCCGACCCAAGGATCAAACCTGCGTCTCCTGCTTGGCCGGCGGATTCTTTACCACTGAGCCACCAGGGAAGCCCAATGGAGTGGGAATCCATGTTTAAATACCCAATGGCTATTCCAGGTCACTACCCCAAAATTACATGAGACCCAGAAAAGGCCTAAGAGTTAATATTCCAAGAAGATACTTATGGTTACTGAATCCAGGATGTTTGAATTAGAGGCAGTTTCTGTCTCTGAACACAATACCAAAGCACAAAAAAATACTCTGCCTAAAAAGTAAATCAATAAAAAGCCCACAAAGCTTGCAGTGTCCCTGAAGCATTATATAGGACTAGAAATAGCAACTAAGTGAAATTTTTTAAAAAGAAGAAGAAGGTTTTTATGTGCGTTCATTCCTCTCCCTCAGAATACGGATTGAAACCGTGAACAGCTTCTTCCGCAGGAGACCAAGGTCACAGGTCTGAAGAACGAGCTCTCTTCTGGAAACTTTCCGCTTATGATGGATGACACTTGCTTCACCTTGAAATAGGGGAACACTTTCTCCCCCCACTCCCCCACTTTTTTTTTGCTAGCACAGCGTGTTGGAGAACAGTCACACCAAGTGGCTGTTGAATTACAGAGGAATTGCTGAGAAGTCACCTTGGGCGAAGGGCATTTGGCTGTAAACTTGCACTGAAAAGTTACCTTGTGAGTCAGCATGTGACTTCCGCCTGACTTAATTTTCTTCAGTCCCAAGGGTTCCAAGCCACAGGAAAAAAGGTCCTGGTCTGGGCTGCTGGCATGTTCATTCCTCAGAATCAATTGGGAATCAGTTCAAAGACAAATCAGCAAAGGTAACTTCTCCCTTTGATACTGAGGATATATGGGAGGGCTCTTAAAGTAAAATGTTTTATTTTTGAATCAAAATAACAGCCGTGTAATCTTTGTATTTGGATTAGGTGTGAATGAAGGAGATAAGGATTGAGGGAGGAACAGAGGACTGTGCAGGGATCGGCAAATCTGCCTCCGGGTTCTAACCTTGGCTCTGTCTCTTGACCTTGGGCAAGTTGCTGGTGCACCAGGGCCTTGGCTGACTTATACTAAAAAAAAGAAGGTGGAACTAGATGGCCTCTAAAAGCCTTTCCAGCTCTGTTTCAGGAATCAGCCTCTTACTTTTTCATTTTTGTTCTGTTTAGGCCAAAACAATGATGCAAGGTGGAATCAGGATGTAGATTTGCAAGAAGGTCATCTTTAAAAATTTTATTTAAAAAATTTATTTTTAATGAATATAGTTGATTTACAATGTTGTATTAATTTCTGCTATACAACAAAGTGAATCAGTTACACTGTTGTGTATATATATAAATATATATGTGAGTGGTATATATACATATATCACATATATATATATCATATATATACAAATGAGTGGTATATATACACATATCCACTCATTTTGAGACTCTTTTCCCACATAGGTCTTTACAGCATTGAGTTCCCTGTGTTGTTCAGTAGTCCTTATTAGTTATCTATTTTACATCCAGTAGTGTGTATATGTGGAGAAGGCAATGGCACCCCACTCCAGGACTCTTGCTTGGAAAATCCCATGGATGGAGGAGCCTAGTAGGCTGCAGTCCATGGGGTCTCGAAGAGTTGGACACGACTGAGAGACTTCACTTTCACTTTTCACTTTCATGCATTGGAGAGGGAGATGGCAACCCACTCCAGTGTTCTTGCCTGGAGAATCCCAGGGACGGGGGAGCCTGGTGGGCTGCCGTCCATGGGGTCGCACAGAGTCGGACACAACTGAAGCGACTTAGCAACCGCAGCAGCAGCAGTGTGTATATGTGTGTACATGTCAATCCCAACCTCCCAATTTATCCCTCACTCTACCTCTTTCCCCTTTGGTAACCATAAGTTTGTTTTCTACATCTGTGACTCTAATAAGTTCACTTGTACCACTTTTTTAGATTCCACATACTAGCGATATCTTATGATATTTGTCTTTCTTGCAAGAGGGTCGGTCATCTTGAGGCTGGTAGCAGGCTTCAGGCAATTCTCACCTCATCCAGTATGTTTGCAAAGACGAACTGAGATTAAGACAGGCTTCAAGGTAGGCATTTATATATACTTGTCAGATGAGTGAGTGAATCAGTCAGTCAGGATAGCACCGAGGGAGAAGGCAATGGAAGCATTCCATTCAGTTCAGTTCAATTCTTTCCCAGCTTTAGGGTCTTTCCAAATGAGTCAGCTCTTCACATCAGGTGGCCAAAGTATTGGAGTTTCAGTTTCAGCATCAGTCCTTCCAGTGAATATTCAGGACTAATTTCCTTTGGGATGGACTGGTTGGACCTCCTTGCAGTCCAAGGGACTCTCAAGAGTCTTCTCCAACACCACAGTTCAAAAGCATCAGTTCTTCGGCGCTCAGCTTTCCTTATAGGCCAACTCTCACATCCATACATGACCACTGAAAAAACCATAGCTTTGACTAGATGGACCTTCGTTGGCAAAGTTGTGTCTCTGCTTTTTAATATGTGTTAGCATTCCATTGGAGGAAGTTTATTTGGAATAAGGCATAGATTTGCTTGGGCTTCCCAGGTGGCTCAGATGGTAAAGAATCTGCCTGCAATGCAGGAGATGCAGGTTCAACCCCTGGGTTGGGAAGATCCCCTGGAGAAGGAAGTAGCAACCCATTCCAGTATTCTTGCCTGGGAAATCCCACGGACAGGGGAGCCTGGCGGGCTACAGTCCATGGGGTCGCAAAAGTGCTGGACATGACTTAGGGACTAAACGACAAATAACAACAAATAGATTTGCTTAGCAGTGATGCCTGGGAAGAAGTTTTATGGAGAGGTTCAGCCAGAGCTGAACTTCAGGCCTGGAAATATGAAGGTTAAGACTAGCTTACATAGCACTGTTTATATATAGAACAAAATGGGGTGATTACTGGTAGCCTGCCTAGTACGATAATTCTTACAGCTACAGGAGTTTTAAACTTCAAGACAATGGGACTCTTCTTCTCCCCACTTTAATGACCAGAACATTGATTTGTATTTACCTTGGCTGAGTCTTAGAGAAATCCAAACTAACAGTGGCTAAACTGTATGTAAGTTTATTTTTCACTTACACAAAAGAAATCTGTTGGTAGGCAATTCAGGGCAGGCTTAGAGGTTCTGTGGTGTTATGGATGAGAGTCCTTCCACCTCAAGTTTATATACGGCTGCGTGAACTCAGCTATCTCAACAGCATTCCAGCCAGCAGGGAAAAGAAAGAGCCAAAAACAAACAAACAAAAAAAAACGGTAGGGGGGATCGCCTCCTGTCTTAGTCCATCTGGACTGCTATTACAAAATACCACAGACTGGGTCATTTATAAACAACAAAAATTTATTTCTTACAATTTTGGAGGCTGGATGTCTGAGATCATGGTACCAGCATGCTGCTTTCCAATGAGGGCCTCTTCCCAATTCATAGCAGTGTCTTCTAGCTGTGTCCTTATGAGGTGGATGGGGCAAAGTATCTCTCTGGAGCTCTATAATAAGGGCACTGACCCCATTCATGAGGGCTCCACCACCATGATTTTAGTGTCTCCCAACGGCTCCCTCTTCTAATACCATCACTTTTGCATGTTCGGATTTTAATATGAATTTTAGGGGGATACGAACATTCAAGCCATAGTACCCTCCCCACTGGCCATGAATGATACTTCTCGGAAGTTGAATTTGACACTTTTGTTGCCATTCCATTGACCAAACTTTAGGTACTTGGTCAAATCTAAGTGCAATAGAGACTGGGAAACATAGTTTTGTTTATAATATCTAAAAACCAGCATTGTTTTCACTTGTTTTAAGAGAGAGGGGGAAAACAGGTATTAGAGAATATTAGTCTCTGTCACCTTGAGAGATTACAAACTTATTACAGTTATGCAATGAACTACTTTGGTACTTATCTCTTAAAACATCTGCAGGGCCCATAGCAAATTATTTTTAGTATTCCAAATGAATAAACGAATCTATATCTTGTGGAGGTGACTTTGATTTTTGAAAGCAGGCCAAAACTGTGATGAGTAAGATGTGTGATAAAGCTGAGAATTACCATTTCATAAGAATGGGCTTTTACTCCTGGATATTATAGGCTCTACTGGGCCTTAGGACCATTCTGACGGAAGTAACTCTAAGGACTTTCCTGGTGGTCCAGTGGTTAAGAATCTGCCTTCTAATACAGGAGACATGGATTCAATACCTGGTCGGGGACTAAGATCCTCCATGCCTTGGGGCAACTGAATCAATGAGCTGTAGCTAGAGAGAAAGCCCACCACCACGATGAAGATTCCACATGCCACAAGGAAAGATCCTGAGTGCTGCAGCTAAGACCTGAAGCAGCTAAAAATAGATTAATTAATATATATATAAAAAAAGAAAAGAAACTCTAGAACTTGGATAGGATACATAATGCAATTACCTAAAGGCACTGAAGAAACAGAAATAGTTAGATTCTAGTGCTACATGTTGCTTGGAGAAGAGGAGATGAGGAATCAGACAAGTGGTCTCTGTGGCACAGCTTTTTTTTTTTTTGGCCACACCTGCACCTCAAGGCATTTAGGATCTTAGTTTCCTGGCCAGGGACTGAACCCACACCCCCTGCGCTGGAAGCCTGGAGACTTACCCACTGGACCACCAGGGAAGTCCCTGCTCCCAATGCTTGTGGCACAGGGCGAAGTGTAGTCCACACAGTGGCTTGTGTGATAAAGAGGCATACATGAGAAACTCTCAAGTCCTGCCTGCTTTTCTAAGAGATGAAAGAAGTGAAGTCAGAAAATGATGAATGCTGAAAAAGTGGGGGAACCCAGAAAGTCAAAGAGGAGATCCCCAAACCAAATCACTGACTGACCCTTGAAACACGAGTGCAGAAAACACTCAGAGCAGCTCTGCTACACAGGTCTGCACTCAGACTGGAGCTGCCACCGAAGAAGCAGGGGGTGAAGTTCAAGCCCATTGAGAAAATGATCTGCTGAAATGAAAGAAGAACAACTCTCACCAGTGAAAAGTAATGGAGCCTGAAATCGCCACAACTTTGTATTCATGATGTCCATGATACAGTCCAAAATTAGATATCTAACATACGAAGAACTATTGGGCTTCCCTGGTGGCTCAGATGGTAAAGGATCCGCCTGCAGTGCAGGAGACCTGGGTTCAATCCCTAGGTTGGGAAGATCTCCTGGAGAAAAGAATGGTTACCCACTCTAGTATTCTTGCCTGGAGAATTCCATGGACAGAGGGGCCTGGTGGACTACAGTCCATGTGATCGCAGAGTCAGACACAACTGAGTGACTCACACTTTCAGTTTCACTTTTCATGAAGAGCTATTAAGCCACAAGAAAGACATGGAGAAATCTGTAATGCATGTCTTAAGTAAGCCAATCTTCAAAGGCTACATATTGTGTGATTCTAACTATATGATGTTCTGCAACAGGCAGAACTATGGAGACAATAAAAACATAATATCACTGGTTGCCAGGGGAGAGGGAAGGGGAAGGATGAACAGGCAGAGAACAGAGGATGTTTAGAGCAGTGAAACTATTCCGTATGACACAGCAATGGTGGAGACGTGTCATTAGATATTTGCCAAAACTTGTAGGCTACATACCAAGAGTGAACCCTGATGTAAACTATCAACTTTGGGTGACAATGACATGTCAGTGCAGGTTCACTGGTTGTGACATATGTATCACTCTGGAGGGAGGGGGTTGATAGTGGGGAGCCTGTGTGAGTTTGAGGCCAGGGGCCATATATAAACTCTCTGTGCTTTCTGCTCATTTTAACTCTGCACCTAAAACTACTCTGAAAAATAAAGTCCAGTTAAAAAAAAAAAACAAATAGTTTAAATGCAAAGATAGAAATAGGTGAAAACTAGTTAGTTAGTTCAGTCACTCAGTCATGTCCAACTCTTTGCGACCCCACGGACACCACCAGGACCTCCCTGTCCATCACCAAGTTCTGGAGTTCACTCAAACTCATGTCCACTGAGTCGGTGATGCCATCCAACCATCTCATCCTCTGTCATCCTCTTCTCCTTCTGCCTTTAATCTTTCCCAGCATCAGGGTCTTTTCCAATGAGTCAGTTCTTCGCACTAGGTGGCCAAAGTATTGGAGTTTCAGCTTCAACATCAGTCCTTCCAATGAATATTCAGGTCTGATCTCTTTTAGGATGGACTGGTTGGATCTCCTTGCAGTCCAAGGGACTCTCAAGAGTCTTCTCCAAAACCACAATTCAAAAGCATCAATTCTTTGGTGCTCAGCTTTCTTTATAGTCCAACTCTCACATCCATACATTACTACTGGAAAAACCATAGCCTTGACTAAACAGACCGTTATTGGCAAAGTAATGTCTCTGCTTTTCAATATGCTGTCTAGGTTGGCCATAGCTTTCCTTCCAAGGAGCAAGTGTCTTTTAACTTCATGGCTGCAGTCACCATCTGCAGTGATTCTGGAGCCCAAGAACATAAAGTCTGCCACTGTTTCCATTGTTTCCCCATCTATTTCCCATGAAGTGATGGGACCAGATGCCATGATCTTAGTTTCCTGAATGTTGAGCTTTACGCCAACTTTTCCACTCTCCTCTTTCAGATGGATAGTAAAAGATAAATCAATATTAAGCACAGAAGGCTAGAGAGGCTATATTCGTATCAAACAAAAGAGAATTCCAAAAAGAATTTATTACTAAAGATAACAGAATGATGAGTGTTAGTTACTCAAAACGCCATAAAGATCACAGATTTGTCTGTGCTCAATAACAGCTTCAACATACATGCAGCAAAAATGGACATAATTAAAGGTAGAAATAGGCCATCATAACTGGAGATTTTAACGTCTCTCAGAAATTGAATAAACAAACAAAAGTGAGCAAAGACAGAAAATCTTAACAACCGTATCAGCCACCAGGACCTAATTGGTATTTAGAGAAACACTTCACCCAACAACCGCAAAGTATACACGCAAGTGCACACTGTGGGTTTATCAGGATAGATTATATTCTGGACCATAAACAAGTCTCGGTAAATTTTGAACGTTTGTCCTCTGACCACAGCAAAATTAAATTAGAAACTAAGAACAATAAGAGAGCGGGGAAAATCCCAAGTATTTGGAAATGAAACAACACCCTTTTAATATTGACTGGTGTGAAGAGGAAATCACAAGAGACAGAAAATATTTTGTACTGAAGGATAACAAAAACACATTTCAAAATTTGTGGGATGTAGCTAACATAGCACTTACAGAGAAATAATTTATAGCTTTGAATGCCTTTAAGAGGAAAAAAAGAAGGGTCTCAAATCACTGATCTAAGTTTCCACCTTTAAAACTAGAAAAAGAGTAGACCAAATTAAACCCAAAGCAATCAGAAGGAAGGAAATTATAAAGATAAGACAGAAATCAATGAAATAGAGAACAGAAAAAAGAAAACCAGTAAAACCAAAGGCCAGTCATTTGAAAAAGTTAATAGGATTGGTAAATTTCAAGCTTGGCTGACAAACAAGAAGAAAAGAAATTGCCAATATCAGTAATGAAAGAAGATGTTGCTATAGATCCCTCAGACATTAAAACAGATCCAAACAACAATCCATTATTAGTAGTATGAACAAATTTATGCCTTTAAATGTGACCCTAAGGACTTCCCCAGCAGTCCAGTGGTTAAGAATCTGCTTATCAATACAGATATTGTACAGAAAAAGCTAAAGGGATGTGGATTCAATCCCAGGTGGTGGAACTAAAATCCCACACGGCAACTAAGCCTATACGCCACGACTACAGAGTCCATTTTAATTAGGTCCCATTTGTTTATTTTTGCTTTGATTTCCAATATTCTGGGAGGTGGATCATAGAGGATCCTGCTGTGATTTATGTCTGAGAGTGTTTTGCCTATGTTCTCCTCTAGGAGTTTTATAGTTTCTGGCCTTACATTTAGATCTTTAATCCATTTTGAGTTTATTTTTGTGTGCAGTGTTAGAAAGTGATCTAGTTTCATTCTTTTACAAGTGGTTGACCAGTTTTCCCAGCACCACTTGTTAAAGAGATTGTCTTTACTCCATTGTATATTCTTGCCTTCTTTGTCAAAGATAAGGTGTCCATATGTGTGTGGATTTATCTCTGGGCTTTCTATTTTGTTCCATTGATCGATATGTCTGTCTTTGTGCCAAGTAAATCCAGTTTTATCCTGTGGCTTATAAGTTGGCATTTAAATAATTTCCAAAACAGGAAGGATGGTACAGCTCTAAGATAAGCATTGTAGCTTCCCAACTTGTCTACTTTGAAGGGTATTCATTTGGCATGATTACTGGGGGGCGGGGGGTGGGGAATACATGTGAAACATAAGGTTCGTAATCAAGACAGAACTGGGTTTAAACACTGGATATACGACTTACCTCTCTACTTGTCAGTTTCTTCAGCTTAAAGTGGGGTGCACAGTGTAAAAATTAAGGAAATACAGCACAGAAGCTAAGCTCTGTGTGATAGCTCTGGACCTAGCCTACCTGGGTTAGAACCTGGGTTCTGCTATTATTTATTCGTTTACTTATTGCTGTGCTGGATTTTCATTGCTGTGAGACGGCTTTCTCCAGTTGCGGTGCGAGGCCTTCTCATTTGTGATGGCTTCTCTTGTCGCAGAGCAAAGGCTCTGGGGCATGTGGGCTTCAGTCTTTGCAGCACGCGGGCTCAGAAGTCGTGGTGCACAGGCTTAGTTGCTTCATGGGATGTGAGATCGTCCCAGACCAGGGATCAAACTTATCTCCCCTGCATTGGAAGGTAGATTCTTTACCACTGGACCACTGCTATTTCTTACTGAGTGGACTTAGGTATGTTTAATCTTCCTGTGCTTCACTTCACTTTTTGTAAATTGAGGCTACTAAAATTACCTACCCAAAATGCCGTGATGTACTAAATGAGTTAATAAATCTAACGCACTGAGGACAGTATCTGGCACATAAAGTGTTCAACAGATATTACCTACTGTGATCCTTCCCCAGTACTCCAAGGACTAACTGTGGTTACTTTTGTCAACTACCGAGCACAGGGTACTCTGGTACCCATTGAGCATTAGCTCCCATCCCTCTTCTGAGCAAAAGTAACCTTTGGGGGGTACGATTTGACACTGAAGGGTGTCTTTTGCCATCTCAGGGGAAATCTTGAATATCGGTTGGTTAAATTTTCTTTTTTTTACTCTTTTTTCAATGTTTAAAAAATGCCTTACTAACAGAATTACAAAGCACAAAGGGAAACCCTAACACTGGCTATCAGATACTACTCCTCTTGGTCCCCATCAGGCCTTTTCTTTGAAAAGCCCTCATTCCGCTTATTTCCCCCAAAACAGTAATTTCCTTCACTAACAGACTCACAGACTTAAAGAATAAACTTATGGTTGCCCGGGAGAAGGATGGCGGGGAGGGGGAGTTGCAGAGTTTGAAATTGACATGTACACACGACTATATTTAAAATGGATACCCAACAAGGACCTACTGTACAGTGCAGGGAACTCTGTTCAGTGTGATGAGGCAGCCTGGATGGGAGGGCAACTGTGGGGTAGAATGGATACATGGATATGCATGGCTGAGCTCCTTTGCTGTGCACCTGAAACTCTTACAACATTGTTAATCAGCTATATTCCAATAAAAAGTTAAAAAAAAAAAAAAGAATTCCCTTCACTGACTTCACTGATGACCCCTGTCTCTGTATCAGCCTGGGCAGCAAGAGCAGTAAACACAAGCATCTCAGTAGAGACGCCCTTTGCGCCCCTGTGGGACTACCTTTCACATTCTTGTGCAGACTCCTTTTCCCCTTCATTCTCTCTGTTTCTCTGCACCGCAGTAGGATATAGGCTTCATTTCTTTTCCTTTCAACCATTTTAGTGATGCTACCCTCTGCTTTTCTGCAGAAACAGTAAGAAAGCTCCTCCCAACAGCCCATCTTATCTACTGCGGGTTGGGGGAAGGGGATAAAACTTTCCCATCCTCCTTTTCCTTCTGCTGAGGCTTCCCCTCCCATTTCCCCCTTGGAATGACCCACCTTTCTCCCTGAGAGGGGCTGAAGAGTTCCTCGGGAAGGGGCCACAGGTCTGACAGGGTTGTTAGCCTTCTCAATGACACTTCAATCACATTGCCTTAATATTCCAGACAGAATGCGGGGAGAATTCGAACTTCTAAAAAAAGTTATCTGCCAAGAGTTAACTTTTTTCAGCTCTATGAAATCCTCCCCACAAAACCTCATTCCCCCGTCTCACTCTACTGGTGTACTAATTAATGTTTCTTTTCCCAGCCCCAAATATTCTGCTTGTTTATGTCTATCTACAATGCAGCAGCATCCTGAACGCTGGGGACTCGCTGGCTATGGGAGGGTAAAGATAATGTATAAACAGGAAGTCAACATTTGACATAAAAAAAAAGAGAGAGTCATTGTAAATATAGTAGGGGTTTCCCATCCTTTGTGGAAACGTGAAAATGTAGCTGCATACTTCTTTCCTAGCTGTAGCTTCCATTCAAGGAGGAAGTTAACATTCAGCACCAGTCTGTGTGCTTAACCACAGGTTCATTCATTCATTTGGCAAATATTTATTGTACATAAGGCAGGATACAGGCGTTGTGCCAGGCAGTAAAGTTGGGTACAGAGATAAGGAAGTTTTCATGCCCTTAAAGAACTGAAAGACAAATAAATGAAGAGATAGTTGCAAAATAAGATGGGTAGGTGCTGCTGCTGCTGCTGCTGCTGCTGCTAAGTTGCTTCAGTTGTGTCCGACTCTGTGCAACCCCATAGACGGCAGCCCACTAGGCTCCCCTGTCCCTGGGATTCTCCAGGCAAGAATAGTGGAGTGGGTTCCCATTTCCTTTTCCAATGCATGAAAGTGAAAAGTGAAAGTGACGTCTCTCAGTCGTGACAGACTCTTATCAACCCCATGGACTGCAGCCTACCAGGCTCCTCTGTCCATGTGATTTTCCAGGCAAGACTACTGGAGTGGGCTGCCATTGCCTTCTCCGCGGTAGGTGCTATGCTGGAGGAATTAACAAGTGGTATGGGAGCAGGGTGCTAACATATGTAGGATGGAGGCATTTATCAGCAATGATGGGTATCTACTAGGTATGTGCCCGGCAGTATTGGGAAGACAATGAACATGAAACAAACTTCCAGTCTTCGCGGAGTTTACCTTCTAGTGAAGGACAGGCAGTAATAAAAAGCTGTAAGATCAGAATGCAGGATAGTGGTGTGGAAGGCAATCTGAGTTGGGTCTGGAAGGATAAACAGGTGTTAGGAAACGAGAACATTCCATATTTTAAACTAAAAGAAACCCTGGGATAGAGGAGAGACAGCTGGAGGGGAGCGAATTCGGAGGTGGGAACGGATGAAGAAGAGCCTGAAATATTTTGAAAGGAAGTTATAAGGAGTATGGGGTGTATGTTAGCCTCTCAGTCGAATCCGACTTTTTGTGACCCTAAGGACTGTAACCGACCAGACTCCTCTGTCCATGGAATTCTCCAGGCAAGAATACTGGAGTGGGTTGCCATTCCCTCCTCCAGGGGGTCTTCCCAACCCAGGGATTGAACCTGGGTCTCCTGCATTGCACGCAGATTCTTTAACCATCTGAGCCACCAGGGAAGCCCTGTAAGGAGTATGAGTAGGTACAACACAGGGGTGATGGGAGGGACAGGATCTTATTTCCAACACAAGAGTTCGGAAGAGGAATCATTCATTGGTTGTCAGACCCGGAAGGGACATTAAGAGGTCAAGAATGATCATAGCCCTCTTATTTTACAAATGAAAAGAGAGCAAGACTCGGGGAGGGCGCAGGAACTTGTCTCGAGTTTTGGGGGGCACGAACAGGTCCCCTCCGTTTTCTACACGACTCTGCGCAGCCCTCTGTGCCGGACAAGCAGCTGGGGGAGGCCGCCTGGCGGGGAAGGCGGCCCGGGTCTGGGGTGGCGGCGCACACCGCCCCCTCCCGGGGCTTCTCCGCAAGGTCGCCCCGCGGGACCCCCTCCCAGCTGCGCCGCTGGCAGCCGCGCGCGGGGGCTCCCCGGGGGCCGGCCCGCGGCCTGGGCGAACTGGGAGGGCGATTGCCGCCGCCTACCCCCCAGCCCCAGTCCACCTGTCGCCCTCCGCCGCCGGGAGGGGGACTCTCTGGCTGCGTGACCCGCGCGTTCAGCCTCGCCCGGGCGGGATCTCCGCGCGGGGGTCCCCGGGCCGCCGGGCGGGCCGAGCCCTGCGATTGGCGGAGAAGTCGCAGCGTCTCCAGCGACGCCCTTTCGCCGGCGCTCCCGGCGGCCGGGACCCTGTCCCCGGCACCCCCGCCCACCCCGCGGCCCCACCCTTCCTCCGGCGCCCGCCTCCTCCTCTCGGCGGGGTCCGGGCAGGGCCGGCGCGCCGCGGAGCAAGCACCGGTGGGCGCAGCCGGGGCCCCGCGCTCTGAGCCATGGGAGGCGCCCACTCTCAGAGCCCGAGGGGCCGGGAGCCGACCGCGGAGAGGTCCCCGAGACCCCGAGAGACCGCGTGAGTCCCAGCACCCCCTACTCCCGCCCCGCCAGACCTCCGAGGCCGCTGTTCCAGGCTTTGAGTGCCGGCTCGGGATGGGAGCGCACGGCGCCCCGTCCCACCGGGCTGGGAAAGTGGGGACTCCCGCGCGCGCCTGCAGGGCGCAGGGGTGGGCCGGGTGGGACGTCCCGCCCCGAGCCTCACCTGCGGGGCCCGCGGGACGCACGACCACGACCCCATGGGGACAGTATCGCCGCCAGGCGGGCTGCTGACCCGCGCCCGCCCTTGCTGAGCCCGGGGCGGAGGGAGGCGGGGATTAGAGGACCCCGAAGTTTTCCAGACTCGTCCAAGCGGGAACACACATGTGTCCTCAAGGGCTCAGAAACACCCCCGAGATGGAGCCAGTTGCTGCAGGAGTAGAGATTAGAAAGGGACTCTAGTCGCAAAGATAACTCGGCTCGTGTTGGCCTTCAGGGTCCAGGAACTTGATGCCGTGCTCGTTGTTCGCAAGAACTCCCTCTTGTTTGCTCCGAGGGCTTCGAGATGATCTCAGAGAAAGGACTGTATTGTAGCGGCAGCAATTAGGCTTTTGTTCTGGGACAGCAACAACTGGGGACACCAAGTACTGAAATGCAAGTTTCGAAGGGCCATTTTTAGGAACGTGATTTAGAGCAAGTTGCTGCGGTTTGAAAGATGGCCTTGCTGTCTTATCACAGAGAGGATGTGTTGATGATAATTATTTATCTGAGAACCCAAGCCATCTTTAAGCGTTTAATTAAAAATGTTTAAAGTGTGTGTGTGTGTCTTGGAGGTAATGTCAAAGAATCCATACTCTATTTTAATTCAGCCAGTGCCAAAGCTGTTTAGTTTGAGAAAGATACACTTAGCCATCACATACAGACAGCCTGGGCCATGGGAGGGGCCTCTTTGGATTCTCTTTTCAAGACAAAGTAATTTCCAGAATATCCAGATGATAGACGTGTTAGTTGTTCCTCCTGATGGTTTACATATGTTCTCGAATCTAAACTTAGTCCAGGCATCTTATTAACCGTAAAAATAGTTGAGAATTATTGAGTAGATTAAAAATGTGCCAAACCCTGTTCTAAATACTCTGCGTGTTAGTGCCCAAGAACACTGAACTCGTTTGTTATGACCCTCATTTTATTGGTGAGGAAGCTGAAATATCAATACAAAGAGAAGTGACTTGTTCAAGGTCACAGAGCTACAAAGTAGGAGACCGAGATTCTGATTCCAGAGGTCCTGCTGCAGCCATTTCCCATGGGAATGTTGGGATTGATTTTAGGAAACAAACTTTTATCTCAGCAGGCAGAACACACCCCACTTTTTCCTTTAATTTCTCGCAAATGAGGGGGAAATCTGAATTAGCAATGCTTATAGCTAATGAGAAAAAAATTGCCAAAGTTGATTTAAGTTTATAAAAAGCAAAAGTAAGGGATGCCTCTGGTGGTCCAGTGGTTAAGACTTTGCCTTCCAGTGCAGGGGATGAGAGTTCGATCCGTGGTTTGGGAACTAAGCTTTCATGAGGCAGGAGCAGGTTGTGGGGGGTATGGTGGGTATGGGGCAGCTAAGCCCCTGCACTGCAACTACTGAACCCCCCTCTGGAGATCCCTGGGCCACAACTAAGACCCAGTGCAGCCAAACAAATAAATATTAAATAAACAAGCAAATAGAAGAGGCAGTGTAATAACTGAGATGATGTTCAGAGTTCGAGAGGCAGATTGCCCGGGGTTGAATTCTAGGCTCTCCTCCTTCGTATCTGGAGCTCTTTTATCTGGTCCTTAACCTCTCTGAGTCTGCTTCCTTGTATGTAAACTGGGAATGATGACAACGTCCACTTCACAGGCTGCTCTGAGGATGACATAAAGATCATGTATTTATATGAAAACCAAGCTAATAGGTTTTATCTCTGAGCAGTAAGTTGTTTTAGCCAAGGATGACGGTTGACTATTTAATCTTGGTGAGCATGTGGCTGGTGTAACTCAAAAGTAAATATTTAAATCGTTCTCTGATAGGATGCTGGAGAAATGAACTCAGGGCTTTTTGTGCTGGATTCAGCTGTCCAGGTGAGGAATTGATTCTCGATTGTCAGATTATCCTGTGCTTTTGCAACAGAGGATCTCTTTCTCCAAGGAGATTCTGCACATGCCTTATATATTTACCAAAGCTTGCCTAAAAATAATCATTAAAGCCATCTTTGGTCTAAGCCTAGGAATACCACCCAGGAATGCCCTACTCTGCTGGAATGAGGGCATTAAGAAGGACATAAACACATGTGGGCTGTGTTGAGAGTTTCGGCCTCATCAGAGTGTGCAGGCTTAATGAGTCAGCCCTACAAACCACTTGGCACAGACCGGGTGAAAGATGAGAAATATGGGCTTTGATGCCTATGATATACATGAAAAGCGAAAAGCATGCTTTTTATCCTGCCTCGTTCGGATGTACAGCCACAAGTGTCTCCACGGTCATTGTTAATGTCACCGGCTACAGATTTCCTGCCGGACACATGGCAGCCACGGATAACACTGACCTCAAGGAAGTTCCCCTGCTCATGCTGTTACATTTTCAAAATCTATTGTTTCTTTTTTTAAAAAAATAAAAATACACGAAAATCTCACAAGTGATGTGTAAATACTGGCATTTGTCTTTTGAGGGAGAAAAGTATTTCAGAATGCTCACAATTTATATTTTAGAAGAATTTAATCAAGTATGAAATTTAACCAGGTAAATCTGTCTTAACAGAGTTCTACTATGAAATATCAACACATATGGGGGATTTCCCTGGTGGTCCAGTGGTTGAAACTCCACACTGCCAGTGTAGAGGGCAAGGGCTCAATCCCTGGTCGATGAACTAAGATCCCGCACACCATGAAGTGCAGCCAATAAATAAAATTACTTTAAAAAAGAAAGGTAAACAAGTATGGACATGTATGAAGAGAAAGTTCTGATTTTAAGATAAAACTGATCATTATGGAAAATTATAGCTCTATAAGCTTGTAGGAAGGTCTACCTTCCCTAAACTGGAGGAAGCAAGTGAGTTGACTTTGGTAAAAGGTACAGGGAAGTGTCATTTCAGTTATTCAGGGAGGCTGCACAGACAGTGATTAAGAGCAGAAGCTGCGGATCAGGCAGACCTGGGCGGGAATTCCAGCAGTAGCTTAGTTCAGGAAGCTTTGGAAAGTAATCATTTAACTCTTCAGTTGGGCAGATGTCCACATCTTTAAAATGGCAATAATAATCATACCTACCTTATGAACTAGTGTGTCTTATTAGCGCAGGGTTGGTACCTAAAGCGTGCTTGCTTACCTATTAATACATTCCCATGTATCAGTTCAGTTCAGTTGCTCAGTCGTGTCCGACTCTTTGCGACCCCATGAATCGCAGCACACCAGGCCTCCCTGTCCATCACCAACTCCCAGAGTTCACCCAGACTCAGGTCCATCGAGTCAGTGATGCCATCCAGCCATCTCATCCTTGGTCATCCCCTTCTCCTCCTGCCCCCAATCCCTCCCAGCATCAGAGTCTTTTCCAATGAGTCGACTCTTTGCATGAGGTGGCCAAAGTACTGGAGCTTCAGCTTTAGCATCATTCCTTCCAAAGAAATCCCAGGGCTGATCTCCTTCAGAATGGATTAGTTGGATCTCCTTGCAGTCCAAGGGACTCTCAAGAGTCTTCTCCGACACCACAGTTCAAAACTATCAATTCTTCGGCGCTCAGCCTTCTTCACAGTCCAACTCTCACATCCATACATGACCACAGGAAAAACCATAGCCTTGACTAGACGGACCTTAGTTGGCAAAGTAATGTCTCTACTTTTGAATATGCTATCTAGGTTGCTCATAACTTTTCTTCCAAGGAGTAAGCATCTTTTAATTTCATGGCTGCAGTCACCATCTTCAGTGATTTTGGAGCCCCCCCAAAATAAAGTCTGACACTGTTTCCCCACCTATTTCCCATGAAGTGTTGGGACCAGATGCCATGATCTTCGTTTTCTGAATGTTGAGCTTTAAGCCAACTTTTTCACTCTCCACTTTCACTTTTATCAAGAGGCTTTTAGTTCCTCTTCACTTTCTGCCTTAAGGGTGGTGTCATCTGCATATCTGAGGTTATTGATATTTCTGGTATTCCCATGTATATGTACCTATAAACCAGGTGCTGTGCTTGCTTCTGTGGGATGTATATTTTGAGTAAGGCTGAGATCAGTCCTGGGGGTTCTTTGGAAGGACTGATGCTAAAGTTGAAACTCCAATACTTTGGCCGCCTCATGAGAAGAGTTGACTTATTGGAAAAGACTCAGATGCTGGGAGGGATTGGGGGCAGGAGGAGAAGGGGATGACAGAGGATGAGATGGCTGGATGGCATCACTGAATTGATGGACATGAGTTTGAGTGAACTGTGGGAGTTGGTGATGGACAGGCAGGCCTGGAGTGCTGCAATTCATGGGGTTGCAAAGAGTCAGACACGACTAAGTGACTGAACTGAACTGAGTCTGTTCTGGGGCCCTTCCAGGTGGCTCTAGTGGTAAAAAAAAAAAAGAAAAGAAAAGAAAAGAAAGAAAAAAGAAAACCTGCCTGCCAATGCAGATGTGGGTTTGACTCCTGGGTCAAAAAGATCCCCTGGAGGAGGGCATGGTAACCCACTCCAGTATTCTTGTCTGGAAAATCCCATGGACAGAGGAGCCTGGAGGGCTACAGTCTGTAGGCTTGCAAAGAGTCAGACACAACTGAAATGACTTAGCACCCACCCACAACTCTCTTCTAAGGGGAAGGTTGACTTGCGTGCTAATTCAGCGAGGCCTCTTAGAGAACCAAGACTGGCTCTTTCGAATTAACTTTTTCGTCAATTAATTTCCGTTTTCCAGAAAGAAGCACTGTCCTGAGAATGGCCCTGTGTTTGGGGATGTGGTAGTTTGGTGAAATGTTTGAAAACACTGACTCCTGAGTTGAACTGTTTTTGGCAATGGGGCCAAGATGGGTTTTCTAAGAGCAGTAAATAATCTGTGGAGCGGTTTGGACAGTGACATAAAGCAGAACCTATTTTTCCGTAAGGACTGTGGTGTGTAACTAACTCATCTAGGGCGTGTTGAGTTTGTCCATGAGGAATGAACCATAATGCACTTGTCAACGCTTTCAGTTAAATTTCTAGGGCAATCTTGGTTTGCATTTGGAATATATTCTAATGGATTAGATTATGGGCAAAGTCAGGAGTTTCTGAGAACTGGAGTGTTTTTGCCTTGGGGTTTTCTGATCACGTGAATTACATGCAGGTTCTATAAAGGTCTCATGAACTGCAGAGATAGCAACAACAACAGAGATAGCAACAACAAAAGATAGAGCCTTTTGATGAATGCAAGTCCTGACATAAAGAGGTGCTGGCTTTGAAGTTTTAGACACAAGCAAACAGGATTCAAAACAAGTAATCTTAGAAGGCAATGTACTTGAAACCCATGGCTTTCAAATTCATAATGTTGTTCACCGCTCAATTTTTACTGTCATTGAAAACATTTCGGTCTCCAGTTGCTGTAGAAATTTTTCGAAACTGTTTTAGTGTACAGTTAAGAGAGAGACTTAGAGTCAGTTTGTGGAAAAGATCCAGAAAAACCTGCTCTATGAAAAAATGTTAAAAGAAGTACTTAGCTTGAAGGAGAGACTGGTGACATGGTAGAAATATATAATTTTTAGAGGATGTTGGCTGCCTCTCTCTCTCTGGTGAAGTCAGCCCCCCCAGGAAATGGTTTGCATTGCAGGACATGGGAATTATTTGTGTGTGTATGTTGAGTTTAGATAGCACAGCTTCTAGACAGTGAGGGTAGCTGATATACTAAACAAGAGTTACTAAGGGAAGAAAAATCCCTTTTTGCAAATCATTAAAAGGTAAGAGAGATACTCTCTCAAGGGTTGAGACTCCAAGGAGGTTCTGGTCTGGTTTTGCTCAATTGCTTCTTTCTTTGAGCGTCAGTGCTTCCCCACCCTTAACTCCACCCCACAGCTTCTCCCGGCTGGTGTGTATTTCGTGTCAAAAATCAAGAGGTGGGGGGAGCGGGGCGGATGGGCACAGCTGCTGGTGTCCTGGGCTAGCGAAGCGGGTTATTTAATATCTTTGTTGGCTGGTAGCCAGAGTGGGCTGCAGGCTGTGTGAATTTGTTCACCCCAGGTCAGGAGATGAATCGGTAGCATCCTGAATGGCCATGGAACGTACCATGCAGGTCCATGTTCTGAAACTTGCTTTGAGTCCTATAGGATGCTTTTTTTTTTTTTTTTTGCAATTTTATATTGTAAAGTATATGTAAGATCAAATCCACAATTTTAATCATTTTTGTGTCCAATTGAGTCCACTGAGCATGTTGTGTTACTGTCAGAAGTATCCGTTCACACTTTTTCATCATCCCAAAGAGAAGCTCTGCGGTCCAGTAAAGAATCACGCCCCTTACTTCCATCCCCCAGCCACCGGTGACCTCTATTCTACGTTATGTCTCTATTTACCTGTTAAATAGAGTCATTGAAAACATTTAGGTCCCCAGTTGCTGTAGAAATTTTTTGAACATCCATCGAAACTGTCATATAAGTGGAATCATAGAATATTTGGGAATCATAGAATATTTGTCCTTTTATGGCTGGCTTAGTTAACTTAGAATCATGTCCTGAAGGTTCACTCATGTGTAGTGTGTTTCAGAGTTTCATTCCTTTGACTGGCTTAATAATATTCCTGTGTATGTAGAGACCACATTCTGTTTATCTATTAATCTCTTGATGGACACTTGGGTTGCCTACACCTTTTGGCAGTTGTAAATAGTGCCGATACGCACACTGATGTGCAAGTATCTGATTGAATACCTGATTTCAGTTCTTTGTGGGTATTTGCTAAGGGGTAGGCAATGGCACCCACTCCAGTACTCTTGCCTGGAGAATCCCATGGATGGAGGAGCCTGGTAGGCTGCAGTCCATGGGGTCGCTAAGAGTCAGACTCGACTGGGTGACTTCACTTTCACTTTTCAGTTTCATGCATTGGAGAAGGAAATGGTAACCCACTCCAGTGTTCTTGCCTGGAGAATCCCAGGGATAGGGGAGCCTGGTAGGCGGCTGTCTATGAGGTCGCACAGAGTTGGACACGACTGAAGCAGCTTAGCAGCAGCAACATTGCTGGGTCGCCTGATAACTCTGGGGCTTCCCAGGTGGTACAGTTCAGTTCAGTCACTCAGTCGTGTCCAACTCTGTGCGACCCCATGAATCGCAGCACACCAGGCCTCCCTGTCCATCACCATCTCCCGGAGTTCACTCAGACTCACATCCATTGAGTCCGTGATGCCATCCAGCCATCTCATCCTTGGTCATCCCCTTCTCCTCTTGCCCCCAATCCCTCCCAGCATCAGAGTCTTTTCCAATGAGTCGACTCATCGCATGAGGTGGCCAAAGTACTGGAGCTTCAGCTTTAGCATCATTCCTTCCAAAGAAATCCCAGGGCTGATCTCCTTCAGAATGGACTGGTTGGATCTCCTTGCAGTCCAAGGGACTCTCAAGAGTCTTCTCCAACAAAAGCATCAATGTTCAAAAGCATCAATTCTTCGGCGCTCGGCTTTCTTCACAGTCCGACTCTCACATCCATACATGACCACAGGAAAAACCATAGCCTTGACTAGACGGACCTTAGTCGGCAAAGTAGCGTCTCTGCTTTTGAATATGCTATCTAGGTTGCTCATAACTTTTCTTCCAAGGAGTAAGCATCTTTTAATTTCATGGCTGCAACCACCAACTGTAGTGATTTTGGAGCCCCCCAAAATAAAGTCTGACACTGTTTCCACTGTTTCCCCTTCTATTTCCCATAAAGTGATGGGACTGGATGCCATGATCTTCATTTTCTGAATGTTGAGCTTTAAGCCAACTTTTTCACTCTCCTCTTTCACTTTCATCAAGAGGCTTTTTAGTTCCTCTTCACTTTCTGCCCTAAGAGTGGTGTCATCTGCATATCTGAGGTTATTGATATTTCTCCTGGCAATCTTGATTCCAGCTTGTGTTTCTTCCAGTCCAGCGTTTCTCATGATGTACTCTGCATAGAAGTTAAATAAGCAGGGTGACAACATACAGCCTTGATGTACTCCTTTTCCTATTTGGAACCAGTCTGTTGTTCCATGTCCAGTTCTAACCGTTGCTTCCTGACCTGCATACAGATTTCTTAAGAGACAGGTTAGGTGGTCTGGTATTCCCATCTCTTTCAGAATTTTGGTACAGTGGTGAAGAATCTGCTGGTAAATGCAGGAGACACAAGAGACACAGGTTTGATATCTTAGTCAGAAAGATCCCCTGGAGTAGGAAATGGCAACCCACTCCAGTACTCTTGCCTGGAGAGTCCCATGGACAGAGGGGCCTGGTGGGCTACAGTCCATGGGTCGCAAAGAGTCAGACACGGTTGAGCACACATGCACTTAGTAACTCTATGTTTAACTTTTGAAGGAACCAGCAAATTGTTTTCCAAATTGTTTACCATTTTACCTTCCTGCCAGTTATGCATGAGGCTTGCCATTTTTGCTCATCTAAGTTAACACAGTTAATAAATATTCTTATAATTATTTGTGCATCTCTGATCAATAATTTAGAACACATTCCTAGAAGTTTAATTATAGAGTAAAAAATGCAAATATTCTAAAGGGTATATTTTGTTATGTATTACTGTATATTGTCAAATTATTCCCCCCAAAGTCATCCCAAATTATACCCCCCACCCCCACACTGCCACTTTCAGCTCAGTTCAGTCGCTTAGTCGTGTCTGACTCTTTGTGACCCCATGGACTGCAGCACGCCATGCCTCCCTGTCCAACAACTCCTGGAGTTTACCCAAACTCATGTCTACTGAGTTGGTGATGCCATCCAACCATCTCATCCTCTGTTGTCTCCTTCTTCTCCCATCTTCGATCTTTCCCAGCATCAGGGTCTTTTCAAATGAGTCAGTTCTTCGCATCAGGTGGCCAAAGAATGGCGTTTCAGCTTCAGCATCAGTCCTTCCACTGAATATTCAGGACTGATTTTCAGGATGGACTAGTTAGATCTCCTTGCAGTCCAAGGGACTCTCAAGAGTCTTCTCCAACACCACAGTTCAAATGCATCAATTCTTTGGCGCTCAGCTTTCTTATATAGCCCAACTCTCGCATCCATGCATGACTACCGGAAAAACTATAGCTTTGACTAGATGGACCTTTGTCGGCAAAGTAATGTCTCTGCTTTTTAATATGCTGTCTAGGTTGGTCATAACTTTTCTTCCACTGTCACTTTAGCAGTGTAATAGTATCCTTTCCTATGCTAGGCACTGTCATTTTCAATCTTTGCCAGTTTGGTAAGAGGGAAAAATTATAATCTTGGTTTGACTTTTTACATTCCTTATCAGTGAGGGTGAACTCCCCCCTGTATGTTTATTCGCCTTTTTTTTGGCTGCCCTGGGTCTTCACTGCAGCACACAGGCTTTCTCTAGTTTAAAGGCTTGTTCTGGAGCACAAGCTCCAGAGCTCAGGGACTCAGTAGTTGTGGAGCGCGGGCTCAGTTGCCCAGAGACACGTGGCATCTTAGTTCCCTGGCCAGGAGTTGAACCCTCATCCCCTGCATTGGAAGGAAGACTCTTAACCACTGGACCACCAGTGGTTCCTTATCAGCCATTTGTAATTTCTTAATATCTTAATTTCTCTTTGCCAGTTTTGTACTGAGGTACTGATTTTTTCAGGGCATCCCTGGTGGCTCAGATGGTAAAGAATCTCCATTCAATGCGGGAGGAGACCTGGGTTCAATCCCTGGGTCGGGAAGATCCCCTGGAGGAGGGCACGGCAACCCACTTCAGTATTCTCGCCTGGAGAATCCCACGGACAGAGGAGCCTGGAGGGCTACAGTCCATAGCATCATACAGAGTTGGACGTGATCTGAGTGACTTAGTATGCATGCATGCACTAATTTTTCTACATTTTTTTGGTGAGAATTCTTTATACTATGAAGTCAGCTAGCATTTGCTGAGCACTTACTATGTTCTTGGAAAATGTTAGTCTCCCATGTGCATTCACTAATATGATTTTTTAAATTATTTTTTAATTGAAGGATAATTGATTTACAGAATTTTGTTGTTTTTTGTCAAACCTCTTAAAATAACCCAGTGAAAGTATCGCTCAGTCATGTCCGACTCTTTACGACCCCGTGGCCTATACAGTCCATGGAATTCTCCAGGGCAGAATACTGGAGTGGGTAGCCTTTCCCTTCGCCAGGGGATCTTCCCAACCCAGGGATCAAACCCAGGTCTCCCTCATTGCAGGCAGATTCTTTACCAACTGAGATATCAAGGAAGCCCCAAATAACCCAGTGCCAGGGACCAAACTCTTGTCTCTTACGTCTCTTGCATTGGTAGGAGGGTTCTTTACCACTAGTGCCACCTGGGAAGCCCAAGGAAACAGATACAGAGAGGTTAATTAACTTGTCTAGAGTGTCACAGCTGGAGTGACAGAATTGAGATTCAAGCCTAGGCCGCCTGAATCCAGAGACCTACATGCCTGGCTGTTGTCTTAAACAAACCCGTTAACCATTGTCCTCCGTTTTTGTTTTGTTTTGAAGGGGAGGTATTTTGTTCATTAGCTTTTTATTTTAGAACAATTTTGGATTTACAGAAAATTTCAGCAGAACTGCTAAGAGTCCCCATAGATTCCATAAGCAGTTTTCCTTATTATTAACGTCTGATATTACTATGGTACTTTTGTTATAGTTATTGAAACCATCACTAATATACTGTTATTAACTAAAGTCCATATTTTATTTAGATTTCCTTAGTTTTTAACCTGACTTTTTTTTTCTGTTCTAGAGCATATTACAGTTAGTAGTCACATTACTTTTTAATATAAAACAACCTATCACGCTTTGCTTTTGGGTTTTTCCCCCTCTGTTTTATACTTAAAGTAAGCTCTTCCCTGTCCTCAAATGAGATAACTCTTTTCTTCTAGTTGTTTCATGAAGTCCTTCTCTTTATAAGAAACCAATTACTCCATCTGAAATTTCTAGAATTACTAGTGTAAGATAGGCTCTAATATGTATTCTTTCAAAATAGATAACCAGTTACTCCAGTACTAGTATTTTTAAATAATCCTTTTTCTCCCCACTGATTTGTAATACTTTTTTTTTTTTTCTTTTGGCCATGTGGTGCTGCTTGTGGGATCTTAGTTCCCCAACCAGGACTTGAACTCAGGCCCATAGCAGTTAGAGCACCCAGTCCTAGTCACTGGACCACCAGGGAATTCCCTGTGCAGTAACACCATTTAAAAAATTCTTTCCTTCTGTTTAACCCTTGATGGCTTTTTCTCTATTCTCACTCATTCAACAAATTTGAGTTGACCACTTTCTTATGTTCAGGCACTGTGACTGTTATTTATTATTTACATGGAAATTTACAAGGGCCGAGGAAAGCATTTCTAAACGTATAAAATCTGAATATTCATCGATAGTATTAGGGGCAGGACATTTGCCAGAAATTACAGTCCATGGGGTGGCACGACTGAGCGACTTCACTTTCACTTTCATGCATTGGAGAGGGAAATGGCAACCCACTCCAGTGTTCTTGCCTGGAGAATCCCAGGGATGGGAGAGCCTGATGGGCTGCTATCTATGGGGTCGCACAGAGTCAGACACGACTGAAGCGACTTAGCAGCAGCAGCAGCAGCAGGACAAGGGGAGGTAACTTGTGAAAGGAGTTTGGGGCAAAAGGACATTAATAACTTAACTTTTCTTGTAGGTCTTACACCACCCTGGGTCACTCTGCAGTACGTCTGAAGGTTTCATTTCAAACAATTTAGCATCCTGTGCAGAAACAGTGGTACCCTCAAATGCTCTCAGGTCACCGCATGCTTTGGCAGGCTCACATTTTTCATGTACTGTCTAGACTTTAGTTTCTGCAGTAACGTGATATAAAGTCCTAGCAGATTTAGATCAAGAATGACAAATGATAACCCACTCTCCTCCCCTTCTGCTGATCATCCACCTCGTCTACCTCTGGAGACTTGGGAACTTTGGAAAGTGTGAGAATCCTTCACGTTGACATTTCTTCATTCTCTGGATTCTTACTGTTAAGGATATTTTGGGTATCTTTATTTTACTTTGTTTTGCTGTGCCTGGTACAATTTCACCTGTAGCCAATCTGATGATGCGTATGCTGTGAATGTTATTAATAGCAATTTTAGGTAAAATAAATTATATTTGGCTTTAAAAAAGAAATTATATTTGGCTTACTTATATTTAGGGGTTAGAATCGTATCTAGTTTCTGAAGGCAAGATAGTTCTCTTTCTAATATAACCCATACATCTGTCTTGCACTGCATGTCCCCATAAAAGCCTGATAGCTGGTGAGGATGAGGCCTCTCAGGAACCTGATCAAGACGCTTCACTTTAGAGCAACACCTTTGAAAACTCACTGAGTCAGAGATCCCGTGATAACATAAAACTTATATAGACTTTTTTCAAACAAAAATACACATCCACACAGTACAGAAGAGGCTCCCCCGGTGACTCAGTAGTAAAGAATCTGCCTGGCAGTGCAGGAGATGTGAGTTTGATTCCTGGGTCAGGAAGATCCCCTGGAGGAGGAGTGGCTGGCTGGCAACACACTCCAGGATTCTTGCCTGAGAAATCCCGTGGGCAGAGGAGCCTGGCAGGCCACAGTCCATGGGGCTGCAAAAGAGTCGGACACAACTGAGCAGCTGAACAGCAACGAACAGTATAGAAAAGTTACGAGAGTCAGAGATCCTGAGGCGTAGGCATTAGCTCGTTTCATCCTTTCAGGGACCCTGTGACTTCAGGGAGGTCTGTTACCTCCATTTTACAGATGAGTAAACTGAGGCTTGGAAAAGTTCAGAAACTAAGGCTGCAGAGCTGGCAGAATTCAAGTGAACCTAGCTGAAAGGAAACAATTACTGGTCATTTCTGGAATGGGTCTACCGTGGAGCAAATTATTAACCAGCTCAGGCTTCTGTTTATATGCTAGAAAATAAGTGTTTATGGGTCTCTCCCTACTGATAACACAATTTCAGGAAAGTAAATATTTGAGAGAAGTAAATGTTTGAAAAATGCAGCCCATTCTGTAGACAAATACCCGAACACTGTGTTGCATTTACACAGGGAGGCTAGAATGCCTCTCTGGGGTTTCTTTGCTGAATTATTTTCATCTGTGAGTCTTCTTTCCTAACAACTGCAAAATGTTATGTTTCCATGGCAACCTCAAAACTGTTCTTAAATAGGGGGTTGAGGAAATAAAACTCAGAAGGCTTGGGCCGGACATAATGGTGGGAAGAGGGCTGACTTTTTCCCACTGGATATCACCTTCTTGGCATTTCTCTGAGTCCAGCGGTGTCTGTCCCTTCCCCAGTTGCCTCCTTTGCCTTTTTCGATCCGTGATTCTCTGGTTCCACCACAGGTGAAGCCATGATTCCTGTGAAATGTCCACTGATGGATATTGGGGGAAACAAGTTGTGAATAAAATGGGCCACCTTTACAGGTGATACCTGGGGCTTAGCAGGTTCTATTGAGGACAAGATTAGAACTGAGAGATGTGCCCACATTTCAGGAGTGGCTGGCGGGGAGGAGGAGACAGAGATCCTCAGTGGACTTCGCCTGTTGTCCACCGGCCTGTGGCCGGGTAGAGGGTGCTGTTCTCTAGTTTTCCCACCAGGGGGCGCCAGCCACCATGTGCTTAGTTTCTGGCCTTGGTTGGCCAGAGGTGACCAGGCCGGTCTTTAGCCGGCTCCTTGGCCGGGGGGGATAAAAACCAGAGAGTCTAAGGATGCTAGCTTACATGTGCATGTAGGGGAAAAGGAAACAGACTAGGGAGCGGAGGAGGATGAAGCTGAGGGTTTTGATATTTCCATTTCCTCCTGCTGGCTGGGATCCACCTCTCCTGGGTGTGCTATTTCTCATCACTCCTCCAAACCGCGTGGTTCAGAGCATATTTTTGTGGAAGTCTCCCCCCTCCTTCCCATTGTCCACCGGTTGAACTGCAGTATAAACACCCAGGGTTGGACTCAGACGGGGCTCACTCTGACCTTTTAATGGATAGAAAAACAAAGCTGAAAGAAATGCCCTTCAAAAAAATCTGCTGATTGAATGTGTAACAGAGTTTTCTGACGCCCCCTGGTGGCTACTGTGGAGTTCGGTTTCGTCCTCAGAAAGGGGGAGACCCCACCCCCCACCCCACAGGTCACAGCGTCCCCTTCGACAGGCCTGGGTCATCCCAGCTTCAAGGGCTACCCTTCAGAGACCAAAGCCTAGACAGTTCTAGGACTTGACTGGCTCTTCCAACGTGCCTTTTTCTCACTTTTTTTTGCCTTACACTTTCAAATTCATTTTGTGTTTCCCATTCGGCAATCTTTGCCCAGTTCAAGGCCTTTTTCTTTTAAGGAAAAGTTGTTTTTAATCCATGACAATTGTCTGTTTTGTTTGGTTGATTCCATACCCCTGTTTGGATGGTCAGTGCGACTGGGGAGGGTTTTGTGTTTGGGACTGAAATGCTTGAGTGTGGTGTGTGTGTGACTATGTGTGGCTGAATATATATATATATGTGAGGTGTGTGTGTATGTTGTGAGGTGTGTATGTGCGTCTGTGTGGCAGTGTGTGTGTGTGTTGTGCATAGGTGTGTGTGAGACTGTAGTGTATAGGAGGTGAGTGTATGTGTAGTGTGCATGTGTGTGACTGTGTGTGGGAAGTATGTATATATATATGTGGGGGGGTGTGTGACTGTGTATGTGTATATGTGGTATGTGTGAGTGTACATGGGATGTTGTGAGGGTGTGTGGGTGTGTACATATATGTGTGGTGTGTGTGTGTGACTGGGTGAATATATGTGTGTGTTGTGAAGGTGTGTGTGTGCATCTGTGGGTGTGTGTTTGTGTGTGATTAGGTGTGTATGTATATGTGGGATGTGTGTGTGACTGGGTAGGAGGTGAATGTATGTTTATGTGTGGTGTGTGTGAGTTTATGTGGGATGTGAGGGTGTGTGGGTGTGTGTTGTGAAGGGGTGTGTGTGAGATTGTGTAGGTGTGTACATATATGTGGGTGTGTGTGTGACTGTGTAGGAGGTGAATGTGTGTGTATGACTATATGTGAGAGGTATGTGTGACTGAGTGTGTTTATGTGGGATGTTGTGAGGGTGTGTGGGTGTGTACCTATGTGTGGAGTGTGTTGTGAAGGTGTGTGTGTGTGTCTGTGTGTGTGGGTGTTTGTGATTGTCTGTCGGTGTGTGCTTGTGTGTGGGTGTGTACAGATGTGTGTGTGGGGTGTGCGTGTGACTGGGTGTGTTTATGTATGGTGTGTGTGAGTTTATGTGGGATGTTGTGAGGGTGTGTGGGTGTGCACCTATATGTGTGGAGTATGTTGTGAAGGTGTGTGTCTGTGGGGGGGGTGTTGTGATTGTGTGTAGGTGTGTGATGGTGTATGGGTGTGTACAGATATGTGTGTGGGGTGTGCGTGTGACTGAGTGTGTTTATGTGTGGTGTGTGTGTTTATGTGGGATGTTGTGAGGGTATGTGGGTGTGTGTTGTGAAGGGGTGTGTGTGGGTGTGTGTGTGTGAGATTATGTAGGTGCGTACGTATATGTGGGTGTGTGTGTGACTGTAGGAGGTGAATGTATGTGTATGACTATATGTGAGAGGTATGTGTGTATATGTGTGTGGGGTGTGCATGTGACTGTGTTTATGTGTGGGGTGTGTGTTTATGTGGGACGTTGTGAGGGTGTGTGGGTGTGTACATGTGTGTTGTGTGTTGTGAAGGTGTGTGTCGGGGGGTGTTTGTGATTGTGTGTAGGTGTGTGCTTGTGTGTGGGTGTGTACAGATGTGTGTATGTGTGTGAAGGAGGCCCGGTGGTGCCAGCCCTGACTTGCTGGAGCGTCCTTTGTCACGGAGCGGTGACCCTTTCACACACACGCACGTGTCCAGAGGCGCAGCTTCCCCGCTGGGCTGGCGGTCCGCGGTGAGTCTGGTGTGGAGCGTGAACACCCCACTGACCCATCAAATCCCGCGTTCTCCCTTTCTTTACGAAGCGCGGAGGGGATTTCTGGTGCGTCCTTGTTCGCCAGCCTGAAACTCTGTCCGGGTCCCACGTCTCCCCGGCCCGCGGCCCCTCCTCGCTGCCTGTCCGCACGCATCGCCCTCACGCGGTCGAAAGCCCTCTATGGAAGCTGAGTCGTGTCACTTCCTTTTTCGGTCAGCCTGGAGCTCTCCTGCACTTGCATCACTCGAGTGTGTGCAGCACATCAGTTCCTCGCGCTGTGTGGTCTGTAACGCGTCTGCTTTATGTGTCTGGAGTTCAGAGAGTGCCAGCGGGGCCCTGGGTCCGCCCCATAGACGCTCTTGAACAAGTCAGTTTCATCAAAGTGTGGGCGCAGAGATAAAAACCATCCTGAATATCTTATTTGAGAACAAGAACAACAACAACAATCAGCATCCAAGGGGAAAAGTGAAGGTCCCAGCACAAGGGCAGGTGATGGCTCTGAGTTAGGGAAGTTCTGCGCATTTGGCCCTTGATGGTGTTGGCAGGGGGGCAGTTCCGGGAACGTCCGAGACTGAGCTTGCCCCAACAGACACCGGGAGCCCTGGAGTGAGGCTGAGGAATGTTGCCACGCGGCCTCCACACATCCACCCCGGCACCCGCCAGCCTGGGAAATGTGTCTGCCAGCTGTCGCTGCTGAAGGCTTACGGAGTGTCTCAAATAAAGGGATTATGGACCCAGGAGGCTGGTGACTAATGGAAATGCCCATCCTGGTGGCTGATCCCAGCACAGAGTCACGTGTCTGCATGTCCGGTCCCCGAATACGGCTGAAGTGAGCTCAGCCTGTCCCCTGGGGACGCAAGTGGCCCCTCTGGGCAGGGGTCAGCACACCCTCTGTCCCTTGGGAATCCTGCAGAAGGGCCTGGATTTGCTGCAGGAAGTAGGAGAGGTAGTGATGGAAGAGTTGAGAGAGGTTGTCCAGGAAACATAAACCTTCGACGGGCTTGGGTCCTGGGCCCATGGGGGAGCTGAGCTGTCGGAGTGGGAGGACTGGGGAGAGTGGGGGGAGGTGGTGTTGAGTCAGGCCTGAGTCGCTTTCCCACCCCTGTACTAACGAGCCAGACCGCAGGTCCTGAGAGTGGAGGGTCAGATACAAGACAGATTGTGGCTCAAAAAAGGGGACCGATGCTGGGCAGATGAGAACAGGGAGTCCCTTCTCAGCATTGATTTGGCTGTTGTGAGTTAGGTGAGTTTTGTGGTGTTAATTCACAGTCTCTCTCTTTTTAAAAAAGTTTTTATTGGAGTGTGGTTGATTTACAATGTTGTGCTAGTTTCAGATGTACAGCCAAGTGAATCAGACTTAGATATACATATATCCACTCTGTTTTAGCTTTCAGCCCTGTATAGAGTATTGAAAAGAGTTCCCTGGTGGTGGTGGTGGTTTAGTTGCTAAGTCGTGTCGAGCTTTTTGCGACCCCATGGACTGTAGCCCATCAGACTCCCTGTCCATGGAATTCTCCAGGCAAGAATACTGGAGTGGATTGCCATTTCCTTCTCTAGGGGATCTTCCCGACCCAGGGATGGGTCGCTACCACTGAGCCACCAGGGTCTTAATTAATTATCTACAGAATCTTCTGGACTAAAGGTCCTTAAATGCTGATTTAAGGAGGAAATGTTGAGCATGCTGTTGATCGAAAAGTTTTGTGTCTCCAGTTTAGAAGTTAGGGACATGTTTCTTGTACAGAGAATGAGAGTCTAGTGTGACTGAAATCCCAACGATTGAAGGCATTTCAGCTTCCATCCAGAGTGGTCATCCACTGGATGACCCATGCCCAGAGTTTCTGATTCGACAAGTCCAGCGTGGGGCGTGGGAATTTGCATTTCTAATTCCCAGGTGATGATGCCACCTGGTCAGGGACCCCTCCCCCCTTCATTTTACTAATTTCAGGCAAAGGATTGAAACACTCCACTTACCAAAAAAACAAATAAAGAAGAAAAGGAAGAAAGTTCGCCAGCATTTCAATAAATACAGGACAAGATGTTCAGACTTCATGGATAATCAGATGTGTTCAGATAAAGCATCGCATTCCTTCCCAGTTGCCAGGGTTTTAGAAGATGGACTGACGTGGCCTGGGTGAGGATTTAGGGAAGGGGCTGTCCCCTACTCGCTGTTTAAAACTGTGAATCAGTACAGCCTTGCTGGTGGGCAGTCTGGCTCTGTGTCTCCAGGTACAAAATGTGATCTAGAGTTTTAACTCTAGGAAGTAATCCTGTACATGGGACAAGATGTACTATTCATCCCAGTTTCCTTTGTAAGGAGGAACAGTGAACCGCCTAAACATCCCTCCACAGGGAGCAGGTTTTGTAAATCACATAGACACACCAAGGCTTGTTATGCGGCTGAGAGGAGATGAGAACGTGGGCTCTGTGAGGTCAGGAAGGGTCTTGGCCCCACTGCCTGAATTCCACTTCCTCCCTTTGGGAGCAGAGCTTGTGATGAAAACAGGAGATGCTGGGAATAAGCCCTTACCGCTAACTGAGAACAGTACATTTATTTTTTAATACATTTTAAAAATATTCTTTTTCATTATGGTCTATCTTAGGAGATGTAAGAGTTGCAGGTTCAGTCTCTGCATCAGAAACATCCCCTGGAGAAGGAAATGGCAACCCACTCCAGTATTCTTGCCTTGGAGGATCCCATGGGCAGGGGAGTCTGGTGGGCTACAGTCCATGGGGTCGCAAAGAATCGGACACGACTGAGCGACTAAACACAAACACATTTCTTAATTGGAGGGTAATTGCTTTGGAGTGTTGTATTAGTTTCTATTGTACAACAATGGGAATCAGCTGTAAGTATGCATGTGTGTGCTCAGACACATCAGTCGTGTCCAACTCTTTGCGACCCCATGGACTGTAGCCTGCCAGGCTCCTCTGTCTATGACATTTCCTAGACAAGAATACTGAAGTGGGTTGCCATGCCCTCTTCCAGGGGATCTTCCCGACCCAGGGATCGAACCTGAGTCTCCTGTGTCTCCTGCATTGCAGGAGGTTTCTTTACCGCTGAGTCACAGGGGAAGCCCATACGTATAAATATATCCCCTCAATATGTATATTTAAATTTTGTTTGTTTAAAAGTACCCATCTGTCTGTCTGTTGTCTGTTTAACTGCTCATCTGTCTGTCTGCTTATCTGTCTGTCTATCTATGCTCATAGTACATGCTTGCGTGTAGGAAAACAGTGTGATTTGGGAGGTTTCTGTCTATTCATCCAGTCGCCACCTATTACAGAGCAAATAAAACAAGGTAGACAAGATGCTTTGTGTTCACAGAACACACTTCTGGTTGGGAAAGACAGTAAGTGGAAAAATAGAAATAATTTCATTCCAAGTATAAAAGTTGCTTTAAGAAAAAGATAAAAATGGGGGTGTTGCTCACCATCATCTTAACAGTTGGCTGTTAGCCAAAAACAGAAGTCTGGGTAAGTTTTCCTTTCTTCCTTGTATTTTTCTGTGCCATCCAGAATCCACCGTTTCAAAGACTGTGCTCCTTGATATTCAAGGATCCTCCCCCCGATCACTTGGCTTAAGTCCCACTTGCTGCCGAACTGGGGCTGCTGACCGCACAGCCCTCAGGCTCCTCCCTCAGCTGGTCCTCAGAGCAGCCTCCCCAACTCCCTGATTCATCCCCACTCGTCCTCCCTCCTCAGCCTCCTGGGCCTCTCTGGGAGGTCCTGCACTTTCCTTATACATCACCCATGACAACTAATAAGTTACACACTTTCTTTGCTTACCGAACTCACCACTGTGCAGGCTCTGTGATGGCAAGAATTGGGTCTGCCTGGGCATTTGTTAAGTGTGTGGGGTAACTGAGTGAAGGAATTCTTACTGAACTCAGGTTCGGCTGCATGCCACTCAAAAGCCAGTAATTCAGGAGGCAAGGGTCAATAGAAAGGAAAGGTGCTTTCATCAGAAAAGCTGGCAGTTGCAGGGAGAAGGCGGACTCATGTCCTGAGACCACCTCCAGAGATTCTGCTCAGCCATGACAGTGTTTGGGTTTTTTGGTTTTTTTTTTTTTTCCAATATTTATTTGGCCATGCCGCATCTTGGTTGTGGCATGAAAGATCTTCCATCTTAGACGTGCCGTGTGTGATCTAGTTCCCTGATCAGGGATCGAACCCAGGCCCCATGCACTGAGAGTGTGGAGTCCTAGCCACTGGACAACTGGAGAAGTTCCTTCTTCCTTTTTTAAGTGTACTTAAAAAAAAAATTATTTCTCTGGCTGCATCAGGTCTTAGTTGTGGTGAGTGGGCTTCTCCTTGTGGCATGGGGTCAGTAGTTGCTCCACAACATGTAGGATCTTAGTTCCCCGGCCAGGGATCCAACCCACATCCCCTGCATTGGAAGGAAGATTCTTAGCCACTGGACCACTAGGGAAGTCCCTTCCTTTTCTTTATTAAACAAGATCATGTTGCCTTTTCAAACGAGGTGAATTTGGGGAGATGTATCTCTGTTGCTCAGGTCAACTGTGTCCATTGTTCGGGAGGAAGATATTTTCCTCTGCCCTTCAGAGTTCTTCTAGCTAGTCTAGGAATTAAATGGACGTAAGGGCTTCCCTGATAACTCTGTTGGTAAAGAATCAGCCTGCAATACAGGAGGCCCAGGTTTAGTCCCTGGGTGGGGAAGATCCCCTGGAGAAGGAAATGGCAACCCACTGTAGTATTCCTGCCTGGAAAATCCCATGGACAGAAGAGTCTGGCGGGCTACAGTCCATGGGGCCTCAAAGAGTCAGACACGACCGGGCAACTTAACCACCAGCAAGACTGATTAACAGGAGAAAATCAAACAAAAGTTTAGTAACATATGTCCATGGCAGAGACCCTGGAAAGTTGAGCCACTCACCAAAGTGACAGAAACCCTCACCTTATATACCACCTTTAGCTGAAGATGAGAGAGGATGTTGAAGGTAATGTTTTGGGACTTCAGAGGGATGGAAGGAAAGTCACATCAAGATGGAAAAGCAAATGTTTGGTAAGCAGCTGTGTGCTGGGCCTGTGGAGACACTGGGACCCAGAGAGGACCCTGGTCTTTACGCCCTGTCCCCTGCCACACCAAGCCCACTCTGCAGATGACCCTGGTGACAGCTCTATCCTGGGAAGAGGACCTCTATTTGATATTTTAAAAATAATAATTTTATTTATTTGTTTATTTTTGGCTGCGCTGGGTCTTCCCTGCTGCTTGCAGCTTTCTCTAGTTGCAGCAAGCGGGGGCCACTCTCCAGTTGTGATGCACAGGCTTCTCTTGTTGCGGAACATGGGCTCTGGGCAGCACAGGCTCAGTAGCTGTGGCTCCGGGTCTCTAGAGTGCTGGCTCAGTAGCTGTGGTGAGTGGGCTTAGTTGCTCCCCGGCCTGTGGGATCTTTCCTGACCAGGGATCAAACCTGTGTCCTCTTCCTTGGCCGGCAGATTCTTTACTACTGGACCACCAGGGAACTCCCTATCTGAATGGTTTTAATCAGTTGGGGGAAGGTCAGAATTTCTTCCTGAGTTTTGGGGCCTTGATTATTTTTACCTTAAAGTAATCCATACGCCAAAGAGACATTTTGGGGTAGTGAATTTTGCTTCCCTATAATATCCTTCAGGGTTGGGGAGAAAGCTTAGAATTCAGATGTCCTCCCCAAGAGGTCTGAGTCCCAGCCATGCAGACTTTGGTGCCTGGTACTCCTCAGA
This sequence comes from Ovis aries, assembly GCF_016772045.2. Classification (NCBI taxonomy): domain Eukaryota; kingdom Metazoa; phylum Chordata; class Mammalia; order Artiodactyla; family Bovidae; genus Ovis; species Ovis aries. Next base: position 32,975,987 of record NC_056079.1, read on the forward strand.
CGTACTCCTGAACATCGAGGACTCACCTGCCTGTCTGGAAACCTGAATACTGGGCCCAGTGATCTTTGGCAAAGGGCCTTTCCAGCTAAAACTTCCTGTGGTTCTGTGAGATCTGGGGTGCATGCTTAGGCTGGGAGTCAGTGACTTGTTAGTTCAGGAAACAACTGAGAACAAATACATTCTATTCAGTAGCCAGCTGTGCCTTGACCAAAGGAAATAGAAAATACATATGATCTTACTATATCATATGTGGTGAGGTGCCAAAAAGAGCAAAGGGTAACCTTGCTTACACTAGGTTTGTAAGATAATTTTAACAAAATATCCTGGGAATTCCCTGCAAGTCCAGTGGTTATGACTGCACTTTCAATGCTGAGGGCCCAGGTTCAGTCCCTGGTCAGGGAACTAAGATCTTGTAAGCCATGGAGCATGGTCAAATATATATATATATATATTTACTAATTATAAGTCCATAAGAAAAGAGTTTCTAGGGACTGCCCTGGCGGTACAATGGTTAAGTCTTTGTGCTTCCAAAGCACAGGGTGAGAGTTTGATCCCTAGTCAGGGGGTTAAGATCCCACATGCCACATGGCTTAGTCAAAAAGTTAAAAAAAAAGAAGAAGAAAATACTAAGGAAATCCTTTGTTGGGTGAGTGCTGAAAATCACCAGGCTTCCCAGGTGGCTCAGTGGTAAAGTACTACGCCTGCCAACCAATGCAGGAGATGCTGGAGACACCGGTACTATCCCTAGGTCAGGAAGATCCCCTGGAGGAGTAAATGGCAACCCACTCCAGTATTCCTGCCTGGAGAATCCCATGGATGGAGGCGCCTCACGGGCTATAGTCCATGGGGTCGCAAAGAGTCCAACATGACTGAGCGACTGAACACGCACATGCTGAAAATCATCACTAACGCCACTTAGTGTTACAGACACAGGATAACAACGATTAATTCATTTATAGAGTATTGGCCAGTTCTTTTGTTGTTGAGTCACTCAGTCGTATCCGACTCTTTGCGACCCCAGGGACTGTAACCTGCCAGGCTCCTCTGTCCATGGAATTCTCCAGGCAAGATTACTGGAGTGGGTCGCCATTTCCTTCTCGAGGGGAATCTTCCCGACCCAGGGATTGAACCCGCATCTCCTGTGGCCCCTACATTGCAGGCGGATTCTTTACCACTGAGCCACCGGGGAAGCCAGTTACTAGTTTAGTCTTTGAATTGGGATAAGATTCTCATATTTATTACATAATATTTCCAGATTTATAAAAACTGTTATTTTCAAGGAAATCTCCCCAAACAAGATAATATCCTTGTCCAATATCCAACCTTCCTTTCCCTCAATGTATCAATATTTCCACTTACCAATTTGAATTTACCATGGAGCTAATGAAGCTTGAACTTCAAGACTCCTCAGTTATGCGGCCCCTCCTTGGTCTCCAGAGGGGCTCTGGCATTCTGTTTGTAAGGTTCTTTTGTAATTTTCTTCAGAAGAGCTCCCCACCCCTGCCTGCCTCCCAAATTCCTAAGCTTCCTGCTTCGCAAAATGGGGCTTTGGCAGCCTGCTCCATTGCCACCTTCCTCCGCAGAGCCCCACCACATTTCCCCCTTTTTCCCAGATGGGAAGAAAAGCTCCCAATAGTGCCATCTGCCTCAGCAACATGGTTTCCTGGAAGAAACCAACCTAATGGGAATGTTAGGAAACAATTCAACCAAGTCAACTGAAAGATCAAATTGGCTTTATTCTATGAGCCAAGAATCAAGCAGCATCCTATGGAGCAAACAGGAAAGAGTTCCCTGGAGCTGCATGAAATGAAAGGCTTTTATGGACAGAAGGGAAGGAGAGAGGAACTAGCAAAGAGTGGGTCATTTTCAGGCAAGATCTCTTCCCTGGGGGGGCTAACTGTAGGGGCCTATGAGGCATTTGCCTCCCTAGTGCTGATCAGGGAATTCCAGACTGTCTGGTTAAGATCATATTCCTGCAAGAGGCTGAAACTGCAGTCAGGTTAGGTATTAAGTCTCCATTTGGCATGGTAGGCTTAGCACAAGTGACTCCATTTGGGCCTGTTGTCTTTTTTTGAACAGTTCCCCCTTTTGATCAGACCTTGAAAGTCACTCATCCCTGTATGACTCTTTGCGACCCCATGGACTGTAGCCCACCAGGCTCCTCTGTCCATGGAATTCTCCAGGCAAGATACTGGAGTTGGTAGCCATTCCCTTCAGGGGGTCTTTCTGGAACAGGGATCAAGCCCAGGTCTCCTGCGTTGCAGGCAGATTCTTTACTGTCTGAGCCACTAGGGAAGGCCATTTGTCACTGAGAAATGTGGTAAAAATTTAAGGTGTTAGTGCCACTCTCAGATACTGTTCTTAAGTTCTCTGTTTTTGTTGATTTACAGGTTGTAACTTCAGGCTCACTGTTTTTTGGCTGGTCATTTTCTTCATTCCTTTTCTGGCCTTCCAGTCTTAGGGAGATCATTTGCTTGGTGGTTAGTGGCTATGAACATACATTTAAACCTTTTGAGAAAATACAGCATGACAGGGAGACTACTATGATTATTACAAACAGGAAAATTTCCTAATGTTTGGAGTGCATTTTGGAGCCATGGTCCCCATGATACAAACCAATCAACATCAAGTAAGTCAAAGAAGGACCCCACTGAAGGAGAGAGAGTTTATCTATAATACCTGCAGTTTGAGTGAATTCCTCTCTTTTCAATATCCTGGGGTTCCCGAGCCTGTCAGGCAATGATTTTCTTTGTTGTTCAGTCAATAAGTTGTGTCCAACTCTTTGTGACCCCATGAACTGCCGCATGCCAGGCTTCCCTGTCCTTCACCATCTCCCAGAGTTTGTTTAAACTCATGTCCATTGAGTCAGTGATGCCATCCAACCCTCTCATCCTCTGTCAGCCCCCGCCCCTTTCCTTCTGCCCTCAGTCTTTCCCAGGAGCAGGGTCTTTTCTAGTGAGTCAACTCTTCACATTAGGTGGCCAAAGTATTGGAACTTCAGCTTCCGAATAAGTCCTTTCAGTGAATATTCAGGGCTGATCTCCTTTAGAATGGACTGGTTGGATCTCCTGGCAGTCCAAGGGACTCTCAAGAGTCTTCTCCAGCACCACAGTTCAAAAGCATCAATTTTTCATCTCTTAGCCTTCTTTATGGTCCAGTTCTCACCTGTATATGACTATTAGAAAAACCATAACTTTGACTATACGGCCCTTTGTCGGCAAAGTAATGTCCCAACTTTTTAATATGCTGTCTAGGTTTGTCATAGCTTTCCTTCCAAGGAGCAAGCATCTTTTAATTTCATGGCTGCTAAAAACCTTAATTTTTAGTGAAAATAAAGTGATAAACAATTGTGAACCTTCTTTCATATTAGCATTTTGTGGCCTGTGAATTTGTAAATACTCTGTGTATGTGTCTGTATATAAATGCTTTCTATAATCTGTAGAAATGTGTTCTCATAGTAAATTTTTCAGTGTGGCACAAAACATGTTTACTAATAAACCCAAATATCTTTAGTTCCTTTGTAGAAGAAATCCCCAAATGGACAAATCTGTGTTCAATAATTGTTTTGTCTTATTTGCAAATGATTTAGATATTTGATAACTATCCACCATTTAATTTAACTTGGCAAAACTTTAAGGTTTCAGGTTACCAAAAAGATTTGTGGAAATTATTTCAAAAGTTCACATAAAATTTTTATTCTGCAGTATCGTATTTATTTCTCCTGTTCTCAATAATTATGTTTAGACTAAACACAAAACTTTCATGAGATGTTTTAACAAAATCAGCCATCATCCCAAGCTGTTTTTCTTGCTGACAAATTTCATAGCAGAGATAACATGAATTTTCTTTTTAACCAATGAACCCAACTAGGATAATGTGCTTTGGCATTATTTTAATGCTGATAATTCTGAAGACATACCTATCCAACAAATTTAAGCTAGGCTTTATTTACCAAAGATTTTCTCAGATCAAGTAAACCTGAAAAATATTTGAGTTAGTTTCTATCATATGTCTGAAAGTTGTAGTTATCCTTCATATATACAAGTGCTTTATTCTCTTCAAGCCCATTAAATAGAGCTCTTCTACAAATTAATTTTAGCAATACCATCTGAAGGTGGGTAGTACCATACAACACATATACATAGACGCACACAAACACACAGACAGAGGCCAATAGAGACCTTATAGCTGTTGTTGAAAGATTTAGCCATGAATCAGGTAGTATAAAAGAGATTTGATCCAAATTATATTTCTAACAGCTGCAGTAACCTAAGGTGACCTGTTCAGATGGCTAAAGCTTTTTATTAATATTTATGGAGAAGACCTTTAGGATTTTTCAGTTGCCTAAGTTTCAAAACACCTTTTATCCCTTCTGTTTTCCTTCTGATAAGAATCGCCTCCTTGAAGTTGGTATTTTAAAGAGATGACCTAAATAAGAGTTGCTGGAACAGAATTTCTGGTTTTTCAAAGATATGTGAGGGAAGGACAGTTGCTTTTAATTCCTGAGGATTTGGGCTGCAACTTAAATGATATCATAGGTCGATCCACCTATAAATCCTTTTGCAGGGGCTTTAGAAGGTTTTTCTTTCCCTCTGAGTACATAGTTTTATTTTAGGGACGCAGGCCTAAAAGTTTTTCTATCAGGCTCTGCAACGTGGCCAGTTTCTGACCACAGAGGTACTTCGTAGCTGTCACCTGGGACAAACAGTAAATATTTCTGACAGTACTGAACAACCGCTTGGATTCAAGAGGTACCTGCAAAGAGGGCACAGAAGATATTTTATTTTGGGGCTTCCCTGGTGGCCCAGTGGTTAAGAATCCACCTGCAGTGCAGGGGACACGAGTTCTGTCCGTGGTCTGGGAAGATTCCACGGACCACCCAAGCCTGTGCCCGACTACTGAGCCCATGCGCCCTAGAGCCAGGGCTCCACAGCAAGAGCCAGCGCCACGAGAAGCTCATGCACCGCAACTAGAAAGGAGCCCCCGCTGGCTTCAACTAGAGAAAGCCCACGTGCAGCAACGAAGGCCCAGCACAGCCACAAATAAAGAAACAGATTTTTTAAAGATATTCTAGGCGCATCTGGAAGAGCCGACTCTGGTGAGAACTGCTGCCCTTAGGTGGCTTCTGCCAATTTTTCCAGGATCCCATCTAGAGGCCACGAGTGGGATTCAGAGTAGAGAGGGGAGGACCAGTAATCTACCAGAATTTAGCCCGGTTTCTCATGAATGTTAGTTTCCCTTGGCAGTTTAAGGGAATACTGTCGTGGTTTACCAGAAAATTCTGGTAAAGAACTCACCAACTCATCAAGAGACATCCCTGGTGGTCCAGAGGTTAAGAACCAATGCTGGGAAAGGCCCATGAGGGGGCGCCTTCTTTGAGAGTAGATATGGGGGTGTCTGTGAGCCTGCAAACTTGGTGGACTTTTGTTTATTGTGTTGTGGTCTCTTCAGAGTAGAAAGACATTCGGACAGAGGATTGCTAGAAAGAAGTGAGTGCTCAGAGGAGAGAGGGGAGCTCTTACTGAGTTCCTTAGATAATAACAGTGCCAGCTTGGGGTTGCCACTATTTTCCTCAGCCTGTCGATTTGCCTTTTAAACGTGTATTTATTTATTCGGCTGCTTTGGGTCTTAGTTGAGTCGTGTGTGGATTCTCTAGTGGTGTGTGGGCCTAGTTGCCCCATGGCTATGAGATCTTAGTTCCCCAATTATGGACTGAACCTGCGTCCTCAGCATCGTAAGGCCGATTCTTAACCACTCGACCACCAGGGATGTCTCTTGATTTGCCTTTTAATTTGAAGGCAGACATTAGGAGTTTTCCTCTTCTTATGGAGCCAAATCTCCGATCATTATTTTTTGTGTTATTTTGTTAATTACTCTCAAGTTTGGACAGTCAGCCTTCTGACAGAGCCCTGGCAGATTCTGTTGCTTCTTAATGGTTTTCTCCCCGTGGTTTGATTTGTACTATTTAGCCATCTAATCCATCTGGAATTTATCCTGGTATATGCTCTGAGGTAAGGGTTGTATGTGATCTTTTCCCCATTGCCAACTAATTAGTCCTTCAACCACGTATTAAGTCATCTTCCCTTCCCCACTGTATTGTAACCTCCCCTTTATCATATAACAAATTCTTGTATCTTACCTGTAAGACAAGGTAAGATATCTTACCTTTCTTGGCTTTTTGTTCTGTTTCACAGAACCAGGATATGCCTGTTTCTGCATAAATGTTTCTAAATGTCTTGCAGAACTAATCCCCTTCTTGACTTTCAGCTAGTCACTTAGCTTGTGTTTATTAGTGAGGAAAATGAGGAATGTGTTAATGTTTGGCACTTTCACAAATTTTAACACCCACAGAAAGGACAGACTTCCCTTCTCCCTGCTTTGTACTGTAACAGAGATATAAAAGGACACAGTTTCCTTGAATTTCCACACACATGTAGTTTCAAAGCCAACTTATGGCAGTGAAACTTTTACTGTAAAAGGATAAAAGCCAGAAGTAACAGAAGGTTGCATACCATGTCACAGAATTTGCTTCTTAGCTTCCTATCTTTATCTTTGAGAAACATGAGATTTTCAGCCACAAACACATGAAGTCCTGTGATGAAATCCCCACACATGTCCAGAGTGAGCCTTTTGGTGGAATGGGTTTCCCAATTACTCTGGAAACCTTTATGTGGTTTCATTCTTTCTTCTGAGTACATACCCTTCTCCCATCCTCCTAAAATGACTCTCTGCTGCCCTTTCTAAGTGCCCTCCCAGTCTGTACCCTCTTCTTTTCTTCTTTTTTCAGTATTTATTTGGCTGCGCCAAGTCTTAGTAATGGCATGTGGGAGCTTCGATCTTAGTTGCAGCGTGAAGGGTCTAGTTCCCTGACTGGGAATCGAACCCAGGCCCCCCTGCATTGGGAGAGCAGAGTCTTAGCCACTGGACTGCCAGGGAAGTCCCTGTACCTTCTAACTTCTTAGTGACAATGTTTCATAAATGAAAATGGGGACATGTATTTGTGAGGATGGTGGATGGAGTATTTGACATCAGGATGATCTTGGAAAATTTAGGCCATCTGATTAATGATCTTCTAGTCTAATAGATGGAGAGGTTTATTGGGGGAGGTTTATTCTATTTTGGAGGTAAGGTAGAAGAAGGGAGTCAAAACAGAAGAATAAATTGTATTCTATTTTGATTTCCTAGGTTCCCCAGGTTTCCCAAATTCCTTCAGCCTCCTTCACTCCAACCAGTCTCAATTGCAGTCTCGCCTCACAGGTTCATGAAGTAAAGTAGGTCTCTCAGATTTGGAGCAATGTGTATTATTAGAAACTTAAACTCATAAACAACTTAGGGTTTCAGATGGGTGTCTTGTCTGAGGTTCTGTGCGTGAAGCTCTCTGTCTTGGAGCTCTCTGACCTTTTCTAATATTTCATCTTCTGAAAAGGATGTAAGTTCCACAGAAGAAAACAAAATGTGCTAAATCAGTAATTCTGATATACCTGTTGAACAGGCTCTGCAATTGCAGTGATGTTGTTTAGCAGGAAAAACGTTTATCTGTTAGGACAGGTATTTCTGAATTTAAAGATAGTTCACTGCTCTCAGTGGGTCTTTTGTGTTTGTTTTCAACTGTAGATTTGTGGTAGTTGGTGGAGGATCAGTGACAATGTTTTTGTTAATTTCCTCACATAGAACGGACTGATTGACCTAAGTCTGTTTATATCTTTTATACTCAACAGCTGTTTTTCTAGTACTCTGATATTCCAGTGAAAGTGAACTTTCTTATAAAGTCAGTAAACATATAGTCATGACATCTGGTGGGGATAAGCAGAAAACCTCACAGAATGGGTTCTTACGTGATACTGCATGCTAAGTCGCTTCAGTCATGTCCGACTCTTTGCGACCCCATGGGCTGTAGCCCACCAGGCTCCTCTGTCCATGGAATTCTCCAGGCAAGAATACTGGAGTGGGTTGCCATTCCCTCCTCCAGGGGATTTTCCTGACCTAAGGACTGATCCCACGTCTCTTGTGTCTCCTGCATTGGCAGGCAGGTTCTTTACCACTAGCGCCATCTGGGAAGCCCCTCCATGACACTCAGTTCAGTTCAGTCGCTCAGTCGTGTCCGACTCTTTGCGACCCCATGAATCGCAGCACGCCAGGCCTCCCTGTCCATCACCAACTCCTGGAGTTCACTCAGACTCATGTCCATCGAGTCAGTGCTGCCATCCAGCCATCTCATCCTCTGTCGTCCCCTTCTCCTCCTGCCCCCAGTCCCTCCCAGCATCAGAGTCTTTTCTAATGAGTCAACTCTTCGCATGAGGTGGCCAAAGTACTGGAGTTTCAGCTTTAGCATCATTCCTTCCATGACACTGCTGCTGCTAAGTCGCTTCAGTTGTGTCCGACTCTGTGTGACCCCATAGACAGCAGCCCGCCAGGCTCCCCCGTCCCTAGGATTCTCCAGGCAAGAACACTGGAGTGGGTTGCCATTTCCTTCTCCAATACATGAAAGTGAAAAGTGAAAGTGAAGTTGCTCGGTCGTGTCCGACTCTTAGCGACCCCATGGACTGCAGCCCACCAGGCTCCTCCATCCATGGGATTTTCCAGGCAAGAGTACTGGAGTGGGATCCCATTGCCTTCTCCATCCATGACACTAGTTGCATGTAAACATCATAACATATATCTGTTCCTTTTCCCACTTCTCTGAAAGCTGGCATGGTGTAACTCTGTTGTGTTCTCCGGTAGGTCTGATTGTGATCTAGGTGGAATGACATACTTTCTGGGGAAGTCAAACTTTGCTCTAGTGATAGAGAACAAAATAAATGAGAAAGTGGATCTGATGAGAGTTGTTCACCAGAGCAGAGCCTGGACAAGGGTCTTTGAGCAGGTCCCCTAGGTGGGATGCTTGGCCAAGTCTTTAATGAATGCAATCTGGATCCCTTTTCATCTTTCTGGAGCTCTTTAAGCATCTTAGCTGTGGACATAAATCCAGGTTTTCTGTTTTTAAAAACAAATGAGAAAGAGGGTTCTCTTTAGGATGTAATTTTTGGTATAAACGCATAGTATTAATATAAGTCCCTGGTTTGGACATGTTGGAGGGAAGTTTGAGATTCTGTAGCCTGCAGGTAAAGGATAACATTAGATCTTGCAAGGTTTAAGACTGTAATGTTGAACTTAACCTGAATACCTCAGATGCCATTGTTGGCAATGGCATTTCTTTGTGAGTGGAGTGAGGTGCTCCTAGTTGGGACTTTGTAGCCCTGGCCAGGTAAGCAGGAAGCCAAGACTGCAGCAGCAACAAGAAGCTGAGTAGAGTGTCCCACTGATGGAATCTCAAGCCACCAAGTGGCTGCGAGTGCTTTCTGCGTTCTTCAAGAAGAGGACTGAAAGGTAGGACCAGGCTCCTAAGTCAGCCCCGTGACACGGTTTTAGGCCGGTGACTGCCTTTTCTGCTTCAGTTACCTCATCAGCAAATTGAGGATGAGAAAACCTGCCCCACTCCCGGAGAATGTTGTAGGGATCAGAGGAAACTTGATTATGTAAGGTACTGTTATCATGGCATCTTAGAGACCTCCTGCTCTTCTATATTCAAGAAGACAAAAGTGGAGGGTTGAGGGGGCTTAGCTCAGTGTGCGGGGTGAGACGAGACCATCCAGTGGTGGGGCTGGTGGAGTGAGCATGCACCGGGAACGCCCCACTGCGCCGTGTGTTCCGTGAACAGGGTGGCTCTCAAAGCAGGATGGGGAGGGGAGATGGTCTGCTGAGTCATCTATACCTCGTTGCCATCAGCTGTTTCAAGTCATTTGGGCCAGTGCCTTTTCTCAGCCCTTTAGAGCCACTCCTCCGCTTTGATGACATTCATCAATCTGGCATGCGTGCGCTCAGTCATGTTTGACTCTGTGTGACCCCATGGACTGCAGCCCGCCAGGCTCCTCTGTCCATGGGTATGTCCGTGGGATTCTCCAGGCAAGAATACTGGAGTGGGTTGCCATGCCCTCCTCCAGGGGATCTTCCCGACCCAGGGGTTGAACTGGTGTCTCCTGCATCTCCTGCATTGGCAGGCAGGTTCTTTACCTCTAGCGCCACCTGGGAATCCCTCAATTTGTCATTTCCTCTTAATTGAAGTTAGGTGTATCTTTTGCTCACCGAATTTGTAAATTGTTAGGAAATACAGATAAGTTGATGGGTTTGCCTGCCCGCCGCCCTGAGCTTTGTCTTCTCTCAGTGGTGACCTCAACTCTGTGATTTCCCTGTTGCCACCCTGAAGCCACCCTCCTCCTCTCCTGGAACGTCATCTCATACACACGGCCTTCTCGTTTCACTGACTGTCGGAAAAGGTTTTGTTCACAGTAGCTGTTTTTCCTTCCTTCTGTTGTAAAAGGGTTCCCATTGTGCGTGGATTGCTCGCAGCTCCAATACTGCTTGAGTAAAAGATTTGTTGTTATTGTTTAGTTGCTAAGTCACGTCCGACAAATTGTCTAGGAAGGGAGTCGTGTTTGCTTGCCTACTGCACGATCAAGTTCAGTATGAGTTAAGATCCAGTCCTTAATGGGCTTCCCTGGTGATTTAGTCGGTAAAGAATCGCCTGCAATGCAGGAGACCTGGGTTCAATTTCCTGGGTTGGGAAGATCTCCTGGAAGAGGGCATGGCAACCCACTCCAGTAATTCTTGCCTGGAAAATCCCATGGACTGAGGAGCCTGGTGGTTGACCTGACTGAACGACTAAACCACCACCACTTTAATTAGGTTTAGGAATTCTTCCTGGTCAGGCCCGGCCCTACCGCAACCCCCCACCAGCCCCCGAGATTCTCCCAGTAGCTGTGCCACACAAATGGATAGTTGTTTGCCTGTGTAGAGTTGGCTTACTCTATTATTCTATTTTTTACCAAAGAGACCCATTTCGCAGATTCCTCTGGGGCATTCATTAGTGGCAAGGCATGGGTGTCTGCCCCGGCCACCACTGTGGATGTTTCAAGGAGTTCCAAAGCTTCTGTGAAGGGCAAGAAGCAGAGGAAGGAAGAGAACAGATGGGCCCTTCCTGTGCTTCCGGTCATTTCCAAAACAAAGACATTCCATTTGCCTACATCTAGTCCTTGAAGCTAAGGGCGTAGCAGCAAAGCGATTTGATTTACCTTCTTGGTCAAACACTGCCCATTCTTTCCAGAGTTATAGGAAAGCTGATGTATCAGCCTCATTATTTGTTCTTCTAGACAATAAAATTAGTTCAAGCTATTGAATACTTACTTCACTGCTGTTCCCATTAAGTCCAGGAGTTTGCAGAGACTTTCAGAAACCTGAGCTTTTGTTTCTCCAATTTCAAGAAATTTCTGTATAAGCTTTTGTCTTGCTGGGGCCATCACTTGTCTGGTTTCCGTTGTAGGCTGGTTCAAAATCTTGATTTTGCCAGCAAGAGTCAGGCTTTAGGAATTCCTGGCACCGTAGCCAAACTTAGAAGGTCTGTTTGTACACTGGAATATTCCTTTTCTGCACATTAATTCAACACCCTACTGACAGTTGTGGTCCGGTACTGAACTCTGGGCAAACGAAAATAAATCATAACTATGATGTGGCCCCTACTGTTTAGACGCTTATGGTTCAGACGTGGGAAAGACATGTAAACAAACATGTTATGTGTAGTGTGTAGGATGACCTTATGTCCTGGGACATCCTGATGTATGCCTCTTGTCCTGGTGATAACTATTAATAGTTGCTTAGTCGCTCAGTAGTGCCCGACTCTTTTGCGACCCCATGGACTGTAGCCCACCAGGCTTCTCTGGCTATGGGATTCTCTAGGCAAGAATACTGGAGTGGATTACCATGCCCTCCTCTGCGGGATCTTCGCAACCCAGGGATTGAACCCATGTCTCCAGCAATAGCAGGCAGATGCTTTACAACTGAGCCACAGTGAGAGTCTCTATGAATGTTTAGGGTATAGAGATGGTAGAAAGCAGGGAGAATTCCCAGAGGAGATACCTACGCTGGTATCTTTGGACCTTCAAGGTCTGAGGGCTTGAGGTCAGGGTGGGGGTGGGGGGAAGAGTGTGCAAAACACTGCAGGCAAAAGGGAAATTATTCCAGAAGCAACATTTAGTCAACTCAAGCTAGTCATCGTTCCCAAATTTATCCTGTGGAATAAATTCCCCAGGACACTTGGTCAAAATACAGATTTCTAGAACCTGCTGGGGCCATTTGGATTTGCATTAAAAAAAAAAAAATTTTTTTTTTTCAGTCCCGGTGCTTGTCTTTTTTTTTTTTTAATGTTTATTTGTCTGCACTGGGTCTCAGTTGCGACATGTGGGATCTAGTTCCATGACCAGGGATCGAGCCTCAGCTCCCCTGCACCTAGAGCTTGGAGTCTTAGCTGGTGGACCACTGAGGACCTCCCCTGGATTTGGATTTTTAAATAAGGGCCACAAATGATTCTTGGACACAGTAAAGGTTCCGAACCAAATCTGTAGGGATTATGGCTACAACTATAAAGGGCTGGAGCAGAGGAGAGCAGGAATAGCAAGGCTAGAGTAGGAGTCACAGATCAGCCAGGCAAGGGTGACCTGGGCTGGAAAAACCCTCAGAGGTAGAAGCAGTTGGGAGACATTTACAGAGGATCTATGAAAAATGGGGACTGCAGGAATCATAATGGAATTGCAGAGGAATGTCCATCCTAAAGGAGATCAGTCCTGGGTGTTCATTGGACGGACTGATGTTGAAGCTGAGACTCCAATACTTTGGCCACTTGATGAGAAGAGCTGACTCATTTGAAAAGACCCTGATGCTGGGAAAGATTGAGGGCAGGAGGAGATGGGGATGACAGAGGATGAGATGGCAGGATGGCATCACCGACTTGACGGACATGGGTTTGGGTGGACTCTGGGAGTTGGTGATGGACAGGGAGACCTGGCGTGCTGCGGTTCATGGGGTCGCAGAGTCAGACACGACTGAGCGACTGAACTGAACTGAAAGGATTCGAGAACATTCAGGAGTAAGAATGAACAGGACCTAGTACATAACAATTACTGGTGTATATTTGTGTGTGCGCTTAGTTGCTCAGTCCTGTCCAGCTCTTTGCGATTCTCTGGACTATAGCCCGCTAGGCTCCTCTGTCCATGGGATTTTACAGGCAAAGAATACTGGAATGGGTTGCCATTTCCTCTGCCAGGGGATCTTCCTGACCCAGGAATCAAACCGACGTCTCCTATGTCTCCTGCATTGCAGGCAGATTCTTTACCCACTGAGCCATCACGGAAGCCCACTGATGTATGTGGACAATATCATTTCCAAGCAACAAAACGCTTGTGTCAGATCCAGGAAGCTGGGGAACCTTATAATCTGAAGGGTTGTGTGGTGAGCCATAAATCTAAAAATACAAACAATGGGAGAGTGTTGTGGCATATTTCATGTAGACCTAAAAAAACAACTCCTGCTTATTTCTTTGTAGTCTCCAGAACGATCAAAACTGTTGTGTTTATCTCTGGGAGCTGGATGAATTGTAAAGTATCCAGACACCCCAGCCCTCTTGTCTAGACTTCAGGCAAACCCCTGCCCTTCTGTTATGGTTAAGACCCACCCACCAGGCCTTATCTTGCATCATTTTTTGCTTTTGTTCTTGTTATCAAAATGTGTAAGGCAGTCATGATTCATCAACAGTATGCTATGCCAACCCCTTTCAGGGGAAGACGTCTGTCTGGCAGTGTCAGCCTTTGCTCTTAATTCTGGAGCTGCTCTTTCTGTGGGAACCTGCAACTCTGAAAATTAAAGGTAGGATAAGAAACGTCTTTATCCAGGCACGGAGATCATGAAGTTGAGGCAATCCATTTGCTTGGTGCATTGGTGACTCTGAGAGGCGCCGTCCCTAAGCTGAATTCCTGGAATGAAAATGAAGAAAATCCGAGGACAGCTCTACTTACTTCCCTCTCCCTTCAAACATACAGAATTTTTTTTTTTAAATTTGAAGGCTGAAATCACCAGGCCTGTTGACCAACTTTCGAAGCAGCAATCGGAGTCAGAAACCGAATCAGAAGTTATGAAAAGAAAGCCTCAAAAAAAAAAAAAAAAAAAAAAAGAGAGAGAGAGAGAGAATGGGAAACGGATCAGGCTATAATTTGTGTCATTTAGCACCCTTTACCCAAGACCTGGCCACGGCGTGTCCACCAGTGCGGACTGGGGAGCTAAAAAAAGTATCGAAAAATTCCAGCCCTTGGCTACTCTTGTACCACCGCTGAGGGATCTGACGGGTGAGGGTGAAAAGGCTGACATTTTCCACGCCGTTCTATCAGAGAGGGGAAAACGCCGTTAACAGCGGCCTCAAAAGTTGGTTTTGGGGGTGTTTTTATTACAATAAGAGGCTGAACTTCTCTGTGAGCCCGTATCACCAACGCCATTAAGTCGCAGTAGCAAGATGAAAAAATAAACAGGGAAGGAGGGACACCCAGCGTGCGCCGACTCGGAAAAACGGGAAGCCGGCAAAAACCGTTGACGGCGCCCGGGTCCTCGGCCAGTCGTCGCCTCCGAAGTCGCAGCCGCCAAGCCCCTTCCCCCGCAGCGCGGGCGCGACCACTGCGGCGCGAAGGCGGGGGGGGGCTCGGCAGCTGAGCCGCGCGCTTCCGAGGCCCCGCCTCCGCCGGCGCCCCTCGCCGCGCGCGCGGGTGGTACGGCCCGAGGGGGGCGGCTCCCGGGGCGCGGCTCCGCGGCAGCTGAGGCGCGGCCGGCCGGCCGGGAGGCGGGAGCCGGGAGCCGGGCCCCTCGGAACGCAGACGCCTAGCCGCCGGGCAGCCGAGGACGAGCTGCCGACCCGGGCTCCCCTCACCCCACCCCGAGGAGGCCCCAGGAGGGGCTTCGGCGCCGCGGCCGCGCGTTCGGGAAGGAGGACGAGAAAGGAGCGGCGCGCGGCCGGCCGGCTGAGAGGAAGCGCTGCGCCCGCGCCCCCGACGGCGCCCGTGAAACCACATCCGCGCCTCCGCTGGAAGCGCGTCCGGGCGCCTGTCACCGGGTCCCTCCATCTTGAAAGGGAGAAAAAAGCGCTCTCCCGTCCCCGCTCCCCTCCTCCCAGGAGCCGGGGCCGCAGGAGCCGCGCGCATGGCGTTCAGCCCCTGGCAGATCCTGTCGCCCGTGCAGTGGGCGAGATGGACGTGGTCCGCGGTGCGCGGCGGGGGCGCCGGAGAGGAAGAGGCCGGAGGGCCGGAGGGCAACCCCGAGGACGAGGACTCGCAAGCCGAGACCAAATCCTTGAGTTTCAGGCAAGTACACGCGTTGCTGCCGAGATTCGGACGCGCTACCATCCATCCATCCATCCGCGGCTCATTCTGTGTGTGCGCGCGCGCGCGCGCGCGCGTGTGTGTGTGTGGTCGCCACCCGCGTTAACTGTGTTCATGGCAGTGCTGCCGTCCCTGCCCGTAACCAGGTCCCCGCTGTGCAGTCGGAAGTTCAGGACGTTGTGCCCTCCCGCCGGGTGCTTTCCTCCCCTTGTTTCAGTGTGAGCTTTCTGAACCTAACCCAGAATCTGCAGTCTCTCCGCATCCTCGTGTGCCTCGGTCCCTTTCTCTAAGCTTCAAGACCCCAGCCCCCGCCCCTGCACAAACACACACACACACGCACTGTCGTGGATCGCACCCGCTGGCACTTTGGGCCCTCCCTACGGGGAAGAAGTCGCTCCCAGGCCCTCCTGGGACTCCCCTGTGTCCCCGAAAATGCAGCCTTGGTGAAGAAGGTCGCGTGATGCAGGGCCCCCTGGCCGCTGAGGGAGAAACGGCCGTCTCTCCTGAGCTGTCAACCCGTGTGATTGCGGGAGGCAGGTGACAGCGTCCTCGGCCTCTAGCCGGGTGCCTTGCAAACAGGTAGAGAGGCCTAACTCCAGAAAAAGGGCATCGAGGCGAAAGCTGGCTTCCTGATTTTAGGCTGAGAGGGGCGATCTGAATTTTTAAGCCTCTGGCAAAGGGCTTTTGTGAGAAAAGGAGTCTGTTGAAGGGGCTTTTGGGGGGCTGTCAGAGAGAGGGAAGGATGACCTCAGAAATAAACGTTGCTGGAGAAAGGCCCCGGAGGATGGAGATTTCAGGCAGACGGAAGCTGGAGGAGGGCGCTGCCTCAGCACTGCACCCCCCCTACCCCCCCCATCCCGGGCCAGTCCACACTGAGGACCCCCGCGCGGGGTGCGAAGTTAGCAAAAAATACTGGACCTTGCGGAGATGTAGCCTGTAAAGGGGTGTCGGAAATACCGTTGAAAGTGGTAATTCCTCATTTTTCCCCCTTGGCAGCTCGGATTCTGAAGGTAATTTTGAGACCCCTGAAACTGAAACGCCCATCCGATCCCCTCTCAAGGAATCCTGTGAGTCGTACCTCGGACTGGCAGGCTCCGGGGCCAAGACCCAAGGTAAGGAAAGACTTCCCTTGTTCTGCCTTTTTTTTTTGCTGCTGTTGTTTCAAGTTTGAAAATGTAAATAAGGGAAGGAAAAGTGTTAATGCAGGGCCATTTTAAAAGGTGGGGGGTTGTCTCCTTACTCAGCAGGAGCTGTTTGAAAGCTCCTGGCATATTTGAAGTGGTTTGTTTGTATTTTTCCAAGTGTGGAAGCCAGAATCTTTCTTCCCTAAGTAGGTTGTACATTTTGCAGTATGAAATTATCATTATCAGAACATTCCTGCTGGGCCATAAAAAACAAAAATGTGTGTAGTGATGTTGGGATGGAGGTGTGTTTAGATTTGGCTTCACACATTTCTCAGGCCTGCGCATTTTCTCCAGGGTGTGGCTGGAGACAAGAATTATAGGTAGGAGTTGAATTTTTTTAGACAAGGAGGAATCTTAAGAGGCGGTGTCAAAGTTCTCCACCGCCCCGCTTCCACCAGGGATGGTGGTGAGCCCCAGTCCACCCGAGAAAGCCTGGCATGGAGACGCCCTTATGCTCTCAGATCCCAGCCTTGAGCCTGCATTTCATCTGCAGAGGCTGCTGCTGTTCCTCTCGATTAGTGGAAACCGTTTTTGTCCCACAGCCAATTCTGAGTAAAATCTCACCTGGCCTGATCACAGGCAGTTAGCTGTTCAGAGTGGCTGTGATTCAGCAGTGGAAACAGTCCCCATCTCTGCAGGCCAGCGTCGTGGAGGGAGACGGGCCTTTCAGAGGTTAAGCAGAATGTACCTACCTGTCAGCTTGGCTTCCCTGGTGGCTCAGCGGTAAAGAACCTTTCTGCAATGCAGGAGACACAGGTTCGATCCCTGGGTTGGAAAAATCCCCTGGAGGAGAGCCTGGCAGCCCACTCCAGTATTCTTGCCTGAAGAATCCCATGGACAGACGAGCCTGGCGCGCTATAGTCCTGGGGTCACTACAGTCCTGGGGTCACAAAGAGTCAGACATGATTGAAGTGACTTAGCACGCACGTGTGCACCTGTCAGCTTTGGCCTAAGTACAACAACGGAGAAAAATGAAGCCGGGGAAGGGGGAAAAGAGTTGGGGGGGGGTTGGTAGGAGGTGCTGAAGGCTGATGGGGCTGGGGAACCTGATTGATTAGGGGACTTGAGCAGACTCCTGAAAGAGGATTGAGGGGACATCTGTGCAGTTTCTTGAGGAGAACTCTTCTAGCAGAGAGCATGGCTCCTGGGAAGGTCTGAGACAGCACCAGCCTGAGGCAGAGGGGTGGGGAGGGAAGTGCCCGGGGCGGGGCGGGGGGGGGGGGGCAGCGTGTTGGAAGTCAGGGAGGAGGCCTGGTGGCTGTAGCAGCCGGAGTCAGCCAGGTAGGGGGCTTTCTGGGTCCTGTAGTCACAAGGCATTCATTTTTCCTTCTGAGTGAGATCAGAAGGGCTGCCTTTAAAAAAGGCCACAAACCGGGCAGCTTAAAACAATGGAAATTGGTTCCCTCTCTGTTCTGAAGGCTAGAAGTCTGAAATCAAGGTGTTGGCAGGGCCAGGCCCCTTCCAAAGATTCTAGGGACAAATTCTTCCCTGTTTCTTCTGGCTTCTGGTGGTTGCCAGCGATTCCTGGTGTTCCTTGGCCCGTGGCAGCAAAGCTCCCATCTTACCTGGTCAGCTTCTCCCTGTGTATCTGTCTCTTCATGTGGCTTTCTGAGGAGGACACAAGTCATTAGGTTTAGGGACCACTCCAATCTAAGTTGACCTCGTAGGTTGATTACATCTGCAGAGATAACGACAGTTGAGCCTTGAGCAACATGGGTTTGAACTGTGCCGGTCCACTTGACACAGAGTTTTTTTCACTAAGTATGTTCTAGAGCAGGGGTCCCCAACCTCCAGGATCTAATACCTGATTATCTGAGGTGGATCTAATGTAATAATAATAGAAATAAAGTGCACAGTAAATATAATGCAGTTGGGTCACCCTGAAACCATTCCCCATCCCCTACCCCAGTCCGTGGAAGAATTGTCTTCCATGAAATGGGTCTCTGATGCCAAAAAAGTTGGGGACCACTGTCCTAGAGTACTACATGGTCCACAGTGGGTTGAATCCAAGCATAAAGAAATGTGGATATGGAGTGTTTTCAACTGTGCTGAGTGGTTGGGTGTAGGCACCCCTAACCCCCACATTGTTCAGGGCTCAATTGTTATGTCCAGATAAGACCACATTCCCAGGTGTGGGGAGTTAGGACTTGAGCTTGTCTTTTGGGGGGAATATAGTCCAACCCACAGCAGGGCTTTGAACAGAGGGACAATGCTCTCGCTTCCTTTTTCAAAGGATAGCTGTCTGGAGAAGGCACTCCAGGATGGATGTCCTTTTCCTGTGTTTTTTTCTATTTGCAGTGACAAAGTAGAGCCAACTTTCAGTTACCCTGTTACCTGATTTTTGATCGGGTCATGAATTTATTCTCCCAACGGTTATTATATTTCCTTGCTTAGCAACTTCCTCAAAGGTCACCTGGGGAGGTCACAGGAAGTCCGTGCTGGATTTCCTGGTGGAGCTGGACTTACTGGGGAAATGTTACCAGCTTTTTGTGATTTGGTTTTGCTTTCAATGGTGAGCTCCAGGGACTTCCCTGGCAGTCCAGTGGTTAAGACTCCATGCTTCCAATGCAGGGGACGCGGGTTTGACCCCTGGTCAGGGAACTAAGATCCTGCATGCCACATGGTATGGCCAAAAAAAATTTTTTTAATAATAAATGGTGAGCTCCATACTGGGCTGCCCTGCTGAAAATTCCCTCAACTGGCCCTGGGCCGCTTTTTTACCATGAGTTCAGGCAGAGACTGCATGGGAACAGGCAGGTTTGCGTGTTAGAGGACTTGTGTGTGCCACTTGGCTGGGTAGCGGTCTCCATAACAGAAGATGCCGCTTCATAGCTTCCCCTTTCTTCTCTCAAGATTGGCAGATCTGAAGGGAGATTTGAAAGCCTGAGAGAGCTATTCTGTGGCCTTCCCCTCAAATTTAAATAAAGCTCACAAGACAGTTTGAAAGCCTCTTTGAATTGCTCAGCCTGGGTCGCCTGCTTCCTCACCATCCTGTCAGCTGGTGGTCTGATTCATCCTGACAGATTCTTCGCTAATTAAATGGAGGCCAGTATGGCCCAGGCCCTCAGAACCACAGAGACCCAATTGTTTGGTCCTTCCTATGCCACTGACTCATTTTTACAAGTTTTGGTCACTTACGGCTCATACTCTCTTTTCTCGGTCTCTCTAGAATTTTCCATTTTAGAGAGTCAAGGACCAAGAAAGGGCTTTCCCAATGGCTCAGCAGTTAAGAATCCGCCTGTAATGCAGGAGACGTGGGAGATGTGGGTTCCATCTCTGGGTCGGGAAGATCCCCTGGAGGAGGAAATGGCAGCCCACTCGAGTAATGTTGCCTGGAAAATCCCATGGACAGAGGAGCCTGGTGGGCTACAATCCATGGGGTCACAAAGAGTCAGATGCAGCTGAGTGTGGATCAAGAAAGCTCAGCGGAGTAGCTCAAGATTGGGGACCATGCAAGTGGCAGGCGGTATAAACTGGGGAAAAAGCACTGTATGTGAAGAAGTCTTGCCATTTAGTGTCTTTAAATAACAGGATGATTCCCCATCAACCTGGCAGTATCCAGCCCTCTGGGGCTTCTTCTCCCCAACACCAGTCCTTGTCGAGAGTTCTGTGGATGGCCTTGTTATGCATACACAGTGAGTGTAAAAATACAGCCAGGGCACAGATCTGACCAGGGAAGATGTCAGTGGGTAGAAATTCCTGGAGTCTAATGCTGAAGTCTAACTTCTCAGCCTGGAAGGTTCTCTTTCTAAAAACTGTGGTTATTCGACTGCTGATAAGGTGGTGTGCATTCTCACTTTTGCTCAGTTGTGTCTGATCCTTTTGATCCTGTGGACTGCGGCCCACCAGGCTCCTCTGTCCTTGGGATTCTCCAGGCAAGAATAATAGAGGAGCAGGTTACCATTTCCTCCTTCAGGGGATCTTCCCCAACCGGGGATCAAACCTGCATCTCCTGCTCACTTGACTGGCAGATTCTTGACCACTGCACCATGTGGGAAGCCCCCTAATAATACGGTTAGTCTTTGATGCAGGGGAACAGCACGTGCAGGTCATGTAAGACTCTCTTGTGGCAGGATGCTCTATAAGCTCTGCAGAGGGTGTTTAAGTTGCTGATGTTACTGTTCTTTCTCTTTGCTGGGAGATGTATCAGTAAGGAGACATCACCTAGGAAAGGACGTTTGAGAGGTACAGTCTCAAGTTTATCGTTTTTTTGTTTGTTTGTTTCCAGTGCTGATGGACTGTGGTTTTGTCCTGTGTTTTAGATTATAAAAGTGAAAGCTGTAGTGGCTATCCTCTGTTAATTGAACCCTCCCCCAGCCGGCACACACAAACACACACGCCTTTGTTTACAAATTGTTACCTTTCTTTGAGAGAGGGAATTGTAATTCACACTGAAGCTCTTTATGCCCTTGGAACAGTTATCCTGTTTGATATGTTGATTAGATGACTAGATACACCAAACACATAAGGTAGTTCTCCAGAACAGGAGAGAGATAAACAGGGTCAGTCCATAGGTGTTTACTGCCGGAGGGTTGTAGGGACTGCTGACTTATTTGTTGACATAGTTTGGGTCAGTGTAAATCAGGCATCAGCCAGCAATAGCTCATAGGCCTGCCGTTACCTGTTACTGTTTTGCTGGAGAGCTGAGAACTGTTTCTACATTTTTAAATGGCGGAAAACGATATTTTGTGTGAAAAGTACATGAAGTTCAAATTTCAGGGCCCATAAATAAAGTTTCATTTTGGAACGCAGCCGTGCATTTAGGTGTAGTCTGGCTGCTTTTGCAGTAAGATAGCAGATTGAATACTCAGAACAGAGGCAAATGCCTAAAATATTTACTATCTGGCTCTTTACAGGAAGTTTGCCGACCTTGATCCACACTTGCAATGATTTTGGTAAAATGATAAAGTTTAAGTACTTTATAATTTGACCTTTATAATTGAACTTTAGTTTTAAAAAAAGCTACAAGGCTTAGCTGATTAATTAGCAAGTGAACTGTGGGTACTGGGTGCCACTCCTGTAGGCCTGAATGGTCAGGGACGGCATCAAGGAGAGACTGGTTTGGGCTGACTGTTTATCTCCCTCGCAAAATGACATTTCAGTCTGGCTCATACTTAATTTTCAATTGTCTAAAAGATGAGCAAAAAGGAAATTAGGGAAGAATGGGGAGAATTTGGCAATCATTTAATACAAGTACAAACACAGAGACTTTTCACTTTTGTTTCTAATGTAACTTTGAGTGTTTGAGAATTTGTAATTTGACTGTTGCTATGGTGTATTTTTGGTATAGGTTGTATGGTTGATTGGTTTAGATTGTACCTATGTAAGAGTTAGAAGGGAAGTCTTATTAAAATCTGAGCCTTAGATCTTTGATCCTAAGGCTTTGGGCTACTTGTATAAGCAAATATGCAAACATTGAAGTGTTCTAGTCGAATCTGTGAGTGTGGTTCTCCTAGGAACTTAGTCTGGCATCCTTTCCAGGCTCCTACTGCAGGGATTGCTTTATTAGAATATCCTAGAGGTAGTGGGACTAATGGGCCTCCCTGGTGGCTCAGATGGTAAAGAATCTGCCTACAATACAAGAGACCTGGGTTCAATTGCTGGGTCAGGAAGATCCCATGGAGAAGGGAATAGCTACCCATTCCAGTATTCTTGCCTGGACAAATTCATGAACAGAGGAGCGTGGCGAGCTACAGTCCATGGGGTCGCAAAGAGTCAGACCTGACTGAGCAACTAATACACACACACGATGTGACCAATAAGGAGCCTTCATGTTACCTGACAGTTCACCCCAGTGGCTCCTTCAACACCGTGTTATTCCAGGTTAATGCTCTCATTTTCTTGGCTCTTTCACAGTTTAAGTTTTTATATTACACTACTTCATATTATTATGAAATGCACTTAAAAAACCTCTGCAGGAGAATACAGTTGCATCCCCCACCCCCTCGCCCTGTATGTTTGTAGCTCTCAGCTTGGAAATTCCCACTAGTTAGTAAACGGGATGAGGTCGTGTGGCTTTGTTGCTTTATTTTATAATAATGTTAAGGAGCCATGTGGGCATCCCTGGTGGCTCAGCAGTAAGAATCTGCTTGTCAGTGCAGGAAACACAGAGACACAGGTTCAGTCCCTGGGTTGAGAAGATCCCCTGGAGAATGAAATGGCAACCCACTCCAGTCTTCTTGCCCACAGAGGGACCTGGTGGGCTTCAGTCCATGGGGTCACAAAGAGTTGGACATGACTTAGTGACTAAACAACAGCAACAACAAAGGAGCTGTGTAAGGAGCACCTCTTCCTCTGTGTAGTGCTCCACCCAAGGAGATACTTGGGGGAAGAGTATAATTTTTCCAGCAACTGTCAAAGTAGTTATTATTCTTTTAAAGTGAATAGCGAATTCAAGACCTTCTTAAATATCGTGATGATTATACTCACCTCAGACCTGCCTTTCCCAATTTAGAGCTCACTTGAGTCCCAAATAAAGCAGTATAGCTTCCTTTGAGAGCTTCCAACGGTGGAGGTGTTTTCTCTTGTGTACTGAGGGGGCAGCCCTGCTAAATTGCATTGCTACCACTTAATTCCCAGGTGGCACAGTGGTAAAGAACCTGCTTGCTAATGCAGGAAACACAAGAGACTTGGGTTCTGTCCCTGGGTCAGGAAGATCCCCTGGAGAACGAAGTGGCAACCCACTCCAGTATTCTTGCTTGGAAAACCCCAAGGACAGAGGAGTCTGGTGGGCTACATACAGTCCATGGGGTTGCAAAGGATCGGACATGATTTAGCAACTAAACAACAGCAGTGTTCCACCTACAGAATGGATGTCGTCTGAAGCTGTTTAACACATTTAAAGAGCAGTCATAGTTTCTTTTTCAGGTGACTAGTAATACTACTTACTGTTCATAGGAAGCCCTAGCAGAATATGCCATTTTGTCACAGTCTTCTGAACTCTGGTGAGTGACAGAAGACCATGGTTTATCTACCCAAAACAGCCATCTCTGTAGGGATTTGATAACTAGGGGTGGCTGAAGTGTCCAGTAACGGTTTCACTTTGGGCCTGGGAAGGGATTGCAGCTTGTAAGTTCAAGGTCTCACCCTCACCTTCACACATACATGAACCTAATTTCATGGGCTTGCACAAACATAATCAGATCCCTAGGGCCTAGACTGATGATGGCCAGACTTGGCAAGAGGATAGTAATCAAATGGATTATCTCATTAATTCACAAGTGGAAAAATGTGATCTGGCAGTTCTGTTTAGCAGATCCGGATACTGTCCTGGCCAGTCCTTGTTCCCTATGTCATTGCTGGAAATACGACAGCAAATTATTGATCTCCAGCTTTCCCACTGCAGAATTCCGACCTAACAGATTACCAACTTTCTGTTCCAGCTGCATTTATCGTATGTATTGAATGCAGTTTTTTTCAGCATCTTACTTGGTTTCATAACAATGATGCTCCGAAACAGACCACACATGATTTCCAGTCTAAAAATTGGGAAACGGAGCCTATACTGCTAGTAGTACAGTGGGGTCATAAATTCAACTTTTAAAAGGAAGATTTGTTTAATTTGACTGCAGGATCTTTAGTTGCGGCCTGTGGGATCCAGTTCCCTGACCAAGATCTAGCTCTGCGTTGGGAGGGCGGAGTCTCAGCCACTGGACCACCAGGGAAGTCCTGTAAATTCAGCTTTGAAGATCACACACCCATCTTCTCTGCAGGGGATCTATGTATCTCTCTCTCTTCACTGCCTTAGGAAATGACTTATCAGAGGAAATGAAAAGTTCTTAAAATGTTACCAGGACAGAGTATGTGATGGGGGAAAGCATGTTCTTTAGTATCTTGTAAAATGATGTAATTTGAAAAAAAATCAAGAGATTACATCTTTCACTCATGTTAACTTAGCATATATGATGTGTAAAGGATAAAATGTATTTTAGGAATTTTGAACATCAGAAGCTTACAGTACAATTTAGACATCAAGTCAGAAGGGAAAAAGTAAAAGCATCACTGGGTAAGCAGTGCTGTTGGATTAAAAACATTTGCTTCCTTTGTGCTCAGCGTCTGCTCATCTGTGAGAAATAAAAAGGCACCGGGAACATTTGCCTTCGCTTTGCTTCCCTCTCCACCCGTGAGTCGTGTGTGGGTGAGGAGAGGCAGGTGTGTGGGGGCGTGTGCAGCCTCCTGGGACTTTGCACCCATTTTGGGGTAGAAGGAGGAGGTTCTTAAGAGGCTGGTATTGCTGCATAGCTTACTCCTTGGAAGGAAAGTTATGACCAACCTAGATAGCATATTAAAAAGCAGAGACATTACTTTGCCAACAAAGGTCCTTCTAGTCAAAGCTATGGTTTTTCCAGGAGTCATGTATGGATATGAGAGTTGGACTATAAAGAAAGCTGAGCGCTGAAGAATTGATGCTTTTGAGCTGTGGTGTTGGAGAAGACTCTTGAGAGTCCCTTGGACTGCAAGGAGATCCAACCAGTCCATCCTGAAGGCGATCAGTCTTGGGTGTTCATTGGAAGGACTGATGTTGAAGCTGAAACTCCAGTACTCTGGCTACCTGATGCAAAGAGCTGAGTCATTTGAAAAGACCCTGATGCTGGGAAGGATTGAGGGCAGGTGGAAAAGGGGATGACAGAGGATGAGATGGCTGGATGGCATCACTGACTCAATGGACATGAGTTTGGGTGGACTCTAGGAGTCGGTGATGGACAGGGAGGCCTGGTGTGCTGCAGTTCACGGGGCCGCAAAGAGTCAGACAGACTGAGGGACTGAACTGAACTGATTGCTGCATAGCAGATAACTCTGAAACTGGGTAGTAGCTCAAGCCACTGGATGTTTATTATCTGACATTGTTTTCAGAGGTCTGGAACTTGGGAACAGCCCAGCTGAGTGGTCTGGCTTGGGGTTCCTGGTGAGAATGCAGTCTCGGTGTTGGCCGGAACCCTAGTCATCTGAAGGTTGACCAGGTCTGGAGGATCCCTCCTCAGCCATGCCTGGCACGCTGGTGCTCGCGGCGGGTGGAAGATGTCAGTTCTTTACTGTGCGGTGGGGCTCTGTCTGGGGTTGCCTGAGCGTTCTTCCAGTATGGCAGCTGCGGTGTCTCTGATGACAGCCTCAGAAGCCATACTCTGTTATTTCTACAATATCCTTTTGGTTACCCTAGCCCAATAGTGTGAATCCCAGGAGGTGGGACTCCCAGGGGCTGCCTTGGAGGCTGCCTGCCATCAAGCTCTTGCTTTCCTCTGCCTCTCTGGTCCTCCTCCTGCCCCTCTTTTAAAAAATTTTTTTTGATGTGGGCTCTTTTAAGAGTCTTTATAGAATTTTTACAATATTGCTTCTGTTTCATGTTTTGGTTTTCTGGCCGTTGGGCATGTGGGATCTTAGCTCTCTGACCAGGGATCAAACCGGCACCCTCTGCAATGGAAGGCAAAGTCTCACACGCTAGACCGCCAGGGAAGCCCCCTGCCACCCTTCTTAGGTACAGGAACAGAAGGGCAGGAGCAGCGACATGGCCTCCGGCCAGGGTTCCCATCCTGCTGCAGAGGCGTCTGGTCACTCTGGAGGCTCCTCTCCTGTCGAACATTCTCCCTCTCTCTCTCTATCCTGCGTCAGCGTCTCAGCTCAGTGTGGGCGGTTGCTACTTTGCAAGAGAGGCAGTTGGTGTTGTGACCACTCTTGTAATGATTTCTGGAGGTGCGCGTTGTGGTGGTTTAGCTGCAGTGAAGTTCAGGTCTCTGCGAGGAGGAGCCATCTGTTAACACCCGCCCTTTCTCCTCTGCTCCTGCTGCTGTCTGCAGCGGACGGGGAGCAGATGACTCTGGGGGGCCTTCTGGGGCTTCTCTCTGTTTGGGGGTGTCTCGGCTCCACTGGAAATGCAGCCTTAAACAAATCCAGGTGGTTGCAAAAATCCAGGGCACCTCCTGAGTGCAAAGAGAAGGCACACCCGTCATTGGCTCAGCTTCCAGGGAGGCTTGGGTTCAGGGCAGGGAGGGCGGACTCCTACTGGTTATGGGCCCCACCCCCTTATCTTAACCTTGGCCTTCAAAAGGGAGGGTTTGGGTCTCTTTCTAAATAAAACAGCACTGAGCACTCATTTGGAAATTTGAGGTACTTTCTTCATCCTTAGCACAAAGCTTTTCCAGTTTATCAAATGGCTTTTCAGATTATTCGTTACCTGTGGAGTCTTGCATGTTAGAGTGAGCCTCTTTCAGGAGTTAGAAGCTTCCAGCACCTGGCCCTGACTATTACAAAAACCAAATAAATTAATTATCCCCCTCCCACCAGCTCCTGGGTGATATTTTTGTTTGGTTTTGCGAGGAGGAGGAGATTTAGACAGTTTGTTGTCTGGGTTCGGGCATGGGTGTCTGTGTGCGTTGGTGGTGTTTCTCTGCTGTGAAGTAGTGACGCCTTAACATTGCAGCGTACCTCAGAGGCTGTTCTGCCTTTTCCTGCCTTGACTCATCCACTTGGACCCCTCTCGCCGCGCCCAGGCTCTGGGTGACCTGGGGCCCCGTGGTTGTCAGGAACGTGAGTCCTGCAGCCCACACCATTGGGGTCTACCCGACAGTCCTGGAAGAGGCCTTCTTGTCCTGTTATCCTGTCTGTGAACAATACACTGTGTCTACTTCTCCATTTTAAGGCTGATGTCCTGGACTGAATGGCTAAGAGCATGCGTTTATGAAGTATATTTCAACTTTGGGGGAATTCGAGGGACTGGGATCTCAGAGACATTAAACTAAATAAAAGGTCACATTTTGGACACTTGCCTAAATCCAAATGTGTACCTTATTAACAGCCTTCTCAGATCAGACCCCTTGTCTCCCTTCTGAAGCCCCGCCTTGGTTCAAACTTGGGAGAGCAGGAGTGGGAGGGAAGACCCTGAAAGGAGGAAGGTCTTCACAGGGAAAGGGTCAAGTGAAGAACAGGTGTTCCTCCTGTGGGTAGGAGCGCCGAGCGGCTGTAGCCCCGCTTACTCTGTATACATTTTCCTGTATGAAAGGTTATCAGGCAGCATGGGGTCCTGTATGTATCAGCTGTCTGCTCAGCAGCGACCCTGCGCTCAGCTCTGTCTTGGGCACTCAGTTTCTGCTTTGAGGACTCGGAATCGGTGGTAAGATCCCTGCTGACCTCAGTCTGGAGGGAGCTGGCTGCTTTCTGTTCCCCAGGCCCCTTGGCCTCCTTGGCTTCCCTAGACGTTTTAGCAGCCAGTAGGTAGTTTTAGCAAGGGAATGTCTGAGGGAGGTCTGAGAAGGCAAATGTTAGCAAGAAATAAATGAAAGAATTTTTAAAAAAAAAACAACCCTACCCCCACCCCTAAAACAAAACCAAAAGCCTTTTGAGTGTGCCAATTGTCATGCCTCTAAGATGCTTCCTATACTTGGTTACACCTGTTACAGGAAAAAGAGTGATGTCATTTTTTTCACCTCTTTCTGTAAATAGAATTTATCTAACACATGGTAGGCTTCCTTAAGAAAAATTTGAAATCCCAAATTGATGTGACGCTGAGCCCTACCAGCTCTCTCAAGTATGGGACACGCATAACAGACTATTTAAAGCATTTTCTGAAGTGTAAGTCTGTGGTGTAATAGAACATGTTATAGGAATTGCAAGACATGCTTTCTACCCTGTTACCCTCTGAGTCTCTTTGTTCTGTCTCTTTTGTAAGCAGTTTTATTGAGATATAATTCACTTGCATTTAGTTCACCATTTAAAGGGTTTATAGTGTATGAACAGAGTTGAACAACTATCACATTAACCTAATTTTAAGAATGTTTTATCACCTACCCTAAAGAAATACTGTACCCATTAGCAGTCATGCCCCCATTTTTCTGCCACCCCTAGTCCTAGCCACCTGATAATCTACTGTATTATGTCTCAATATATTTATTTATTCTGGACATTTCATGTAATTGAAATTATACAGTATATAGTAGTCTTTTCTGATTGGTTCTGTTCACTTACCGTAATGTTTTTCAAAGTTCATCCATGTTATAGCATATATATTGGTAGTTCATTCTTTTTTAAAATTCTTGATTAATACTTCATTCTCTGGATAAACCATATTTTATTTACGCATGCATCAGTTGATGGACATTTGAGTTGTTTTCACTTTTTGGCTGTTCTGAATAATCCTGCTGTGAACATTCATGTTCAAGTTTTTATGTGGGTGTACGCTTTTCATTTCTCTTGCTGTATACCTGGTAGTGCAATTGCTAGGTCATAAGGTAAATATTTCTAATTTTGAGGAGCTGTCAAACTGTTTTCCAAAGTATCTGCACCCTTTTACATCCCCATCAAGAGTATATGGGGGTTTTCAGTTTCTCCACATCCTAATTAGCACTAGTTATCTGTTTGATTGTATCCACCTTCATAAACATGAAGTGATGTCTCATGGTGGTTTTGATTTGTGTTTCCCTAATGACTAATGATGTTGGGCAGCTTTCCACACACTTTTTGGCTGTTTGTGTATCTTCTTTAGCAAAATGTTTATCCAGATTCCTTGCCTATTTTTCAATTAGGTTACTTATCTTAAGAGAGTTGTAAAGAGTACTTTATGTCGTCTCAATACAAGTCCCCTATAAGGTATCTGATTGTAAATATTTTGTCCCATTCTGTGGGTTGTCTTTTCACTCTTTCGGTGATAGCATTTGAGGTGTAAAAGTTTTTACTGTCGATGGAGTTCAGTTTATGTACTTCGTTTTTGTCATTTTTTTCCCCCTAAAGTCTTTGCCTTACCATAGTCATAGAGATTTACTACAGTGTTTCCTCCTAAAACTTAATAGTTTGAACACTTACATTTAGGTCTTTGATCAGTCTTGAGCTAGTTTTCATTCACGTTGTGAAGAAGTGTTACAGCTTCATTATTTTGCATGTGGACTCCAGTGCTCTAGCACTATGTTGAAAAGACTTTTCTCCCCCCTTTTTATTTAATTTTGCACCCTTGACAAAAATCAGTTGACAAGAGATGTAAGAGTTGAACTTTTGATTCTGTTTTATTGATCTGTATATGTCTCTTTAAACACACTGTCTTGATTATGGTAGATTTATAGTAAGTTTTGAAATCAGTAGGTGTCAGTCTTCCAACTTTGTTATATTTTTTTCAAGGTTGTTATAACTATTCCAGGTCTATTACATTTCCACATGAATTTTAGGATCAGCTTGTTAATTTTGCAAAGAAATCAGCTGGAATTTTGATAGCGATTGTGTTCAAACTATAGTCAAGTTTGGGGCGGATTGTCACCCTAAGATATTAAATGTACATGGAATGCCTTTCCATTTATTTAGATCTTCTCTGATTTCTTCAATTAGTATTTTATAATTTTTATAGAACACATCTTGCATTTCCTTTGTTAAATTTATTTCAAAGTATTTTATTCTTTTTGATATTGCTGTAAATGGAGTTGTTTTCATAATTATGTTTTTGGATTTTTCATTGCAGGTGTATAGAGATACAGTTGATATTTGCATATTGATCCTTCCTGAAAGCTTGATGAATTCATTTATTATAATAATTTTTGGTGGATTCCTCAGAACTTTCTGTATAAAAAGGTGTCATCTGCAAATACAGATACTTTTCCTTTCCAATCTGGATGCATTTTTTTTCTTTCTCTTGCTTAATTGACCTGGCTAGAACTTCAAGTACAATTTTGAATAGAAGTGTGAGAGCTGACATTCTTACTCTTATCTCGTTCTTGATCTTAGGGTAAAAGCATTCAGCTTTTACTATTAAATATGATATTATCTTTTATATTAAATATGATATTAGCTGTGGAATTTTCATAGATGTTCTTTATCAAGTTGAAGAAGTCCTTTTTTTTTTTTTTGGCCATACGGTGCAGTATGTGAAATTTCCCCAGCCAGAGCGTGAAGCCATGCCCCCTGCAGTGGGAGCACAGGCTCAGTCACTGGGTCACCAGGGAAGTCAGAGGAAGCTCCCTTTTATTCCTTATTTGTTGAAATTTTTTTTAAAATTATGAAAGGACATTGGATTTTGTTAGATTCTTTTACCATGTGTATTGAGATGGTTATATGGGTTTTGTCTTCCATTTTATTGCTATTATATGTTACACTAAATGATTTTCAGATGTTAAACCACCCTTGCATTCCTGGAGTAAATCATGCCTTTTCATGTGTTGGTGGACTTGGTTTGCTGGTATTTTGAGGATTTTTGTGTTGATTTTCAATAAGAAATAATAGTCTGTAGTTTTTTTGGTTTTGTATTTTCAGTGATATCTTTGGTTTTGGCATCAGGGTGATATTGGCCTGATGGAATGAATTGGGAAGTGTTTCCTCCTCCTATAGTCTTTGGATGTTTTTGAACAATTGATATTAATTATTTAAATGATTGATAAAATTTACCAGTCTGGTTCAGATCTTTTTGTGTGTGTGATGGGGAGTTTTTAATTTACTAATTTACTAATTCAATCTCTTTTGTTTGTCTTAGGTCTATTCAGATTTTTCTATTTCCTCTTGAGTCAGTTTCAGTCATTTGTGTCTTTTTAGGTTTTTGTCTGTTATATCTAACTTATTAAATTTGTTAACATACAGTTATCCATAGTGTCATTTTCTTATTTTCAAGCAGAATTAATCAGCCCTGCCATGCCTGTTTCACAGGGTTGATTTGAGAATTAGGTTAAGCAGTATCTATGGAAGTGCCTTGAACACCATATGACTGTGAAGTAGTGTATTTGTGTAAATTTTTAGTTCCAGGGCACCACAGTCTGCAGTTTATGCAACTTAATGTTCCTACTATATTCCCCCTTTGTGAGTTGTATTTCATGGGTGAGATTGTCGACCTTGTTACCAAAGGAAGATAAGCTAAGATTGGGCTGGAGGGGGATTACAGTGGTTTGGGGGCCTGCCTCCCTGCTTCTTGAGGGGTGGCAGAACATAGCTTGTACACTTTCAGGATTGGAGGGCATCAGTGCCGCATTAGGAACTCAGCTCGTGCCCAGCCCCGAGAACTGCTGGTTCAGCCCCAGATGTCCTCCTCTCTCCTGTAACCTGTACCTTAGAGGCACTGCATTCATTCACCTCACCTTCTCCCAGCTTACTGCTCTGTCAGCAATAAAAGTCCTTTTATAATACAACCTAGTGACTTCCTGGAGGTCCAGTGGTAAAGACTGTGCTTTCACTGTGGAGGGCTCGGGTTCAGTCCCCAGTTGGGATTAAACTAAGAATCCTATATACTTGGGATTGAACTAAGAATTCTATAAACTGCACAGCCAAAAATATAAAAATAAAAAAATAAAATACAACTTAGTTGGTTTTCAAAAATGAAGAACTACTGTAGTCTGGAAAGTTCTCTTGCTAAATACAGAGGCAGATTCATAGGGGAAATAACCCACTTAGAAAGGGAAGGCAAGTCCAGAGATGGAGCCGTGGTGATATCTTTTCTGTAGGAACAGGGGAGGTGGCCGTCACATGAGAAAGCGGTAGGAACTTCCTTAAGCTCAACTCCTGACTGTTCTCCAAAGGAGCTTGGAGTGTGGCTCTCGTCTCCTTGGCGGGATTATAAACCCCACGTGCTTATTCTCTGGTCACTTCATCCCCGGTGCAGCACGTGCTGCAGGTTCACAGGGCCTGTGGTTGGTTGGGTAGATGATTATCTTAGACATTACTTTATGATTTGATTTTAAGGCTTCAGGTCCTGATGCAGCTAAGGGTTTAAGCTAATTAGGGAGTGCTGACACTGAACATCTGGTTTGGATCTTTATGCAGGATTTCTTAGTGCTATGACTCAAGTCAGCTTGGCTCACAGTCAGTAATACAATTGTCAAACTTCTCTGTCATCGCCAGACCCTCCAAGTTTGTGTTATTTCTGCGTATATCCTCTCTTTGGTCCCGAACCGCAGAGACCCACCCTGCGGGCTAGAGTTCAGAAATCCAGGCCCCAGGGCCTTGGTAACCAGGGGTCCTGTTCTCGCAGCTGTCAGATTCAGCTTTGCCAATTATGAGACACATTGCAACCTGGAGGGTTGTGTGAAACTGTGGGATCACCTCCCCTGCAGTGAGGGAGGAATAGTCCCACCTTTTTGTTTTCGTTGTGGCTGTTCACGCATCTTAGTTCCCCAACCGGGGATTGAACCCAGGCCCAGGGCAGTGAAAGCACCAGAGGCCTAACCACTGGATTACCAAGGAAGCCCCCAGTCCCACCTGTTTGAATGTCTAGCCCAGCTTGGTCACGTGGTTCCATCCCTGCCTTGTGAGCACTCAGAAGCATGACATGGATGGTTTGTTCCTAGACACGGACAGCCCCCTGCTTCCATCCTGACTCAGGTGCCCACCCCCTTCATAGATGTAACCCTGTAGAGCGATATACTTGACTGTGTCCTATTGTAGCATTGAACCTCCACCTCAAAACCTCTGTTCTTGGGCTTGTGGCCCTATTAGGGTTTCTAAGAGTCGTCCCAGGAGTGAAGAGAAATTGAGTGATTGAAGACAGCTCTAGAATTAATTCAGAGGCTATGTAGCATGGTTGAGCCGTGACCCGCCTGTACCCTCGACCCAGCTCCACGCCTCTCCTCTTTCCTGCTCCCTCGCTCTTGGTTCCAACCTTTCTGAGCTGTGGTCTCGTCACCTGTAAGATGCGGTTAAGGAACACCTTGTAGGGGTGTTGTGAGTGTGAAATAAAGTGCTGGAACTCGCAGCACAGTTACAATAGTAGTGTTAACTGTGAAGAATTTTGTCAGGAGGGAGATCCTTCAAAAACAGCCCTTAATAATAATAAATCCCACCCTTCTGTCTTGGGAAGAGAAGGCAGGGTGGGGCTGGGTAGGCTTGGAACAAGAGTCCTATGTTGAGATGAAGACAGAGGAGAAAGGGTAGAAGGGGATTAGGTTTGAGAAAGAAGAGATTTTTGTGCTTAAGAAGGATTCTGGGCCTCGAAATGGGAGGATTGGCTTAATATTAGTCATTTGTTTATACATCTGAAACACTGGGGGAAAATTTAGTGCTTATCTAAGGTTTATTGCCTGAAAATCGTTACACAGTGAACAGTCTGTGGATAAGTCATTCTGAAAGTGAAGCCAAGGTTCCGGTCCCAGTGTTGTCTAGAAACTGGTTTCTCTAATAAGATATAGCCAGCATCTTTCCATGTCATTAACTACTTCAAACACAGTTTTTAATGTTGCACCACAATATGTAGTTTTGCTTTAATCATTGGCCTGGAATCAGACAGCTAGTAGCGATAAAGGTAAACAGTGCCATGGGGAGACTTTTCCTCTGTTCTTTTTCCTGGGGTATCGGGCACAGTTATCACTGCTGGATGTTTCACAGTGTCTGCCTGGTTTCCCTTGTGAAGTTCCTCAGCCTTGGGTAATTGTGAATCAAGCTGCTTTTTCCATCACTTAGAGACAGAACCTTCATCTTGCTACTAGATAAGACTATATTTCTCTTCTGCCCATGGTCAACCTGTAGGTTATTAGCATACGTAAATATGTGAATAAATGTAAATAGCACTTGTAGTTGAGAGGGGTTTTCTTTTTGACAGCAGATACGTGGTGTCTTTTCAAACACCAATTCCCTGAGGGCTGGACCCACTGATTGAGTGTCCTTCAGTCCAGTCCTGGTCTGGCAGTAATGCTGAGTTAGCATCGAGGCTGCCCTTGCCTGAGCTGGCAGGTGCATCCCAGGTCCCCAGGCTGCCCACATTTCCCTTCTACTTGGCTGCAGCTCTGAGGGGGCTCCCATAAGCCCCTCTCAGCTCCTATAATTCACTACTGGGACTCAAACAAAATTCAGGAAGATACGCTTCCTGGTTCACTGTAAAGGGTGCGGCTGGAAACAGGCGAGTGGCAGAGATGCAGGGCCAGGTGGGGGCAGGCACCTCGCCAGCGCCGCTGTGGGTTCACCAGCCTGGGGGCCCTGTGACTCTCACTGTCGAAGGCTTCTTATAACCTGACCAGTCGCCAGCTCCCGAGAGTTCCCACCTTCTCATCACGAGTTTGGTCTTTCCGGTGACCAGTCCCATTTGGACACCCTCTGGGGCCTCCATCCTGAGACACCTCATTAAACTCAGGTGTGATCAAAAGGGGCTTGTTATCAGTCGCATGACACTCCAGTCATCCAGGAAAGTTCTGAGGGTTTTAGGAGCTCTGTGCCAGGAACCTTGGACAAAGGCCATTCTTATTATACTACATCTTCTAGTGTGAAGATACGTGTAGAAAAATGTTCATCACAGCAGTGATTAGAACGACAAAGGAGTTTGGAGACCCTCAAAAATTGCCTGACATGGGACTTCCCTGGTGGTCCAGTGGTTAAGACTCTGTTCCCAATTCAAGGGGCCTAGGTTCAGTCCTTGGTCAGGGAACTAGATCCCACATCTAAGAGGTCACATGCCTCAACTGAGACCCAGCACAGCCAAATAAATAATAAGTAAGTGAATAAATGTTAAAAAAAAAAAAAAAAAACAAGGCAAAATTACCTGCCATGTAGTGTGACTTCAGTGTTGCTGTCATTAGTTGAACAAATGAGTGTGTATTTTAGGGTGGAGGGTGGGGGAGGGGCGGGGAGAAATGCCAGGCACTGCCGAGTGTGAAGGAGGAACAGGAGAGAGGAAGTGAGGGCAGGCCCCTCTCCCGCTCTGAGAGCCTTTGCAGACAACTGCACTGAACGCATCTGTTTCCTTGGGCCTGCCTTCCATCTGTCTGTCCGTCGGGCGCTCCCGCATCCTCTACCGTCGCACAGCTGGCTCACCTCCGGCTCCATCCCGCAGCCTGTGCTGTTCCATTTCTGCCTGAAACCGCCTGCCGTTTGCTTGCCAATTTTACACTTGCTGATATAGCCAGACTGTGATTATCCTTCCCGCTTCAGTTCTTGGAGAAATGTTTCGTCTGGTTGCATCGTGCACCAGCGCTGTGTTTAAGCTGCTTCTCGTCCTTCTGTGACAGGCTGTGTCTGGAGGTCGTTTTCTGAAACCAGGTTTGAAAAGCCATCAAGCGCATCCAGGCACTGGCGGGGGTGGGATCATAGGGATCCAGGCTTCTGTTCCTCAGCGTTGTGCTGGGGGTGGGAGGCAGAGGGTGCTTGGAAAGAGAGGGCACTTGTCTTGAACTCTCCGGAAATATGTATTATTGTATGTGGCTGTGGAAAATTATCCTAAGTCCTATTAATTGTAGACACCAAGTAGAAAATAACAGATAAATAAGAGAGAAAAAATAATAAGAATAAGCCATTGTCCCAATTGAAGGGATGAACTATTTTAAAATACACATCCTTCCAAAGTTTTTTCTAGATGTTCTTATTTTTTTAATCTTATGAAAAGTGTAGGATGTAATAATAGAAGAGTATAATGAATCTGCATGTATTTATCACCCCATTACAACAGTCAACATTTTACCATGCTTGCTCCTTTTTTTGAAGGATTTATAAGATGAGACATTTTCTCTAAATATTTAAGTGTGTATCTCTAAACATAAAGATGTTTTTCCTGTTAACCATAAGACTGTTATCATATCAGTAAAGTTAACCTAATTAATATCATATAACCCGGGCTGCCGTCTCTAGGGTCGCACAGAGTCGGACATGACTGAAGTAACTTAGCAGCAGCAGCAGCAACCCAGGCCATGTTCAATCAGGCTTCCCCAGTTCTCCTTAGAATATCTTTTAACATTGGATCCAAACTAAGTCACATATTGCATTTGATAGAATTAACATCTTTTTGGTCTTTGTTAGTATATTAACCTGTTTCTTCCATTCCCACACCATCTCTGTGTGTTCCCCTTAACTTCCCTTGTGATTACATGAGTCTTATTTGTAAACTCCCCTGTCCCCGAGCAAACCCAGTAATCCATGCCTGACTCCCTCCTCCTCTTCTCCACCGTGTTGCCTTGCTGGGTACCAGTCCTGCTGGAGGCAGTCTATCTCCTGATGTCCACCCACGACCCCAGCGTCCCCTGCTCATCTGGTGTGCGCACCTGTCTTCCTGGGGCCTCAGACACTGGTCTGCTGCAGGGCCAGTCCAGGCCCTGGGTCCCTGCTGGCTGGCAGTGTGGCGGCCCCTTGAGGGCAGGCTCCTTGGGTTCTGGCAGTTAGTGGAGGTGAGGGGCTCCTTTAAGCAGAACGTGGAGAAATCTCTGTGGACTTAGGTCAGGTTTTGGCTGCCTCCTGCCCTTACTCTGCCCTCCAATTCCAAACCACCCTCCAGAGAAGGAAAGTATTCACCCAGGTCTGTTCCTTGGACGCCTGGCTTCCCATGGGGTGGTCTGTCCCAGCGCCCCTTCCTTCCACACCAGTGCCCCGGGACCACCTCCACCAGCTTTCACCACACGTTCGGTGCCCCTTCGGGCCTGGCCACACACCCCCCAACCCCTCATCATTCCCATCTTAATGTCAACATATGCAGAGCCAGTGAATCGGTCCTGTTTACACAGACTATTGAAATGTGTGTTTTGGTGAGTGTTCCCTCTCAGAGGTTCATTCCACACTTAAAACTGCTTAAAACAGCACTCGAAGCATTCCCTTGGAATGTTCTGGGAGGTGGTGAGCTTTGTTCTTTGATGTTAGGATATTTTCCCCAGCAGCTAAGGGTCCTTTAAACCTCGATGCGGTGATTGCAGGGTGGATGGTGGATGGGGAGGCAGTTGAAGTTGTAACTCTCAAGTAAAGAGAGGAGCCCTTCGAGGTGCCCTAAACATGCTGCTGAAATACAGGCTTCTGCTCCGTGGCTTCTGAGGCTAGGCTTTGGAGAAGGCTGTGGATTTTCTTCCTGGAGAAGGCTCTGATGTAATCTTTCACTGAGTTTCTGGGGCTTCATGGACCCTCTGAACATTTATCTGAGACCCTTTCTTCCTGAATTATTGTACATTCATTCATTTTCATGTACTCAGAGATTTTGTTTTAGCCTCAGAGTCAGACCTTGCATCCTAGACTTGGATGTGAGATGCTGGTTAAATTTTGAGGTTAAGGGGCCGGAATGTGTGTTGACACAGGAGGCCTGTTCAGATTTTGGTGGATTTATCTCTTTACATGTTCAGTATTTGTTTGTTTTGATTTTTGGCCCCACTGCAAAGCATGTTGAATCTTCGTTTCCTAACCAGGGATGGAACCCGGGCCCCCTGCAGTGGAAGCACAGAGTCTTAACCAGTAGACTACCAGGAGAGTCCCACATGCCCAGTACATAAAAACCCATAAGAGAGAGGACTTCCCTGGTAGTCCAGTGATTAAGATGTCACGTTCCAATGCTGGGGGTGCAGGTTCCATTCCTGGTCAGGGAACTAAGATCTGACATGCCTCAGGACCAAAAATACTAAAACAGAAGCAATCCTATAACAAATTCAATACTTTAAAAATGGTCCACACACAAAAAAGAAAA
Source organism: Ovis aries (assembly GCF_016772045.2). Lineage (NCBI taxonomy): Eukaryota > Metazoa > Chordata > Mammalia > Artiodactyla > Bovidae > Ovis > Ovis aries. The sequence continues at coordinate 33,013,705 of NC_056079.1, forward strand.
AGCCGTAAAAGAGACCTCTTATAGCTGAAGCAGAAGTAGTGATGGGCAGATCCAAAAGGAGCTTGCTGACAGCGTTTCACCCAAAAGTTAAAATCTGAGGTGGAAGAGTCAAGCATATTTGAGAAAAATGCCAAAGCTGCAGTGTTAATATACAATGTTTTCTGAGTGGTTGCGGTTCACCTCCTATTAAATGAGGTTATCCATGTGGAAGCAGCCAGCTGAGCAGGTTCTCAGTATCTGCTAGCGGAATGCATTTCTGAGTTTTGAAAATATTTTCTGTGCATGGCATTTTCCCCTCTTCTAAGGGGAAAGCTTTTCAAGGTTTTTCATACACTTGTATTTGAACCCAGTGTGTTTTCAACATGCCGCAACTACTGCTTAGTCTCTTCAGTTGTGTCCAGCTCTCTGCAGTCCTATGGATTGCAGCCCGCAAGGCTGGGATTTTCCAGGCAAAAATACTGGATGGGTTGCCATGCCCTCTTCTAGGGGATCTTCCCAACCCAGGGATCGAACCTGTGTCTGCTGCACTACAGGCAGATCTTTACCACTGAGCCACAAGGGAAGCCCATATTTTCATCATACCAGAGTGCAAAGCAGAAAGTCAAGCTGTTACCTCAGCCTTTTGAATTTTGGCATTCTGTGCCTTTTCTTTTAAAAGTATTATAAAGGCAGGGTGGGGGCTGGGGAAGGGAAGATCCCTTTTTACAAGAGACTAGCCTACATCCTGAATAAGCATAAAAGGCATCTGTGTTAGAGCACCCATGGGTGCATCACACATTTAGATCTAGGGGAGGGTGCTTGTTGAAAGGAAGAGTTTGATTAACAGCAACAGACGTGGCAGAAGTGGAAATGTCGGTCTATTTTTGGATTTCCTCAGTGTTTGCTTTGAAATCATCCACTGATCTCATCTCTCTCTGTTCACCATGCCGCCAGGCAGTGCCGTGCTTGTCAGAGTCATCCAAACGCATGAGACTCATTCCAGGGATAGAGCTTATCAGCGCCCCTGGGAGGAAGGTTCTGAAGGAGAGCAGAATTTGCGTAAAAATGGAAGGATGAATAGAGGTTAGTTACATAACAGGCTTTGAGATGAAAGCCAGGACTGAAGACCGAAGTTAGAACTCATGCTAACCAGTGGGAGACCTACCCGGAGCCTGAGGACGCTGGCTGTTTTACTTCTTCCAGTTACTAGTGGTTCGGTGCTTGCCCTTTAGGTCCTGTTTTAGGGCAGCCCCAGGTAGGGGGTGTCAGCTGGCACCGGGACGCTTGCTGACGGAGAGTATAAATGCAAATAAAACGTCACTCAGACGTATCACTTCAAGTTAGGTGAGAAGGTTGGGTTTAGCTTTTACATTTTCACAAACTCCCCACCCTGGCTTAAATCATTGAGCTGCCCTCCCCGTCCTCCTACCCCCCACCACCCTCACCTCCTGCCCCGTGGTGCTCTGTCCTGGTGACTGATGATGCTAGACCAGGCTGGGGCCTGCAGGGAGTGCACTTAGGATGGGCAGGTTTGCCCACTTGGTACCTGCCTAGAGTTGGACAAGAAATGCTGGGGTGGGGGTCTTCTGCTCAGACTAGGGGAGTGAATTCAGATGAGGGGTCTTGTCTGCCTTCCCCTCCGCCTTGCCAGGTGGTATGCTCTAGGATGCAGCGGCCCTCCAGGTGTCCCCAGGTTGCGAAGGCATATCCGTCCTCATCCCTCATCCCTCATGGCCGGTGGACATGGGGAAGGGTGGGGTCTGGAGGAGTAGAGGCAAGTGGAGGGGGGTGGGAAGTGGGAAGGCCCTGCCTTTGCTAATAGGGGAGACTAGGACAGAAGTAGAAAGCTAGGAGAGACTCAGAAGGTGACTCCAGAGGTCTTTCCTCCATCTTTGGGAGGTGCGGGATTGATGGTGAAGGAATCAGGAAATGAAGACCAAATGTTGCCAGAAGGGACAGGGCCACTGGGCTGGAGACACTGTCCTCTCCTGTCTCAGCCTCACCCTTCCCCTCAACTGATCTCCAGCCTGTGGGGGAAGAACACAGAGGACAGGGCTCCCATGAGAGAGACCAGCCATAAACGAAAGTCTCAATGGCAAGGGGAGATTGGGAGAGAAGTTGTGGAACAAAAGACGGTGTTTCTTTGATTGTCCTCAGCTCCCAACGTCATATGGAAAAGCGGAGCCTCTGTGTTCCTACCTCCCGGGTTAAATCATTGTCCAGATTTTCTCAGACTTGGTCCCATCGTCCCCTCATCTTATTTTTCTTCTGTTTTATTACTTCAGTTATTTTTAAAACAAATTCCAGATAGCATGTCACAGATGTTTCAGTAAGCATCTTAAAGATGTGTGGACATGTTCTTATGTAGCTGACATTGTATTGTTATTAATAAAGATACAGATGTCATTATTAATAGCATTACTTTTAATTGACAGAAGATACACTTCAAGTTTTTGTTTAATCTTTTTTAGGTTTACCTTCTTTTGAGAGAAAAAGATAATCAGCTTCTATCTAAAAATTTAGAATAAAATATGCTAAGGCTCAAAGATGAAAGTGTGTAGAAGGGAGATACCTTTCAGTTTTGTAGCATCCAGTGTGACTTTGAAGGTAATGACATGAACGTCATCACTTCAGTTATGTCCCGTACTCATCACAGCTTAGATTTCTCTGTGCTCACTTACTCACTTCCTACTCAGCTTCTCTGCTTCAGGGTCCCAGACAGCTCTCAGTGTCCAGGGGCCGACCTTGAGCCCCATTCCAACAGTTCCAAGCTCCTTGGCTGGTACCCCCAAGTCTCACTGAGTAGTAGCACCATCCTGTTTCACGAGCGGGAAACATACATGCCACCTCTGATGCCTCCTCCTCCTTCAGCTCTGCATCCAGCGCCTCACAAGCCTTCTCCGTCTCACCTCATTTTCTCAGTTGCTGTGCACGTCTCTTCCCTTCCATTAGCACCGCCCTAATCAAAGCCCCAGAATAACACACTGGTGGTTCTGTTTGTTCCTTTTTTGACCTCCTTCCATCCCTTCCCTGCATTTCAGCTAGAGATGTTGAGAACATAAATCTGATTTATAAGTAAATCTGCTTAAACACTCTCTGTGGCTCATGTAAAATAAGTAGTCACTTTCTGTACTTTGTGATAATAAAGACTTTATTTTTTTCAACCGACTGATGCTAGGGTATGAGCAGGCGTGCCCAAACCCAGCCTGGCTTCTAACCAAGACTGTCACATGTAGCTTTTTGCAGCCCTGGGTTTTTGATGGCATGTTTTCACTGTTACTTGTGTACCTACCTCCCATCAGCACAGAGAAACAATCAGTAACACCCTCATCACAGCTCAAATATGTAGAAAGAGATTAGAGAATCTATATGCACGCAAGTTAAATTGTCAGTACACTTTAAAATGTTTTTGTTAGAATTCTGTGTGTAAGGCAGTTGAGTTTTGAAATTTTTTATTTTGCAAGATTTCAAGCATATACAATAGAGGAAATAGTACAATGAAAACTCCAATTTACCCAGCCCTGGATTCAACAGTTACCAAGATTTTGCCACACTGGCTTTGTCTTTTAAAAGAAAATCCTTTTGAAGTATGTTCAATCCGAGATACCACACATTGAGAGTTTTATTAAAAATTCCAGTATTGGGGACTTTCCTGATGGTCCAGTGACAAAGACTCTGCACTCTCAATGCAGGGGTCCCAGGTTCAATCCCTGGTCAAGGAACTAGATCCCACATGCTGCAACTAAGACCTGATTCAGCCAATAAAAGTAAATTTTTTTTAAATTCCAGCATTCAGTTCAGTTCAGTTCAGTCGCTCAGTCGTGTCCGACTCTTTGCAACCCCATGAACTGCAGCATGCCAGGCCTCCCTATCCATCACCAACTCCTGGAGCATGCTCAAACTCATGTCCATTGAGTCGGAGATGCCATCCAACCGTCTCATCCTCTGTCGTCCCCTTCTCCTCCTGCCCCCAATCCCTCCCAGCATCTGAGTCTTTTCCAATGAGTCAACTCTTCCCATGAGGTGGCCAGAGTACTGGAGTTTCAGCTTTAGCATCATTCCTTCAAAGAACACCCAGGATGATCTCCTTTAGAATGAACTGGTTGGATCTCCTTGCAGTCCAAGGGACTCTCAAGAGTCTTCTCCAACACCACAGTTCAAAAGCATCAATTCTTCGGTGCTCAGCTTTCTTCACAGTCCAACTCTCACATCCATACATGACTACTGGAAAAACCATAGCCTTGACGAGCATTAATAACAGTTAAATATATCTTTAAGAACAAGACAAAAAAAAAAAAAAGAACAAGATATATTGAACATTAGTAGAATATCTGAAGTATCTGTGCAGAAAAGTTTGTAAATGCACTGCCCAGTTCCAACCACAAAGGAATCATGTAAAAAGATGTGTGAGTGCTTTCAAAACCTCTCCCAGTGATACTCAGCTCTTTGATCCTGGATTACGATTAGGAAGTATGACAAGATGGTCATTTCTGAGTTTTTGTCAAATCATGAGATACTATGATAATAACCAGTTTACTCGGTTTTTGCTGCTACTCTATTGTCACTTCAGATGCCTAAGTCAGGAAAACACTATCTTAATTTGTGCTTTTAAGAAATACCCTCATTTACACAACTTTTTGGTAGCAGTGTTTCTCCTTCAGTTCAGTTCAGTCGCTCAGTCATGTCCGACTCTTTGCGACCCCATGAACTGCAGCACGCCAGGCCTCCCTGTCCATCACCAACTCCCGGAGTTTACCCAAACTCATGTCCATCGAGTCACTGATGCCATCCAGCCATCTCATCCTCTGTTGTCTCCTTCTCCTCCTGCCCCCGATCCCTCCCAGCATCAGGGTCTTTTCCAATGAGTCAACTCTTCGCATGAGGTGGCCAAAGTATTGGGATTTCAGCTTCAGCATCAGTCCTTCCAATGAACACCCAGGACTGATCTCCTTTAGGATGGACTGACCCCAATTAAAAAGGATCTTTCATTTTCACAAATGATTTGAGAGAATTCCTGGCCAGCTGAGAGACAAAGCTTCTAAAGACGTAAAACTTTGAGAGACAAAGCTTCTAAAGACATAAAACTTTTTTATGATTTGTGTCTTAGTAAAATAAGGACTGTTTGTTCCTGAAACCACTTTGCTATCTCTGCTTTTCCTAATTAGCTTTTTTATTTGCTTCTTTTGGTTTTTACATGTACAGAGAAGTTATTCTCAGCAGACCATGATGAGTGTTTCATTTAATTTTAAAACAGTCCAGTTATTTAAATTCTATCCTGGGGAAGAAGGAATTCTTATTTTTAACATCCAGAGATTAAAATCCATTTGCTGCATAAAATCCAGACCCTGAACCTCTCAGGCAGTGCCTGGGAACCATGTCCATGCCAGATGAGATCCCTGTTTGTGAGCTGTCAGGGTCCAAAGCTTCTTCCAAACCAGTTGTTTTAACCTGTGGAATTTCAGCATAATTTTAATATGCTTTGCAGAGGGCCCATGATCTTCACCTTTTCTCAAATAGCTCTGTTTGGTATAATTACTATTTGTATAACTTTTTTTTTGGCCGAAGTGCGTAGCATGGGCTATCTTTAGTTCCAGGGACTGAACCATGTGCCCTGCAGTGGAAGTGTGCAGTCTTAGCCACCAAACACCGAGGAAGTCCTAGTAGATTATCATGACTTGGGTAATACACAGGCACCCTTTAGAGCGTAGCACCAAGTCTCCCCTTTCAGGCCTCACCACCATCCATACAGAACCTTAGGGATGCTTGTAAAAGCAGAATGGGAAGAGCCTGCCATCTGTCTGCGTGGCTTCCGCTAGTAGAGAAGATTCACTAATGCCGAAAAGGTCATCTGTTAACCGACGGCTTTTGTGTTTAGTTTCAGACTCACAAGAAGAGGACGAAGAGCTGGTGGCTGAAGTGGTTGGAAGCTGTTCATCTGCGGCCGCTTCTCGACCCTCAGGGCCGGAGGCAGTGTCGCCCGCCGGCGGGCCTCGCCCAGTCAAGGATTTCAGAGAAGAGCCCGAACATGACGCCAGCAAGATCTCCGTCGTGAGGCCGTTTTCCATAGAATCCAGGAACTGCGGGGACGTCCCCGGGGCGTCTGGCATAGCCGTGCTCCTCGGCCCAGCCGCGGGCGTGCAAGACAGCGAAGCCATGACCGCCGGCGCCACCCTGGAAGCTGACCCCAGGGCGGGCAGTCCACGTCCAGAGCCCGGGGCTGGCCGGAGCCGCCTGCGGAAGCCGCGGCCCGTGCCCCTGCGGAAGAAGGCGCTGGGTGGCGAGCTCTCGGAAGCAGCCCCTGCCCTGGAGGGTGTGCGTCCCGACGGGGAGGATGGGAAGGCCGGAAGCCAGAAATGTGCCCCTGAGATGATGGAAACGCCAGGCGGAGATGCCCACGACTCGGGGGCCGAGCGGCCGGGGGATGGGAGGAGCCCCCTGCTGCAACGCGAGTTCGATTTCGTCGAAGACGCGGAGACCGTGGAGTCCAGGAGAGCCCTCCCGAGGAAGCCTGGCCGGAAACCGGGCAGCAGAGTCATGCCGCAGGTTCATGGCGCCAAGGCGCCTCAGGAGCCGGGCCCCGGGGCGAGCCCCACCCTGCGGCCCTGTGGCGGCCCCCTGGCGCGGCAGCACTCGCCCCCGCTCTCCGCCCAGGGCTCCTACTGCTTTGACCCGGACCACTTTGACGAGTCCGAAGATCCCTTTAAACCCAGTATGACTTTCACCAGCGGTGACTTTGGTTCTCCCGCCGGTAATCAAGTTAATGAAATCTTAGAATCACCCAAGAAGGCCAAGTCGCGTTTAATAACGTGAGTGGGGCCGGGCGTGGGCATTGTGTTCTGTGTCCTCTCTGAGAGTCTGGCCACTGCTTTTGGTTTGGGGGGAGGCCCCCTGGGGCAGACACACAGCTTGTAGCCTCTGACGCAGCCTTCACTGTTGTGCCTGACTCTGCTGTGGAATCAGAGATGCCAGAGGTCTCCTTTATAGATGTCTGCCTTGCTTCTGAATCCTCAGCTTATTCAGCTGAGTTCTTTACCCCCTAACCTTGGATATGTTTTTTCCTGCTTTTAAAAAGAAAAAAAAAAGAATATCATGAGCTAGGCAGGAAGAGGTCTGATGGTTTTCAGAAATCCTGTCTGAGCTGTGGGGTGTCATAGAACTCAGGGATCAGTGCCAGCCACCGTCTGCAGATTCTCTGGATGGAACAAAGCTCCCAGGGCTGCAGGGTGCCCGTGTAGTGTCAGTAACCTGGGGGAAGGGGCATATAGAAGTCTTTTCACTTGAACGGAAAGCTGTGATTCCTATTGAAAACAAACCTACCACTCAGAGCTACTGTGAATTCTTACATCTCCTGGTCAGACTTCTGGCTCTTATCAGTAAGGAAGTGAGTTTCCAAAAAGAATCAAGAATCTTTTAACCAGTTGCCTGAATCTGACTCACCTCTTTAACAGCCTCAGAATATGAAAGGTCATCTGTTCTTACGCTGTTCTTTTGATTGTTAAGTGGTTGCTGAGCCAGACAGGCAGTTAAACAGTTGCCAAAAAATATTGATCAGCTGTCCTCAGGATGCTCTTCTGTGGCTCAGGTTAGTTACCTGTATCTAGTTACCTGTGGCCTGGGGGATGCGATGGCCAGGTCTTTGCCTAGGTGCTTTCTAATATGGGGTCCTCTAAACATCAGTTGACCCTACCTCTCAGGGTCGATAAGGGCTCATTGGGAGCCTCTCTTTTAGTCGCTCATTGAAGGTGTATAGCCTGTGCATTCATGTGGCATAAAACTAAATCCAAAGGGAGGAAAGTTTATCTTACATCTGGTTTTCAGTAGCAAGAAGTACCCTCTCCCAGCCATACTTTCCTCACTTGCTAGCATTTTCCTCCCATTCTGTTTTTTTTTTTTAATTTTTATTTTTACTTTATTTTACTTTACAATACCCCATTCTGTTTTTGATGAATGAATTTCTTGGTCTAAAATACCTTATGTATTAAAAAAAAAAAAAAAAAACACAAACTCGTATGCAACTAAGACTCTTGCCTCCTCCTTTCCACAGGAGAAAGATGCTTGACCTGTTGTGTAACTCTGGGGGTTTATTTAGCAGATTCCATTATTGTAGAAAAGAGTGGAAGTAAACAGGTAGAAATAGATAGCACCTAGAAGAGAGTTCAAGGTTCTGATAACAGGGTCCTTGTGTGACTTCTTAAAAGATGATACGACTAACATCTCAGATTCTTCTCCTGTAATATAGACATCCAGTATAAAGACAGTTTAATGCATGCTAAAGTTTCTTTACTAATCTTTTTAATTTTAACTTATTTTTTTAAAATTTCAAATAATATTTAAATCTTCTTGGCCAAGTCTATCAAAATCTCACTGACTTTGCAGATAGAGGAAGACAAATATCATATGACATCACTTAGTATGTGAAATCTGAAAAAATGATACAAATGAATTTATTTACAAAACAGGTGTAGACCAACAGACATAGAAAACAGTCTTCCACAGAGGAAAGGTGGGGGAACAGGGATAAATTAGAAGTTTGGGATTAACAGATACACACTCCTATATATAAAATAAACAGCAGAGACCTAAGGTATAGCACAGGGAAATAGAGTCACTGTTGTATAATAAAAATGAAATAAAAAATGAAAAAGATCATCCTATGATTGGGATTTTGTCGGGCAAATAAGATAAATTAGGTAAGTCACTTTGAGTTTCTTAGTGATAGACACTGACAGGTATAAGCAGATATATTTTCAATTATATTTTTATTCATGCATTGATTGTCTTTAATCTGGATGACTAGACATTTAAGAGTAAACATACTCAGCAGTAATGTTATTTTTTTTACATTTACAACTATTTGGTTTACTTTTCATCCTTAAATTTGACCATGTGGCATTTCTGAGTGTTTCCACCACTCTCTTACTCCTGAGAGTCATTCACTCACTAGTGGTCATATTGACAAATCTGACATTTATAATTTCTGTCTCATCTCATAGAACTTTGCAGCCTTTACGTCTGCCAGACTAGAGATAAATATTCCAGGCTTTACATGATTTTTTTCTCCATCTGTCTGTCTCTTTCCCGTCTCGAATTTTGTTGGTGCATCAGGACTACTGAACAAGTGAAATTTCTCTGTTTTCTGTTGTAAGTACTCCTGCTGTTTCTGGCTCCCTCAGGACCCTTGGCAGTTCCTCCCCCGCCCTCCCTGGACCATCTCCTCCACAGCATGTTGGCTTCCCTTTCTGAGTTGAATCTTCTGATGACTTTTCGCATTTCATTTGCCACTTCATGAGTCAGCTTAGCCTTGCCATCTGTACCCAAAGGCTTGGAGACAGGCCCTCCCACCTTAGGTGCGAGAGCTTGCGTCCCTGGCTTGGCACGCCCCGTGTGGCGCTGTGATGCTGCGTGCTGGCTTGGCCGCCTGGTCATCCCCACGGTGGTTTGAGGAACTGCTGGGCTGTTTAGTGTCAGGAACAGTTGACTTTTTTGATAGGATGCCGCCTCGGAGCACAGGGGATACATTTTCCTGAGTCAGCTCAGCTTGAGTTTGGTAGCAGGGTGACACTCAGGCATTAGGAAAGAAAATCAGGCACTGACGAGGTGGGGGCCCCATATTCTGGTACCGTCTATGCTGGTCTTTGTTTTTGTCCCACAGAACGAGAAGAACTTGCAATTTGGTGATGGGGGTGGGTGGGTCAGAGTGGTGGTATTGGAAGTTTTAGGTTCATTAAAGCAGAACGGAATCTGGACTAGTCTTCAGATCACAAATTACATGCAAGTTTAAACATAGCGGGCGGTGTGAGTGTCCCCAGTACCGGCCATGATGTTCATTTTCTATCTTACTACTGTGGTAACAGATTGCTCAGATATTTTTATCTTCATATTTTCTGTTGCCCACAGCCCTCTGTGAGCACACAGGTCTGGAGCTGTCTTACCAGACTTCTGTGGCTTTTAGCACAATAAAGAATTTTTAAAGAATGTGGTCCGGCGTGGTAATTTTTCTGGTGACTGTCAAAACCAGGTGAGCGCGGATCACGTGACCCGCCGTGTCTAGGTGCTGGGGCTGCTCTTGGGAACGCTGTTGCAGTTAAAAACCATAGGGGCCTGAGAGCCAGTGTTTAGCATCCCGCAGAAACAAGCGAGGGGATCACTGAATTACAGTTTTCGCTTGCCCTGTCTCTCGGGAGAGGATTCAGAGGCGCCAAGGTGTTCCCGTCTCTGGCGTGTGGCGGTGTGACTCGTGTGGGGCTGTGCGCTTTGGCTGGTTTCTGCACACACCGCTATCTGCTCCATCTCACGGCTTGGGAGCTTATCCGTGTGATGCCAAACCAGCCTGGTGTTCTGTTTGTTTTTCCCCCAGGAGTGGCTGTAAGGTGAAGAAATATGAAGCCCAGTCTCTTGCTTTGGATGGGTGTTCTCAGGTAAGTCTGTCCCTTTCATCAGCTTATCTCTTAGACCAGTGTTCCTCATGAGGGTGGTGGCTAATGAAGATTTTTCCAGTGGGATCTGAGTACTCCGCTTTAAGGAAGCCGATTCCCAGTCCCTTGACTTCCTAAGTGGATCTGAGAAAGGGCCCTATTCCTTCACAGTTACTTTGTTCCCACTTTTTTGGGGGAAAAGTTCCTTCTCACCCATTCTCCGTCTTGTTGTACTATTGGATATGGAACCTCTGAGCACCAAAGAGGGATTTGAAATGTTGGTGTAAGTTTTAAGGTGATTGACTGCAATGACTGGATAATATATTTTTAAAAGTCAGATGGTTTTCCAGTTCATTGCTTTCCACCAAATAGGAGAACCTGAATTGTCAGCTGATACATGATTAAAAATAACTTTTGACACAGTGATATATGTCACTTATATTTCCATTAAAAAGAAAATTATTGATGATAGAATTTCTTGGTACATAACTTGGAAAGGGGTTCAAAGAATTGAGACGTTTCTGTTATCAAACTTTCTTCTATTTAACTTATTTATTGATTGATTATAAAAATGGAAAGCAGGAATAAAATTGATGCTGACCTTTGCTTTATTCTAGCAGTAAATATTTATCCTTGACTATATGAATTAATTGGGAAACACAAATAAACCCCCCCAAACCCAGGCCCGTTTGATTGCAGTGAGATGCTTTATTTTTCCTTTTTAAAATTTTATTTCAATATAACCATTACAGAAATACATTCATTGATTAATAGAATGCATTTTAAGGTGAACTTACACAGGACCAAAAACTTGGTACATAGTTTAAAATTAAAGAAAAGATTTGCAATTTGATTTTTCATCTATTACAAATGTATGAACTATCTACTTTAAATGCTGCTAAAGAGCAGGCAAAAAGAACCATGAAAATTTTACCTTTTTTTAGTTTGTTTGCCTTTGTTTTTAAACTTTTTATTTTACATTAGAATAAAGCCAATTGACAATGTTGTGATGGTTTCAGGTAGACAGCAAAGGAACTCAGCCATCCATATTTCATGTATCTATTCTTCCCCAGACTCCCTTCCCATGCAGGCTGCCACATAACAATGAGCAGAGTTCCCTGTGCTGTATAGTAGGATCATTTGAAAACTATCCACATGAAAAATTTACCTTGGACTTGTTTCGGAAAAATAACACATATTACTTTGTAAAATTACTTTTAAGATTGGTGCAACAAAATGTTATAATTTCCATTTTTAAAAAATTTACTTTTGTGTTTGATTGTACTTACAAACACTAATATTTTTAGAATAAATTGTACATTTGTAAATGAAATAACTCTCCAGAAGAAAAAAAATGTTGACACTTAAAGACTTAGGCTTGTAGAAAAAAAATTTTTTTTAATAAATGTAATAGCAGAACTTCAAGAGACTTTCAAGCATGCAAATACATTTCTTTGGGATAATTTCTTAATGGAAGTAGAGAGGAAATACAAATTTATAGAGGAAAAGGAATGATGTAAATTTCTGACCATTAAGAGCATATTTATGTTCAATTTTAAATAGATGATAATGTATTGGATCACTAGAGTAACTAAATTGAATTAATAAGCAAAATCAATATTTGAAATAGAACAAAATTTTTTTCCTTAATTTTGTATTGATATGAGAGGATAGATTTTCTCTGAACTTACTGTAATAATTTCTTGACGTCTGTAAGGTCATTATGCTGTACATTTTCAAGTTATATAGTACTGTATGTCAATTACATCTGAATAAAACTGGAAGGAAAGATAAATAAGCAAATAAATAATATATAGCAGATATTATATCCTTTGTGACTGTTTAAACTCATACTGAAAGGTTCTAGATGACACCTGAAAATACAATGGATTACACAAATTTTCCCAAGTAATTTAGTAACTATTGGAGCAAAAAATATGAAGACCACTGCCTTCGGCCACTTAAACTTCTTTCTTATAATTTAGGCTAGAAAAGCCTAATTTTTCAAACCCTGGAGTTGAATCACAGAGCGTAATCCCTAGAAAATACACCTTCCATGGTTCAGAGGCTACAGCTTCTTCCTTGGTTGGTGCCCAGGTCCGTGGAGAGCATCGTATAGTATGGCGGCTGCTTTGCTGTTCCTGACGTGTTAGTTTCCCTCCTAAATGGCAGCATCGCCTCTGTTGCCTTTCTCAGGATGAAGAAGCAGTGATCTCCCAGATCGCAGACATTTCTAATAGGGACGGTCATGCTACCGATGAGGAGAAGCTGGCATCCACGTCATCGGGTCAGAAACCCACTGGGGCCGAGGGGAAAGGTGAGCCAGAGGACGACCTGGAGTACTTTGAATGTTCCAATGTTCCCGTGTCTGCCATAAATCATGCGTTTTCATCCTCTGAAGCAGGTACGGAAGCAAATCTTCATCTTTCTTAATTACATAAGCATAAAAATGCCTGGAAGCCTAGGGCAAGGAGGCAGCTTAGAGCGACTGGAGAACTGGGCCCCCAAAGGATAGGTTAGACTGCTGGTCTGTGCTTTGCTTCTTTGCCTGGAGAGGAGACACCAAGGGGCATCCGTGGAATGCCAGGCAACATGTGGATAAGTGTGACAGAGTGTGCGGAGACACTCGTGTATGGGACTGCTTGATTTCTTTAAATAATTTATTTCAGTCTGGCCACAGCTTCCAATGTAGTGATCTGCAACCATGTTGTGATTTTTGAGTTCCTTGTTTCATGTATAGAAATAGTAGTAACTAACATAATTACTTCCACGTGTAGGCGCAGGTTAGAGTGCTTTATGCATAGTAAGTCACATCTCCTCACTAGATAGTGTTCTTTTTTTTTAAATTGCAGTTGATTTACAATGTTGTGTTGCCTCCAGCTATACAACAAAGTGATTCAATTATATATATATGTAATATGTGTGTGTGTATATATATGTATTTTTCAGATTCTTTTCCAATATAGGTTATTACAAGACATTGAATATAGTTCCCTGTGCCATGCAGTAGGTCCTTATTGTTTATCTGTTTTATATCAGGCAGTGCAGGTAGTTCCCTATGCTGAAGCTTCTTACTGTTTTCCACCTTAGAACATTCTAGATCCGAGGCCCTTTGCCAGGTCCCAGATTGTATCTGTGGCCTTAACCTTGACTTGTGAAGTGCTTGGCACCATGATCCTGACTTCATTAACCATTATTGGAAACTCAGTATCTTCAGCAACGTAATTTAATGTGAGGCTTTTATACTTAGATTTTAAAAGATCATGATCTATCAAATCAGAGAAGCAGGTGGAAATCTGCACTTCGCAAGAGTTATCTCCCCAGCCACCACCACCGCCACCCCTATCCAGATCTCAGTTTCCCGTCTGTAAAATAAACACTTCAAGGACTGTTCCAGATTTCTTCCCAGGCCTCTTTCTGCTTTGACATTTTCCCCAAAGACCCTTTTTGCCTTTTCCCCCTGTGCCCCTTTGGCTGTTACTCAGGCTCACCCCGAGGACTCATGCCCACACTTATTTCTTATGTATGAAACACTCTTCTGCACCCTCACCCTGTAGAAATTCTGCCCCTCCTTGCAGGTCTCTCAGAAAAGTCACTTGGTTCCCACTGCGTTTCTTCTTCCGTTCCCGTTCCGTGTAGTAGTTACAGAAGGTCATCTTTGATAACTCCTTGAGGTTAAGGACTGTGAATGAATGATTCATCTTCCACGTTTTCCCTAGTGTAGGGGACTTGTCCATATCTGTTGAATTACGCCCTCCCCTCACTAGGAGGAGATTCCTTTGGCAGAAGCTTACAGAGCCAGGGTTCTGCTAACAGAACAGCTACTCCTGTTAACTCTGTTGATGCCTGAGTAGTGAGCAGAGGCCCAGTTGCATGGCGTGGGAGGGTGTGAGTGCACCATGCTTGAGCTGTTCCCAGGGGCCACCTTTGGGCTGGGTCCTGATGGGTACATAGGCACAGCTGCCCCAGGGAATCTCTCACGGGGATGGGAAGGAACCTGCTGCACGGCTAAAATGCTCGCAGTTCTCCGTGAGTCCTGGGCAAGTGGGGACTCGAGGCAGGATTGTCCTGAGGAATTAGGGCTTTTGACTATAAGGTTTTTAAGTGGAATACCAATGGTCCCATTTGTGTTCTGAATAATTCACTCTTGACAGTGCCCTAAAATAATAATTTGTGATTGTAGGTGGAGGATTGTAGCTTTAGCGTTTTGTGTGTTTTTCCATATTTTAAATTTTTCTTCGGCAGATGGGTATACCTTCATTAGAAAAGGCATAGTGTTGGTTTTTTGTAAATGTTGATTCCTGTGGTAGAGTAAGAATGACGAAACCAACTTAAAGGGTGTGGAGAGGATATTGCGTTTCCAGGCATCAAAATTTAGAGGTTTTTTTTTGATCTGCTACATTAATTCCATTGATGGTACCCTTCAGGGCTGGAGTTTAGATTCTCTCCTCAATTCGGTAATAAAATACTTTTCAATGTTACTATTGGAGAAGGCAATGGCACCCCACTCCAGTACTCTTGCCTGGAAAATCCCATGGACGGAGGAGCCTGGTAAGCTGCAGTCCATGGGGTCGCTAAGAGTCAGACACGACTGAGCAACTTCACTTTCACTTTTCACTTTCATGCATTGGAGAAGGAAATGGCAGCCCACTCCAGTGTTCTTGCCTGGAGAATCCCAGGGACGGTGGAGCCTGTTGGGCTGCCGTCTGTGGGGTTGCATAGAGTCCGACATGACTGAAGCGACGTGGCAGCAGCAGCTGCAGCAGTGTTACTATTTCCTTTTTGTGAAATGATGCTGTGGTTAGTACAGCTCATTTGCAAAACTCTTAATGGACACAAGGGGGCAGTCTTGCCGTTCTCTCCACTTGAGGACACGATTCTGCCTGTGGCGGACTGGCCCTGAGCTCTGTTTCCTCTGGGCGTTCTGGACTTTGAACATAGCACAGCGGTCAACAAGATGTAGTGTGCCTTTAAGGGTCTTGAGATACTGGGGTTTAGGGGTCCATAGATGTCCTTCCAGGCCCACACTGGGGTTTCCCGGAGTCTCTCAGTGGGAAGGAAGGGACCCACCTCTTGTGATGACTATAAAAATGACCCTCTGTGTTTTAGGCACTGAGAAGGAACCGTGTCAGAAGATGGAGAAGGATGGATCCACTGTGCCCGTGAGTTCCCAGGCTCATGGGGGTGCAGGGTGGGCATGGGAGCTTTCAGTCTTTGTTTTGAAGCCCATGTTAACTCAGTAGTTAAATTCTCGTCCGTGTTTGGTGATGGGCGCGAAATAGAAATAAAGCTCAGTTCCTTCAGCTGGGGAGCTTAGCGCCTGTCTGAGGTGTCTTGAGCAGGACCATCAGCACTCAGACGGCAGCTGAACATCCCCAGATGTCCTCCAGGTATAAAGTACAGCCAGCATTTGAAGCCGCAGTACCAAAAAGAAAGGAAAATGAAATGCCTGTAGCTTTTTATATTGATGACATGTTGACATTTTGGATCTGTTGTAGTAACAGAACTATATTATTAAAATTAATTTCACCTATTTTTTTTACTCTGTAAATGCGGCTTCTGAGAATTTTTAACTTCCACATGGCTTCCGTTATTTTCCTGGCCACAGATGCAAGGTGGAAACGGTTCCCCTGTGGGGAATGTCACACAGGGTGCGTCCCCAGGGCGGACCCACTGTATGGCAGGTGTCAGGAAGGCTGGATTTGAGCTAACTGAGCTAAAAACTTTTTTTAACTTTAAGGCCTACGAAAATAGTACAGAGAACTCCTATACCTCCTGTACCCATCCATGCTCCTCAAACATTAACCTTTTCTGTGATCACAATACAGTTATCAGAATTCATTAACACTGGTGCAGTATTGCTATCCCGTCTGTAAACCGTATTCAGGTCTTATCAGCTGCTCCAATAATGCCCTTTTCTGGTGCAGGATCCAGGGCAGGACCCCACAAGGCATTTGTTCCCGTGTTCTCAGTCTCCTTTAATCTGTGATAGCTCCCAATCTGTCTCTGTCCTCCCCGACCTTGACTCTTTGAAGAGTGCTGGTCAGTTGTTTTGTCAACTTTCTTGCAATTTGGGCTTGTCTGGTATTTCCTCCAGAGGAAACTCAGTTCGTGCATTTTTATCTCAAGTGCGTCAGAAGTGACC
The DNA here is from genome assembly GCF_016772045.2 of Ovis aries. NCBI lineage: Eukaryota > Metazoa > Chordata > Mammalia > Artiodactyla > Bovidae > Ovis > Ovis aries. The sequence continues at coordinate 33,030,244 of NC_056079.1, forward strand.
TTGTGGGTATCAGTGTATCCATTTGTCCGTTATTGGTGCAATTAACTTTGATTAAGTGTTGTAAATCCATCCACTTTTGTTAAACCCGTGGCCACCACCAGCCTTTTTAAATATGGTGACAGTTTCCTAACAAACTTCCCTCTTCCTGGGGTTTTTCTGTCCTCCTTTTCCATAAGCTGGAGTCGTTCCCTTTTGCTTAAACTGTTTCTTTGGCTTTCCTTGTCTCTAGACTCAGCTCAGACTCAACTGCTGCTGACTTGGTTTTCCGCACGAACCCTGCCTCCTTCCCACATCACATACGTGCCCAGGCAGACGGGGTTTCGTTCAGTTTTGTGGACCTGCCCCTTGGCTCTCTTTGGCTTCCTCCCTGGCTTCCTCCATGAGGTGGGGCCATGACTGTGCTCACTGCTGTATCCCAGCCTTGACCGCAGTGAACACTGCTGAATATAGAAGCCGGGATACTAGGAGTACAGGGAGAGCTGAGTCGTGCAAGTTCAGTGTTAGACGTGTGGCCTTGAGACGTCTGTGTGACCAGCTTTTCGGTTCACATTTGCTGTAGACCATGAGAAGCACTTAGCACGAGCCCAAGAAAAGTGTGGCTTGGCTTTAATAGGTCTCAGGGGCCTTAGGATGGTTGAAGCTGCAGGAGTAGGTGACGTTGTCATGGAAACATTCTTTACGTTGATCCACAGTAAAAACGCATGTTTGCATCTTTTTCTGGCCACTCCAGTAGGCTTGCAGGATCTTAGTTCCCTGACCAGTGATTGAACCTGGGTCCCCGGCAGTGAGAGCATCGAGTTCTCACCACTGGACTGCCGGGAATTCCCATGCTTTGCATCTTAACTAATAGATACATAGGAAACTATCTCCACACATGCATTTGTATTTTTATAAAACAAACTGCTCAAGACAGTATCCGTGTTTCTTCCAGTGGTTCATGCTGATATTTTTTTGATTGCGTTACCATTTTTTAATGCACATTGTTTGCTCCAGGAACTGTTTCCATGACTCACTGTTGGGCCATGACCCATGTGTTTCCCTGGAGGGCGCAGAGTGAGTGATGTGGGGCGGGGGAGGGGCCTGTGGACACCAGGCAGGAGGAGGACATGCACACAGGGGTCAGGGACGTCACAAAGGACAGTTGTTTCTCGACAGAAACACTCCTCTGGGATTTGAAGGGGTTTCTCTGCAGCGCCCCCTGCAAAGAGCACGTCCTGGGTCATGATTTCTGAATGGTAATCCCAGTTGAACTGGCTGAAATTAATTTCTATTTCCTTAGAATGTTGAATAAACACTGCATAAAGAACTTGCGATATTCAAAACGCCATGTAAGAAACCAGTTCAGGGCTTCCCTGGCGGTCCATTGGTTAAGAATCCACCCAGGTGATCGCTTTGGCAGCACATATACAAAAAAAGAATCCCCCCTGGAGCAGCTAAGCCCATGTGCCGCACTACTGAGCCCCCACGCCTAGAGCCCATGCTCTGCAACAAGAGAAGTCACCGCAGTGAGAAGCCCGTGCTCTGCAACGAAGAGTAGTCCCCACTGGCTGCAGCTTGAGAACGCCTGCTCACAGCAACAAAGAGGTCAGTTACTTGAAAAGAAGAGAGAGAAGTCTGTTCGATCTAGCCTTTGCCTTTGTGAGCCTCTGGGTGTTGCTCTGAAGGGCGTTCCTGTTGCATCCTCCATCCAGCTCTGGGGAACGGCCAGGGTGAAATTATTCAGGCCAGAGGACAGTCGTCTCACTTCTCAGCAGCTGGTCTGCAGCATCTCTCACTTAGGATTGAGTTTATTATTTTTTTCAGAGAAACCTTAAACTTCTCAAACGTTGAGTTCACAGTGTGTCTCTGTTAGAAGTGGTGGGGGCGGAGGGGGGGTCCCCGCTCTGACAGGTTCAAGGACAAATGGGATGAGCCTGACAAATGAGGAACCCGGATTCTACCGTCACCAGGACAAGTACAGAGAATTACTTTGTAGCATCTGTGCTCACTGTCAACTACAGCCAAGACATCCCTGGGCCCTGCTGTCTGTAGACAGGTCTTCATGGATCCTCAAGGGTAGATGCTTTGTGGGATGGGGATAAGGACTAGGAGATGTGAAGCAGGACCCTTTCGGAAGGATGTAAGTGATACGTGATTGATTGGTTTAACATCTTTATTACATACTAGGTTGCCCTGCCTGGAGGAGATGGCTGGGCCAGTTTCTGATGATGGTAGATTCTGTAGGCTTTCTGTGTTGTTTGAGAAACATTATGAAGGACTGAGGAATGTAAAAAAGCTAAATAAATCCTAGAGGACCGGGAAAGGCAGCTAAAATAGGCCACAGCTATAAATTCCTCATAAGATCCATTGCATTTTGAGCCACTAGGCTTGTGGCGTGTGGCCAGGCAGCGGGGGTGGCCAGGGAGAGCCCACGCCTCTGGGTGTGTTCACTCCCATCTAAGGTCTGTCTGATTCTTCCAGCACAGACCGCTGCCCCTTCCAGATACCTCATCTGTTTAGAGCAAAGTCGTTAAACAAGCAAGCAGGCCGAGTTCCTTTATCCCCTCGCAGATGACTGAGATGCACAATTCCAGAAGAGACAAGTATTTTACCTACCAAGAAAACTTGGCTTATTTCCCAAATTCTTGCTAACATGAGGGTCATGGAAGGCACAAGGGGCCAGTTTCCCAGAGTTGACTTGACTAAGTTAAAGTAATGAAAGACAAAAGACTGATATAAAATGTACTAATTTAAAATCAGCAGTGTTAACAAGTTGAACCCAAAGTGTGGGCAGTACCTAGTAGGCGAGTTACGCAGGGGAAGCACGGCTGCTGCGGGGAGGTTTCTTCATTTAGTTTTTGTTTTGTTTTGTTTTTTGCTGCATCAGGCCTTAGTTGTGTCATGTGGGATCTTTCATCTCGGTGCTTGGACTCTAGCTGTGGCTCGAGGGCTCAGTAGTTGCAGCTTGAAGGCTTAGTTGATCCGTGGCATGTGGGATCTTAGTTCCCTGACCAGGGACCAAACCTGAGTCCCCAGCATTGCCAGGTAGATTCTTAACCACTGGACCTACCAGGGAAGGCCCCAGGGGGAGGTTTCTTGATGAGTGCGTGGCACAAGAGGTAAGGGGCTGACTCAGATGTGCAGCGTACTAGTGATCAGGTGACACATTCTCAATCTCCTCATTTTGGGGTCAGGAATCCTGGGGTGGCTGGGCTGGGTGCCTCTGACTCGGTCTGTCACCAGCTGTGGTCACCTCCGGGCTCGATTGGGGTGGATCCGCTTCCAGGCCCTCTCACCAGGCAGAACCTCCTCATGTGGCTTTTCCATAGACCTTCTCACAGCCTGAAGCCTGTTTGTAAACCAGTGACACCCTGTGACGTTTACCATCTTCTGTTCTTACACGAGCGTCACTGGGTCCAGCCTAACTCAGGGTGGTGGGAGGCTGCATGAGAACCCATACAGGAGCTAGGGTCACTGGGTGCCGTTTTGTTAGAGATTGCCGACCGCAAATGCCTTCTGGCTCTGGTGACAGGTCTCTCCCAAGATAAGAGTGTTTCTGGGGGACCTCGGGCTTCTGTCAGGTGGTGGGCTGCCCTCCCCCAAATGCTGCTGGAATGGGCACTGCCAGCCTGTGGCTTTTGCGTTTCCCGTATCTGTGGCCTCAGCCCCGGATTTCTGTGTTAGGCCCTCGGCTGAGGGCTGTGAAGCTGTATGCAGAAATGGTGTGTGTGTGTCTGAGTGTTTGCTAGAGTGAGGATGAGTGTATCTGAATGTTTTCTAAAGTGAGGGTGAGTCCATAATGACCTTGAAAAGTTTACAAACCCCTGGTCTAAGTTGACCTTGGATTTCCTATTCAAATTTGATTCAAACAAGACACCAGAGAACCGGATCGATTATAATCAGTAACTGATTGGTCAATCATGCTGACATTTTAGATTATTAAGATTATTCCAGAATCTTAACCCTAATTCTAATAATTTAAAAAAAAAAGTTTCCCAGGTCACTTTGACTGGCATGTTGGGTGTTACTGGATCAGATTTTTCTCCAATTTATACGAAAAGTTAACATAGGTGGGAGGAAATAACCCTCAAAAATGCTTTTTAGGAAGAAAAGTGGTACAGAGCCCACATTCCTGTGAAAAACAAAATCCTAACCGCACGTGGCTCCTGGGAACGCGTGTTTATGGTAAAAAATCAGGCTGGCACCTCAGAAGGTGACATGTTCGCCAAAGGAGCTAAAAACTCTGGCAGGAAGGCCCAAAATGAGGAACTGCAGCCCAGACCCTGACGCCTGTGCCCCTGACGGCACCGCTGGATCCGCATGCCAGTCCTCGGGGCCTCTGCCCTTCCCAACGACCTGGGGGCATTGGCGTTCACTTATCTTCGCCATTTGTGCTTGCCTAGGCCTGAAAGTCATTTTAGAAGCATTTCCATCCAAAGTGGCTAAAGCATAGTACACAGGAGGCAGTATGTAAAAAGGTTGACACTCGTTTTGAAATTTATTTCCATGGACCACGTCATCCCCAGAGATCCCCAGGTTCACAGGATATTAACAGCGAGTGTTTTTCTCTTTTCTGCACATGACTGTCTGGTGACTGACCTCTGAGATAATTATACTTTCTCCTTTTTGAATGAGAAGAAAACTTCTCTAAGTCACCTGTTAAAAGAGAACCTAAGACCTGCCTGATACTCATTAGAATGTTTTTCCCTTTTTAAAAAAAAATTTACTTTTTATTTTTGTATTAGGGCATAGCCAGTTAAAAATGTTGTGATAGTTTCAGGTGCACAGCGGAGGGACTCAGCCACACATGCACATGTATCCATTCTCCCCCGAGGGCTTCCCTGGTGGCTCAGAAGTAAAAGAATCCCTCTGCCAGCGCAGGGGACGAAGGAGACTCGGGTTTGATCCCTGGGTCAGGAAGATGCCCTGGAGGAGGGCATGGCAGCCCACTCCAGTGTTCTTGCCTAGAGAATCCCACGGACAGAGGAGCCTGGAGGGCTACAGTCCCCGGGGTTGCAAAAAGTCAGATACGTCTGAGCAACTTAACACACACATTCTCCCTCAAACCGCCCTCCCATCCGGGCTGCAACATAACATTGAGCAGAGTTCCCTGTGCTGTATACAGCAGGTCCTTCTTGTTGGTCATCCATTTTTAAATACAGCAGTGTGTACCTGTCCATCCCCAACTCCCTAACCATCCCTTTCCCCTGTTCTTCCCCCTCCCCCCACTCACAACCATAAGGTCATTCTTTAAGAATGGTTTTTCCTTTCGATTGTACTGTAGCTAGATTTGTTGTTTTGTTTTTAAGCTTTCCCCCTGCTGGTTCCTGCGCCACTTCCAACCTGTTTTTAAAGGATGTGATCGTTCTCATCAGGAGGAAGTCGCGGAAGGGTATTTGGGGTTAAGCAGCCGAGGCCCATACGTCTTACCTGTGCCCACTCCCCCCACAGGCACTGCTGGAATCCCCGGTGGAGAAGACCCCCGTGTCTGTGGCCTGCGGGGTGGAGAGCCCCCTGGACGGCATCTGCCTCAGCGAATCAGATAAGACCGCCGTGCTCACCCTGATAAGGGAAGAGGTGAAGGCTTCCCCACCACGTCATCTGTTGCTCATTTCTTTGTCAAGCCTGTGTGCCAGTAGGGAGGTTCCATCTCTGCTGGCTTGAGTTCTTGCTCCCCAGCTGGAGAGCTCATATAAAGGGCTCCCAGTAAAACAACCCTTTGGAGCTGGAGTCCTGGCCTTCTGGTGTCCAAGGGGCAAAGCTGACGCTTGGAAGTGTCCTTGAGAACTTCAGGACACTTCTTTATCGCTTATCCTTGAAGTTTTAAGTACCCAATTTTCCCAACTTTACCCACATACGTAACTAAGTCAGCACCCCTTTGTTTTACAGAGGATATAGGCTCATGCCTAAAAGTTCCTTAAATTCTAGGCTTGTAGGAATATAAAATTGCTAATTAACTCTCAACTTCCTCTGTCGTGTTTATTGAACGTCTTCTGTTTGAAATAGATCACTGCTGGGCCTTTCCTGGGTGATCTGGAAAATAGAAAGACTCTTGTTATGTACCTTTAATTCGTTTCCACCCTCCCCTTACACCTCTGTGCTGTGTTTGATATGTTTGGTTTATATGTTTCTTGGATTTCTTCCACTTTTTTAAAATAAGGTAATTCCCTTAGTGTAGTGATTTTATTTTTATAATGTGATGAAAATGGTTAATTAAGTACCGCTGACCTAGGTCTTTCAAACCTTTAAAACAGAGCAATAACTTTGGTAATTAGTGGTGTCAGCTAGTCCTGTTGTCAAAACGCTGTGGTCAGGAGGCTCAACAAAGTCTTGTAAATGAGAAAAGTGTCTTCTTTCTTCTGAGAATTACAATTATGAGATAACTACTGACCAGATGCATCAAAGCAAAGATGTGCTAGGACTTCCCTGGTGGTCCAGTGGTTAAGACGTTCCCCCCAGCAGGGGGATCTAAGAAAAGACCCTGTATGCCGTGCAGAGTGGCCCGAAAAACAAAGATGTGCCTGCTTCCTCCCTGAAGCAAAGAGGCTGGCTTCTGGTTCTTGAAATCCTGCTCCATGGCACCAAAATAAAGATTGTACCAATTAGAAAGAAGCACAGGAAAGTATAATCACAGGAGAACAATAGTTTCCCATCTGAGCCCTGTGCAGGGGAAGAGCCATTTGAGACTGTGAATCTAGAGTGTTTCTTTCCAGCTAGCATGGGCCTCCCAAATGTAGGATATGGGTCTTGGTCTAACAAGCAGGATCTTGCCCACCGTGAGTTGGATGCCTCTGCCTGGAGGCAGTGACTTTCTGGGCCCTATTCTGACTCAATCTGAAATCTCTGCAGAAAGAGACTACCTGGCCAGGCCAGCTCCCCCCGCTCTGATCCTGTGACGGTTTCATGTCTCAGCCTAATTACTAATAAAGTGGGGCTCTGGCGTCTTACCTTTAAGAGGAGTCTGCCAGACCAGTGGCTCAGCTGTTGGCGTCCTGACCCAGCAGGGTTCTAGGCTGAGAGCCAGACCCTGGACCAACATGGAGTTTACAGAGATGGTAATTCCCGCCTGGGGCTTTCCTGGGAGAGGTTCTCTTCTCCTTCACCCTGGTGACCACGTTCCAGCATCCCTATGTGACTGACATTTCCCCAGTGTCTGTGTGCAGTACACACAGAAGTTGAGGTTTTTTTATTCCTAATGTAGAATATCTTGGGATGAACATTGGCTGTGTGTTGTCTTCAGGCTCTAGTCTTGAATTCAAATTGTAAAGAGACAGAGCCAGTAAAACTAAGCTTTATCTGCATTATAATCTAGATAATCACTAAAGAGATCGAAGCAAGTGAGTGGAAGAAGAAATACGAAGAAACCCGACAAGAAGTCTTGGAGATGAGGTTAGACTGGAGTTTTGAGGGAGGGGTGGGTACCTTTATGTATTATTAGATTTAGTGCAAAGGAAGTGATGACAGTACTTGCTTACATAGAACCAGCTCTTGAGAACTTGAGGGTTTTGCTGTTTGCACCTTAATTTGTGATGGGTAAGGTCATTTCCTGAGGATTGCTGACCAGTTACTATATTCAAATATGGTAGTTTATTTTGGGTTGTTCAGAAAATGACAAGTAAGCAGAACCCACAGAATCCTTGTCTTTTGAAAAGACAAATTTGTGCAAAAATACCCATTCAAAACACAGAGTAATAAGATTTATTGACATCTTCAGTTATGGAGGCATTACGATCCATAATCCTTTTCTAAAACGAACTATACATGGTAGCTTCAAATTTCATAGCCACGAGATAGAGTATAAAAAGCATTTTAACAGGAAACAAAGCTGACTGACTCTAACTTGGAATCTGTTTACTTTTACTATTCACTCCTACATTTAGGAGCTGCGACATAACTAAAAATGGCATCAAAGAGTGGGGGGCATAAATAATTTACAGACTGTTCAGTGGGCACTTGGATGAAGCATTTTAAATGGGTCCACTCTAGTTTGTGGCTCTTGTATTATTTGGTATTTCAAGTGCTTGCTGGGTCCCTGTGCTGGCTTGCTGGGGAGGAAGGCACAGCCCCTGATCTCAGTGAGCTTTCAGCTGCCTTCATGAGAACTTGGATGCCTGGTCAGAGTGAGGACCGGAGTTCTTCTCACCAGGGGTCTCAGGGAGGGGCACCCACCACTGGAGGGTCAGGAAAAGACTGCACTTTTCCTGCATGAACAGGACAGGGTGATCTTTAAATAACTGAATAACTAAAATGCTTCTGGAATTAGGACAATAAAATAAAACCTGGATCTGAATCACAGGAGACCCACTGCCTGTAAGGGTGGATTGAGGCCAGGAAAGCCTGAACTCAGATCAGGCCTCTTAGGAGGAGCCCCCAGGAGATCATTAACTCATTGTGTAAAAGAGTCACTTCTCTAAGCAGAATTCGTGGACTGCCTTGGTGTCATTCACAGAGGTGCAAAGAAAAATCAAGGCAGTTGTTTCTGCGGATTCTTTACCAACTGACCTATCAGGGAAGCCCAAATAAAATGCAAGCCTTGTTAAACAGAACCTTGAGAAAAGCCTTTCTGAGCATTAACAAATCTTATGTTAAACATTTAAAAAGCAGGGGGGCACCCCAAAGCAGGTAGCTGGGTTATGTAAGATTGTCGGTACATGTTACTGTGTTGCATTGTTTAGAGCAGCATTTGTGCAGCTTCCCTTGTCTGGATATTCTCTTTCTGATAAGACTTTTTGTCTGTTTGTTTAAGGAAAATTGTGGCTGAGTATGAGAAGACCATTGCCCAAATGATTGGTAAGGAAATTTTTCTCTAGAATATGAACCTCAGGATCCAAAGACGATTTTCAAATCAGAATATAAATCTCAGTTTGTCCATGCCTGCAATACAGTTGATTCTCATTATAGGCAGTTCTTGTTTTTATAAAATTGCCACAAACACTGAATTAGGCAGTTCTAACCCATTGATCCTCAGGAAGGCAAAGCAGGTGCCTATGAGCCTGTGGTCACAACAGTTTTGTCAATACATAACCTTATTTAAGGTGTATTGTCGTTTCATTAATACTGAGCTCATGCCTGGACGAAGCTCATCTCACATGTGTTTTCCCCCAAGACACCTCCAGCCTTGTAGCTTTTAAGACACAAGACAGCTCCACAGTACCAGGCTTGGGGCCCATTTAAAATTCCTCAACAGGAAGCACAAAAGTGCAAAAATAAGGCCCAAAGTAGACTAAATAGGGCCCTTGTTGGCAGTATGCAACATGGCAGAGCATCTCCTGGTCCAACCTTAGGCGAGATTGTGCTCGGCGGGTCACCTCAGTTCTCTGCCACCTGACACGTGCCCCTGAACGGCCAGGAACCCACCGCACGTCTTGACTTGGAGGCAACATGGGAATTACAGCGAGCAGGCGAATTCACAAATACAGAATCTGCAAATACTGAGGCTCCATTAAGATTGGGTTCCTTGTAGAGGATGAACACTTGCAACACCAGGGTGGGCAGCCCTCTGCACATCCTTCCTCCCCGCCCCCTCCGGTGGGACGTCTCTGGGCCTCACTCCACTGTGGGTCCCACTTTCCCTGCGTCAGACCCATCAAGGCCTTTAGAAAGGACAGCACTTCATCCTCCTGCATTGAACTTAGAACCTCTTATAGCTGCTGTTGTAAGGACTGACTCCCCAAGTCACTTCAGGTCTCTCTGCATTAACCGAAGTGCTGAGATGATAATTTATGCCATCCATGCCACCTGACACCTGGGAGCTGCCTGGCTCCTGCCCTTGGCTCCTCTGGGTCTCTGCTTGCATCTCTCCTCTGACAGAGGCCATTTGGTATAAAAGGCACCCCACCCACTTGCCCTGCTTTGTTCTTTTCCCCATCACCTGTTGCCTGTCTCCCCCACCAGAGTGTCAGACCTTGAGGGCAGAAACTTGTCACCTTCCTTGCTGGGTTCCCCTCCACCCACCCAGAGTAGTGCCTCGCAGCTCAGGAGGGCAGCTGTGGACTGTCTGTTGAGTGAATGTGTGTTCTCTGATTGTGACTCACAGAAGATGAACAGAGGACAAGCATGAGCTCTCAGAAGAGCTTCCAGCAGCTGACCATGGAGAAGGAGCAGGCCCTGGCTGACCTCAACTCGGTGGAAAGGTCCCTCTCCGACCTGTTCAGGAGATATGAGAACCTGAAGGGCGTCCTGGAAGGGTTCAAGAAGGTACCTGTCCTTTGCCTTTTGTCTCCTCAGTGGCGTGTCTTCTTGCTGATGGGTCGTCAAACCCATGTGCCCAAAGTGTGGGTGGCCCAGAAACGGAATCAGGGACCCTGGGCAGCTTGTCTGAATCCTTCCTCTTCTCAGTCAGGGCAACAAGCCCTGGACATGACCAAAGTGCGGCACGGAGTGTAAGAACCTGGGGCCCTCAGACCTTAGGAGAGTTCTAGAAATGTTCTTTTTGGTCATTCACCAATTTGTCAAAAATAAAAGGGAGTCAAGCCATAGCACTGAAAAATTCAAGCCGAAAGTATCAAAGAAGGAAGTATGAGGTTTCAAATACAGGTGTAAGTGGGCATATTGACTTAATTTGGTCACTCACTGTCACTAAAGACACACTTATAGCAGTGAGCATTCTTTTTTTCATATTAAAATAAAAATGACTGTCCAGTATGTCCAAAACAGGAATCAGATTGCCCTCAGTTTTTTGTTTGTTTTTGGCTGCCGAATTTTTCATGGCTTTGCTCGAGCCTTCTCTGATTGCTGCAAGCCACTCTTGGCTGCAGTGCTCCGGCTTCTCTTCCTGTGGAGCTCGGGCTGCAAGCGTGTGGGCTCCGGCAGCTGCTGCACTCGGGCTCAGAGGCTGTGGCCCACGGGCTCAGTTGCTCCCCGGCATGTGGAATTTTCCCCGACCTGAAATCGAACCCATGTCCCCTGCACTGGCAGGTGGATTCTTATCCCCTGCGCCACCAGGGAAGTCCTGCCCTTCAGTTTTGAATGACTTTGGCCTTCCTAAAGCCAGGTGGTGCTACTGGAAAAGAACCTGCCCACCTGTGCAGGAGACATAAGAGATGAAGGTTTGATGCCTGGGTGGGGAAGATCCCCTGGAGAAAGGGCATGGCAACCCACTCCAGTATTCTTGCCTGGAGAATGCCGTGAACAGAGGAGCCTGGCGGGCTACAGTCCACAGGACCACACACGGTCAGACACAACTGAAGCGACTTAACACACATGTGCACACTTCCTGAAGCAGGTGTGTCAGTGTAACTCACTATGTGATTTGAAAGTTAATGCATGCTGTTATCTACAGTTTCCTCAGTGGGAATTATTTGTGCCTTTTTCAAAGTACCATGGAATCTTATTTGAAGGCATCTGAAAGTAATTAGGTTTTCTCATGTTTTAAAAAAGGAAAGCTCTTGACACATGGCAGGTTACTAGTAGAAGAGAAACAAAATGACCTGTTTCTTTCCTTTTATATTGTCACTTGGTAACAGAATGAAGAAGCCTTGAAAAAATGTGCTCAGGATTACTTAGCCAGAGTTAAACAAGAAGAGCAAAGGTATCAGGCCCTGAAGATCCACGCTGAGGAAAAACTAGACAAGTAAGAGCCTGTGCAGAAGAATTTCATTTTTCATATTGTTGCAGGAAGACTGACACAGGAAAGAAAGAAAAGAATTACTGTTTTGCATTTGTGTGTGTGTCCTTTTTTTCATTTTGTTTTTCTGGAAAGGTGTTTTATTTTAAATAAAGTACTGTGTACCTGTTAGTCCCACACTCCCAGTCTGTCCCTCCCCCTCCGCCCTTCCTCCCTGGTGACCAGAAGTTCATTCTCTAAGTCTGAGTCTGGTTCTGTTTTGTAAATCAGCTCATTTCTTTTTTTTTTTTGAATAGGTGAAATCTTCCTCTAGTTCAAACATTAAAAAGAACAAAGAGGATACTGAGTAAAGTAAATCAGACAGAGAAGGAGGAATAGCATATGACATCCTTTATATGTGGAATCTAAAAAGAAATGATACAGATGAACTTCCTTGCAAAACAGAAAGAGACTCACAGAGTTAGAGAACAAACTTACAGTCACTGGGGTAAGGGTGCAGGGAAGGGATAGTTAGGGAGTTTGGGATGGATGTGTACACATGACTATTTAAAACGGATACCCAACAGGGACCTACTGTACGGCACAGGGAACTCTGCTCAAAAGTTATAGGGCAGCCTGGATGGGAGGGGCGTTTGGGAGAATGGATGCAGTATGGCTGAGTCCCTTTTGCTGTCCACCTGAAACTGCCCCAACATTGTTAATCAGCTGTACCTCAATATAAAATGAAAAAAATTTTTTAAAGAATAAAAGGATACAGTCTGTCCCTCCCACCCTGTCCTCCCCCCGTGGAGTTCCCTCCTCATCCCTCACCCCAGGAAATCGCCATCCTTTTACCCTTCCAGACATGCTCCCCTCCTTGTCCCCCACCCAGCTGCACTGGGCAGTGAGCAGCAGCGTGGAAGGCTTAGGTGTGCAGTGCTGATGTGATGCCCTTAGCTTTGCACCACCATCGAGCTGGCTCAGGCTGTTACAGTCCTTTTTTTTTTTTTTTTTTTTAATGTGATGAGACTCTCCTTTTTTTTTAATAAACAGATGGTAGCGTACTCACTTTTTTTCACTCAGCAGTTTATTTTGGAAATCTTTCCGTGTCAACCCATGAAGAGCCTCTTTATTTATTTTTAAATCTGGTGTTCCATTGTCGGAATGCATCCTTTACTTAACCAGTCCTGCCTGTTGGACACTTAGATTATTCAGCACCTCCTGCTACAAACAGTGCTGCAGTAAAGTAAGTAACCTCAGACGATTACCGTCTGGGAGGCAGGTGAGATCCCTGTATGTGAACTGCTGGGCAAAGGGATTTATGGATTTATAATTGTGATCATATCGTCCAGTTGCCCTCGTTAGACTTTTATTACTTTACAACCCTGCAGTGTGTGAAAGCAGCTCTTTTCTCATACAGCTTCACCAACAGATCAGGATTCAGGTTTTCGATACATCTAACCAGCGAAAGATGGTTATTTCAATTTAGTTGAGTTTTTTCTTTTATTTTGGCAAGCAACACCGCATTTCTTTCATTCAGTGTAGTTTTGATTTATATGTATTTTATGAGTGAAATTGAACATATTTTAGCAGCAGCAGCAGCATACATATATTTAGGCAATGGCAACCCACTCCAGTACTCTTGCCTGGAAAATCCCATGGGTGGAGGAGCCTGGTAGGCTGCAGTCCATGGGGTTGGGAAGAGTCGGACACGACTGAGCAACTTCGCTTTCATGCATTGGAGAAGGAAATGGCAACCCACTCCAGTGGTCTTGCCTGGAGAATCCCAGGGACGGGGGAGCCTGGTGGGCTGCCGTCTGTGGGGTCGCACAGAGTCGGGCACAACTGAAGCAACTTAGCAGCAGCAGCAGCAGACATATATTTGCTTTTCCGTGAGTGACTCTTCTTTGCCTGGTTTTCTAGTGTCAGCTTATGTATTTTAAATATAAATATATTGCAGATGACAGTCCGTTGTGATATGAGTTGTGAATAATTTTTCTAGTTTGTTACCTTTTGGCTCTGCCCATAGTGTTTTTTGATATGCAGAAATTTACTTTTATATAGTGTAATTTCTCAATCGTTTCTTTTAGAGCTATGAGATCTTCTGTCATAGTGACAAAGATCTTCATCATGCTCAATGTAAAACAATTTCCCATGTTTGCCTTCCAGTACTTTTAATGGCTTAGTTTTCTTTTTGTTGTTTAAAATTAGTTTTGACTTCCGTTGAAGTATAGTTGATTTACAGTGTTGTGTTAGTTTCAATATGTATATTCTTTTTCAGATTCTTTTCCATTATAGGTTATTAAATAAGGCTTAATTTTTTTATGCTTAAGTCTGATGCATTTACAGTTTATCCTGGGGAATAAAGGATCTATGAAGGATGTACCCAACTCTCTTTTTTAACTAAAGAGTAATACGTCCTTGTACATTCTGCCACCTTCCTGTTTGTAAAGCCTTATTGTAAGTTCCCCTTTTCCCTCCCCACCCCCAGAGGTATTGGTATTAAAGGTTTATTTTGCATCTTTCTAATCTTTTCTGTGAGCCTTTACAAATACTACCCAATGGCTTTGGGCTTTTTTAAAAAAATAATACAGTATTATACAGGTTTCTATTTTCATGTAATCGTATATTATGGCCCTTTTTTTTCACGTTAGAACATATTGCTCAATCTAATTATTAGTTTGTAGACTATTTCATGCCTTTAGTGGACAGGCATTTCACCCTTTTCCTGTTGCAAACAGTGCGGCAGTGAACACCCTGTGCCCTCAGCGTGGTGCTGGGGAGCGTGCTCCTCAGGGGAGATTGCTAGGATGGACTCGCTGGGCCGGAGGATGGACTCGTTAGTTCCTGCCGCACCACATCCATAGAGAGGGCTGTGTGGGTTTTCTTTGCCCGTCAGCACCCGAGCCAGTTACCTTGCATCTTGGCCAACATAGGCCAAGATCATCCTGGCTAATTTCTGCCAAGCTGATAAATTTTAAAAGTTTATCGTTTTTATTTGCACACCTCCGATTACAGTGAGTTTTTAGCATCTTTTCATCAATTAACTGTTTCTCAAATGACATCTGTGGTATTTAAATTTTCCTTTTGCATCTCTTCAGTAAAGTTACCTGTAGGTCTGTGTTTCATAGATGCCAACAGTTAGTATCCTGGCTTGTTAGCTGTTAATCCACAAAGATCCTGCTTACTGTTGTCCTGGGTTTTAAAAAAAATCTAAGGTTGTTATAGAAACTGGCCTGTGATTCCACTTCTGGGTGGCATGTGAATTTTGAAAGGCACCGTGTGCCTTGAGATGAATTCTGCCAGTAGTTTGCACCAGGGAAATCTCCTTAGCGGTTATGTATAATTAAATTTTCATAAGTTAAGATTGACTCCTGTAGCTCACTGATTGCTGTCTTCCCTCTATGGTGAAGTCAGCTGATTTAGTCCTGTGTCACAGATGGCAGCTGTTAGCATCCTGGCTCTTGTGCTGTGACCGATGACAAACCGTGTGTTTTTTATCCCTTCCTTCCATAACAGAGCCAATGAGGAGATTGCTCAGGTTCGAACAAAAGCCAAGGCTGAGAGCGCGGCTCTCCACGCGGGGCTCCGGAAGGAACAGATGAAGGTGGAGTCCTTGGAGAGGGCCCTTCAGCAGAAGGTACGAGGGGTGGGATGTCATGCCCAGGAGACCTTTGGTTTTCCTCCTCATCTAGGGTCTGGATGAAGGAACCTTGTCTCTCTGCTCAGACACTTCGGTCCACTGACTCTAGTGGAGACAAAGGAGGGGAGCGTGAGTGGGACCCACCCACAGAGGGGGCAGAGGGAAAGTTGCGTTCACGGAAGCTCAGTGGACCCAAGGCTTAGGCTCCGAGGCTGTCTTTTTTCTTTTTTTTTCTGTAACACATGAAGCTATTGTCCCACTTCATTGCAATTTTGCCCTCCAGGAGCCATTAGGCAAAATCTGGAGGTGTATGTGGTTGTCTGGACTGGGAAATGCTATGGGCATCTTGTGGGTAGAGGCCAGAGATGCTGCCAAACACCCCAAGGTGCACAGGACACCCCACAATCAAGACCCTCTTGCCCCGATGTCAGCGGTGCCACAGTCTAGAAACTGCTGTTGTCGTTGTTGCTAAGTCGCTTCAGTCGTGTCCGACTCTGTGCAGTAACATAGACGGCAGCCCACCAGGCTCCCCGTCCCTGGGATTCTCCAGGCAAGAACACCGGCGTGGGTTGCCATTTCCTTCTCCAGTGCACGAAAGTGAAAAATGAAAGTGAAGTCGTGTCCGACTCTTCAAGACCCCATGGACTGCAGCCTTCCAGGCTCCTCCGTCCATGGGGTTTTCCAGGCAAGAGTACTGGAGTGGGGTGCCGTCGCCTCCTCCACTAGAAACTGCTACATAAGCAAAAACCATGCTGCCCAGTGATTCTTAGACTTCATTCCTTGTCCCTCTTCTGTTTTTGTTACTGTGTTTCCAAACATGTTTTCAGGCCTGTGGCATCTGTTCCACCAGGGCAGGGGTTTTATTGGGGGATCTGATAACCCCAGAGAAGGTGGCCCTTGGCATTCTTAGCCTCCAGAATCCCAGGTCCCTGGAGATGCTGATGGAGCAAGTGAGGCCCAGATATCTGGCATTTCTAACAAATACCCCCAAGTAATTCTCGTGATAGCAAGGAAATTTGAGAAACAAACTTTAGAGGGCCAGTCATTACACTCGCTCCTTACTCAGTCTAAGCAGAAATTGGCAAACACATGACCATTTCCTAGGAGAAAAGGTATAGAGCCTTCCTTTCTTTAAAGGGCTTCCCAAATGGCTCAGACAGTAAAGAAACTGTTTGCAATGCAGGAGACTGGGATTTGATCCCTGGGTCAGGAAGATCCCCTGAAGAAGGAAGTGGCAACCCAGTCCAGTATTTTTGCATGGAGAGTCCCCGTGGACAGAGGTGCCTGCCAGGCTACAGTCCATGGCATCACAAAAAGCTGGACGCAGCTGAGGCGACTAACAAAAAGCTTTCTTTAAAAGGGTTTCTGATGCAGAACAGTGAAGAACCATCGAGTCAGGTGCCTAGAGAGGGTATGGGCAGTCTAAGGACAATTTCACCATAATCCTTTCATCTTGGGACATACAGTGCATCATCCCATTGTTTGTTTTTCAGAACCAAGAAATCGAAGAACTGACGAAAATCTGCGATGAGCTGATTGCCAAGCTGGGAAAGACGGACTGAGTTTCCCCTGTAAGCTCAGCAGATCTGCATTCGGCTGCTTCTCTCGTGACCACAATTATCTTGCCTTATCCAGGAATAATTGCCCCTTTGCAGAGAAAAAAAACACTTTATGAAAGCACATGCCTACTGCTGCCTGTCCCGCTTTGCTGCCGACACGCCCGCCCCGAGAAAACGCTGGAGGATTCATCACGCAGACATGGAAAGAGTGGCCCGACCATCCTGTCGATGGGCTCTGGGCAGGATTCTCTATCTTTGGTTTGTTTTAAAGTCTTCTTTACTTTGCCCAGGTGTGTTCAGTTTATGATTTGATGGCTATTACTTGGGACCATATCCTGTCCACCTGATTTTTTTAAGTTTATTTATTACATCTTTTACATTTAATTTTTAATATTAGTGTTTTATTTGAGGAGATGATTTGGCCTATTGTTACTTCCAGTTGAGTACCTATTTATAGACACATTCACTCTCTCACACACATACATGCATATTTATACATGATGCTGGTTTGTTCCCCCCACCCCCCAGAAGCATAGTCAAATAAAAACTTCTCTACAGAAAGGCATATTCCCATAAACCATAAAACCCTATTTGAAAACAGAGTCCTATTTGAAAACAGAGTCCTGGCTCAAAATGCCGATTGCAGAATGTGAGGGGTTGAAGAGGTGAAGCCTGCAGACTCCGTGTGTGGCATGGCTCCTAACCTCAGACTCAGGTGTCACGTGGGGGGCACTCTTGGCCACAGCGTCCTGTCCCCCCCATTTCTGGATGACCCTCAGCCTGGGTGCTGCCGCCCCTCTGGGGTTAGTTCTCAGACCCAGGGGATCTACTTTGTTCCCTCACAACTGGGGTTCGGCAAGTCTGCCCTAGAGCCATATTGCTGCAGAGTTGACATTTGCTCTCTATTGTCTTTCTGTTTGAAATATGCAAAGGAAATCTGCTTATAAAAGGTTTAGACAACCTTCTTTAATGAGCTCTATTAGCAATTGTAAAGCAGCAGTTGGATTTTTGCAAGTGTGATGAATTATTCTTCAGATATTTTTCCCCAAAGGCTGCCCCGCCCCCCACAAAAAAAATCCTTTCAAGCTGAAAGACAGTAGAATTTAGAATTTTCAACCAAATGGGCAGGAAAATCACATGAGCCACTCCCCAAATTCAGTGCATTTTGAGTATTTTTAAACCACACTCCTTTGAATACTGGTGGAGGGAGCAGACCCCTACTCACAAAACCAAATTCCTCAAGCTGTTCCTGGGCTCCATTCAGAGTGGCAGGGAACCTTACTCCCGAAGAAATTTCCTGTGTGAACCCCCTCCCGTTCAATAGGCAAAACCAAATCCACGCAGGCGTCTTAAAGCGCTCTTTTGTCTTAATCTGAACACCCGGAGCGTCTTCATGGTGACGTGTGTGATCTCCAGTGCACGTAAGTTGTGGTACTTTTCCTGTACAACTACTGCATGGTCCAGCTTCAGCAGTGAAGTGTGCCTCGTGGAGACCCTCCCTCGCTCTCTTAAGGTGACCTTTTCTTTAGCCATGTACTGTTCACACGGTGCAATCTTTAGCCCCAGGGAGGTCAGTAATGTCTTTTAAAGCCAGAAGTCCCGTTTTACTGATATGCATTTCCCATAATTGGTGCTTAGGCTGTATTTTAAAGCCTACTGTCTTAACATTTTGTACAAAAAAAAAAAAACAAAAACAGCAACAACAAACCAGAAGAGCAGAAATGACCTGTGCTTGGAGAAGTGATAGGACAATCATTCAGGCCCTGGAAGCAGTTCCCGCGGTGTGAAGCGAGTGCCCTGCTGTAGCCTTTGCCCTGGAGGAGCAGGTGCCTCAGGTGTGACCTGCCCTCTTCCAACCCTTCATGACTAGAGAAGCTCACTTCACAGTTTTGCAGAAAGAAATGTTGCTAAACCTCTTTGCTGCTGTGTTTTGGTGAGGTACCCATGTTTACTTATTTCATACTGCTCTGTTGGACACATGAAAGGCTTATTATCATAGTCTCCATTAGAATCCCACAGTCCTCTTTTTTCAGGCTTCTTGCTTACATAGAAAGAGAAAAAAGTAGCTGTGTGTTGAAACAGAGGTGATGACAATCCTTCCTGAGCACGCTGCTGGGAAGAGACCCCTGAGAAACTAGACCCTACCAAGTAAAGTCACTGCGCAAGGAAAGCGAAACAGCCCACGTTAAGTAACATTTGCCACTGGCCACTCTGCCGTGGCCATTACAAGGAAATCGTCTTCCTTATGATTTAGTGGATGGACAGTCTCCTGCAGGAAGAAAAATGTAGCGTGTACAACTGTCACATCAAGAGAATATGCTAAGCAGAATGAAGTATGTTCATTTAAAAAAATAAGGGAAAGAGACCTACTCTGGGGAATAAGAATATAGCCTAGAGTTTTGCTTCAAAACACCCGTGGGCCATATTGTGAATTGGGCAGTAATTCACCCCGTGACAAACATGAGAGGGAAATGAGAAAAAGCCGCAGGCCTGGACAGTGGTTTGGGAGCGTGAGTGGTCTGCTTGAGGCTCTTGATCCAGAGATGTTTTTGTTTTTGTTTTTTAATTTTTGAGTTTGCCAAAGTGTAGCTAGTTTTTACCTAAAAGTGTTTTAACTGGAGGATCTAATGTAACCAGACTCCTCAGTCTGTCTACTTGGTTGGCTAAGTCATTGACAGACCTCATGACATTTACTTTATTTGGAGGTGCTCCTGAAAACAGTGAGAAGCCCACTTTGCTCATGGCTTCTAGCGTCCTCGGACCCAGCCCCGATTAGGAAGTGCTGAGGCGCCGAGGACCTGGCGGCCTTCCCAGGTGGCGTGGAGTCCAAGGAAAGGTTCACTCTGTGTTTTGGAGGATGGCTCAAGTCAGATCTGCTTACCAGCCAGTTACCCTTTCTTCCCATCCCACCCTTTCTGCAATTCTCACAGAAGTACCTAGACACTTTTTACCTGGGTCCCCGATTCATCCTGACTGGTTATAAGCTGGGAGATTGAACTGCCCCAGATATCCCTGGGCTGACTCAGTGCAGCCAGAGGGAAGCAGTCATTGTACCGACAGGTAACACAGGACTTGATGACTCTGAAGCTCAAAACCGCGTTGTGAGGGTCAGGAGTGTGGCAAGTCTGAGTGCGCTAACTGGAGATGATCCAGCATGTCCTTTTTTAGTGGAGTAGAATCCGTAGAGCTCCCCCTTTTTTTCCTCCCCTTTTTAGTCTTTTGCTGCAGTTCATAGCTGTCTCGTGAATCGTTCACGACTGGTGTTCTTTGTAGTTTTGTTGACCGTGCAAGTTTGCTCTCAGACTCGGGTGGTCTCTTACTTTATCCCCTTGTTGGGAGAGAGAAACTAGACGTTGGAAGGATTCAGTGATTCAGGCAAAGCATTTTAAAGTAAAGATGTATATATTCTGAAGAATTGAAAAGATGGCAGATTATTATTTCCTTATTAAAGAACAAATAACAGTCTGGGAATCCCAGAATGTCAAGCCAAAGGTCTATAGGGTCATCTTCTTCAAAGCTTTCATGAAGAAGTATTTCAAGGAGACTTCTGTACAAAAAGGTTTGACTGGCCTCCAGTTCCCAGTGACTTAAAGCAGTCTGTGTCTCAAACCTTGAGTCTCCCAGGTAGAAAAAGCAAAGGAATAGATGTAATAGAGCCCTTTCTCTAAGGATCTCCTCTGGAAGGTCTAAGAATAACACTTTCCAGGGAAGACTTCCTCCCTAGTGCCCAGAGCTAGCATTCTGGAGACTAAAGATTGCACTTTTCATAGTTTTTTTCATCCAAATGCAATCCCATTTCTGTGCCTCTTTGCATGCAGTTAGATTTGGACTAACAAGATTCCTAAGGAATGACTTTATTAACTATAATATGGTTACAGCTACTATATATATATACACACACACACATCTGTACACACCCTCTGGTTATAGTTGTCACGTGGAGATGGGGCGGGCGATGCTGGCCTTGGCAGTCGTCCATCCAGCACTCTGACTGAGGCGGCGAAGGCCAGGCACGGCGCTGAGGAGTGGCCTGAACCTTCCCAGTACCCATTCGTCACTTTAGAATCATAAAAATGCCACTTTTCTCCCCTTCTGCCTTTTAGCGGCATCTGAAACGTGCTCCACAAAGTATCTCCCTGTCCTGCCATTAAGTGATGCTCTCTGGATAATTTTCAAGGGGACATATAAAAATAAGAGCTCTGAAACCCTCCCCCACCTTCCCCACCCCCCACCCCCTGCCAGTGCAGGGTGGTCTGCAGGTTTTGCCCCCTCAGCCTCGCGCTCGGCCCTCCCGCCCAGTGAGTCAGGGTCCCGGCATCTCTTTCTTCTCAGAGGTGGCAGACTTTTCAGTGTTGCTTGTAGCAAGTGTGTCTTTGCCAATAGACACCCCTGTGTACTTCCTAATGTGCCAACAAGTACATGTTAGTTAATTGCACATCTGCTTCCACTGTGTTCCCATGGGTGCCATGAAGTGTGTGAGGAGCCTCGTCCGGAGGAATCTAACGCTGCATTGACTACTGCTGTCAGGATCGTGTTGTGTGGAATAATCATCAACATAAATTTTATATGCACAAGTGATTTCCCTTTTATATGTCAGGTAAATATTTGTAAAAGTTATACTCACAAATGAAATTATTATAATGATTACTAATATATTTTTTCCATGTTTCATTGCCTGAATAAAAACTGTTTACCACTGTTAGATGTGGCTTGTGTAGAGACTTCTTACCGCCCCCCCCACCACCCACAGTTATAAGTCACTTTATCCCCAAACATGAAGATTCGTGACAGCCTCGCTTTTACAGGCTCCATATTTCAGTCTAAAAATAAAAAAGAAGACATTTCCACTACACTCATTTTGTGAGGTTTTATGCATTTGGTTGGGTGTGTTAATTAAAAAACAAATTTTGGAATTCGGACCTTGCCATATAAATTTCCATGCCTTTGTATTTGTGCAAACAAAGTGTTTGACTGGGTACTTGTTGCTTTTGCTTACAGACCGCCTGTCTGCCCTGGCATATGTCAAGCTGTAAAATCCTAAGTCACTCCAAGCTTTCCAGCTCTTGAAGGACACAGGGCCAGCCCGAACCGTGTACCCATTGCAGCGCAGCCCACAGAAACGAGATGATGTTTTCTGGTTTTCCCAGGTTAATATCAGGAGAAACGTTTCTCACTATTAACCAGACCAACTCTCTGCTTCAAGGAGGGGAAGGACTGGTCAGGAAATGTCATGAGTTTTTTTACACGAAAAGATAAATTAAGAGGCCAGTTAAGGCTCCATCTACAGCTTAGGTGGGTATCCTGAGGAAAACCAAAGCACTGTCACTCTCAGAAGTGGCAGCCTCTGAAGCTCTTAAAAAGAATATTTCTCACTCACGAGCCCCCTCAGCTGCCCAGAGGAAATCCTATAAAATGACCAAAGGAAGGACTTCCCAGTGTCTGGGACTCTGCACTTTAGGTGCTGGGGGCCTGGGTTCGATCCCTGGTCAGGGAACTAAGTCCCACATACCTCCACTAAGACCTGGTGCAACAAAATGAATACATTTTTTTTAAAGAAATGACCAAATGAGGTGGCATGGCACTTAATAAATTAATACATAATAGAAAGTACAGTAGGAAGCAGAGTGCGTTACACAAAAGAAGGGTGAGTATTCATGGAGTTTCAGATACAGGCAAATGTGTGCTAGGTCATGATGAAGAATTATTTTCTTGTGACTTCCTTGGTGGTGTAGGAGTTAAGACTCCATCCTTCCACTGTAGGGGCACAGGTTCAATCCTTGGCCAAGGAAATTTCACTTGCCACTCACGTGGTATGGCCGAAAAAAAAGGAAACCCAGAATTTCTTGCTGTGGCTGGTGGTCAAGTATGAAAAAATTTCTTGTCAACAGAGTCACTTTACTGTGGGAAACCCCGAGGCCCAAAGAGAGCACTGCAGTGCCAGGACTGCAGAGCATCAGTGCTGTTACTCAAAATGGGCAACAGAATTCCCTGCCTCTTGGTCCTTTGTTCTGCCTGCAAGTGCTCCCAGGTTTGGATGGTGGTATATGTATGTCAGTTTCTAAGTCGAGGCATTTAAGGACTAATCAAAAACCAAAGACCTTTTTTTTTTTTACCTTCATTCATTTACCATATACTGCATTTGCAGAGTTAAACAGGCAAAAATCTCTGAGGCTAACTGGGAATTTGCTATGTGAGTCAGGAGTACTCAAACTGGGGCTCTGTAACAACCTGGAGGGGTGGGGAGTGATGGGAGGTGGGAGGGAGGTTCGGGAGGGAGGTTCAAGAGGGAGGGGACATGTGTATACCTATGGGTGACTGAGTCTGAGTGAACTCCGGGAGTTGGTGATGGACAGGGAGGCCTGGTGTGTTGCAATTCATGGGGTCTCAAAGAGTCGGACACAACTGAGCGACTGAACTGAACTGATGGCAGAAACCAACGCAATATTGCACAGCAGTTATCTTTCAGTTAAAAATAAAATCAAAAAGATTAAAGAGAAGCAATTGAATCTTGTAACAGGGTATCATTTCCCACCAGTTAAAGTGGTTATCATTTAAACATCTATGAATAAGTGCTGGAGAAGGTCTTGGGAAAGGATGACCTCCTGTACTGTCCGAGAAAATGAAAAGGTATAGAGCTGCATGCAGAACACTATGGAGCTCCTTTAAGACACCAGAGGTCAAGCTATCAGATGATGAGGCGGCTCTGTGCCTGGGTACATATGCTCTGGTGCTGGTTTAGTCGTTAAGTTGTGTCCGACTCTTGTGACACTATGGACTGTAGCCCACCAGGCTCCTTTGTCCATGGGATTTCCCAAGCAAGAATGCTGGAGTGAGTTGCCGGAGAAAGCTTTAATTTGAAAAGGTGTGGGCACCACAGCACTCGGTACTTAAAAGAACCAAGTCACAGGTGCAATGAAAATGTCCATGGAAAGATGAGAGCATAAGGAGAAAGTGATGCAGAGAGAAAATGGACTCTGAGCCACGAAGAGGAGTGAAGTCCACCCCGGTAACACAAATGGACCCATATAGGATCATACTAAATTAAAATAAGACATAGGAAGACATCATGTAATGTCACTTAGTGGTGGAATCAAAAACGCAACAAAATGAACTACATTTCAAAAGAGAAATAGAAAGCAAACGTATGCTTACCAATGGGGAAAAGTGGGGGAAAAGATAGAAATTAGGAGGTGGGAGAAACCTAGACGCACTGAAACATATGTAAATAGTTCACGAGCAAATGTACTTAAGAGTAAAAGGAATGCTAGTCAACATGCTTCAATAACCTGTACTAGAACATAAGCTCCAAAGACTTCTTTGCGACCCCATGAACCGTAGCTGCCAGGCTCCTCTGTCCATGGGACTTCTCCAGGCCAGAATACTGGAATGGGTAGCCTTTCCCTTCTCCAGGGGATCTTCCCAAGCCAGCAATCGAACCCAGGTCTCCGGCATTGCAGGTGGATTCTTTACCATCTGAGCCACAAGGGAAGCCCTGGTGTGTGTCGATGTCAATGAATCTGTCTGCCCACATAAAAGAAGCAACACGCTGTAAGTCAATGATATTCCTATTTTTTAAAAAAAGATTGGCTTCCCTGATAGTTCAGGTGGTAAAGAATCCACCTGCATTGCAGGAGACCCCAGTTCGATTCCTGGGTCAGGAAGACCCCCCCCCGGGGAAGGGAAAGGCTACCCACCCCAGTATTCTTGGGCTTCCCTTGTGGCTCAGTTGGTAAAGAATCCTCCCGCAATGCGAGAGACCTGGGTTCCATCCCTGGGTTGGAAAGATTCCCCAGGGAAGGGAAAGGCTGCCCACTCCAGTATTCTAGCCTGGAGAATCCCATGGACTATACAGTCCATGGGGTCACAGAGTTGGACACAACTGAGTGACTTTCATAAAAATTAGAGAAAAATAAAATCTCTGAGGCTAGTCACCTAAACAGAAATGTTTTGAAGTTTCCCTGAAACTTCACTCCACTATAAACAGTGTGCTAATGGAAACTATTCTTTCCCAGAAACTAAAAAGCCCTTCATATCAATCAGCCAGGAACGTGGCTGGCGTGTGAACCCAGGTCTCTGATCTCAAATCCCACTGTTCTTTAGGCCACTACGTGTCGTGTCGGGCACACTTTGGGAAACGTTCCTCACCAGGACTCAGGAGCAACTCTGTCTTCACCAAGTGAATTTTCTTGCTGTTTTCTCCTCTCAAGTGAGAGTATTTCAGTGACTGTCAGAGAAGCCATTGCATAATCATCCCACCAAAGTTTAATAAGAACACAAAACCTAAAGATGCATAATTCATTGTTGTCTTGGATAGGCACCGGGAGGGAAATCAGAGCTCCGGTTCTCCTTTCTGCCCTCCTTGTTTGCAGAAAGAGCTTTAGCGTGAAGGCTGAGATGTGCTTTCTAGTCCTGGTTTTGGTTAGCTACCTTGACCAGGCCCTTAACCCCCTCCTGTGCACTAAGGATGCTAGCAGGCCCTTTCCTATGATCTGTGATTTTACAAGTCTGCCTCAAGTGCTAACTATAAGGTCACAGTCCTCCAGGTTTTCTTTAAAAATCATCCTGAAAACGCTGGTTGTGAGATGCCCTGAGTAGTGGACTTGACATAAGATGGTGGATCCACCGGACTTTTTGCTGTGTTCACTGTGGCTACAGTGTTGAGAGAAGTGAACGCCAGCCCACGTCACCTGGGAAGGGAAGAGGCCTGGACCCAAGTCCCAGGTGAACACCCAAGCCCATGCCCTTGTGTTCTCTAGCCATTGCAGCTCCCTGGCTCGTCTTTGTCTGAAGGATAGACAAGCTGGGTTCTATCCTCTGAGGCCTCCCCCAAGAGTGAAAGTGTCATGTTACCGGCCCTTTCCTCAGACAGCAGTACCGTAGAAATGAGTATCACTTCCCCAAGACTCAGGCAAGAAAAGCTTTTAATTAGACAGCTGTGCTTTTTAATAAAAGAGTTTGTGCCCAAGACTGAAGGTGGAAAACAGTGCCAGCTCCTGGGGTAGAGGGAGCGAAAGTGAAAGTGTTAGTTGCTCAGTCGTGTCCGACTCTGCGACCCCGTGGACTGTAGCCCACCAGGCTCCTCTGTCCATGGGATTCTCCAGGCAAGAATACTGGAGTGCGTTGCCATGCCTTTCTCCAGCGGATCTTCCTGACCCAGGGATCGAACCTGCGTCTCCGGCATTGCAGGCAGGTTCTTGACTGTCTGAGCCACCAGGCTTCTAAAAGGGAGGTTTGCCTTAGGATCATTGGTAATTTCTAGAAATCGTCATACTTCTTTGATCAACTTCAAGTGGCTCTTTTGGTGGCTGTCAGGAACAGGAAAGGCTTCTCTGAGGGGAAAGAAATACATGAGCATTTTCTGCAATAAAGCACCAGAACAGAGAGAAGTTTAAAATTTATAGTGGAACTTCTTGTCTTGTGGCAACTAGGTATACTGGTGAGTGTAACAGAGATAAAGTGAATCTTTTATTCCTTCAAGCCTGTTTTTTTTTTTTTTTTTCGTCCGGACTCAGGCCTCAGAATCTTTGTTTTCAGTTTCCAAGGCCTGTTTTGCCCCATGCCATTCCCCGGTCCTTTTCCAGAATGGCTGTGCCCTTGTCCTCCTGCCTGAACTGCAGCTGCTGGATCCACTGCCCAGCGTTCCTCCACTAACGTGCCCACAAACCCAGCAGCTCAGTTGCACGCCCCGTGGAGGCCAGCCTGTCTTGTCTGCATTTCTGAGAATAAGCTGACTAAATGTGTTCAGGTCTTAAAATATGTAAGCTCATAATCACAAATATTCAACCAGAAGACACTCTGTAGATTCAAAAAGGCATTTTGGTGCTAGATACCAAAACTAACAGCACAATGGCGAATTCGGTGCATTCAGGCACACTCGCAATATTTTGCTGAAGTCTCTGCATCCCCAGACAGACCAGTCCAGGCCTTGTGGTGACCTACCATGATGTGCCTTCTACTTCCCTGGAAAACTGGCACTGAAAGTGTGTCTTTTATGAAATCCTGATTTTTTTTTCCCCCCTGACGTTGTTTTTCTTTCTCCCTTTCAATTGATCTTTGTAACATCAGTTTTAGGCAAAAATAAGTTGGGGAATTCCTTGGTGGTCCAGTGGTTAGGACTCCATGCTATCACTACCAAGGGCCTGGGATCAATCCATTGTTGAACTAAGATTCCACAAGCTTCACAGTGAGGCAAGAAAGAAACAAAGGAGGGATGTAGGGAGGAAGGAAGGAAGAAAAAAAGAAAATAATAGAAAACCATGATTTTATTTGCTGCATCAGTTTCTAATGTACATGTGTGAGACTGGTCACTGGGGGGCCCCAGTCCCACAGCTTACAGTCAGCCTTTCGGACCGTGGTTTTAAACTGGCAGGTCAAAACCCACTTAAGAGGATATGGATTAGAAAACTGCAGAAAACTGCTTTTGTAAGAGTAAACAGTGAAGGCAAACATTATTTTGTGAGATTTTTATTTCACTTAAACATGCACAAGTGTGTACTGGCTTGCAATTTTTAATGTCTTAGCTTGGGGGCCTAAAAAGGCCAAACAAAAAGTTTGAAAGCCACTAACTTTAGGTTATTGGGGCAAAAGGGGTTGTGGATTCAGTCAGGGTTTTATGGGAGGAAAAATAACTTCTGTTCATATTATCCATCTTTTAAAAGTAAACTATAGAGTTAGTAACCAGCAACCACACAGTTTATAGTGACTTAAAGTAATCAAAACTTTAGCACATGAAGCTGCATTCAGGAAAGAGGTCATGATAACCGTTTCTTTCTAATGCTCATTTGCGTATTACATGGCAGAAACCAACACAGCATTGTAAAAAAATTTTTTTAATATATTTAAAATTTTAAAAAATTGTCTATGAAAAACTTATAGCTATTATTATGCTTAGTGGTAAAATATGGAATAGGAATAGGGTACAGATGTTCATTTTTATCATTTCTATTTATCCCTAAAAAGCAATGAGGCAAGAAAAATAAAAGATAGCTGAGAGGGTTCTAAAGAAGGAAACAGGAAGCTAACAGGCAAGCATATGAAGAAGAAAATCCTCTGAACCTAAAACTGCTCTAAAAAATAAAGTATGTTAAAAAATAAATAAAAGCATAAGTCTTTTTTCCTTCCCCAAACCCCTCCTCCCACTCTCTGGCAGTGGAGGGAGAGTTACTTGGGTTCAGAAGCCCCACTTCTGTTTTGCGATCATTGCTTTAAAAAAATGAACCCAACCCACATCTGAAACCTCCTCTGTTAATAGGGCCTTTCATGGTGTCTCAGATGGTAAGGAATCTGCCTGCAATGCAGGAGACCTGGATTCAGTCCCTGGGTGGGGAAGATCTCCTGGAGAAGGGAATGGCTACCCACTCCAGTATTCTTGCCTGGAGAGTACCATGGACAGACGGGCCTGGTCTATAGTCCACGGGGTCGCTAAGACTCAAACACAACTTAGCAACTAAGCACACACTTCCTCTGTTATAGGCAAGAATTCTCCTTGATTGTACTTAACTCTCTTCTTACAGTTCAGTTCTAAATGATGAACATTTGTAGCTGCAGCCGCTGAGATCTGAGGTAAGTCTTCACAAGATGGGGGTGATTTTCTATGACCACATAAGCCATCCCTCACCCTGGTAACCACAAGCCGTTAATCCGCGTGTCTGGGGTGAGTGACTACGTCCCGAGGGGCCCATATATTTGCTAAAGGCTGATAAAGTTTGAAGTTGAATCTGAGCGTTTGAACTGAAGACATATGTGTAAGAAAAAAGCAGGAAGGTTCACCCCAATGTCAAGCGGGTGAGAATCAGAGAGTTCCAGAGGTTTGGGAAAATAATTGGTCGGTTGGAATATTTGTTGAAATTGCTGCTGCTGCTAGGTCACTTCAGTCGTGTCTGACTCTGTGTGACCCCATGGACGGCCGCCCACGAGGCTCCCCCGTCCCTGGGATTCTCCAGGCAAGAATACTGGAGTGGGTTGCCATTTCCTTCTCCAGTGCGTGAAAGTGAAAAGTGAAAGTGAAGTCGCTCAGAAGCTCAGTGGTGTCTGACTCTTTGCCACCCCATGGACTGCAGCCTACCAGGCTCCTATACCCATGGGATTTTCCAGGCAATAACTGCAGGCTTCCCTAACGGTTTTAAATTTATTTTGCAATAATTGCAGATGTACAGGAAAGTGGCAAGCCGAGGCTGCCTGCCTTTTTACAAGAATGATTGTACTCGTGTGGTGAGCTGCACAAAGGGGCAAGGATGGACCACGAGCTCGTCACCCCGTCTTAGACACAAACATCACTGCAATTGTTGCTGGGTGGTAGTATCTTGGGTAATCTCTTTCCCAGTAAGATACAGTACTTTAAATTTAAAAAAAATTTTTTTCTTTTTTTTAATTATTTATGGCTGTGCTGGGTCCTCCTTGCCGCTCAAGGGCTTTCTATCGTTGTGGCCATCAGGGGCCCCTCTCCAGCTGTGGTCCTCGGGCTTCTCATTGCAGTGGCTTCCCTTGGGAGTGGAGGGTCTAGGGCATGGGCCTCAGAAGTTGAGGCCCATGGGCTTAGTTGCCCCGAGGCATGTGGGATCTTCCGAGAGAGCAGGGATCAGACCCATGTCCCCCTCATTTGCAAGCAGACACTCAACCACTAGACCATCAGGGAACTCCTACCTTAAATTTTTTAAGTCGTTATGTGATAATTCATCTTAGATGAAAGAAAGGCCCCCTTTGTTCCCTGTCTGCATCTTCTATGCTAAGAGCCAGAGTCAAGTGGAAAAAGAGGGCTTGGCTGAAGGGCTGGCCTGACCATGGGGCTCTGGATAGTCACTGTCTGGACCTCCTTCCTCACCTAGAAAATACCAGGAGTTGAGACTTGGTATATGACTCTATGTTCTTTTAAAAACTGTACAAGTGTTTAGGCATTCTATCATTTTAAACATGTCTTTACAGAGGAAGGCAAATATCATATGTTATCACTTATCTGTGGAACCTACAAAAAATGATATGAATTCACTTATTTACAAAGCAGAAAGAGACTCACAGACAAATGCATGGTTACCAAAGGGGAAAAGGAGGAGGGATAAGTTAGGAGTTTGGGATTAACACATATGTACTACTGTATAGCAAATAGATAAATAAGGACCTACTTATTTAGTTCCCTGAATAGCCCAGGGAACTATATTCAATATCTTGTAATCACCTATAATAGAAAAGAATCTGAAAAAGAATATGTTGTTGTTGTTGTTCAGTTGCTAAGTTATGAGACCCCAAGGACTGCAGCATGCCAGTCTTCCCTGTCCATCACTATCTCCTGGAGTTTGCTCAAACTCTTGTCCATTGAGTCAGTGATTTGATTTAATCATCTCCATCTCCACCGCCCCTTTCTCCTTTTGCTTTCAATCTTTCCCAGCACCAGGGCCTTTTCCAATGAGTTGGGTCTTCGCATCAAGTGGCCTAAGTATTGGAGTTTCAACTTCAGCATCAGTCTTTCTAACGAACATTCAGGGTTGATTTCCTCTAGGATTGACTGGTTTGATCCCCTTGCAGTCCAAGGGACCCCAAGAGTCTTCTCCAGCATCACAAACTGAAAGCATTAATTCTTCGGCACCCAGCCTTCTTTATAGTCTAACTCTCACATCTGTACATGACTACTGGAAAAACCATGGCTTTAAACAGAAACACATACAGGCACATATATATAACTGAATTGCTTAGCTGTACACCTGAAACACTGCAAATCAACACTTCAATTTTTAATATTTTTAAATTTATTTTTTAATAATTAAACACTTTTAAATTTAATTACCTTAAAAATAAATGTGTCTTTAAAGCTTGAGCTCTTTTCCAGTTTCTGTCCTGGTTTCCTTCATATTCCAGAGAGTTTCTCTGGACACAGCTGTTCTAATTGATCTGGTCATAGGTCTGCCTTAAGAAATATTGCTTTTTATGGGATTCCTGTTTGGAACCTCACCCTCCACAATAACCTTTGCCTGAGCCCTAAATGAAATTGGAGGCACAAAAAATGAAATGGAATTACAGTGGCTCAGACGGTAAAGAATCTGCCTGAGATGTGGGAGACTGAGTTTGATGCCTGGGTCGGGAAGATCCCCTGGAGAAGGACATAGCAACCCACTCCAGTATTCTTGCCTGGAGAATCCCACGGACAGAGGAGTCTGGCGGGCTACAGCCCATGGGATCGCAAAGAGTCGGACGCGACTGAGAGACTAACACAACACAAAGCAAAAATACAGCTGTGCCTTTGTGAGGGTGACTTCAGTGACAGTGCTTAGGGGCTATGATCTTCAGGGAGGCTGGAGGCAAATGCTCCTGGTGGTCCAGGAGATGACACGGGGGAGGGGGTCAGAGAGGGAGGGGGCGAGAGGCACGGTCAGCCGGAGGTGAAGCCTGCAGCCTCTGGAGCTCCCGCCAGAGCCTCTTGTCTCATAGGTGGATCACACTCATGGGCCTCTGTGTGTTTGGTCACTAAGATGCCAGTTTCCTAATTCTAGAAAATTCCCAATTCAGGTCTCTGAAACTGACCAGTGTCGATAGAATAAGTCCAGCAGGTTTTCTAGCTTGTCTGGAGAAGGGATCCTGTAATGTGATTCAGGTCTCGTTTCCTGACCAGCCTAGACTCTTCAGAATTATTTATAATTCCATTTTGTTCTGAAAAGGTTTCGAGGCAGCCGACAGGCAGGCTGTAAAAGCATCAGTGTCACTGAAGGTTTCAGTGAAGCGTGATGATGACAGAGACTCGGCTGACCCGCGTGGGACCACTCCTTCCCACCCACCCACGGGCCAGGCCCTGGCCACGCTTGCATCCTCCTGTCAAACTACAGGTTGAATCTTTCTGAAACGATTAAGTAAGTTACTTCCCTAAAATGTCTCCCTTTTGCCTTTGTCCACCTGTTGCCTAATCCCACAAATATCTGAACATCTATTCCACTGGAAGGACTGGATGAAAGGCTATATGAAGAAGACAAAATTCTTGGCTTTGTAGGACCCAGCATCTAATTCGGGGCTCAGCAAACCGTGGCCGATGGCCAAGTCCGGCCTACTGCCTGTTTTATACAGCCCTCAAGCCAAGAGTGGCTTTTACATGTTTAAATGGGCGGAAAAAAATCAGAAGATGAATAATATTTCATGTTGTGTAAAATTATATTAAATTCAAATTTCAGCATCCGTAACATTTTACTGTAACAGCCGCCCCCATTCATTTATGTAACATCTGTGTGGCTTCCCCACCCGCACAGCAGAGTTAAGTCATTGGACAGAGACCGTGTGACCAGCAAAGTCTACGTTACTGTCTGGTCCTTTATGAAAAAAATTTGCCAACCTCTGTTACACTATTCAACTAATCTGTTGGCTGTCTACCAGGTTCTTTCTTGGCTTTTATTTTTATTGTTCTTTGGGCTACAGTTCCTATCCCAAAGGACGTTACATTGCAGAGGGAGATGGACATTAACAATTGTATCACAGGGTACTGAGCGCTGTGGTCTAGATAATTACAACAATCAGTAATTCATGGTGCTTCCCATGTGCCAAGCGCTACTAAGGATCATGTATGCATTAACCCACTTCATCTTCACAATAACCCTGTGAAGTATGAAAAGGATTTTTATAAAAGTCCTTCAAGAGGTGGCTTTGTTTTTATTTTGTTTTTTAATTAAAAAAAAAACAATAATGGTTTGGATGTGCCCGGTCTTAGTTGTGGCATGTGGGATCTAGTTCCCTGACCAGGGATCGAGCCCAGGCCCCCTGCACTGGGAGTGCGGAGTCTTAGCCACTGGACCACCAGAGACGTCCCCCTGTCACTTTTTAACAGGTTAAAAACCAGTGCATTTTACTAACATTTATTAAGTACATACATGTCTTCCCAGGTGGCACAGTGGTAAAGAGTTTGCATGTCAATGCAGGAGATAGAGAGATTTGGGTTCGATTCCTGTGTCAGGACCGTCCCCTGGAGCAGGAAATGGCAACCTGCTTCAGTATTCTTGCCTGAAAAATTCTATAGACAGAGGAGCCTGGCAGGCTACAGTCCACGGGGTCAAAAAAAGTTGGACGTGACTGAGTTACTGAGTGCACACACACATACAACTACATATACAGTCTAAATAAAGCTTTTTGAAATCCACTGTGTGATCCTCAATCAAAATACAGATAACAAGGATTCAAAAACCTTCTTGTTCTTCTGATATAAGGATCCGAGAATTGTGATTTCTATAGTTTCCAGAACCGAAGCTAATCATTTAGTAAACACAGACATAAACTAGTTTTATGATCTATACTTTTCTTGGCTAACCATGACTGTTATATGGATATATAAAATGAACACTTTTCAAAGATTTTATTCAACTCATGAATTAATGAGGGAAACCGTAAAATGTCACAAAAGGCTCAAAGGAGAACTCAAAGAGCCTAGACATAGAAAGAGAATAAAGAATTCTGCACTAAACTTAGGAATAGGTGCAAAGCAGGTGTAGCCACAAGGCAATAGTCAGTTGCATGACACAGACACGTTTCTATGGAAGGGGATCACTTTCATTAGTATCAATTTTCAACAGGCTTTACAGAGTTGAAAGGAACTGGAGGGTGAACGGTGGAGATAACAGAGCTGGAGAGTGGATCGGAGCACTTGCGAACCTGTTTTTACCTGCTTCCTCTTTCAGTCTTTCTCTGACAGAACTCAGTACGACAGGGGACTTGCCTGGTGGTCCAGTGGCTGAGACTCCGTTTTCCCAATGCAGAGGGCCCAGATTCGACCCCTCGTCAGCGCAGTAGACCCCCTCGTGCCTCAACTAAAGCCCCCACATGCCTCAACGAAGACTGAAGACCCGGCACGGGCAAATTAACAAAGGTTTTTTTAAAAAGTCAGTACTACCATGTGTCCATAACAATATATATTTTATAGATTGAAGATGCCCTTGAGGACATCCATACATCTCCAGACTTGATGGATTATGATCATCTCTGTTTCCTAGATGAGGATTCTAGAGAAAGGCGTCCTGCCCGAGGATCCACGCCAGCCTGTGGCAGAGTCAGGGGTGGAACCCAGATGGGCTGGTGCAGCGAGTGAGCTCCATACCTGTGGAGAGCGATGCTGGTCTACACTGCCTGCTCCCTTGGACAGATCACCTGGGATTTGCACAGCCCCCCCAGAGCACTTCCTTCTTTCCCACTGGAGGGATGACTTGATGCCTGACTTAGTTGTCACCTAAGTCGTCATCGATGCTGGTCGATGCTTTGAGCAGGATGGACTTCAATCTCCAATCCCTGGCTAATAGAAAATCCAGTGTCCTCGCCAGACCACCAAGAACTCTACAGCAGTTTCCCTTCTTATGGTGAGCTTGGAGCCATCTTCCTTCCTCCAGGGAATCCTTTACTTTATTTTAATTGAAGTCCAGTTGATTTACAATGCTGTGTTAATTACTGCTGTATGGCAAAGTGATTCAGTTATTCGTACATATGCATTCTTTTTTAATATTCTTTTTGGTTGTGGTTTATCATAGAATATTGCATATAGTTTCCTGTGCTGTCCAGTAGGACCTCATTGATTATCTGTTCTATATATAACAGCTTATATCTGCTAACCCCAACTTCCCACTGCATCCCTCCACCTTTCCCCTGCTCCTTGGCAACCACCAGTCCCTCCTCCAGTGAATTCTTATTCTTTAAATCTAATGACTGTTTCTATGTCTCTATATTTGCATTGACTCAAATATGTACCTTAGCATCTTTTTTTGGAGGGGGTCCCACACTTCACTGCATGTGGAATCTTAATTCCCCAACCAGGGACTGAACCCATGAACCCTGCAGTGGAAGCACGGAGTCTTAACCACTGGACCACCAGGGAAGTCCTCTTTAAAATATTTTTAAAGAAATCATCACCAAAGGAGTAATAGTGATACAATAATAATGACATAGAAATCCTGTGGATGTAGAACAAGATCACATCACAGGAATGAAATGTCGTGGTCTGTGTGTGGGTTGGAAAAGAATTTCCAGACGTGAGACAGAATGAGAGGGAATTAAAGTTTATTAGAGTGGGAGACGCTGTTAGGACAGCAGGCCAGCTCAAGAGAGAACCAACGTTGAACAGGGGTCCTTAGTCCACTTTTATACCCAGGGTACAAAGAGTGGGATAGGGGTCTTGCAGGTCATTTGCTGATTGGATGAGGCTGGGGGGAAGAGTAAGGCAAATACCTTTTCCCTGTGGGGTAGAAGGGGAGACAGGTTATACTGCTCAGGAGGACCTGAAATCCAACAACATGGGGGAGGGAAGGATGGTAAGGGTTGGTTTTTCCGTTCCTGCACTCCAACACCCTCCTTGGTTTTATCTGCTCTTTAGTTCTTGGGTCACCACATTAAATACGAATGTTAGACGTGCCTGCTACCTACTGAGTGCTTACATGCTGGATATACTCATGCATTTATATACACAGTAAACCCCTCCATAGGAGATACACAGAATCCAAAATTTTCAGTCCCTCAAATGCAGGATTTGGATACAGGATGCAGGAATACAGAAGCAATGCTGTAGCAAATTCAATAAAGAGTTTTAAAATGGTCCCATCAAAAAAATCTTTTAAGAAATGGCTTAAATAGTAAATGTTATGTCACATATCTCGTACCACAATTTATAAAAAAGAACCTTACCCCAAGCCTGGTTGATAATGGGAGTTGGGCAGAGGATGAAGCCAAGTACCATTCTCTTACATCTAAATACATTAACCAATGAAATGACTGGGGTGAGCTTGTCCCACCCGTTGGCCATGGTTCCCAAGGTCAAGTTGTGTCCTCTGATTTCATCCGATGACTGGGTACCATCCATTCACCCTGGCTTACCTGTGGATGGGGTCAATCACCCATCCTGGGGTTAGCCCATTCTCCAGGATGGAAGCAGCAACTTCAGGAACTTTCTAGTTAGATGGTACCAGGGAGACAGGCAGGGAGAACACAGGAGATGAAAGTGTCCTTCTGTCTTCTGAGATTGTATCAAACCTTCCCCCTGAGAAAATAAGAACCTGAGCCCAGCCCAGCGTGGAAGTACTCAACACTAGTGAACTGCCCACTTGAAAATGGTTACAATAAGGACTTCCCAGGTGGTCCAGTAGTTAAGACTTTGCCTTCCAAGGAAGGGGTGTGAATGCCTGGTTGGGGAGCTAAAATCCCACATGCCTTGTGGCCTAAAAACCAAAACACAAAACAGAAGCAAAGCTGTAACAAATTCAATAAAGATTTTTAAAATAGTCCCATCAAAATAATCTTTTTTAAAAAATGGTTAAAATAGTGAAAGCTATGTTACATATATTTTACCACAATTAAAAAGAAAGAATCTTGGCCCAATCCTGGTTGAGCATGGGAGTTGGGTAGAGGATGGAAGCCAAGTACCAATTCTCTTACATCTAAAGTTGCTTTATTACTAAACACATCACTGTGAGTTTCATAAACAGTAGGCTCAGTGACCAAACTCTGGAGTCCCTACTTACAGCCATTTGCACAGACCACACACCACCATTCCACCTCTTGCTCTACCTATTTCCAACAACAATAACAAACAAAACCACCCCATTCCTTCCTCTTTATTATGCACAATGATTCGATAATTCCTCCATTGATCTGTCTTTTCAGGGTCTGTCCGATCTTTTAAAACCTAAATGTCTCTTCAGAGTATTTTCCCAAGCAAAAACAATTCCCTCCTTCAGAGGGATTCCTGCAAAGGACTTTCAAAAAAAATCTCTATATTGAAAGATGACCGCAAATATAATCTATATTTTCAAAACACTTTCAAAGGTTAGTGTTCTTAGTATTCGTTAGGAAGAAATTACTTGGAAAAGGTCAGTTTTCATTCCAATCCCAAAGAAAGGCAATGCCAAAGAATACTCAAACTACTGCACTGCTTCATGCAAAGATGGGCACAAGAAAAGCCAGAAATGGTATGGACATAACAGAAGCACAAGACATTAAGAAGAGGCAGCAAGAATACACAGAAGAACTGTACAAAAAAGATCTTCTCGACCCAGATAATCACAATGGTGTGATCACTCACTTGGAGCCAGACATCCTGGAATGCAAAGTCAAGTGGGCCCTAGGAAGCATCACTATAGCAGACTGGTTCCAAATAGAAAAAGGAGTGCGTCAAGGCTGTATATTGTCACCTTGCTTATTTAACTTACATGCAGAGTACATCATGAGAAACGCTGGGCTGGATAAAGCACCAGCTGGAATCAAAATTGCCAGAACAAATACCAATAACCTCAGATATGCAGATGACACCACCCTTTTGGCAGAAAGTGAAGAAGAACCAAAGAGCCTCTTGATAAAAGTGAAAGAGGAGAGTGATAAAGTTGGCTTATACCTCAACATTCAGAAAACTAAGATCATGGCATCTGGTCCCATCACTTCATGGCAAATAGATGGGGAAACAGTGGAAACTGTGGCAGACTTTATTTTTGGGGGCTCCAAAACCGCTGCAGACGGTGTTTGCAGCCATGAAGTTAAAAGACACTTGCTCCTTGGAAGAAAAGCTATGACCAACATAGAAAGCATATTAAAAAGCAGAGACATTATTTTGCCAACAAAGGTCCATCTAGTCAAGGCTATGGTTTTCCAGTAGTCATGTACAGATGTGAAAGTTGGACCGAAAAGAAAGCTGAGGGCCGAAGAATTGATGCTTTTGAACTGTGGTGTTGGAGAAGACTCTTGAGAGTCCCTTGGACTGCAAGGAGATCCAACCAGTCCATCCTAAAGGAGATCAGTCCTGGGTGTTCATTGGAGGGACTGATGTTGAAGCTGAAGCTCCAATACTTTGGCCACTTGATCCGAAGAACTGACTCATTGGAAAAGACCTTGATGCTGGAAAAGATTGAAGGCAGGAGGAGACGGGAACGACAGAGGATGAGATGGCTGGATGGCATCACCGACTCGATGGACGTGAGTTTGAGTGAACTCCAGGAGTTGGTGACGGACAGGGAAGCCTGGCGTGCTGCAGTCCATGGGGTCGCAAAGAGTCGGACATGACTGAGTGACTGAACTGAACTGAACTGACTTAGAATATCATGCCCCCACCTCCCATCCCTGCTCCAGAAGTACTGTTTTAATTTTCTAATTCAGCACATGTGTTAGATTATAATCATTCTTGAGGTTCAGGAGTATTGTTTACAAGTTGTCTCCTCACACCCCGACCTCCTGACAAATGCTGGTTGCTGCTAAATCGCTTCAGTCATGTCCGACTCTGCGCGACCTCATGGACTGCAGCCTACCAGGCTCCTCCATGCATAGCATTTTCCAGGCAAGAGTACTGGAGTGGGGTGCCATTGCCTTCTCCAGTTGGATGCAGTCAACTAAAGAGACTTGTCTCCTGAGCCCCCTTCCTGGAGCTTGGTATCACAGAGCAGCTCTGGAATTGCCAGCGTTTCTCCTCTGTCCTCTGTACTGGCTTCTGACCCCTGGTGGGAAAATGTTGGCCAAGTTGTGATTTGATAGAGAACAAAACCCAGGAGGAACCGTGATTCAGCCTTCACTGCCCCAAACTTAGAATGGATGCTTTATTTTCTAAACCTTCAAAGTTATCTGGTTAACCTTCTCGCTCCTTTTGTTTGCAAAAGTGAGACCCGAAGGGGCCACTGCTGCTATTGAATGTCAAAGGACCACCTCAGTTAACTCCTCAAATTAGTACCTCTGGTTTTAATGGCTCAGAAAAGATCCAAGCTCAGAAAAGCAAGGAAGAAAACTGACCTGGTGAGTCTGGATTCACTGGACTTCAAAATCCACAGTCTTGCAAAGAGAGTGCTGAATTCAGAACCGGACTGAACAACTTAAGATGCCAGTGTAACGTTGGAAGAAAATGACTAAGCAAAAATTCCCCGTCATGGAACTTATTGATCAAAGACATCTCACTTTCTGCTGATCAGAAGACATCATTGCCAGAGGGCAGAGCGCTTGGCGATGACCCAGTCCCTTTTCCGTTTTGCAGATGTGTGATGTGGGCAACCAGGGGACTTGTCCAAGGCATGTGGTGACTCTGTGACTGTGACAGACTGTTGGCAATGATTGGTATTCTTTCCACTCACCAGCTTACCTAATGTATAGACGAAAAAGGAGAGATGATGTCTCTGAGTTTTGAAGAGAAGTTGCTTGGGTTTTGTTGGTTGTTCGTTTAATTGAAATAATAGTTGATTTACAATACTGTGTTATTTTAGGAGAAGTGGCTTGCTATTTTATAATTATATATTGTAGTCTGTGTGAATGGCACCTCTGGAGTTGTGACCAGTCCCTGAGAGGTAGATGGGGCTTCCCTGCTGGTCCAGTGGCTGAAACTCTGCCCAGTGCTGGGTGCTTGGGTTTGAGCCCTAGTCAGGGAACTAGATCCCAAATGCCGCAACTATAAAGACCCTGAATGGTGCGAAGAAAATCGAAGATTCCACATGCCTTGAATGGGATTCCGTACAGCTTTATACACACACACACACACACACACACACACACACATAAATATATACACACACATATGTGTGTGTGTGTCACTCAGTCATGTCCGACTCTTTGCGACCCCATGGACTGTAGCCCACCAGGCTCCTCCGTCCATGGGATTTTCCAGGCAAGAATACTGGAGTGGGTTACCATGCCCTCCTCCAGGGGATCTTCCCAACCCAGGGATCAAACTCAGGTCTTCTGCATTCCAGGCAGATTTTTTACTGTCTGAGCCACTAGGGAAGCCTTCATATTCGTGTATATATATATACATACATATATATATATATATATATATATATATATATATGTAAACTGAGAGGCATCACCAACTCCATGGACATGAATTTGAGCAAACTGCTGGAGTTAGTGATGGACAAGGAGGCGGGGCATGCTGCAGTCCATGGGGTCAGTTCAGGACTGACCTGAACTGAAACTGAGGGATAGAGTCTATATAGGGAAAATTTCACCAAATTAGGCCAAACTGTCAATGGCAATGTTGGAAAACAAGACTGGAGGATATGTTGCCCTTGTGGGCCTGTTTTGAAGAGCAATGGTGTTGGTGACTGAAGAACAGGTTGTGATTTGCCTGCTTTTCTGGTTGTGACTGCCAGCCTCCAGGCAGTCTCATAATTAGAAAGCTGCTCCCTGGTTGCATGGTCCTGGGGCTGGTCCTCCCTCTCACACTAAGCCTGTGCTGTAGGTCCCAAGGCCCCTTCTGAGGGCAGCTCTGGCCTCTGCAGACCGAATCTGCGTGAACAATGATGCTCCCCTCCTTCCTGACCTGGGCTGGCATCACTGCTCCTAGTGGGTGCAGCTTTGGCTGTGGCCCAGGGGAGATAACCCTGAGACATGGAAATTCCAGAAAGTGGGGGAAATATTCTCACCAACAGTAGAATTAGTCTGAGTTTGAGAAATGGGGAAGTGGGTGCGTGAGAGAGAGTTGAGCTGCGGGTAGCAAAGGGAACAGAGAGGAATCAGTCTGACTGGCCGCTTGAAAGAAGCTCCAAATGTGAAAATAATTTGCCGCGGAATGTTTACACAAAAACTAATCTAAAGAAGAAACAACTTACACACCAGAATCGAAATGTCACTTGTTCCCAGAGGGAATGAGCTCAGAAGTTAAAAGGAGTGGGGGAGACTCTCCAACTATTAAATGTATTTTTTTTAAGGCTCCTCTGGGTTTACATTGGTTCCAGGAAGAACAGAGGCCTCCCGTCTCCTGGGAGGTATCTCTGTAGATGTGGAAAGGAGGCCTGAAAAGCTCTGTGTTCAGAACAGGGTGGCTGGTGCTGAAGGCAGAGAGGTCAGCCGGAGACATCCTGTCGATGGTGGTTTCAGCAGATAAATTCAGCCAGATTTTTGAGATCAAACATTTGGAGCTTGAGAAACTTCCTCCGGGGCTTCTTTTGTTTATCATACTTTCCTGGCCATTGGAGTTCGCAGAGAGTGATATCAGAGAGAGAACTCGCCAAGTAGATCCAAGTTAGCAAAGGCACAGTCTTAGGAATGGAGAAGAGTCATGGGGTCAGTGTGAAGGGGTCAGTGTGAAAGGGTCTCAAGGAAAGCAGAGTGGGCATTCTTCATAGCAGTGGCCTGAGCAGGGACAGAAGTTGAAAATACAGCTGCCCCAATGCAGGCAGCTAGCTGGGCACCAGAAGAGAGAGGGGAACCAGGCCCCCTGGTCTTGTTCTCTTTTCTTTTATTATTATTGTATTATTATTTGGCTGCACTGGGTCTTCACTGCAACTCAGGGGTTTCTCCAGTTGTGGCCTGCAGGCTTAGTTGTGTGTGAGACCTGAGTTCCCAGACCAGGAATTGAACCTGTGTCCCCTGCTTTGGGGGCTTCCCAGGTGGTGCTAGTGGTAAGAACCCACCTGCCAATGCAGGAGACATAAGAGATGTGGGTTCGATCCCTGGGTGGGGAAGATGCCCTGGAGGAGGGCATGGTAACCCACTCCAGTCTTCTAGCCTGGAGAATCCCATGGACAGAGGAGCCTGGTGGGCTACAGTCCACGGGGTCACGAAGAGTCGGACACGCCTGAGCAACAGAGCACAACACAGAGAACCCGAGCTTTGGAAGGCAGATTCTTAACCAGGGACCAGCAAGGAAGTCCCTAGTCTAGCTCTATTTTATAAGCTTCATCCTACAGCCTAGAAGTCAGCCCTAGAAGTATAAAGTTCAGTTCCATCACACAGTTGTGTCCAACTCTTTGTGACCCCATGGGTTGCAAGCATAAAAGTAGCTCCCAGAATGAAGTTGCTTTGTGTACTAAGTGCAGAAAGAAACACCTGATGTCTCCAGACACCGCACAGAATCCAGACCTGGAAGCAACTTGTCACCATCTAAGGTCATCACATCAAAAGGGGATCCGGAAGATGCTGTCGCCCAGCCTGAGAGAAAGGGAGCCTGACAGCTGGGAGGTGTGAGCTAAGGGCCTGGGGAGGCCTTCTTACCGGTGCAGTAATTTCAGGAGGCTCCGACTTCCCCTTCTGCAAAACCTCTGACTTCCTCCCCCTCTAAGGCCAGGGCCTAAAGCTTCATTTGTTTGCTTCTGAACCCCCACCCCACTTGTCGCTGTGCTTTAGGTAAGCAAGTGAAAGTCTCTCAGTCGTGTCTGAATGTGTGTGACCCCATGGACTGTAGCCCACCAGGCTACTTTGTCCATGGAATTCTCCAGGCAAGAATCCTGGAGGCCATAGCCATTCTCTTCTCCAGGGGATCTTCCCGACCCAGGGATCGAACCCAGGTCTCCTGCATTGCAGGCAGATGCTTTGCTGTCTGAGCCACAATGGCTGGAGGAATTAATTTTACTGCAGGGGACTTAAAAGGAACACTGATAAGTCCTCCCATCTTCCTCTCTCTGGGTCTCCCCTCATCTTTACCTGCAAATGCACTTCCCTCCCCGACTTCCCCCTTGTTTGGTTGAAGTTTTTCCCCTCCACTGTTTTGTATCAAAAAGTCTCCTAGGTAATTACTGAAGTCTGTGTGTGATCTACCCTGAGGCTGCAGCAACTTCCATTCACTCAACAAACCTTCACCAAGGGGCTTCAGTGATTCAGGTGGTGTGCTAAGTGTTAGGGACTCAAAGGCCAGTCCTGGGGACTTACTTGGTGGCCAAGTGGTTAAGACTTCACCTTCCAGTGCTGGGGGCGTCTGTTCGATCCCTGGTCAGCGAGATAAGATCCCACATGCCTCACGGCCAAAAAACTGACACCTAAAACAGAAGCGATATCGTAACCCTTTCAATAAAGACTTTGAAAATGACACACATCAAAAAAACAAACAAACAATCCAGTCTTGGTCTGTCCATAGCCAGGCGGGGTGAGTCAGAGAGTAAAGTATTAAAGCCATCTTGTGGGGAGGGAGGTGGGAGGGGGGTTCATGTTTGGGAATGCATGTACACCTGTGGTGGATTCATGTCAATGTATGGCAAAACTAATACAGTATTGTAAAGTAAAATAAAGTAAAAATTAAAATTTAAAAAAAATAAAAAATTAAAAAAAAATAAATAAAATAAAGACATCTTGTAACAAAGGACCCATGCCCAGGGGAGGGAGCTACACAGGAGGCCAGCTTTGCTGGGAAATCTAGCAGGGGACAGCCCAGCAGGTAGGATGCTGGAGAGAAGGGACCAGAAAGTTCACTCTGGGGAAGGATGGGGATCGCAGATGTAAGCTTTTATGGAGAGAATGGATAAGCAGCAAGGTCCTGCAGTGAAGCATGGGGAACTATATTCAATATTCTATATTATGCCATAATGGAAAAAATATGATGGCTGTATCACTGAATCAGTTTGCTGTACAGCAGTAATTAACACCACATTGTAAATCAACTGTACTTCAATTTAAAAAAATAATAATAAAAGAAAGTTCACTCTGAACCCAGCTTGTACAGAGGAATGAGGTGAAAGAGATCATTTCTGGGGACCATGGCTGGCAATCAGGCATGTCCAAGTTGAAGGTGCAGGCAAGGGTCAAACTGTGAAGAGCTGGCCCACCAAGCTGCAGTCTGGGCTTAATGCTGGAAGAAATGGGGAGCTATTGAAGGTTTTTCTTTTACTTTTTGTTTTTCATTAATTTTTACTGAAGTGTATTTGCTTTATAGTGCTGTGTTAGTTTCTACCGTACAGCACAGGGAATCAGCCATACGTATACACATATCTCTTTTTTGGATTTCCTTCCCGTTTAGGGCTTTCCTTATGGCTGAGTTGGGAAAGAATCCGCCTGCAATGTGGGAGACCTGGGTTTGATCCCTGGGTTGGGAAGATCCCCTGGAAAAAGGAAAGGCTACCCACTCCAGTATCCTTGCCTGGAGAATTCCAGGGACTGTATAGTCTGTGGGGTCACAAAGAGTTGGACACGACTGAGCAACTGTCACTGGGTCACTGCAGAGCGTGGAGTCGAGTCCCTGTGCTATTCAGTAGGTTCTCATTAGCTATCTATTTTACGCATAGTAATGTATATATGTCAATTCCAATCTCCCAATTCATTCACACATACCCCCCCTTCCTCCTTGGTACTCATGTTTGTTCTCTATGTCTGTGTCACTATTTCTGCTAGATGGACCTAGAGACTGTTACACAGAGTGAAGTAAGTCAGAAAGAAAAACAAGTATCATACATTAACACATATATGTGGAATCTAAACAAATGTTGTCGGTGATCTTATTTGCAAACCATTGAAGGTTTTTAAGCAGGAGACAGAGGCAATCGGATTTCTGATTTGGAGAATCACATTGGCTGGAGTGAGGAAAACTGGTTCGTGGAGAGGTGAAAGTGAAGTTGCTCAGTCATATCCGACTCTTTGCGAGCCCATGGACTGCAGCCTACCAGGCTCCTCCATCCATGGGATTTTCCAGGCAAGAGCACTGGAGTGGGGTGCCATTCCTTCTCCAGGAGATCTTCCCAACCCAGGGATTGAGCCCCGGTCTCCCGCACTGTAGGCAGACATTTTACTATCTGAGCCACCAGGGAAGTCCCAGGTGGAGAGGTGAGCCTGCAGGCAAAGCAGATTGGGATCCCTGCGTGGTTTCTCAGCCACCTTTGTCCCACTTTGGCAAGTTCTAAGTTCTCAAGAAACTGACCCTTGTGCAGAGATGGGCAGTGATTCCCGGCGAAGCATTCTACAGAGGTCTCTCCCCACATGTAGCTGTGGACAATTTCCTAGGATTTTTTCTTCAGTCTTCAAGTTTCAGGGAAGAGAATCCGAGACATTCCTAACATACCCTT
Source organism: Ovis aries (assembly GCF_016772045.2). Taxonomy (NCBI): domain Eukaryota; kingdom Metazoa; phylum Chordata; class Mammalia; order Artiodactyla; family Bovidae; genus Ovis; species Ovis aries. The sequence continues at coordinate 33,074,644 of NC_056079.1, forward strand.
ATGACAGTGGTTCTCAAAGTGTGGTCCCCAGACCAGCAGCAGTCACTATGAGAACCCTAGAAAAGCACATTTTTAAGCCTCACCCCATACCTATTCATCAGAAACACAAGCACCCCCTGGGCTAAAGCTTGAGGACCATTGCCCCGTGGTCTCACACAGGAGACAGGCTCCAAGGGAAAACTGAACACCAGCCTCAGACGATTGTCTTTTGGTTGTTGCTGTTTAAGACAGAGAGAGAGAGAGAGAGAGAGAGAGAGAGAGAGAGAGAGAGAGAGCATCTGCTAAGCAGGATGAAAGTCCACGTGGCAGACATGGAACTATAATAATCATCATTTATTTAATACAAACCTAGTAAATGATTTTGAAAGCCGACTATGTGCACAGTACTCACTGGGCAGAGGGAAGATAAAGATCTAAGAAGACAGAAGGAAGACTTCGCTGGTGGTCCAGTGGTTAAGACTCTGAGCTGCCAATGTGGTGGGGGGGAGGGGAGCATGGGTTTGATCCCTGGTCAGGGAACTAGGATCCTGCATGCTGTGCGGCGAGGTCAAAAATAAATAAATAAGTAAAAAAAAAAAAAAATGGGCTTCCCTGGTGGCTCAGAGGTTAAAGCATCTGCCTGCAATGCGGGAGACCTGGGTTCGATCCCTGGGTTGGAAAGTTCCCCTGGAGAAGGAAATGGCAACCCACTCCAGTATTCTTGCCTGGAGAATTTCAAGGACAGAGGAGCCTGGTGGGCTACAGTTCACCGGGTCGCAAAGAGTCAGACACAACTGAGCGACTTCACTCACTAAATAAAAAATAAAAATTAAAAAAGATAAGTAAAAATGCACAGGGTTCCTGCCTTCCAGAGTATCCAGCTATCATCATCAACATCATCATCTACTAAAAACCTTTTTTAAAGCTAATGATGGTCACTTGTAATCCACACATGAGACCTCACAGGATTCACGCTGTGCCCTAAGGTTGCTGCCCTCAGGTGGTTTACTGTGGAGCTGGCATGGAACTTGAACACAGGAAGCTGTCTCAGTCACCCGAGGCACTGGATAATCACTTGCTAAACTGTGATGAGGCGACAACAAGCCTTGTCTACTTGAGTCCTCCTCCAGCCTTGGTCACGTGGCCTCCGTTCTCACTCCTTCCCCAAAGTCCTGGGTTGTTGTGTTTTTTTTCTCTATTTTTTTCTTAATCTAAATAATGACAATTTCATTCTCCACCACCTGCAAAGTCAGGCCTCCTTCCATCTTTCTTCTCTCTTCTAACAGCAGTTTTCTCATCGACTTTTCCAAGACCCCGAAGGAATTGTCAGGTCAAGCAGACCCCTGATGCTACCAGAGTTTCCCAGGAACTTGACTCACACTCTCCAAAGCCCTTGGTCCCCGAGTCCCCAGGCAGGAGCACTGGCTGCTCCTTTGGGGCTGTGAGTGTGCAAGTTGTAATAATGCTCAGTGTTCAGCCAGCCCTGGGAGCTCAGGCCTCTTGAGTCTGCCCCACAGAGGCGGCAGGAGCAGTCCTTTGGTGCCCCGACCCTGAGAACTCTGGCCTTCGCTCTGGGATCTCTGGTTCTGTCCAGCGCTGTTGTCTATCTCCCGGCGTGGTTATTGAGGATAAAGCAACCTGCTGCCCTAACAGCCAACTTTAGGAAGGAGAGGAAAAGCCCAGTTCTATAAATAAATGGGCTGCTCCAGGATGAGGCGCTGTCCACCCCTCTCCCATCCCCTCACCCTTGTGACCGGCCCGTTGCAGCAGCCTCATGCCAGGGATTAGTGTGATCACAAGGTCACGGTAGATAGCTGGGTCCATAAATACTTCTGGAGAGCGTTAGTCATTGAACAGGAGCCAGGAGGGGAAAGACCAAGGCGGGAGGGAGAGCTGGACGCCCGCTGGAGCCAGCTTAGAAATCAACTATAAAAACAGCAAAAAAAAAAAAAAAAGCGAGAGAGAAAGAGAGAGAGAGAAGCCTGGCTTTCCTCCAGAATGTGAAAATCCACGTACTCATTTTTTTAGGGGTTTAGCCTGAACCTCAGAACACGGTTCTGTCCTGTGAAGTTGGAAAAAGAAACTCGAGAGCTGATGCCGCTGGAAATTTCAGAATCTCTGGTAATAGCATCAAAATTGCTGAAAAGTTCAAAGAAACAATTTTTGGCACCTTTGCCAGGAGAGAATCTCACAGAAGCAGGAAGAAACAGCAGGGCTCCTGGGCTGATACAGCTGGGGAAGAAATTACCATGCAGTCTCCTTGGATAAGCAAGGGCCACGGAGCAAGGTGGTCACTGCCGGAGGGGCTGCTCTGTGGGTTCTGGGGACCCTTGGGATCCTGGGGTCCTCGCCCCCTTTAGGGTTCATGCTCTGGGAGGTACAGGCAGATAGAAATGGTGGAGAAATGTAATTAAGAGATGAAAAGCTCCATGTGGGAGCAAGTTGCCTAAGAGCATGTTATCTAAATAAAGGAAGCCATGCGGCACTGGAGACAGTGCCGTGGAACTGATATTCTGCATTTTCACGGGGCGAGGGGAGGGCAGAGGGTGGATCAGCTGCACTGTCACCAGTGGAGACAGCTTCCCGAGCAGCTTGGATGACTCATCTGGCACACGCATGCTCAAAAAATGTTAAATATGGAAGGGGGGGTGGGGAGATGTCTGCTAACAAAGGCTAGATTTGGGGCACATAATTTGGGGGCCCGCCATGTCTGTTTTCAATGACTGAGTCATTTGGCCACTTTGAGATGAAGGTGACTTGGGGTGCCTTACCTAAAGACAGACTACCACGAAGCTTTCACGGTCAGAAGGCAAAGGCCCGAGTTACTTCGGGTGATGTGGTTAATTCAAGCAGCTAATCAAAAAACAAATTAGCTAACCAGGACATGGAAACACATTATGAATATCAAATGCTATTCATAGCTTTGTTTTCCTTTGGAAACCAAGCTCCAGAGTGAATTTGTGTTTACAGCTGATGTTCAGAGGAAAGGTCTGGAACACGGCCTGCCCTTCCCACACCTCCCTTGGAATCTGTGTTGGAGAAGGGACGTTGCGTTGGGTGCACAACAGATCTGATGCACAGTGCCAGCTCTGGTCCACAGAGAAGAGCCAGGGAATTCAATTTCTCCTTTGCCTTTAAGGACACAGGTTCTACTTCTGCAGAAAAATAGATGTTACAGAGAGACTGTGACCAAGCAACTGGGAATACAAGAAACTGTCTTAAGAGGTTCAGAGGTTAAACGCTAGACAACAATAGCTGTAAAACAGGGGTTCTCAACTTCTGGGATGCAATGGTTGATGATCTGAGGTGGAGCTGATGTAATAATAGAAATAATAATAGAAATACAGCATACATGTAATGCACTTGAATCATCCTGAAACCATCCCCTTTCCTCCTGGCCCATGGAAAAATTGTCTTCCATGAAACCGGTTTGTGGTGCCAAAAACGTTGGGGACCGATGTCATAAAGGATTTTGTGTGCCCTTGGAGCTAGGTGAATGTGGACTCTATTTGGTGGTATTTAATCAGCATGAAATGTCTTGCTGTGGTCTAAACATATTAGGCAAGTGGCAGATATTTAGAGTGTGTTTGTCATGGGCAGTGAACTGCACGGGCCCCTGCTCTGAAAACACTGTGTCATGTATCACGTAGATGGATGAGTCAAGAAATAAATGTACAGAAAGCTAAGAAAGAGTGAACTGAACTTTTGTACCATTAAATGAGTACACGGACTTGAACTTCACGAGGAGCGACACATGGCTTGCTGCTTGATTCCAAGTGAAGTCACCACACTTAGGATTTATGGAAGGAATGAGCCATCATAATTTGTAGTTTGATTTAAAGTTTTCAAGTCTTTCTTCGGGAGTCGGTAATGGTTACATCTCATCTGAGCTCTGGCCAGCCACCCTCTGCTCAGCCTGGCTCCGTGTGTGTCTGTGCAGACAATGATGTGTTCTTGGCAAAGCTTCTGGGTGAATCGCTGCAGCTGCAGCTGTTTGGAGAGCGGGAAGATTTACGACCGTTGGTCTTCCCCACGAGGAGCATATTTGCCTTTAGAGCATATTATGCCTTTAGCATATTTTCCCATCAAGACTTTTTTTCTTTCAGTGAGAACTCATAGAAAAGTTATTCGTGGACCACGGTTCTCCTGACCCCGGTCAGCAGAGCCCACGAACGGCACGGATCCCATGTCCCGTGTCTGTTTCCCAGGACTCAGCCACCTGGCTGCCTCCGAGCTCCTCCAGGTCGGGTTTTCCTCCCATCCTTCTGAGATGCAGCTGCCGGAAAGGCAGGGGACATTTGGGATGCATTTCTCAGTACTCTGGCAAGCACTTCGAATAAATGGCGGAGAAACCGTGGGGAGCCCGCGGCAGAGCCGCTTTCTGACTGTCCTTCGGTTCATTCTCATTCAGGGTCCAGCCCATGATAAGCAGATACAAGCTGGTAGATTTCTAATTTTTCTCTATTTTAAATATACAATGGTTTTAAAACTTGCTGTATGTTAGTTTGCTCAAGCGGTCATAGCCAAGTACCATAGACTGTCTTAACCAACAGGAATTTTTTAAAACATTGACTTATTTATCTGGCCGTGCTGAGTCTTTAGCTGCGGCAGGAGGGATCTTTTTCAGTTGTGGTGTGAGAACCTTCAGCTGTGACATATGGGATCTAGTTCCCTGACCGAGGATCAAACCTGAGCCCCATGCAATGGGAGTGCAGAGTCTAAGCCACTAGACGACCAGGGAAGTCGGAAATTTATGTCCTCACAGTGCTGGAGGCTGGAGCTCCGGGGTTCCGGCGTGGGCAGGACTGGGCTCTCCTGAGGGCTCGCTCCTCGCCTTGCAAATGAGCCCCTCCTTGCTGTGTCCTCGCGTGCATTTCCCTGTCTGCCTGTGTATCCTAATCTCCTTTTCATACAAGGACATCGATCATACTGGATTAAGGCCCACGCTAAGGGCTTCATTGTAACCTAGATCTTTAAAGAGCCCACGCCCAAACACAGCCACCTTCTGAAGGTATTAGAACTTCAGTGTGGGGGTTTGTGGGATGGCGTCAGGGGACACAATGCAGCTTAGAGCACATTGGGTATAATTTTTTCTCACCTGAATTTTAGATTATTTCCTCTGGACTGATTCCTAGAGCACAGATCCCTAGGCAAAAAAAGTAAAAAAAAAAAAAAAAAAATTAAATTGAATAAAGCTTTTGAAAATGGCTTTCACAAAAGAATGTAACAATCAGTACTGTCACAGTCTACTTTAAAAAATATTTTTATAAAAAGTGGATGAATCAATGAAGAACTCTGTTCAGTTGTGTCGAATAGAAACTCATCTCCAGTGACTTGACAGGGGTTTGTTCTGGGACTTACAGGGCAGCGTGGAAGCTGTTTAGAATTTGTGCAGTGGCTTCAAGGCAGCACCGAGGGGGCTGGCACGTCTGGGTTTCTGCCTGCTGCCTTCCCCGTCTTCACCACGTGGCTTTCAGGCCTTTGCCCTGAGCCCTCTGCCTCTCCTCCCTGGATCTCCCCTGGATGCTGCCTCACTGGCTTCAGACTTTTATTCCAGCGTCATCTCAACGACACATTTGGGTGTACACACAAACTTCACTTCCTCTTTGTTTCCAAGTCTTTCTTCCATGTTTCATTTTTGCTTCTTAGCATTTATTGTTATTTAGTGTGGTGGTGGGTTAGTCGCTAAGCCAAGTTCAACTCTTGCAACCCCATGAACTGTAGCCTGCCAGGCTCCTCTGTCCATGGGTATTCTCCAGGCAAGAATACTGGAGTGGGTTGCCATGCCCTCCTCCAGAGGATCTTCCCCACCCGGGAACTGAACCCAGGTCTCCTGCATTGCAGGCAGATTCTTTACTGACTGAGCTATGAGGGAATCCCCCATTATTTATTATGTATATTTTAATTTTTTTATTGTTTGTTTTCTTTTTCTTCCTCTAGGAAGTAAATGTCATAAAGACACATTTGTTCATTATGGTTTGCGTGGGCATGCATGTGCACACACACACACACACACACACACACACACACACACACACACACAAACTCTTCCACTTTCAGGAAGGACTAAGCCCACACTGGTCTTTCTTTCTTTCCTTCTTTCCTCCCTTCCTCCCTCTCTTCTTTCAGCTTGCTGAAGTTCACACAAAACATTAGTGACTAACCAGAAGAGTATGAACCCCAGTTTCCTCAATTTTTTGCCCTTGCCACCTTCCTTAAATAAGAATGTCCTCAACCATGAAGAAGTAGCCTAACAGGTTTATATTAATAGATATCGACTGCCTGTTGAATTTAGATTTCGCAAAGCTTTTGAAACAAAGCATGGACTAAGGCCGTATTTTAAACTCAGTAGTATAGTATCTCCAATTACCGACATTTCTCAGCAGGTTCGATCGAGATGCTAAAGTATGTGTTTGTTCTGCCATAAATTCCTGATGAACGCTGAGTGCCCCTTTCCAAAAATCCTTATCAAGTAGAAAACACTGCATATAATATGTTAACATGTGTGTAAAACAGGAGGCTGAAAATGTATTAGGATGTTCTTACCAATGCACAAAAAATCCCTGGAAAGACACATGAGTATCGGTCAACGATAATCGTGGGGAGGGGCAATGGGTGGCCGGGGGCACAGGTAGGAGAGGTGACCTGTGTGAATGGTGATGTCACCATGAGACCCAAGGATACCTTTAAATCGGTCACAAAAAGATAAAACAAACAAAAGACCCAAACTGTTCAGTCACTGGGTTGTCCCAGGCTTGGCTGGCTCACTGTGCTAGATGCGAAGCTACCGGGTCCCCAGGGTATGTGGCCCCCCAACAAGCATCTCCTACACTCCCCCTTGTACACTCGCTCCAGCAATAAGGGCCTGCAGCTGTTCCTTGAACAAGCGGATCTCGGGGCCACAAGGGCCTCTGACCTGCGTTCCCTTCGCCTGCAGCCCTCCTGCCCTGTCCTTTCGTGGCTCCCTCCTTCACCTCTGTTGGGTCTCCCCTCCACCTTCCCTCTCCACCTCGGATCCCCATTTCCCCCCACTCCTCCCATTCCACTCCTCCCATTCCACTTACTCCGTCGTCCCCACACTTCTGTCACTTACTCGTAGGTTTCCTTGCTCCATGAGCTCCACGAGCCAGGGACTGTTTTCCTGAGCACCTAGAACAGGGCCTGCCCCAAAGGCGGCATTTCAGACAGCATACATATTTTCTGAATGCATTAATAAGTTCACTAATGAATCCTGTCGAGGAGCTTAATGCAAGGTAGTATTAAAAGCTGCCTAGTTCAGGAGGGGCAAGTAGGTTTCATTCATGGACTGGCTCTGGTTTCAGCTGCTTAGAAAGCTGTATTGAGACTCAGAGACTTTGACTTAGGCCATGAGAATGCTGCGGTCAGTTAACTAACGAGTGTCAACCATGGACCCAAGAGGGAAAAAAGAGCTCGTGTGTCCCATAACAGCAATCTGGTTGGCTTGGCCAAAGACGTGGTCAGATCAAGAGCATTGAGAGTGAAATTAATTTTGAATAATGACCTTGAAAAACTTAACTCTGTATGCCTAACAGCAAGAGAATTTGCTTGTTTCACGTTCCACACGTTTGCCTGCCTGGCTGCTTCACTGCTAAGAGGTTCCCCGTTCAATAGTCTAAATCGAATGTTCCAAAAATCTTAAACATTAATTAATTTTTAAGCAAAATTTATTTGATTGGCTCCAAAATTGGTAGGAATTGCTTTTCAATTCATGGATTTCTGCCAGTTCTAGGAACTCAACTAGAGATTAAAATTTTGTTATCCAATAAATGGGAAAATATGGATTTTTTTAAAAAAGCCGATTAGATTTTGAGCATTATATGAGACTTTCACTTACAAGTAGCAGAAACAACCCAATATAGGTTAAGGAAAAGGAAGGATTTGACGAGTGCCCTCTAGAATTTCACGTGGGGTTTTTACTTCCCCAGGATTGAGGGGCCCAGCTGTTCAGTAGCCCCTACAACTCTTAATATTTTGTTTTTTTCTAACCTGGGGGCTTCATTTTTCTCAGAGCAACTTTCTTTACCAGCCATTGGTAATCAATCTCACATCCAACTTTGACACACACAAGAGGACCTGGATTTTTAAATTCAGCTCTAGACTTTGGCTCAGATGGTAAAGAATCTGCCTGAAATGTCGGAGACCCATGTTCAATCCCTGAGTCTGGAAGACCCCCTGGAGAAGGGAATGGCTACCCACTCCAGTATTCTTCCCTGGAGAATTCCATGGAAAGAGGAGCCTGGCGGACTACAGTCCACGGGGTCCCAAAGAGTCAGACATGACCTGGTGACTAACACTAGAGTCTCTTGGCCTTAGCATCATCTTCTGAGAAACCTCCACGCCATGGGAGCCAAGTGGAAAAAGAAGCAAATACACAGGCTGAAGTGCAAAAGAAGAAAGACAAGGCAGAGGTCCAAGTGAACGTGTATGCCCGTGGCAGCCGCAGGAGCAGAAACAGGGAAGCCTTGTTTCTAGGGACGCTGGGACCAATTTATGGACGGCACGCCTACTGTCTAGAATTTGTCTCAATAGATCTGGAACATCTGGGGCCATTCCGATGGCCTCGATCACCTTTGAGAGACCCACCTTGCTTGTATCAAAATGGTCTCCTTTGGGCCTTTGCCCTGGACCTGTGACCATCTGGACTAGTTCTGGTCTCAGCTGTGACTGAGTGTAACATGTGTACAAGAAATCATCTCTGTTGCTGTCGTAGCTGAAGAAAACAAAATGAATTCAGCTCTGATTTGAAACATCCCAAATAAGTTGATGAATGGGCCAGACATGGGTCACAGACTCATCTATGGACCAATCAACTGAGCCATGTAGGTGGGACATGAGTTTGAGCGAAGTCCAGGAGATGGAGAGGGACAGAGGAGCCTGGCATGCTGCAGTCCAGTCCTTGGGGTCACAGAGTCACACACGACTGAGCGGCTGAACAGCACCCAAGGTGGGATAGGGGGACGGGTTCAAATTAAAGCGGGGATCCATCGGTACCTGAGGAAGAACACGGAGACTCCTTCCCAGGAAGCAGAGAAGCTGGGGCTGGAGAAAGGGCTTTCTTCAGGAGATCCAAGGTGTGGGGAGGGGAGGGGAGGGGGGCTTCCTCAAACCTGAGACATGTGGCCAAGTACACTGGGTGAGTAGACACTGGGGCCAGCTTTCCAGCTTTCCCTCCCTTCCCACCTCAAGCCCTCCCAGCCCTCACCCCAAACGCTCACTGGCTTTTGGCCCCACACAGTTAGCAGCGGTCCTCTTCCGAATCAACAACGCTGATGGAAACGGTATTGTTACTGTTTTCTGGGGTGACCGAGCTTGGCACAGGCCGCTCTTGCCAAAGTCACCTGAAGCGATGTGGGTGGAGCTGCTCTTTTCCTCATGAATTATTCCACCTGCAGTTGACTCACGCTTTATTTTACTTCCCTTTTCACATCTGTTGCCCGGCTCGGCCCTCTGCCACCTGGTATGACTATTTTCCCCTCTTCCTTCCATATTGAACAACCCCATCCTTTCCCCGCTGTGGGGGCACAGTGCCCCAGCGGCCCTGGCAATGTGTCTGCTTCCTCGTAAACAGTCAAGACTTGTGCAGTCTTAACACGAGAAGGGCCTGTAGCAATCAGCCGATCCAATGATTTATCTTCTCCAGGGAGAAAAATGAAGCTAAACGAATATATCTGAATTTCTGAAGGTTGCTCAGGACAGCAGGGGCACAGGATAGCTGAGGTCTTGCTTTCTAGTACCTAGCACAGTGACGTTGCCGGGAACTGGATGAAATGACCAGCCAAAAATAGAAACAAGCTGCTACAGGGAACCACTCAGGCAGTTCCTCGGGTCCTGTGACTAAAATCCCCTGCCACCATCATGCTTTTCTTATTCTCTTTTAAAATAAACCTCTCCGCCTTAATGGACACGTGCACCAAGACTCTCACCAAGGCAGGACGGGCAAATAGTAATCAAGCCACTGTCATGATCGGTGGGTGCCGGGGGCCAGCGTGAGGAACTCCGCCCATGGCAAAGGTCATGAGGAAGGAGGCTTGGCATACGCAAAGGCGTGATCAAGCCTCAGGAAACCCCCTGTTCCCGAGCATCTAACCCCAAAACCAGAGTCTGTTTTATGCTCTCACCTACACCTCTGACTTTACGGGGGGCTCTCCCCCATAACCGTTTCTCTCTGAGAAGGAGTAAACGTGCAGCTCCAAGGCAATAAAAATTCTTGGGCGTGACAAGAGTGTTTCAGCTTATGGACTCCTCTGAAGGTTATCTAGCCCACCTGTATAGGTTTGTCCGGCCACAGGTGATTGTTTACAGCCTCCCAACCTGAGAGGCACGAGATGTTTTAGGCTTACTAAAGGCAAATTCTTTTGGAGAGTTAGAAATTATTAGTATAGTTGGTTAGGAATTATATTGGTGAAGGGTCTCTTCATTTGTTGTGTCAATAATTGCTGCTGATTCCCTGCTCTGGGTGGGACAAGGATGTCTCAGGTCAAACCTCTCTGCTGACAGACTAGCTTGTGTGACAGGATTATCCTTACTGCTGCCACTAGGCACATGATTGTTTACTACCTCTCAACCATAAACAGCACAGAGAGTTTTGGAGTATTTTGAGAGTCTTAATTAGCATAGGACTTTTTCTTCTTGTTGAGTCAATGATTGCCGCCAGGCCTCTATATCCTTAGGCACTTGGGAATATATTAATCAATGTATTTGGAGTATAGCAAAGGAAATATGGTAGTTTTTGATGTTAGCAATACTAGACTTTTTGAGTTAATGGATTTTCTCTTTTGTAATAGATCACTGTACTTTGTTATAAATCACTGTGTCCTTGCTATGTAAAAATGTAGCTTTATCATATCTTAAGACTAAATAGATCTTAAGAGGAGCATTGGTGAAAGGATTTTCATTTGTTGGGCTGATGTTTGCTGCTAAATCTCCATGTTCCCTACTCTTATAATGAATATAACTAGCATATAGGAAGAAATAAGTATTAACCTTTAGGCATATAGGAGAAATAAGTATTAACCTTTAAGATTAATCATGTTAACCTTGGGTTAAATAAATTCCTTTCTTGATTGTAACTCACTACACCCTCACCCTATAGGAATGTAACTTTATTTGGAGGGTGGTGCCTGGTTTAAGAAAAAACACCCTTGGAAGAAATATGTTTTTTTGGTTATCAGAAAGAAAGGATCATAAAATGTAAGCAGGTCTCACTCATGGCCAGAAGATGATGTAATATCCCTAAGACATTTTTTTTATACATTTATGTGAAGGACCTGATTTTGACAAAGGTCAGGACTGCTGACCCCCACGTGACTCTGTATTCATCCCTATGTGTAACAAAAGGTATATAAGCAAACCCAAAAATAAAGAAATCGGATCAGTTTCCGGAAAGACTGATTCCCCCATGTCGCTTCTTTCTTGCTCCCGTTTTTCTGGCTGAATTCCCATCTGGAGCATGGATGCTATTCCACGTAATCCAAGTTATTCAGCCTCTTTTTCTCCACTAATCTTCCTACTGCACTATCCATTTCCAATCTCTCTATATCTGTGATTAAATATGTATTTTTCCAAAGACGCCGACTCCGTCCCCCCACCTTCGAATCACCCTGGATCCACCGGGGCTGGACCCCGGCAGGTGGGGAATGGGGAAAAAAAAAAATCAAACCAAAATTCTCAACCAAGCAAACAAAACACACATCAGTGATGGTCCCTAACCATGGACTTCCCTGGTGGCTCAGACGGTAAAGTGTCTGCCTCCACTGCAGGAGACCTGGGTTCAATCCCTGGGCGGGGAAGATTCTCTGGAGAAGGAAATGGCAACCCACTCCAGTACTCTTGCTTGGAAAATCCCACGGACTGAGGAGCCTGGTAGGCTACAGTCCATGGGGTCGAAAAGAGTCAGACATGACTGAGCGACTTCACTAACCATGAGGAAGTTTTCAACCAGTTTGGGGAGAAAGGGCAAAAATATTTGATCAGGTTTGGAGATCGGGATGTGATGTCGTCAAACACATGTGGAGACCAGGTTCCCAATACTGCCCTAGCTCTGCCTCTTATCTTTATCTCATGCAAAAGAAAATGGAATAAAAACTTCCTCCAACCTCCATAAAAATGCCCCCAAACCTCTCCAGTTTACTCTCAGTTCAGTTCAGTTCAGTCGCTCAGTCGTGTCCAACTCTTTTCGACCCCATGAATTGCAGCACGCCAGGCCTCCCTGTCCATCACCAACTCATGTCTATCGAGTCGGTGATGCCATCCAGCCATCTCATCCTCTGTCGTGGCCAAAGAACTGGAGTTTCAGCTTTAGCATCATTCCTTCCAAAGAACACCCAGGACTGATCTCCTTTAGAATGGACTGGCTGGATCTCCTTGCAGCCCAAGGGACTCTCAAGAGTCTTCTCCAACACCACAGTTCAAAAGCATCAATTCTTCGGTGCTCAGCTTTCTTCACAGTCCAACTCTCACATCCATACATGACCACTGGAAAACCATAGCCTTGACTAGACGGACTTTTGTTGGCAAAGTAATGACTCTGCTTTTGAATATGCTATCTAGGTTGGTCATAAATTTCCTTCCAAGGAGTAAGCGTCTTTTAAATTTCATGGCTGCAGTCACCATCTGCAGTGATTTTGGAGCCCCCCAAAATAAAGTCTGACACTGTTTCCACTGTTTCCCCATCTATTTCCCATGAAGTGATGGGACCAGTTTACTCTAGAGGTTAAATAAACCTAATTATTATGGGAAAGGGATAAATTCCATGTCCTGGGAGCTCAGAGGATGAGAAGAGTGTTTGGGGAGACTCCTCTCCAGGGCTCGGATTAACACCCCTCTTCTGACACCATCAGCTCATCTGACATACGAGAAACTGAAATTCTGTAGCGGGGACAGGAAGAAGAGGACCTGAACTCAGATTGTCTGGCTTGTCAAGTTTCAAGCAATCATATGGAAGCCACAGAAGCGCTCAGTTTTTAAAACATGAAATAGCGCTACAAGGCTCATCACCAAAAATAGCCCCTTGCTTCAACTGTCATCCTTATCTGGGAGGCAGTCACTTTCAACTCAGCTATATCCGATGCTGTTTACTTTCCTAGAATTATATGTCATGCTTATGCTGCTAGTTCTTGATTTTTCCTTCTATGGCTATCTTACTCCAGAATGTGAGATTCTAGCTTCCTTATTACTCTCCCTTCCAGTTACGTAACAATTTTTATCAAATCAACATTCTGTGTTTACGTCAGTAATGTAATAATGTGATGTTTACGTTGACAATGCAAACATTGTTCAGAGAAGTGCCACGTAGCATGTGATGATTACTCTTTTCCTTTCCATATAACTTTTTGTTTTTCCTGGAATTAATAATTGCCTCTTTGTTGTCGTTACTATTGTTTAATTGGTTTTCTATGTGTCTTTAATTCATCTTCTAACTATAAATTATAAAATTATAACTTAAGCATTATAAAATTCTCAATATTATAAATAACATAATTCTATAACCAACAAGAACTATAAAATTCTTTCTAATACAGTCAAACATATCAGGCTCTTAGTTTTTCCTTTGAATGTCTCTGAGATTCAGCAATCTTGGATTTCTCTGTCCTCCAGAAAGCAGATACAGACTGCTTTCCCCCTGGGTTTGCTACACAACTATGATTTGGAAAGTTTCCGTCATCTTCATTGCGGGAATTCTTTCCACCTCTCTCCTGTCTTTGGCCTATTTTTCAGGGATCTTGGTTTGTCTCTTCCTTTGGTAGGGAGGAGTACATCTTCCAGTAGCTTTTTGAGAATAAGGGAATGGCAAGTGAATTTTTTGAGACAACAAATGCCTGAAAACCATCTTTATTCTGTTTTCATAATTGGTCTAAACTATGGTTGGGTATAGAAGTCTAGGTTATAAATTGTTTTCTCCTTTCAGTGCCTTTGGAAGGCCTTGATCCCTTTGTCCTGCTGTTCAGAAGTCTGAAGCCATTCTGACTCCTCGACTTCTCTGAGTGTGATATACTTCTTTCTGGAAGTTTTGGGTCTTCTCTTGACCCCAGTGATGTGAGATGTGTCTTTGTGTGGGTTTGCTTTCACTCTTTGTGCTGGGCACTCATTGGCCATTTTTTAAAAATTATTTATTTTAATTGGAGGCTAATTATAGTACTGTGGTGTTTTTTGCCATACATCCACATAAGTCAGCCATAGGCACTCATGTGTCCGCTTTCCTCTGGGACCCCTCCCACCTCCCTCTCCACCCCATCCCTCCAATTGACGTACTTCAGTTCCGGGACTCTATCTTCATTTAGTTTCTCTGTTTTCTCTTTTCATAACTCTCATTCAGCAGATATTGAGTCTCCTGAATTTATATCCTTTTTTGTCCCATTTTCTTACTTTCCAACTTTTTGTCTATTTTGCTTTTGGTAGATTCCCTCAACTTTACCTTTCAACCCTCCGAAAGATTCTTTCTCTATCATATTTGTAACCTCCGTGACGTTTTTCTTATTTTCTGTATGCTCTCTCTCTCATTAAAAGGCATCCTGATATTTTTAGAAAATTACTATCATTTTGAAAATGATATCTTTTTTTTTTACCTCAGTGTTATATTAATAGTATTTTTTTCTCTCCCTGCATTGCCTTTGTTTCTTCAAAGTGCTCCCCTTCCCCCTCCATTTGTTTTAGTCTACCTTTTACGTTGGAGGATTCCCCCAAATGTTCAATGCTTTTTTTGGGGGGGGGGGGGGGGGCAGTGTGTAGCTTCTGGGATCGTAGTTTCCTGATCAGTGAAACTACTCCAGACTTCAGTTAGCCTGGAGTCCTAACCACTGGACCACTGGGGAGTTCCCTGTTTGGTGGTCCTCATTTTTTTATTCAGCTGCAGCATGCAGGATCTTTTAGTTGTGACACGTGAACCCCTAGCTGTGGGGTCTAGTTCCCTGGCTAGGGATTGAACCTGGCCGCCTGCATTAGGGTGGCAGAGCCTTAGCCACTGGACCACCAGGGAGTTCCCTTCTCTATGGTCCTTGATGGTTCACAGTTGCCGGTGAGGCACTAAAATCTACTTGAAACTGTTGAGCATAACTGTGAGTTTGAAGACAGGTGGGCTGTGTCAAAGCCATTGAACCAGGAGACAAATCCGGGAGACAAATGCTTGATTTTGTAGCATTTTTCTCTTGAGCTGGACCGTTTCCCAGTGAGATTACTCCTCCACATTCTTGCTAGGGGTTAGGGGTGGAAATTGTGAAAATTTAAGCTTTCTTCAGCATTTTTTCCAGCCAAATATAGATGGAGGCCGGGGCAAGTGGTGGCACTCTGTTCAGTACATGGGCTTTCGGTGACTGCCCCTGGCTGTGATTCCACTCTCATTTCTGTCCTTGGTGGAGCCTAGATCCTAAGCCCCAAGGCTTCCGTGTTCACTCTTCTTCCTCCTCACGCAAGCTTTCAACCCATCTTCCTGTTTCCAGCCCCACCCTAACCACACCTCCTCCACACCTCCTCCACCACCCAGTTCAGAGGCTCCTGCTCCTTGAATTCTTGAGCCTGTCTGGGGCTTGGAGATGCTGAACTGCTGGTTTCTTGGTGCTTCCAGTCTTCACAGGTCTAAGTTTTTCTGATATAGTAGGTTAGTTTCCACTGACGATAGCTTTTGTGTTTTTTAAAAGGTTTAACATTTTTTGTTGGTTGTTGCTGTTTTCACATTCTTTGTCCTTGAGGACGTATGTTCCCTTCCTCCTTTGCTATCATTTTAGTGTAGGCTTAAGAGAGAGCAGAGATAAAATTACGTGTCCAGTAGACCATGCTTAACTGGGATTTCCATGTGCCTGTCTGAAAATCCACTGTTCCAGCTTTCTTTCCCTCCCTCCCTCCCGTCCTTTTTCTTTCTTCCTCATTCCTCCCCCTCTCTCTCTCTCTTAGAATGCTGTTCCTCCCTCTTTGAATGTGTTGGGAAGGCTGATGTCCTCTGCTCTTTAAAATATAATACTTTGAATATAAACAGCACCTTGGACTCTGGCTTTAATTTGGACACATCATGGTTCTGCAGTGGATTTAGAAATACCAACAACCCACAGTCTGCACTTCTGAATCTCTTGCCTCTCTGTGCTTGCTGAGAAAACTCTTCGGTATTTTTAGGAAGTGGAGTACTGGCATTTCATCCACTACAGGTCTGAGTAGTTCAGAGTTTAAGTTTCAGAATGGTGGTCCAGGGAGCATAGGGCCAGGTGAGGATGGGACTGGGTATTAATTAGTTGATGAATTAATTTAAAATATATATTGTCTACTATATTCCAGGCACTGTCATAGGTAGAGTGAGTATGTGCATGCTCAGTTACTCAGTCGTGGCTGACTCTGACCCCATGGACTGTAACCCACCAGGCTTCTCCGCCCATGGAATTCTCCAGGCAAGAATACTGGAGTGGGTTGCCATTTCCTACTCCAGGGGATCTTCCCCATCCAGGGACTGAACCTTCATCTCCTGCATTGGCAGGCAGATTCTTTACCACTGAGCCACTTGGAAAGCCTGTCACAGATAGAGGAAATGAGTAAGACATTCAGAGTTCAGTGAGAGAAGACAAACAGCTAAGAAAACGCAACATAAGTGTAAATGTCCTTTATGCTCAACGAAATTAATTTAGCATCTACTGTACGTCTGGCACTGTACTACCATACTTACATTTTATTTATTCCTTACAGTAACACTGTGTGTGGGGCACTATCATAATCTATTTTATTTTATTTTATTTTTATTTATTTATTATTATTATTTTTTAATTTTATAGCTCCCACTCCCCCACAGATCCTCTTTTTTTTTTTTTTTTTTTTAGTTTTTTATTTTTTAAATTTTAAAATCTTTAATTCTTACATGCATTCCCAAACATGAACCCCCCTCCCACCTCCCTCCCCATAACATCTTTCTGGGTCATCCCCATGCACCAGCCCCAAGCATGCTGCATCCTGCGTCAGACATAGACTGGCGATTCAATTCACATGATAGTATACATGTTAGAATGTCATTCTCCCAAATCATCCCACCCTCTCCCTCTCCCTCTGTGTCCAAAAGTCCATTATACACATCTGTGTCTCTTTCCCTGTCTTGCATACAGGGTCGTCATTGCCATCTTCCTAAATTCCATATATATGTGTTAGTATACTGTATTGGTGTTTTTCTTTCTGGCTTACTTCACTCTGTATAATCGGCTCCAGTTTCATCCATCTATTCTATTCCATCATAATCTATTTTAATATAAGGAAGCTGTCAAAATAGAGGAATATACAAGTTTGCCCTCCATCTGTCTCTTCCTCCTTTCTTTCTTCCTTATTTTTTTCCCTTTTGTTTCTTTCCTCCTTTCCCAATTTCCCCCCTTCCTCCTTCTATCTCATCTCTCTCTAGGGGAGAGGTGAGCCATCTCTCCTCCTTGGCCAGGCACCCGAGTGCCCATCATCCTGGGCTTAGCGCCTACAGTCTCAGAGTCCACTGAGCCCCTGCTTTCTGCAGAACCGAAAGCAGGGGCTCTGGTTGCTGCCTGAAACTTGCTCTTCATCCCTGCACATCACCCCTCTCATCTCCTCCCTCCCAACTCCGAATGCAGCAAGAGCATCTCAGGTTGGACCAGAGAAAGAAAAGAACATCCTGCAGGTAACTAGCAGTGTTTCTGAGTGCTGTCTTCAGCTTGGAAAGAAACAGGGGAGAAGAAACAAGTCATGGAAACATTGACCGAAAACTGTCCCAAACTACAAAGAAACTCATTCCTTTTTCTCTTTCTCATTCCACGCCTCGCCCCCTTTCCTTATTCTTGTAACAAAAATGTACCAGGGTATTGAGACACCAGCTAAGGAACGGCTGTGAGCGCAGAGGGCCAGGGAGGGGCTGGGGCTATATCTAGAGAGATTTTTTTTTTTTTGATCACACCACACAGCGTGTGGGATCTTAGTTCCCCAATCAAGGATCGAACCCGTGCTCCCTGCAGTGGAAGCTGAAGTCTGAACTACTCAGCCACCAGGGAAGCCCCTAGAGAGATTCTTTAGAAAAGAAGGTCAGCTGTCCCCCAGAGAAAGATCAAGGGGTCACGGGGATGACTGGGGGAGAGGGAAACACATACACCCCCCTTCTATGAATTTAGTCAGTTTTTCCATTTTTAAAACTGTCTCGGAAACAGGAAATTGCTTGGGTCTCCTGAACCGAGGGGCTCAGGTCTGGTCTTCCTCCTTATCGCTATCACCTTGTCCTTGGCCACATGGAGGTGGCTTCCTACAGTTGATGAGAAGCTGGCTTTCTCGTGCAAAGAGCCTTGTTCTTCCCAAACCAGGGCAGGTAAGTGGAGGCTGGGGATTCCTGAGGGGTTCCTCTCACTAACGATGAAGTAGAGAAGGTTTGTGGTGGGGGTGTGTGGAGGTACCCGAACACCCCAAGTGCTGAGAACGGGAGGCGGGAGTGAGGTACGGACAGAGGTTCTGCTAAATTCTGGAGGCCACCACCTAGATCCAGACCAGTTCTCAAGGGAGGCCAAAAAAAGGTTTGAAATTCAAATTATTTTTGGTGCTTGGGAGATGGGAGGGGAGTGAGAGAGGGCAGTGATAGTAAACAGAACAGAAGGGGAAAGAAAAATGAAAGGCTTGATCGGTGTCTTTCCTAAGAAGCAGCTCAGGATAACGTGTGGCAAAGGTGATCAGACTTGCAGCTGGACTTGAATGATGTTTTCTGTTATGTGTCCATGGGTTAGCCTGTGATGGGGAATATTTACAAATTTCATGCAGCTTTGGTGTCTGCCCTGAAAGCAGAGGCTTTTAATAAGCTCTCTCCTTTTTTCAGCTGCTGTTTTTGAGGTGACGACGCAGAGGTGTTTTTCCCACACTGTACCCACACGCTCTCTGCTTCTCTCAAGACAGTTCCGGGTCTCAGTTTCCCCCGACAGCGTCCGTCCTTTCACGCATATCATAGCCTGTTTTGTTATTGTTGTTGTTTTTACTCTGGCTAAGGAGGATAGGAACACCATAGGAGGGACGGATAAACATGGGCCCTGTGATGAGAGGCGAGAAAACATCAGCTCTATTTGGGAATTCGGTGGAGGGAGCAATAAACGATCTTTGGCACTTCGTTCTTTTCAGGACAGTTTCTCTCATCTCTGAAAATGAATGATCGCGATGAGCAAGGGTTGCCAGGTAGACCGTAGATACTAGACATGCAGTTCGATTTGAATTTTAGACAAACAGCGAATACGTTACTAAAAGTCTAATGTTACAGTTCTGTGTATTTGAGGTAGTTCTTAAGTCACCTCGGTGGCTCAGACGGTAAAGACTCTGCCTGCAATATGGAGGACCTGGGTTTGATCCCTGGATGGGGAAGATCCCCTGAAGAAGGAAATGGCAACCCACTCCAGTATTCTTGGCTGGAAAATCCCATGGAGGGAGGAGCCTGGTGGGCTACAGTCCATGGGGTCCCAAAGAGTCGGACATGACTGAGCAACACACTGAAGTCCCCCCCCCCCCCCCCGGCTGGTGTTCTAGGTGGTGTTTAAAGGATGGGCCCCCACAGGACTCAGACTTAGGAGAATCAGTTTCTGCATCTCCCGGAGACGGACAGACAGCCACGTCTCACGTCCGCCTGCCCACCTGTCTCTGCTCCCACATGGCCTTTCACACCAGCCTTCTCTCTCTTCTAAAAAAGGAAACAAAGGCATTGCCCTTTGTTGTAAAAACCTCCAGGGTGGAGACAGGGGGTGAATAAAAATATCTCTGTTTGCACTGCTGTATTTAAAACAGATGACCAATAAACAAATGAATTACTTTTGAAAAAACGTTAAAATAAAAATAGGGCAAGGGACTTCACTGGTGATGTAGTTGGTAAGACTTCCTGCTTCCACTTCAGGGGACACAGGTTCCATTCCTGGTTCGGAAACTAAGATCCCACATGCCGCTCTCCATGGTCAAAATAAACATCTGTGTTTGCATTGAGAAAGCAAAAGCCTTTTGTAACTGAGGTGCAAATCACTTTGCAAGGTAGGTGGCTTCCCGGGTATGATCTTCTGTAAAACTTGGAAGAAAAACACCTAACTGAGTTGACCACTGATAGATCATTATAGCAATTTTAAAAAAAGAAGACTTTATTTTTAAGAGCAGTTTCAGGTTTGCAGGAGAACTGAGCAGACAGTACAGAGTGTTCCCATATGCTTCCCCCAACCGCCCCCACAGAGTAATTTTTGAAGTGATGGCTGACCTACAGTTCGAAGGAGTTAAAAAAAATTGAGCAACGCTGCCAAATTCAGCTCTGCTGAAAAGCAGATTTCTTTTTGTTTTATTTTTTTTAATAAACTTTTAATTTTATACTAGAGTTGTAGCCTATTAACAATGTTGTGATAGT
Source organism: Ovis aries (assembly GCF_016772045.2). Lineage (NCBI taxonomy): Eukaryota > Metazoa > Chordata > Mammalia > Artiodactyla > Bovidae > Ovis > Ovis aries. The sequence continues at coordinate 33,094,970 of NC_056079.1, forward strand.
TTCAGGTGGACAGCACAGGGACTCAGCCATACACATACATGTATTCTCCCCCAAAACTCTCCTCCCATCCAGGCTGCCACATAACATTGAGCAGAGTTCTCTGTGCTATACAGTAGGTCCTTGTGAGTTTTCCATTTTAAATATAGCAATATGCCCATGTCGATTCTAAACTCCCTGACTCTCCTTCCCACCTCCCCCTCCTTCCCATAAGCTTGTTCTCTAAGTCTGTGAGTCTTCTGCTTTGTATCATGTCTTTTTAAGATTCCACATATAAAAGATAAGTGAGTGAAGTCGCTCAGTCTTGTCATACAATATTTCTCCTTCTCTGTCTGATTTATTTCACTCTTATGACAATCTCTAAATCCATCCATATTGTTGCATGCGGCATAATTTCATTATTTTTAATGGTTGAGTGCACACATACAGTAAAATCCCATTGTATGTATGGACTACGTCTTCTTTATCCATTCCTCCACTGGCGGACATTTAGGTGGCTTCTATCTCTTAGCTATTGTGAACAGTGCTGTGATGAACATGAAAAATAGATTTTAAATTCCCTTGCAAAGGTGAACTGGCTAGAAATCTTTGCACAGGGTTTGTGTTCACTCAGTCATAACAGACTCTGCTCGAAAGCCTTTCCTCTGATTAACCCTAAACACTGCTGTAACAAAACTCCATACAGCCCCATCTATTTGTTCTGGTCAACAGGTTTCCTCAGTCCATGAAAATAAGAAATAGGGATCGTATTGGTGCTATACCTGCTCATTCTTGCACTAAGTAATATTAATTGATGAATATTTGAACTGTTACATATATATGTAAATATATAAAAACATTTTAAAATTCATCCTCATCCATCTCATTAAGAGAATAATTTCCAGTAACATTTTATTGCTTCATGTTTCGTGATCAATGACATTTGTATTTATCTTGTTACAAATTATGGCAATGATGAATTAGTCTCCAAAAATATGTCTTCACACTTGGAGCCTGAAGGTTGCAGGATAGTTTTTAATTTCTAAATTGTAAAATCAATTTATAGAGGCATTTTTGTTTCAGAAAATGGGATGGGGTAATCGGTAAGAGATGTCCAAATAGTAGATGTTCAAGTAATAAAAGACGTCAAAAATATATGACATTTGGACAAACTTCTCTGGAAGCGGAATGAAAATAGAGTTTAAGGAGGAAAGGGAAAAAATTAACATCTCTGACTGTTAGAGAGCTACTTGTTCATTTCCAAAAAGGAATGGGGGTGTCAAGTTACTATGATACTTGATTTCTATTGGATACCTTTAAAAAGAGTGATATGACAGTTTCATTTAAAAATATCCTATGTTAATTAACGATTGGCAGAACACATTTTTTGCAATCACTCAAACTTGTGATTAAAAGTTACAAATGTCAATTTGAAAATGTGTGTAGAGATACATAGTCTTCCAGCATTTAAAAAATTAATGTTAACTTATTTACTTTATTTTTGGCTGTGCTGGGTCTTTTTGCTATAAGCGGGTTTTCTCTCGTTGCAGTGAACAGGGGCTACCCTCCAGCTGCTGGGAGAGGGCTTCTCACTGCGCTGGCTTCTGTTGCTGTGGAGCACAGGCTATAGGCACAAGGGTTCAGTAGCTGCAGAGTCCTGGCCCAGCTGCCCCTTGACATGTGGCATCCTCTGGGACCAGAGATTGAACCTGTGTCTCCTGCAATGGCAGGTGGATTTGTAAACACTGGCCCACCAGGGAAGTCCTCCAGCAATTTTTAGCGGGTGTTGGTGAAGAAGTTTGAAGATCACTGTTTTATATCATTGTCTCCCTGCCATTTCTGCTCATAATACTTACATTTCTAGACACTTTATAACTCTGAACAATAAAACATGTCAGCGTCATTTTACTAAAATTTCAGAGGATTCCTGGTCCCAAGTTCTTGGTACCCCATCATGCTGCCCTTCTACTCTGAACTGGGTGGTAGTTGCAGGGTCATGATACAAGGGCTTAAATTGGAGAAACCAAAAATAAACCAGCCCCTGGAGCTCACCACCAAACTATTTCAAGAACACGCAGTTACTTTTCATTGGCCATGGTTTGACTCATGGTGTACTCAGTAACATGCAATTACAAAGCTACATTCTAACAGACTTGACTTCTACCCTAACGCTTGCTTGTCACCTTCTGAGTATAGGGAGCCACCGCAGTCCTGGATAGTAACTAACCGAAGTCATCTAACGGACCCTGATGCGAACCCCTCATAGGAGAGTGGCTTTCTCGAATACCAGCCGAGGTTCTGGTGGATTTTCTTTTTAAGGAAGGCAAAAAAAAAAAAAAAAAAGAATGGAAGCAACCATATGCCCATATGGCAGAAGAAATCCACATGGAGAAGCTGGGTCACAGGGACTGTAGCAGTTGAAGTTGGGGAGAAATGAGGAACTAAAGAGCCTCTTGATAAGGGTGAAAGAGGAGACTGAAAAAGTTGACTTGAAACTCAGTGCTAAAAAACTAAGACCATGGCATCTGGTTCCATCACTTCATGGCAAATAAAAGGGAAAAAATAGAAGCAGTTACTTTTCTTTTCTTTTCTTGGGCTCCAAAATCACCATGGATGGTGACTGCAGCCATGAAATTAAAAGATGCTGCTCTTGGAAGAAAAGCTATGACAAACCTAGACAATGTATTAAAAAGCAGAGACACCACCTTGCTGACAAAGGTCCATCTAGTCAAAGCTATGGTTTCTTCAGTAGTCATGTACAGATGTAAGAGTTGGACCATAAAGAAGGCTGGGCAACAAAGAATTGATGCTTTCAAAGTGTGGTGCTAGAGAAGACTCCTGAGAGTCCCTTGGACTGCAAGGAGATCAAACCAGTCAATCCTAAAGCAAATCTACCCTGAACATTCATTGGAAGAGCTGTTGCTAAAGCTGAAGTGCCAATACTTTGGCCACCTGATGCAAAGAGCTGACTCATTGGAAAAGACCCTGATGCTGGGAAAGCCTGAGGGCGGGAGGAGAAGGGGCTACAGAGGATGAGATGGTTCGATAGCATCACTGACTCAATAGACATGAATTTGAGCAAACTCTGGGGGAGAGTGGAGGACAGAGGAGTCACAGTCCATGGGATTGCAAAGAGTCGGACATGACTTAGCGACTGAACAACAACATAGTCATTTAACAATGTTGTGATAGTTTCAAATTTGAGAAGCACTGTTCTTCACATCAGAACAGAAAAGTAAATGATAGTTCTTTCTGTGATGTGCACATTGAGACCTACTCTTTTATTCACTTTCAAATATACAATGTGGTGCAGTTAGCTATAGTTACCATGCTATACAATCCACCCCCAGAACTTATTTATCTTATAACTGGAAATTTGCACCTTTTGACCACCTTCTCTCCCCCTACATCGACCCCCAGCCCTAGCTCCCACCACTCGCCTCTGGCGACCACCAATCTGTTCTCTGTTTCTGTAAGTTCAGGGGTTTTTAGATTCCACAGAAGAGTGAGATCATATAGAATCTGTTTTTCCTCTGTCTTACTTCACTTAGTATAATGCCTTCAAGATCCACCCATGTTGTTGCAAATGGCAGAATTTCCTTCTTCTTTTTGGCTGAATAGTATTTCATTGAATATATGTCACGCTTTCCGTATCTATTCATTTGTCAGTGGGCACCTAGTTTGTTTCTTATTTTATTTTTATTTATTTATTTATTTATTTATTTATTTATTTTTACCTAGTTTGTTTCTACGTCTTGGCTATGGTGAATAATGCTGCAATGAATCTGGGAGTGCAGATATCTTTTTTGAGATAGTGATTTTGTTTCTTTCTGATATATACACAGAAGTGGAACTGCTGGATCATACGATCGTTCTATTTTTAATTTTTTGAGGAACCTCCATACTGTTTTCCATAGTGGCTACACCAATTTGCATTCCAACAGGGCCCAAGGGTTCCCTTTTCTCCACATCCTTGCCGACTTGTCCTTCGCTGTCTTTTTGATAAAAGCCATCCATATTCATGTGAAGTGATACTCATTGTGGTTGTGACTTGCATTTCCCTACTGGTGAATGATGCTGAGCATCTCTTCATGTACCTGTCAGCTATTTGTATATCTTCTTTGGAAAAATGTCTATTCAGCTCTTCTGCCTATTTAAAAAATCAGATTGTTGGGTTTTTCCTTGTTGTTGAGTTACATGAATTCTTTATATATTTTGGATATTAACCCCTTATCAGATATATGATTTGCAACATTTTCTCCCATTCTGTAGGGTGCCTTTTCATCTTGTTGATGGTTTTCTTTCCTTTGCTTTCTTCCTGGGTAGAAGAATTTTAGTTTGGTGTAGCACCATTTGTTTGTTTTTACTTCTGTTGCCTTTTTTGGCTTTTGGTGTCAAATCCAACAAGAATAATTTCCAAGACCAATGTCAAGGACCTTACCCATTATGTTTTCTTCTAGAGTTTTATGGTTCCAGGTCTTCCATATTTTAATTTGTACAATTTTCTTTTCATGTACTTTTACTTTAAAATCTTTTGTAGGGGCATTAAATAATTTGAAAAAAAGTATATTACTAAGCAAAAGAAATATAATGCACATGATATAATATTTTAAAAATATATAAGAGCATGAATGAATCCTGTCCTCTCTTAACCACCTCAGAAATGATCTCCTCGAATTCGCCACTCTTACAAGCAAAACTGTATGAAACTTCTCACCTAAAATCAAGGCGCCCATCACAGTTCAACCACTTTTTCCTACCTCAAAGTCATCACCGAAAGTGATGCAGATTGTCTTGGGCACATATCACTTCGGGGAATGCTTATTAACTTTTCTTTCTCTCCTTCGTTGTTATCAACTAATCCATTTACAGAGAGAAATCAACTGAATAAAGTCATTTTTCCCTCCCCTGGCCCTCTCCATCTCCAAAAGCTTTTCTATTTTCTTGGTTTCTAGTCCACTGAGGACTGGGAAACCACATAACTGGACCTTTTGAAATTAGATCTTCAGCCAGAATCAGTAAGCAAGCCTAAAAAAGCATCTCTGTGAAGACACAGGGACTTGGCTACTCAGAGGCTCTTTCTCTCTTATCTTCCAGTTCAGAGTTCTCTTCCAGAGATTGAAGTTGCCAGAAAGTGACCTCCAGGTCAAGACCATGTTCCTGATATGTCTGGCAGCCAGCCAGGACTGTGACATCTTCTGACATCAGATGATGGAAGGAGCATTTGGCCACTTATCCAATTAGAACATCCAAACCGTCATTATGTATTAGGTGTAAGGATAAATTTAGCTTGTTATTGTTTAATTACTAAATGATGGAATGAAGCTGAACTGGGTTTAACTCTCCAGCCTAGTGTTACACTTAATTTTAACAAAGTTTGACAGAGATGTGGAGTCATTGTACAAATTATGATGAAATTTGAAAGAAGATGCCTTAGTAAATTACCTGTCTCCGGTGACTCACACTGAACTTCACAGGTCTCGAGGTTCAAACTGCCAGTCAGGTTTCACATATCTTTTCCAGTGGCAGGAGTTTTAATGTGAATGGATACAAAATTGGCTAAAATTTCTCAAAAAATATATCCATGGACTCACAAGTATTTTTAAGTTGAAGATAAAGTTAGTTCTTTTTTTTTTTTTTTTTTTTAGTCACAGAGCAACTATAAGATGTCTGCGGTATTTTTAAATTAAAAGCTAGTTATTTGCCTAGCTTGGCAAGTTCAGAAATAGAAAAGACTTTTTAGAATAAAGTATTTGTTCATTCTTCCTCTTTTGTACCTTTTGAACTTTGTACTGTGTGCATGTATTTCCTAATAACAAAATAATGGAAGGACATAAATCCATCTGTCCAAATATCCTGTTTGATTTTCTTTGTTTTGTAATCACCAGCTTGTGTTGAGAATCACTGAGGTAATAGCCAATCTGGTTCACTGACCACCACAGGCATCTCTTGGAATAAACTGGACAGAGTTTATTCCAGCTACCAACTTTGACCACCTTCACCCCAGTATTTTCTAATTGTAGCCCTCATGTAGGCTCTGTGCTGAGGAAATGAATTATGAAACTAGTCTAAGAAAAAATATGTTAACTATAGTACCAAAGCACGGTCATGGATCCACACCTTAGGTATCAATGTCTGTCTGTTCATTCTCTCTCTCTCTGGTTCCACAGACCCAGTTCTTTCCCTGTAATCACAGGGAATGCAGGAATCCCAGCCATGCACTGCCCTTATTCAAACTGACGGAAAAACAATACCATCGCATGAATCAATAGGAACGGTGCATTTGGCCAGGAGACTGTGATTTCTGGGGACTGGACGGGCGCTTCGTTTTGAAGTTTATATTAGCATCAGATTTAACAGTATGGCAATGTTTGCCAAACTTTGTCACTGGGAAGTAATTCTGGCCTGTATCCGTAAGCACTGTCTCTCTCTATATGTATGAGTATAAAAAGTACTATAGAGTGGGTGGCTTAAACAACAGAAATTTCTTTTCTCAGCGTTCTAGGGGCTGGAGTCCAGGAGGGGGTTGCCAGCTAGGTTGGGCTCTGGAGAGAGCTCTCTTCTAGGATTGCAGATGGCTGCCCTCTTGTTGTGTGTTCACACGGCCTTGGAGACAGGGCGAGATCGCTTCCTCTTCTTATATGGCTATCAGTTCTGTTGGATTAGGACCTCACCCTTATGAGCTCAGTTAACCTTAACTCCTTCTTGAAAGGCTCTATCTCTAAATGCAGTCAGATTGTGAGTTAGGTCTTCAGCATACATGTTTTATTTTGAGAGGCAGCGTAATTCACCATATAATATACACATATCAATATGTATATACTTGTGTATATAAAATTTGATTTGACATACACACTTCCAGGTATTTCATGGAAGTTTTCTCCCTTTTGATTTTACTTTATTACCATCCCTTACCACTCTTTCCCTTATCCATAAACAGAAATTGCCAGTGTTCTTCTATCGTTTTCTGTTCTCAAAGCTGAGGATTGGAGCTAAGCAATAAAGCTGAGTGTTGGGCGGGGACCACTGAACCAAGACAGAATTCATGTCTGGCTCTGTGATTCCAAGAGTGTACCTCTCTCCTTAAAAACCTAAATTCTTTCACCTGTGTAAAACAGGATTGATAATCTATAATCCTGTGAAAGTGTGAAGAAGGAACAGGTAATAATTTGTCGCGTAATGTGAGCTCTTTTTAGTAAAAGTTTCAAAATGAAATGCAAAGATTTTCATCCAAAGGTATGAAACTGTTAAAATTTAACTGACATTCTCAGCAATTACCATGTGCCCTAAGAACATTAACTCACTGAATCTCAACAACAGTGGTATGAGATAGGTTATGTGTTATCACCACCTTTTCTATTTTATAGAAACACAGGAAACCAGAGTATCTGGTGCATGACTACACAGCTCATTTGGGAGAGTCAGGAGTCACATCCCTGGTGGTAGCTTTGGTGTTAGAGACCAGGTACCATGAAGCCACGAACTATGAAATTGCTGCTTATTCACTTCTAATTGTGTGACTCCCTTGTTCAAAAACCTCCACTAGCTCTTTTTTCTTTTTTTTGATGTGGACAATTTTTTAAAGCCTATATTGAATTTGTTACAGTGTTGCTTCTGTTTTCTGTTTTTTTTGACTGAGAGGCATGTCAGATCTTAGCTCCCTGACCAGGCATCGAACCCACACCTGTTTCACTGGAAAGCAAAAATCTTAACCGCTGGCCCGCCAGAGAAGTCCCTCCAGTGGCTCTCAAAGCCTAAAGTAATATGTACAACTCATTTGCTTAACAATAAATACCCTCGGGCAACCTTTCTTTCCTGTTTTGCTCCCCATGAAAATCCTTCCTGCATTCTTCCTGGTCCCCCTGTACTCCAGCTGAAATGGACCAATCCCTTTATCTGAATCCACCTATTCTAACACCTGTCTCCACCTTCTATATTTTACACCATTCACATCTTCAAGGTCCCTCCAAAATGCAGTCTCTTCCTACATTTTCTCCTGCACCTCTCAGCTCTAGCTGGCTGATTTTTCTTTCCCACAGAATTTTCTCTCTCTTCTCTGCATGTATTAATATGAGCTTCTGGCTTTTATGATATTTCTTTCTGTATGCTATATTCCCTCCCAACTAAATGATGGGATCCTTGAGGGCTGCAATATGCTTTCTCGGAGCTCTTTAACACTTTTCATTAAAATTTTAAATCATTATTTTTTGGTAACCAAATGTATGCAGATTTATTGGAAAAAATAAAACATTACAGAAATACATCTCTTAAAAACTGAGATCTATCATTAGAACCCTTCCTCTTCCGCCCAAAGAGAACTGTGGTTAACAGTTTGCAATGCAGTCTTTTAAACCTTTTTTTTCACTTAATAAACATACAATTTTTATGTACACAAATGGGATTCTACTATATAGGCAAATTTGTACCTTCCTCCCACTTAATCAATATTTTTCATATAAAGAGGTATCTCATTTTTTTTTAACAGCCACTCAGTATAATACTAAATGAAATCAACTCTGAATATTCACTGGAAGGACTGGTGTGGGAGCTGAAGCTCCAATACTTTGGCCACCTGATGCAAAGAGCCAACTCATAGGAAAAGACCCTAATGCTGGGAAAGATTGAGGGCAGTAGGAGATGGGGGCAACAGAGGATGAGTTGGTTGGATGTTTCACTGAGTCAGTGAGCATGAGTTTAAACTAACTCCAGGAGATAGTGAAGGACAGAGAAGCCTGGCGTGCTGCAGTTTATGTGGTCGCAAAGAGACGGGCATGACTTAGCGACTGAACAAAAACAACATAGTATAAAATTATGTGGCTGTAACAGTACTTACCTGTTCAGTCCCTCGTTGAGGAATATGACAGTGATTTCCAAATTTCACTATTATGAGCAATGCTGAAGCAAATGTATTATTCGATATATATACTCTTCGTTGTTCTGATTCACCCACCACTTTGAGGGGAACTTGAAAGACTGAGAAAGCTGGACAGATCACCAAGAAGCTGCCTGGGCCTGAACCAATGTGCTTCTTGTCATAAAGGAGGGCACTGGAAGCAGGAATGTCCTCAGCACTCTACTGGGGGACGCCAGAGAGGCAACCCTGACCAGCCCCAGTTCTTTGTGAATAAGTTGGACGAGAGAGCCCACACACCGAACGATGCGGCCCGAGGGCCTGCCTGGCTATGGATCCCACTTGATCCACTCTCATTATCCCAGCGGACCCTTGGGTCACCCTTGATGTGGCAGGTAAAACTGAATTTCTTGTGTCTACTGGAGCTGCCCGCTCTGCTCTGACTCGGCCAGCCGGCCCCCCTCTCCATCTGTGGACCACACTGTGACAGGAGCTGGTAGACAGCCCAAGGGAGAGCGATTTGCATCTCTCCTTGGCTTCCCAGGTGGCACAGTGGTAAAGAATCTGCCTGCAATGCAGGAGACACAGGAGACTTGGGTTCAATCCCAGGATTGGGAAGATCCCCTGGAGAAGGAAATGGCAACCCACTCCAGTATTCTTGCCTGGAAAATTCCATGGACGAGAAACCTGGTAGGCTACAGTCCATGGGATCACAAAGAGTCGGCCACGACTGAGCACATACTCTTTACATACACAGAAACATACATTCCATATATGTTATCTGTATCTACAGATGACTTTCTGCAGGACAAATCTTCTGGACATGAAATTGCTAGCCAAAATGGAATGGATATTCTAAATGATGATAATTATCGAATATGTGTAGGGAAAATATCTTGTTTTATGTCTTCCTGTATGTATCCTTCACAACCTCCGTGGTTAAGGGGGCTGGCTCTGGCATCCAACTGGACAGGTTTGTGACTGGGCTTGGTCCCTATGTTTTAGTCACCTCATCTATAAAATGGGGAAATAGTTGTACCTTACTCCTTGTGTTGTAAGACTTAAATAAAACAATACATGTAAAGCAATTAGCATTTAGTAAGTACCTGGAAAATAAGTAAGTGCAAGATACATGGGAGGCTTCCCTGATGGCTCACTGGGTAAAGAACCTGCCTGCAATGCAGGAACTGCAGGAGACAATGGGTTTGATCCCTGGGTCTTGAAGATCCCCTGGAGGAGGAAACGGCAACCCACTCCAGTATTCTTGCCTGGGAAATCCCATGGACAGAGCAACCTGGTGGGCTACAGCCTAAAGGGTCGCAAGGTGTTGGATGTAACTGAGCACAAGATATATGGGAGGAAAACATGGTTAATAGGTTCAGATAACTGTTCGCTGAGTGAATAGGACTGAACAGAACAATAGTAGTTTGAGTAATCTTTCGAGAAATGGATGGTATGTGGCTACTGAAACCAATAGCAACTCTACAAAATGACCAGCTAGCATTAGAAGTGCAATGGCTTTGGAACAATTTAACTTTGTGCAAAATGAACCGGTCTGAACCAGGATCAACCACTGACCTCGGCCTCTTCAGTCCCACACTTTCCCCAACAGAACTCGCTGGCCCCAGCTGCAACCTGGTACCTTATATAATGTGTGTCTCTAAGGACAGAGAACAATGCGGTTCCCTGGGGGGAGCCCTGGCTCAGCACCGAAGGTTGTTAGGGCACCTGGTAAGCCAGCGGTGAACACTGAAAATGAATAGAAAGTGCATAAATGGCTGGAGTATAAGACTCTCTGTTTAAACTCTTAGGTTCTGCCTAGTCTCCATTGTCATGGGAAGGTTCCTGTATCAATACTAAGATTCTCCACCCTGGGTTCCAGAAACATCTCTGCCACTAATCAGCTGCAAAACCTTGAGCAAACTGTTGAAACTCATTTGCACTGACACAACATGGGACTGAAATAGCTGCTGTGAAAGGCCCTTTTTGACATTCCTTTCCCCACAGGCAGAGTCACATTTTCAGACGTCTGGGCTGTCTATTGCACTGAAAAAAAAAAAAAAAAGCCCGCATAAAATCAGTCAATGGAAATATTTTCAAAATGTGTCAGAGATGGTCAATGGACCACAGCAGGGCCCAGACTCAATTGACCATCTTTGTCTCTATGGTAGAAGGTGATGGGGTCTTCTGAGGAAGCACCAGAAATACAGAAGTTGGACTGGGGCCAGGTCCTGGCCAGGGACAAGTCTGGCAGTAAATGGGGCTTCCCAGTGAAGGATAAGCATCACTGGAAGTGTACCAGTGACCCTTCTCCTAGCCTAACATCGGAGTCGAACTGCACCGGTCTTCTCAGGCCTATTTCTTTTTTTTTTTTTTTTAATATAAATTTATTTATTTTAGTCGGAGGCTAATTACTTTACAATATTGTATTGGTTTTGCCATACATTGACATGAATCCTCCATGGGTGTACATGTGTCTCCCATCCTGAACCCCCCTCCTACCTCCCACCCCATCCCATCCCTCAGGGTCATCCCAGTGCACCAGCCCCGAGCACCCTGTCTCATGCATTGAACCTGGACTAGCGATTCATTTAACATATGGTAATATACATGTTTCAATGCCATTCTCCCAAACCATCCCACCCTCTCCCTCTCCCACAGAGTCCAAAAGACTGTTCTATACATCTGTGTCTCGCATACAGGGTTATTGTTACCATCTTTCTAAATTCCATACATATGCATTAGTATACTGTATTGGTGTTTTTCTTTCTGGCTTACTTTACTCTGTATAATCATCTCCAGTTTCATCCAGCTCAGTAGAACTGATTCAAATGTATTCTTTTTAATGGCTGAGTAATACTCCATTGTGTATATGTACCACGGCTTTCTTATCCATTTGTCTGCCAATGGACATCTCGGTTGCTTCTATGTCCTGGCTATTACAAACGGTGCTGTGATGAACATTGGGGTACACGTGTCTCTTTCAGTTCTGGTTTCCTCGGTGTGTATGCCCAGCAGTGGGATTGCTGGGTCGTCTGGCAGTTCTATTTCCAGTTTTTTAAGGAATCTCCACACTGTTCTCCATAGTGGCTGTACTAGTTGCATTCCCACCAACAGTGTAGGAGGGTTCCCTTTTCTCCACACCCTCTCCAGCATTCATTGCTTGTAGACTTTTGGATCGCAGTTCTTAGGCCTATTTCAAAATCCACCTCCTTCCAAGGATCCCCTCCCAAACGAACCAGCACATGCGGTGGCACTTTCTCACCGTGTGCCACTTTCACGACCCTTCCAGGAGGGATACAGGCTGCCTCTGAGTGACACTTGCATCCTTTCAGGGAGCTTTGCCTCCCAGGCATCCAATACAGTAGTGCTCAGGAAATATTTGCGGCTCTGTGAATGAGTGACTCAGGCAAGCTCCCCAGGGGACTACAGTTTTATGGGTTTTAATATGAACCATACCATGGAACCTGAGACTTTTCCCTCATTGCTCCCACTGGAAACTGTCCATTCCAGTCGGATTTGCTGGCAGTTGGATGGAATTTTGTTCCTTTTCACGCTGAAAACCATAATCTAATTTTTAAATAATTAAAAAAAAACATTTTCATAGCACCTACCTCACGTTCTGCAGCAATCCAAACATTCTACAAATGTTAATTCATTTATTCTTTGCAAGCACCCAGATGTAGAAAATAAGACCAGGAAAGGTTGTCACTTTGTTCTGAGATCAAAGCTAATAAGCTCCAGAGCTGGTGTTCAAACTCAGGCCATCTGGTTGTGGAGTATACGCTCTGCCTGAAATGTATGTGAGTAGCAAAAATCTTCATGAGCAGGAAAAAAAAAAAGATGTTGATGTATTTATTTCAAAGGAAATGCTCTTTCTCTTGTGTCCCCCTTTCCTTCCTCATTCAGAGCATAATGTTCTAAACCAAACAGTCTTTTTTCACACCTGAGAGAGCGAGGAGGCTCATTTTTGGTTTGGCAATCAAAATGGAAGAGGAAACGTGTGTGGTTTCATCACCGGTGTTTTCCGGGCGTGTGCTCTGCCTGGTCCTGCCTGCCTCCCGGCTCATCTCGCTGGGGACCCCCTTTCTCCAAGCTTTGCTGCCTCGGGTCGCAGAGACTTTTAACAGTCTGTCTTTCCCCTGCATCTCTGGGTCACGGACCAGCCTTTCCTGCAATCCCGCCCAGCCAGACTTTGAGCCTCGACGTCTTCTTAGGCCCTCCCCTCAGTCAAAGCCTTGCAATTAGGACTCCGACCTCATCAACTGCAACTGCATCCGAATCCCCAGAAATCGCAGCTCCAGGTCCTCCATCCTGGGGTGAATCCACTGCCTTTCTGGGTTTTGAATGTTAGGCGCTTGACTACACGTACATTTCAATTATCTGTCTTCTCGGTGCGAGGCTGGCGTCAGAACCCGACAGACCTGCCATTGGTAGCCGTGGGACCCAGGGCAAGTTACCTAACGTCTCTGACTCTCGGTTTCCTCATCGTGGAGGGGATTGATATCCATAGGGTGGCCGCGTGGATCGAACGAGATAAGGGCAGAGGCTGCGCCGGCACCCTTGGGTTCTCTTCGGTCCCTCTCGGCAATAGGACGTCATACCTGCTCGTCGGTTTCCCATTTTCTCCTCCAGCTCCGAGGGCTGGGAGGGCGTCTTGGCGCCACGCTCGGAAAAAAGCCCCTAGGCACCCTTAGAAAGTGAGACCCCTCCCCGGGCTCCTGGGGCTCATTCGTGACAACCCGGGAGAGCTGAGATAACTTGCTTCGACCCTAACCCTAAACCTCAGCCCCGCGGTCCCAGATGGCTAAAGACTCGGGGTCCGATGGAGGACCGCCTGAAGTCTCTGGAGGAGGGGGCTGGGGAAGAAGAAATGGAGTCAAGAGTGAGCCCGCGCTCCGGCTTGCCTCCCTCCCCCAAGGATGCTCTCATCCCGGGGCTCCCTTCCCACTCGGACACCTGCTGCCCGGCGTCCGAGGCAGGGCCTCCCTCCGCCAGGCGGGCTTCCCGGCCCGCGTCCCACCTGCGCGGCCGCCCCCCGTGGGCGAGGGCGAGGGTTGGGGGGGTGATCCCGGCACCCAGCCTTGGGGGCCGCCGCCGGGCTCCCCGCCCCCGCGAGGTCCGCGCCCCCGGCCGCGCCCCCCGGCCGCCCCGGCACCCCTCTCCTCCCCCGGCGGGCTCGGCGGAGCTTTGTACTCACATCCGGGGCTGGGTTTTGCTTTAATGCGAAACGTAATTAACCCGGAAAAAAGGGCCGAGAGACAAGAGAGAAGGAGGGAGTGAGGGCTCGGGGGCAGAAGAGCAGGAGGAGCCAGAGGCCCCCGAGAGTTTGGCGGCGACAGAGACCACCTCCCATCCCCTCCGTCCACCCGAGAGCGACGGCCCGGAGGGCCCGAGAGGCGCTTCCAGCCGGATGTAACGCGCGCACCCTGCCCGAGCCCCGGCCCTGCGCGGCGGGGTAAGTGGGGCGCCCGCGCCGGCCGGGGCGCGCGCCGCCGGGGCCGGCAGGGAGGCCGGGCGGCGGGTGGGGGGGGTCCCACCTGGGGACCCAGGACCCCGGGACGGGTCGCCACCGCCCCCAGCCGCCTCCGATGGCCCCCGGAGAGCCCGCAGGGTAGCACCCCCCCTTCGGCCCTCGGGAGCGTCCGGGGTGGCCAAGGTCGCCGCCGCCAGGGGTCGGGCTGCGGGGGTGGGGCCGGCGACTGGGTGGGGGCGGGTGTTCTGCCGAGCTGCGATTTCTCACGTTTGCAGCGGTGAAACTTCTCGGCGGGTTCTGGCGCTGGGGTAGCCGCCCTGCAACGACTGCCCGGGCTGCAGGTAGGGGAGGCAAGCGGACGACGTCCAGGCAAGTCCCCCGGGGCACGGATGGGGCCTCGGAGACGCATCTTTCTTTTCCCCTGTTAGCCTTATTCCGTGGCAGGCCTAGAACGCTCTCCAGGGAGATCCCGCCCCTGCCCAGTGGGCCCAGCCCGAGCGCCCTCGGGCTTCTGGACCTGCGGGCTCTGGGGTGACTTGGAGGAAACGGCCCTAAAATGCAGGTGGGGTGCTAGATTGGGGAAAGCAGGCAAAGGGATCTGGCTGGCTGTCTCATCAACTTCTTCCCCTCCACCTTACACGCTTCCCTCTTCTGCTCCAGTTCTAAAGACTATTAATGCATCGATTTAAAAAAATAAAAAAAGAGGAAAGGGAAAAGAGAGGCAGTGTAGGAACGAAAAGTGTGCAGACAAGTCCAGAGAGGAGGCGCGGCCGGGCCATCTCCCCCGAGGCGGTCACATCTCCTCCCCAGGCCAGCCCTGCCCCCAGCCCCTCGCGGGGAGGTTTCCTTCCTACTTGGTGCATCTTCCCCTTCTAACTCCTCTCGCGCCCCTCCCACCCCGCTGTCTTTCTTTCGGACTCCAAATGGGGATTTTCGGAGGAGAGCAAACAGCGGAGCAGGGGGAGGGGACGGGCCTTCCACCGGGACGCCAGCTGTGGCTCCTGGCCGAAGGGGGAGGGGGCGCCTCGGGCCGCCGAGGGGTGGGTGCGCTTGGGCTGAAGTTCCAACACTGTACTCCTGTTGTGTTCAATGTATCTAAGTCAGCCACCCCTCCCCCCCGCCGCACCCCACCCCCTCCCCTTTCCTCCTTTCTGAAGCTTCATCATCTTTCTTTCTTGGGGAGCAGAGCCTTCCGAAACAGTAAGGCCAAAGATCTGGGAAGAGTAGTGTTTGTTTTCTGTTTCAGTTACATTCAATGGGTATTTTTTGGGTAATTAAGTCACCGAAGACGGTACTGAACAAAAGATAGCCTCTGTCTTCAGGGGGCTTACCACCTGAGGAGGCCAGAGGAGATCCACCGGTATTTAAAACAGAGTGCAGATTGTGAAAATGGAGATCCAGCATGCTTTGAGAAGCCAGAGGCTTTAAATTTTTTTAAAATTAATTACTTAATTACTTAATTTTTGGAATTAATGTTTGCCTGTGCTGGATCTTCCTTGCTTCCAGGGCTTTCCTCCAGTTGCGGCAATGGGGGAGGTTGGCGGGGGGACTACTCTTCTAGTGGGCTTCCCCTTTCGGTGGCCCCTCTCCTTGGGGAGTCCTGGCTCTAGGGTGCAGGGGCTTCAGTAGTTGTGGTTCCTGGGCTCTAGAGCAGAGGATCAGTGGTTGCGGTGCAGGGTCTTACTTGCCCCATGCCATGTGGGATCTTCCTCAACCAGGGATCGAACCCATGTCTCCTGTACTGGCAGGCAGATTCTTTACTACTGAGCAACCAGGGAAGCCCAAGAAGCCAGAGGCTTTTTTAAAAAAAAACCCAACTTCATCCTTTTTCAGATATTAGCCTTCTCTGTTGTGTCCCACTTGAATGCAGGTGACTTTGGCCCTAGCTTGTAGTCTAGACTCTGTGCCAGCCTGGTGGTGTATGACATCTGCTAGGTGCTAAGTAAATGTTTGTTGAATGAATGAGTGACTGCAAGCACAGGAATTGTGTGCCCTGTCCAAATGGGAGAGCGCAGTGTGAAAGTGCCTCGGACTGGTTCAAGCGGGTTTGTGAGGATTTATCTCTGATGTTGCCTTTGGACCTAAGTGCCCTTTGCCCTCTTTGTAAGCCCTGCTTTTTTTTTTTTTTAAATTAAGTCTCATATGGACAATATATAGCTGATACTTTATTTTTAAAATATTTTATTTATTTATTTTTGGCTGCACTGGGTTGCTGGGTGTGGGCTTTGTCGAGTTGCAGGGGGCAGAGGTTACCCTTTGTTGTGGTGCAGGCTTCTCATTGTGGTGGCTTTCCTTCTTGTGAAGCATCTAGAGCCCAGGCTCAGTAGTTGTAGTGTGCGGTTGGCCCGCAGCCTGTGGGGTCTTCCAGGACCAGGGATCGAACCCGTGTCCCCTGCATTGGCAGGTGGATTCTTAGCCTCTGGACCCCCAGGGAAGTCCTAAGCCCCGCTTTTGACAAGTGTGTGTGGCACTCCTACTGCTGGGAGACTCGCTCACTTCACAGGTGGGTGGGTGATCACCTGGGTATGGATCAAGAAGCCACCTGCCCTTTGGTGGAGAGTCTGCAACCCTTCTTTTCTTTTGCCATTGGTGCTTGCTTCTCTCTTCTGTATAAGGAAGTGGGGCCTGCAAATCCCGTCATGTCATCATAGTGTGCTGAACTGTTCTCAGCTCAGTATTTCCCCCCGAGGTTAAAATAAATACTGGAGATATGCTGCTTTTGGTTGGTGCGTGCTTGTGGAGCAATTCTGCAAAAAAATGAAAAGGGCGAAGCTTCAGCGCTATCACCCAAGCCCCTCTGAACAGCCTGCCTGCTGGCTTGCCTGATATTTGCTGTAAGTGCTGGGTCACTAAGGAGCCCAGATCAGCAGGGGGATGGTTTTCGGATGTGCATTCAGCTGGCGCTTTGTGGATCTCCGGTCTTCTTCGTGGGGCAGGTAGACAGGTGGGTGATGCCCCTCACATTAGATATTACTGTGGCCCCAGTGCAGTAAATATCTCTTTGGTTTCCCTGAAACTGTGGCGTTGCTTATTCCGGCTGACATAGTCCTGGCGTTTGGAAAAGATGGTCTGGGTGCTGGGACGCTGCTTTTCCCTGCCTCTTTCCTCCTCCACCACGAGCAGCTGTTGTTGTTCAGTTGCTCAGTCGTGTCTGACTCTTTGCAGCCCCATGGACTGCAGCACACCAGACTTCCCTGTCCTTTACTGTCTCCCAGAGTTTGCTCAAACTCATGTTCATCAAGTCAGTGATGTCATCCAACCACCTCATCCTCTGTCATCCCCTTCACCTCCTGCCCTCAATCTTTTCTGGCATCAGGGTCTTTTCCAGTGAGTCGGCTCTTTGCATCAGGTGGCCAAAGTGTTGGAGCTTCAGCGTCAGCATGAGTGAGCACTTGGGGCCGCCTTACTTTCAGTTTTCCGTGCATCTTGGTGAGCTGGAGAGGACTCCGGTGGTCCCATCTGTTAGGCTTTGGAAAGGAAGAGAGCAGAGCAAATATTGTAGTGCAACAGCAAGAGAAGACTGCTAGCTCTGTCTGATACAAGCTCATCACTGAGCCAGGGAATTGGCCATGGTGGGGCGATGGGGTAGGAGGGATGGGTCTCCACAGGCTGGTGGTTGGTGCGGTGGGGCAGTAACTGGAAGACTCCATTGACCTTTACTCTGAATCTTGGGTTGCTCTGCTCTCCCCTCCCCTGGTCCCTGCTGGTAAAACCATCCACCCTTTTGGGCTTTATAACTTCTCTCTCTCCTGGACGCCTTTTCTTTACCCTTGACCCCCATTGATTAAATTGATGTGCAGAAGATTAAAGACTGAATTGGGCTCTTTCTTCCGGGGAGGTGGGGGAGATCCACGCCTGCTGGGACAGGAGCTTCCAACATTGCCCAGGGCGGCAGGAGGCTTTCAGGTCTGGACCTTTGTGCCAGTAGAGGCCGGCCAGCTGAGATAAAGAGGATGGGAAATGAGGTCCCCTTCTCCTTGAGACACACGATAGTTAAAGGGCAAAGGTGAGGGCTTGCTCTCCCATCATTGCGGACTCCATTTGGCCATCCACTTGCAGAGAGCATCTATGATACCTCCCTCCTCACCCTCACCCCCACCCTCCCACCACACACCCTCCCCCACCAACCCGGGCTGAGCAAGAGGTGGCTCCAGAGTCCCTTTCCTGGCACCTGATTGCAGGCCTGGGTCTGTGAACCTGCTGGGTGACCTGGCCCACATGGATCCCATGGATCTCTTGCACTTTTTTCAATAACTTCTTGGAGAAATTTATAGGTGAGAAATATGATGGTTCTCCGAGGAGAACATTCAAATGAGACAGCTTGTTTGAATCCTTGTGAAAGATTCCAGCATCACTGCTTTCTCAGTGGGATTTGCTTACTGATATTGGAGGGCTGGAGTCAGTCTGGCAGCTGTCCGCCCTGTTTAAACTAGCGATGGGAATCATATACTGCTTGTTAGGCACTCCACATCTACCCAACCACACACACACACACACACACACACACACACACACACACACATATTTACCCAGTGCTTTGTCTTTACCAGACCTCCTGTTAAGCACTTTTCACACATTATTTCGTTTAATCCACACGGCAGCCTTTGAAGTCGGTACAGCAGTTCTCTCCATTTTGCACACGAGGAAACAGACCCCGGAAAGTTAAGTCTCATCTGTCTGGCTCTGAGACCCACGGTCTTTCCCTTTACCCCAGCACGTCGGTGAAGTCAGCACGCCCTCTTCTTGCAAGAGTTTCATCAGATGCACTCTAACCGACTGATCGCTGTCATCTGCACATCCTCTGGGCCACACCCAGCTCCTCCTCCTTCCCTGCTTCCCGGGATGGAGCCCAAGGCATTTAGACTAGCAGGCTTAGGCTGTTTGTACTCTCCCAGCACCTTGCGAAAGGCTAGTACCTGGGAGAAATAAGGATGCTCTCTTTGCTGCTACCATTAGGAAGCCCTACAGCGAAACTGAACTGTTGAATCTTCTAACTGAGGGACTGTCACATTCTGAAAGTGGAAAATCTCAGTTTCTATAGGCTATTTATAGCCCCCGCCCCCCACCCCTATCCCCTTGGCTGCTTCCAGTGCTGTGAATTCCCTGGGGTTAGGAACCTTGAGTCAAAGGCAGACCTTTGCTTCCTGCCAGCTCCATCCAGCAACAACATTTTCTCTGAACAGAGATGAGGCTGTTCAGAGAGATCATGAGTATGTCAAATATTTTGTCGTTTTCAGTATCAGTATTCAGTCATTTCTGCGTTTTCCCCAGCATTCCACCCCCCCCCCCCACCGAAAACTTTCCTTGAGTGTTTCTTGCCTCCATTCAGGGTTCTCGGGTCCACTGGGGACTGGGCACCTTTTCCTCCCCTCCCCATTCCTGTGGATGTCTGCATTCCTCAGCCTGTTCTTCCGCTGGGAACGTGTTCTCAGGACATTCCCTTCTCTCGCACATTATTCTCCAGCCTCAGACTATTTGGAATGTGCTCTTATGACAGTTTCAGAATGCAGTGATATTATAGCCATAGGAAATAGATGTTCCCACACTTTCAAAGTTGGACTCTTTGGCCCAGTCTCAGGGCTGGGTTGCCAAATAGATGTTGCTTGTGTTGTTTTTATTATTGCTGTTGTGTTTTAACTGGGCCCCTGAGTGTTGCTGGGCCCTCCAAAATGCACCCTAATGTAGGCTGGAGTATTGAAACACAGGCGACCTCTCTGATCGTCTGGCCCAGCGTTTTCTAACTCCACAGCCCAGTTCCTGTCTGCTCATTACAGCCCTTGCTGAGACCTCTGATGTCATTTCCTGATTCACTTTCTCCTGTAGAAGTTTAGCAATTTCCTGCGGTGTCCCTCTTGCTCACCACCGATGCTGCCGTCCCCAGCTCTATCCTGGAGGGTGACAAGACAGCACAAGAAACACCTTCCTGACTTTTTTTCTGAAGCAGAAACCTTGGAATTCCCTGTCCTGCTAACACCAAGTCACGTGAAAGAAAAATCTCCAAATGTACAAATGGATGAAAAATTTTTTTTTTTTTTTTCAGTTCTGAACTGCAGGAGATTATAGTGGATTATTTCATCCTGGGACCAGTACCGTTTAAGACTTTATCTCCGATATCACTTCTGTCGTTTGTATTTATCTCAGAAGTATCAGACCAATCAGGCAGATGACTTTCCCTTATTTCCCTCTATTTTTTTTTTTTTTCTGTATCTTCAAACCCATGATCTTAAAAATAAGACATCCAGTACACTAAGCCGGAGTTTTCATGACTTAATAGCTCTTTAGCTTTTCTTTAAAAACTCTGTTTATCCACCTTTTCATTCATTTGTCTAAACATTTAGCTTAAACACGTCAGTCTCATCTCCCAGAGTTCAAGAAGGAAAATTCCACTGGGTTGGGGGTGGGGGGTGGCCTTTGTTGGGGGTCCTTGCTTCCCTTCCCCAGAGCACTTGGTGGGCTGTGTCGCAGAGGTCACAGAGGCTGTATCATAGAGGCTGTGTCGCAGAGGGTGTAGCAGCAGCAGGAGCGAGGCACTGACTTGGCTGTGAATCTTCAGCTGACCCCCAGGACAGGGGCTCCTTTTATGAAGACCAGAGAGCAAAGAACCAAACCCACAAGGGAAAGAAAGAGCCTCTCTTAGAGGAGGTTGCAATAGGAAGTAAGAAACCCAACTAGGTTGGAGGGCGCCAAAGCCCTCTGGGTAGGTACCAAGCTTTTAAGCAGTTGTGATGGGTAGAATAGGGCTTTATTAGATTTAAGACTTTGAAACACCAAGAAGTCCCAAGAGAGCTATAATTTAAGCATGGTTTTGCTTCTTTATGGACTCTGGAGAATTGAGAAATTTTTTCTCAGCTTCAAAACTTCTGCACTGGGGATGGGGGTATGTGTGGAGTTAAATAGCTTTCCTCCCTGCTAAATAAAGTAACATGTACTTCCTGTATAAAAATTTGGAAAATATGAAAAACATACAGATGTAGATAAAATTTGCCCATAACCTATGGATAATAGCTGCTAATATTTTAGTGTCTGGATGTCAGTCTTTTTCTATCCAAATACAGAAATATAAAAACAATATTTAGAGGCCTTGGGTTCATATTCAAAATTGTGTTATTGTATCTTAAAGCTTATGGTGAGTTTTTTTCCTAATTTATTTAAAATTGTGTGAAAACATAGTTTTTTAAAGATTGTGCAGCATTTCCTTATGTGAATATCCTGTCACTTCTTATTACCTAATCATTGGAATGTTCAGGGTATTTCCAACTTTTTGTCACTATAAATTCAGTTGTAGTTGCTATCTTTAATTTTAATC
Organism: Ovis aries; assembly: GCF_016772045.2. Classification (NCBI taxonomy): domain Eukaryota; kingdom Metazoa; phylum Chordata; class Mammalia; order Artiodactyla; family Bovidae; genus Ovis; species Ovis aries. The sequence goes on from NC_056079.1 coordinate 33,116,579, forward strand.
TGTATTTGCATCTTTGTTTATTTACTTGGATGGAATGCTGGAAGTAGAATTATTGGGTCAGAGGGTATAAACTGTGCATTTTTGTTTCGTATTGCCCTCTTGTTTCATATTGCCAAGTTTCTTTCCAGAAAGGTTGCTACTCCTGTCCCGGGTGTGTGAAAATTCTAGGCAGTGTCCTCAAGTAGATGTCATGTGTTTCCGGCTTCAGCCTTCTTACTTTTCTTCCCCACTGGTGCATCAGTCTTCTGCTGGGACATGTTCTACTTTCTTGGGGTCTTGGTCCCAGTGATCTATTATATATATATATATTTTTTAAATTAAAAAATATTTATTTGTTTGGCCGTGCCAGGCCTTAGTTGCAGTGCCTGTCCTCTGGTTTCCTGATTAAGGATCGAACCCAGGACTCCTGCATTGGGAGTGTGGAGTCTGGACCACCAGGGAAGTCCTAGTTATCTGTTAGATATTAATGAGCCTGATGAAGATGTCAGTTGCCTCAGTTCCTAGGGGACGATTTTATTGGCTTGAATCTCCTCCTGTGACGGAGCCAAATGCCCTGGAAGGAGCAGTGGAGCGACGTTTGGGACAGGGGTGTTGCCCGATACGCTCATCTCATTGAAAGGTGGGCAGCCGTTGACTACTTCTCCTGACCTTTATTTCATCAGTGGGCAAGTGTTGGCCAGGAATTTCAGGTTAGGCCAGGTTGGCATTTAACTTATTTTCTGCTGCTGATCAGCAGGCAAACTCCACACAAAGTCCCTTTCTTTCTAAAAGTTTCACTTTTATCATGAATTAAATATTTAACATATTTTCACCTGCAGCACATACTTGGAAACTTACAAGACACCTAGATTATGTAAAACTTGTCTCTTTTACTTTTCATTATGAACCAGTGTTTTCTTACTTGGATTATGTGAAGCCATGTTTTGTTTTTTTTGACGTGTGTGTGTGTGTCTGTGTGTGTGTGTCTGTGTGAAAGGGAGAGAGAGGAAGAGAAATGGATTGTGTGCACACATAATTTTGATTTTCATTAAACAAAGTCTAGGAAGGAAGATGAAGCAGGAAGCAAACATGAGAAAATGTTCTGCCTCCCTGGCGTTGTTATATATTTAAACTAGCCACAGTTGAAAATAAGAACATTCAGTGTATGTAGGATTATAGCAGTGTAACAGTATGTTGCTGGCTGCAGTGTAAACAGATGAAATAATTTTAGAAAGTAATTTTGTAATGGGTGTCAAGAGTTATAAAAGATCATAACCTATGATCTAGTCTTATTATGACTTAGAATTTATGTGGTATCCGAGTGCAAAAGAAGAAACAACGTATAAAAACATGAATTTTAGCATTAGAAAAATTGGATATCATCTAACTGTCTAATCATGGAGACATGGTTTAAGTAAATTATAGTAAGTCCAGTCCAGTGATGTTATGCAACCATTAGAAACACTGATTATAAAGACAGGGTAGGAACATGGAACATGTTTATGACATAATTGAAAGTTTTAAGAAGGTTGATTATGTGGATAGGGGCATGAAAAAGCATGCAAAAGTGTAAACGATTGGCTGGAGTGATTTTTGTTAATGCCAGCATTGTTATATGGTGAGTTTTGTACAAACAGAAAACACTAGAGAGGTTGGCGTGCTTTGGAAGGAGAGGGTGCTGAAGGGGGTGTACTGAGGGCCCTTCCTGCACACAGTTTGCCCTCCATGCGTTGAGCTCCTTGCTAGGTGGTCTTGGCATTGCAGGTGGAGGGGCTGGTCTGAGCGAATGCTGCCTGGTGGTCTGACCCGACAATGAGAACACTTGCCATGTTGTCCCAAGAGATGGGACCAGAGTCATTGTCTGGTTGAGGGTCCCAGGATATGGAGTGTGTGTGTGGGGCAACTCCTGGGACGTATCCCCCAGTGTTGCCATTTACCTTTTATTTTTACTTTGGGGAACTTGGTTAAAATGAAGAGTTTACAGGACAGGCTAGACTGTTACACCTGAGGAGTGTTATGAGAGCTGGAAAGGACGTTTTGAAGGGGTGAGAGTATGTGCGTGTTTCATCAAGGTGTCCTGCCCCCTTATGGACTGGGGGCTCTTTCTCCCCTCCAGGCCAGATGGTTGGGGCTGGGCCAGGGACTTGGGGGGCTGGAGGCAGAGTGAATTGTCTTTGAGGAGCCTCTGCGGGAAAGAGGGGAGCAGACCCCGGAGACTTGGTTGATGATGGAGGCAAGCTGAAGAGGTAGGGAGACGGGATTTGGAGTCAGGGGCGGCTGGCGCCCTGTACCAAATCTTAGCAGCTGCTGGGACGAGGATGCGCTGCCAGAAGACTGGGCTCAGGACCTCAGGTTTGCGTGTCACTTCTGTGTGGGCTGATCTAACCGCATTTCTGTGTGATGCTTCGTTCTCCTGCCGCTCATTCTGCGTCCCCCCACCCCTCCCACCTCCCACAGGATGATGAGCTCTGTGACTCAGCTGCTTCTTAGGACATCTGAGCAGCTTTTTTTCGCTCCCCCGCCCCGCCTCCCCGGGCTAGAACCACACTCAGGAGATACGTAACCAAAATTCTTCTTTTTATTGTCTTGCCTTTTGATCCCTGTGAGTCCTCTCCCTCCCTTGAAAAAAGTGAAAGTGAGTTGCTCAGTGATGCTGGACTGTGCGACCCCATGGACTGTAGCTTGCCAGGCTCCTCTATGCATGGGGATTCTCCAGGCAAGAATCCTGGAGTGAGTTGCCATGCCCTTCTCCAGGGGATCTTCCCGACCTAAGGATCAAACCTGGGTTTCCTGCATTGCAGGCAGATTCTTTACCAGCTGAGCCACCTGGAAAGCCCAATCTTGGATCCATGCAAATAGGCAGCCCCCTGTTCACAAATGTTGATGATGGAAAGAGTTTCTTCTCTGGCATCTGACTTCGGTAAAAGACACTGATTAATCCTGTGGGCTAAAGAGAGGATATTGGAAAGGAAGCGTGAAGACAGATGCCAGTATTTTGGTCGACTGTGTTATCCGCTGCAGTTTATACCCTTCCTCTTAGAGATGTCCCAGGAGTGATGACAGCCCCGAAGCCCCTGGAACCTCTGTCGCTGTGGCCGGGCTGGCATCATGAGAATTTGCTGAGCTTTCCTGGGGGATGGGTGTACACTTACTGCAGGGCTGACCCAGCCTTTCTGCCCAGGACTCCTGATTTCCCCTGATTCCCTGGCGGAAACTGCATCCTTTCTCAGGGATCCATCCACTTCCTCTCCAACCAGCCTCTGACCTCTCTCCCCCAATCTTTGACCTGGCATCTGCAAGACTCGAAGTCCCTCCCGCGGCATTCGCTCCTTAACCATTGGCTTAAAAAGCCCGTCTCATCTCCCTTTCCTGAACTCACTGCCGGGCCAGTTGTGAGACTAGAGCTGGGATGGAGGCTTAGTTTGGGAAGCTGCCCACAGGGACCTCAGACCACATGGTGCACTGTGCGCGGGGAAGCGGGGTGTCTCCCCCATCCCCACTCTTGGGGTCCCTCTGCTATTTCCTTCTCCTCTGCCATCTTCTAAAGCCTCTTCTTTCCACTTTTTCTCCCTTTCTCATCTCTTCTTTTACACTCTCTTTCTAGCTGTGCTGTTTCATCTTTGTCCTGTTTCTCTGGCCCACTATATTTTTTGTACCCCATCATTACTTAGTGAGTTACCACCAGATCCCTGACCTGTCTGCCTCCTGCCTGAATCGTCTGCCCCACGGCCCAATTTCTGCCTGACCTTACCTAGAATCTGGGATTTGCTCTTCCCTGGCATCTTGGTGTGTGAGCAGAGTATTTCTTTCCCTTGGGACAGCCTCTCAGCTCCGCAGGGCCCCTTAGAGAGTCCATCACAGCATCATCAACATCCTTAGAATCCGCCTCACCTTTTGGGAATGCGTGTCTCTGCCTGTGGGACTTTCCTCCTGGCCTGGAGGCCTGCAGGTGTGGCATCTCCACTCACAGGCTAACCCAGGGTCTGCAGGGCATGGCCCGAAGCCAGCCATCTCTCTGAGCTTAGTCATAGGCTCGGGGCCATGGCGGGTTTGTGTCACTGTGAATTTTGCTTTCTTGGAGCCAATGCCATTCTCTCAATTCATCCCACCCTCTCCTTCCCCCACTGTGTCCACAGGTCTGTTTCCTGTGTCTATTCAAGTGGGACCACGGGTGAGTGGGGTCTGTCCCCAAGGGTCTGACAGTCGTGTGGGGTTTTCTAACCCCCGGGCATTGCATCCCACTTCTGCAGTGTACTGTGCTCTCAGCTGGGACGTGCCTGCCTGTTGGAGGGCGCTTATCCTCGTGGGGAAGAGAACGGGGCTTTTACATCGGCTAATCAGACAGGAGGAAACCAGAACTGGGGAGGCCCAGGGCGTGGCTTGTCTCAAATCGCTGGACCCTGTTCTGCATTCAGGGGAGCTGTTTGCAGATGGGTGTTCTTCTGCTCTCTCACTCTTCCGATGACAAATGGCTTCTGGGAAATAGTGAAGTGAAGGAAGTGAGGCCAGGGCTGAGGCCTCTGGGGGCTGCTCTCTGCACCTGAATTCCCAGCAGAGTTTATCCAAGTATTTGTACTGGAGCTTAAGTCCTTTCTGGACTTCCCTGGTGGCTCCGTGGTAAAGAAGCCATCTGCTTTGCAGGAGATGCCAGAGACATGGGTTTGATACCTGGGTCGGGAAGATCCCCTGGAGAAGGGCATGGCAACCCACTCCAGTTTTCTTGCTTGGAGAATCCCATGGACAGAGGAGCCTGGCGGGCTACAGTCCACAGGGTTGGAAAGAGTTGGACACAACTGAAGCGACTGAGCAGTAATTCTTTCTGTGATATTTTCTTTACATGTAAAGTTGGGTTATGACCTACTTTACAAGGCTTTTCTGAAAAGTGATAATAATGCTTAGTGTTTATCAGTGCTTCATGTCTGCCAAGCATTTCAGTTCAGTTCAGTCTCTCACCTGTGTCTGACTGCAGCACCATGGACTGCAGCACACCAGGCTTCGCTGTCCATCACCAACTCCCAGAGCTTACTCAAACTCATGCTCATCAAGTCGGTGATGCCATCCAACCATCTCATCCTCTGTCATGCCCTTCTCCTCCTGCCTTCAATCTTTCCCTGCGTCAGGGTCTTTTCAAATAAGTCAGTTCTTCGCATCAGTTGGCTGAACTATTATTGGAGCTTCAACATCAGTCCTTTCAATGAACACCTAGGGCTGATCTCCTTTAGAATGGACTGATTGGATCTCCTTGCAGTCCAAGGGACTCTCAAGAGTCTTCTCCAACACCACAGTTCAAAAGCATCAATTCTTCGGCACTCAGCCTTCTTCACAGTCCAACTCTCACATCCATACATGACCGCTGGAAAAACCATAGCCTTGACTAGACGGACCTTTGTTGGCAAAGTAATGTCTCTGCTTTTCAATATGCTATCTAGGTTGGTCATAACTTTTCTTCCAAGGAGTAAGCATCTTTTAATTTCATGGCTGCAGTCACCATCTGCAGTGATTTTAGAGCCCCCCCAAAATAAAGTCTGACACTGTTTCCACCATTTCCCCATCTATTTCCCATGAAGTGATGGGACCAGATGCCATGATCTTCGTTTTCTGAATGTTGAGCTTTAAGCCAACTTTTTCACTCTCCTTTTCACTTTCATCAAGAGGCTTTTTAGTTCCTCCTCACTTTCTGCCATAAGGGTCCCATTACTCTCCCCGTTTTACAGAGGCAGAAACTGAGGCCTGGAAAGGTTAGACAGTTTGTGGCCACACAGTCAGTAAGGGGCCAGAACTGGGAATAGAACTCAGGCCCCTGACCCAGAGTCTGGGCTTACATTCTCCGTGAGTGTGAAGATGCTTCGCACTCTGCCTGGCACATAGTGGAGCCTCAGGGAAGTTAGTTGAATACATGTTAATGGATTTTGGTGACCATTTGTGGAACAGAGTTGGTGGACATTTCCGGAATCTGATTGGGGTGGGATGTCTGGGGCCCTGGGGAAGAAGGATGCCCGTGGGAGAGGGTGCCGGCCTCCCTGCTGGCAGAGGTGAGTCAGCCAGAGCGAGGCACCCGCTTCGCCCTTCTTCTCACAGCCTCTCCCTTCCCGCCATGCAGGGTGATGTGAGCAGAGCCCCGGAATGCCTTATGTGGATCGGCAGAACCGAATCTGTGGGTTTCTGGACATCGAGGAGAATGAGAACAGCGGCAAGTTTCTGCGGAGGTACTTTATTCTGGACACGCAGGCCAACTGCCTGCTCTGGTACATGGACAACCCCCAGGTGAGAGGTGGCATGGGAGGGCACAGGTGGCTGCCCGGTCATCACTGGGGGGTCCTCTCTCTTGGGCAATACAGCCTACTGGTCGGAAGGGAGGGGAGAAATCCCACAACACACACATATACACAACACACACAATACAACATACAACACACATGTAACATACAACACACATGTAACACACAACACACACAAATAACACAACACACAACATATAAATACAACACACACAACATACACATACAACACAACACACAACATACACATATAACACAATACACACAATGTAACACACACAACATATACACAACACATACAACATACAAATACAACACACCGCACACACCACACAATACACACAACACATATGTAACACAACATACACACAACACACACAACACATACCATGTACACACACCACAAGCAACACACACACACAACACATACAATGTACACACACAACACACACAGTACACACACATCACATATATCACACACAACACACACATGCAACACACAACATACACACAACACACTCCACACAAACACACAAATACACACAACACACACAACACACAACATACACAACACACACAACATACATATGCAACACACACACAACACACTCCACACACACAATACGCACACACACATATACATGCATAAGAAGCCACCCCAGATTGTAGAAAAGGAAGCTCGTCTCTCCTGCCCCGTGGGGATCTGGTGTCTTTTCTCACCATCAGTAATTTTTTAAAATTTCAATATATTTTATTTAATTATAACTCTATACAGTTTAGTTATTAATGATGGCTATCATTACAACTGGCTTGCAGATTTCCAGAAATGTAACAGCTGACTCCCGTGAGCCAGTGTGAACTGACTCTGTCACAACTATGAAGTAGGTATTGTTATCATCTGTTTTACAGATGAGAAGATAGAGCTTCAGAGAGATTATCTGCTCTTTTTTAAAAATTAGTCTCTATTAGAGTATAGCTGCTTTAAAACGTTTCTCAGTTACTGTTGTACAGCAAAGTGAATGAGCCGTACATATACCTGTGTCTCCTCTTTCTTGGATTTCCTTCCCATTTAGGTCACCACAGAGCATTGAGTTGTGGTCCAGTGGTTAAAACTCTGAGCTACCAGTGCCGGGGGGTGCAGGTTCAATCCCGGCTGGGGAACTAGGCTCTAGCATGCCATGCAGTACAGCCAAAAAATTAAAAATTTTTTTAATTAAGTTAAATTAAAATTTGAAAAAGAGAAAGGATGCAGGAATTTCACCCTTGCAGAGGCTGGCAGCGCTGGATGCTGGCTCTGGGCAGCGGCTTCCTCTTTCCTCTCAGCAGGGCTGAGTCTCATGGCCATTCCCGCTCTTCCAGCCTGGGGCCCCGCCCCAGCAGAGAATGTGACCTGGCTCCCTGAACTGGACAAAGGTTGGACCTGTTTGGATCCTGGGTGGGAGGTGACTCTGGGGGCCACCCAGTTTGCCACAGATGAGAAACGGAGGCTCACATTGGGACTGCCTTTGGCAAGCACACAGCGGAACTGGGTGCCTGGCTCGGGGTTCTGTGGGGGTCAGGCACCGAGACGGCGCCTGAGGCTCTTTAGTGCTGTGCCCGGAATTCCTCGAGTCATCACTAGTCTGGGAAAAAGTTGCCCTGCTCCTGACTGGGGATCTCAGGTCTTTTTTTTCTGGCCCCGTGAGTGCTCTTGGCTCTTTCCTTCCTGCTGCCCTGGATGGGATGGGGCCCCAGAGCCTGGCATGGCCCCTGGACCCGGCAAGGTCATGGCTCACGGCCGTGTTGGGGTTGGGGGCTGGCATGCGGCTGAGGGTCGGCTTTCGTTCAGAGATTTGGGAAGAGGAGAGGCTGAGTGTTAGGGGAAGGCTTTGTGCCGTAAGATGTGAAAGTGCAAAATATCCGGGGGCTCACCCACTAGAGACCTTTGGCATGTGTCCTGTGGATCCGATGGCTGAGAGAAAACGCTATAGATACGGACAACCTACTCAGGTCACTGCCACCAGCTGCCTTTTCCCGGAAAGTTATTGTTGCTCAGTCACTCAGTCGTGTCCGACTCTTTTGCAGCCCCATGGACTGTAACCTGCCAGGGTCCCCTGCCCATGGGACTTCCTAGGCAAGAATGCTGGAGTGGGTTGCCATTTCCTCCTCCAGAGGATCTTCTTGACCCAGGCATCAAACCCGTGTCTTCTGGCCTTGGCAGGCGGATTCTTAACCGCTGAGCCACCTGGGAAGCCCCTTTCAGGGAAAGACTTAAATAGAAGCCCCGTGGTTCACCCACATCCCTGGTAGCCCTTCTGTGGGTGTCTTTCACTTAAAATGCTGAGCGTGCAGAGTGAAACCCACACACAATCTCTCCCATTCTGGGTGGATCAGGAATGCTGGCCTCCTAGGATGTGTTGGTCTTGGGTTTGCCTTCGGGCTCTGCTGCACCATTTTCCCGGCATTGCTCTGCACGGGTGCCCACGGCTGGGGCAACATGTCCGCTGGGAAAGGAAGTAGCATTTAAGGTGCTGCCTCCCCACCATGAGAGGGATTGCAATCAAGTCTTGGATGCCAGTAGACTTGGCTTCTGACGGGCCAGGCCTGAGCCCTGGGCTGGGGTCTCTGGGTCTTATCCTTCCCCTTTTCTCTCTTTGTGTACCTTCTGCTCACCTGTCTTATTAGCTCAGGGGATTAGCTCTTGCTTTCTACTAGGACTGTTTTTAACCCGAATTCATGTGCTTGGGTGGGGTGGGAGGGAGGCTTAAGAGGGAGGGGCTATATGTATGCTTATAGCTGATTCATGTTGTTGTATGGCGGAAACCAACACACCATTGTAAAGCAATTATCCTCCAATTAAAAACAAATGAAAAAAAAAATTCAGGTGCTAAGGGAATCCTGCCCAGCTCTCTTCCCCTGAGAGTGGATGGATCACCCAGGACCACCGGGTCACCGTCTCAGATCTGGACTGTTACCAGTGCTCAAGAGTTCCCTGGCTCTGTGCTGCCCTCTGATCGGCTGTCTGTGGTTCTAGAACCTACAATTCCCTGGGATACTATGCCTTGGGCCTCCTTGCCAGGGTCTCTGGGGTCCACCTCTGAGGCTCTTCCCACCCTGCCCAGGGCAGCCTCCTGAGCCTCTCTGACCCCCTGCACTGTCAGGATGCTCTCTGTGCTACAGCCTTCTTCGAGTCTGGATTACAAATAGAGCTTGGGTCCCTGCTCGGGATTCTTTACATTTCCCGTGGAAGCAGAGGTTTCAGCTGGCTGGCAGATGCCTAAAAAAGGATAGACTTGCTGTGACATAGCAATAGTTCAGAACATCGTACTTCAGTTGTTAGCTTTAGCCCTTCATTTGTGTTAATGGCCAGACAGCTATCCTCTCTAAAAGCTAGATCTTTCTGTAAGCTGTAAAATGGTAGAGTGAGCATTTATTGCTATGTGCCAGGCACTATTCTAAGGACTTCTTTGTTTTTTTTTTTCCTTTGAGTATATGCATGATTTTTGGCTTCCCTGGTGGCTCAGACGTAAATAATCCATCTGTAATACAGGAGACCTAGGTTTGATCCCTGGGTTGAGAAGATGCTCTGGAGAAGGGAATGGCTACCCACTCCAGTATTCTTGCCTGGGGAATTCCATTGACAAAGGAGCATGGCAGGCTACATGTAGACCATGGGGTCACAAAGGGTCAGACACAACTGAGCAACCGACATGTAAATACATGGTTTTATTGCATAATAGTTTGTAGACATTTTGGGTACAAGTACTCTAGGACCTTTTCCAACAGTAATATTTAGAAAAATGTTTTTATTGTCTTTGCCTCACTCTCAGACTTATACTTTTATTTCTTAAATTTTATTGGTGTATAATTGATTTATAATGTTGTGTTAGTTTCAGGTATATAGCAAAGCGAGTCAGTTATTTATATATATATATATATACATATATACATGTATCCACTCTTTTTAAGATTCTTCTTCCATACAGGGTCGTTGGGTTTTCATTTCATTCTGACAGGTCTAGTTGGCAGGCATCACTGTCCTCATTCTAAAGGTGGGGTGGGTGAGGCAGAGAGGGGAGGAAGTTTGCCCGTGGTTATGTCATAAGAAAGTGGCTGAGCCGGGATCCTAACCCCGGCTATCTGACACCAGCTCCCCTGCTATTATGGCCGGGGCAGTCACCTTAGTGTTGCTTGGGAGGAAGGAGAGCTTGCAAACGTGAGTCTCTGATTGAGATAAAGAAGGCCAGGACACTCTCAGGGCTGGGAGGTCCTAGAGGGCATGTGCTTGTCTGGCTTTTGATCCCCAGTGTCCAGTATTTGATAAATGTGAGCTCATTGAATGAATGAATGAATGAACGAGGCTGTTAAAGAGATGCCTTTGTGAAATGGAGAGTGTCCAACACTGCTCTCCTGGGCCTGGGACGAGAGCCTGTACCAAGTGAAAGCTCTGCAGAGTGAGGTGAAGCAGAGAGCAGGGGGTCAGAGAGAGGGGTGGAAGGTGATCCCCAAGAGCAAACCTGGGTAAGGTTGGTCCTTCCCTGTGGAGAGGGACACTGGGGAATGTGTGTCGTCACTGAACGTCTTAAGTTTATAGGGAAAAGGAGACACCTACTATAATGGTTTCGGTATTTAATAAGCTGGGTTTTTTTTTTTTTTTTTTTCCTGAACCCAAGTCTCTGATCTATGCCTGTTTAAACCCCTTGGAAGTCTCTGGGAGCCTGTTTTTACTACCGCTGCTACCAGTATCACTGGCTGCAGTTATATTCACTGAGTGGGTGTGGTATACCAGCCATTGTGCAAAATGCTTTGCATGTTATCTCGTTAAGGTCCTCTCAGTAATCCTGGGACCTGGGAAATCCAGCATTTCCTCTTCAAGGTGCAGAGATGGTCAGCAGCTTTGTTCAAGGTCATGCAGGTGGTAAACACAGAGCCAGGTCTGTCTCACTCCAGTGTCTACCCTCTTCACCTTTTTAAACAATATTAATTTGGCTGCATGAGATCTTTCAGTTGCGGCATGCAGGCTCTTTGTTGTGGCATGCAGGATCTAGTTCCCTGCCCAGGCTCTCTGCGTTGGGAGCTCAGAGTTTTAACCACTGGACCACCAAGGACCACCACTGGTCCCTGTATTCTTCACCTTTGTCTGCCTCTTTCCACCTGATACATGTGCTCAACCCCATGCTGATGCGGAGGAGATGACGTGGAGGGGAATTCAGAGAGGTCTTTGCCACCAGAAAACTTGAGATTTTGTTGGCAAAATGAAAACAGCATACATAAAACTACAGTGGTAAAAATGCCAATCCGTCTTTACAATAAGGTAGCATGTCATCGGACTTCCCTGGTGACTCAGACGGTAAAGAATCTGCCTGCGATGAAAGAGACCTAGGTTCCATCGCTGGGTTAGAAAGATCCCCTGGAGAAGGGAATGGCAACCCACTCCATTATTCTTGCCTGGAGAATTCCATGGACAGAGAAGCCTGGCGAGCTATATAGTCCATGGAGTTGCAGAGTTGGACACAACTGAGTTACTCTCACACACACACACACACACACACACACACACACACACACACACACCATGTTGTTAAAGTGAACAGCCCAGATGCCACTAGTTTGGGTGCAGGAGAAGGAGCTGCAGTTTTCCTCTGTGCTGCTGGTCCAGGGAAGATGGAGGGCCTGGAGGTGGAGTCTCGGATGGATGGGCCTGGGAGACGAGAGATCAAGGATCAGGTTCTGACTCTGGCCCTGAGGTGTTTGGTATGTTAGGCAAGTCATCGTGGGCCCTTTGGGTGATCCTTAACCCGGCCTTTCACCCTTCCATTTCCTAAGGGACTGAGACTAGAGTGGGATCTTTGAAATTCAGCATCATTATTTATCACATATTTGCTAAATATGCCCCATATGCCAGGCACCGGCCTAGATGCTGACGCTGCAACTGTGCCTAAGACAGAGTCTGGGCCTTTTGTGCAGCTTGCACTGTAGGTGAGGAGACAGAGGATTAGATGAAATTGAGGCAGGGAGAAAACTGCTGGGCCCCCCTTCATGGAGGGGTGGCTTAGATCCAGGTCTGCAAGGATGAGGGAGGTTAGAGTCGTAATGGCTACAGGTGATGCACATTTGTTGTGCAGTTTGCAGGTTGAAGTGTTTTCACTTAACAGTAGCCTGGAGCGCTGCAGTCCATGGGGTCGCAAAGAGTCAGACACGACTTAGCGACTGAACAGTAACAATCTCTTTCGATTGCTGTGCACCCTGTCTGGAGCAGAGCCGAAGTGGATAAGGAAACAAGGGGACAAGGAAACTGCCACTATAGAGCAGGGGTGGCACCCAGGAGAAAAGGCGAGCTTGCCTGCCTCAAGGGTGTTCAGGGTTCTGAGTTCCCCAGAAGACCAAGACTCACCGAAGCTAGGATTCGTAGCAAGCTCTTTATTAAGAAGAGAGCTGGCAACAGGACAGGGAATGGGAGGGAGCAGATAGGGCCAGCGCTCCTGCAGAAGTTGGCAAGCGATGGGCTTAGCCTTATGTTCTGGGGGACTCGAAGTTGTCCCAAGGGGGCTGGCTTCCGCATCCCCCAGGCTGGACTGTCAGGGTTCCGGCCCTCTGCAGGTGGACAGAATGGATCCAGTAGCTGAGGACAGCCCTCAGATGCAAAACAGAGATAGGAGGCCATCGCTGCATCTGCTGGGGAGGGTTGGTCGTGGGTGTGTGTTCGGCGGGTATGTGTGCCAGACCAGGTACAGCCTTGAGTGCCTGATAAAGAGTCTAGAATCTGTGTGCTGAAGTATGCAATCAAGTTGCTTTTAACTCCAGACAGAGGGCACCAAACAGGTAGAGGATGAAACCCATTAGCTCTAAAGGACCCTATAAATGGAAAGTTTCAATATTATTGATTATGGCCCCTGACTTGGTTCATGCATTTAAAAATCAATCTGCTGACAACGTCAAGGACACAGATAATGCCTGAATAGGGACAGACATTGGCTAGATTTCCTGTCAAACATTGCACTGAAGTCATGGCAGGTGTATTTTACTTTAACGTTGATCCCTATCATGACAGAAAAGGAGAAGTTCCTTCGTTAGGCTGCTCTACTCTGTTACCGACTGAGTAACCAGCTCTGTTTCAGTTGCGTGGCAACACTTACATTCCACTCTTGTGATGCCCATTTGGATAAGTAATTGGGAGACTAAATTATATGGCCCCAAACAAAGGATAAATCGAAGCATGAAAACAGTATTATTGCACTTAGACAGTTGTTCTTGTCAGATTTACTCCATAGATTGTGTTTTCTCTCTTTTGCCAAAAAAATAGGCAGATGTTTTTATTTTCCAAAGGCCATGATGTGAATTGTGGATCACCATAGTATCCAAAAAGATGACATCTCTCCTGGTAACTCTTGGACCCTGATAAAAGCCCTTTGCTTTTTTTTTTTTTTTTTGAAGCTGAAAGCAGTTCTTTCCTTTGAAAGGGACGGAGAGCTTTAGCTGTATTGACATAAAGATGGATATTTGGCAGCATTTTAGTAGAAAGAATATGAAAGAGTGGTAGAAAATGATATTAACATGTACTATGGCATGAACAATAATTTTGTCTTAAAGGCTAGGCAAAATTGCCATGTTTAAAAACTTGTGCTTTTTGTATCAGAATCCTCCTTGAGCAAAATTTCGCTGAAATCCAACAATATTAAAAAGATTTTGGGGGAGTATACTATTTTATTAACAATTAATTTCTTTACCGAGAGTTCAAGTATGTACTCACTTTATGTTCAGATTTTTGAAATGAACGTAAAATGGAGCAACAGCTTTAAGGTTGCGGTGTATTGAACGCCGCATAGCATACTCACCAAGGACGCAATCTAGGGGAGTGCTGTAACTATGCACTTAGGAGCCCAAGTACAGGGAACAGCCCTGGAATCTGAAGAAAAATCCACCATTCAAGACTGAACAGAGGCCCTTGGTTGCTAATAGAGTCTCTCCTTGACTTCAGACTTGACACAAACCGAGGGAGTCTGTCAGGGTACAAAGCCCAGCGGATTCAGGATGAGCAGTAACAGGACAGATTGGTTCATGCCAGTTTGGATTGAGGGGGTGGCTGGAGGCTGGGAAACGTGGCAGTTCAAGGCCGGGAATGGTAGATGGGAACAGCCGTTCTTCTGAGCGTTGCTGATTTCAAACAAGTTCAAACAATGTTTAAAAGATTTTGGGGAAATTTGCTGTCTGTCCAGTGGTTAGGACTCAGTGCTTTCACTGCTGTGGGTCTGGGTTTGATCCCTCGTAGGGGAACTAGGGTCCCTCCAGGGATTTTATGCGGCTTGGCCAAAGACTTTTGCACGATATGCTGAACCTATGATAATGCCAAGAACCAGGAAGATAACTTGCTTTTAAAAATGGTCAGTACATACACATGGTATATAATTCAGAATCTGGGAGAACTGATTTAGTGACCAGTTTCTCCCTCCCACTCCTGGCCCCCAGTCACGTGTCCCGCTCACCAGAGGCGGCCAGTGTTTCCACGTTCTTGTGTGTCTGTCTAGAAATATTCTCAGCATATAACTTTCGTGGTGTAACTTTCACATCTGCAGAAATTTGGGGGACAGAGTGTTTTTAATGCATGGATTTTATGTAATTGGTATATTAACTATCCATGTAAACACATGATTTCAAGGGCTAAGTGGAATTTCTGGCATGCTTTTGTCCATTCTGGGTTAGAGTAAGAATGCAGAATTCCTTTGGGGAAAAAAAAAAAAAAAATTCCCCAAAGAAGATTTCAAGCAACAGATCTCTCTTTTTTTTTTTTTTCCCCACCAAAAAGCAAATTCTGCTTAAGGTAAATTATTAAGAAGTTGGTGTTTTAAGAATTAAAATAGTGTAGGGACTTTTTGAGACTTAGCATAGAATACTATAAGTGCTCTGTGTGCTTTCTTTGTTAATGTTAGTCATTTAGAAAGCTTCTTGTTTTTATAACAAGATGTGCTTTGTTTAAATTAAAAAGAAGTAAAAACTAAGAAGCACTTTGGGATAATCATGTTAGTCGTTTGCATTCAATTCAGTTCAGTCGCTCAGTTGTGTTCAACTCTTTGCAACCCCATGGACGCAGCACACCAGGCTTCCCTGTCCATCACCAATTCCTAAAGCCAGCTAAAACTCATGCCCATCCAGTCAGTGATGCCATCCAACCATCTCATCCTCTGTCATCCCCTTCTCCTCCCACCCTCAATCTTTCCCAGCATCAGGGTCTTTTTGAAAGAGCCAGCTTTTTGCATCAGGTGGCCAAAGTATTGGAGTTTCAGCTTCAACATCAGTCCTTCCAATGAATATTCAGGACTAATTTCCTTTAGGATGGACTGGTTGGATCTCTTTGCTGTCCAAGGGACTCTCAAGAGTCTTCTCCAACACCACAGTTCAAAAGCCTCAATTCTTCAGTGCTCAGCTTTCTTTATAGTCCAACTCTCATGTCCATACATGACTACTGGAAAAAGTATAGGTTTGACTAGACGGACCTTTGTTGGCAAAGTAATGTCTTTGCTTTTTAATATGCTATCTAGGTTGGTCATAGCTTTTCTTCCAAGGAGCAGGCATCTTTTAATTTCGTGGCTGCAGCCACCATCTGCAGTGATTTTGGAGCCCCCCAAAATAAAGTCTGACACTGTTTCCATGGTTTCCCATCTGTTTGCCATGAAGTGATGGGACCGGATGCCATGATCTTAGTTTTCTGAATGTTGAGTTTTAAGCCAACTTTTTCACTCTTTTCTTTCACTTTCATCAAGAGGTTCTTTAGTTCTTTGCTTTCTGCCATAAGGGTGGTATCATCTGTATATCTGAGGTTATTGATATTTCTCCCTGCAATCTTGATTCCAGCTTGTGCTTCGTCCAGCCCAGCATTTTGCATGATATACTCTGCCTATAAGTTAGATAAGCAGGGTGACAATATACAGCCAATATATTCCTTTCCCTATTTAGAACCAGTCTGTTGTTCCATGTCCAGTTCTAACTGTTGCTTCTTTACCTGCATACAGATTTCTCAGGAGGCAGGTCAGGTGGTCTGGTATTCCCATCTCTTTAAGAATTTTCCACAGTTTGTTGTGATCCACCCAGTCAAAGGCTTTGGCCTGGCCAATAAAGCAGTAGATGTTTTCCTGGAACTCTCTTGCATTTTTGATGATCCAACGGATATTGGCAGTTTGATCTCTGGTTCCAAAGAATGTTCAAACTACTGCACAATTGCGCTCATCTCACATGCTAGCAAAGTAGTTTGCATTTAGCACCTGAAGAGACAGAAGCTATGAAGCTTAACAGAGGTTTTACTATGTAGAACCGTGGTGATGACTGTTCTTAGTTTTCTTAAAATACGTTTTTGGTTATATTGTTGTCAGGTTTTGCTTTAGATTGCTTTAGATTCAGCATTTGTTTAGTGTATCTGTTGTACACATCTGTTGTTTTGTATAGTATATTTATATACAAACAAATTATATTTTTTATTATCTTTTAAAATGCCTCTAATACAAAGCAGGTGATTTCGCCTTTGTGAGAAGTGCTGCATATCAGATTTTGCTTCAGAATCTATTGTGTTAGTTACATCAGCCAAGCACAGGACAACTTGATGAACTCATTAAGCTGTGTGTTAGGGAAAAAACATCCCCTTTTCTGAGCCTCTGTTACCTCTAGCTCTGACATTGTTGCTGTGAAGATAAATGAATAGGAGAGTGCTCCGACAAACTCTAAAGTACTACTTTAGAGATGCTACTTGTTCAAGTTTGTTCTGCCAGTGACGTCAGGATGTACAGGGAAGTGGGAGGGCCTGGGATTGAGGATAACAGTGAGGAATTTGTCCCACACCTTCCCGCGGTGTCTGAAGGGGGTGGTGTAGGGGGAACAGAGAGGAGGGGTCAGATCTGAAGGCTGTCTGAAGCAAGTCGGTGGCAAGCTTGGTGACTGACCCAAGGGTGAAGTAGAACATTCAGAGGTATGTTACCCAGTTGAGTGGGGGAGAATGCGGAGTGGCTGATGGATGTGAGGAAGTTGGGAAGAGAACCACTTAGAGGGAGAGGGGATGTGATGATGGAGTTTGAGGCAAATGGGCTGGAGGCTGAGTTGAGCAAAGGGACAAGGAGACGGCGTGTTGAGTTGAAGGTTTTGGCACCATGTCCGTGGCCATCAGTTGGCGTCCTGGAGCTTGAACGTGTCCAGGGGATTAAATAGAGCCCAGGCCTTCAACCAAGTCTGAGGTCACTATGACCAGCCTTGGAAGAGGGAAGTGAGGAGCTGGGGGTTGTGGTGGCCAAGAGACTGATACTTCATGACGTCCATCCTGGCTGAACCGGGGCTGGCGTGTGTCCACTAGAAAGAGACAGCCAGATAAGAGCATGAAAGCCTTGCCCCAGTGCAGCCATTTACGACACGATTGACTTTTTATTTTTACTATTTTTTAAAATTCAAATTTACTTATTTTTAAATGGAGGATAATTGCTTTACAATTGTGTTGGTTTCTGCCATATATCAACATGAATCAGCCGTTGGTGTGCATATGTCCCCTCCCTTTAGGATTGACTTTTTAAAAAAATGCTTATTTGGTTGCACTGGGTCTCAGCTATGACATGTGGGATCTAGTTCCCTGACCAGGGATCAAACCCGGGCCTACTGCATTGGGAGCTCACAATCTTAGCTACTGGACTACCGGGAAGTTCCAGGAGTGTCTTTTCTTGAAGGGAAAGATTGAATGCATATTTGACCTGGAGAATGGAGAGAGTAGCTTTTCACCTTTCCTCACAGCGTTCTCGTTTGGGCTTCCCTGGTGGCTCAAACGGTAAAGAATCCGCCTGCAAGGCAAGAGATGCAGGTTCGATCCCTGGGTCGGGAAGATCCCCTGGAGGAGGGTGTGGCAACCCACTCCAGTATTCTTGCCTGGAGAATCCCATGGACAGAGGAGCCTGGTGGGCTATAGTCCATGCGGTTGCAAAGAGTCGGACAGGACTGAGTATCTAAGTCAAATTGGTACCAGCAGCTGGAACTCCTGAGTGAGGGGAAGACATTGTTGGTCTCAGAGCATCTGGTAGAGCATCTGGTAAAGCATCGCCCACCCACCTACCCACCCAGAGCTTGGGAGTATCTTGCTTACTTGACTTTGGGTCATTCTCATGCCAGGCCAAGGCTGGGATGTGGACAGAGGGGATTAGGGTCTCCCCTCCCTCTGTTCCCATCACACCACCCTGCTTACTTAGCAAGTCTTGCTGTTCCGAGTGTCTGTGTCTGGCCTTGGCTGCTGGTGTTTCGAGCTGTGGTTTCAGTCCGTGGGCGGCCTTGGCGGCTCGTGCCCCGGCTATGGAATTCCATGTCCACCCCTTCCTCCTCCCTAGGTAACCTTGGGCCAGCTGGTCTGTCTGCCAGGCACCTGGGAAGCACAGAAGAGAAGGCAAGACTGGCTAGCATCTCTCCTTCCCTTTGCTCACTCTCTGAGTCCAGGTCTTTTGGAGTTTGGCATCCAAGAGCCAGTTTGACTAGTTCCTGCCCTGCCTAGTTTGGGCAGCTGTTTAGGGCCTCTTGGTGTAACCCTGCTGGTCCTGCTCTTGTGTTTACCTTTCGGTGATAATCAACTTGTAGATGCTGAGCAGGTCCTGGTCGATGTGAAGAACTGTCTCATGGGAGGTGACCTGGTATAAAAGATGGTGCATGGGATTTGAGAACCAGGCAGGGTTGGGGTGGAATCTACACGAGACTTCTGTGGGACCTGGTTAGCAACTTGCTTCACCTGCTGCATCCTGAGTTTCCTTATCTGTGAAATGGGATTGTCAGGGTGAAGTGAAGTGACCTCGCGCAGCAAGCCTGGTGCATAACAGACTCAAAATATTTGTCAGTTTCGCCTTCCTTTCTCTGGCTGTGCTTGACCCCAGGAGTAAGGGGCTCTGTCTGTTTTTCTTCACTTGACTCCTTGGGGAAGTCATTTCCCCAAGGTGAGGCTTGGAGGGCTCCTGGTGAATGACCAGGCAGCCACAGAACCTTCTAGCGCTGACATTCCCTGAATTTAGGAATCTGGAGATGGGTCTTCTGGTCATTTCTGTGTTCCCGTTACTCTCACTAGAGGATGGGGACATTTTTCTCTTTTGAGAAGAAGCAGCATTGCTTCTAGAAAAAAAGGCTCCCCCGGGAGGTACGCCCCATCTCTGTGGGCACCTCCATTCCTTCCTTGGTGTTCAGCCTCCCGCTTCCCACTCTTGGTAGTGGCTCCCTTTGGGACCTTGGTGGCAGGAGAACCCTTAAGCAGAGAGCAAGGGTTGGCGGAGTCTTCATGAAACCATCTGGCTTCAATAGGAATGTGCCCTGTGCCCTACATTGTTCCAGAAAATTCAGAAGCCCCAGAAATGTACAAGCTGCTCCTGACTCCTAGACATCCAGCGGGGCCCTGGGATCTACCCCCAACCCCACTCTGCCTGCGGCCTCAGCTTCTTCCTCTTCCCTCTTGGTGCTGCAGCAGCCACAGGGTGACTCTCTGGGCCAGCTGGGTGTGGCCTCTCTCCCCAGCTGCCTGGGCTCCAGTGCAGAGTCAGCAGGCTGGGTGGCGTCTGCAGCAAGGGTAGGGGTGGGGAGGAGGAGGGGGTACTTAGACCTGGCCTTGCGGTGGGATCTCCTGTGAGCTTAGAAACCTGTCGCTACCAGGGCCCCTACCCTTTATGTTAAAACCCTGGGAGGAAGCACAGGCATTGAAGTGAAAGTTGCTTAGTCGTGTCCGATTCTTTGTGACTCCCTGGACTATGTAGTCCATGGGATTCTCCAGGCCTGAATACCAGAGTGGGTAGCCTTACCCTTCTCCAGGGGATCTTCCCAACCCAGGGATTGAACCTAGGTCTCCCACATGGCAGGCGGATTCTTTGCCAGCTGAGCCACAAGCACGGGCATTACTTGTGGACAAATCTCCCCAGCTGATCCACACAGGCAGCCTCCCCATCAGCCTCTGTCTTTACTCCTGTCTGCTCAGAGGCCCCTGGTCCCCTCCCTAGTTCCTTCCTCAGCTCCTTCCCCCAGGTCCTTGACCCCCTCCTACTCCAGGCTGTCTCCTTTCATACCTCCTGCACCCAGTTCCTATCCACAGGAACCGCCCCCCCCCCCGCCCCCTGCCCAGGACAGGGGAACTGTAGACTCAAGTGACAGCCGAGTTCGAACTTGAATGTGTCTTCCCTAGGACACAGCGTTTCCCAGTGGAGAGAAGCTGTTCAGGTCATCTAGTGTCATATGAGTGTGTGCGTGCGTGCTCAGTCGCTCGGTTGTGTCTGACTCTTTGCGACCCCATGGACTGTAGCCCACCAGGCTCCTTTGTCCCTGGGATTCTCCAGGCAGGAATACAGGAGTGCCATTTCCTCCTCCAGGGGGTCTTCCCAACTTAAGGGCTGGTTTGGGAACTTAACCACCATGCAAATTGTGTTTTCATTTAAAAATCAAAGAGTCTCCGGGGTAGAGGAAGAAGATACTACTCTTGTCCTCAGTGTGCTTAAAATCTAGCAAGAAGAGACTTAAAGACATAGTAAAATACCCTCCAGTATAAAACTGAGGGCTGGGGGATTCCCTGGTGGGCTGGTGGTTAATTCCGTGCGTCCACTGCCAGGGGCACAGGTTCTATCTCTGATTGAGGAACTAAGATCCCGCAAGCCACCAGGCATAGCCCAAAAAAAAAAAAAAAAAACCCAGGGCTAGATTTTGTCCTGTAAACCAATTGTTCTCAAACTTGGGCCCATTGAGGGATCACTTGGGGACATTTTAAAAATGTGCAAGTTCTGGGAATTCCTTTGGTGGTCTAGTGGGCTGTCACTGTTGAGGCCTGGGGTTGAGTTCCTGGTTGGGGAACCAAAATCCAACAAGCCATGTGGCAAACAACTCTAGCACGTTCTGACTGCCTTCCAGTTGATTCTGATTCAGTGTTTTTCGGGTGGGTCTTTTAAAACAAGCTCCCCAGGAGAGGGTGATGTGCATGAGTTCAGGGAGGGGGGGGCAGGCTGCTGTCAGATGATGCTGGGATGCGCTGCAATGTGGCTTCGTGAAGGCGGGGCCTCCTGAACGTCCCTTGGAGGAGACGGTGCGTCCGCAGGTGGGCTCTGACACCCGGCCCTCCCCAGGTGCAGGCTCCCAGCGTTCCTGCCCTGACATCTGGCTGCTCGGCTCAGGCAGCTGGCACAGTCCTCCTGGACCTGGAAGTGTCTGGCCTGGAGCTGCCACTCTGGCAGCGAGCTGTCACCGTTCATCTCCGAGGTCCAGCGATCGGAGCAGACACTGCGCCGTCAGTCTGGATCAAGCCTCGGTGATCCTGGGTGATCCTGTTTTCCCCCTGTCACTCACTTCCCCCTGGGTGAGGAGCACAGTTGGGGGCGGAGCAGGGGGGAACTGCGTTCTCAGACATGCGTCAGATTTTCCTGGCCTCTGGTGGTGCAGGGAGGTGCCTGTGATCCGAGGAGCAGGCAGGCAGAGGGAGGACCGTGGTGAGGGGCTGGGGACACCTCCATCCTGGGCTCACTGGGCTGAGAGAACGACTGTGTCCTCTTCAAAGCCAGAGAGCTGAGGGCAGCCGGGGCTGAGGGTGGACTGCCCTCCCTCCGGAGGGAGATGAAGTCGTTGCAGTGGGATGGGTTCATATCTGGCAGGACGTATGGGTTTGTGTCTTGAGTGGCTCCCTCAAATCCCACTTGATCGCTCATAATTCCAGCTAGGGCTCTGGAGGCCTCCGGCTGTGGTCTGGGGTGAGGAGACTGAGTTGGGCAAGAACGGCTCCGAGACTTGGCGTCTGCGTCTGGTAATTAGCGCCACTGGTCGGGGATGGAAGCTGCCCTGGGCCGGACTCCGCTGTTTACCCTTATGTAACTCTCACAACCAGCCCAGGAAACAGGGCTGGTGAGCCCCGTCTTCTAGGTAGAGGAACTTGCCTGCGGGCCTACGACAGTGATGTCTCAGCTAGAATTCCAGCCACTTAAGTTAGAGACGGCAGTGTGCTGCTTCTAGGGCTTTGGGGTGAAGTCAGGAGAAGCCAAGCCAGGTGTGTGACCTCGGGCAGATCCCCTCAACACACGACTCACTTCCCTCAAGTACACAACAGGGGCTGGGGGTGGGCCAAGCAGCCAGTGTCCACAGTGGCCGGTGGCGGGGTGTGTCCCCAGGGCTGTGCAGATGCAGCCAGCTGTGGGCAGCCTCTCTCTGCAGAGCTGTCTGCCTTGGGTGGCTCACAGCCTTCTCAGAGGCACTGTCAGCTGCTCACTGGCTTTTTGGGGTGCTGTGTTTCCTTTTTGGAATCAGATTTAGGGGGTATAGATTTCCCTGGTGGCTCAGACGGTAAAGAATCTGCCTGTAATGTGGGAGATCTGGGTTTGTTCCCTGGGTGGGGAAGATCCCTTGGAAGAGGGCACAGCTATCCACTCCAATCTTCTTGCCCGGAGAATCCCATGGACAGGGGAACCTGGAGAGGCTACAGTCCATGGTGTTGCAAAGAGTCAGACACGACTGAGTGACTAACACTTAGGGGTACTAGGCCTATCTGTTGTTACCCAATAGAGAGTTTTCTTTAAACAACAACAACAACAAAACAATGCAGTCATTATGTAGTTTAAAAAATGTGTAAATCCAGTTGTCCATATTCAAAATGCTGATTCAGATACTCAAGGGCAACTTTTAGACTTATGGCCTCATTTGCAAAAGAGAGATGTCGTTTCTGGATCTCTTTCTCTAAATTTCTAGGGCTCTGAGAATCCTTTTATCGCGGTTTTATCTCCATCCATTTTCTTATGAATAGGAAGCTTCACACACTGCCTTACTTCAGGTGATGCCTGTGAATTTAGGTTGTTGGACTTGGAAGGACTCTTCCCTGCTATCTAAGATATTTCTTAAGGGCAGTCTCCTGGAATGACAAGTCATCCCACTGTGGACCCTTTAGGAAATTTACTAGATAGTGAAGGACCGGGAAGCCTGGCGTGCTGCTGTCTATGGGGTTGCAAAGAGTCGGACATGACTGAGTGACTGAACAATGATCTGCAACCATTATCCTAGATTTGCCTTTGTTTATTGCTTTGAGATGACCCCAGGTCTTCAAAATAGGGGCTCCCAGGTTATTCTTTGAGGCTTTCGGCAATAGTTTAAGAGGTCACCAGGAGCTGAGGTCCCGTGCGAGTGGATTCGCCAAGTTATATGTGAGAAACTCCATAGCTGTGATTTCTAACGATGGCTGTTTCTTTGGTATGCTCCCACCCCTGTGTTCATTTCTGACAGTGGAGAAGTTAGAGAGCCAAGAGACTGCGTCAGGGTAGAATGTTGCCAGACAAGGTGCCTGTTTCTTGATGTTTTAATAATGCATTTATTTTTTTATGCTGTACAGATATCATTCCATTTTAGTACTTAAAACTGCCCTTTGAAATAGACTGAAGAACTATGTTTTTCTTTCCTCCCCCCCCCCCGCCATATTGTGTTACTCTGTACCATATTTATTAAGAAGAGAATTTGAAGTGTCATCAAATAAGATAAAGCCAACAGGGATATCGGAGCAGTCAGGACAATATATATTTTATTATATATATATATATATGTATAACTAGCTAACACTTTTTCAGAGTCATATAGATGACTGTATAACTCTAAACAGAGACAATTCTAAGTGTCTTTTTAAAAGTATTTATTGGGCTGTGCCAGGTCTTAGTTGTGGCACGAGAGATCTTTAGTTGTGGCACGCAGGATCTTTTCTTCTTTAGTTGTGGCACGTGGGATCAGTTTCCTGACCAGAGCTCGAAAGACTCCTGCATTGGGAGCATGGAGTCTTAGCCACCAGGGAAGTTCCCGCAAGTGGTCTTAAGTCTATTAACTCATCCTTAGAACTGTCTGGTGAGGTAGGTACTATTATGATCCCTGTTTTTACAGAAGGGAAAACTGAGGCTTAGAGATGAAGGAACTCATTCACAAAGTGGTGGATCCCCCACTTTTAACCACTGTCCTAGAATACCTCTCTAAAATAAATGAGGCTAAGGGAAATGTTAAGTCGATATACCGTGGCAAGAATGATCACTGTGGTGAGGTGAAGAAAGATAAGTGACTAGAGAACACACTTATGGGGAGATGGTGGGGGAAGAATAGTTAGGGAGTTTGGGAAGGACATGTACACACTGCTGTATTTAAAATGGATAATCAACAAGGACCTACTGTATAGCACAGGAAATTCTGCTCAATATTCTGTAACAACTTCATTGGGAAAAGAATTTGAAAGAATTTGAAAAAGAATAGATACATGTATTTGTACAATTGAAAGGCTTAGGGCTTCCCAGGTGATCCTAGTGGTAAAGAACCTGCCTACCAATGCAGGAGATGGTAAGAGATACCGGTTTGATCCCTGGGTCGAGAAGATCCCCTGGAGTAGGAAATGGCAACTCACTCCAGTATTCCTGCCTGGAGAATCCCATGGTCAGAGGAGCCTGGCAGGCTACAGCCCTTGGGGTTGCAAAGAGTTGGACACGACTGAAGTGGCAGCATGCACGCCTGTGTAATTGAATCACTTTGTTGTACACCTGAAACTAATACAACATTGTTCATCAGCTGTACTCCAAAAATCAAAAGCTAAAAAAAAAAAAAAAAAGTAAGTGACTAGTCAAGATTGCAAAGCCAGAAAGTGGCATCAACAGAATGAGACTCTCAGCCTTCTTTAGTCCTGTATCCACTGCCTCGCATAGCATCCTTCTTCAAACGCAAAACCCATGTCTTTCAGAACCTGGCAATTGGGGCAGGAGCTGTTGGATCTTTGCAGCTGACCTACATCTCGAAGGTAATGTCGGCCTGGAGCTTTGGGACTTCATAGTCTGTAAGTAGGTTTAGTATCTAAACTAGAGGAAGCACACACCTCGGGCATCGGCTCCTGGGGGTGTTGCTGGGCTGTAATGTGCTCCCCACATGCCTGTGGAAGCGTGTAACTGACCAGGGCCGGGTGGCCTGTGGTTAGCAGGTTCTTGGAGGGTGGTCTTGCAGCCTCTCACTTCTGGGACCCATTAGTCAGTGCCACCTCCTGCAAAGGTGGGATGGGAGGTGGGTGGGCAAAGACTGGGACATGATCTTTTTTTAAATTGGGACCAAAAGGAACACAAACACAACAGCAAAAAACCCAGTGACTGCAAAGGATTCTCCCAAAGTGTATGGTTTGACTGGCATGGCTCAGAAAGCGTTGGGGCGGCACTGAAAGCTTATCCATGGGCTGGACCGGATAACTGTGGAGGGGAGCCTGGGAGGGCCCTAACCACTCAGCAGCCAGAGAACAGCTGGAGGGGCTGGCAGGCCAGCCGACAGCCCATCCCCTTGTCCAGTCCGCACAGAAGAGGTGAGAGCAACCCCTCTTTTGGGCTGAGACCTGGGTGGGGCCTGGGGGGCTCCAAGTGGATGGTGCCCACTCATAGCTGCTGAATTCAGCTTTGTGTAGTGGCTCCTCCCTGGAGCAGGCACTGGCGCTGACCTGTGATACAGCAGTGACAAAAAAAAAAAAAAGAAGGCCAGGGGATTTAGAGCCTTGCTAGAAAGAGGAACTGTTCATCCAGCGAGGAGAGCAGATGGCCCCAGCCAGCACCGAGGTTCTGCAAGGCCCTCACTCAGGCCTCTTGGGGACCTCAGCTTCCTTGTCCACGTTCTCCCCTCCTCAGGGGATGGGACTCTGATCTGAGTGGCTCCTGGCTCCATCTCATAATAAGCTTTGGGGGTCCTTGGGCAGCCCTCCCATCTCAGCTGGGCCAGAGAGGAAGGCAGCTGCAGGGGTTGCAGGCAGGAGTCCAGCAGAGGTGACTGGGTGCAGGGCAGTGTTTGGGTGCCTTAGAGCGAGGAGGGAAGGATGGGGAGAGGGGAAGGGCTTAGGAAAGCAGGCCATTTGCACGCTTTGTGGTCAGAATGTGGCTGCCTGGCCGCCCGGCCAGGAGCCTGGGCCCCTGCCTCTCCTGTCCGGTCCTGTCCTGTCTTGCTGTGAGCTCATTAGGTCATTTCATTAGGAGGTTGGAAGAGAGAGAATTCAGAGAGCGGGGAGCAGAGACCCTCAAGATTAGTGAAACTCCAACCATCTCCTGTTTGAGAGGGTTTTTTTTTTTTTTTCCTCCTTCCTGATGGGAGAAGAGGGAGTACAGTCTCGCAGAATCGTGATTTATAAATGCAGCTCGGATGAGGGTTTCTCAAATTCTCGGCTTGGGAGGCTGCTTCCTTTAGCAGGAGGGACCTGCCTTTTACCTTCTGTGGAGGGGAGAGGCAGGCAGGGATGGGTTTTGCAAAACCCACAGCTGCCAGTGGGTCAGGTTTCACCGAGAGGAGAGCCTTGAACTGCTGGCTGCCTGACCCAGTACCAGAAAGCTGGGGTTTTCCCAGAAAAAAAAAAGATTTAGCCTGTGCTGGTATCAAATTAGGCATTCCAGGTTATTTCTTGTTAATCCCTAGGTGTCCCCTCCCCAAGGAACGTGTTGCATCAGCAGCGGCAGCCTGGCCGTGGTGCGTGTGCCTTCCGCTAAGGGTGCTCGTCCTTGTGGGCTGGTGTTGGGAACATCCATCTTCAGAGGAAGGTTCTGAAATTGATGTCGTCACAGCAGCAGGGTCAGTTCTCAGGCCAACCAGAAAAAGATGGATACTGGCCTTTGACTCCACCCACCTCCCCGCTTTGTTTGCGGGTCCTCTTTCACGCAGCCAGCTCCACCTCTGTTAATGCGAATCCTGGCCTGACCCGTGAGGCCAACCAAACTGAAATGTGGGAGTCAGGAGCAGACAAAGCTTTACTGCAAGGCCATGCAAGGAGATGAGGTGGCTCACGGCCTTCAGGAGTCTAAAGCTCCCTGAAGTGTTTCAGCAAAGCATTTTTAAGGGCAGATGAGAGGGTTGAGGGTCTCAGGGTGCACGTTTCTCTGACGGGCTGATGGTGAGACAGCTGGGCGGTGTCATGGGAGTTCATGTTAGCGGTCCTCGGGCTCCAGGAGATGTGGGATCGTGTACTCAAGGTCATCTAGTCCTTCCTCCATTTGCTGCTGGTTGTTGAGGGGGGTGGGGTTCACATCTGCAAAACAACTCAGGAAATTTGCATCAGATACTATTATCTGGGTACCTCAGAGGGGAGCTCAAGCAGAGGATACGGAGAAGGCTTTGTCTGTGGAAGGCCCCATAGGGTCCTGTTCGCTTACACTTCCAGCTTGTGGCCTGGCTCTCTGTTAACTGCAACAAAGACCTCCCTGGAACAGGGCTCACTCCTGGCTTTTGACGGGCAGGGGTGGGCGGGGTCATGGATCCTTAGGAAATTCTGATGAGAAGCGTGGATTGATGTCCCGGGTAAATCATGTGTGCGTGCACATACCCTGATTTTGCCTGTGCCTCCAGGGGTCACTGACCCCTGGAAGCTGGTTCAGAGGCTCCGGCTTCAAGCCCGCTATGACTCTGGGTGGCTGACTGCCTCTTCCCTGGCTCCTGATGCTGCCTCGTGGGTCAGGGTCTCCCTGGGCAGCACCGAGGCTCCAAGGCCTTGGGCTGCTGCTGCTGCTGCTGCTGGAGGGGCCCCAGCCCCACTTCCGGCCCAGGGGGGCCAGGGTGGGGCGGGTTCGCAGTGCCCCGGTGCCCCATGGCTTTGCTGCTCCTGTGGTCTGTGCCTGATCTGATAAGAGCGAGTTCCTGAGCGTCTGTCGGGCTGGGGGTGGGGGCAGGGGGCGGCCTCGCCTGAGTCACTCTGCAGGTGACCTGTGCCCCGTCTCTGCCTCACCTCCCCTGCCTCCTGACGTCTCCCTGCCTCCTCACCCAGGACCCACCGGTCAACCACTGCTGTGCAGCGACTTACTTGTGGCCAGAGTCAGCCCATCCACCATGCCACTTCTTCAGGAGCCTCTCTGGGCTGCTTGGAGTGGGGCAGTGGGGCAGTGGTGCTATCCCTCCCAGGAGGCAGGGGTCCTGCCCCCCATCAACGGGATCTGGGGGCAAGCCAGAGCTATACTCCTCCAGAGTGAGTGAGACCACCTCTTAGCCCCCACCTTGGCCTTTCTTTTTGAGGGCATAGCAGCCAATAGATGGGACTTGCTATGTTGTGTTTTTTTTGGCCACACCAAGGTATGTGGGATCTTAGTTCCCCAATGAGGGATCAAACCCATGCCCCTGTATTGAAAGCCTGGAGTCTTAACCACTGGACCACCAGGGAAGTCCCTTTATTTTCTTCGTCATTCCAGGACTGTAAGAAGGGGTGTAGTTGCTTCTCCTCTGGCTTTGCCAATCTGGGGGCTGATCAGAGAGGTTGAGGGTCTTACCCTTACTAAACAACCCATCAGGGTTGACCTAGAACTGGCGTCCTGTTAATTCATCAAGAGCTGCTTGGCCAGGTAATCCTTCTGTGGTCACCACGAAGCAGATTACAGGTGTGCAGGCGTGTAATCACACGTACTCCCAACTGAACACCGGATAAACACATAAAAGCAAATGGAAAGCCAAGTGATCTCTTTGAAAGCTTTGACTTCCGGTAATAAGCACATTTTCCGTCTGCTGGCTGGTAATGAGTTGTGGTCAGAGTGGACCGTTTGTCACCCAGCCAGGGTGAAAGTGTCCCGAAGGCCTGGATGGCCAAGGTAGTGCTGCGACGGTCAGGGTCATACAGGAACCAAGGGTGGGGTGCACAGGAGCTCTGAGCTTGAGGACCTGCAGGAACACAGGTGCTGAGGGAGGAAGCCCATGAGTCACCGACAGATCAGAACATCAGATGCAAACAGGAGGAACGCACACAGTGTGGCTCAGGTTGAATTCTGGGGTCTGAATCCCAGGAGAACAAGATGGCATGGGGGCCAGGGCTTGTTCGCAGGGCTCCGGCGCACAGATGCTAAAGAAGCAATGGGATTTTCATCCTCTTTGAAGGCAGATATGCGGGCTCACCTTTGTCTAAATCTTCATCATCTGGGAGATGATTTTTCTTAGGCCCTCTAGCGTACACCTCACATCATGGTAAACATCAGAATGACTCCACTTTCCTCATTGACTGTAATTGTCTGGCTGTGAGATATTTGAAAGGATTTTCATCATTTTTCTTTTTGACATGATTTGACTCTGAGTAACTCAATTTATGATTGGCTCTAATTTCTCAGCTATCGTCTTGCACATCCGGGGATTCTCGTGAACCAAGAAAATCAAAGCTGCTAATTATTTTTGAATGTTGTGCAGTTTTTGTGAATGTTTAATTAGAATGTGAATGAAATTAGCTTAATGCGACATCTTATAGGCATTTAGTTAAATACTTGCTGATGAGGTTGGTGTAACGTCATATAGACATTCAGTTGAATAGTTATTACTGTTGAGTGTGCCATATTCATTTTGTGTGTTGGAGGCCAGGTCTCATACATGTTTTGCTGCCCGGAGAAGCTCACAAGGCCCTTAGCATTTTGTCCGTCATGCCAGGCATGAAAAGTGAAAGTTAGTCACACAGTCATGTCTGACTCTTTGCAATCTCATGGACTGTAGCCCACCAGGCTCCTCCATCCATGGAATTCTCCAGGCAAGAGTACTGGAGTGGATTGCCATTTCCTTCTCCAGGGAATCTTCCTGACCCAGGGATCAATCCCAGGTCTCCTGCACTGCAGGTGGATTCTTTACCATCTGAGCTACTAGGGAAGCCCCTCATGCCCAGCATAGCATGGCTTGTATTGGTACGTGGAATGGGTGTAAACAGCCCCTCCTTGGTTGAGCAGCTTCTGCATGATAAAGTGGGTTAAGTGCTTCACTTGCACGGTCACATTTAATCCTCACCATGGCCCTGTGAGAGCATGATTTATTATTACTGTTTGATGGACTAGGAAATGGTGAGACAGCTGGGACGCCTGGGATGGGGGCCTGGCGCTCTGGCACCAAAACCCAGGCTGTGCCGCCTCTCCTTCCTTTGATCTTTTATAGGCTGCCGCCTCGGTGCCCATCTTGAGTGTTCTGAGCAGTATTAATTTGGGTTGTTGAGAAATCTGGGCCAGGTCTGTAGAAAGAACTTAGAGCCAGGATGGAGAATCCAGTCACCCTGGTGTGTCAGCTTGGTGTGTCAGTCATGATCAGATCTTGAGCCACTGTGAGCCATGATGAGACCTTAATTTTTTTTTCTTTTTAATGTTGGAGCTTTCCCTCTTGTTTTTATTTTATTTTATTTTATTTACCTGCACTTGGGTCCTTTAGTTGCGGCCGGGCAGGATTTTTCCCAGGTGGCTCGGTGGTCAGAAATCCACCTGCCAACGCAGGAGACACAGGAGACGTGGGATCGATCCCTGGGTTGGGAGGATCCTCTGGAAGAGGAAATGGCAACCCACTCCAGTATTCTTGCCTGGGAAATCTCATGGACAGAGGAGCCTGGCGGGCTACAGTCCAAGGGGTCGAAAAGAGTTGGACACGACTGGGCACACATACACTATAGGAACTCTCAGTTGTGGCATTTGGGATCTAGTTCCCTGACCAGGGATGGAACCTGGGTCCCATGTGTTAGGAGCACAGGGTCTTAGCTACTGGATCACCAGGGAAGTCCTGAAACCTTAATTTTGATCCCAAAGTTTTCTTTAGCT
Organism: Ovis aries; assembly: GCF_016772045.2. Lineage (NCBI taxonomy): Eukaryota > Metazoa > Chordata > Mammalia > Artiodactyla > Bovidae > Ovis > Ovis aries. The sequence continues at coordinate 33,147,324 of NC_056079.1, forward strand.
CTTGGCTTCTAATGAGCCTCCTGTTAAAGCTAGAACGACTCCAGGAGCCCCTGGGCGAGAGCAAGTTGGACAATGCCCCTGACCAGAAATGCGGGAATGGTGTGCCTGAGTGGATGATAGCCACGTGTGAACAGTGGTTCCCAGCCTCGGTCCTGGGGGAAGGGGCTGCCCCCTTAGAAATCCCAGGTCCAGTGGGGGAGGCCTGCTCCAGGGACGTTCAGCCTTCATCAAGGGCAGTCATCTAATTCCATATGATGGAATATGCTTTCCTTTCCTTGTTCAGAGTATTTGAACTCAAACGAGAGGGGCTCACAACAGGCACAGAATCAGAACGTACATGTGGGGGCAGGCTTGAAAAGGCAGGATGACACAGCAGGACGTAGAAAAAGTCCTGCTTTCTTATGCCTTTGTCTTCAATATGGGATGTGCCCTGATCCAGTCAGCTATTCTCTGGGCAGGTGGGAAGCGCTTATTTTCATGGTGAAGCAGTCACGGTAAAGCTAAGGGAAATTGATCTGTGTGTCTCAGTGAGTGACTCTGTGGGCTCTGTTTGAAATCTGTGTATTTGTGACAATTCCACCTCTAATTCACAGAACTGTTTAGCAGAGGAGGTTGGTGGTTGGGAGAGGAGTAGGGTCTCGCTAATGTGAAAGGTACGTATCTTTGTGGTTCAAAGAGAATTTTCTCAGGACTCAGTGGCTTGTGAGCGTTTTTGCAGATTCAACACAGACATCAAGATAGCGGTTATCTCCGAGGGGTGGGGCCGGGATTCTATCTACCAGGGAGGGGCACAGAGGGCCTCTAAGAAATAGGATCGATAGTGGGTGATTTCTTAATCTGGATGATGCGTGCAAGGCTTCCACTCAGTCATTAGTTTTTAAAATGTTCTCATATGTTTTTGTATACTCTTCTTTTGTATCAAGTCTCCTAATGTATAAAGTTTTGAAGGAAGAAAAAGCACAACTTTACAACACTGTTGGAAACACACTCACGTTTCTTTTCTTTTTTCATCTGATTTAGGTGAGCATAGCCACCCCAAAGCAGAAACCCAAAACTCCGTTTTGCTTTGGTAAGTCCTGAGCAGAGGGTGGGTTTTCTGAACACTCCTACAGCAGCTTCCTCTTTTGCGTGGAGACGGTCCTGTGATCGATCACATGTGACTTGTACCATGTGTGTGTGAGGGACCGCTGTCCCAGCCGTATCCCTGGGTCTCACATGATCTTCCTTTCCCTGGTCTCCCTGTGAAGATTGTTAATAACATAAGACGGAGGCACAGGCACCCATGATGTCTCAGTTCTCCTGGCTCTGTAGGGCAGGGTGCCAGGTATCTACTGGAAGTCTTAAAGAAGCTTTAACTCAGAGCAGAGGAATGGTATGGAGATTTGAGGGAATTAGGGAATGTTCTACTGAAAGTCTTACTGCCAGTGAGTGATGGCTGGGGGTGCCCCAGGAAGCAGAGCCACTCAGTGGATGCAGGTCATTGAAGCATCAGTATTGAACTGGCTTCTACTGCCTTCTCAGTGCTGTACTAAGTGCTATGAGTAGATGCTAACAGATAGCTTCTGTTTTATGTCTGGGGTGTAAACTCCACGAAGGTAGGGATGCTCCCCCGCTTTGTCATTGGTGTATCCCCAGCACTTAGCGTATGCTTCCTGGCACAAAGCAGTTGCTCAGTAAATATTCGCTGAAGGAATGAGGGAATGAACTAAGGGGTTGTCTACCCCCCGATGCTCACCTCCTCCAGTTCTAGCTTATTTTTGCCAGGAGAGTAACATGGTCCTTTAAACTGTCCTCTTTTCCCACTCAGGTTGGTTCAAACTTCTTTTGCACTTTCTCCCACTTCCTTCAACTACCATTGCCAAGCTCAAAAATCTGACTCTCAGATTTTGTGGTCAGCAGATCTAAAAAGAGAGGAAAAAAAAAAAAAAAAAAAAGAACCCAGAAGTGAATTGTTGACCTCATGGAGTGCTGAGGAAGGACCAGGTTGAAAATGGGGTCTCAAGGTCACAGACTTGAACCCAGGCAACCTTAGTTCCATGTCTCAACCACAGACAAGACCCCTAACCCGGGTCAGTTGTGCTAGTGGAAACCGGGAGCATGGGGCCAAACTTACATGTGTATTATCATGACTGTCCAGCGTTTGGCGCCTTGGAAAAGCTGTCTGGGCGTGTGTCTGGTGGACGGTGAATGAGCCGCCTTTCTGCACAGCAGCACACGAAGGCCATTAGTGTTGTCTTGTGGCCAATGGAATAATAATCCACGTTTTTTTTTGAGATTGAGAGCGCTCTGCTTCCCAGTTATTCCCAGGTGACTTTGCACCATGGGGAACATCTTGGTCTCCCCGGCGGGAATCCTCTGCCCTGCTACGTCAAGCACCTTAGCTTTGGCGTGTGAGTTCTGACCTGGATTCTTCTCTCTTCATCCCATGCCTTTTGCAGTCATCAACGCCCTCTCGCAGAGGTATTTTCTTCAAGCCAATGACCAGAAAGATCTGAAGGACTGGGTGGAAGCCTTGAACCAAGCCAGCAAGATCACTGTACGTATGATCTTTCTCCTTTCTGGTGAGAGTCTCTCTGCAGTAGGCGCGTTTCGGGTGGGGAGTGGCCCAGGTGGCAATGGGGACTTTCTCAGGACCCGTTCCAGACCGGTTCCCCTACCTCTTCATACCTTGGCCGACTAGCCGCAAGTTGAACTGAGAGTCTGAGTCTGAATCAGGTTCGAGGGGAAGTTTATGGAGTGTCCCGCTGTGCTTCCTGGGAGGGCTCCCAGGCGGTCGTGGTTTGGGTCATTCTGGGATGCTGATTCAGAATGTGGTGGGATTGGAAAATGGAGTGCTGACTCTGAGAAACAGAGTGGAGGAAACTCACATGAGGGGGGAAGTCGGAACTTTTTCCTGGCTTGCGGAGAGACTCTTCTGACTTTAAGAGGCCACCTGGGGACCAGTCCAGGCCGTCCATTGACCTGTCCTGGGAAAGCCTAACATTTATAAGCACCAGCTTGCTGGCTGTTCTATGAGGACTCTTGTTTTCCTTGACTTGGCTAACAAAGAACTCCTTTCTTCCTCCTTAGAAATACAGAAAAAGAAAGGGAGATGGGTATGAATAAGGAGAGGGGAAAACTGTTTCAGGGAAAAAAACTAGACCTTTAACCAATAATATAAGCCGACTTCTGGCATGTAAGCCACACTTTGCTGAAAAGCTTGATTTTCTGTATCATATCTTCAGAAGTGCTAACATTCTAGTGACTTCCAGTAAAAACCAGTATGTGCTGGGGCAGATTATTCTCCCCAACACCTCAGGGTTCCCGTGAACAATTTCACAGAAGAAACCTGTACAGTTATCCAGCACCTGTGATGCTGCCTCTGAGCAGAGTACATCGATGTGGTTTTGCTTGTCGGCTCGTTATTCTGATAAACCTTGGTAAGGCAGTGAAAAGAGAGGGAAATGGTGGGGGTCTGTGAAGGGGGGTAGCTGCTAACTCAGGCACGTCTGCTACCTACACGCTTGTGTGTGTCTGCAGAATGCTGACGTTATTAAAGGTTTCCTTCGTTCATGTTGGAGTCTTCACCCTTCTGGGTCTTCCACACTGTGGGGAGTTTCTTTCAGTGAATACTTTCTTCTCATTCAGTGTTATCTCTCTCTTTTTTTTTTTTTTAAGTTTTTTGTTTTTTTGATGTGGATAATTTTTAAAAGTCTTTATTGAATTTGTTACAGTAATGTTCCTGTCTTATGTTTTGGTTGCTTGGCTGCAAGGCCTGTGGGATCTTAGCTTGGGAAGCTAAGATCCAGTCATACCCTCTGCATTGGAAGGTGAGGTCTTAAGCACTGGACCACCAGGGAAGACCCCAGGGTGTCCTATCTTGGACCTGCCTGGTGAACTGGACTACACAGACTGTGAGGCAGCGGGGGCCTGTTTGTCCTGCTTTTGTGCCTTGAGCGAGGAGTTGCTCCAAGCGGCCAGTTCCACGCCCTCTTTCTGCCTGCTGGGATGTCCCAGCCTCTGCAGGGGTGCCATAACCTCTAGGGTCCCCCTGTTCCTCTCTCTGCTCTATTTATGCATCTCTTTACTCCTCCTACCAAAGATCCTGTGGGACAGAAGGAAGAGGAGGGACACCTGACTTCCTCATTACGGGCAGATTTCTCTTAGTGCACCTTATGTGCAAAGTGAAGCATCTTGGGGGCAGGGGATGCAGAGATGAAGGATACAGACCATGTATCCAGGTGGGCTTTCTCACCGGCCACATTGCTCACCCTTCGCATCACTCCTGTGAGGCGGGTGCTTTCGCTGCCATTTTTATGAGGAAAACGGAAATCAGAGTCTTGCCCTAAGTCTGCGAAGTCACTTCAGTCGTGTTTGACTCTGTGCGACCCCATAGATGGCAGCCCACCAGGCTCCCCCGTCCCTGGGATTCTCCAGGCAAGAACACCGGAGTGGGTTGCCATTGCCTTCTCCAATGCATGGAAGTGAAAAGTGAAAGTGAAGTCGCTCAGTCGTGGCCGACTCTTAGCGACCCCATGGACTGCAGCCTACCAGGCTCCTCCGTCCATGGGATTTTCCAGGCAAGAGTACTGGAGTGGGGTGCCATTGCTCTAAGTCTGGAGTTTGCTAAATGACAGAGCTGGGATTCAAGCCTGGGACCTTCTGACTTCTGAGACCTGGAAGGGTTTATAAAAATATGAAAAACAAGCAGCAAACGTACAAGAAGTTAGATGACATACCACTTTCACTTTCATGACTTCTTGTTAGCCTCATGAAAACCTCAACTAGGGAGGGCGGGAGTGATCATCTGGTTTATAAACGAGGCAGTGGAAATGCCTGGAGATCAGAGTGACCCGCCCAGGTTCAGGAGCCAGTAACCACAGATCCCTGGTCGTTGAGTGCTGGGTCACTGAGTCCTTATGATTGAAGATAATGGTGAGCGTATGGTATTCAGCCAGAAGTGCAGACGCCAAGCGGGAGAGGGGTGGGGTGAACTGGGAGCCTGGGATTGACATACGTACACTGCCATGTATAAAATGGATAGCTAACGAGAACCTACTGTATAGCACAGGGGGCTCTATTCAGTGCCCTGCAGTGACCTAAATGGGGAGGGAATCCAATAAAGAGGAGATATCTGTGTATAGATAGCTGACTCACTTTGCTGTACAGCAGAAACTAACACAACATTGTAAAGCAGCCATATACCCCAATAAACATTTTTTAAAAAAATAAAGAATTGGGTTTGCTCAGAGTAGTAGTATTCCTATATTAGTTTCCTAAGGGCTGTTGCAAAAGGTGGATGGCTTAGAGTAACAGAAATGTATTCTCCCACAGTCCTGAGACGTCTGACATCAGAGTGTCGGCAAGGCCCTCCATGTACCCATTGAAGGCTCAAGGGGAGAATACTTCCTTGCCCTTTCTAGCTCTCAGAGGCTTCCCTGGTTTGTCCTGCATCCCTCCACTTCTGCCTCCGTCATTGTACAGCCTGTGTGTCTGTATGACCCCTCCTCTTAGGAAGACATGAGTCATTGCACTTAAGTGAAGTGAAGTCGCTCAGTCATGTCCGACTCTTTGTGACCCCAAGAACTGTAGGCCACCAGGCTCTTCCATCCATGGAATTTTCTAGGGAAGAGTACTGGAGTGGGTTGCCATTTCCTTCTCCAGGGGATCTTCCCGACCCATTGTACTTAGGGCCCACCCTAAACCAGCATCAGTTCAGTTCAGTCGCTCAGTCATGTCCGACTCTGCGACCCCATGGACTGCAGCACGCCAGGCCTCCCTGTCCATCACCAACTCCCAGAGTTCACTCAAACTCATGTCCATTGAGTCGGTGATGCCATCCAGCCATCTCATCCTCTGTTGTCCCCTGCATCAGGGGCTTTTCAAATGAGTCAGCTCTTCTCATCAGGTGGCCAAAGTATTGGAGTTTCAGCTTCAACATCCGTCTTTCCAGTGAACACCCAGGACTGATCTTTAGGATGGACTGGTTGGATTTCCTTGCAGTCTAAACCAGCATGGCTTCATCTTAATTTAATTACCTCTGCAAGAACCCTATTTCCAAAAAAAGTCACATCTGAGGTTATGGGTGGACATCTTGGGGAGACATTATTCAACTCACTACATTTTTTCGAAAGGGTTGAAAATTGGACAGTGAAATTATAGCATACTTTCCCCTATCCCAGTTAGACTCTTCCTCATAGTCTTGCCCTGCCTGTGGCAAGAGAGTCCTTGCAAATTTCATTTCCTGTTGGAAATGGAACCCTGTGGATCTCCTCCATCAGGGCACCCTTCACCAGGGAGGGGACGGGGTGGTGGAAGAGGGCCCTGTTTCACTGGGATCTTGGGAGACAGACAAGCCAAGAGGATGTCCTTGTTTTCAAGACCTGGCGCATGGTTATTGGTAAGTTTGTTCTCTGCAGGCTGATTCACCGTCTCAGGAAGTATAAGCTGTTTTGGAGATCCAGGCCATTGGTCAGAGGGAGCCGATGATGCAGGGGTGTGAGCAGTGATGACCAGCAGTTCTCTGGGTGGGCTGACGGGTCGAGAGGCAACATGACAACCAAGCTGCCAGGGGTCCTTTCCCGGCTGTCGTGAACTCTGAAAGGTTACTCCCCTCCTCCTTTGCTGGGTTTCAGGAATTTATTTGGGTCACTAGGGGGCAGGTGTGCTGTTCCACCCTGGACATATCACTGGACACCCCAGCACTCACCCACATCCCAAAAGGATTCCACGCACTGGAGCAAAACACAGAGGAACTGGGAAGGGTGGTCCCAGGAGGTGGTAGGTAGTGGTGTTTAGCAGCGGCACCGACTTTTAACGAGCTTTTGTTTACCTAATCTATGAAATAGAGAAACGGATGCCTGCCTGGTAAAGTGGCCTGAGATGAGTAGTAATGCAGGAAGAGACTAGTACTTCCTCCGCCTGGCACTGAGCAGAGGCCCAAAGCAACTGTTGTCTGAGAAGGAAAGGAGAGGGAGGGTTTCTGGCCTCATCTGGAGAGGTGGGGGGCAGAGGTCGCCCTTGACTATCTAAGTTGAGTGCACAGGCCAGGAAGAAGGGTCCTGTCCTCTTTCTGGGGCCCCAGTGTTGATCACGATGGTCTTACTCCTTTGAATTAGATGCATAGGGGTGTGGTCCTTCATTCTCATCCTTAGCAGGCAGAGTTAGTTCTCCTATGGCCCTGAGCTGTGAACTCCCCCCACCCCACTTCCTGGCTTACAGTAGCTTTTGAAAATTAATTAGGCTGCTCCAGGTCATGTATGGATGTGAGAGTTGGACTATAAAGAAAGCTGAGTGCTGAAAAATTGATGCTTTTGAACTGTGGTGTTGGGGAAGACTCTTGAGAGTCCCTTGGATTGCAAGGAGATCCAACCAGTCCATTCTAAGGGAGATCAGTCCTGAGTATTCATTGGAAGGACTGATGATGAACCTGAAACTCCAATACTTTGGCCACCTGATGCGAAGAACTGACTCATTTGAAAAGACCCTGGTGCTGGAAAAGATTGAAGGCAGGAGGAGAAGGGGATGACAAGATGAGATGGTTGGATGGCATCACCGACTCAATGGACGTACATTTTAGTAAACTCTGGTAGTTGGTGATGGACAGGGAGGCCTGGCATGCTGCAGTCCATGGGATCGCAAAGAGTCGTACATGACTGAGTGACTGAACTGACTGAGATCTTAGTTGCAGCATGTGGGATCTAGTTTCCTGACCAGGGATCGAACCCAGGCCTCCTGCATTGGGAGTGTGGAATCTTAGCCACTGGAGCACCAGGGAAGTCTTGTAATAGTGTTTTCGTTTTTAAACTTTTTTTTTTTTTTTTTTTACAGTTTTTAAAGGTTACTTTCCATTTAAATGATTACAAAATATTGGCTATATTTCCCATGTTGTATAATATATCCTTGAGCTGTGAGCTCTTGAAAGATCTGGATTCTTAGGTCTTTCTAGCTTCCAAGGCTGTAGAAGAAGTGAAACAGGATGTTAGGTTTTCTTCTGGGGTCTGCAGTTACTTTCCTGGCAGACTCACATGGGGTCTTGGGTCCTTGTGAAGGACAGGCTTTGTGGTGTGATGGGGACTGAACCAGCAGAGTTCAGGGACTTGGTCTCTGCTTAGGTGTTAATATTAATCACGGCTTTGGGCATATGATTGGACTGTTCTGGGCCTCTCTGATGATGAAAGATTTTCCAGTATAAATGAGAAATGGACAAGGAGGACGAAAAGTGGCAACATGAATGAGGATAAATGACCTCGGGTTGGGAGAATGGTCAGGACTGGGACAAACTGAAGAATCTGTTCCTCATCCAAAGACTGAACTGCTGCTTTGCTGGAAAACAAGATTGTTTTGTATGAAATATTTCAGATTTTAATTGCAGGTTGAAAAACATACTGGATAGGACAGACGAGACACAGTTGGGGCAAGTCTGCCTTTGGACCACCCGTTTGCAACCTGTGGTCTCAAACGTGCCCTAAAAATTCTGTGACTCTTTCATCAGCTGGAGAGGATCAAAGATAAATCATTTTGCAGAAGGGCGATATTTGTAAGTGCTAGTACCATTAATAAAAAGTTATTTAGAGGGACTCTCCTGTGGTCCAGTGGTTAAGAGTCCACCTGCCAATGCAGGAGATACAGGTTTGATCCCTGGTCCTGGAAGATCCCATGTGCCACAGGGCAGCTAAGCCAGTGCGTCACAACTACTGAGCCCAAGCGCTGTAGCTTTTGAACTCGCATGTTGCAAATACCGAAGCCCACACACCTAGATCCCAAGCTCTGCAACGAGCGAAGCCACCGCAATAAGAAGCCCAAGCACCATAACGAAGCATAGGGCTGGCTCACTGCAACTAGAGAAAGCCTGTGCGACAGCGAAGACTCAGCACGGCCAAAAATACATAAATTAATTAATTTTTAAAAAGTTGACTTAGAATATCTTAATTAAAATACTTTTGCATTTTTATTCATATTTTAAGTGTTTGAATTTATATCCTCTCATCGTTTGATGACCATGATAACTCTATGACGGTGTCACTCATTTAGTGACAGGTCAGAGGTTACACCCCAAGCCCTGGGACATGCTCCCCATCCTGTACCGTATGCCACAGGTGTCTCACCTACTGCTGTGCCGGGGTCCAGCCCCGGTGGATCCAGGGTGATTCGAAGGTGGGGGGACGGAGTCGGCGTCTTTGGAAAAATACATATTTAATCACAGATAGAGAGAGATTAGAAACGGATAGTGTAGTAGGAAGATTAGTGGAGAAAAGGAGGCTGAATAACTTGGATTACGTGGAATAGCATCCATGCTCCAGATGGGAATTCAGCCAGAAAAACGGGAGCAAGAAAGAAGCGACATGGGGGATTCAGTCTTTCCGGAAACTGATCCGATTTCTTTATTTTTGGGTTTGCTTATATACCTTTTGTTACACATAGGGATGAATGCAGAGTCACGCGGGGGTCAGCAGTCCCGACCTTTATCAAAATCAGGTGCTTCACATAAATGTATAAAAAAAGGTACATCATCTTCTGGCCATGAGTGAGACCTGCTGACATTTTATGATGCTTTCTTTCTGATAACCAAAAAATTTATTTCTTCCAAGGGTGTTTTTTTCTTAAACCAGGCACCACCCTCCAAATAAAGTTACATTCCTATAGGGTGAGGGTGTAGTGAGTTACAATCAAGAAAGGAATTTATTTAACCCAAGGTTAACATGATTAATCTTAAAGGTTAATACTTATTTCTCCTATATGCTTAAAGGTTAATACTTATTTCTTCCTATATGCTAGTTATATTCATTATAAGAGTAGGGAACATGGAGATTTAGCAGCAAACATCAGCCCAACAAATGAAAATCCTTTCACCAATGCTCCCCTTAAGATCTATTTAGTCTTAAGATATGATAAAGTTACATTCTTACACAGCAAGGACACAGTGATATATAAGTACAGTGATCTATTACAAAAGAGAAAATCCATTAACTCAGAAAGTCTAGTATTGCTAACATCAAAAACTACCATATTTCCTTTGCTATATTCCAAATACATTGATTAATATATTCCCAAGTGCCTAAGGATATGGAGGCCTGGCGGCAATCATTGACTCAACAAGAAGAAAAAGTCCTATGCTAATTAAGACTCTCAAAATACTCCAAAACTCTCTGTGCTGTTTATGGTTGAGAGGTAGTAAACAATCATGTGGCAGGAGTATGGATAATCCTGTCACACAAGCTAGTTTGTCAGCAGAGAGGTTTGACCTGAGACATCCTTGTCCCACCCAGAGCAGGTAATTAGCAGCAATTATTGACACAACAAATGAAGAACCCTTCACCAATATAATTCCTAACCAACTATACTAATAATTTCTAACTCCCCAAAAGAATTTGCCTTTAGTAAATCTAAAACATCTCGTGCCTCTCAGGTTGGGAGGCTGTAAGCAATCACATGTGGCCGGACAAACCTATACAAGTGGGCTAGATAACCTTCAGAGGAGTCCGTAAGCTGAAACACTCTTGTCACGCCCAAGAATTTTTATTGCCTTGGAGCTGCGCATTTACTCCTTCTCTGAGAGAAACGGTTATGGGGGAGAGCCCCCGTAAAGTCAGAGGTGTAGGTGAGAGCATAAAACAGACTCTGGTTTTGGGGTTAGATGCTCGGGAACAGGGGGTTTCCTGAGGCTTGATCACGCCTTTGCGTATGCCAAGCCTCCTTCCTCATGACCTTTGCCATGGGCGGAATTCCTCTCGCTGGCCCCCGGCACTGCTGAGCATCCTTTCTCCCGTCTTTATGTTCCTGGCTCCTTTTCATCCTCCAGGTCACTGTTTGAGCATCTCTTTCCCCTGGAGACTTACATCAACCATGCCCACAATTTTCTGCTGTCAGTCTCAGCTCCTGTTTATTGTCTTCAAGGCAGTCACCACGATTTGTGATTATTCTGGTTGTTCATCTTGCTGTATGCTTATGATCAGTCTCCCTGATCAGCATGGACGTGGAGTGAGGGCAGGACATGTGTCTGTGTGTGCTGGTTTATCTTTGGTCTCTAGCCAGGCAGGGGCTGACTCACTCAGAGTAGGTGCTCAGCACATTTGTTGAGTAAGTGTGTGCCTCTGTGTGTGTGTGTGTTTGTATGGTGGGAGTGGTTTGCTGAATTCCTCATGTCCAGGTTTGGATGGATGGAAGGACATGGTGGGAAGGGGTTTCTCACTATAACTTGGCACATTAACTTTCTTCTTCCTCCCGCCGTCCTTGGTCACCTCCCTGCTCTTTCTGGGCTTTCTTTCCCGGTTAACTGCACTGTCGTTCTTCCCAGGTACCCAAAGCTGGGAACCTGCCCCTGACGACCGAAGTTCTCAAGAGCCTAGCAACTCCTCTGGCCTTAGAGAAGAAGCCACAGGTGGCCTACAAGACAGAGATCATCGGAGGGGTGGTGGTACACACGCCCATCAACCAGGTGCTGGGGCCTGGGGCTGCCAGGCTGGGGCATGGGGGGGAGTCCAGGGGTGTCCATGGTGTGTCAGTGACATGACAGGAGGGCAGGACCAAGGAAAGGGCAGGGGTGGGGGAGCCCGTGTACGTGGGCTGATGGAGAATACCGACAGTGCAGAGACTGCGGCCGCTGCATCTGGAGCTCTGCTGCCAGGACAGCTCTGCATCACCCGCGGGGACTGGCACCTGTGGAGCCCGTGGGAAGCGGGCCAAGGGTGGCTGGCAGCAAGCTCACTGTGCCTCTGCCTCGTCTGGTTTGCTTTGGCAGCCCTTCCCTTTCTCCTGGGTCTCCCGGCCCTCCCCAGCCTTGCTCTGTGAAAGCACCCTGTACAGTGCCTGCCCAAGACAAAAGTTTGCTTTCTGGTTTCTTTCTTATTTGACTGCCCTCGTGGGCCAAGAGGAAGAGGTGACTGGCCAGGGCGGGTGGGGCCGTGTCAGGAGCAGGGAGGTGCTAACCCTGCCCCGCCCCGTTTCCATGTAGAACGGCGGGGATGGGCAGGAAGTGGGTGAGCCCGGCTCCCACGCCATCCTTCGGAGGTCTCAGAGTTACATCCCCACGACCGGCTGCCGGGGACCCACCGGGCCGCCCCTCATCAAGAGCGGCTACTGTGTGAAGCAAGGGAACGTGGTGAGTGTCCGCGAGGGGAGCTGAGGGGGGTTCTGGGGACCCCAGGAGCCAGTGGGTGTGGGCGAGCCCGAGGGGAGGGCAGATTGCTGGGAGGAGGTTGGAGCCAGCCACGCCCACATCGGCTGATTCCCGGAGGGGTTCAAAGGAAACGTGCGCCCTGCTGTCCGAGGTGCTCCCAGGCGTTTCCGCAGAGGAAGAAATCCTTGGCTCCTCACTCTGGTCCCCCAGGCTGGGAGCCTGGCCTTTGCGGGGCGAGGTCCCCAGAAGCTTAGGACCAGAATGCACCCCCGGGGACCTCTTCTAACATTCTGCTCTCTACCCTCTATTGCAGCGCAAGAGCTGGAAGCGGCGCTTCTTTGCGCTGGATGACTTTACCATCTGCTACTTCAAGTGTGAGCAGGTTTGTCGTGGCTCTGGGGCCCTCAAGAGACCGAGGGGTCTCACACATGTGTGTGTGTGTGTGTGTGTGTGTGTGCATACACGCGCATGTGTGTGAGCAGAGATGTGGTCACACAGACTCATCTGTGTGCTGGGAGTGTGCGGCATCTTAGCTCCGTCCACCTGGTGTGGGCAGCTTCGCCATGATATTACAGTGGCCTTGAGGAACTCCCTCCCTGTGTGTGCTGAGAACCGCAGAGCATCTTAGATTTTTTTTTTTTCCTCCTCTCTTGATTGTTTCGGGACCTTGTCTTGTTTGCGACCTGGTTTCAGCCAGTCATGTCTGATGATAATGGCTGGCTGGTCCCAGCGGTGGCCTTGGGCAGACGGCCTCATTCACTCTTATCTCCCCGTTTCCTCCCCCAGGACCGAGAACCACTTCGTACCATATACCTCAAGGATGTTCTCAAGACCCACGAGTGTCTGGTCAAGTCTGGGTAATTGTCTCTGCTTCTTCTTCTGTGGTCAGAACCCCGTGTGCCATCTTAGCTCTCCCGATACTCCCTGTCTGAGGCTCTGTTCCAGAGCCTGCCTTTAAGAGCAGGAGGACTTCGTCTCCCTGACATCTGTGGCTGCCTGTCTCCATCCAGGTGGTCACAGCGGCAAGATGGTGCGCTTGGCCAACCTGCCCACTTCCCAGCCCTTTACTCTCACTCCTCAGATGAGCCTGTGTAACACTGTTCTCATGGAGGAAAAGAAAGAATATGGAACAGAGGAGAGAGAGGTCCTTCTCAGGTGTTGGATGCTCATTGCCCAGGACTGACCTTCAGGGGAGGGGGCCACTGTACCCTTAGTCTCTCACTTTTTAGCACATTTGCTCAGAGCCTTGTTTGTGCCAGTGCCTCTGACCTTAATTGTTATGCCTTTTCTCTTCTCTTCCTTTTGGCAAAGTCCCTGATACCTTCTTTTAAAATATATATATATATATTTGGCTGTGCTGGGTCTTTGTTGCTGTGTGTGGGCTTTTCTCTAGTCGTGGCCAGCACGGGCTACCCTGTGGTTGTGGAGCGCACACTGGCTTTTCATTCTGGTGGCTTCTGTTGTTGTGGAGCACAGGCTGTACCACATGCAGGCGTCAGTAATTAGGCTCGTGGGCTCAGTAGTTCTGGTTCCTGGGCTCCAGAGCACAGGCTCACTCATTACGGTGCACGGGCTTAGTTGCTCCACGGCATGTGGGATCTTTCCAGATCAGGGGTCGTCTCCTGCATGGGCAGGCAGATTCTTTACCACTGAGCCATCAGGGAGGTCCCCCGATGTCTTCGTAACATAGGGCTGATTCATGGCAATGCTGTCGGGCAGGAAGAAGAAATATTTTTTAAGATGTTCTTCTTTCCACCAGGAAATGGTTACCTTTCCAGGGCCGCGGAGGGCAGGACGAATTTGGGACCTGGGGCCCATTCAATGGCTCTCCCATATCCGGCACCCATACTGGTGCCCTTGGAGCCAAGCTTTAGAGACCCAGGGGCATCTGGGCACCTAGCGGTCCTCGCTCGGCCCTCCGTCAGCAGTCTGCAGGGGCAGTTTGCTGTATCTCCCTCCCACGGACTGTGCGTGCAGAGCCAGTGTCACCAGGGGAGCTGTTGACAGCAGGCTGACTGTTCTCACATGAAGGTGTGGGAGGGTCTTGCATGAAAGCGAGGTGCGCTGTGGCCCATGGAAGCGGGGACTTGCAAACAGCAGTTGCAGAGTTTAGAAGATAAGGAAAGTTCCCACCGACAGATTATCACTTGTGAGAGCAGCTACAGATGGAAGTTCCAGAAGCGCAGCTCTGGAGCTGACCATGGGTGGAGGAGAGATGGGACTTGTTCCCAACCCTGGAGGCCTGTGCAGGTCAACAGGCGGGCTGGGGTGACTTAGAGAACCCAGATAATGTTCGGTCCTGAGAGTGCTTCACACTTCACCTGAGCCACTCACCGGCAGAGTCAGACTGAACTGTGGGAAAGAGAACTGAGAGACAGGCAGATCCCTGGGGAAGGAAGCTCCCAGACTCTGCAGGTTCCAGGCCTGTGAGACTAGGCTTCTCCCCAGCCCAGTCAAGGGGATTCTGGGCATCTGGATAGTCAGTTAATGTTTTGTTGAATTGAATTGAATTAAAAGGCTTCATAGGTGAAGGAAATGGCAACCAACTCCAGGATACTTGCCTGGAGAATCCCATGGACAGAGGAGCCTGGCGGGCTTTACAGTCTAAGGGGTTGCAAAGAGTCGGACATGACTGAAGCAACTGAGCACAAAAGGCTTCATGCAGCCTGAGAAATGGATGCAAAAAGGGTGGGGATTTCCTCCCGGTTTTGCTTTTTCCTCCCCAGAAGTTGATTACATGACTGTATGTACGTGCATGAATAGTTTGAAAGGTTAAACCACTTTAGCCAGAAGGAAGTGCGATCTCCTCTCAGATACTCAGAAAGGGACAATAGCTAATGACATGCATTTCAGATGAGCACCGTGTGGCTTTCTCGTTGCACCAGATGCTGTGTATAACTTATAACTGATCTTTGTGGTGATAAGCTTGATAGAGACGGGCTTCTGATTTCCATTGTACAGCTGGAGTGCAAAGGCTCACAAAGTTTTAAACATATTCCAGAAATACCATTTCCCAGTGGAGTCAGGATCAGGCCCTAAGTCTGTCTGACCCCCCACCCCAACCCCATAGCTGTACCCTCCCCTGGGGGTCTTTAATCTCATGCTTCTCTTTTGCCCACATGCCCCTGTCACTGGCCATGCATCTGCCATTTCCTTCGAAGCCTTGATTCCTGAAGCCAGCCTTGTCTGTGATCAGTCCTGTCTTTTCTTTCTTCCATTAAAAAAAAAATTTTTGGCCGTGCCACTCGGCATGTGGGATCTTAGCTCCTGGACCAGGGATGGAATCCGTATGTCCTGTAGTGGAAGCGTGGTCTTAACCGCTGGACCGCCAGGGACGTCCACCTGCAGTTAGTCCTTTCTTGGAATCATTCTAACTCTTGGCATGTAACACACACTTCAGCGTCTGACTCTATAGTTTTGCTTTTTAATGTTCTTTTATGGGGAAGGAGGTGGATCTCCTGCTCCTGTATGTTCCCCCAGAGACTGGATACACCAGGCAGGCGTTTCACCCTGGAAATCATTTCAGCCATTTGGAGGCTTGTGGCTAAGCATCAGCTACTTCTAGCCTTTTTCCTTGCAGAAGTCAAAGCCCTCTTACAAACCTCACCCCAGTTTGAAGCACCTTTAAGTGGTCCACACTCTCCTTCCCTTTCTCCTCCTTCACATCTAGCCCCTTTCTGAGAGCTGGGATTTGGTGAAACGGATATGGTTGCTGTGTGGATGGAGAAAGACGTTGGAAATGAGAGATTTGGGTCCCTGAGGAGAGGCCTGGTGGTGGAGTAATTAAGAGTGTAGACTCTGGAATCAGACCTGGATTCAGATCCTGACTCTGCCATTTATTTACTTCGGTGCTGTGGACCAGTCACAGAACCTCTTTGAGCCCGGGTTTACCCCAGTGGGGAAAGTCTTACTGCCTCATTGAATGGTGGTGAAGATTGGATGAAATAGCGCATCTCAAAACACAAAGACAGGGATTTCCGTGTGGTCCAGTGGTTAACACTCTGACCCACCAATGCAGGGGGCATGAGTTTGATCCTAGTTGGGGAACCAAGGTCCCACATGCCATATGGCTCGGCCAAAAGATTGTTTAAAAAGCACAAATAACAGATTGGTGGTTACCAGAGGTGGATGGTTGGGGGTAACCAAAATGGATGGAGGGAGTTGAGTGGTACAAACCTCCAGTTATAAATAAGTCCTGGGAATGGAGTATATAGCATGGTGACTATGGTTAAGGGTACTGTATGTGAACGTTGCTAAAAGAGTTGATCTTAAAAGTTATCATCTTATTGCAAGAAAACAAATTGTTACTACGTAGTGTGGTGAGTGTTGCCTAGACAGTGATCATTTGCAATATATCCAAATATCGAATCATGTTGTACACCGGAAACAAATTTACTGCTCTTTTTTATGAATATACTGTTGTATGTCTGTTATCTCTCTATAATACATACAAATAAATATATGTATATAATATATATATTTAATGTAGATATAATGGATATATAACAGCTTGTGTGTTTACATGTGTGTGTTTGTATCCAATAAGACTTTCATTACTTGACCCTAAAATAAAACCCCTCAAAATGGTACCTCTCGAAAAGCACTTGATACATCTTGGCCACTAAAGAAACACAGCTGTAGGCAGTGTGGGGGTGTGGTGCATATGAGGCAAGAGGTCTTAGAAGCAAAGGAGCTGTGTCTTGTGAGAACTGATGGCGGTGTGTATTGGGGAGGGGGTGTCCATGGGGATGGTTAAACCACTGGAGATCCTCCAGGAAGTGAAGCTGAAGGAAATATGGCAATGTTTTCTGAGGCAAGGGCTGCAGAAGGAAGGGCCTGTGAACCCCCTTTTTACGGAAGGCGGCACAGGTACCCGTCTTAGCTTGAATCAGGTTCCCAGTGGGTGACCAGCATACCTGGTAACATTCTTTCCCTCTCTCTGTCTAGCGATCTGCTGATGAGGGACAACCTGTTTGAAATAATAACCAGCTCCAGGACCTTCTACGTGCAGGTAAAAAGCTCCTCCCGACCCCGAGAAGACGGGGACTTTCCTTCTCTGTGGCGAGTATACTTGCAGGCCTGCCTTTCCCTCTGCTTTCTCTTTTATTTTGTTCGAAATTTCTCGGCGGTAAATTTAGGCCCCCGATAGTCAGTCCAGGTCCCATTTCATTCTAAACAGGATGTTTGCCCCAAGCTTCCCAACCATAAAATAATAAGAGTGGCCCGAGCCATCTCACTGGGGACTGTGAGCTTGTACCAGCTGCTCTCAGCTGCCGGGCGCCAGCTAAGCAGAGAAAAGGAGAACTGGTCAGTGGTTTCACTTCTCCCCTGGAGGGTATTTATAAGCCCCGTCTGTGTGTGGACGGCGCTGCGTGCGGAAGGACCAAAGCACAGAGGGCCCTGTGCGGGGACCAGGTGCATAGCCAGCTGCACAGAGAAAGCCATTGTGTGGGCGCCGACTGTTCAGCTCTCAGAAGCGTCTCCCCTCCGCCCACGGCTCTGGAGTTCTCCCAGCTCCTCCTCAGATCATGGGAGCTGGAAAGGCAGATTTCCAGCCTCTAGCGCGGCCTAGACTTTCAAGGCCTAGTCCCCACCCCGGGCCGCCTAGCGGTCAGTCCACAGATGGCATGCCCCCTGACTCCCCCGCCTTGCGATGATGCTGCCTTTCTAGTGCCAGGGCTGCTGTGGGGTGTGTTGGTTGAAATTTGGGGCCTCCCCACACAATTTCTCAGGGCTCCCTGCATGCTCCCCACTAAATGCCCTTCCTTTCGAGAGGTCGCCTCTCAGCCATTTCATGAGCAGCCGCGCCCTCTGAGCCGGTTCCCCTGGCTGAGCCCAGCAGACCTGTTGGCAGCCGGAGGCATCTGTGGGTTCCATTCATTCAGATGAACACCCGGGAAGAGCCCTGGAAAGTGATGGGGCCTTCGGGCAGCCTCCGTGCTGTTCGGGGCCAAAGTCTGAGCTGTAGGTACAAGAACTTCCAGTTCCTGGATTTGACAGATATTTGTAGATTCTTCTCAGAGTGCAGGCGTTGCCTCATCCTGGGGACCTGACGTTCAACAGAACAGATCCTGAACCAGAGAGGGAGATAGTCAAGAAAACTGGCAATTAGAACAGTGTGATGAGGTGGGGGTCAGCGTGTTGGGGAGATGAACACAGGTGACCTTTTAGGGCAGTGTAACTATTCCGCGGGCTTCCATGGTGGTGCTAGTGGTAAAGAGCACCCATCTGCCAATGCAGGAGACATAAGAGACGGGTTTGATCCCTGGGTCAGTAAAACCCCTGGAGGAGGGCATGGAAACCCACTCCAGTACTCTTGCCTGGAGAATTCCCATGGACAGAGGAGGTTGGCAGGCTATAGTCCATAGGGGTCGCAAAGATTCAGCCGCGACTGAAGCGATTTAGCACGCAGGCAGCGGTTCTGTATGATACTGCAGTGGCAGATGTGTGAAATTGAATTTTACAGCACAGAGTGTTAACTTTTAATATATGCAAATTAAAAAAATAATTTAGATGGTTGGGTAATTCCAGTATGGCATGCAGAATATGATCAAAGAACCTACATGTGTTAAAGTATGAAGCAACCTCACTCATGGAGGTGGGGTCGGGGGGGAAGAAAGTGTGAGAAGGGCTACCCTTAGAGTAAGTAGTGATTGCTATGGGAACTCCTAAGAAGGGTACCTCCCCTAGTCTCAGGGAGGTAAGGGAAGTTTCCTGAAGGAAGATGGAGGAAAAGTGGCCCAGAGAGTTGTTCAGTCGCTAAGTCATGTCTGACTCTCTGTGACCCCATGGACTGCAGCACGCCAGGCTTCCCTGTCCTCCACTATCTCCTAGAGTCTGCTCAAGTTCCATGTCCATTGAGTCGATGAAGGTATCTAATCATCTCATCCTCTGTTGTCCCCTTCTCCTCCTGCCCTCAATGTTTCCCAGCGTCAGGGTCTTTTCTAATGAGTTGGCTGTTCGCATCAGGTGGCCAAAGTATCGGCCCAGGGAGAGGGAACAGCAAGCAGCATGTGAAAAAAAATGCCTAGAGGTGAAAGAGGCTCAGGTGCTGGAAAGCTGATATAGAGGGTCCTTGTTAAAAAGCTGTATTTTATCCTGGGGGTTAGGCCCTTGGAGGTTAAGCTGGGGCGGTGACCCAATCAGATCCACCTCTTAAAAATCCCATTTGCACAATGGCGTGTTTCAGAGCCTTGTTTTCCTCATTTGTAAAGGGGAGATGGTAGTCCTTGATCCTGGCCACTTCGATGGGACTCCAGACCCTGGCAATGAATGTCCTGGCTGGTGCGGTGTAGTGGCTTGGCAGTGTAGGGGACAGATAAGAAAAGGGTGAGACAGGAGCCAGCAGAGCAGTTGGGAGGCTATTTATTGTCATGGTTTCAGTGACAAGGGAGGGATAAGGAAGCCTGATATCGGATGGGTGAAGAGTGGAGAAATTTGAAGAGTCCTTTCCAGGACTTTCAAGTTGATTGGATGTGGGATGAAGAGAGAGACGGGAGGTGAAGACCCTGCCCAGATGTCTGGCTGGAGCCTCAGGGTGACGATGGCAGCCGTCACTGCAGAGGACGAACACACGGAAGGAGGGGCTGTTGAGGGCAAAGGGAAGCCTTGCTCAGGTGGTTGTGGTTCCTGCAAGATGTCCTAGGTGACCTGTTAGGACAGCCCCAGATGGATGGTGCCTAACACGGTGGTGGTGCTGAGTAAACATATGCCAGGTAAACGATGATGCCAGGTGAGGGTCTAGGACGGAGCTTTGGGTGGAGATAGTGACTTGGGAAACATAAACGCAGGCAAAAAGTGTTCAGAAGACACTGCATTGTTGGCAAGAGTGTCTGCAATTAACCAGAACCTTATCATCACTTCTGTCCTCCTTTTCCATCTGCTGTCGCATTTCTAGGGTAAAAGAACCCTCACATGGCCCTGAATAAATAAATGAGGGACTGGGCAAATCTGGGTATAGCAGCACACTCAGAAAGTTGGAGAAGAGTAGAGGTGAAAACTCTTTAAGAATATGTATTTATTCATTTATGAATAAACTCATTTATGTTATCACAAGTAACATTTCATGAAAAATAACTCTGTTTCTAAAACAGAGGAGCAACAGGAGTAGCTTTTTTTTTTTTTTTTTTTTTGTATTTTTGCAAATCTCTTTAATGGCTGGCTTATTGGAAGACAGCAGGGTTCTCAGATCTGCTTCTGCATTCAGTCTGGGGCCATATGTTGTTTTGATAGAAGAGTGTGAAGAAAATCTGGCCCCGCAGAGACATGTATTTGGGAAAAGGGGATATTTTAATCTCACAGATGATTGTGGTCAGTTTGGCCCTTTGAATGGATCATACATGGCAGGGCTGTATCTGAAGGTGGGATTTGCTCCTGGGGAGAGGGTAGGGGTTATTAGCTGTTGGGAATAGAATTAAGAAGGGCTGCCTAAAAATTCTGGGCAGTTGCAACAGAAGCAACCAGTAATATATATTGGAAGTCTCTTATTTTTTATTTTTGACTGCGAATGAGGACCTTAGGTCCCTGACCTGGGGACTGAACCTGTGCCCCCTGCAGTGGAAACCACTGGACCACCGAAGGAGGTTCTAGAAGCCTTTTATTGATGACCTGTTAGGATTCAGTGCTTAAAACTGTCGCATCTGTTATGACGCTAATAGCAGATCCTCAATCAGAGCTCATTGGACTGCAATAAAAATCAGTCTGCAGTGATTCATTCAATACCCTTTGTTCCTCTCACCTCAAAAACTGCCCTCAAGGACAGAAACCCTACTTTTTCTTTTGAACCAAGCACCAGAAGCATAGCACACTCTTAAGCAGACCTGTAAGAGGTGAAGGTATAAGCTTGGCACTTCCCTTCTTGTTCTGCTGAGTTTTTTCAGCCTTTTTTTTTCACTCTCTTAGTAATTCACCGTAGGGTGGGTGGATTTCAGCTCTGGTTTTTACCTCTGGTTCATGAAACTACCTTTGTGATGTGGTTTTAAGATATTTTCGAGTTTCTGATAAAAGCTAAGCACCGGCTTTCCATAAAAGATAGATATATACATATACTGTAATCTTCACATATAGTTTTGGAGGTTTCACTGAATTTCTGTCGCCCGTGGAGTCCAGTTCTTAAAACTACTAATAGAGATTTTAACTGTGAGCTCAATAACATAATATCCTATTTCTTCTCATGTGGGATCAATATCTGCCTTTTTATTTGAAAAATATTTTAAGCACTAGGATAATGTTTATCCAGAGAAAAGCAATATCTCAAAGGTGAGTTGAAATATAAGACAATTTTACTTTAAATGTCCAAACTATAGAAATAGAGGTGAGCATTAATGAATAACGTTATTTATACTAGAAATAATGATCAATATCTTTTCAAATAACCCAAGGAATCTGAGAGACTTCAAGAAATATAGAAATATGTACAGAAATCCTTAGGAAGGCTGAAAAGAATACCACAGGAAACAGGTAGGCAGTGAAGACCTGGTCAGCTTCCCATCTGTAAACCATTTTATGGAGCTGATAAATGAGCATATTAAGAAAAAGTATGTTATTTGATCCCAACAGTTTGATCCCTTTAGAATTATATGCAGTTTGAATGTGAAGAAAATGAAAAAAAAAGTTGTAGGGGAGAAAGCCACGAAATACATTTATAATATTGGAATTTAGGGCTTCATTTGAGTCCCTCATATAACAATAATAACAACAGCGATAACTAATATGAAGCCCTTTCTGTGTATCAGGCACTTTCAAACTGCTTTGGCTAAATGAGTTCATCTAATTTTTCCTAGTAGTTCTACTTGTGAAACAAGTCAGCTAGCCCTGCTGTACGTAAAATGCCTTCTGGAAGAATCTTGGAGACTGTCCTGGTTCTCTTTTTGGACTGGGGATGGGTTTCTTTTTCTGGTTGTCCAGTAACTGGGAAAAGTCCCGGGGAAAGAGGGAGCAGGTGGATTTGCGTGAGAAAGTCCTTCCACTGGGGCGCCCTTGCTGCCTGTCTTTGGCCCAGCGCACTGGGGTGTGAAACTGCTCCCCTTGTAAACGTCCTGCACACATCTAACCAGGGAGGGTTGGTTTGGCGTGACAGGAAGGGGTAGGCGGGCAAGTTTGAGGGTTTAAAAAAAATTAGTTGTGTATTACCTTGGTGTGTAATGCAAAGAGAAAGAAACCTTTTAGGGGTGGGGAGAGTGAGGGGTGTATGTGGAAACTTTTACAGGGCCAGCCTATGATTGCACTCACGTGTGCCCAGGCACGCACGTGCACACTGGTAATTTGGGGTGACTCTACCCGAGGAAAGTGCAGGGAGACAGGTGAACAAATGTAAGTTTCTGGATGTCAGGCCTTCAGTCTTGGTCCCAACTCTGTGCCTGATACCTTTTGCCAGGTGCCACACTGGATAAGGCTTCAGTAAACGTTTGCCAGGATCACTTGAGCTCAACCTGGTAAAGTGGGAAGGTACTGAGAATTCCTGGGGCTCCAACCTGCTGTGTCGCAGCCTGGGACTCTCCTTTCTTCACAGAGCCGCTGCTGCCCCCTTCTGGCGTTGCTTGGTATTTCTCGGGGGGAGTCCTTGGGCTACACTGAGCATTTTGCAGGATTTCAATTCCCCAACCAGGGATTGAACACTCACCCTCAGCAGTGGAAGTGCGGAGTCCTAACCACTGGACCACCAGGGAATGCCCAGGGCAAGAACTTTCTAAGGGCTCAGCAGTGCGGTACACATTGGTGAAACCAAGTGCTGCAAGTCTAGCAACTGTGGAGGCCTGGGTGGGCCTCAGGACAGACCCAGATCGTTTGTCTTTTGAGAGACAAACTGTCCCTGTTCCTAGAGAAGCTGCCTCTCTGGGAGATTTTGCAGAGGATTTGGTTTCAGTGGGATTGGAGCTGGAAGTGGGATTGTTTGTTCTGATAGCTATAGTAAAACAGAAAGATGACTGCTTTGGGTATCTGGGGAGTGGAATCAAAACCAGCCCTAAACTTTGGGCTCTGGTTTTCTGAACCTCATTTTTACTTTTCTGTGAAACAGGAGGTGAGGCCAGGTTGATCTTGTTCCACAGGGGGTGAGGGACTTCACCGCTAAGCTCTCCCTCTCTCACGACCACTGTCCACTTTATTGATAAGGTGACAGAGACAACTTTGCTGGGGGAAAACAGATATCCTCAGAAGTCTGAAAGCCACTTGGATGATCTCTGAGATCCCCTCCCGCTCCAATGGTGTGGTTTTCTGAACTTAAAATTGAGTTACAGACATGGAAGCTGAAGTCACAGTGCCGTTCGTGGCTCTGTAAGTGCCTTGGGTGTTTTGCAGGCGGACAGTCCGGAAGACATGCACAGCTGGATTAAGGAGATCGGGGCAGCTGTCCAGGCCCTCAAGTGCCACCCCAGAGTAAGTCACTTCCTTCCTGCTCACAGTCACTGTCAGCCTTGCGATGAGTTGTCCCGAGTGGGCGGGTTTTGGTGATGTAGGCAAGCAGCCCGGAGCCCAGATGCAGCAGAAGCTCCAAGCTGTCTTGTTTGTTTTTCTCTTTCCACTGATCTGGGTACAAATTTTTATTTCTGTTCAGTCATTGGAGGAGGTGAGGTAGAGTTGGATAGAGAACCAGGGCTTCTGATGTGTTCTACAGATCTCCCTGCCAGGCAGTCCTTGACACCTGCGGAGTGAATGCTGCCGCTGGACATATTTGATCTCTGTAGACATGTATCTCTGGGCCTGTGAGGAGGTGGTCCTGGGTGGAGGGCCTCTTCTTGGGCCTTTGGGATGAATATTGTTAGGAAACCCTTTACTTTTCTTTTTTTCCCCCCTCCCTCTTTTATTTTCCACAGGAGATGTCCTTTTCTCGGTCCATTTCTTTGACCCGCCCCGGAAGCTCCAGCCTCTCAGGGGGGCCCAACTCTATCTTGTGCAGAGGGCGAGCACCCGGGGAGGAGAGAAAGACCCTCTGCAAAGCCCCCTCCCTGGCCTCCTCCTGGCAGCCCTGGACACCCGTCCCCCAGGCCGGGGAAAAGCTGCTTCCCACCGAAGAGACTGCTGAGGACTCTTTGTTCACGCCTCGACTTGGGGAGAGCAGTACGTCTGGGGTGCTGCCCAGCTCCCGGATAAGACACCGATCAGAACCCCAGCACCCCAAGGAGAAGCCATTTGTGTTCAACCTTGATGACGAAAATATACGGACCTCTGATGTGTGATGAGGCGTGGTGCCTGGGAGGGAGGGGGTGGGCTCAGACAAGGGGCCGTGACTCAGTGTCTCCATCTGATGCAGGACAATCAGACACCTTCCCGGCACTTGCATCCCTCTGGAGTGGGAATCCAGCTGACTTTTTAAAGAAAATGAATGCAGTGTTTTTCATTTGGGAAGGTCACTAGGTTAGACCTGTAGGCTTGCTCAGTGTGCCTCTTGCTCGACTCTTCCACAGTCCACCTGGTGTGCAGAGGTTAGAAGTCCAGTTTCATTCCTAACCAATTTTTAGTTCCTTGTCTTTGTCTCAGCTTCTTCCCTTTGTTTTCAGGCCAGGCACAGAACCTTGAGGCCAGTCATCTGGTCTTATCCTATTCTTATACATTGGCGGAAGTTTGACTGTGAAGTGGGAGAGTGGTAACTAATCCAGCTGAAAGGGTAGGGGGGTGGTGGTGGTTAGGGGGGCGGGGGATCCAGGCTCCATCTTGGTCAGGATACATTCTAAGGGACGGTGTTAAAATCTGGGGGCTTGTGGGAGGCCCCAAATGTCAACCAGGGAGATTCCCCCCCCTCCCTCCAGGGGACTGCCATAAGGGAAGACATAGGGGCCTTTTGAAGGTATGGGGAAATAATTCAACCTGAGTGGATCAGCCAATTTTGAGAATTACTCTGTTCTCTTTGAGATGTTCTTTGACCCCGAATACTGCCACCATAAAAGACAGACCTCCCCGCCCCATTTCTGTGTCAGACCCTTAGGATGGGCTCATCAGTGTTCAGTGTTGAGAACGAAACAGACATTGCCCTTGATACGGTGTTAACTGAAATGTGTGGAAGGTTGATGAGCGTATGGTAATTCACTTGTGTGATCCATCAGATCTCTATCTTAGAGTTTGAGAGTTGCTGTAAAGCAGGTGCCAGGAAGAGATGGAGTTTAGTTCACCCAGCTAAAATGTTTTGATTCATGTTTTCCTGACAGAGGAAAAAGTCTCTTTTAGCAGAGACAGATTATCTCGGGTCCTTGCCTCTCAACTCTTCTTTCATGGGGTGTTACTAGTCTAGTTTTCAGTGTTGTACATGGTATACCTGGCAGATTTGATTTCTTTCTGTTCTTTGTGTCGCCTTTTGGATGATCCCTTGTGTCTATACTTGCATGATGATACCTCATCGTCTGATGAGGTTCTGTGTGCTTAACACCGAGGAGATAACAAAGATAGCCTTAAGAGATATTTATATTTTTAACAAAAATAGAAACTGTGCATAGAAACATTGATTTAGAGGCTCTGCATTGCTGGCTAGAGATTTCCCAGGTAGAAGAGCATAGATTGTATTTCCCATCCTGTATTTTAGGATGTACCTTTGTCCATTTGTCAAGAGATACTATTTCCAGATCCCTAGAAGAATCTGTCTGTCCAGCTTATGTGGTGAACTGCTACCAGGGTTCCCTAAAGGGAGGGAATTTGATTCTGTCTATAGCTTTGTATCAGCTAGATCAGTTAATTTTTGTCTTTAAATTAAAACTTAACAAATAGATCAGGAGACTAAGAGAAGCATTTTTACCTAAGTCAGTCCCTTCCCCTCCTGATGTTCACATCCAATGGCAGCAAAAAACATGTGGTCAGAAAATCCTTAGTGGCTTGAGGGAAATCTGTTTCTTTCAGGCAGGGTAGTTTCCTTCTCAGGTTGTGAACTTTTCTTGACTGAACTGCTTTAGAGATAAGCTTCACTTAAATTGTTTGGCCCACTGGTCCTGGTTTGAAAAAGGAAATCTACCCTGAATTTTACTCTTTTTCTCTTTTCTTTATTCTGCAGCCTCTTGTATACTTTTGTCTTAAAAATCCCTTGTTTGGGGATTATTTATTTATGAGTAATCAGGTGACAACATATTTCAAGTCACCTGATTTCAAGAAGCCATTCCCAATTCTTCAAGTTCTTTGTCTCAGGTTTCATCTTCAAAGTTCCCGCAAGACAATTCTTTGGCTAGGTCAAAGAAAGTGCACAGAGATACGGAACTATAAAAATAAATTAGGAACTTTTGAGATCTCTTATACATTCCCTGACTCATGGAAAGATGTCATCTCTTGGTGTGTCAGATGTGAAAATCTACCGATTTCTTCCTCTCTTTTCAGTAAGCTCTCTGCTAGATTACTACTGCTGAATTAATTGGCCATTACAGTAAGCTGATCTGTTTCTTAGTAAGAGCTGTTTTGAGAATGTATTAAATTAAACATACTTATAAATCCGGATTGTATTAACATGATAGAGGGAAAACAAGAATTCTAGTTGGCAGATACTTGGGATTTCCAAGTTAGAATGTTGTTAATGTAGCTCCAACACCAGATAAATATAATTATCTTCAGTGAAGCCTAGAGGCATGCTCATTGCCAAATCTTTCAGAATTCCTTTTGTGTCCATTGTTTCTTAGCCTCTGGTTAATTTCACATCATACCTTTTAACGTCACTACATGTGTGAGCCAAGGATGGTGCTTATATGACCAAAGCGTTTGGTTTGAAGTGTGAAAAGTGGAACCAAACGGGAAAAGTAGGGCAGGGATGCAGGATCGATTAGTAGTTAAGTGCATAGGCTCTGGAATAAGTCTTGTTTTTTTTAAAAAAGGAACCAAAAAAGATACTGCATTTTTTTGTGTGTATGGGATAAAAGCATTTTCTGAGTTGCTGTTTTGCATAAGACTTTAGACTTGGTCTTCACCCACTGTGTCTAACAGTTTCAAGTTCTTGAAAGTTAAGGATTTGCTAGCTCAGAGCAAATGAGCTGATGGCTGATGTCTGGTGAATGTAGTTTGGCCTTTTGCATTCTGTGAGATGACAGTCCTACTAAGATGTCGTGAAAACAGAAGAGGCACACATCGGTTTCTGAATAGACTGCTGGGCTCCCAAAGAGTCCAATTTCATAGCTCACTTGAAGCAGAAGGCAGTTTTTTGGTTTTTCTTACCTCCCCTCCCCTACAATGTAATTGTGGTCTGATGTGGACTAAAAGGATCCAATACATAAGTGGCAGATTCAGTAGCTGAACTGCGAGATTTGATATGTTTGTTTTCACTGTTAACCAGATAGACATAAAGAGGTAGTAACTAGCATTTTGGAAATTGAGTTTCCCAAATTAGGTTTGTTTATGAGCTTCCAACATGTCAGAAATAGTTTCTGCCAGCCATCACTTTCTTTTCCCTTACTCCCTTTTTCTGTGTTATTGCCTGCAGTAGTGAATTACAGTCACTCATGCCTGGTAGAGTTTGAGTAAAGCGAATATTTGGCCAAAAACCATACTGTTTGACCCCTTACCCGCTGTTCCAGAAGGTGTGGTATGATCCTGTGTTTTGAACCAGTCTGTGTCAGCTGAAATGCACTGACTTGCAGGCTGAGCTGAGTGCATGGAAACTCTTATGCTTCTCATTTTATGTGATCTCTTAATTGGTATGTAGCAAAAATAATTTTCTAAAACTGTTTTGTTGCTTGTTTTGTAATAAAACCACGTGAAATACTGAAATATGGTACATGTTTTCCTAACACTGACCGTCTGTCCGTGGGTGGGTAATGTGTCTTGTCAGTCTGCCCCCGTTCTGGGTGTTAACTGGTTTCATGAGGTGGGTCCCTGGCGGGGGTGCAGCGGTGCGGGGAGGGGGGGCGGTGTCGGGGAAGGGCCGAGGACATGTCTCCATCTCCTGGGACTGGTCGGGATGGGTTGAAGTGGGGGTTACTGGGGAGTGTGTGGAGAGGGCTGCCAGGCTCTGCCCCTTAAAGTCTGGGGCTGGCGAAGACAACACCCCAGTCCGGAGACTGCTGCTCATCTGAGTGGGTTCAGAGGGAAGGTGGGAGGCGAGCAGGATGACCAGACCCCTGCGGCAGCCTGCCGGGCTCGGACCGTTCGTTCTGCTGTGGCTGCTGCTGCCCGCGCCAAGTGGGCGCGGGGTCCAGGCCGGGCGGGCCTGGCCCGTCCCACCCTGCCCAGCGGTCTGCGAACCCACGCGCTGCCCCCCGCGGCCCCGGTGCTCGGCGGGGACCGCGCCGGTGCTCGACCGCTGCGGGTGCTGCCAGGTCTGCGCCGCGGCCGAGGGCGAGGCCTGCGGCGGGCCGCTGGGCCGGCCGTGCGCCCCGGGACTGCAGTGCCGCGCGCCGCGCGCTCCCCAGCTCCTCGGCGGCCGCCCGTTGGGCACCTGCGGCTGCCCGGCGGCGGGGGCGACAGTGTGCGGCAGCGACGGGCGGACCTACCCTAGCCTGTGCGCGCTCCGAGCCGAGAACCGCGCCGCGCGCCTCCGTGGCGCGCTCCCCGCAGTGCCAGTGCAGAAGGGGGGCTGTGGGGACCCAGGTGAGCCGCGGGCGCGCGCTCTCGGCGCCCCCTCCTCGCTTCTTTAAGCAGCGAGTTCCCATCGCGGGGTTTGCCGCCGGCTCCTCCCGGCTGCCTTGCCAAAGGGAGTCAGTGCTTCCCTCCTTAAGTGTGGCGGCTCAGGGGTAAAGAATCCTCCTGCCAATGCAGGAGACGCAAGAGATGAGGGTTTGATCCCTGGGTGGGAAAGATCCCCTGGAGGAGGGCATGGCAACCCACTCCAGTGTTCTTGTCTGCACAATCCCATGGACAGAGGAGGCCTGGTGGGCTACCGTCCATGGGGTCGCAGAGTCCGACACGACTGAGCACGCACGCTCCTGCTTTGGTGTCTGGTTCCCGGCTCCCACGTGGCTGCTCCCCAATTTCCTCCCCATAGCTGTTGACCACCGTTTTCCCTTTTAAGTAATTTCCAAATCAGGATCACAGGTCTGGTCTCCTCAAGGTGTACCCTCGTGGGGACCCCAGTGAATACACAGAGGGACACGTAGAGAGGAAAGGGAGGGAAAGACGGGAGAGAGGACGAGAGATTTGAGAGGTGATACTCGATGTGAGCAGGCAGCCAGGGTCCTACTCCTCCAACCCCTGCCCCAAGAATAAAGCATCTCTTCGCAGGGACCGGAAGTGCAGGCTGGCCCAGGAGCAAGTTCAACTTCATCGCCTCCGTGGTGGAGAAGGTGGCCCCGTCCGTGGTTCATTTACAGCTGTTCCGCAGGTAAAAGGGGTCTGAGGAGGAAGCTAGACCCCTGGGCTAAGTTTCTGAGAGCCTCTCTGCTCCATCCTCTCCCTCCTCCCCACTCCCACCGCATCGGCCCTTCCAGCTTCAGTTAGTTTTCCCAGCATCACTTAGTCTTAAAAACCGCCCTGAGAAAAATCAAGGGGCTCAAAGACCTTGTATGGTCTGTTGGTCATTTCGCCAAAAAGCCCTAGTCATATGGATTCCGACTTGCAAACCTGAGCTATTCCTCCGCCTCAGACAAATTCGAGGTCAAATGCAAGAGCCAGGAGGCATCTCGATGGTGATCTTGTCTGGGCATCTTCTGCATGAAAAGAATCCCAGACCCAGAGGGCAAGAGAAACTTGTCATATGTCAGTTCGTATGTCAGTTCGTAGGCCAGTTCGTAGTGGAAACTAGGCAGAGACCAGACTTCTCTGACTCCCTCCCTGCTTGGGTGCTGGATAAAGTGGCACTAGGTCCACTTCTGACCCCAGGATTAGGTTTAGTCGCTGAGTCATGTCTGACTCTTTTGCGACCCCATGGACAGTAGCCCTCCAGGCTCCTCTGTCTGTGGGATTTCTCAGGCAAGAATACTGGAGTGGGCTGTCATTTCCTTCTCCACAATTAGGTTAGTCCTCTTTGAAGCAGAGGACAGCTACTTTGAGCAGCAAGACGGGGGCATTCCTGGTAAAGGAGAATTGGAATCAGCTCTCAGTCCTGTTCCTAAGAGATGGCCAGGGCACTGAACACACAGTCCAGTTAACGTGGAGAGAATGGAAACAGGGAGAAGTAAAATGTCTGAGGAAGCTAGGGTGAGAGAATGTTTGACAAACGCCAGGTTTCTCGTGCTTCCAGAGTACGGCGGATGCCCTGATTTGCCTGCCCTTGGCTTATGCTGTTGTCTTGCTGAGACAGGTCGCCTCTCGGCAGTGAGGATGTCCCTGCGTCCAGTGCCTCTGGGTTCATAGTGTCTGAGGATGGGCTCATTGTTACCAATGCCCATGTCCTCACTAACCAGCAGCGGATCCAGGTGGAGCTGCAGAGTGGGGTCCAGTATGAAGCCACCGTCAAGGACATTGACCATAAACTGGATCTTGCCCTGATTAAGATTGAGCCAAATGTGAGTCTGTGTATTTGGGGACTTTCATCAACGTGCTGGTGTTTTCTTCCCCACCCGCTCACACATCTTTTCTTCTTGCTATATGTTTCCTTCGTCTCCCACCCCTGTTCTCTTTCTTTCTGTTCGTTACTCCTTCTTTTTTAAATTTTCTTCTGTGCCTGTCTGTCCGTCCCTAGCAATTTCTATTAACTACACAGCTGTCTTTTTTTTTCTCCTTCAGTTCCTTCTCCAACAGAGACTGCTTCTGGGAAACTTATTTCTCTGCTGTCTTAGAACACCAGACATAACTGTAATGGATTCCAAGCTGCTAAGATGTGCTTTGAGTTCCTTGCTATGCAAAGTGGTCCACACCCCGGCAGCACTGACATCATCTGAGAAAGTGTTTAGAAAACTCAGATCGACTGAATCAGAATCTGCCTTTTCTTGTTTTATTTTATTCTCCTCTATAATGCTATGGTACTAGGCTCTCTTTTATTTTTTTTCTCTTTATTTTTTCATTGGAGGATGATTGCTTTACAGTGTTGTGTTAGTTTCCGCTGTGCAGCAAAGTCAATCAGCTACTTGTGTACGTACATCCCCTCCATCAGGAGCCTCCCTGCCACTCCCCCGACCGTCTCACCCCTCTAGGTCATCACAGAGCATGAGCTATGCTGCAGCTTCCCACTAGCTCTGTTTCACACGTGGCGGCGTGTATGTGTCAGAGCTACTCTCCTGATTCGTTCCACCCTCTCCTTCCCGCCCTGTGTCCACATGTCCACTCGCTACGTCTGTGAGAACCCACCTCTTAGCATGATTCCCAAGAGGTTCATGTGCACAGTTAAAGAGAAAGACTGCTTTGGGTGACCTCCTTTCTGTTCATGGCTTATTAACTTTGCAAACTCGTGAGCTGGAGTGGGGCCAAGTAAACTGCTAACGTCGGTTTATGTTTCATCAGTTAACTTCACTTTGTTTACTTATCATTATTTCTACAAGCAGTGATTTTAGATTTTAGGGATGGTCTGATCATCTTAACAAGTGAGAGTCTGGTGTAGTCGGAGTATAAGGAAGAAGCCTCAGGCAGTTGTAGAACTGAGGTGTGTGGTCGATTCTTAGATTCCGGGTGCTAAAATGGTAGTGGCCGTGTCATATATGTGTTATACACAAATGCTGATTGAGTCCATTCTTGATTTATCCACCTCATCCCTCTTCACCCACATACAGACTGACCTCCCTGTATTGCTGCTGGGAAAGTCATCTGACCTGCGAGCTGGCGAGTTTGTGGTGGCCTTGGGGAGCCCGTTTTCACTGCAGAACACGGTGACGGCAGGAATTGTCAGCACCACCCAGCGAGGGGGCAAAGAGCTTGGGCTGAAGGATTCAGACATGGATTACATCCAGACAGACGCCATAATTAATGTAAGTCACGGGGGTGGCTGTCCTCAGCCCGTAAGATGCAGTGGCCAGTAAGATCTCACTGGCAATGCAGTGAGAAGAACGCTTCAGGGTACCTTTGTTTCCCTTCGGCCTTTCAGGGATGTCCAGAGATCAGGTCTACCCTCTTGGGAGGGATGGAGTGCCATGCTGTTAGAGGTCAGCCTGTGTGATGTGATGACTGGCATCCACGATACTGGATGGTCTCTTAGGGTCTGTCACAGAGGTCACCACTGCCATAGGAAGTGGTGGTTCTTCCTCGGGCTGCTGTTCTTTTCTTTAAATTTTAAAAATATTGTTTATTTATTTATCTGTCTGAGTTTTAGTTGTGGCACTTCGGATCTAGTTGGGGCATGTGGAATCTAGTTCCCTGACCAGGGATGGAACTCCGGCCTCCTGCCTTGGTGGCGCAGAGTCTTAGCCTCTGGACCACCAGGGAAGTCCCCTCTTCCTATTGTTCTTTACCTGCACTGGTTTCGTAATTGATGATGATGTGGCCTGCCTTTGCCTGCCCTGGGGGAACGGGCTCACTAGAGCAGGCTGCTTTTGATAAACCTCTTTAGGGATTGTGTAGACATGACCAGGGAAAAAGTACTGATGGCATTTTCCAATTCTGTCTTCAGCACGGGAATTCTGGGGGTCCTCTGGTGAACTTGGTAAGTAGCCACTTTTTTTGTTGCCTCACACCTCTTCCTAGCTTTCAGAGACTTGACATTTCATGGTGCAGACGGCCATGTTGCTCCTGTGTAGCGATGTGTGGTTTGGTGCTTTTCTATTATTGCACCGTAAGTAAGGAGTTAGGAAAATTTCAGATCTACGATGGGTTGCCATCCTGGTGTGTGAGCTCATCCAGTTGAGGGTGCCAGAGTTTCCTTCACACCTACTTACATCTCTTCCACGTGTTCTCTGCTTTCGTTGGGTACTTAACAAAAGTCCTGGGTACTAAACCCAAATTATGTCAAACGACCACTGTACTGTGGAATGTATATCCTTGACGACCTCCTGCTTCTGCATGTGAAGAACTAACTCTCACCCCAAAATGCTAATTTAGTATTGACCTGCGTAGAGATGATAAAGGCATCAACAGCAGTCCACTGCTCTGTCATGTATTTAATTCTTAAGTTGTAATCAACATCCCTGGTGGCAACGCCAGGGTTTCTAGTTGCTCAAATACATTTGACGACCTGAGAGGGCAGTGCTGTCTGAAACACAGCCTGTGACCGTGGCCTCTGAGTCCCTTTGAGTGGGTCATTTTTGGTTCCTTTTTACATGTTACACTTGCTTGTAGGAGGATGAGTTGGGTGTGTGAAATCACTGAGCACTTTTTACTTATAACGTGGTACGTGATTTGGGGCCTGCTTTTTTTCCAGTAGACAATGAATTTACTAGAGTGAAGATGAGATGCAGAATTTCAAAGTCACACTGCAGACCTATTGAATTATAATCTGTATTTCAGTGTGATGGAAAGTCTCTCTTTTTTTTCCTCCTGCCCATTACCTAACAAAAGCTAAGGGATGATGAAATTAAGAAAAAGTATTTCCCACTTCATAAATTATGTTTAGGGGACATAAATTGACCTTATGTTCCTAAGGTCAATTTGGCGAATCTTCTGAATAGTTTCATTGAAGTGTGACTGAAAGTCAACAGCTTTTTGCCTTTTCCATGTTTATTTTTAGTCTCATTTAAGGAATGGAAAGGCATATATTCCTTATTCTCATATCTGTGTTGAAATATAAACTGTGGTTCACTCTGAAAAATCAATGTAATTTGAGCAAGAAAAAAAAAAAAAAGTGAGCTCAGGATTAAAACCCCAAACTCCTCAGCAGGAATCTGTGCTGGAGTAGGTCCCCTCTGTAACCCACACACTGCTGGTCCCCTAAGATGCCAGCTGCTGCTCCACCCTAAGCGTCTCTCCTTCCTTTGCCTGTTCAATCTGCACAGCTGGGCAGCTGAGTGTTGTCCCCTCCTTTGGCAGGATGGTGATGTGATTGGCATAAACACACTGAAGGTGACTGCAGGAATCTCCTTTGCAATTCCCTCGGATCGCATTCGGCAGTTCTTGGCCGAATTCCATGAGCGCCAGCTGAAAGGTAAGGGGAGTTGGTTTGGACTTTTCTTTCCCTCCAGGCTTCCTGGTGACTCAGATAGTAAAGAATATGCCTGCAACGCAAGAAACCCAGCTTTGATCCCTGGGTCAGGGAAGATTCCCCTGGAGGAGGAAATAGCAACGCACTCCAGTATTCTTCCCTGGAAAATTCCATGGACAGAGGAGTCTGGCTGGCTACAGTCCATAGGGTCACCAAGAATTGGATGTGACTGAGCAACTAAGGCTCTTGAGAAACCTGTATGCAGGTCAGGAAGCAACAGTTAGAACTGGACATGGAACAACAGACTGGTTCCAAATAGGAAAAGGAGTACGTCAAGGCTGTATATTGTCACCCTGCTTATTTAACTTCTATGCAGAGTACATCATGAGAAATGCTGGGCTGGAAGAAGCACAAGCTGGAATCAAGATTGCCGGGAGAAATATCAATAACCTCAGATATGCAAATGACACCACCCTTATGGCAGAAAGTGAAGAGGAACTAAAAGCCTCTTGATGAAAGTGAAAGAGGAGAGTGAGAAAGTTCGCTTCAGTTCAGTTCAGTCGCTTAGTCGTGTCCAACTCTTTGCGACCCCATGAATCACAGCACACCAGGCCTCCCTGTCCATCACCAACTCCTGGAGTTCACTCAAACTCATGTCCATCAATTCAGTGATGCCATCCAGCCATCTCATCCTCTGTCGTCCCATTCTCCTCCTGCCCCCAATCCCTCTCAGCATCAGTCTTTTCCAATGAGTCAACTCTTCGCATGAGGTGGCCAAAGTACTGGAGTTTTCCGCTTTAGCATCATTCCTTCCAAAGAACACCCAGGACTGATCTCCTTTAGGATGGACTGGTTGGATCTCCTTGCAGTCCAAAGTGCAACATTCAGAAAACTAAGATCATGGCATCTGGTCCCATCACTTCATGGCAAATAGATGGGGAAAGAGTGGAAACAGTGTCAGACTTTATTTTTGGGGGCTCCAAAATCACTGCAGATGGTGATTGCAGCCATGAAATTAAAAGATGCTTACTCCTTGGAAGTAAAGTTATGACCAACCTAGATAGCATATTCAAAAGCAGAGATGTTACCTTGCCAACAAAGGTCTGTCTAGTCAAGGCTGTGGTTTTTCCAGTGGTCATGTATGGATGTGAGAGTTGGACTGTGGAGAAGGCTGAGCACAGAATTGATGGTTTTGAACTGTGGTGTTGGAGAGACTCTTGAGAGTCCCTTGGACTGCAAGGAGATCTAACCAGTCCATCCTAAAGGAGCTCAGTCCTGGGTGTTCATTGGAAGGACTGATGCTGAAGCTGAAACTCCAGTACTTTGGCCACCTCATGCGAAGAGTTGACTCACTGGAAAAGACCCTGATGCTGGGAGGGATTGGGGGCAGGAGGAGAAGGGGACGACAGAGGATGAGATGGTTGGATGGCATCACTGACTCGATGGACATGAGTTTGAGTGAACTCCGGGAGTTGGTGATGGACAGGGAGGCCTGGCATGCTGTGATTCATGGGGTCGCAGAGTCGGACACGACTGAACGACTGAACTGAACTGAGTGACTAACACTTTCACTTTTCACCTTTTTCTTCCCCTCCAGTAGTTTTCAGGAGCCCTCAAAGGCCTTACCTGTGGTGGAGACACTCCTTCGAGTTCTGCAGAAAACAGAGTCGTGTTTCATGTTAGACCCGACTCAGATCACAGTGGGGCCAGGCAGCAATACCGGGGGCCAGGCGCAAGGCCTGGCGTGAGGTGTGCCCAGAAATACTCGGATTGAATTGATGTGGAAAGGAAAGCCAGGGGCCGGAGGTGGGGCCGTGAGCCTGCGCTAATGATGAAGGTTCTCTGAAGCACGTTTGTCTTGGCCGACAGCCTGAGAGGGCACTTATAATTGGAAGGAATATTCTGTGACTCCGGGTCTTTTAAGTTCTGCCAAAAGGAGAGAGGTCTTGTTGTCAGTAACACATTATAATTTTCCTTTCCAGGAAAGGCTCTCTCACAGAAGAAATATCTGGGTCTGCGCATGCTACCCCTCACATTGAAGTAAGCATGGGCTTTGACTATGTCTGGGTTGTATTTTAGAAGAAAAAGTTACAGATAGAGAGTCTGAACGGAGAAGGTAGAGGATGTGGTCAGAAGCGGATGAATCACCTACCACTTGTTACAGAGTCAGTGACCGCGTCTGCCGGCACCAACGCACTGTATTTTCCATGGGACTCTTTCACTTGTGGCTGTATTTTTTTTTATTTACTTATTTTTTCTTTCGGCTGCACCATGTGGCACATGGGATCTTCGTTCCCCGACCAGGGATTGCACCTGCTCCCCTTGCAGTGGAAATTCAGTCTTAACCACTGGACTGTCAGGGAAGTCACACTATGGCCACACTTTATAACGTCCAGTGGTTCTAGGCTTTGGCACCGAGAATCGGGGAAGAATGACTGTGGCCCTGTGACCAGCTAGATGGCGTCTTTGTCCCCTTGGTGCGAGCCTTGGGCTGAGCAGAGAGTCCCCGCTGAGAGCTAGGGGCGGGCCAGGGCTAGTTCACTGTGCTTCCTAACCTCCTGGGGAATCTCTTGTCACTCTTCCTAGCCTGCTTCAAGAAATGAAAAGGCAAGATCCAGAATTCCCTGACGTGGCTTCTGGGGTTTTTGTACATGAGGTGATTCAAGGAACAGCTGCTGAGAGGTAAGAGCAGTGCAGGCCCCGGCCCAGGCTCCTCCGTTCTCACTAGACGTGTCCCACGGTAAACGTGTGTGGGATCCAGGGTCCTGTCCCGTACCGTGGGCTCCACCCCCAGAGGCCACTGAACAGCTGAGGGGTGTGACTGACCGACCATATTTTACGTTTTGTGCGTGTTTGCATGCTAAGTCGCTTCAGTCCTCTCAGGCTCTTTATGACCCTATGGACGGCAGTCCACCAGGCCCCTCTGTCCATGGGATTCTCCAGGCAAGAATACTGGAGTAGGTTGCCATTTCCTTCTCCAGGAGATCATCCCAAGCCAGGGATCAAACCTGCTTCTCTTAAGGTCTCCTGCATTGGAGGGTAGGTTCTTTACCTCTAGCCACCTGGGAAACCCCATTTTGCATTTTACTTAATTTTAATTGATAATTAAATTAAAACACAGAACAGAAGCATTGTGAAATGTTTTCCCATGAAGCATATCTTTTTTTGTTGTTGTTGTTCTGGGAAGATTGCATTTTATTTTAATAACTGCACTGTGGAAGAAATTATCATCAGGTATATGCTGTCTCTAGAAGATTTCAAAGAGTGTAAAATATGTATAATAATTATTAAAATATGACATGTTAAAATGATATTTTAGATATACAGTTAAGACATCAAAGTACATTTTTATATTATATGTTAGTTTCATCTGTTTAAAAATTAGAGAAAAACTTTTTTTTAAAATGTGGCTACCAGTTCACATAAATTTAAATTAATTTTGCTAGAATTTCCAAATCTACTCTTTTGCTTAATACCTTACTTAGTAAGAATTAGAAGAATCTGGAGGGTTAGGAGTTTAGGAACATATTTTAGGTACTTTAAAATCCTGGATGACACTAAAGAATTCTCTGACACTATCAGAGGCCAGCCCAGTACTAAACAAGTACATAAAGTGAATAAAGCAAAGGCTAGAGACATTTCGAGAGATTTCCAGTAACTACAGAGAGAAAAGATGACTCGGCCTACAGTTATTCTCCTGATCTCTCTCTTATGCTTCTTGCATACCCTTCCTTCACCGTTTTCGTTTTTCTAAGAGCTCAACAGTCTGCTTAGATTATGTTAACTCTTTTCATAGGGCAAGAATCTATAGGGTACTAACTGTTCAGAACAGCTAAGCGTTAGGCTTCCAGTTACTATATTTGACTTGCCATTGGCATTTCTAGACTTTCTGGGTCCCTGCCCCCACTTATTTTTAACTTCTGGTTCAAGGCCGAAGCTATTTCTTTCAGCTCTTCAGTCCTTGCTCCTCAAAATTTGGTCTGTAGACCAGCAACAATGGCATCAGCTAGAGCTTTTCAGAGTGACAGGAGTGCCTCTGGAAAATAATTTGGAAAATAATAGATACATGTGTAGGCGTAACTGAATCACTTTGCTGCACACCAAAACTAACACAACATACTCCAATATAAAATAAAAGTTTAGAAAGAATCAGAATCTGCTTTTTAAATAAGATCTTCAGGGGATTCAGGTGCACGTTACACGGTGGGAATTGCTGCTGGCTTGAAGTCTCTGATAAACTGGAAATCTTCCTGGTGTCACCCACTCATAATAGTGATCACAGTTCCGGTAATAACAGCTGGCATTTATCAACCACTTACTGTGTCAGGAATCATTTAAAGGGTCTACCCTGGTGGCTCAGAGGTTAAAGTGTCTGCCTGCAATGCGGGAGACGTGGGTTCGATTCCTGGGTTGGGAAGATCCCCTGGAGAAGGAAATGGCAACCCACTCCAGTATTCTTGCCTGGAGAACCCCATGGACGGAGGAGCCTGGTGGGCTACAGTCCACGGGGTTGCAAAGAGTCGGACATGACTGAGTGACTTCACTTCATGTACTTGTTTCAAGCCCCCAGTAATTTGGGGATATAGGTGTTATTTTACAGAGGCAGCAAATGGGGTGCAGAGGTTAATTACCTTGGAAGTTACGTGATGTGTCAGTCAGAAGGCAGGGATGTGGGACCTAGCTTGGCCCCTGTATTATCCTACTCTTGCGGCTGCTGTTATTGTTTCTGAGAGGCAGAGTGACTGACGAGAAGATGGGTTTTCAAGTCTGAAACATCCAGGATGAAATTCTGCTTTCGCTTCTTACAAGCTGACAGTCATGGGGGAAAGTCTCTTATTTGTCTGAGCCCCACTTCCCCATACTTGACGCATAGTTTGCATCCAGTAATACTTTACAGATTTCTTTTTCTACTTACAGAACTATTGTGAATTAACTTCTTTCTTTGTGCACCACACCAGGCACCAACCCCTCCTCCTACGCACCCCCCTGCCCTGCCCCGCCCGGCAACTACCGTTGTTCTCAAGGTTTTCTCTGCTTTTAGCTCTACCCTTGAACTTCTCTTCATAGGCACGTCCTTTACATTTGGTTTCTCTTTTCTTCTTTTTTTTAATAAACTCCACATACCCTGATAATCCTCCCACATTATCATTTCTTCCCTGGGCTTCTCAGTTTCCTATTCCTCACTCTTTTTTTCTTTTTTGGCTGTACCTGGCGGCTTGTGAGATCTCAGTTCCCTCACCAGGGGTCTAATAACCTGCCCCCCTGGCAGTGAAAGCACAGAGTCCTGACCACTGGACTGCCAGGAAATCCCACCAACGCCACCACCCCCCATTTCCCTCACATGGTATCTCCTGTGGTCATTTGACTTCCAGCCTGTTTTTGACTTTAAGATAGATCGTCCACATGGCTATATATTTACTGTACTGTTTTGTATCTGGAACTAGTTTTGTTTCTAGAACATATATTCTATGTGAAACAAATATGTTGGAGGCTGAATATAATCACAACTTTGAGGAAAAGAAGCCTTAAATATTTAGAGCTTGGAGCTTCGTGACTGGTTTTTGACTTTCTGGAAACTGCTTCTGTAGTACAGCTCAGCATACCCTCCAGGTCCAAAAATTATAGGTGAAGGTGGGGTAGGTAAGTGGGCTGTCAACACCCCACTGATCAGAGTGTAATTGTCTGGAAAAATATGTATTGCTTGGGCTTTTCACGTTTATTGGTAAGGTTGAGGGTATGTTTCAGGTTAAGTGAGGTCAGGGATTAACAGACAAGAAAAGCTCAATTTACTATTCCAAACCAAATCTAACATATGGGAGGTGCAAATTTCATACATATGATTCTGGTGGAATATGAATTCTAGAAAGGTGAATAGGGTTGTTGTCCTCCGGTGATTCTGCAGCATATATTAGAAGAGCTCCCATATTTGGAAGTGAAAAGTGAAAGTGAAGCCGCTCAGTTGTGTCTGACTCTTGCAACCCTACGGACTGGCTCTTCCAAAAATGGATTTTCCAGGCAAGAATTACTGGAGTGGGTTGCCATTTCCTTGGGATCTTCCCAACCCAGGGATCGAACCCAGGTCTCCTGCATTGCAGGCAGACTCCTTACCATCTGAACCACCAGGGAAGTGGCATATTTGGAAGAATGGAGGCTATTTCTGGTTCCCTGGTTTGCATGCTTAATGTCAGCACAATAGTAGTGCCTTGAGAGACAGACATTAAATTCTAGATGGGGATTAAGTCAAACTCTTACAGTTTCATGGTCCTTTTTTCTCCCCTCCCAGCTCTGGGTTGAAAGACCACGATGTAATTGTCAGCATAAACGGACTGCCTGTCACCACAACAACCGATGTGATTGAAGCTGTTAAGGCCAATGATTCACTTTCCCTCCTGGTTCGTCGGAAAAGTCAAACTTTGATCCTGACAGTCACACCTGAGATAATCAATTAAGAGCCTTGCTTTAAAGATAAATTATCTAACAAAGCCAAAGCTACATTACCTGGTTTGTATTGAGGATGTGCCAGTGATGGCAAGGGGTTTTAGGATCTCTTTCTTCTGAAGAAAAATGTGTGCTTTTAAAACACACATACACACATTCCAGAACCATCAGGTTGGGGGTATTACAACTGCTGATAAGGAGCCTAAGGCAAGTAGAAGAAGGACATGGTGCCAGGAAGTCTGGGGAGCTGATAAAATTTTATTTAAAGACAGGAAACAACTGAAAACAGGCAGTTTCTAATTTATCCTTGATGGAAGTACTAAAACTTTTTTATAGCCATAAACTGGATATAGCACTACACACACACACACACACATATGCACCTATCTACCGACATTGAGAAACTGAATCCAGAGTGCAAAGGAAATCACATTTTTAATATTATTCCTTTACTCAGTTCTCCAAGTTTATCACAATTGGCCAGGGTCTGTAAATACAGAGGATACTCGTCACTTAAAATTCACACTGAAACTAACAAATTTGGATGGTCACAGAGGAATATAGATTCTCAGGTTGTCAGCTAGCAGTGGAAACAACTCTGGTTCCCATCAGCTTTTCTGTGAGGAGGGCTTCTATAAAATATTCTATAAAATAGAAACTTTAATAATTTACAGACTTTTACCTCTTTACCCAAGTTCTTCTTCCTGGAAACATTCATGACCAGTGATTTTGAGTCTGAAAGCTGCCACAGTTTATTTTTTAAAAATAACTTTTGATGGGGTTTGTGAATATCTTTAAGGATTTTTTTTTAAAGTGTGAGATGAAGCAGTATTTGTGGTTTAAAGTAGTATCTTATTTGGGGCAGGATTTCAATTTTAGTTTTCCAGATTTTTCTTAAAAGTGAGTTTTTCTTTTTTAAAAGGGGCATCCTTGAACTCTCTTAAGTTCTATGCAGAAATTTTAAGTTTATGTGCATTTTTCTGGGGAGAAGGTTCAATTTCTTCAGGACCCACAGCAATTTAAAATATACTGCCTTAGACTATAGAGATTATAAATAAGAATCTATCAATTTATAGTTATGAAGAAGTTGAGGTCAATGTGGTACAGAACTATCAAGACAAAAGAGAATAATCTGTTTTCATTTCTACATAATTGCCTCCATTTAATACCATAAGAAGAGCGGTCATATTAATCAGGGATAATAAAGCTGAAACTTTCAGGAAAACTGCTTCATAATGATAGAGAGTATCCAGTTATTTTAACTGGGATTCTTGGCTTTCATGTCAATTATTACGAGACTAAACTTTGAGCGGTTCTACCTTGATTGTTCCTAGAATTTATACGTTGCCCAAATAGCAGGCTCTTTGTAAACCCCCCCTTTTACTTTACACTTAACAGTTCTTTTCAACTCAGATTGTAAGGGATGGGAACTAAGTTTTTAAAACCACAAGTTTAGAACATTTTTTTTTTATCCCCTGTGATGTGGGAACTTGAAAGCTTGGCTGTCTCTTTCCCTATGACTGACTGCTATAGCCCAATGAGAGACTTTGGTACCATGCTTATTTTGACAAATGTGTCCAGTTTCTTTTTGTTTCCCACAAGTCACATCCTAATTCTATCTAGCACTCAGCAGTAATATCCTTTAAGGAAGAATCTGTTTTTCTTTCCAAGGATGTGAGGCTCTTCATTTTATATTATGTAATCATGAAGAAGAGATTTAGTTACTTGTATGATTTTTTTTTTTAATCAGTCTATAACATGGGCTTTCTAAATTGGTAAATGATACCTTTTCAATAGGAAAATTCTGCCAAGAGGATAGCTGAACCCAGACATGTCTGGAACTGTTGGCTTTCAAAACATAATTGGACATTAGAGGGAATTACTATACTGGATATATTGCCTCTCAGGAGTAATAATGATGAAACAATAGGGTTTATTAATAGACTCATTTCAGATGCTCAGCTTTAAGCACAACAGATATTGAGTTTCATCCTACCTATTGAAAAATACCCAAACAAGCATTCCAGGTTGGCAACATTCATTCTGAAATTTAAACTCAGAAAGTCAGAATTTCAGCATGTATTAAAATCGACTGCTGTTTCTACTTCTGCTGGACATTTTTGTTGGTTCAGCTTCTGACCTCCACTGCACGAAGACTCAGGGTCACAAAGGCACAGGCCAAAAACATCCTGTTGGGTCCAACTGCTCCAAAGGGTTGATGACATAGCAGCACACAGAAATAAAGAATAAGGTGACGCTTCTGCAGCTTATAAGTTAATCACTAGCCTTTATATTTTTGGTACA